>NC_092757.1:55800635-58200635 GCF_047496795.1 Chiloscyllium punctatum | reverse complement strand
CTGCACAAAACACTACATTGGACAAACAGGAAGACAGCTAACGATCCGCATCCATGAACAATAACTAGCCATGAAACGACACGACCCTCTATCCTTAGTAGCCACACACGCAGATGACAAGCAACATGAATTCGACTGGGACAACACTACTATTATAGGACAAGCCAAACAGAGAACAGCCAGGCAATTCCTAGAGGCATGGCATTCATCCACAGATTCAATCAATAAGCACATCGACCTGGACCCAATATACCAACCACTGCAACAGACAGCTGGAACTGACAACCGGAAGCGGCAGATTCAAACCACTACAAATGCCGGAGGAAAGATGACCGAAGCGCTTCACAGGATGCTCCCAAGCACTGAGGATGTGACCTGGGCAGGGGACGAAACGTCTGCAACACAAATTCCCAGCTCGGCGAACAGTACCACAACAAGCTGCAACCCTTAATGAAACCTATCTGGTTCTCCTTTGCAGTAGAGAGCAATACTTTCTCCAGCATCAACGGTAATGTTTTAGACAGAATTTTAAAATCCACATTGAGCAGCAAGATGGATCTGTACGAGGTGCAGTCCTCAGATCTTTCCCTCTCTTAAGAATAAGGGAAATAGTAACTTTCCTGAGAAAGGGTGGGAGGCAGTCCTGACTGTATGAACGGTTATACATGCCCAACATTGGCTCAGCCAACATGTTTATAAACCCCTTATAAGACTTGTTCGGGAATCCATCCCTTGCTGCCTCTTGTATCACATGTTGTCAGAGGGACATCCAAAAGGGAGGCCTGCTCCCAAATTTTACCTGGAAAACCCAAGTTCTCAAAAATGGACTCTATCCTTGCCAACCCATCCTCACAGCCCTCCGACCAGTATAACTCTGCATAAAATTTCCTAAATGCTGAGTTGATCTTTTTGGACTCACAAGTGGGAGTACCAGTACCCTCTCCAATAGGCACGATAGATTGAGTGCTCTTCTTCCTGGCCAGATATGCCAAGTATCTACCTGGCTATCACCATGCTCAAATAGTCTTTGCTTTGTGAAGGAGACCTCTCTCTTCACTGCCTGGGTGAGCACGGAGTTCAGAGCAGCCTGGAGAGCTATAATCTGCTGTAACTTAGTCACAGATGGCCTCTCAATATATGCCGTCTCAGCTGCCTTCAACCAGGCCTCAAGTATATGCTGGCGCTCTCGCCTCTGTCTCTTCCAGGTCGCTGAGTACGAGGTAATTATACGCCTTGAAAAAGCCTTGGCAGTCTCCCAGAGCACCAGTGTGTTACTGGCCATATCCGAATTAATATTCCAAAAAATCTTAAACTCACTTGTGAAATACTCAATGAACTTAACGACTTTCAAGAGAAAAGGATCCATGTACCAGTGCCACATATCTGTCCCATTATCCGTGATCTTAAAATCAAAATACACTGCCGCATGGTCCGAAATGGCGATGTTCCCAATCTGACAGATCAGTACCGAATCTAAAAAAGTCAGCGGGGCAAAAAATATATTGATCCTTGTGTGGCACTTGTGCGGGTTGGAGAAGAAAGTAAAATTCCTTCCGTTCGGGTGAAGACATATCCACCAACCCCAACTCCTCACAGAGGTCCACCTCTGTGGTTTGGGTTGTGGAGATATGCCTGAAAGATCCCTTGGCTTCCTATCTACCTTAGGATCCACAAGATGGTTGAAGTCTCCCCCTATAATTGTGTGGGACACTCCAAGGGCCATCAGTCCGGAAAGTGTATCAGTTAAAAATTTGAGGGGTTGTGCTGGGAGGCAGTAGACATTCAAAATGCTGTACTCCTCCCAATGTATTAGGGCTTTGAGGATTATAAATCACTCATTAATTTGGTCTATCAACTGGAATGGTAGATTCTTCTGTATTAGTATAGCCACTCCTCTGCTTTTGGAATTAAAAGATGAGAAGAACACCCAGCCAAACCCTCCCCGCTGTAACTTTGGATGCTTCTTATCATCTAAGTGAGTTTCTTGTAGCACAGCAACATTGATCGACTCCTTTCTGAGACTTGACAGCACTTTCTTTTAACCAGTGAGTGACTCCCCTTTATGATTTTTCCCATTTCTAAGTAGATGTCAAGGTTGTAGATGCTCTGAAACGGCATAACTAAGGAAACAGCTAAATCTGGAGCGCAATTCTTCAATCCCATTGCTGGGCCCAGAGTCTTTGTAATATTCAATATCTTAAGCTGTATCTTGATATCCCATGGGGTAAATTGATTTGGTTGAAGACAAGGATGTGAGATGCAGGGGACATTGGGGAAGAAGCTGAGAGTAATCATCAGTTTGGAACTTCTGGCTGAAGATAATCACAAATGCCTCTGCCTTGTTTTTTGGGGTCTCCCAACATTGAAAATGTGAATATTTGTAACAGCTCATCCTTCTGCTAGTTGTTTGTACACTGTCACTCACTACTGGATTTGGCAGGACTGCAGATTTTATCCATTGGTTGTGCAATTATTTAACTGCACACAACACTCATTGACACCATTCAGGGCAAAGCAAAGGCATCACAAATATTAACTCCCTCCACCAAATGGTGAAAGATTGCAGAAAGTTACAGCACAGGGACTTGGGCGGAGTTCTGTATAAATTGCAGAAAGCTGGCATAAAAGTTTAGCAGGTAATAAGGAAGACAAATTGAATGCTTGCTTTTACTTCAAAGGAAACAGAATATTAAAAAACAGGAAGGTCCTGCAAAAACTATACAAGGCACTGGTCAGACCTAGGCTAGGTTGCTGTTAACAGATTTGGTACCCTTATCTAAGGAAACATACGGGCATTGGAGGCAGACCAGAGAAGGTATGGAGGGACTTCCTTATGAGTAGGTTAGCCCTGTAGCCATTGCAGTTTAGAAGAATGAAGTGACCTTATTGAAACATAGTTTAGATGTGGAGAGGTTGGTTTGTCTTGAGGGAGCATCTAGGATCATGGGGCATAATCTCTAAATAAGAAGTCACCATTTAAGACTGAGATGATGAGAAACTTCTAGGATAGTGCATCTGTGGAATTCATTATTGCAGATGGCTGTAGAGGCTACCTCATTAGATATATTCAAGACAGAGATAGACATTTCTCATCGTAAGTAAATCAAGGACCATTGGAAAAAGGCAAGAAAGTAGTGTTGAGGATTATCAGATCAGCGGTGATCTCATTGAATAGCAGAACAGACTCTGGGCTGAGTGGCGGACGTTTTATGGCCTTATGGTCTAACTTTAGAACATAGAACATTGTAGTGCAGTATAGGCTCTTCGTCCCTCGATGTTACATCAACCTGTGTAACCAATCTGAAGTCTATCTATCCTATACTATTCTATTTTCATCCATATGTTTATCCAATGACCATTTAAATGCCCTTAAAATTGGCGAGTCTACCACTGTTGCAGGCAAGGTGTTCCATGGCCCTACTACTTTCTGAGTAAAGAAACTACCTCTAACACCTGAGTGGTTAGCACTGCTGCCTCACAGCGCCAGAGACCCAGGTTCAATTCCTGCCTCAGGTGACTGTGTGGAGTTTGCACATTCTCCCCGTGTCTGCGTGGGTTTCCTCCAGGTGCTCCGGTTTCCTCCCACAATCCAAAAATGTGCAGGTCAGGTGAATTGGCCATGCTAAATTGCCCGTAGAGTTAGGTGAAGGGGTAAATGTAGGGAAATAGGTCTGGGTGGGTTGTGCTTCGGTGGGTCAGTGGGCCGAAGGGCCTGTAATCTAATCTACCTGTCCTATATCTATCACCCCTCAATTTAAAGCGATGTCCCCTCATGCTAGCCATCACCATCTAAGGAAAAAGGCTGTCACTGTCCACCCTATCTAACCCTCTGATTATCTTGTATGTCTCAGTTAAATCACCTCTCAACCTTCTTATCTCTAACAAAAACAACCTCAAGTCCCTCAGCCTTTCCTCATAAGACCTTCCCTCCATACCAGGCAACATTCTAATAAATTTCTTCTGCACCCTTTCCAAAGCTTCCACATCCTTCTTATAATGCAGTAACCAGAACTATATGCAATACTCCAAGTGCGGCCACACCAGAATTTTGTGCAGCTGCAGCATGATCTTGTAGCTCCGAAACTCAATCCCTTTACCAATAAAAGCTAACACACTGTATGCTTCTGAACAACCCTTTCAACCTGGGTTGCAACTTTCAAAGATCTATGTACATGGACACCAGGATCTGTCTACTCATCCACACTACCAAGAATCTTATCATTAGCCCAGTATCCTTTACTCCTGTTGCTTCTTCCAAAGTGAATCACACTTTTCTGCATTAAACTCCATTTGTCACCTCTCAGCCTCACTCTGCAGCTTATCTATGTCCCTCTGTAACCTGCAACATCTTCAGCACTATTCACAACTCTACCGACCTTAGTGTCATCTGCAAATTTACTGACCCATCCTTTTACGCCCTCATCTAGGTCATGTATAAAAATAAACAGCAGAGGCTCCAAAACAGATCCATGTGATACACCGCTAGTAACTGAACTGCAGGATGAACGTTTCCCATCAGTCACCACCCTCTGTCTTTCAGCTAGCTAACGTCTGATCCAAACTGTTAAATCACCCTCAATCCCATGCCTCTGTATTTTGTACAATAGTGCCTTACTGAAATCCATATACACCACATCAACCACTTTACCCTAATCCACCTGTTCAGTCACCATCTCAAAGAACTCAATAAGGTTTGTGAGGCACAACCTACCCTTCTCAAAACTATGTTGACTATTGCTAATCAACTTATTCCTCTGTAGATGATCATAAATTCGTCTCCAATTCTAATTTCCAACACTTTACCCACAACCAAAGTAAGGTTCACTGGTCTATGATTACCAGGGTTGTCTTTACTCCTCTTCTTGAACAAGGGGACAACGTTTGCTATCCTCAAGTCTTCTAGCAGTATTCCTGTGGACAATGACAACATAAAGATCAAAGCCATAAGCTCTGCAATCTCCTCCCTGGCTTCACAGAGAATCCTAGGATAAATCCCATCCAGCCAAGGGGACTTACTTGTTTTCACACTTTCCAGAATTGCTAATACCTTCTCCTTGTGAACCTCAGTCCCATCTAGTCTAGTAGTCTGCAGCTCAGTATTCTCCTGGAGAACATTGTCTTTTTCCAGTGTGAATACTGATAAAAAATATTCATTTAGTGCTTCCCCTATCTCCTTGGACTCCACGCATAACTTTCCACTACGATCCTGATCGGCCCTAATCTTACTCTAGTCATTCTTTTATTCCTGATACACCTATAGAAAGCTTTAGGGTTTTCCTTCATCCTATCTACCAACAACTTCTCATGTCCCCTCCTGGCTCTTCTTAGCTCTCTCTTTAGGTCCTTCCTGGCTAACTTGTAACTCTCAAGTGCCCTAACTGAGCCTTCATGTCTCATCTTAACATTACCCTTCTTCTTCCTCTTGACAAGAGATTCAATTTCTTTAATAAACCACGGCTCCCTCACTCAACCACTTCCTCCCTGCCTGACAGGTACATACTTTTTAAGGACACACAGTAGCTGTTCCTTGAATAAGCTCCACATTTCAATTGTGCCCATCCCCTGCAGTTTCCTTCCCCATATTATGCATCCTAAATCTTGCCAATTGCATCATCATTATCTTTCTCCCAGCAATAACTCTTGCCCTGTGGTATCCTTTTTCATGGCTGAAGTAAACTTAACCAAATTGTGGTCACTATCACCCAAGTGCTCACCTACATCCAATCTAACACCTGGTCAGGTTCATTACCCAGTACCAAATCCAATGTGGCCTTGCCCCCTTGTTGGCTTGTCTACATATGGTGTCAAGAAACCATCCTGCACGCATTGGACAAAAACTAACCCATCTAAAGTAGTCGAACTATAGTATTTCTAGTCAATATTTGAGTTAAAGTCCCCCATAACAACTACCCTGTTATTCTTGCTCCTATTCAGAATTATCTTTGCTATCCTTTTCTGTACATCTCTGGAACTAATCCAAAACTATAGAAAACTCCCAACAGGGTGAGCACTCCTTTCCTGTTTCTAATTTCAGCCCATACTACCTCAGTAGATGAGTCCTCAAATGTCCTTTCTGCAGCCGTAATATTGTCCCTGAACAATGCCACACCTCTCCTGCTTTTAACATCTCTGTTCTTACTGAAGCATTTAAATCCTGGAACCTGCAACACCCACTCCTGTCCCTGCTTAATCCATGTCTCCAAAATGGCCACAATATCGAAGTCCTAACTTTAACAAGTCAGTCTGAAAATCCAGTGAAATATTTCCCAATTGACCTAAACAGAGTTCTGGCATTAAACTGCATTGAAAACCTGGCGTATATCAGTATACTCTGATTCCATTCTTCCCATTATAATATTTCTACAAAGGTAATGTTGTGAGTCACGTTCCCTCTAATTTTCTTTCCAGCTTTGTGGATCTCTATGGCAGCAGCGACTTCCAGAATTGGACGACAATGCTGCCAGTCGCCACGAACAGAGCCTTGGCATGGCTGTGCGCAGCTTAGAGGGAACATTGGTTGTGAGTCACAAATTGCAGTACGTAAAAACGATGCTACATTTTATTGCTGATATAGTTCCATAGACCTTCATTATTTCTAATTGTTTTTGCACTGAGCTATAATTTTGTGCAAGGTAGCATATCTTCAAAAATTGCTGAAATCTTATAACAATTATTTTGATTAATTTCCATTTAATCACAAACTAAAAGGTATTTTGATATGTGACCATGTACAAATTTTAATAAGCTGGTGACAGGACAAGGAGAAAGTGAGGATTGCAGATGCTGGAGATCAGAATCAAAAAGTGTGGTAGTGGAAAAGCACAGCATCCGAGGAGCAGGAGAGTCGAAGTTTCGGGCATAAGCCCTTCATCAGGAATGTTGGGGAGGAGTCCAAGGGGGCTGAGCCATATATAGGAGAGGGTTCGTGCTGGGGGGGGGAAGGTAGCTAGGAAGGTGATAGGTGGATGCAGGTGGGGGTGTGATGGTGATATGTCAGCGGAGGGCAGATCGGGTTGTGGGAAGGAGGATGGACAGGTGGGAGAAGTCCAAGAGGGCGTTGCCGAATTGGAGGGTTGGATGTGGGGAGAGGGGAGATGACGAAACTGGTGAAATCAACATTGATGTGTGGTTGGAGGGTCCCAAGGAGGAAGATGACGCATTCTTCTTCCAGGCGTCGGGTGGCTAGGATTTGGCAGCAGAGGAGGCCCAGGACTTGCATGTCTTAGTGGAATGGGAGGGGGAGTTGAAATGTTTGGCCACAGAATGATGGGGTTGTTTGGTGTATGTGTCCCGGAGATGTTCTCTGAAACGTTCCACAAGTGGCGTCCTGTCTCCCCAATGTAGAGGAGACCACATTGACAATAACAGACACAGGTTTTTGGATGTGCAGTAAAATCTCTGCCGGATGTGGGAGAATCCTTTGGGGCCTTGAATGGAGGTGAGGGGGGAAGTGTGGGCGCAGGTTTTACACCTCTTGTGGTAGCAAGGGAAAGTGTCGGGAGTGAAGATTGTGTTGGTGGTGGGTGTGGACCTAACTAGGGTGTCGCAGAAGAAATGCTGATAGGGATGGGGAGGGAAATATATCTCTGGTAGTGGGATCTGACTGTAGTTGTTGAAAATGGCGGAGGATGATGCGCTGTATCTGGATAACTTCATAACAATGTCCTGTTGCCAAGTTTGCAGATGACACAAAAATAGGTGGGAGAACAAATCAGAATGACACAGTTTACAAAGGGATATTAGCAGGTTAGGTAAGTGGGCAGATGTGAGAAATGTGAGGTTATGTGATTTGGCAGGAATTGAGGAGCTGAATATTAATTAAATAGGAAAGACTGCAGAAAGCATCCAAATTCAGTCAGTAGTCAGGAAGGGAAATGGAATGTAAAGCACTGGTTTGACCCCACGTGCAATACTGTGGACAGTTTTGGTCCCCTTATTTAAGGAAATATATACTTGCATCAGAGGTAATTCAGAGAAGGTTATCCAGGTTGCTACTGGGTATGGACGGATTTTCATATGAGTAGGCTGGACTTCTATTCATTGGAGTTTAGAAAAATGAGAGAAAACTTTTTAAAATTCATTTACATGATGTGGCTGTCGCTGCCCATCCGTGGTTGCCTGTGAGAAGGTGATGACGAATTGCCTTCTTGAATTGCTCCAGTCCACAATGCATCAGGAAAGGAATTCCAGGATTTCTATCCAGAGACTTTGAAAAATATGACGCCATTTCTCCAAGTCTGGATAGTTAGGGGCTTGGTGAAGAACTTGCAGATGGTGGTGTTGCCATGTGTCTGTTGCCCTCACCCATCTAGACAGTATATCAGTTTGAAAGGTGCTATTTAAGGAATCTCAGCAGTGCTTCTTGTAGATAGTATACCCTGCTGCTTCTGTGTATCGGTGATGGAGGGACTGAATGATTGGAGTGGTACCACTCAGCAGGCTGCTTTTCCTGGATGGTGTCAAGCTTCCTGAGTGTTGTTGAAGCTGCCCTCATTCAGAATTTGTTAGGGTAAATCCCTTTGAGTGAGAGTCTAGGATCAGACAGCATAATCTCAGAATAAAGGGTTGCCCATTTAAGGTAGATATTAGAAGAAGTTTTTTCTTTGTAGTTAATCTGTGGAATTCTTTACTGCAGAGAGCTGTCAAGGGAATCGGGGGATTTTTAGATTAAGCAGGAATGTGGAGTTGTGTATTATGTGATCAACCATGATGGGCCACAGTCTCCAAGATCTTACTGTCTTATCTCGAAATTTGTTTTTGAGTGCACATTCAATTTACATGTGAAATCTGTTTCCACCACCCTTTCACCTATTCCTCATCACTGAACATGCTATTGGTGCAAAACAATTTATTATTTCTCCTTTCACTCTTTTGTAATAACCTAAGGGAAGCTGGCTAAGGCTGGGTACAACGTTAATTTTTTTCCCCCCTCCAGAACATGGTAGTTTTTATAATGCATGTAATGTCTTTGAATGAAGCCACTTTTCCACAGCATCAGATGAGCATCAAGAATCCCATTCCAATATTCAAAAGAGAGCTCTGTCCGCAAACCCTCCTGTCACCTAATATCATCAAATAGATATAACCAGTCAAAAATTATTTTGCTATCTATAGGATCTAGCTATACAAAATGCTTATGAAACAGTATTCTGAAGCAATTCAAAACTTCATGCTTTTATGTAAATATGTATATGGTACAAACACTTAAATACATGTTTTCAAGGATTGATATTTGAAAATGGTAAATGCTGACTCAGAATATTAATTTTATTATTTGTAAACTTGGGTTCTGAAATAGTCAAAACCATGTTTGGCCTTAATTTTGATGTGCATTACATATGGTGTGTGTGTTAAGGGGAGATACGGGGCTTGAAATTTCTGAGGCGCGGTAACTTCAAATAGATTACTAGTCTGCTTTTTTGTGAAAGGAGAGAGCTCTAAGTTTCTATGATGAGATTCTGATCACAGCTCCTTCAGAAATGTGGAGCCATACTTCAATTTTGACAGTTCTTTTGTAACACAGAGGAATTATGAAAAGGCAATCCAAACCCCCTTTACAGTCAGGTATTATATTCTGAAATGCAAAGGCCCAAAGTCACAGTCACTTTGACAGCTGCTATTAAATGGGAAGTACATATGGTAAGTGTGGAGTTAAGGTGCGTGTGGAAGCAAGGGGGCCAGAAAAGTGATTACTTAGAGTAGGTCAGGATGTGTAAGAATAACAGGTCTGGTTGGAAAGGATGAATCTTGGGTCAGAGGTTGCAAGTGCAATGCAGGTGGAGGGGGTCAGGTCCCTAGGGTGGAGGGGGGAAGCAGGTTTGTCCAGAATGGGCAAGGGGCAAAGGCAGATTGTGTCCAGGATAGGGGAGAATGTATGGAGCAGGTGAAGGGGGTTGGGGTTGGATCCAAATTTCAGATTTGCAGAACTCACAGATGTTTGTTTTATTTTGATATTTTTGTAGTTCAGGTGTGTTCATAATGTTTTTTTTAATAAATGTACAAAGTTTGTTTCACACAAAAAGTACATTATTTTCCAGAATAGAACTATTTTACAAAGTCTTATTACAAATATCAGGTCAGGTGGGCCAATGGGCTGATGAGTGGCAAATGGTGTGCAATTTAGACAAATGTGCGGGGCTGCTGTTTGGAAAGGCAAATCAAGGCAAACTTAAACACTTAATTGTAGGGTCCTAAGGGAGTGTTGCTGAACAAAGAGACTTTGGAGTGTAGTTCATAGTGCCTTGAAATGGAGTGACAGGTGGACAGGATAATGAAGATGATTTTTGGTCTGTTTGCCTTTATTGGTCAGTGCATTAAGAATAGGAGTTGGGAGGTCATGTTGCAGCTGTACAGGACTTTTGGGATACTACATGCAATTTTGGTGTCCCTGCTATAGGATGTTGTGAAACTTGAAAAGGTTCAGAGAAGATTTACAAGGATGGTACCAGGGTTGGAGGGTTTGAGCTATAGGGAGAGGCTGAATAGGCTGGGGCTATTTTCCCTGGAGCTTCGGATGTTGAGGGGGAAACCTTATAAATATTTTTTAAATCATTGAGGGGTCATGGACAGAGTGAATAGACAAGGTGTTTTCCATGGGGTGGGGAGCTCAACACTAGAAGGCATAGATTTAAGGATGGTTTGGATCTGGAATGGAGTGGGTTTGGGAAGTGTAGCTGATCTACAGGTATTTTGAGTGGGGGGGTTAAGGATGGGGTCAGTTGAATAGTCACTCGGGAGTTAAGATGATGTAATTTAGTACTTTAACATTGAGTTATTATTTATTAAATTTCACCAGAGATCTCTGAATTTTAACATTTAAATAAAGACTTTCAGAGAGTTCCAAGTACTACGTAATTGCCCCTTGAAATCTTCAATTTTCTTGGCAATTCCTTTGACGTCTGCCAGGATCGGAATCCAGAGCCCATAGCACAACTCCCATCTATGCCGACATATCAACTTTCTGGTCATCAGAAAATCAAGGCCATTCTTTTACTTTTACTTTATATTTGTTCTGTGTGTTACTGGAGGGTCTGAAGTTTGTTGTTACATGATTTTTTAATGAGGGTTCACTATCTTGGAGTAAAGCTTGAAGTGAACAGCTCAGTCCATTAGGGAAAAGCAGTAGAAGAGATTTTTAAAAAAATTATTGCCTACCCACTAAGGTCCAGCAGCACAGAAAGACAGGAAGTCAAGGCAGGCAGTGGGCAGAAGTTCCCTATGAGTGAAAAGGTGCTGCTCGTTTGGCAGTCTTCAAAAAGTCAGAGCTGGAGAAAGAAATTCTGAGTGGCTCAAGAGAAAAAATATCCAGAAGCATGAAACTGTTCAAAGATTAGTGTATGGAAAACATGTGTTTGCTCTGAAACTATTTGCGAGTCACAAGAAAACTCCAGAAGCCAATTAAAACTGAGCCGACTGAAGAAGAAACCTAAGCGGAAACAAGGTGACCCTTCACTAAGTCTAGTTTAGAGTTGGAAAAGCATAGCAGGTCAGGCAGGATCCAAGGAGCAGGAAAATCGGGCAAAATCCCTTCATCAGAAATGAGGCAGGGAGCCTCCAGCGTGGAGAGATAAATGGGAGAGGGTTGGGGCTGGGGAGAAGGTATCCAAGAGTACAATAGGAGGATGGAGGTGGGGACAAGGTGAGAGGATGGAGAGGACGTGGAGCAGATGGGTGGGAAGGAAGATTTGCAGATAGGACAGGTCATGAGGATGGTGCTGAGCTAGCAGGTTGGAACTGGGGTAAAGGTGCAGAGAGGGGAAATGAGGAAACTGATGAAGTCCACATTGATGCCGTGGGGTTGAAGTGTTACAAGGCGGAAGATGAGGCGTTTTTCCTCCAGGTGTCAGGTGGTGAGGGAGTGGCGGTGGAGGAGGCCCAGGACCTGCATGTCCTCGGCAGAGTGGGAGGGGGAGTTGAAGTGTTCAGCTATAGGGTGGTGGGGTTGATTGGTACGGGTGTCCCGGAGATGTTCCCTAAAGTGCTCTGCGAGAAGGAGAAGGACCCTTCGCTAAGGTTGAGCATCTGTCAGTTTCTAGTTGAGGGTAAATATGATAGTGTCATAGTGCTGTACAGCATGGAAACTGACCCTTCACTCCAACCATGCTACCCAGATATCGTAAATAAATCTAGTCTCATTTGGCCCATATCCCTCTAAACCTTTTCTATTCATATACCCATCTAGATGCTTTTTAAAGGTTGTAATTGTATCTACGAGCCTGTACCACTTCCTCTGGCAGCTTTCCATACATGCACCACCCTCTGTGTGAAAAAGTTGCCCCTTAGGACTCTTCTGAATTTTTCACATCTCACCTTAGACCTTTGCCCTCTAGTTTTGAGCTCCCCACCCCATGGAAAACACCTTGTCTATTCACTCTATCCATGACCCCTCAATGATTTTAAAAATATCCATAAGGTTTCCCCCTCAACCTCTGAAGCTCCAGGGAAAACAGCCCCAGCCTATTCAGCCTCTCCCTATAGCTCAAACCCTCCAACCCTGGCACCATCCTTGTAAATCTCCTCTGAACCTTTTCAAGTTTCACAACATCTTATAGCAGGGTCACCAAAATTGCATGTAGTATTCCAAAAGTGCTGTACAGCTGCAACATGACCTCCCAACTCCTATTCTTAATGCATTGACCAATAAAGGCAAACAGACCAAACATCATCTTCATTATCCTGTCTATCTGTGAGTCCATTTTCAAGGCACTATGAACTACACTCCAAAGTCTCTTTGTTCAGCAACACCCCCTAGGACTTTACCATTAAGTGTACAAGTTTGCCTTTCCAAAAAGCAGCACCTCACATTTGTCTGAATTACACACTATCTGCCACTTGTCAGCCCATTGGCCCACCTGATCTGATATTTGTAATAAAACTGTGTTAAATAGTTCTATTGTGTAAATAGTGTACTTTTTGTGTGAAACAAACTTTGTGCATTTAGTAACTATGAACACACCTGAACTGCAAAAATATCAAAATAAAACAAACATCTGTGAGTTCTGCAAATCTTAAATTGCTAAGTAAAACTCAGCAGGTCTGGCAGCATCTGTGGGGACAATGCAATTGTGAATGTTTCAGGTTCAGGGTGTCATTGACTAGGCTGCAAAAATGTAAGTCTAGATTAGAGTGTTGCTGGAAAAGCACAGCAAATCAGGCAGCATCCGAGGAGCAGGAAAGTCGACATTTTGGGCAAAAGCATCAGGAAGATCTATTACTGATGAAGGGCTTTTACCCGAAACGTCGATTTTCCTGCTCCTCGGATGCTGCCTGACCTGCTGTGCTTTTCCAGCAACACTCTAATCTAGAATCTGGTTTCCAGCATCTGCAGTCCTTGTTTTTACCCTGCAAAAATGTAATGCTAAGTTTCACTCTGGGACCTGTCCACTGTCATAATATACATCAAAACCTGTTACTTTACGTCCGATTAACTTCGATAAGCCTTGTATTAACGTGATTTTTATACTGCAATAATTACTCAACAGTTTTCAGGAACGTGAGAAGCTGTCAATCATTATTTCTGGTGTAACCCTCATCCCCTTCTGACAGAATCCAGAAAATCACTGGTCTCGGAAACGTTAGCTCTGATTTATCTCCACAGACGCAGTTGGATCTGCTGAGGTTCTCCAGCAAGTTGAGTACAGGCCTGGAATAGAGGTGAATGGTGGGCCTACTCCAATCAATGACTGACAGATGCCTTAGAGCCGCACACTCTAGTAATTTACCCGCTTTATCTACCAACCACCCCCACCTCAACCACACTTGCTGGCTGCCTGGGCTCTGATTGACGGCTGACTGCACCAATCACCTTCCAGACCCCACCATCAATCAGCACCAAACCCCGCCCCCTTCTTCTTTCCTCCAATCCGTGAACCAGCAAGTTAGATTTTGCCGTTTTACTTTGTGCGTATGTTTTCATTTTAAAAAAAGACTTGTCCTTTTTCTTAATAAAACGCCCGATCTTGACACGCGCCGGCACTGCTTCTCCCTCACACTCAACTTGACGGACTGCTCGGCCGAAGCGAAAAAATATTTTCCTCCATCGCCAGTTTAACCGACGGCCGTAACCTTTCACCTTCGAAATCTCGAACCCGCGCTCGAAGCGCGCACCGGGTGGCGCTGATGGACAGCGGCGCACAGCCAATCGGAGGGCGGCGGCGCCGCGAAAGCGGCCAATGAGCGTGCCGGAGGGGCGGGTGCTTCCGGCAGGCCGTTCGGGGGTTGCGCGGTGGCGGGAGGTGTCGATCGGCCGCCGGTGGGGAGCCGAGCCGCGGAGCACTCCCGCCATTTTTGAACTCTGCCGCTGGAGCCGGGGCGCGAGGATCGCGCCTTCCCCTTCTCTTTGGGCGATCGGAGCGGCGGAGGAGCGCACAGTGCTGAAGGCGTCCATCAGCACCCGGCAGGAGCTCCCTCTTGAGAGCCGAGCCGAGCCGGCCGGCCGGCTGGCTGGCCAGCTGGACCATGGCGCCGCTGCTGGGCAGGAAGCCATTCCCGCTGGTGAAGCCGCTCACAGATCTGTCGGCAGAGGAGACCATCTATGTGATCGAGCACAGCGGAGAAGGGTTCCGGAGCAACGAGTATCCTTTAGAGCCGAGCCAGGGAGCTGAGGCGATCGGAGCCTGTCCTGGGCCCAGAGACAACGTCTCCCAGGGACAGGGGCCTAGGTTGGGGGCAGGAGCCGGCGATTTTCCTGCTGCCGGGAAGGAGATGTTGTGGGAAGAGAGCGCCCTGCTGTCACTATCTGTCAGCGCTGGCCTGATCTGCGGCAATATCCTCCTGAGTGAATTCACTGAACGTATCCAACTCCACAAGTTAGTCATTGTCAGGAGGCCCGATGCTGCCAGGCTGGGCCTACTCTCAGGCAGCTTTACGGTGCAGCCCTGGAGGCGAATGAATAAAGGGGCCGCACGGGAACAAGCTTCTACTCAGCTCACAAATTAAACATACGGCTGGCATGTGGTCCCATGTTTAACTACTTTCACGACAGGACTGATTGCAGCTGTCAAAAGACTGACCCAGCGCTTTCCCAGGTTAATGCTGATGCTTCCGCAGCATCGACCGTTTTCATGAGTGAATGACTTATCTTTACAACTTTGTGCAATTTGTTACTCAAATTGCTCATCGTCACTCTGGATCTGTATTAAATCGATTAGTTTCATGCAGAAATGAAAATTGATTATGTTGAAGACTTGAACAAATAGTTGAAAATGCTAGAAGCACAAAGCAGGCTAGTCAGCATCTGAAAACCCAGAGGGGTGTGATAACGGATTCTGATCTTGAGTGTTAGCGATCTGTACCCTTTGTAAAATGCTGTTCCCTGCGTGCTTTAGTTGTTATCTCGAGCTAAGCATTCTATATATTTCTGATATGGACAGGGCAGTCTTCAGTGGAGCTTTGGGAACATTTTTTTAAAAAAATTGAAGCCTTTTCATATATTAAAATGATTTGAGGAAAGCATGATTCAAGAATACAGTGGAATAATTAAAAAGATGTCAGAGCTTTTTTTTAGAAAAGTTTAGATTTTTTTCTTTGTGTTTGCGTAGTATCCTGAACTTATTTTTACTTCTGATCATTCTACAGGAGTGCTGCTTTTTTTAACGTAAGTTCACGTATTTTGTTTGCTGAAGGCATAGTTCATGCATTTCACTCTAAAGCACATTACAAAATCTTACAAGGTTTTGCATGCAAGTTTTGAGAAATGTAAATGAAAGGAAGTGGAATCCCTGTGAAAGCAGTATGTGTGTAAATTGCAGCAAAAAGCTTCACTGATTTATTTTGTTCCCTTAGCTGTAGCTACCAACTTAACCTTTCTAATAGCTTATATAGACTTGTGTGGAAGGTTTTTAAATTGCACGTAGGCTATCTATGTAGTCTACATGAGCAAAATAACTTGTGTCACTAGCTCAGCTGTTTAAATGTGTTGGTAAGAATTTTTTGAGAAAGGAAATCTTTATTTAAAATAAATGTTAAAACTTTTGAGTTATTGCAGTGTGTGTAAAGTTTCCAGTTTTCTTTTATCTTGGTTTGGGATCTATGAACTTGAGAACACAGTGTGCTTTGATCAATAACATCCTGCTTTCTTTGAGGTCTGTAAGGGCAGTACTGCAGTTCTACTGTCAACTGGATAAAGTTTGTAGCTGTGATTTGCTATGCCTTCCTGGTCATTGAGATGTTTTGGGTACAGCGTTTCATGTTGACAAGCCTTTTTTTTTAATGAAGAAAGAGACTGGTTGCTTTTTAAAAAAAGGTTTTAAAACTGCTACAGGATAGTTATTTTCTTTGGCCAATGCTTGTTTAGAAATGGTACAAGGATATCAGTGTCTTTGAATATATTCTTCAGACTAGGGGTTGGAGATGACTGGAGTGCAGAAACAAAATCAGTGTATGTTCTTGTGGAAGAGCATTTTATTGATGATTGACAAGAACTTAGAACACACCTGGAAGAAGAGCTTTGTTTGATTAGTTGTCATTGCCTGTCTGCAGATATTTACTTGCAGCTCTATAATGCTTCCTGAAGGACTTGAAAAGTGAGAAAAATTTAGTTTGTGTTCCTAAAACAGGGCTGAACTTAATGATTATGATTTCTTGCCATTGAAATTTGACACTGTGACTAAAGAAGTTATTTTTTCCTGAACCTGTGTACAGATGAGATGAGATTTATTATGCCTTTATACAAATATATTTTGTGACATTTTGGAATTAGCCAAATCACAAGAATAAATCCAAACTTTTGAAAGTATTGATCATCTCCCGATATCATTGATAGCTGTGATGCTAGATTAGGTTTTAGGTAGGATTCCCGATTTGTTGCGTATTACTAACTTTAGTATGGGCAGCAGTCTCTGATCGGCAGGGGCAAATAACTTTTCCAATACTAGGTGTGTAAAAAGTGATCTCCAGTGGAAAAGCAAGACTGCATCATGGTGTAACTGGTTGCAGAAATTGATGTTGATTCGCATTATTACTGACAAGTAATGAATGCAAAATTTCAGAATGATGCTTATGAGTGATGAAGTTACCTTGATCCTGTCTTTTCAATGATGGTAAAGGCTAAATGAAGGTAACTAGTGTTTTGAGGAGGTGATTTACTGAGCAGTTTCTGAACGGACACACCCTATGCAATGTTTGATCTTGATGGATAAGCTGCCAGATAGACGAAAGGGTTTCCATAGATCGCTTAGCTTCATCTGGAGGATGTGGCGGAATTGGTAATTGTTTTTTAACTATCCCCCATCCGAAAGTTGCAATATGTTTTCATTGTGACTTTCACTGCCATGTTGTTGACAAATGCAAATTGGTCTCTTGCTTGGACACCTTCTATCTAGGAATAATGCTCGAAGTTTACAAAGATTTCCTTTTTGATAATGATCATCTTGAGGACTGCCTCCTGGTCAAGATACAATGTTGCATTGTTGTCTCAATACCTACATAATACATTAGTACCAGTAGATTGTAGCAAGAATTATATGTAAACAAATGTCTTTGAGTTGTCACTACATGAAACTTTGTTTCATTCTCATCAAACTTTCTTTTCTCCCTTTCCTCATCATTTCTAAAGACAGCAATAATTTGAGCATCATTTGCACTGTTGCACGGCTGTGACCTGGGGGTAATGCAAGAGCATCTGAACATTGTCCAGATGTTTTCATTGGAGTAGCTGCAAAATAATCAGCAACTGGAAATTGATAATGATATCAAAAGAATTCTATTTGATGCAGTAATGTGAGATTGCCATCTTAAGAGTAATGATCTTAATTCATCACTTCTGGCTGGTTGCGTTGCTGAACAGTTTCTTGGTGTCATGCATGCTGTCCTATTAATGAAGTCACATGGGATAGTTTACTGTACCACATTAGGATATTGTATGTAGTCCTGACATCACTGCATAGAGCTATTGCACAATGTAGATCATCTCCATGTAAAAATAGTTCAGCAATATAAAAGGTTTAATTAATTGTTATTGCAGAGTATGCTAATAGAAATTGCAAGCTTTGAGCTACAAGTGGTCTGGCAAGGTACAACATACTAATGGAAACTTATAGGCAGAGTACATTATTATTTTTCTGTGAAATGTTGTGTTTAGCAGTGATAGGAATCCACAGGGAGTATAGTCACACAATAGTTACTGGGCTTAGACCAGTATTTTCAGTATCTGATTTACTACTGACTGTAAGTTGCACTGACATCGGTGCTAAAGAGATGTGTGTCTGTGCTTGCAAACTTTCACAAGCAGCTCTGACAGGCAATGCAAAGATCTGAGATAAGTTGCGCTCCTAAACTTCTTTTCCCAATATTTTTACAAATAGAAACTGCTTAATTTACCAGAGTACTGATTTGTTGTGATAGTTTGTATCCTTGGCTTGAATGGTTCCTCCTGTGAAGGGAGTTCCTTATCTTCTAATTCTGATGCAATGGTCACAGTAAAATCACTAATCTGTAACTTCAAATGGACCCACCTGTCAAAATGCCTGCTTTAAACTCTAGTTTTTTATATTTCTCTATGTCATTAGTTTGTGTGGGTGCCGGGTAAGAACATGATCTAGCACCATTAAATGTTCTGCAGAAGCATACTTGAATGAAAAGCTAGAAGTTGCTTGAGACTACTGCATTCCATAGCAGCTGGTTTCTTCAAACCAGCACGCATTGGGGAAGATTGAAGAAAAATATGAAACAATAGTTTTCATTTTGATTCAGGCATGAAGTGAATTGGAATGGGGGCAAATGGATTCAATGACTTGAGAATAGGGAACAGAAGGTCAAGGGTATGAAAGTGTTTGATGTGACCTTGTGATGTTTTATGTTTCAAACTTTTTTTGTGCAAATTTTGAATTTTATTCTTTATTTTCCTGAGCTGATATTCAGAGAATATGAATCCCGATTGTCTAGATATGCAGAGCGAATCTGGACATGTAAAAGCACAGGCAGCAACCAACTCACACACAAAGAGGCCTGGGAAGAGGAGCAAGAAGTAACTGAACTGTAAGTAAATGACATTGTAAATTGCAAAGTACATTTAATAAGTTGGGAGCAATTTATTGCTAGAGAGAATTCCATAAAACTCAAGAAGTAGAGAGTATCTGATGTAACGTCATCTCAAGAACTGTGTCTTCAAATTAGTGCTGGGAATGTGGCCCATATTGAGCCAAGCAGGTGCGCTGGTTTCAGCTTAGAATCTATATTTGAGGACTATATTCTATTTGTTGAATAATGACAGCATTTTCTGGACTATAAAAATGCATGGTTGTGTATGAAGTAAATTTTGTTCTATCTGTTGAGCAATTAAGCAAGCTTTAAGGCAGAAAGACTGGAGAACTTCAAATGCATCTCCTGATCTATACATTAGAACCTGCAGGATCTAATGAGTCTCATTTGGGGGAGTGATGACAGCGTGGTATATGGAAGCTCATTCTGAGATGCGGCATTAATTAACTTATCTGAGAATAATTGGTTGGAAGTGGTGTTAATTTAAGTTATACCCTGTGTAATACATTTTTAAATACTATTACTTAAGTGATTAAGGAAAGAGCGAAACAAAGGAAAGCTTGCACATGCATACTTTTTTTGTGGTTGGAAGTATATTCTCCACACTTTGCTTAGTATAATTTTTTATTAAAAGTTTGTATATCTTGGACATCTTTGAATGCAGATCATAGTTTATTGAAAACAAGGGATCATGTCCTGTTTCCTTCACCATTAATTCTTATTATAACATTTTCTAGCTTGATATTGAGAGTTGAGGGGAAGGAATGCTATGTAAAACATCGCAGTTATCATTTAAGTACATGGTTCACATGAACTATATCTGTAGGGAATAATATGCCTGTTATTATGAAATCAAAATGCCATTTATTAGTCAATCCTATTATGAAATCTGATCTCAAACTAAAAGGTCAGGAGGGAATAATACTTGTGTTGATAGCAGGCTTATTTAACACGCTGGTATCAATGCTCTAAAGCAATGCAGCTTAATTTGTCAGTCTAATATGTGTGGAATATTTTTTAATCCATCATTCAAACTTGCTTTTGTTGCTGGCATGCAGCTAGTAATCAGTACTTCATCCTATTGTATGACATAAAATACACTTCTCAGATGTATAACCAGTTTAGAAGGGTGATCCCTCTGTAGTTCCTTTTTTTCCTAGTTTGAGTCAACACATTAAGACTTTGAACCTCCTTTCACCATAGCATCCTCACTGCTATTGACTTGCTGAACTGTGCCCTCTCCTCTAGTTTGGTAATCCTAGTTCTCCATAAATCCATTATTTTCTCTCAATTTGGGCATTGCACCTGATATATTCTTCATCTCCACTAGTTTAACAGATCCGAATGGATATGTTATACTGTTGGTTCAGCCGTTCACTGGCAGATGTGACTGGACTACTTAGAATACTAGGGCATAAAAATGTGTTGCTGGAAAAGTGCAGCAGGTCAGGCGGCATCAAAGGAACAGGAGAATCGACGTTTTGGGCATAATCCCTTCTTCAGGAATGAGGAGGGTGTGCCAGGCAGGCTAAGATAAAAGGTAGGGAGGAGGGACTTGGGGGAGGGGTGTTGGGAATACGATAAGTGGAAGGAGGTTAAGGTGAGGGTGATAGGCCGGAGAGGGGGTGGGGGCAGACACCCACACCAAACAACCCAACCGCCCGTGGCTGAACACTTTAACCCTCCCTCCCACTCTGCCAAGGACATGCAGGTTCTTGGCCTCCTCCATCGCCAGACCATAGCAACACGATGCCTGGAGGAAGAGCGCCTCATCTTCTGCCTAGGAACCCTCCAACAACAAGGGATGAATGCAGATTTCTCCAGCCTTCTCATTCCCCCTCCCCCCACCTTTTCTCAGTCCCAACCCTCAGACTCAGCATCGCCTTCTTGACCTGCAATCTTGTTTCTGATCTCTCTGCCCCCACCCCTCCTCCGACCTATCACCCTCACCTTAACCTCCTTCCACCTATCGTATTCCCAACACCCCTCCCCTAAGTCCCTCCTCCCTACCTTTTATCTTAGCCTGCTTGGCACACCCTCCTCATTCCTGAAGAAGGGCTTATCCCCGAAACGTCGATTCTCCTGTTCTTTTGATGCTGCCTGACCTGCTGCGCTTTTCCAGCAACACATTTTTAAGCTCTGATCTCCAGCATCTGCAGTCCTCACTTTCTCCTACTTGGAATACTAGATTCTGTTCTTATCTGTTAAAACTATCTGTCAACCTGAACTACAGAGATATCCTCCAGCTTTTCTTGACTGAAAGCTGTTTTAGACTCCTCTATCCCTGACCCTTCAGTAGCTCACTGCCTGAACACATCCCAGCCTTGTGCAATGGCATAGTAGTAATGTCACTGTACCAGTAACCTTGGTCTCAGGGCTAATATTCTGGGATTCGATACAGGCCACGATAGAAAGTGAAATTTGAATTCACTAGAACCCTGGAATAAAAATCAAGCCTGATGGTGACTATGTAACTGTGGTCAATTGATGTAGAACCTATCTAATTCATTAATATCCTTTAGCGAAGGAAGTGTACCATTCTTACTGGTCTGGCCTATATGTGACTTCGATCACACACAATATAGTTGACTCTTAACTGTCCTCTGGGCATTTAGGAATGAATAATAAAAGCAGACTTATTTAGTGATGTTCACACCCCAGGAACAAATTTAAAAGGAGCCTGCCTAGCCAAATTTAATGCTCCTCTTTGTCCAATCCCTGAAGTTCCATTGTTATCTAATTTCTCTTGATTCATTCCATCTTTTTTTCATGGCATCTTATCTCTTGTTCTCCATACTCTATTTCCACTCTACTAGCTCAATTTTCCTTTCTGAACCCTATGCTAGTTTATATTATAAATGTATCTTTCCTCAAGTGTTATCCCTTACTCCTTTCACCCATTCCTTAAAAATAATCCCTTGAAGCCTTATGGTCTACTGTCCCATTTTTAACATCCTGCTCCTCCAAAACCCTTGAAATGTTTTCCTACTTTTCTTAGAATGTTTGAATTCCTCCCCCCCCCCCCCCCAATTAGTTTACCACCCATGCCAGTACAAAGGAACCTTGATTATCCAAACCACATCACAAAGTCCTGATGCTTGGCTAAACTGTGTTATCCTGCATTTGATTATCTGGCATTCGATTAACCAAATGAAAAATCCCCCTCCTGTGTCCTTCGGATAATCAAAGTTCCTCTGTATACCAAAACAGAGCTTTTATAAATAACATCTTGTGTGATTGACAAAGATAAACGTCCCCTCCTTGACATTGACTGCACCGTCGTCTTCCATTGCTGTTCATTATCATTCAGCAAGACAGATCTGTTTTCACCTGTTTCATCCTCATGTAATTATAGCTATAGAAGCATTTGCCATAGCTTTGCTTCCTATTCCAGCACAACTATTGTAGATGAGCCCAAAAATCAATTCCTGGACCCTTTCAATTTCTCATTTACCTGTTGCCCTTTTACCACATCATCCAAGTTATGCTAATTTTTGCACAGAAGCTAGAGACTACAGGCTCTGCCTTATAACTACTTGCAACTCAACTCCTCCACTGTTGCCCTCCTCCATCCCATCCAATATCGCCCCCCATCCCATCCAACACCGCCCCTGTGCCTGCCCCCAAACCCCATCCAACACTGCACCCACTGGCCCTCCAACACCGCTCCCCAACCCTGTCCAACACTACCCCCCTGCCCTCCATAAACTTGAGATCATCCAAAATCCTCTTGGCAATGTTGCAACAAGCAGCATGTGTCATTTTCCTCTTGTCATTCTACTGACTTGCCAATACTGGATCCTGGTCAAAAATTATAACAATTTTAAACTCGGGCTTGTTTTAAAACCGTCTATTGCCTTGTCCTTCTCTATTGCTGTAATTTCCTCTCGCCCTACCACCCTCTTCAGATATTTATATTCGACTCATTCAGGCCTATTGTATATCCCTAATCATTGCTCCACAGATGTTGGCTCATCTTTAGTTGCCCAGGTCACAAGCTCTGGCATTCACTTCTACGCTTATCTACCTCACTTGACTCCTTTAAGATAGTTTTTAAAACTTTCCTCTTTTACCAACGTTTGATCATCTGACATGATATCCCCTGATGTGGCTATATCTTTAGCTTAGTTTTGTAGTGCTCATTTGCAATATCTTAAGAACTTTCATTACTTTAAAGGTGCTGTATAAATACAAAGATGTCACTACATGTGTCTTCTTTTTCATCTAGCCCATAATTACAACACTGAGTTGGACTGTCACATATTACCATTGTTAATGGTAGTTAACCAGAATCAGGCAATATTTTGATGCTGTCAAATTGTGAAAGTGACTTGGTTAGTAAAAAATAAGAGGGTATGAGTTAAAACACTGCTTATACACTTGATTTCATAGCAGTTTGAAGTTTTGTTGCAGCTGAGAATAATGCAGGATTCAGATGAAATGTGCAATAATACGATAACTACCGAGGCACCAGGACCCTTGAGTTATGTGGAACGTTTCAGTCATGGCTATTGCTCATGATTCTTGCTCATGGTCCACATTTAGAGAGTGTGATTATATGATGGATCAGAATTGATGAGTAAGGATCAGATCAGGCTTTGTTTGGATACCTTTCTTTTATAATCGTATATTTGAGTGGAATTGCTTACAAGCAAATAGATTTCCAGGATGCCAGAGGCCTTGGTTGATTGTCAGTAGGCCTGTGTGCTTTAAAGAAAGGAGAGCGAGTGGGCAAGCAAGGGCTGGTTAATTTTATAAGCGAGACTTTTATGAAAGATATTTTCATTAAGAGTGTAAGATGATTTTACAGGTACTGGAATTTGACACCATCTACTGGTTGAGAATTGAATGGACTTCACAGTCACTGAGCAATCTTGCATAAATAACAAAATGTTAAAGTAGATGGGGGAATGTGAGGATGTTGCGTTTATAAGTTTAGGGAAGAGAGGAATTCTTGTTCTCAAATCTGTTTTGGGAAAAGGAGCTTTAACTTTCCTGTTGCAGCTAGATTAAATAGGGCTTTGCTTTGTGAATCCTTAATGTGTTGTCCATCAGTTGGCTGCTAAGTTTTTATTCAATATTTTTTTTTCCTCATCCTTCCTTCCTTATGAGATAGATCAACCAATATCATATTGAATGATAGGGCAGATTCAGTGGGCCAAATGGCCTAATCCTATTTTGTATTCTTTTATAATTATATAGTCTTTTTATTGTCTTGTTCTGCTTTGCTGTTCCTTGCAGGCTAAAGGAAGAATATCCAGTGTGGTTTGAAAAGCCTGTTTTAGAACTAGTCCATCACAATACATTGTCTTTAGACAAATTAGTTGACAAAACATGGATGGAGATCATGACCAAGTTTGCTATTGGAGAACACTGCGAACTCCAGGTCAGTGTTGGTAGACCATTTGTGTGAACTTAAAAAAATACTTCCGTGAAGGCTTCGTGTCTAACGAAGTTCCCAAATTTCAGCCATAAATTCCAAGTTTAACTATAAAGCTTTGATGGTTTGGCTGATTTCCCAGATGGTCCCTGGGCAAATGAAAGAAAAATTGAGCATAATTTAAGGTCCTGATTACTCTCTGCTTTCTCGTTGAAAATGCCACTTTATTGACACCAGAGGTTGTCACAATTTTGCTGGGCATGTCAGCATTGACTGGATATACCTGTGAAGAACAGACACATTGATATAGTGAAGATGCATCTTACCATGAGTCACTACCTCCTTTACTGTGTGCAGAAGAATACCAGAATTGAGCAAATCAAGCCATGAAATAATGCAAAAATCTTTGGGATAGTGACTAACTAATACTAAATATTTGACAATTTGATGAAAGAAATTATCTGGGTGACAAATGTGTTTTGCTCTTTCATCCCTGAAACTTGGGTTCAAATGCCATTAGATCATCCTATATCTAAAACAAATTAGTTATATTTGCGTTTGACAATGGTTCTGCTGCAATAAAGGAATGTTTCCCTTATAGATGTTTGTAAATATTGTAAATTCAAAAGTTATGCCAAATAAATAAAACATTTCTTTCCTATTAGGTTGGGGAAAATAAAATTCTTCCTGTAGTAGTGTTAAAAGTCCATCCTCTGGAGCCAAAGGAAGAATTACCTTCTCAGAAGAAAACTGATGGATCTTGCGATTCACCTTCCAGTGACAAGGAGAATTCCAGTCAGGTGGCACAAGAGAGCCTTGGTATTGAAGTCTGCAACAAAGTTGAGGACAGCAAGAGGGAAAACAATACAAGTATGTTCTCAGTAGTGTCATGTATATGTTAGAGTGAGACAGACATAGTAGGGGGAGATTTGACAACATATTTCCGTTAGCTTCCAGAATGCCAAGAAGTCTACTTAGCCCTCTTTCCCCAAGCACGCACACCTTTTTTTTTAATATAAATGATCTCTAGCAATTCATAAACTCTACCTTGTTTTGTAAATGTAAATTTTATCTTTGTGAATTTTTGTCAAACTGCAAAATCCACAATGTATAGTTTTCTGTTAATGCAATGGCTTAATCAGTACAACTCTAAGTTTTCCTCCCATTGTCAATTGGAAAAAAAATGTCCCATTGATCAAAATATGGTTACTTCAACTCTGTTGTGAGTCTAATCCTATTAACATTTAGCTACAGTCTCTGTTTAATTTTCAGCTACTTTCTTGGCCTTGCTGTCTCTTTTGATCTCTTGCTGAACTCCCACATTTCTATTCAGAAAGCAGCTGTGAAAAAGTTACTTCATGCCAAGCCTACCATTTTCCTCAACAACCCTGAAGCAATTTCCAGAACTTTGGAGGTGTCACAATCTGTGGAATAAGATGTATTTATAAGGAAAAAAATCTCATGTTTTATAACGATCGGTGTGAAGTATTAAAGCAGAGATAGTGCTGGCCTCTTGCAAATTGTTATTATGTAGTTAAACTGTTGTATCCAGTTTTGATTTCTTTTAGGAAGGATGAAGATGGTGCAAAAGAGATTTGCTGCAATCATTCTGAAAAAGAGGGGCCTTTGCTATGAGGACAGAGTAGAGAAACTACATCGTTTTAAGTTGAGCAAGGAATTTAATTCCAGTTCTAAAACAAACTGGCTTTAATAAAGTAAATTAGGAGAAGTATTATTACGAGCCAAGATTCTGTAACTTGGAAGGCTAAAGTTTGAGATCAAAAGGATTGAAAGAATACTTTATACAGATAGATATTAGGGCTTAAAATACCCTACCAGGTTATGTGGTAGTGAGAATAATCCACAATTGCTTTTAAAAAAGAAGTGGAATAAATGTTTGGACAAGAAATAAAAGAGTGTTGGGAAAGTGCAGAGGATTGGAAAATAGTTCGACAGATCGTTTTGAAACCTAGCAGCGATAGGATTTGCCTTTGGTATTGAAAAATGCAATAAAAGGCATAGGTACAGCATTTGGGGGTTGGGCTGGTTGTGGGATCAGTTGGGCAAATACTGAATTTTTTTGTTTTTCTAATAAAATTGTTACATTCAGATGTTTCAGTGTAGTAGTCCCTGATCTGAGAACCATCGCTATTTGAATACTGTTTTTCAATGTTGTCGGTTTAAGACCTGCAAATAAGACTGGCTGCCTTAGGGAGATGGAACATTTTCCAATTCTACCAAAGTGTGTGCTAAATTTAAACTTAAGACCCAGCTAACAATTGAAAATTGATCTTTTCCAGATTAAGCTAAAATATAAACCTTTTGAGTTGACTTTTAAAGCTTTAAAATTTTGCTGACCTATACTACTTCCTTGTGACACACTTGCTTTACAAAATCTGGAATGTTCACTTTGTAGGTTTAAGCAGCACGCAATAAATTGATAAAATGTATGTGTAAATGAAAATTACCATTCTTATTCCATTCTAGACACATGATGCTGTCATTTATAGGATTCTGTGTGATGCCTTAAGCTATTGGACCTGCTTCCCTTTTATTTCAGTTTGGTTTGGCTCGTTACATACAGTAATGCAAGTGGCTGTGTAATGTCTGGTATCTCAACTGGCAGTGTAACAACTGAATGGACAAGGTTGCACAATAAATAATAGTGGCTATGTTATACTTATTAGGTGACCGAGCTCGTCGATCACCACGGAAGCTGCCTACAAGCCTCAAGAAAGAAGAAAAGAAATGGGTTCATCCAAAATTTCTGCCCTACAAGTATGATGTGAAACTGCAGGAAGAGGACAAAGTGAGAAATGAAATAAACTTCAGTTTTATTTTCTTGATCACAGATCTTTGGTCAATCTATTAAAATTTTATCTATAAATAGGCTGCCTGATTCATAACCAACAGTGTCATTATGGGCAGTTTCAGGAGATAAAGTGGCATCTAGCAGGTAGAATGTTTCCTGACGTGATGCAAAGGGTTTTACAACTGTATGGGATAGGCTAGAAGGACCAGTGGATCTTTTCTTGTCATGATGTTTTCATATCTTATTAAAATCAGTTTATTTTGGTTAATAGCAACTTGTAATCAATATATAGTGACACTCACTTTGAAGGATATCGACATCAATTCTGTAGCTACTCCAAGTGGTTTACTGTTTATGTGTTGGTTTAAATTACAGGGCGTTCTAGTATAACACGATGGTTGCATTCCTCTGCACCCTCATGCTGTAGAAAATAGCGCTTATGGAAAATCACACTGTAGAAGGTTGTTATACCCGTTCAGTAGGAAGTTTGCGTTATCCAAACAGTGTCCACGATTTTTCAATTGATTTAGAGCTAATTTGTGTTGACAAAACGCATATTATTATACCAAAATGACATGTACCTATTTTAGAATGAGTGGTCAGAGAAAATGAGGGGTATGTTATGCTCATCAAGATCTAAGGGGTTTCTTCCACCTCCCCCCCCCCCCTCCCATTTATCTCTCCACTGTTGAGGCTCCTAGCCTCATTCCTGGTGAAGGGCTTTTACCCGAAATGTCGATTTTCGTGCTCCTTGGATGCTGCCTGACCTGCTATGCTTTTCTAGCACCACACTCTTGACTTCATTTACATTGCTGGTTACATTCTATAGGGAGTTGGCTGGACAGCCAGTTAGTGATTCAGATGTTTGCCAGCAGCATGAGTTTAGTTCCCACACTGGCTGAGATTACCGCAAAAAAACTCTGTTTCTCATCCTCTCCCCTCATCTGAGGCATGGTGACGCCCAGATTAAACCACCTGTTGTCTTTCATAAGAGAGCAGCCTGTGGTCCAGTAGGGTTATGGTGATTTTTTTACATTCGATGAGAATGTACCCAGTGACATTTTCTCTGGTCTTAATCTTTCTTTATTGCTGTATCATTAGTGAACCGGCTAAATGTGAAATGCAAAACAACCGTTTAGACAATGTTATAACTAAGTTGGAGGAGGGTATCATTACTTGAGTCCCACTATTCCACAGATGTCAACCTAAACTAAAAATACTGACCAGTTCGATAACCTTGTTTATTTCAGCTTTTCAACCAAAAGTACATATTGACCAAGTTTTTTAATAAACATAATAGTGGGTTTATTGTCCACAAAAAAAGTACAAAATGAAATGCCATATTTGCTTAACATATACAGCTAATAATATAGAAGCAAAAATGCTCCTCTCTAAAGATTCCCAAAGTACACACAAACACAAACTCTTCAGGGATAGAGACAAAAAATGCAGCGATTGATCTTTGAAAAAAAAATCATTGGTCAGTGGATTCTTGAATGTGCAGGATGTTCTGGAGCCCGTTGTTCAGATGTTCTCGCATCTGTAAAGTTACTAATCAGATATGGCTGTCTCTGAAGTATTGTAGACAAAATTTGCACAGGAAAAAGAAATCTTGAGATGTCTGTCTGTTTTCTCTTTTAAAGAAACAAATATGTTTCACCCTGAAGAGTTTTCTTTTCTTTTGAGAAACAGCTGAGCCTTTTTTTTATAACAGGGTTCCCACCAACTCAGATGGTTCTCAAATGGCTTCTCTCCAACTCCACTGGATAAAAGAATAGGTCCAAGCCAGTCACTATTCAATAAAAGCCCAGCCGATTCAACGATAGAGCAAGTCATTAACACTAGTAATGTGATCTCTCAAAAGACTTTATTCTAAAATCAATTTAATCGCCTCTTAAAGAAACCACTCCAGGTCTGTTTACAAAACTTGAAATAAACTGAGAAGAAAAATTTTAAAAGGACCTGAATGGCAACTTTTTCACATAGGGTGGTTCGTATGTGGAATGAACTGCCAGATAAAGTAGTTGATGCAGGTACAGTTAGAACACTTAAAAGAAATTTGAATAGCTACATGGACAGGAAAGGTTTGGAGGGATATGAGTGAAACACAGGCAAATGGGACTAGGTTTAGTTTGGGAAATTTGGTTAGCATGGACGAGTTGGAAGGAAGGGTCTGTTTCTGTGCTGTATGAGTATAAATCAATTTTTCGCAATCCTTCAAATCCCAAGTCCTCCCAGCAATGAGTCTTAGCAACACCGCTCATCAGATTGCTGAAATGAAGCAAAATTTAAATTAACATTATTTTCTCACTGAAAAGCTCAGTGTCATTGTGTGAATTTACACAACGGTCAACAGTCTTCCAAACCTTTTCTACATGACTACTCTGCCAGTGTGAACTAGAAATATTACCAGATCATATGCTAACCATGATCTTGATACCTAAACTAACTTGTTTTCCTTTAAATGAGGAGTCAGTGCATTGCTTTCAGCAGTTGGCCCTGGGGAACTGCTTCAAGCACCACCCCTACTCATTACTACCACTACCTATCAAGGGCTCTCGGTGGTGTTGTATTATTCACATTGCTGGATTAACAGAGATTAGTTTTGGCCTGGCACCAAACTTAATTCTTCTACTTTATAATGTAGTATTGATCATTGCACTGATGTTTTTGCCAGCATCTTATCTTTCACGCTACATCTTCCTTAACTGGAAAACATAAAAAAGTCTAACTTGCACAAAGTTCAGTTCAGCTCTTAACTCAGTGTCTGCTGCCCTACAATGGCTCCATGTCAGTAAAGATTCTGTTTTAAACACTCATCCTTATTTGTTAAAACTTTTCAGAATTATAACTGTCTCCATCTCTACTTCAGCCCTCTGGGATCTTTGGGGTTATCTAATTCTGACATATTGTGGATTCCTGATTTTAGTTGCTTCATCATTAACTGACAGGATCTTGAATTCTGGAATTCCTTAAACTATTTGGCTTCTCTGCTCCATTCTCCTTTTAAAACACTTCTCAGAGTCTTCCATTTTATGTTTTTTTCAGTGCTTTGCCTGGTATCTTCTTGTAAGGAATTATCAAATTTTGCTTGATAAACTCTTGTGAAGTGCCTTAGGTTAGTTTACAGCATTAAAGGTACACTGTAAGTGCACTATTGCACAGGGTAAAAACAATGACTGCAGATGCTGTAAACCAGATTCTGGATTAGTGGTGCTGGAAGAGCACAGCAGTTCAGGCAGCATCCAAGGAGCAGCAAAATCAATGTTTCGGTCAAAAGCCCTCCACCAGGAATAAAGGCAGAGAGCCTGAAGCGTGGAGAGATAAGCTAGAGAAGGGTGGGGGTGGTGAGAAAGTAGCATAGAGTACAATGGGTGAGTGGGGGAGGGGATGAAGGTGATAGGTCAGGGAGGAGAGGGTGGAGTGGATAGGTGGAAAAGGAGATAGGCAGGTATGACAAGACCGGACAAGTCATGGGGACAGTGCTGAGCTGGAAGTTTGGAACTAGGGTGAGGTGGGGGAAGGGGAAATGAGGAAACTGTTGAAGTCCACATTGATGCCCTGGGATTGAAGTGTTCTGAGGCGGAAGATGAGGCGTTCTTCCTCCAGGCGTCTGGTGGTGAGGGGGTGGTGAAGGAGGCCCAGGACCTCCATGTCCTCGGCAGAGTGGGATTGCACAGTTTGGCTGATTCGATTAAGTAACTTGATTTGATTGGTTAGTTCCTTTTAATGATTCCAGTATTGTTTTGATGTGTATACTCTGCAAGATCATCTTGGTGTGGGGTTTGAGGAAAATGTGGACCTTAATTAAATTTTTAATTTTAGTAAAGGGAGTCTTTTTTTCTTGTTACTATAGATAATTAGTAATGTACCAGTTGAAAGTCTCATCCGATCAGAAAGGCCACCAAACAAGGAAATCTTGCGCTATTTCATCAGACACAATTCCATGCGAATGGGGATGGGAGAAAACGCACCCTGGGTGGTGGAAGATGCACTCGTGCAGAAATATTCGCTACCCAGTAAATTCAGTGACTTCCTGCTGTCTCCGTATAAGGTAATTTTATTGTATTTCTTGAAACATTTTCTGCTTGAACGAATGTTATCTTTTGCCTGTGGTACTGAGACTCTGTGTAATGCCGTACCTTTCATTGTGACTAAAAGGAATTCTGCATAGCCTAGGAATCAAAGCAGAAAGATTCTGGTTTGTATGATTTTTATTTAATGCTGGTCAAACCATTTGAATAGCATTTAAGTACTAGCTGGGAGTGGACTGAGTGGACAGGCAGGATGAAAGTTTTTTTTTGTTTGGACTGATGTTTTATAATTTTGCAATCAATAATTTCTCAGACTGATCCCAGTACAGTAGTGGTTGGGATGTTAATGTGAATTTCTTGATAATTAATGCAGCTTCCTAAATGGACTGAAGATGATGAGGTAAGGTGCCTACGTCATCTTGATCTGCATGACTCATTGTGCTATTAGTGATGGCTGTGTGTCTGTTTGGAGTATGGCTGTCCCTTCAAATGTTTACTTGTATTATTTGCTGCTGTCCTGTCATGGGTTTGCAAGGATAAAGATTCTTTAAAGTTTTAATGAAATGTTTCATTGTGAGTTAACATCATTTTTGAACCAGTAGTTCTTGGGGGGCGGGGGGTGGGGGGGGGAAGATGAGGCATTTTAACAAGCTCGCCCACCAATGTTCTGGACTCAAAGAAAGACCATATGTGAGCTTAATGAATTGGTGCATTTGCTTATTCTCTATATTTTCCATCCAAGCATTTATCAATTGAGGTTTTTTTCTGAACTGTTGAGAATCTTTTTTTGTATTCTGCACTCTGTTATTTCCAATAATTGAAGAATGGATTCGTCTAAAAATGGAGTTTAATCCAACCTCCAAAAGCAAGTAAAACTGAAAGTTCTTTTCAAGGCTAACTAATTAATTTTTCCACAGTTTTATAGGGCCTATAGAGTCCAGAGACAGTATATTCCTGTTAGGGTGAAAGGAAAGGCTGGTAGGTATAGGGAATGCTGGATGACTAAAGAAATTGAGGGTTTGGTTAAGAAAAAGAAGGAAATATATGTAAGATATAGACAGGATAGATCGAGTGAATCCTTAGAAGAGTATAAAGGCAGTAGGAGTATACTTAAGAGGGAAATCAGGAGGGCAAAAAGGGGACATGAAATAGCTTTGGCAAATAGAGTTAAGGAGAATCCAAAGAGTTTTTACAAATACGTTAAGGACAAAAGGGTAACTAGGGAGAGAATAGGGCTCCTCAAAGATCGCAAGGTGTCCTTTGTGTGGAGCCGCAGGAGATGGGGGGGGATACTAAACGAGTATTTGCATCAGTGCTTACTGCGGCGAAGGACATGGAAGGTATGGAATGTAGGGAAATAGATGGTGACATCTTGAAAAATGTCCATATTACAGAGGAGGAAGTGCTGGTGTCTTGAAACACATAAAAGTGGGTAAATCCCTAGGATCTGATCAAGTGTACTCTAGAACTCTGTGGGAAGCTAGGGAAATGATTGTTGGGCCTCTTGCTGAGATATTTGTATAATCAATAGTCACAGGTGAGGTGCCAGAAGACTGGAGGATGGCTAACGTGGTGCTACTATTTAAGAAAGGCGGTAAGGACAAGCCAGGCAACTATAGACCAGTGAGCATGACTTCGGTGATGGGCATTTTGTTGGAGGGAGTCCTGAGGGACAGGATGTACATGTATTTGGAAAGGCAAGGAATGATTAGGGATAGTCAACATCTCACAAAATTGATTGAGCTTTTTTGAAGAAGTAACAAAGAAGATTGATGAGGGCAGAGTGGTATACGTGATCTATATGGATTTCAGTAAGGCGTTCCCCTTTGGGAGACAGATTAGCTAGGTTAGATCTCCTGGAATACAGGGAGAACTAGCCATTTGGATACAGAACTAGCTCAGAGGTAGAAGACAGAGGGTGGTGTTGGACGGTTCTTTTTCAGATTGGAAACCTGTGATCAGTGGAGTGCCACAAGGATCTGTGCTGGGTCCACTACTTTTCATCATTTATATAAATGATTTGTATGTGAGCTTAAGAGGTATAGTGAGTAAGTTTGCAGATGACACCAAAATTGGAGGTGTAGTGGACAGCGAAGAATGTTATCTCTGATTACAAAATGGGATCTTGATCAGATGGGTCAGTGGGCTGAGGAGTGGTAGATGGAATTTAATTTGGATAAATGTGAGGGGCTGCATTTTGGGAAAGCTAATCTTAGCAGGACTTATACTCTTAATGGTAAGGTCCTAGGGGGTGATGCTGAACAAAGAGACCATGGAGTGCAGGTTCATAGCTCCTTGAAAGTAGAGTCACAGGTAGATAGGATAGTGAAGGTGGCATTTGGTATGCTTTCTTTTATTGGTCAGAGTATCGAGTACAGGAGTTGGGAGGTCATGTTGCGGCTGTACAGGACATTGGTTAGGCCATTGATGGAATATTGCATGTAATTCTGGTCTCCTATCAGAAAGATGTTGTGAAAGTTGAAAAGGTTCAGAAAATATTTAAAAGGATATTGCCAGTGTTGGAGGATTTGAGCTTTACGGAGAGTTTGAATAGGGTAGGGCTGTTTCCCCTGGAGTGTCGGAGGCTGAGGGGTGACCTTGTGGAGAATTATAAAATCATGAGGGGCATGGATAGGGTAAATAGACAAGCTCTTTTCCCTGGGGTCGGGGAGTCCAGAACTAGAGGGCATAGGTTTAGGGTGAGAGGGGAAAGTTATAAAAGCAACCTAAGGGGCAACCTTTTAATGTAGAGAGTGGTGTGTGTGGAATGAGCTGCCAGAGGAAGTGGTGGAGGCTAGTACAATTGAGGCATCTGAATGGGTATGTGAATAGGAAGAGTTTAGGGGGATATGGGCCAGGTGCTGGCAGATGGGACTGGATTGGGTTGGGATATCTGGTCAACATGGACGAGTTGGACCGAAGGGTCTGTTTCTGTGCTCTACATCTCTGTGACTCTGGTCATGGGTAAATTTGGTTCCGTCAAATATGCTTTGGTCTGGCTATATTTATTTGTTTCTTTCATCCTTCTTCCCTCCTCATTCGTGCATCATCAAAATAAGGAAATAGACTGACATTGCTTTTTGTTGATGGTTTGAAATGTTGGAATTGCTGGCCTATTAGCATTGAAATGGTTCAAGGAGAAGGCCCATTGTCTCTTGAGAGACTTGCCAATTTTCATCTGCCCCATTCAACGACTGTAGGTTATAACTGGCACTTCTGGTCACCACATGATTGGGAGGATGTGCTTGCAGTGGAGGTGGTGTAGAGGAGATGCAGGATGTATTCTGGCTTGGTGCGCTTTACCAGTGAGGACAGGCTGGATAAACTCAGATGGATCTTCAGAGCAGAGAAGGTTGAGGGATGACCTGATAAATTATGAGAGGCATCGACAGGGCGCTGCTGTTCCCTAAGTTTAAGGATCAGTAATACATTTTAAATGTGGAATGTAGGGAGCTCAGAGGGGTTTTGAGGAAATGCACAGTTTGGGAGAGTAGTTGAACTGTGTACCTCACAACCTTTAAGAAGTACTGAGATGTAAACTTGAAATGTCATAACGTTCAAGGTTGTGGCCAACGTTCTGGAAAGTGGGACGACTGTAGAGGATCTCTTTGATACTATATGATTCTTTGCTTCTCTAAAGCTATTTTCATTCTGTACCAGTCGCTTGAATGTTATGCATACACTTCCTTTTTGATCTGGATGTCTAGATATTTTCAGGCCTTTTTAGTTACGTGCATTGTACTTCAACAATTACAAGCATCCTTTCAGAGTAGGTAGGATACAGACTATCTACCACAGAAACGTAGAGAATAAGAACTCCTTCTAGAAATCCTACAATGTTTTGGCCTCCACTACTTTCTGTGGGAGTGAATTCTACAGGAACACAACCTTGTGAAGTAATTTCTCCTCATCTCAGTCTTAAATGATTTACCCCTTATCCTTAAACCATGATCCATGGTTCTGGACTCACTCCATCACTGGAAACTTTCTTCCTTCATCTGCATTGTCTAGTCCTGTTAGAACTTTATAGGCTTCAGTACAATCACCCCTCAGCTGTAGGCCCAACTGATTCATCCTGTCCACATACATCAGTCCTTACATTGCAGGAATTAGTCTGGTAAATCTTCATTGCACTCTCTTTGTACAAAGAATGTCCTTCCTCAGATAAGAAGATCAAAACTGAATGCAATATTCTGGGTGTGGACTCACCAGGGCCCTGTATAATTGAAGCAAGGTGTCCCAACTCTGGTTCTCTAATCTCTTCACTCTGAAGGCCAACATAGCGTTGTTGCCTTGACTGCACTAGTGACTGTTTATGAGGACACCCCAGCCTTGTTACACATTCCCTTCTCTCAATTTATAGCCATTCAGATGATTTCCCTTCCCGTTTTTGCTTTGGGTGGGTAACCTCACATTTATCTATGTTATAATGCATCTGCCTTGCATTTGCCCACTCGCTCAGCATATCCAAATCACATTGAAGCATCCCTGTATCCTTCTCACAGCTCAACCTCCCATCCAGCTTTGTGTATTTGCAAATTTAAAGATATTATATTTCATTCTTTCATATGAATTATTAAAATATATTGTGAATATACTGCCAGTCAGGAAAAAAGTCCTTTATTCTTTATTTTTTATCTGCGAACCAATTTTCTATAGATTTGGTACATTACTCCCAATCCCATGTGCTTTAATTTTATACACTTTAATCTCAGCTTTTTGAAAGTCCAAATAAACCACAAGCATTAGATTCCCCTCATCAACTGTGAGTTATATCCTCAATGAGCACCAGTCAATTTGTCAAACAAGATCTTGTTTCGTAAATCCATGCTGATTCTGACTGCTGCCACTGATTTCCAAATGCTCAGCTTTTAAATCTTCCACAATGGACCCTAGTATTTTCCCCATTACTAAAGTCAGGCTGACTGGTCTATAATTCCCTCTTTTCTCTTTGTTTCCCTTTTAAATAGGGGGATCATTAGCAACCCTCCAATTTGTAGGAACTGTTCCACTATGGCTCTTAGAAGATGACTATTTCAGCAACCACTATATCTATAGCCACTTCCGTATCTACTTTTGTGATATAGATTATCAGGCCCTGGGAATTTATCGGCCTTCAATCCCACTAACTTAACTATTAATACTGATTTCTTTCAGTTTCTCCCTCTCACTAAACCCTGTATTACCCAACATTTCTGATATGTTCTTTATATCTTCATTTGTGTATACAGAATAACTTTGGTTATCCAAACATTAATTATACGAATTTCAGGTTATCTGAACAAGATCTCAAGGTCCTGAAGTTTGAGATCGGAAACCGGACTATGTCACTACCTACAGAAACTCTCTTTCCAAGACACAGTGTCCACCAATAAACTCAGCAAATTCTCTTCCACTCTGCCTCTGTCATTTATTTATTTTCGTTCATTTGTTCTTTCTCATCCAACAAGAATGGTAATGAACTATAAAATCATTTGTTGACATGCATTTATTTAACCAAAGTATTTGCTTTCGAAATTACCCACTACCGGAGCCGCTAAGAAATTGTCCTTGATCTGAAAATAATCTGCTGTACTAAGATTTATTGAAAAGATAACCAAATACTTTCCATTGCGCCGAATGTCATTTTGCAGTAACATTTTTACCGAGTGGTTTTCGTTTCGTAATGCATCAAAATGCTGATAAACTCTGCAGTGTAAATACCCTCTAGCAGGAAAGGATTTCACAAATGGATTGTAGCTCTGCACATTCAGAATTAGTTCTGCTGGTGAAATATTTTCACTTTTTCTTTTTGGGGACACCTAATTTCCGTCGTCGTTGAGCAGTAACACACTTGTTTGTGTTCAAAATGGGAAGCTAATTTCCAACGATGCAGGACAAATTCAATGGAGCATCTCTGTACTGCTTATAAAAAATGTAATTAAAACTCTTTCAGAAAGTTTACTATAACACACATAGAGAACGAATGCTCGTGTTGTAGTACCTCAGACTATGCCTTGGTGTTAAAGGGATGGAGCTGCGTTTGTAAATATTCAAAGTTATCTGGAAAGCTCCGATTCACTTTAACCTTACTTTAAAATGGTTCCATTTAATTCATGGAACAATTCGATCTATTTTAACCATTTTCAAAATTATCTGCCATCATAAATGCCCTTGCTTTGATTTGATCAAGCTGACCGGTGCAACACATGAGTTGGTGCTTCTGGCTGTGACTTTGTGTCACAGGATTCCATTTACACTTGAGAATGCTTCCTTTGTTTACGATCAGATCAGTTATCAGAACAAAATACTCGCCACCCATCTCATTCAGATAATCGCGTTGTTCTGTACAGAGCCAAAGTATGTATTTAATCAGTAAGCCATTTCTTTGTTTCCTCATTTCCCCACAAAATCAGCAACTTATGAAAACCCATAAACTGGTTCATAGAGATGTACAGCATGGAAACAGACCTTTTGGTCCAACCTGTCCATACCAACCCAATCTAGTCCCACCTGCCAGCACCTGGCCCATATCCCTCTAAACTCTTCCTAATCATATACCTATCCAAATGTCTCTTAAATGTTGCAATTGTACCAGCCTCCACCACTTCCTCTGGCAGCTCATTCTCTGCGTACCACCCTCTGTGTGAAAGGGTTGCCCCTTAGGTCTCTTTTATATCTTTCCCCTCTCGCCCTAAACCTATGCCCTTGGTTGAAACCATCCGTGCTGCAGCTTATCACTTCAAAAACAGAATGTAATCAACCTATATGATCATGCTGTGACTACTCCAGAAGAGGTAGGGCTTTAACCTAGATCTTCTGGCCCAGATGAAGGGACATGCCACTGGGTCATGAAACTTTTTACTTACCACTTCATAATCACACGTTCAGTCCACCTACTGTCCGCCCTTCATTTTGGCACCCCAAAGATGATTCAGAGCCATATTCCTCCAGTAGCTTCCATTACATACCTTGTAGCCACCTCTACCTCTGTCATCCCCTCCCCAGTCAGATTTAAAGTTCTCTTTGTGTGCCTTCCATATACTTTTAAGTTGGACTTGTGTTGTCTTTCTTTCTCCATGCGTTTCCTCATTTCTCCAGGCTCCTTCTTAAGCAAAATGAGCATGCTGTCACACCCTTTGCATCATGATATGAAAAGTCTGAGAAGTCTCTAATAAGTTATTTGTGACAAACTCAGAATGTTAAATGAAATCTTTGAACGTCAGGATAAAATATATCAACAAACATAAAACGAAAACAGTTTGGGAAGGATGAATTGCTGATGTTTTAGTGAAATTTATTACTGACAATAATTAACATCTGCTGAGGTTGTTTTCCACCTTCCATTAATTCTCTCTCCCATTCTTTCATTCTTTGCCCTTTGTTCTTTATGTTCAGACTCTTCTCTTTCTCTGTGTGCCTTCCATATACTTTTAAGTTGGACTTGTGTTGTCTTTCTTTCTCCATGCGTTTCCTCATTTCTCCAGGCTCCTTTCAAGATGATTCAGAGCCATATTCCTCCAGTAGCTTCCATTACATACCTTGTAGCCACCTCTACCTCTGTCATCCCCTCCCCAGTCAGATTTGAAGTTCTACCCTCAGGCATTGATACAATTCTGTAGTCCTTTTTGAAACAATTTGACCAACATTTGGTGACCCCCCCACCCAATTAGATCCCAAAATGGATCCCTTGACAGCTGTTAATCCATTTTTGGGTCATTCACTTCATGTATTATCTTGGTAACTTGGGCGATCATTCTCCGTTGTGGAGAGGAACCAAACTCCAGCATTGAAGATTCCTTGACTAAAAGTTCTGAAGAAACTTGGACCAAAGATTTAAAGTCTCAATATGCTAAAGGTAATATAATGCCTCATTTACTCACCACGGGATCTGTCGATGAGAGTGGTTGGAGGCCGGTGTCCAGTGGTGTACAAAATTGATCAGTACTGGGTCCCTTATTGATCATAATTGATATAGATGAGAAAATGGAGGAATGCTAAATAAATTTGTGAATAAAACAAACGTTGGCCAAGTGGTTAACAGTGAGGAGGAAGTTTTAGGTTACAGGAAAATATAAACAGATTGGTCAGACAGGCAGATCAGTAGTAGGACAGTTGGAAGCTCCAAGGAACAAAGGGAACTTGGTTTGTTTGTCTGAAGGCCTGATGCCTGAAGGCTGCAAGATAAATTAATAGGGAGTTAAAAAGGCAAAGGCAGCACTTGCCTTTATCAGTTATGGCACAGATTATAAGAGCAGGGAGGTTATATTGGAGCTGTTCAAAACTTTGGTTAGGCCAAGCTGGGGTACTGTGTGCAGTTCTGCTTAGCTTACCATAGGAAAGATGTGATTGCATTTGGGGGAATGCAGAGAAGATTAGAACACAAAACACAGAACATTACAGTGCAGTACAGGCCTTTCAGCCCTCGATGTTGCGCCGACCTGTGAACCTATTTTGAAGCCCATCTAACCTACACTATTCAGTTTTCTTTCATACGTTTATCCAATGACCATGTAAATGCCCTTTAAAGTTGGTGAGTCTACTACTGTTGCAGGCATTAATCAGAATGTTGCCTGAAATGAAGCATTTCAGCTATGAAGTGAAGCTGGATTGACTCGGGTTGTTTTCTTTAAAGCGGAGAAAACGAGGGAATACCTGATTGAGGTGGATAAGATAAGGTATATAAGAGGCATTGTCTGGACTTAATTTAGAACCAGCAATACAGAAAAGACTTATCCTGTGCAGTAAGCTGTGAAAATTCGAGAGGACAAGAACTTTATTTTTTAATTGAAAAGAAAGTGGCCACTGACATAGTTGATACATTGGTTTTAATTTTCAAATTCCCTTGATTCAGGGATGGTCCTACTAGATTGGAAGATGGCAAATATAATTCTTTTATTCAAAGCGGGAGACAGAAAGCAGGAAAATATGGATAGTTAACTTAACATCTATCAGGAAAAATGTTCAAAGTTTTATTATTAAAGAAGATATAGCTGAATATTTAGACAAGTAGAAGGTAATCAGGTTGAAGTAATGTGGTTTTGTGAAAGGGAAATTATGTTTGAACAATTTATTAGAGTTCTTTGAGGAGGTAGCGTGCTATGAATATTCTGCAGTTAGATTTCCAGAATACATTTGATCAGGTGCCAGGTCAAAGATTGTTGTGAAAAAGCCAAAGGTGTAGGGGTAACATATTGGCATGGATAGGAGATTGGCTGGTAATTAAGCAGCAGAGAATAAATTGATCTGTTCCAGGATGGCAAGATCTATAAAGAATGTGGTATCACAAGAATTGGTTTACAATTGTTAACTGTTTACAATTTGTAAATAACTCAGCTGAAACAATGAAAGGTGTGGTTACAGAATTTACTGATGATAGAAAAATTAGTAGAAAAATAAGTTGTGAAGAAGACAAGGAGACTACAAAAAGTTATAGATATGTTTTGTGAGTGAGCAACCATGTGGTAAGTGACATAAAAGAACATAATCTGTCTGTACAGGTTTCTTAAAATATTTAGGAAATGGTTTCAAGCATATTGTATGTTAATGATTGGTTCTAGATGATTGGAGCAGCTGTAACGTGTTTATTAGACCATAAGGCCATAAAACGGGTAGGTCGTACAGCCCGTTAAGCTCACTCTGCCATTCAGTAGGATCGTGGCTGGTCCAACATTCCCCACCTTTCCTGCCCTTTCCCTGTAATGCTTGATTCCTCAACTGATCAAGAATCTATCTATCTCAGCATTAAATATACACAAGGACTCTACCCCTCGACTCTCTGTGGAAAAGAGTTCCAAAGACACTTAACCCTCTGAGAAAAGAAATGTCTCCTCATTTCAGTCTTAAATTGGCATCCCTCTATTGTGAGACTGTCTTTTAGTCCTAGACTTTCCCAAGAGGGGAAATGTCCTCTCAGTATTAGTCCTGTTAAGCCCACTAAGAATCCTATGAGTTTTAATGCGATGGATCACCTTTCATTCCTTGAAGCACCAATTATGGACCAGACCAGAACCTTCCAAAAGTACATCAAGAAGATAGCTTAGACCCTAACTTTTATACTTATTTAAAGGCAAGTGTAAGGTGCTGTGTTCCAGATGTGATTCAATTTGTCCATCACTAAGCTTTAGGCAAAACACACTTTATTCTTATGTCACAGTTAAAATACAAAAAAAATTGACATAATTTAATTCTATTGAACTCAACAAAATAATGTATTACTTAACCAATTGTTTCAAAATAGGCAGCATCCCATAAACATATCCTTGCCAAGGCAAGTTAGTGAAACAGTTAAGGTTCTCATGTGCTGCCCTTCTCCAGTCCAGCAGAATGAAATACTGAAATAAATAGTCTGCTTCTTTTTCTTTCTAAAAAGAAGCCTCTTGTCCAAGGCTGTAGCATCAGCGAACACAGGCTGTTAGCTTAGCAGCAATGGAACGTTCTCACTAGCTGAAATCAAAGCTAAATTTTTTTTTGGGTCTGTATGAGCCCTAACCTTGGCCACCCATGCTTCTTTTGTCTAAATGAAAAAGCAATACCAGGGAGAATTCACAAGCTGTCTACCAATTAACTGCCCATCTGAAGCAGACTCCCAGTGTTACATTGGCAACACCTCTGTGCAAGAGAATCCGCACAGAACACATCTCGCTTAAAGGCACAATATTGTCACATCAGTGAGTAGAGTCCCAGCCTGTTTAACCTTCGGTCATAAGACAGTCTCCCCTTTCCCCCACGCCTCCCCAAACAATAACTGGGGATCACCTGAATGAACCGTTTCTGAACTGCCTCCAATGAAATACTTACTTTCCTTAGCTTTGAGCAATAGAGTGTGCTGAATAGGCTGGGGCTGTTTTCCCTGGAGTGTTGGAGGCTGAGGAGTGGCATTAAAGAAGTTTATAAAATCGTGAAGGGCGTGGATAGGGTAAATAGACATGGTCTTTTTCCTGGGGTGGGGGAGTCCAGAACTAGAGGGCATAGGTTTAGGATGAGAGGGAGAAAATTTAAAAGGGACCTAAGGGGAAACTTTTTAGCACAGAGGGTCTTGCATGTATGGCATGAGCTACCAGAGGAAGTGGTGGAGGCTGGTTAATTGCAACATTTGAAAGACATCTGAATGAGTAGGTGGATAGGAAGGGTTTAGAAAGATATGGTCCAGTGATTAAGAAAGCGAATGCAATGTTGTCTCTTATCTCAAGAGGGTTGGAATATAAAAGCAGAGATGTACTACTAAGACTTTATAAAGCTCTGGTTAGGCCCCATTTGGAGTACTGTGTCCAGTTTTGGTCCCCACACCTCAGGAAGGACATACTGGCACTGGAACGTGTCCAGCGGAGATTCACACGGATGATCCCTGGAATGACAGGTCTAGCATATGAGGAACGGCTGAGGATACTGGGATTGTATTCGTTGGAGTTTAGAAGATTAAGGGGAGACTTAATAGAGACGTACAAAATAATACATGGCTTGGAAAAAGTGAATGCTAGGAAATTGTTTCCGTTAGACGAGGAGACTAGGACCCGTGGACACAGCCTTAGAATTAGAGGGGGTCATTTCAGAACAGAAATGCGGAGACATTTCTTCAGCCAGAGAGTGGTGGGCCTGTGGAATTCATTGCCACGGAGTGCAGTGGAAGCCGGGATGCTAAATGTCTTCAAGGCCGAGATTGATAGATTCTTGTTGTCTAGAGGAATTAAGGGCTACGGGGAGAACGCTGGTAAGTGGAGCTGAAATGCGCATCAGCCATGATTGAATGGCGGAGTGGACTCGATGGGCCGAATGGCCTTACTTCCACTCCTATGTCTTATGGTCTTATGGTCTAAGTGCTAGCAAATGGGACAAGATTCATTTAGGATATCTGGTCAATATGGATGAGTTGTACCAAAGGGTCTGTTTCCATGCTGTATATCTCTATGACTCTAAATAAAAGGAGCAAAACTGCTCACAATACTCCAGACATGATCTTACCACCACCTTGTAAAATTGCAGTAAGACCTGCCTACTCTTATACTCCAACTCCCTTGAAGTAAGGGCCAGTATTTCATTGGCTTTCCTGAGTACTTGCTGCACCTGTGTGCGTACAATTTGACAGTAATAAAGTAAGTGTAGGCCATTTGGCCCTTTGAGACTACTCTACCATTCATTAAGATCATGGCTGATCTATCCATTGTCTCAGCTCCTACCTGCATTATCCCCATAACCCTTAATTCTCCTACTGTGCAAAATCCAAACCAACTGTGCCTTGAAAATATTTTATGAAGCTGCTTCTATTGCTTCCTCATGCAGAGAATTCCATTGATTCACTACTTTCTGTGAAAATCACTTCCTCCTCATCTCTGTCCTAAATCTATTCCCCCTAAACTTGAGACTATGTACCCTAGTCCTCGTTTCACCCACCAGCAGAAACTTGCCTGCATCTATCTTATCTATCACCTTCGTAATTTTATGTTTGTAGAAGATCTCCCCTCATTCTTCTAAATTGTAGCAAGTGAAACCCCAGGCGACTCAACCTCTCCTCATAGGGTAACCTTCTCATCTCTGTAATCAACCTGGTGAACCTCCTGTGCACTGTCTCCAAAGCCTGTATTATCATTCCTCAAGTAAAGAGGGCATAACTGAGCACGTTACTCCAGTGCAGCCTCACCAACGCCTTTTACAATTTCAGCAGAACCGCCCTGCTCCAAATTCAATCTCTAACAATGAAAGCCAATATTCCGTTTGCCTACTTGATACCTGTTGCACCCGCAAATTAATGTTTAGCGATTCATATATGAGGACTTCTAAATCCCTCTGCACAATAGTTATGCTGTAATCTTTCACCATTTAAATAATATTCTGACCCACTATTTTTACTTCCAAAGTGGATAACCTCACATTTACTAACATTGTACTCCATCTGCCAGACCCTTGCCCACTTAATCTAAATCTCTCTGCATATCCCACATCCTCTGCACTGTTTGCCTTTCCACTCAGTTTAGTGTCATCAACAAGCTTGTAAACGTTGCACTTGGTCTCCTCTTCCAAATCATTTATATAAATCATGAATAGCTATGGGCCCAACACCAACCCCTGCAGCATCCTGCTCACCAGTGATCTCAACCAGAGAAACACCCATTTATGCCAACTCCCTGCTTTCTATTGGTTAACCAGTCCTCTATCCATGCTAGTACATTCCCCATAACTGCATGCATTTTTATCTTCTGGATGAGTGTTTTATGCAGCACCTTATCAAATGCCTTCTGGAAATCCAAATATATAACATCCACCTGTTCCCTCCATCCGCCATGCTTGTTACCTCTTCAAAAAATGCCAGTAAGTTTGTCAAATACAACCTTCCCTTCCTGAGTCCATGCTGTGTTTGCCCAATGGAACTGTTTCCATCCAAATGTATCACTATTTCTTCTTTAATGATAGCCTCCAGCATTTTCTTGAATACAGATGTTAAGCTAACTAGCCTATGGTTAGCTGCCTTTTGCCTACACCCTTTTTTAAACAGTGGCGTGACACTTGCTGTCTTCCAGTCTGCCAGGACCTGCTCGGAGTCCAGTGAAGTTTGGTAAATTGCCACTAACACATCTACTATAACTTCTGCCATTTCTTTCAGCATGTTGGCATGCATTCCATCAGCACCAGGGACTTATCTACCTTTAGACCCTCAAGCTTGCTTTCTCTGCTTCATGTATAAGTGCTTCAAGGAGAAAGTGAGGACTGCAGATGCTGGAGATCAGAGCTGAAAATGTGTTGCTGGAAAAGCGCAGGTCAGGCAGCATCCAAGGAGCAGGAGAATCGACGTTTCGGGCATGAGCCCTTCTTCAGGAAGAAGGAAGAAAAGGACAACTAACTCCCATTCCTAGACGTGATGGTACAGAGAACACCTAACGGACATTTCACCACAAAGGTATACAGGAAAGCCACGCACACAGACCAAGTCCTAAACTACGAAAGCAACCACCCCAACACACACAAAAGAAAGTTGCATCAAGACACTGTTCAAAAGAGCCACAACACACTGCAGTACACCAGAACTGCAAAAAGAGGAAGAAGAACACCTATACAATGTATTCGCCAAAAACGGATACCCCCGCAATTTCATCAACAGATGCCTAAGGGAAAGACAATGGAATGAGGATATGCCACAATCCAAAGGACTAGCCACACTACCATACATCAAGAGCATTTCTGAACTGGTGTTCTTCTTCCTCTTTTTTGCAGTTCTGGTGTACTGCAGTTTGTTGTGGCCCTTTTGAACAGTGTCTTGATGCAACTTCTTTTGTGTGTGTTGGGGTGGTTGCTTTCGTAGTTTAGGACTTGGTCTGTGTGTGTGGCTTTCCTGTATACCTTTGTGGTGAAATCTCCATTAGGTGTTCTCTGTACCATCACTTCTAGGAATGGGAGTTGGTTGTCCTTTTCTTCCTTCTTCCTGAAGAAGGGCTCATGCCCAAGAAGTCGATTCTCCTGCTCCTTGGATGCTGCGCTTTTCCAGCAACACATTTTCAGCTCATATATAAGTACTCCCAAGTCTTTTTGTGTTGCAGCTTTCTGTAGTTTTTTTCTCCATTTTAAATAATAGTGTTCTTTTAGTTTTCCCTTCAAAAATGAACAATGATACTCCATTTGCCAACTATTTGCCCACTTACTGAACCTATCAGTATCCCTGTAAACTTCCTCTTGCAGCTTGCTTCTCCACCTATTTTAGTTTACCTGCAAATTTGGGAAAGGTATTTGCTTTCTTCCCCTAAGTCATTAATGTGTATTGTAAACAGTTGTGGTCCCAGCATCTGATCCCTGTAGAAACCCACTGGTCACAGGTTGTCAACCTGAAAAAGAACTGAAAGGTGAAATGTCCACTTTGATTAGAATTTTTTAAAATCGAAATGGTGAGAAATTGTGGTTCTTTGAGATACAGAGAAATCTGCATATCATTGTGCATGAATGTAAAGTTTGGGAGAAGATTTGTAGCTCGGGTGCTCGTTGTTGTGGTTCTGTTCGCCAAGCTGGAAATTTGTGTTGCAGACATTTCTTCCCCTGTCTAGGTGACATCCTCAGTGCTTGGGAGCCTCCTGTGAAACGCTTCTGTGATCTTTCCTCCGGCATTTGTAGTGGTTTGAATCTGCCGCTTCCGGTTGTCAGTTCCAGCTGTCCACTGCAGTGGCCGGTATATTGGGTCCAGGTCGATGTGCTTATTGATTGAATCTGTGGATGAGTGCCATGCCTCTAGGAATTCCCTGGCTGTTCTCTGTTTGGCTTGTCCTATAATAGTAGTGTTGCCCCAGTCGAACTCATGTTGCTTGTCATCTGAGTGTGTGGCTACTAAGGATAGCTGGTCATGTCGTTTCGTGGCTAGTTGGTGTTCATGGATGCGGATCGTTAGCTGTCTTCCTGTTTGTCCTATGTAGTGTTTTGTGCAGTCCTTACATGGGATTTTGTACACTACATTGGTTTTGCACATGCTAGATATCGGGTCCTTTGTCCTGGTGAGTTGTTGTCTGAGAGTGGCTGTTGGTTTGTGTGCTGTTATGAGTCCTAGTGGTTGCAGTAGTCTGGCTGTCAGTTCAGAAATGTTTTTGATGAATGGTAGTGCGGCTAGTCCTTTGGGTTGTGGCATGTCCTCATTCCGTTGACTTTCCCTTAGGCATCTGTTGATGAAATTGCGGGGGTATCCGTTTTTGGCGAATACATTGTATAGGTGTTCTTCTTCCTCTTTTTGCAGTTCTGGTGTGCTGCAGTGTGTTGTGGCCCTTTTGAACAGTGTCTTGATGCAACTTCTTTTGTGTGTGTTGGGGTGGTTGCTTTCGTAGTTTAGGACTTGGTCTGTGTGCGTGGCTTTCCTGTATACCTTTGTGGTGAATTCTCTGTTAGGTGTTCTCTGTACCATCATGTTTAGGAATGGGAGTTAGTTGTCCTTTTCTTCCTCTCCAGTGAATCGGATTCCTGAGAGTGTGACGTTGATGATCTGGTGTGTGTTTTCTATTTGTGTTTTTAATGATTACAAAGGTGTCATCCACATATCTGACCCAGAGTTTGGGTTGAATTTGCGGTAAGACTATTTGTTCTAACCTTTGCATTACCGCTTCTGCTATGAACCCAGAGATGGGTGAGCCCATGGGTGTGCCGTTGATTTGTTCATTTATTTGGTTGTTGAATGTGAAGTGTGTTGTGAGGCACACTTAGTATTTGCAGTACACCAGAACTGCAAAAAGAGGAAGAAGAACACCTATACAATGTATTTGCCAAAAACGGATACCCCTGCAATTTCATCAACAGATGCCTAAGGGAAAGTCAACGGAATGAGGACATGCCACAACCCAAAGGACTAGCCACACTACCATTCATCAAAAACATTTCTGAACTGACAGCCAGACTACTGCAACCACTAGGACTCATAACAGCACACAAACCAACAGCCACCCTCAGACAACAACTCACCAGGACAAAGGACCCGATACCCAGCATGAGCAAAACCAATGTAGTGTACAAAATCCCATGCAAGAACTGCACAAAACACTACATAGGACAAACAGGAAGACAGCTAACAATCCGCATCCATGAACACCAACTAGCCACGAAACGACATGACCAGCTATCCTTAGTAGCCACACACTCAGATGACAAGCAACATGAGTTCGACTGGGGCAACACTACTATTATAGGACAAGCCAAACAGAGAACAGCCAGGGAATTCCTAGAGGCATGGCACTCATCCACAGATTCAATCAATAAGCACATCGACCTGGACCCAATATACCGGCCACTGCAGTGGACAGCTGGAACTGACAACCGGGAGCGGCAGGTACAAATCACTATAAATGCCGGAGGAAACATCACAGAAGCGCTTCACAAGAGGCTCCCAAGCACTGAGGATGTCACCTAGACAGGGGACGAAATGTCTGCAGCACAAATTTCCAGCTCAGCGAACAGTACCACAACATTGTGCATGAATTGCAAAAGATTAGCATTTATGTACTACAGGTAATTGGGAAAGCGAACAGAATGTCATGATTTATTGCAAAGGGAAGGTAGCGAGGTTTGCTTCAGTTATACAGGGCACTGGTGAGACCACATCTGAATTATTGTGCACAGCAATGGTTACTTTATTTAAGGAAGGATGTCATAGAGTCATACAGCATGGAAACAGGCCCTTTGGCCCAACTCATCCATGCCGACGAGCTTTCTTAAACTGAACTAGTCCCATCTGCCTGCGTTTGGTCCAAATCCTTCTGAACCTTTCCTATTCATCTACCTGTCCAAGTGCCTTTTAAATGTTGTAACTGTACCTGCCTCTACCTCTTCCTCTGGCAGCTTTTCCATACACATAACCCCTCTTTGCATGAAATGTTACCCCTCAGGTCCCTTTTAATTTTTTTTTCCCTGTCATCTTAAACTTATGCTGTTTAGTTTTGGACTCCTCCACCCTGGGGAAGAGAGCTTGGCTATTCACCCTATGATTTTATAAACTTCTATGAGGTCACCCCACAGCCTCCTATGCTCAAGAGAAAAAAAGTCCCAGCCTAACCAGCCTCTCCTTCTAATTCAAACCTTCCAGTCTCAGTAAAAAAGCTTGTAAATCTTTTTGCAATCTTTCCTGTTTAATAACAACATTCCTATAACAGAGTAACCTGAATTGTATACAGTACTCCAAATGTGGCCTTACTAATGTCTTGTTTGGCTGTAACATAACATAACACCTGCACTCCGTGCTCTGACAAGCCAAGTGCCTTCTTCACCACCCTGTCTGCCTGTGACACCATTTTCAAGGAACTATGTACCTGCAGCCCCAGGTCTCTGTTCAATAGCACTCCCCAAGGCCTTACCATTAGCTATGTAAGTCCTGCCCTGGTTTGTCGTACCAAAATGCAACACCCTGCATTTATCTGCATTAAAGTCCATTTGCCATTCCTTGTCCTAAGCAGTTCAGAGGTTTGTTAAACTAATATATGGTAGGGCAAGATAGATATTATCTTATAAAAAAAAACTGGACAGATTAGGTTTTTACCCGCTTGAGAGAATCTAGAACTGGGATCGCAATTTTTAAAATCCGGGGCCATGTATTTAAATCCGAGATGAGGTAATTTTTTTCTCTGTCAGTCATTAGTCTTTGGAACTCTCTTCCTGAAAAGGTGGAGTAAGCAGTGCCCTTGAGTATTTGTAAGGCTGAGATAAATAGATTCTTGTTAGGTAAGAGTATGAAAAGGTCATCAGGAATAGGTGGGAATGTAGATTTAGGTTATGATCAGATCAACCATGATCTTGTTGAATGGTAGGGCAGACTCAAGGGGTTGAATTGTCTACTCTTAATCCTACTGTGTGTATTTGTATATATGGAAGGCATATAAAATTATATAATATGATAGAATATCAGTGTGAAGGGAAATTATGTACATTTATTTTTCTAAAAAGGCTTACCTTATACATTTGCATTTCTGAGAAAGATTCTGATATTCCAACATACCCGAAATAGTTCTCTGTGCAAGCAATGACGTTATCAGTCTGTGATGACATCATTATCATCTGATTGTGGCCGGGACTGTATAACGGACTCCCACACACACATCCTTCCTCCAGTTGCTATCCTGTCAACAAATTCATGGAGTATCCTAGCTTTTCTCCTGTAAACCAATTTCTGACTGTCATAAAGAGAGTGGGGGTAAGGATTTTAAACAAGAGATTTTAATGGAGGATGTCAAAATTATAAGAGATTGGAGTATATGTGCTTAGCTGAGAACAGTCAAGAGTTAATTGAGGCTGGAGATTCTGCTGCTGAAGAGATGTTTGAGAGTGCGTGTTTCTCTACTTAAATGAGGAGAATATTTTGGCCTTGGCTTTGTAGTAGCAATAAAATGTGGCGTCTTTGGTCTGTGGCAGAACTATGCTTTCTAGTGGCGTATGTTGTAGCTGCTTGTTTTTCATATAAATCCCAACATCTGAATTTAGATCACTTGATATTTTAATCTTGTAGAAGTGAGTCTTATAAGCAGGGGAGAATATCATGGTTCTGATTTTCTCTGCAGATCAAATGTTCTGTGTGAGAGGGCTGCATTCATTTATTGGTTACCTACATCCCACCCACACTTTCTTTTACTTATAGGTGGTTGTCATTTTAAGTGAAAATTTATAATTCTTGACTTTTGATTCAACTTCTATTCACGAAGCTTTTTTTGGCCAAGCTTTTGCTTGGCCCTCAACAAATTGTCGTCTAGATAGCTGTTCACATGTGACCAGAGGCAGTGGATTTCAGACAGTTACTGTAGCATAAACAACATTTTAGACAAACTTCACATAACTCTATATCAGATCTTGCATGATGTTATTAGGAGTGAGTGGAATTCATTTCGATGAGCAATTGTGAACAATGACCAAAACCATTACCAGCCTTATACATAATTACACAATATAATACATGCAACTTAATCTTGAAATATTTTTAATCAGCCTGTTCTGATATGTTATGACACTCCTCTGTGGCACATGGGACTTCAACCCAGACCTTCTGGCATTGGGGTAGGGACATTACCACTGCAGTACAAGACCTCTCCTCTTAATTTGGATGCTCACTGATCTACTGATAAAACTTCAAAATATGATTGGTGATCAAATATTCATGTGCATATGTTCTGACAGTGTGGATTAATATGTTTATTCATCAGGAGCGACTAATTCTGTGCTTGTGGACCATGTCTGATATTGCTAATGGAACTTTGTTAATCTGAATACAAATGTGTCTTTGGCTGGAAAATTGGCTTTTAAAAGTGACTGAGTCATTGTAAATCAGTTTTCAGGAAGAGGAATGCTCCTTGTATGAATTCTGTGCATGTTGAAGGGAACTCAGAAAGGCAGGAAGTAAACAGCTAAAGTATTTACAAAGCAACAAAATGCAGTTTAAAAGGAAACAAGTAATTAGGAAGGCAAATGGAATGTTGGCATTTGTTTCAAAGACAATGGAGTACAGAAATAGGGAGGTCTTGCTAAACTATACAAGGTACTTATCAGACCACATCCTAAAATGCTGTGAACCATTTTGGTTCCATTATCTAAGGAAAATTCTACTGGCCTTGGACACAGCGCAGAGAAGATTCACAAGGTAGATTCTGGATATGGAGAGACTGTCTTATAAGAGGAGGTTAAGTAGGTTGGGTTTGTATTCAGAACAATGAGAAGTAACTTTACTGAAACAAATTATTCGGGGGGGCTTGACAGAGCAGGTATAAAGAGATTGCTTTCCCATGTGGAGACTCTACTCCAGAGGGCATAATCTCGAAACAAGAGGTTCTCCATTTAAGATAGAGATGAGGAGGATTTTTCTTCCGGTGTAGTGAATCTGTGGAATTCTTTTCCGAAGAGGGTTATCAAGTCTGGATCACTAATTATGTTCAAGGCTGAAGTAGAGAGATTTCTAATCATTAAGGGAATTGAAGTTTATGGAGTTGGGGTTGATCAATGATTTAATAATCCTCAAATCCAGCAAATGGTATCACTGAATGACAGCAGAATTGATGGATTGACTGGGACTTCTGTTGCCGTGTCTTATGGTTTTATAGTGAAAAAATTAATGGGGTGGTACTGGATGGAGCAGAAAGCATGAAATTTATTTAGAATCATGTTTAAGCAAAATATTTTCACAGATCATCTGCCTAAATGGCTTTTCGTTGCACCCTTCTTTCTCATTAATAAGCCTCATCTTGATGTTGAACAGTTGTAATGCTAGTGATTTGAAAATGCCAAAAAGATGATTTCTCTTCTTGTACTTACTGGCAGTCTAATAGTTAAATTATCTGTTCGTATTGCTAGACAGTTCAGTCTCCATAGTGACTGCTTAGTCACTGCCAGCATTCTTGTTTACTGAGCCTTGGCCTTAAGTTTCTTTGTTTATTGCTATTTCTAAATAAATTTATTAAAAGTATTTAGCTTTTTTTGAATTGCAAAATTAAATTGGGGTCAGTGATTTGATTTTAAAGATTTCAACATTGTTCTATAAATCTACAAAAGTGTTCCTCTGCAAGCACCTGCCTGTCCCCCTAACATTGGGTAATAATAGCAAAAGATTACGTTTGAGATGCCTTTTAATACAAAATAAAATGCTTTAAGTGTTTGATAAAGAGGGGGAAAATAGTATTAAGACAAAGGGGCAACAGCAAGTTGATAGTTTTTAAAGAAGGGACTGCAAGTCTTTCAGGAGGAGAGGGAGAGATGATGGAGCTTGTAGAGCGAAGTATCTGCCATCGGGGAAAGGAATAAGGAAGTTCTATTGACAATGTAGACTTTGCAAAAGAGGAATGTGAATGTTGAAGTGTTTACTGTTAGGAAACCAATGTTCAAAGTTCATGTTTGAGGTCTTGGGGAACTAGGAGACTAATTTACTCTATAAAGATATGGACTGGGTCTATGATTTGCAGCAGAATATGATCTTCCATTTGAGATAATGATGAGGAGAAATTTCTTCTTAGAGGGTCTTTAATCTGTTATTCTATACCACAGACTTCTGTTAAAGTAAGGTCAATGAATTTTTAAGCCTTTGTTAAGTTCTTGAATGATCAGGGAATCAAAGAGTAGACAGGAAAGTGAAGTTGAGATCAGTTCAACCATAATCTAATCTAATGGCGCAATGGCAAGGGATGAAATGTTATGTATACTTCTATGAATTGGAGAGCTTTACATGAGTTGAAGTTTTGAAATTTCATTTATCTGTTATGACTTCAATTGGAGTGGTTCGGTTTAGCCAAATACAACCAATTAAAGGGAATCTTTGACAAGTCTTGTACATGTACTTTTTGTGCAAAGGTGACTACTAACTGAAGACAATTGTGAGTTATACAAAACTAGTTAGATAAAAGTTTGATTGCTGTTAACCAATCCACTATCTACATAATGGTGAAATGATAACAGTTGGAATGTAGTCACCTCACACTTGGTAAAACTGAGCCATATGTCTTTGCATCCTATGGCAACATCACCTATATAGTTCAGGAAGAAGTGGATGAGGCAAGTAGTTATTCACAAAGGTACAATGGCTGAAGAATAGGTGGCTAAGAATATGATCAGTAGATAGTCATTCAGTATGCTTGTAGACCAGACATATTTCACCATGATGGCGAAGTCAACTGTGTCACCGACTGCAGTCAGATCATGAAGGAATATCATTGTGCTCACAGCCTCAAAGGATGTCATTTGTGATTGGTTACTGTTATTTTCGATTTTCAAAGGAAAGACTGAAACAGTTGCGAGAAAAGTGGGCATTGACGTGGAGGTTTTTGAGAGTAATGCAACTTTCAAGATTAATGAATATACAATTTTATGATTTATATGTTAGGAAAAATTGAATTTAAGAATTAAAATTTTAAAATGCAAGTTTAATAAAAACTGCTGGTTTGAGAAGCTAGTAAATAAATCTACAGTAATTGTATTCCAAGGGTCTACTTAAGGTTGGAAGTGGGAAAACACTGACTAAAGGATGACTTCTCTCTGAAGTTCTTGGTAATGAAATGTCTGCACTTGCCTCGGAGGGAGTTAAATTAATAATATTGCTTTTCCAGACAAAAGCAGAGGTTTGAGAATTGCAGATATCCAACTTAAATATCTATCAGGGACATCCAGCTGTGCCATGATTTGTGGGGATAGGGTATCTGTAAATTTGTAAGGGTCTTCTTGTGGCATAATGGTAGTGTCCTTATCCCTGAACCGGGTAGGCCTGGGTTCAAGTCCCACCTGCTCCACAGGTTTGTAGTAACATCTCTGAAAAGGTTGATTAGGAAAATAGATTATTTATCGATTTTGCAGCCTGTTAATGGTGCAGTGGTTATGTCCCTATCTCTGGACTGGGAGGCCCATATTCAAGTGCACCTGCTTCAGGAATGTGTAATAATATTGAACAGGTTGGTTAGAAAAATATGTTAAATATAAAAACATATAGAGGAGGGCTGTTGTTTTTCAGTGGTTGTGTCCTAACCCCCAAATTCAGACACTTGGCTTCACATCCCACCTCCTCCAGAGCTGTGTAATAACATCTGAGCAGGTTGATCAGAAAAACATGTTATCTATAGATTCAGTGCCCTTGTGGCACATTGATGGTTCCTTACCATTAGGGAGACCTGGGTTCAAGTCCCATCTGCTGCAGCAATGTATAATAATGTCTCTGAGTAAGTTGATTTGAACGTATCATTATTTATACATGTCAGGTACTTGTGCAAAGTTGTTCTGACCCTACCACAAAACCAAGAGGCCCAGGTTCAGGTTCCACCTCTCCAGACGAATTAAGGGTTTTTCTGTTTGAACAGGATAGGGATGGCCCAAACAACACACAATGCTGAAGACACTTGCTAGGTCTGACTGCGTCTGTGGAGAGGAAACCCGCATTAACATTTTTAATCCAGTATTACTGCTTCATAACTGAAAGGGGTTGGGAAATGTATTTTTGTATACTTTGCCACAGGCGGAAGAGGGGCGAAGGCACTGCTGGTGTACAGGTTCACTGCAAAAAAAGTGGTGAAAGAGAAAAAAAGGTGTAAAGTGGGTCAGAATTAAAGCGTGAAAGGAAGAGAATACATCCTCTACTAAAAGCCAAGTAAAGAAGACAAGGCTATGTGTGTTGGGAGGGTGGGAAGGAGAGAGCGAATGTAAGAAAAATGGAAAACAGATATCATGGGGTCAGGCTGTAAAGATGTGGAATTCAATATTTAGTCCCCAAGGCTGTAAAATGTCTAAGCAAATGAGATGTGGTTCAAGCTTGTGTGTTGTGCATTATTGGAATATTACAGCAGGCCCACAACATTAATATTAGTATGAAAGCAAGGTGGTTTATTGAAATGGCAAGCAACTGAAGGTTGTGGTCAGTCTGATGGATATTGCAGGTGTGTTCTCAAAGTAGTTGTTCAGACTGCAATTGGTCTTGCCACTAAAGGAAGGTGCATTGTGAGCAGCAATGCAGTAGAGTAGGTTGAAGGAAGTACGAGAAAATATGCTGCTTCACGTTTGGCACCTTTAGACAGTGAGGAGGTGAATGGGCAAATGTTACACCTTCAGCAATTGCATGGCAACGAGCCATGGGGAGTGATGAAGCATAGTGTTTGATAGTGGATGGACCAGGGTGCCACAGAGGAATGGGCCATGAAGAACGCTGCTGGGAGGGGAAGATGCGTTTGATATGGTGATGGTGCTATTTTAAAAGGTGGGTAGACAGTAGACAAAGCCATTTTCAGTTGTAACTAGCCCTAGAACGTGGAAAAGAAGTTGGTGGCTAGCAGCTGAAAGGCATTGGATTTAAATGATTAGCATGGCATGGTCTCTTGGAGAAGAATGCTTTTGGAAATGGGTTTTGTGTAAGGGAAAATGGGAAAGGAATTAAGGTGGAAGGCCGGAGTGGCAAAAGTGCTTGAGAGAAGTTTGGCTAATTTGAAATGCAAGAAGTAACAGGCTTCAGTCTTTGTGACAAAGAAGCCCATGACTTCTCATCCTTATAATAAAAGCAGAGTACTTCAGATGCTAAAGGTCTGAAATGTAAAGAGAAATAATTAGACAAACTCAGCAGGTTTAGCAGCACGTTTGGTGAGGGTAACAGAGTTAATATTTCAAGCCCAATGCGATTTTCCAGTTTCACAGAAGTGTCACTCTGGGCTCGAAGTATTAAAGTTGTTTCTCATTCACAGATGCTGCTAAATCTCTTTCTCCAGCCTCTTGTCTTTATTTAGAACTATATCTGTTTATGGATAACTAAATCTGTTGACCACTGTTCTTTTTCTTTAAGCAAGCAGAGATGAGGGTCATAAAGGCAGTAATCAGGATGAAATAGAGTAAAGGTTATAAGACAAAATTGCCTTTTGGAGCTATTCCATTTCAGAGTTCATTTAAGTGATCATTGCAAATGTGTAATATTCATGATTTCAAGCATTTTTCAATATTTGTTTTAAATGAGCAATTCACGACTTATTGTTTATGCAGTGTACTGTGTAAGCTTGGCTATTGCTGAATAATAAAATATTTTTGCACTTGTTTCAGTACATGATTCATAACCCTGTTGTGAACTTGGGAAAAAGAAAAAGTGCTGTCTCACCAGAAGGTAAAGCCTCAAAAAAAGCAAAAGGTGATGGGGACCCAAATAAAGAGAAAAATAAGAAGCGGAAGAATGGAAACAAAGAGAAGGTTTCTCGGAACCCTCCTTTGAGCCCAACATTATGGGGTCATGTGCAGGTGAAAAAGGCTATGAATGGGAATGGAATGGCATACAATTCCAAAAGGTCTCCAGAACAAGAACTGGAAGAAGTAATGAAGATTGTAACACCAACCAAATTGAACACCAACTTCCACATCCCCAAAAAGGGCTCCAGTGCTGCTCGGAACTTTAAAAAGCTGCAAGCTAAGGATAAAGCGAACAACAAAAAAGAGAAGTCCAAGAACAAGGCTAAGTTGCTCAACGGGCAGAAGTTAGCAGGGAATAGCAAATCTCCAAAAAAGAGTCTGAAAACTCCAAAGTTGAAGATGAAACAGATGACGCTTTTTGAGATGGCAAAATCCAACACATCAAAGACTGGAAAATCCCCGAAGGGTGTCGGAGGAGCCTCAAGATCTATGTCTAAACCTCAGAAATATCTACCACCTTTAGCTTTACAGTTTCTTCGATATTACAAAGAAAATAAGGGGAAGGAGGAGAAAAAAGGTGCGGTGTCTGCATTCATCACCAGGGTGGCCAAGGTGCTTTCCGCTGAAGAACGTGCTCGTCTACCAGAGGAAGTTGGCGATCTTGTTCAGAAACGTTATGAGATTTTGGAGCACAAGAGGAAGTGGGCAATGATGACACTAGAAGAAAGAGCAGATTATCACAAAAAAAAGCGTGAAGAGCTAAAGAAAAAATTAAAGGAAAAGGCCAAAGAACGGCGGGAGAAGGAGATGCAGTTAAAACTGGAAAAACAGAAGAGATTTGAAGATCAAACTCTTACGGGAAAGAGCTTACCTGCACTAAAGCTGGTTGATACTCCTGAAGGGCTCCCAAACACACTTTTTGGTGATGTTGCTATGGTGGTAGAGTTTCTCAGTTGTTATGCTGGTCTGCTGATGCCAGATGACCAGTATCCAATCACTGCAATCTCCTTGATGGAAGCACTGACCTCTGAAAAGAGAGGTTTCCTCTATTTGAACAGAGTTCTGTTGATCCTCCTTCAAACTTTGCTGCAAGATGAAATTGCAGAAGACTACAGAGAATTGGGGATGAAACTTTCTGAAATTCCTCTTACCTTGCACTCTGCTTCAGAGCTTGTTCGGCTTTGCATGCGCAAGTCAGATGTGCAAAATGAAAGTGAAGCATCGGAAATGAATGAAGATGGTAAGGATTCTATGGGATTTGAAGACAATGAAGTTGCAGATGAATTCCTAGATAAGTTGGAAACTTCTGAGTTTTTTGAACTGACCCCAGAAGAGAAAGTAAAGATTCTAACAGCGCTCTGCCATCGGATTCTAATGACTTACTCAGTTCAGGATCACATGGAGGACTCGCAGCATAAATCTGCAGAGCTATGGAAGGAGAGACTGGCCATGCAAAAAGAAGAAAATGATCGGAAGAAGGCAGAAAAACAAAAGAAAAAAGAAATGGAGGCAAAAAAGAAAGAGCCAGAAAATAACAAAATGGGTGACAAGAAAAAGTCAGAGAAGAAGGAATTTGATAAGAAGCTAGAAGTGGACAAAGGTGGAAATGATTTGTTAACTGATGTCAATGGTAGTGAAGACCTCATTAGTGCAATTAAAAGCAGGCGATTGATGGCATTGCAGGCTAAAAAAGAAAAGGAAGAGAGAGAAAAGCAAGAAAAAGAAAGGATGGAGAAAGAGGTGGAAGTAGAAAAGATTCGTAAGCACAAAGCAGCAGCTGAGAAGGCCTTTCAGGAGGGAATTGCAAAAGCCAAACTTGTCTTGCATCGATCACCATTGGGCACAGATCGTAACCACAACAGGTATGTGTAGTTTGTCCTTTCAAAAAATACTTGTGTTTTGCCTTTTTCATTTTGGCATCTGTAAAGATCTCACCCAATTCTAAAGTGAAAAATAGTTGGCTTTTTAGGTTTCTTTATATATTAAGATAACCACAAGGAGGAAAACAACAGAAACCCTTTCTATTTAACTTTTCATTGAATTCATGAGCAGTCATGAACATAGATTCATACTCCTATTATATTGCCATCTAATGGAAAAAGAATAGCTATTGTACTACTCTACATTTGAAGTTTCTCAGTACTCAAGTTGACATGAATTGAACAGTTGGTTTACCAACCATGTGATCCAAAACATAAGAGGAAATTCAGTTCTTCAACCTCAAACATCCTTGTATTGAGCAACTTGTCTGAACTTGACAGTATGTTGATTTCGATCACTAGGTGGGAGCACAAACTCAAGTTGCAGTAAGCTGTTACTGGTGAATTGAAGGAATGGCCCCAGTTGATTTGGTAAATTGATGCAGTGGGTAGGAAGTCCGGTACAGGGTGGCACTCCTGGACATATAAATAAAAAAAATTTTGAACACTTTCTATATTCTGTTCTTTGTTTCTCTTGCTGCTGTATTGCCCTGAGCAAAATCGCAATACCTTCTCTGCTCATGCCGGTGATTAAAATTGCAGTTAGGCCTCGTCTAAAGAAAGGTGGCTGTGGTTGTTAATCATCTCAGTCCCGGGATGTGTTTGCAAGGGTTCCTCAAGGTAGTGCTCCAGGTCCAACCAGAATCAGCTGCTTCATCAATAAGGAGACAGGTCTGCAGATGCTGGAGATCAAAGTTGAGAGTATGTTGCTGGAAATTCACAGCAGATCAGGCATCAGGATGAAGGACTCCAGCCCAAAACGTTGATTTTCCTGCTCCTCGGATGTTGCCTGATCTGTGCTTTTCCAGCAACGCACACTCGATTACTTCATCAATACCCTTGCCGACACCGTAAGGTCAGAAGTGGGAATGCTTGTTGGTAATTTGCACCAGTTTTAATATCGTTTGTGGCTCCTCAGATATTGAAGTGGCTCACGTTCACACGTAGTGAGACTTGTGCTAAAAAGTGGCAAGTGACATTCATACCACAGCATTGCCAGTCAATAATCATCTCCATTCAGAGAAAATCTGAACATTTGCCCAGGGCATTCAATTGCATCACTATGGATGAATCCTACACCATCAGCATTCTGAGCATTACTATTGATCAGAAACTCAACTGAACCAGCTTTATAAATAAAACAAAGAGCTATGGAAACTGGAGATCTGAAACAGAAATTGTTGGATAAACTCAGCAAGTCTGGCAGCAACTGCAGCTATTTGTTAACTCTGCTTTCTTCCCACAGATCTGCCAGCTTTGCTGAGTTTCTCCAGCAATTTCTATTCTTGTTTCAGCTTTATAATTGCTGGAGTTACAAGAGTAGGTCGGAGACTAGGAAATCTGAGGTGAGTAGCTTGCCTCCTTTCTTGCCAAGCTTGTCCAATACCTGCAAGGCCCAAGTCCGGAATGTGATAGAATACTTTGCTTGCCTGGATTAGTGTAGGTTCAGCAATAATCTGGAATCTTGACATCATGCTGAGTAAAGCAGCATACTTATTTGGCACCAAATAACCACTTTCAAAATTTTACTACCTTTGCCACTAATACATGATGTTAGCAGTTTGTACTATCTTCAAATTGCATTGCGCTCCTTTGTCAGCACCTTTTACAATCAACAGCCTCTACCACATAGAGGGCAGGACAGAAAATGCCTGGGAAGGCCACCATGTACAGTTTCCCTCCATGATCGCCACAACCTTGACTTGGAACTATGTTGCTGTTCCTTCACTATTGCTAGGCTGTAACCTTGCAATTCCCTGAAGGCGCTATAGTGTACGTAGACCACATGGACTACCGTAATCAGGAAAACAGCTTTTTACCATCTTCTCAAGAGCAGTTTGGGATGAGCAATGTAAGCTGCCCCAGCCAGCGAAGCCCACATACTGGGAACGAAAAATAGACCCCGATGATCTGTTCAGAATCTTTAGTTTTAATTGGAAACGTACTGTGCAGGAGCTTGTTGTTGTTGCTTTGCACTTTGAAATTGGGAGTACCCTTTGTGGAAAGTAACTAAGTTTATCATGAGCTGGATGAAGTTGAGGAGTACAAGAATGTTAAATTTTTATTATTTAATTGCAAAAGCAAATTTATGTTGTGCAATGGCTTTTAGGATGTTGTGAACTTGCTTGAAAAATGTTAATTACTTCAGGCTGATGTTTTGCTATAATGGAAATGTGTTAAAACAAAATGTTGGATTTTGGTCCTGCATGGACTTGTCTTCATCTAAACAGACTTGTGCTTCACCTTTTCTGTAGATACTGGCTGTTTTCGGATCTGGTGCCTGGTCTGTACGTAGAGAAAGGTTGGGTGCATGACAGCATTGACTACAGCTTTACCATTCCTGAAGAATACACTCAACATGAAGAAGACCAGGATTCAAAAAGTAAAACTGCAAACTTTATTACTTTATTTTCTTCCTTTACCTCTGAACAGAGCTACCTGTATTCATTCTGTACACATAATAATAATAGAGAAAATTTATGGCAAAGGACAATGCCCTGTACCCTGAGTTTTCTGTAGTACATCAGTGACTGTGTTTTCAAACGTACTTCATTAGCTATGAAGTGCTTTGTTTTGTTTAAGTGCTGTATGAATGCCAGTCTTTCTTAACTCAAAATCAAGAAACCATTGTTCTTAAAATGATTTAGAATATCAGTCCTCCTGGTCTAAGTATTATACTCCGCTATACGGACTAAAAGACCATGCTAAAATTAGCCTCAGCATCAGGCAAGAAATAAAATTAGCTACGTTTATCCTGCTCCTGATTACTTTCTTGTGATCTGATTTTGAAAGTCTTGGTTTGGGTGTCAGTTGAACATAGGATTATACTTTTGCAAATGGAGTTTACAGGCAAGAAACTGGCGATATTGGTATTTGCGGTTTTTTGTCATCTGTCGTCTAGGGGATACAATCACTGGCTCGGTACTGGTAGGCGTTTATTTCTATCTAGGTATGTCTATGATTTTACATCAGCTAGGAGAAAGTGAGGACTGCACATGTTGGAGATCTTAATCGAAAAGTGTACCTTTGGAAAATCGCAGCAGGTCAGGTCTGGTCCTTGGATGCTGCCTGACCTGCCCTGCATTTACAGAGCCAAACGTTTCAATATGGTTTTACGTGGTGAAGCCAGTATCAATAAGAAAATAGACACATTCTGGTCTATCTCCTTCATGTCATAATTTGTTTCCTTGATTTTAAATAACTTCTAAAGAGATTTTTTTAAACTCTTAATTTTAAAGATTGATATTTGTGTTACTAGTATATTGCTAATAACTATCCCTGAAATAATTGGCCAGCCCAGTGACGCACACATCCATCAAATGAATGAAAAAAATGGATAAGAACTTCTTTAAATATGAAAAAGAGACAGACCAAAGTGAACACAGACCTCTTAGAGAATGATACTAGGGAAATAATGGGGAACCAGGAAATGGCAGCGATGTTGATTAAGTGTTTTATGTCTGTCTTTCATTGTTGATGCCATTAATACCATTCTGAAAACAATAAATAATCAGAGGGTTAAAGTGTAAGGTGGAAGAACGAATAAATACACTATCAAAAGACTTAAAAGTACTGTGGAAACTAATGGGTCTCAAAATATGTTGTATCTGATGGATTACAGCTTATGTTATTAGAAGAAGTGGCTACAGAGATATTGGATGCACTGATAGTAGTCTTCCAATAATCCTTCAGTTATGGAAAAGTCCCAGAGATAATTGGAAAATAAAGATGTAGTGCCTTTATTCAAAAAGGGAAGGAGACAAAAAATATGTAACTATAAGCCAGTTTAACATCTATTACTGGGAAAATGTTAAAGCTTATCATAAAAGATGTAATAGTAGAGCACTGAGAAATGCATAATCTAATCAAAGAGTCATCATGGCTTCGTGAAGGGGAAATCATGCCTGACAAATGTATTAGAATTCTTTGAGTCGATAATAAGCAGGATAACTAAAAGAGAATTGGTTGACACAATATATTTGGATTTCCAAAAGGTATTTAATAAGATACTTAATAAAATTGGAGCTCATGATTTTGAGACTAGTATATTAGCATGGATAGAGGATTGACTAACAAATAGAAGACAGAAATTTGGGATGGGGAATGCATTTTCAAAATCCAGCCTGAAGCTATTGAAATGTCATACAGATCAGTGTTGGGGGCCACAATTATTTAGATATATTAATGACTTGAATGAGTGACGTGACTACATAATGGCCAAGATTGAGGATGACACACAAGTAAATGAGAAGTAAAGTAGTAGGGATGACAGTGTCTGCTGAAGGATATGGACAGATTAGGTGAACGGACAAAACTTAACTGATGGAATATAATGTGCGAACATATGAGGTCATGTACTTTGGCAGAAAGAATAGAAAGGCTGAATATTATTTAAATGGAGAAAGACTGCAGAAGGCTACAACACAATCCAAAAAGCTAGCATATTCAGGTTTATTAGGTAATATGGAAGGCAAATTGACTGTTGGCCTTCAAAGGAAATAGAGGTCCTGCTAAAATTGTAAAGGCACTAATCAGACAATACCTGGAATACTGTGAATAATTTTGGGCCCCTCATCTAAAGAAAGATATACTTGCATTTGAAGCAGTCAGAGAAGGTTTGCTGGGACAATGTGTGCTGTGGGGAGATTTTCTTAAAAGGAGAGGTTGAATAGGTTGGATTTGTACTCACTGAAGTTTCGAAGATTTAAAACATTATTGAAGCATACAAGATTGAAATAGGTCTTGACAGAGTCGATGTGGAGAGGTTGTTTTCCTTTGTGGGAGAGTTTAGGACCAGAAGACATCACCTCAGAGTAAGGGGCTACCCATTTAGGACACAGATGAGAAATTTGTTTTTGAGGGTAATGAATGTTTGGAATTGTTTACAACAGAGTGTCATAGCTAATGATAAGTTTATTCAAGGCTGAAATAAACAGATTTTTATTCAGTAATTGAATCAAGGGGCATGGAGTTAAAAATCATCAGAGTGGAGTTGAGGATTATCAGATCAGTCATGATCTCTGAATAGCAGACCAGACTCAAAGAACAAAATTCCCTACTACTTTTCCAGCTCTTGTATGTCTTCCCTCCCTGAAATATGAAGATGCAAGGGTCTGACGAGAGTGTCAGTCTTTGTAATATTGCATTATTGGAGAAATTAATAGGACTGACAGTTCCCAAATACCTGGGGCACAATGGCTTTCACATTATGCATGAAAGAAATGGCTCTAAAGATTGTGGAAGCATTGGCGATCATCTTTTAAAAAAAAATGGTAACTCTATAGCAATGCCTCTAGATTGGAAAATTACAAATATAACCCAACTGTTAAAGAAAACAGCATTCATGTCTGGCAAATCTGATCAGAGTTTTTTTTTGTGAAGATGTTTCTGGTAGTTCAATGTGAGGGAACCTGGATATGGTACACTTGGTGATTCTGAAGGCTGTTGATAAAATCCCAAACAGAAGCTCAGTATACAAATTAAAGCAAATAGGATCAGGTATAATATACTTGTATTGTAGTTGGAGGATTGATTAACAGGTAGGAAGCAGAGTTGAGAACTAAATGGGTTATTCTCACATGGACGGACTGTGACCAATATAGCGCTGCATAGATCAATCTTGGGCCACATCTTTTCCCCATCAATATCAACGGTTTGGATTTGGGGGTCAGTTGTAACACCTGCAAGTTTGCAGATGATTTAAATCTTGGTTGGAATGTGAGTTGTGAAGTGGCTGCAGAAAGGTTTCAAGGAACTTAGACAGGCTGAGATGGAAAGAGCATGCCAGATGGAATATAATCTGGTTAAGTGTGAGGTTATCCACTTTGGTCAAAGGAATAAAAATGCAGAGTATTTATTAAATGGAGAGAGACTGGAAATTGGTATTGTTCAAAGAGACCTGAGTGTCTTTGTTCGTAATTTGCTGAGAGCCAGTATGCAAGTGCAGAAGACAATTCGTAATTTGTTCGTCTTCATTATGAGGATTTGTACATTGGAATAAATATGTCTTCCTTAACTTATACAGAACACTAGTGAGACTGCACCTGGTGTATTGTTTGCAATTTTCATCTCTATTCAAATCCCATATAATGGTTGGAATTAGAAACCCTCTGCTATTTGTATCATGTCAATCTAATTCCTGGTTTGATACTGATTGGTTATCTTGCTTTGAAAGGCCAAAGATGGCTATCTTGTGAAATTAAAATCAGTGTTGATGAAATTGGGAAAGCTTTTCTCTGCATCAGACATGACGCAACTGGAATGAGAAACTTCTGTTTTCCTGTGTTGTTGATCCTGATGAGTAACATCAAAATGGTCAAGGTTTTTGAAAGTTCCCTTGTGGAAAAGAAGCTGTGATTGCATCAGTTTATGATTGGCAGAAAGTGTATGTTTCTGTTTGCTTGTTTAATTGTATTTGGATAATTATGTTAAGAATGCTGATACTTGGTCTCTTCATAACTTGATTTAAACTGATTTTATTATATCCGGAAATTAATAGGTAATGATGATGACAGCATTGCTGAGAGCAGCTTAAATGACAGTGGCCACCAGGGGTCCTCCCATACTGCAGACATTTGCATTGAAACCACTGTACCAAAACAAGGGCAGAACCTATGGTATGTCCTGCTTTTACATATTATTATGTTTACTCCTAACTAATAGTAAAAGACTTTGCTGCAGTGAATAGTTTCAGAAATGAGTCAAAATCTATTGGTTTTAAATACAAATACAAGCATTTTTTTTTCCTAACGACTGGTGTGGTATTACTGCGCAAGTAATGCTCTTGCACCAAGTAGAGGGGAGTGTTCTGGGACTCTGAACAATGCAAGGGCAACAGTTGACCTAGTTACAATTGGCATAAAGATTCAGCTTGAATGTCTTCCTACTCCATATTCCAGTTACATACTCTCACCATGTCAGTTTTTATGTCCACAGAGCATTAAGTACCCTAAGTTACCAACTTAGAGCAGAGAAAATTGCAGCCGTAACATATTGGGGGAATGTTTTTACTGCACAAAATTTGAACCATGTTTCAGAACTGTTTCTGGAGTTTAAACCTTGAACTCTTGTTTCAGAATCCCATTTAAAGAAAAGGCCTAAGACATATTTGTGATCAGTAAAGCAAAATAATATTTCTTTACATTATATACCAGAAGGGTTTCAAGGAATATGGGTCAAATGCTGGCAAATAGCACGACGTCAGATTGAAATGTCTGGTCGGCGCATATAAATTGGATCATTGGTCTAATTTCATGCTGTATGACTCAATAAGTCAACTGTCCTATAATGAGTGAAAAGCGTTCATGAAAACATTTTGAATAAATTTGGCCTCACATTTAAGTTTAGAATGTCTTCATTGGCATTTTGTAATTTTTCATACGATTAACATCCTGCGCATTATTTGTTTAATTAAACTTGTATTCAAGGATTCTGCAACCCTAATTGGGATGATTTGTTTGACTTTTAGAGGCATGTTAGCTTTTTCCTAGAGATTTTGGTATTTTCTGTTGAGGCATTTGTTCACTGTGAGTCAGTACCTTGTACCTCTGGAAGTATTGATTGGCAGTGTTATTGATTTTATTTGCAGGTTTATTTGTGACACTCAGAAAGAACTAGATGAATTCCTGAACTGTCTTCACGTGCAAGGTGCCAGAGAGAGTGCGCTCAAAGAACGCCTTCAGAAAAAGTAAGTTTTCAAAGTTCCATAGCTTGCTTTACGTGTCTCGGAAGAGCAGAGTCTGCACATGTTCTTTGTAATTTCAGCATCATCATCAAACTTTGATTATCAAACTGAATTGTCAGTGTTAACTCACTATCAAAGTCGTTTTTTAATGGAAATATTCCTAGTGAGCAATACTGTCCACGTTATACTGGCTATATCAGCAGTACTTATTGCATCCTTGACTGTAGCTATTGAAAGTTTATCCCTCCATATCTTCTCTTGAAGGCACAAACCTCATGCAAGATCATGGTTCCATGATGCCACATACCATCCAGTGCATTATCAGCATAATTGATTTTTGGTTGGTATAGTCTGTTCGTTCACGGAAAGACATTCATACCAACTGTGCGTGTTTTTTATATATAAGTCTCTCTACTCTAGAGCAATTAAGGCCAATTTTAACATTCCAGTAGTCACTCAGGCTGATATTGGTAACTGGGTACAAACTCAGGATGGATTCTGGGACCTTCCTTTTCAGTATGTTACACTCACTTTACCTACTGATTTGCCTGCTTATCATTAACCTGCAAATTTAAGCTTTCAACTATCCTGGTATTGCATTACTGTAACTACTGAATACAAGTCTTTGATTCAATGCATATTTTGAGTGGATTTACAGGTTTTTGTCTCTGCAAAGCATGCAATTTTATTTGTTCTCAAGCGATCTTGTTTCCATAATTAGCTTACTTAGTTTTATTATAAGGCTGAAGTAAGATAATTATTCAAAGCAAAGCTGAACATGACATAACGTTGATGAAAATATTTCCTCCTCCGACAAAGTGACTCAGTATTTTAAGTGTGCAAACTTAATGACCAGAATCTTTAAAGGTGCAGTGCTAAATAGAGAGATTTTTTTTTCCATTGTCATTGTTTGCGTTTATTCTTTCTCTCCACTAGACTGGTATTTGCTTGTCAGCTGATGTACTCAATTCTTGATGTAGTAATCTTGGTTTAACCATCTAAGTTAAGGAAGATTTAGTTTGTGAAAAGAGAGGTTCTCTTGTGGTTTTCCAGGAACAAATTAGTTAACTCATTTGGAAAAAGAAACAACAGCCATTTACTTTCTTAGCTTGTTGTACAGTGTACTCAAGTTGACTTTCCCTGAAGCTCTTGCCTTTCCACTGGGACCTGGTTGTTGTGCAATGATTTGCAAAGTCATTAGTGACAAAAGACATTGACTTACTAAAATAATACTTTGTTTAAGAACATGAGACAACACTTTGCATCTATCTGCTAAAGGATGTAAAACAAGATCGCTAACTGGCTGGTTTTAAATATATTGTAGAGTAATTTTGAATTGTATGAAAGTCAGTCATTGGTGCTGAGTCACTTAATCTTGTTTGGGTAATAAGACTGATCTTGAACTCCTGAGGAGTTGAATGGATAAACAGTTTGGTTCCTGCATCTGATGGATAATCAATGCTCTCTGAAGGAAGTGTATACATACATGGAAATCAGGGGTGTATAGTAATTGGATCAACTGCACTCCCTCGACTATAGTCATGTGACTTTTTTGTGAGCTATCTGATTGCCTGTGTTTAAATCTGTTTTATTATTTTCTTCATTTCTAAGTTTAATAAATTGCCTGTAATTGGAGTGGAGAAAATGTTTAAGTATTCTATATTTCACATTTATCTCCCTTTCACTGTTGGGAATGCTAACTTGTTCTGGGAATAATGTTTCACAAGGCCAGATACTTTGTAGTACCTTCAGTAAATGATTACTCTTGAATCTGGTTATTTAATTACATTATAGTGATGTGAGTGAAGCTGGGTGCGAGGATGACCAGAACTGACCTGACCTATGTATGCACACTTTACGGAATAAGCCACTGTTGCAAATTGAGAAGGAGCACCACCTGATTTAATTTTGTTATCTTCCTAGTCAACAATGTTTTGAGTACACCGAAGTGTTCCCTGTAATTGAGCACTGACTGCAACTTACTATAGAAAATAAACTAATTTTTCATACTATAGATTAGTCTACTTGTAAATACCATCTGTATGGACCGGTTTTATCAGTCATCATCTTCAACTATCTTGACTGTCTTTTATACTGATATAAAAATTATTGAGCTTATTAACTGGAAAATCTATCTTTGTTGCATAATTGGCTTAATATAGGTTGATGTTTTAAAAATAGCTGCTTCTATTTTTAGGTATCAAGATATCCTTCACTCACTACACTTGGCACGGAAACCAAATCTTGGCCTCAAGTCCTGTGATGGCCATCAGGAGCTCCTCAATTACTTGCGAACTGACCTGATTGAAGTGGCAACTCGACTGCAAAAGGGAGGGCTAGGCTACATGGATAAATGTGATGAGTTTGAGGAGAGGGTGAGTAATCATACAAACATGCTACTGTTCTTAGCAAAGAGCTAGTTATATGGTGACCAGCTGTATTACACAGGGGATTTTAGCACAGTGTTTCTTTGTAATAGTTGTTCAGAATCCATGAACTGGTTCCCAGCAAAGGAGAGCTAAAAGAATCAGTGCTTCATTTTCCAGTTTCATGTCAGAATGAAAGTTTGGCTTAGTTCCAGTTGTTTACTTTGCTCCCTAATGTGGGACAGTAAAACTCTGGGGTCCTCGCCCAGCAAAGCATAGTTGTTCCAGACACCTATTCAGATAAATTTAGATTTGGGCATATTATCAGGATTTAAAATAACAATTTATTTTATTTATATGATATATATATATATATATATATCATAAATGTATTAAAAAAGTCTTTCTCAACTGAGTTTTTACATTCTTATAAATCAACCTCTCTATAGAAATGCTTTTTCTATCATTTCTTCAAGTATTACATCAAGAACAAAATTTTGTTAATAACCAGGAATAGTAAGGAAATAGAGGAGGGAATTGAAGAAGTTAGTCCAGAAGGCAAAGAGAAGTTAAAAGAAAAGGTCAGCAGAAAAAAAAATTGTATTAATCTCTAAAACATTTTATAAGCATTTAACTCAGCAAATGTTTGTGCACATTTCAAAATCTAAAGGGAAGTCGTGATGTAGAGGTATTACAAAAGTCTGAAGTCTTCACAAAGGAAGTGGAGGATGTGAAAATTGTACTGAAAGTGGAGATTAGTGTTGTGGACAGAATAATACTAAGTAAGAAAGACTAACCGTTCTGGAAGTTGGTAAGTCAGCCAGGTCTAGATGGAATGCATTCTAGGTTATTGAACCGAGGAAAGGTAGAAATGAGTAAAATTGATTATCACTCTTCAATTCTTACTGGACATAGCAATAGCACTAGAGGTTGGGTGTTAACTTAATAAGAGTGGTGTTAAATTATTGAAAACCATTAAACTTTCAATTGGAAAGAGTGGGTTAAGGATGATATGGGCAAAAACATGGCAATTGGAGTTCAGTATAGAGAAGTGTAAAATTATGCAATTTTGAAGGACTGCTGTTGAAAGCCAGTGTAATATAAACAGCATAATTTTGAAAAGGTAGATGATCACAGAGACCTTATGTCCATTTACATTAATCTTTGCAGATGGCACAGCAAGCTGCTAAATTGGTTAAAAAGATCAAACTTTAATGAAGATTCTCATTCCATAAGTAGACATGAGAGGAATAGAATGCAAAATAAAAATGATCATAGTAAACTTTACAAATCTCCAATTAGGTCTCTGTTGAAGTATTGTGGGCCATTTTGAAAATTGTCTTGACTCCTCAGTGAGAACTGTAAGATCTGGGATGGGAAGGTGGCTGTTGGCATCTACGAATCTGGAGTCCGAGCGATTCAGCTCTGACCCCACTTGGGGTCCTGGCCCCCAAACCCTGTTGTAGGCAATTTTGGACCCCATATTTTAGAAATGCCTGACAAACTTTACTGTAATGGAACCAGGAATGAAAAACTTCAATGACAAGGAGATGTTGGAAAAGTTAGGACTCAGAAATTTATGATGTGACTTAAGAATGATTTTTAGTTTGTAGGTTTTGGAGATTAAAGAGCAAAAAAAGTGGTAAATTGGTCAATAATTAGAAGTCATTGATTTTAAATGATTGACAAAATGTTTAGAGCGATGGGATTTTTTTGTCACTGAGTTCCAAGAACTGCAGTGCTCTTCTTAGAAAGGTGCTCTCTAATTACATTTAAGAGACAGTTCAATAGGCCCCTAATTTTGAAGAACATTCATCATCAAGGACCAAGCAGATATGTAGGACTAAGCATGAATCAGAGAACCATTCTCAGAGTGAGAAGTTGTCACTAGTTGGTACTGCAAGAATCAGTGTGAACTGCTGTGGCTGTAGTAATCTATGCGGTTGACATTGGATGAAGGTGCCAGATGTATGGTTAAGTTTGCTAATGATATAAAGACAGACAGGAAAGAAAGTTATGAAGAGAATGGAGAGTGCAAAGGGATAAAGTTAGGTTAAGTGGATGGACTGGAAGATGTGAACTTGTCTACATGGACAGAAAGCAATAGAAAAGTATCATACTACTTAAATAGAGAAGGATTGCAGAATACAGATGTATAGAGGGATTTGGGTGATCTGGTACATGAATCACAAAGTTAGGATGTAGTTGCGCCAATGGTTAGCAAGACAAATGGAATTTTTCTTATTGCAGGGAAGAAAACTTAAAGTCGGCATGTTTTACTACAGACTTGTATGGTATTGGTGATATCGCATCTTGGGTTAGGAATAATTCAGAGGAAGTTCAGTCAACTGGCTGGGAAGTGGATGGTATCTTTTGACGAAAGGTTGGACAGGCTTCTACTGTTGTTATTTGTGTTTAGAAGAATTAAAGTTACCTTATTGAACTTTGCAAGAATATGAGGGAGGAGCCAGACTAAAACAAAGTGAATGCAGTGTAAGAATAAGCAGTCTCCTGTTTAAGACTCAGATTAGGAGTCTCATTTTCTGAAGATTATGAGCCTTTGGAACTTTGTTCCCAGAGGATGATGGAGAAACAGGGGCTTTGAATACTTCTAAGGCAGTGAAACTTTTTTGACAAATAAGGGAGTCAAGCGTTATCCTGGGCCAAATGGCCGATTTCTGCTCATTTGTGTGAAGATACAGATGGGTGAGAACCATGTAGTGGCTAGTGCATGTATAAATAAATGCAGAAGTAAAATTTCAACATTTGAGGATAAGCGAAGAGGGAGATAAAAGAAAAGTAATTATCTTCCTAGTAATTCAGCATTTTTTTCTGGTAAGGGATGCAGAACCTCTGTTGATGCTTATGTTCATGTTTTCAGTGTCCCCGTGCAAATTGTTGCCAGTAAATTACTTCTGAGATTTAGCTATTGCTTTCTAGGAAATTGAGAGCAAGTGAGTAGTTCTTGTCAATTTATTTTTTGTAATGCTGATTGAGACTGGGGTCCAACCATTTTCTGCTCTTCTGCCATTGGTGCATAGGATCATATTGTTGAGTCAGACTGGGTAGACTTGGATTTTCCAAAGTCTCTACTTTCTCAGCCATAATTATTGGACCTGTGCCTGCTGTCAAGTGACTGCTTTCTAATCTTTTGCTTTTAATCTACCAGGTACGCTCGCTGGAGAGCCTGAAAGATTTGGGTGAGTGTGTGATCACACTGCAAGAGTGTATAATAAAGAAATTCCTGCAAGGTTTTATGGCACCCAAACAAAAGAAGAAAAAAGCAGGCGAGGAAACAAAAGTAGAGGAAATCGATGAGGAGAAGAAAATGGCTGAAGAAGCTAAGGTACATATTAGAATTTCAGCCTGATGACTTAACAGATTTGTTTCCCTAAAGGACATTGTGAACCAGATGGATTTTGTAACAAACACTGACAGGTTCATTGCAATTAGACTAGCATTTTATTCCAGATTGATATTGAATTCCAAAAGGAGAAAAGGAGGAGGAGGGGGGACCAAATTGGGGTGTACAAGATAATGAGAGACATAGATAGAGTCGATAGCCAGAGACTATTTCCCACGGCAGAAATGGCTAACACGAGGGGTCATAGTTTTAAGCTGGTTGGAGGAAAGTATAGAGGGGATGTCAGAGGCGGGTTCTTTACACAGAAAGTTGTGAGAGCATGGAATGTGTTGCCAGCAGCAGTTGTGAAAGCAAGGTCACTGGGGACATTTAAGAGACTGCTGGACATGCATGTGGTCACAGAAATTTGAGGGTGCATACATGAGGATCGGTGGTCGGCACAACATCGTGGGCTGAAGGGCCTGTTCTATGCTGTACTGTTCTATGTTCTAATTCAAATTTTGCCGTGTTGGTATTTGAATCATGTTGTCCACAACATTAGTCTGGGATTCTGGATTACTGGACTTGTCTCTCCCTTGTAACTATTTTCTTTAAAGCTGGTCCTTAAAACTCTTCTCTAGGCCCAAGCTTTTGGTCACAAGTCCTAATGTCTCCTTTGGCTCAGTGTTGATTTTTTTATCTAAATACAGTCCTATGAAGGACAAGAGACATTTTACTGCATTAAAAAACCCCATAAAATGCAAGTTCTGTTTTTAGTGTAACCCAACTTTCAATGGCAAAATGGAAGTGTGGTTGATTGGAGTGTTTCCACCAGCCTTAACTGTGCTAGTACATTAAAAGGAAAATCATGTTTAAATCAATTTGCTTTAACATTACATAATGAACTCCATTTGCATAAAATTCATTGCTTCTAATTTTTCATAGTACCACTATTTTATCCCACTTTGAAAGTGCTGCTTCCAGTTTTGGAAAAAGTGTTGTGCATTTGAAGTAAGTGCAATTCAAGTAAGCAAATATGAGCGCATTGCATTTCAGTAATTTTTGTGCAAAGTCAGTGTGAGTACTTGTGTTGTTGGTATTAAGTCCATCTGTGAAACAGAATAATGGTGCGGAACTCTATTATGGTCTTATTATGGCTTTTGGTCTTATGTAGCTGAATACAGTTGTATTACACTGCATGGGTGTGAACGAGAGGGGGCAGTATCAGCAAGTGTAACTGAATGAGATAGCTATTTATTTTATGTATTTCAGGAGAGGGATAACATCAGGAACAGGCAGTAATTGATTAGTCGTTTTCATGAAGTAGAGTACTGTGCTGCTATTTTTTACTTAAGACATTGCCTGCTTCTATTTAGGTGCTGGTGGTGTTCCACAGTAATCAGTTATTGCTGAATAAACATTTATTTAATCTAGCCATGTGTGGTGACCATTGACTATCCATTTGTCTAGCCAGTAATAGCAAGAACAGACTGTAAACTGAATCAAATTATCAGGAGAGACTCTAGTGTGCTTTGGAGAATAGCAGATGGCAAGGAGTGATTTCGATTTTAATTTGACTGCTGGCTTGTATTTTTTATTTTTATAGCATAGACATGGCATTGTCATACCATGCATCTCTGTTTTATGTAATTGGAAAACTCCCAAAGTTTGTGATTAATAAATTGTTCTGATTATCAGAGACCGAAATACAGGCCTATTTAAAGACAAAACAACTCGAGCAGTGAATGTTGTTGATGCTCATCAAACTTTGTATTTAAGAGCTGAGTTCTCAGTGGCTCTAATGATGCCACGGTAGTGTCCCAACTTCTTAACGAGGAGTTCAAGTCCCATCTGCTCCAAAGATACGTCATAATGTGCTGAATGAATTGATGTTTAAAAAGATCTATAAGATGAGTTGGACCAGTGTATGTCTTTATGGTTTATTTAAAAAGTGCTGCATTCTTTGCACTCTTGCTCATTGGTAATGTCTCTACCTCTGAACCAGAAAGCCTAGGTTCAAGTCCCATCTGCTCCGGAAGTGTGCCATAACATGTCAGAAAATGTTGATTGAAATAGCTAAAAGTAGAGGGAGCTTTATTTTTTTTAAAAGAAACTTTTAAAAGTTCGCAGTTGTTAGCACTGCGGCATCACAGTGCCAGGTTCCTGGTTTTGATTCTAGCCTTGGGTGACTGTCTGTGTGGAGTTTACACATCTTCCCTGTGTCTGTGTGGATTTTCTCCACGAGCACCAGTTTCCTCCAACAGTCCAGTGATGTACAGGTTGGGTAGATTGGCCATGGTAAATTACCCATAGTGTTCAGGGATGTGCAGGCTAGGTGGATTAACCATGGGAAATGAGGGTGACAGGGATATATTAGGGGAGTGGGTTTGGGTGGGATGCTTTTTGGAGGGGTGGTGTAGGCTCGTTGGACTAAATGGGCTGTTTCCATACTTTTGGGATTCTATGGTGATTGAGCTACTTTTGTGGTTCAATTGGTAAGCCATTGTCATTGAGCTTGCACATCAGAGGTGTGACTTCCAACTGACAATCTGTATACAGTGCAAAGAAACCTCAATTATCTGAACGAGATGGGCGGGCACCATTTCATTCGGATAATTGATTAGACGGTTAATTGATTCAATGCCTCTCCTCTGGGGCTCGTGAATTTTCTGAAGTTTTCTTTTTCCTCGCTCTGCCTTCCTTGCTCCCTCTCTGTCTCAGGGTCTGTTTATGAGCAGAGATACACTTGTGTGTAAGGGACCTGCAGCATTGTTGTAGCCTCCCGCCCCCATCAGTTCAATGGGATTGACACAGTGCTTGCTAAGTTCTCTCCCCGTTCAGGAGACAAGGCAGCAGCACACTGCGTGTGAGCCCCTGTCCACCCCCAACCCTGTCTGTGCTGCACGCCCCCCCCAACACACACCCTGTGCAGCTGGACTGAACACCAACAATAAGACTGCTGTTGCCTTTAGCAGATGAGTCTCAAAATAGCACACATGCGTGCAGCCATGCATGCAACTTTTTGACAGGTTCCACCTTTGCCTTGCGCAGGGCAATGTTGGAGAGATTATCTGGGGAAGGAGAATTTAAGGTACACCCCTGTGTAGAACACCAGGGAAAACGTGAGGAGAGAGATAGGGCGGGTGGTCAGTTATTTGGAGACAGTGCCTGGGCTCACATCGATGTCTAGGACAGTTCTCGGCAGCATTTCAGTAAGCCGAGTTTATTTTTAATTATTTTAAACAAAAGACACGAACAGTGTTGGAAACACCGCTTGGATGTAATGTTTCTGTCAGGACCTCAAGATCTCCTTCGGATAATTGATATTCAGATAATCAAGGTTCCTCTGTACTGTTAATTGACATCACTTAGTATGACTGGGTGGGTTCTGTGATCGTCCTTGGTGCACCTGAGCTAGAGAGGAAACTGTCATTGAGAATTCACATAGATGAGTTGATCTTTGTTAGGAACTGCTTGGTTGGAAGATTATGATTGGAGTTTGAGGCTACCAGGAAGGTTAAGCTCACTATTCAGGCTTGCAATTGAAAATTAGTCATTTGTGCTTCGCAGAATGAGTTGTAGCAATGAGACTGCTTTCTTTGGAGAAATCAGTGAAGGTAGTTTCTAAATAATTTTATTTGCATCAAGTTAAAAGTTAAGAAAATGTCTAAAGGGAATATTTCAATATAAAGTACTCCACTTATATTATTGTTAAATATATCAGATTTGTGAAGCATTTGCATTTCTTCTAGCTATATGATAGTATAAGTTACGAGTATGATGATCTTTGTAGTCAGAAACACTGTCCATGTTTTTCACATGTGCTTTAAGGAGTGAGAACATTTCCTAAAATGAGACTGAATATGAATCATTAAATTGCTTCATTTCATACTGAATCAATACATCAGTGTATCAGTCATTGAATCTGCAAACAGAACAGCCTGGTTGTCTGTAGTCATACTATATAATGAATATACTATTTCTCCTTATTAATGTGTTGTAATTTGAAGAAAACTTTGTATCTGCTCTTTATTCTTTTGTGTTTAGTCACAGCTTGCCTTTGCAACATTTTGCTTGAAGATTTTACTAACACTGTAACCGCTTCTGGACTTCCCTTCCTAGCTATGCTTCTGTTTATTTACAACCAGTAAGGATCAGAATTTTTCTGTTTCTAAACTTTCTTATTTTATAATTGTCTCTTCACTAACTTGCCACAGGTTGCTTCTGCCCTGGAGCTGTGGAAGTGTGCTATACGAGAGGCTCAGACCTTCTCTCGTATGCATGTACTGCTCGGAATGTTGGATGCCTGTATCAAATGGGATATGTCAACTGAAAATGCCCGATGTAAAGTGTGTCGTAAGAAAGGTAAGCTCATGATTCCACATGAACTGATTTTAAAAATTTGTTGTGTTAGAAACCTGTCAGTAGAAAACATTATTAGATCTGTTTCAATGGACATTTTCACAAATATAGATTAAAAAGAAAATACACATCTGGTTAACTATTACCTGAAGCAAAAGTCCTAGCTTAAAAATGTGGTTTAAGAGTATTGCGATTAAGATTTTCAACGAGAAATATTTACCTTGCTTCCTGTTGTCAGATGCCAGTATACCTCCTTTATGTTCTTGGCATTTTTGAGAGTTTTCAAAATGCCCAAAAACATTCTTTAGTCTTTCATGGGATGTGGACTTTGTTGACTGGACCACCATTTGTTGCCCATCCCTGAATGCCCTTGAGAAAGTAGTGGTAAGCTGCTTGTGACTACAGTTCATCAAATGAATATGCACCAACAGTGCTGTTGAGAAGGGTGTTCCAGGATTTTGATCCAGTGGCAGTGAGGGAATGTCAATGTAGTTCCAAAATAAGATGAAATATAGTTCATTGGGAACTTGCAATATTGATGTTCCATGCATTTGCTGTCTTTTCCAGGATGGTATAGGTTGCGTATTGGTTTCTCAAATGTTGTTAAATCGCCTTAGGTGAGTTGCTGGAGTGCATGCTGCTGCCACAGTACTTAGTGGTGAAGGAAGTGAATAGTTAAAGCGATGGATGATTTACCAATCAAACAGATGCATTGAACTGGTCTGTGTTCAGATTGTTGATGGTTGTTGGAGTTGCAATCATCCAAACGGATGGGAGAGCTTTTCATCACACTGTCACTTCTGTCTTGTAGATGGTGGACAGGCTTTGAGCAATTGGGAGATATTACTCTCTACAAGGTCCCAAGCCAATTACATCTAATTTTGTAGCCATTCTATTTATATGGCTGGTCTAGATCAGTTTCTTTTCAATGTTAAATTCAACCCCAGGATGTTTCTAAGTATCAAACTGGTAGTGACCATACCATTGAATATCAAGGTCTTGTTGGATGTGGTCTTTGCCTGCCATTCACTGTTAGAATTAGAATTAGGTAAATTGTCACATGTACTCACATGAGTGCTGTGAAATGTTTACACAGTCACCACTTATGGCACCATCTTAGGTATAAAGATACCTAGCTACAGGATCTTCGGGATAAATGAGAAAAATTTAAAAAATAAGAATTTCAGTATTACAGTTCTTCAAGCAGACTGCGTCGGACCTCGACACCAGTCTGCACCAAGCTTAACCCTACATTGCACAAAGAATGCGACCAAGTTCCACCACAGCTGACAGCCCAAATTCCCATGGCCAGGCTCCAGGCCTACCAAAGTCAGAAGTCTTCAATCCCCTCCAGCTTCCACATGACATCAGAAAGTGATGGAAAAGGGGAGAGAGAGACAAAGAAGCAGCCGGCTTGGAGCATATGGACCCAGGAACCCTAACACCCCCTATCATGCTGGCGCTGCCATCTCATCTGTTGAGAATGTTATTTGCTACTTATCAGCTAAACCAGGATTTGTTCGCATCTTGCTGCATGTGGACTATTTCAATATTTGATGAATCATCACCAAGCATCCCCACCTCTGAACATACGTTGGAGCAAAGATCATGGAAGAGGGGCTGATGGTGGTTGAGCTGAGGACATGGCTGAGGACATCTTGCAGTGAGGTCCAGTGACTAGATGATTGATCTCCAATAGCTGCAATCATGTTCCTTTGTGTATGACTCCAAACAATGCAAGGTTTTTCTCCACATTACATGCTTGCCACCAGTCTGTGCTGGGACCTCGCTTCCAGTCCGTGACAAACTCAACCACAAAGATTTACTAGGGTGCCTTAATGCCATTTCCTGGCAAATGCTGCCTTGATATCAAGGGCAGCCACTCACCTCACCTATGAAGTTCAGCTACTTTGTCCATTAATGGATCAATTCTATAATGATCTCAGGAACTAAATATCCCTGTTGGAACCCACCCTAAGCTTCAGTGAGCAGGCTACTAACATGCATGGGCCATTTGATAGCTTTGTTAACGACCACTTGCCTATATTAACGACTATATTGACGATCGAGAGTACCTTGTGGCAGTGCGATGTCCTGGACTACCTGTTCCAAGCAGTGGTATGGGTATGGAAGGGCAATATCTCAAACTAAGCTGAGAGATAGTTTGGAGGTCACCTATCCCATTGAAGGTATTCCCTTCCATACAGAAAGGATAGTACTCAGAATAAAAGCCTCAACCTCAAGAATTATATTGCTACTTTATTTTAAATTTCTGTGACAACTGTTTGATTAATGCTGAAACTTTTGAGATTAAGACTGAAATCACTGGTGTGTCAAGGTGCAGAAAGCAGAATAAATATTTTCATTTAATAAATCCTTGGTTTGTGAATTTGCTGAAATGCTGAATTGTTCTGCTCACCTTTTGAGTTATAGCTCTCTCAAACTGTAGTGCTAATGAACATGGGGATATTTCTGCTCCTCTCTCACTCTTGTGTACACTTTCACTCTCTTGCACATGTACACACTTATTCAACAATACAGTACGCTGTATTGAATGAAATGCAGGTATGTCACTGTTTCACCTGGAAAGTGTGTTGGAGCCTTGGATAATATGGATGGATGTGGTAAATTAGCAATGATTTTGAGATGCCGGTGTTGGACTGGGATGTACAAAGTTAAAAATCACACTACACCAGGTTATAGTCCAACAGGTTTAATTGGAAACACACTAGCTTTCGGAGCGCTTCTCCTTCATCAGGTGATGAAGGAGCGACACTCCGAAAGCTAGTGTGCTTTAGGTTTAGGTTTAAGGTGAGAGGGGAAATATATAAAATGGATTTAAGGAGCAACTTTTTCACACAGAGCGGTGTGTGTAGGGAATGAGCTGCCAGAGAGGTTGATACAATTACATTTAAAAGGTATTTGAATAGGAAGGGTTTAGAAGGATATGGGCCAAATGTTGGCAAATGAGATTAGATTAATTCTGGACATTTGGTCGACATGGACGAGTTGGACTGAAGGGTCTGTTTCCATGCTGTACATCTCTGATTCTAGTTTGCTAGGGTTCCTTCTTGTCATACTTAGTCAAATGCAGCCTTAAATCTTGCCTCATCTCTAAAGTTCAGCTCTATTGACCATGTTTAAATAAGACTGTAATGGGGTCAGAGTGTGATGGACCCAAACACAACATCATTCAGCAGGTTATTGATGAGAAAATACTGTTTGGTTGCAATGTCAACAACCTTTCCATCACTTTAATAATCGCAAGTAGACTGAAAGTGGGTCATTAGTCTCATTTGATCTAGCGTACCTTTGCCCTTGGGCAGGACATACCTGAGCAATTTTCCACACTGTTGGATAGATTCCAATGTAGCTGTACTGGAAGAGCTTGGCTAGGGGTGTGACTAGTTCTGACGCTCAAGTCTTCAATGTTACTGCTATAACGTTGTCAGGGCTCATAGTCTTTGCAGTATCCAGTGTCTTCAGCCATTTCTTTATGTGGCATGGAATGCCTATAATGCTGGGAACTATAGTAGGAGACCAAGATGTGTCATCCACTCAGCACTTCATGCCTTTATGCACTGATCTGTTAGAATTCCCACTTTTGAGGCTGGGATATTTGTGAAGCTGCTGCCTCTTGTTGTTTAAATCACGAATTGTGGGCAATAAATATGGCAGGACTGTGGAGCTGGACTTTAGTCCGTTACTTAGCTCTATCTGTCATATGCTGATTTTGCTGTTTGAATGGCAAGCAATCCTATTGGTGGGTTTACCAAGTTGATCCTGTCTTGAACAATTTCTGAAACTGCTGTAAGTGAAGTATCATCAATAAACTCAGTTTGGTTCAATAAAGTATGATTCAGAAAGCAATGCACCATTACTATTTACTTATTCATCGCATATTTGGAAATCTTGGTACGGTTGATGAAGTAGTAGTATTGCTCATGCACTCCCCGGTAAAATGAAAATACAAAATGTGACTTGATTTCATCAGCTTTTTCCGTAATGAGAGGCTCAACTCTGAAAGTTAGTTTGGAACTGAAGAAAATAATTTTGTTCCTAGTGATTTTCTTTGAATGTGGCATATACTGGCCTGGCCAAGATCAACGACTCATACTTTTATTTTTAATTCATATTGTGATGTGTGCCTATAGCTTACAGCAACAACATCTGTGCTGCAATGTTTTTAATCTTTAAAAATAAACTGACCTAACTCTTAAGACCTGTATACAGAGGAACCTCGATTATCCAAACCTGATGGGCGGGCACTATTTCGTTCAGATAATTGATTACTCAGTTAATTGATTCAATGCCTTTCCTCCGGGGCTTGGAGTTTTCTGTTAAGTCTGCTCCCTGTTCAACACACTGCATGGGAGCCCCCGCCCCCAAATCCCATCTGCCCCTCCCTGCCTGCCCTCCAATTCCCTCCAACCCCGCCTCCAACCCAGTTTAACACTGCCCACCCCCAACCCTATCCAACACAGCCCCCCCCCGCACACCCCCAATCCCGTCTAACACCACCCCTGCCCACCCCCAGTCCTGTCCAAACACACCCCTGCCCCCCCAACCCCATCCCAACACTGCCCCCCCCCACCGCCCCGTTGTCCCCCTCCCTCTCCGGGGCAGCCGGACTGGACACCAACATAAGACTGCTGCTGCCTTTGTGGGATGAGTCTCCAAATACACACACACACACACAACTTTTTACTACGCAAGTTCCACCTTTGCCCTGTACAGGATAATATTAGAGAGAATATCTGGGGAATGGGGCTTTAGGGTTCACTCCTATGTAGAACTCCAGGGAAAGTGTGGGGAGAGGGCGGGAGGTCAGTCATTTGGAGTTGGCACCTGGGCTCCCATCGATGTCCAGGACTGTTCTCAGCAGCATTTCGGTGAGCCAAGATTATTTTTAATTATTGTAAGCAAAAGACACAATCAGGGTTGAAACAGCTCTTTGATGTAATGTTTCTATCAAGATCTCATTCAGATAATCCGATATTTGGATAATCATGGTTCCTCTGTATACTTTTCGCCGCTTGCAAGCCAGATGTGTTTGGCTGACTTTGTTTTCTTGCTGTCCAGGTGAAGATGACAAGCTGATCCTGTGTGATGAATGTAATAAGGCGTTCCACTTGTTCTGTTTGAGACCAGCCCTCTATGTGATACCCGATGGAGAATGGCTCTGTCCAGCGTGTCAGCCAGCCACAGCCAGACGTGGCACACGTGATAGGTAATCCTTCAACCAGCTTACCACTTCAGTGCCTGTTGACTTCTGAACTGTTATAACTTTGTTGCAAAAAAAATGCTACTGCTGAAATGGATTCCAACCAACCAAACTGTCCAGAACTTTAAAAATAACTCTTACTTATGCATTCCGTTAATGTTTCAAGTTGTATTAGACTAGCTCCTCTTTTCTTTTGAGTTATTTTGTATACAACTTCCTAGACAGCACTCCTGACCAATAATTTACTTCATTTATAATCAGACCTATTTTAAAGCAGCTCAGTATTTGTAAATTAAGGTTGCTTGTTTGTTTATTTATTTACCTTATATCCTCAGTTTTAAGTCCACCTCTGAGAGGCCCAAAGGCCCATAATAGACTAAGAGTTATGGTTTGGGCCTTTTTGAGAACATAGTGATCGTTGGATAGTCTAGCCAGCGAGTCTGCTGTTCAGTCAGCATGGTAACTAGTGACAACATGCTAATAATGATTGTGTTAAATGATTCAGTATGTGGTTGGTGCTTACTCCTCACAGCACTTTAAAATTAGGTTTTATTGTTAACATCATTTCATGATTAGTGTGAAGACTTTTTTTTGTAATAATTCAGGACATGCTGTTTTATTTGGGAGCAGGGAATTGCATTTTTCTTTTGCAGAAATTGAGTTGTTGCTTTCCATTCTTCCTTAATGGGTAGGAACAGAGGGAAATTGGAGAGTTTTTCTAAGAATTGGCAGAACAGAATTATAAGATGCAGCATCATGAAGTTACATTTATGTAATGCCTTTCATGCAATTAATTGGCCCAATGTGATTCACACATATGTTTTAAAGCAAAATATGGCACCAAGGCAAGCCACAAAAAAAAATTGAGCCAGATAACCAAAAGCCTGGTCAAAGTAAGACATTTTGAAGGAGTGTCTGAATACAAAAGCTGGGAGGGTATTTCCAGAGTAATGGAAGGTGCAGTCACCAGTGGTGAAGCTGCTAGAAGCTGGAGTTGAGACCAGAATTAGAACAGCACAGATATCTGAGTTGCAAGACTCGAGAAAATTACAGCATTTGGGAGGGATGGGGACATAGAAAATTTTGAAAACAAAAGTAAGAATTTTAAAATCAAGATCAGTAAACACAGTGAGCGTAGGTGACTGGGACTTGGTATATAAATCTGTTTATCCATTCAAAACTACATTCACCAATTGAAATGTCTACTAGTTAGGAATGTTTGCATATATGTAAAATCATGCTTTGAAGTAAAACATCTTCACTGTTTTCACCACCTTCTTAGAAATTATGCTGAGGAGGAAGATGAAGGTAATGAAGATGAGGAGGATGAAGAAGAGGAAGTGGAGGAGGAGGACGAGGAAGAGGAGGACGAGGACTATGAGGAGCGTGGGGGTCCCAGACTCCGATGTAAGTTTTTGAACTTAACCATCTGCTGCTGGGAAATAACTTTAACCTAAGAATTTAAAATTTGGAGTGACCATCTATGTTTTATTTGGATCTACTTCCCTCTTTGAGAATTCTATCTCTTCACTGCCTCCCTTAAATTACTTCTGTTTAAGCTGCTTCATGGGTACTGTCTAAGTGAGTTGCAAAACATTGCCCTGCCCATGCCCTGTGCCAGGTTTAATTTTAAAATATTAATTTAGTTCTCTTGCTTGTGCTGCCATGTTGCCATAATGAATAGAATGATATAAGTAGTGTGGAGTTAACCGGAAAATGCTTAAAATTAAATTAATTTGGTATTGCATGTACAGCTCAAGAATGTTCCATACCTTATTCAGCTTTGCTAATCTGAAATGTCAACAATGGAGCTACAAATTGCCTGTGCTGCTTTGCCCTAAGGAAGTGAAAGATCAACCAAACTTCCAAGTCTTAATTATTGTCCAATGACTGTGGATTTTAATTCATATAGTCTCATGTAATGCTGTTTATTTGTTCAGGGATAGGTACTATGTGGTTGGGAAGAGTCTGTGCGATTATTTGAGCATGAATCTGCATCTTTGTAGGGAAAAAATTGTTGCAGAGTTTTATGAAAAAGCTTATACTTTCCACTTTCATAAAATGAATTTCATCGAATCCTGCAATCTAAATTTCAGCATTGTGATGAGAAATTTGGTGCTGTAAAAGAGTTGTTAGTATCCAGCTTTAACTTTGAACAAAAGTTTTGTCTTTGGATTGGAATGCCACTTGAGTCATAAAGCATGAAAGGGTATATATTGTCAGTAGAGTGACTGCATATAATTCTTGCTCTTTAAAGTGAGGCCCAGGAAAGCTGCCAAAGGAAAACCAGGCTCTCAGGGCCGTCCTCCGAGGCAGGCCAAACAGCCGGGGAGGAAAAAGGCCCTACACGGTCACAGCAGGAACACTCGACACAAGACATCACCTGTCAATGGTGTGGACATTGATGAGCTGGTAAGTACAGAGTGTCAAAATTTCAGGACTGGCAACAAGAGAGTTGTAAAATGAACAGGTGTTTGTCTGCAAGCTCCTCAATCTTGTATTGTGTACTGCAATCTGGACTCAAGGTAACAAATATTCAGCTCCATGGAGACAGTCTGAACTAGTTTACAGCTTCTTGACCAATGTCTCAAGGAAAACATCAGCTAATTTCTATTTTGAAAAAATATGTATTTTCTACTTTGTCAAACAAATGGAAGTTCAGTTGATGCTGTTATTCAGAATTGTGTTCTAGCTAAATCATGCTTATGTAAGTTTCAGTTACATGTTAGCCATGAAGTGGCATCATTTGAGGAGGAGAAAAGGATTGTAGATTCTGACAATGGACAAATGTTACTAGCCCTAAGATCTGATTGTTTAAGTCAGCACTTGCAGTAGAAGGGGTGATTATACACTAAAATACCCGATATTGGGAATATAATTTTTCAAGACTAATATTTTTAGGTCAGTGGAACAATACAAAACGTGTGCAGCATTTCATACTCAAGTATTTGTGCCCCTTCTCACCAACTGCTCTTTGCAATCCTACATGACTTGAGTTACTGATCTAAACAAGCTTGGTAAATCTCCAACTATGCTGATTTTGTTGGTATTGGTGGATATCACCTCAGTCAACCTGAATTAGGTAGGTGAGAATTGCCTTTGATTAACACCTTGGAGTAGCAATATCGTCCAGCATGTGTGTTCTCATAATCTGGGGACTAGGTAAATAACTATGAGTTCTGTGGGATGAGGTTTACATGTTCAAAAAGGCAACACAAATTGTGAACGAGTTCTTTCTGGAGTTCGTTCACAAGTTGTAGCACAATGCAGGACATTAGAAAGCAGCTGCTCACAAGTGCAGGAAATGTACATCTGTTGGATCTCCAGATTTTAAAACCATGTGTGCGATAGTGTTCGTGAGTCAGATGTTCGTAAATTGGGGACCCACAACTGTCAGGAAACCTTTACCAGACACAAATCAACCTCTTCGAAAGGGTTCAGGTAGGTAAAATGACTAAGGGAGAAAATGAATAAAGCCACGTGCGTGAATTTGAATTTCATCAGATAAATATTATTTACTATGGAGAATGCATTGATTTACTTCACCAGTTTTATACAGTAGAAATTAATCCAACTTAAGTTGTATGTGGATAGACTATGCTTCCAAATAGCAATGACACCCAAGGTGAGTCAATTTCAGTTTGTGTTATGATTTGTAGATTTTTGCAAAAACTGTGTTTCATTGGGTTTTGGATCTTTAGGATAGAGTAATCACGACCAATCTATATTTGCTAGGCCTAGGAGTACATTGCACATGCTTTAAGACAGCAAATTGGATGAAGGATAGTTGAGAGAACTATAGAACATATCCAAATCAGTAATGTCCAGCAAATTGTAGGAATTATGTTCACCTCAGTGGTGTATTATTGATAGGAGAAGGATGAAAAGTGGTGCAGGCTTCCAGATCCTAATTCAAATTCCATGGTGGAATCCTCATTGTCATCACAACCATAAAATTGTCTTCCAATTGCAGATAACACCAGCTTAAATTTTCATATGAAATATGTTTTTAACAAAAGTGATATATTTTCCAATCATTCAGAGACAGCATTGTTATTGCATTACCAGGAATTGGATGTGGGAATATGGCAATATATTCTCAGACACTGGTTTCTCTTACTCTCTTGAGGTGCTTTAAAATTGTTAACAACTTAAAGCTCCTAAAAATAGGAAGATCAGTCATTTCAAATGTTCTGATGTGATGAAGGCAGGTGTTCTAAAAGAAATCTAATGTGCTTGCCTTCGAGAGCAAAGAGAATACACACTGAAACCTGAAATGCAAGCTCTCATTTGGAGTGAAATCATGAAGTGACAAATTATTGTAGATTTCCTCCTCTTTCCCAAAAAGTAATAATCAAGCTGTGTTATTATGGGAAGTTTATTTTTATTTCAGTTATGCATGTTGATGCATTATTTCTCACTCTCTTCGATTTTGTTTTGTTAAAAAATATTTCCAAGAGTTCGTTGTTGGTGTTACACCCCTTAACAAGTGTAGCAATATTTTTTCTACACACTGGTGAGGGCTATAAAACTATGACAAGCTGAATATACTGCCTTCCTGGTCAGTGACATTTTAAAATAACAATATTTCCAGCATTAACAAGCTAGTAACCAGCCCAGTGTGTGTGTAGCATAAGCACCAGTTGTGCTCATGTCCAGCAAATAAAATCAGACAAATCGCTCTTTCCAAGTAATTGATTTAAAAAGAGAAAACTTTGCAGAAAATGCAGTTTAAAAAGTATCTGTATTGTATTCATGATCATACCAGGGAGTGTTTTACAGCCAGTATTTCTGTACTAAGTCACTGTAGAGATATGGTAGTCTATTTGTGCAGAGCTAACGCCTACAAACAGGAATATAATGACCAAAATATCTGTTGTTGTGATATCGATTGAAGGATAAATAATGACCTGGACTCTGGGAATGTTTGCTATTGGTGAAAATAGTGCCACAAAATCTTTTCTACAGCCAAAGAAGCAAGCAGAGCCCAGATTTAAGATCTCACCTGAAAGATGGTACTCCTGACAGTGCAGCATTTCTTCAGTACTGCACAGGATTGTCAGCTGTGATTTTGGTGCTGAAGAATTGCGGTGGCTAGCTGATAATACTACCTTTTGAGCTGGAACTGACTTTGTGGACAGACTTTTTTTTCATTCATGAGGTGTGAATTTTGCTGGCTCGCCCATCATTTTCTGCCCACCCCACTTGCTCTTGAGAAAGTGGTAATGAACTGTCTTCACAAATTTTGATAGACTTCATTTTGATGTATCCCAATGCCTTTTGGGAGAGAATTCCAGGCTATTGACCCATTAACACCAAAGGGACAATAATATAGCTCCAAGTTCGGGTAATGAATGGCTTGAAGAGAAACTTGCAGGTGGTGGTGTTCCCATTTGTCTGCTGCCCGTGACATTTGAGAGTGTGGTTGTAAGTTTGGAAGATGCTGTTGAAGGAGCCTTGCCGAACTCTACAGTAGAATGGATTCTGGATAATCTAAGATGAAGAACTGTAAAAAAAAAATTGTGGCTGTAAGAGCTACTCTTTTTTTAGGTGTTTCAGATGTTGGAGGTGATTTCCTCTAATTCTAGGAGCAGTAATTTCTGTTTTATATGCTCTTGCATTGTTTTGAAACTTTGGGCAAAAAAAGAACAAACAACAGCACTTTAGAAGTCAGGAAGAGAGACAGAGATCTCACAGTCAGAGAAAGAAACCTACACTGCTGTCTGTCACAGCAGTGAATCTGCACAGTTACTGCCTGTGCTGTTTGAGTTCAAATTTCTCTGGACATCGGAGTGCGTCTAAGAAAAATTAACAAACAGTGAAATTCATAGCTAACCTTGGAGCAACGTGTGTGGGAGAGCTCACAGCTCAGGAGGTCTTTCAGTGTAACCTTGCTATAAATTTACAATAGTGAGTAGAGTGGTTTCTTTTTTGATTATATGTTTTATTGAGATCTGTCTCTTGATAAACTTTAAAAATATAAAACATAGGTCAAAGTTATTTTTAGAGCAATAAGACTGCTATTTTCCAGGTCTGCCGCTTGTTAAGGAGCAAAGATGGCCTTTAGTACAAGTGATGTGCTCTTCCAGTCAGCTGTGTGAGATTAGGGAGAGTTTCCATGTACTGATGATAATATCTGCAGGAAGTGTCTTTGGTTGTGAATCCTAGCAGATCGCATGGATCGGTTGGAGCGGCAGTTAGAAGCAATGAGGGGTTTACAGGAACTAGGGGGTGTATTGGATGGAATTTATAGGAAGGGGAAAAACCACAGATACAGTCAGGTAGATTGGGTACCCCTAGGAAGGGGAGGCAGATAGTGTAAGAGTCTCCAGTTGCTATCTCCATCTCAAACAAGTGTGCTGTTTTGCAAAATGTAGACGGTGATGGACTCTCTAGTGAACGTAACACGAACAGCCAAGTTTCTGGTAGTGAGACTGGCTCTCATATTATGAGGGATATGTCCGGTTCCAGGCTCTCAATTGTGTTAGGGAAGTGTCTAGTCAGAGGCACAGACAGACGTTTCTGCTGCCAGCAGTGAGAATTCGGAATGGTGAATTGCCTCCTTGGTGCCAGGCTCAAGGTTATCTTGGAGAGAGTGCAGAATATTCTCAAAGGAGAGAGGGACCAGCAAGAGGTAGTTGTGCACATTGAAATTAATGACATAGGAAGGGGAAAGGATGAAATTCTGAAGGGAGAATATAGAAAGTTAGGCAGGAATTTAAAAAGGAGGTCCTTACGAATAGTAATATTTGGATTGCTCCCAGTATTATGAGCTAGTGAAAGTAGGAATAAAAGGATAGAGCAGATGAATGCATGGCTGAAGAGCTGGTGCAGGGGGAGGGGTTCACATTTTTAGATCATTGGAATCTCTCCTGGAGTACAAGAAGGATGGATTGCACCTGAATTGGAAAGGAATTAATATATTGGCAGGGAGATTTGCTGGAACTGCTTGGGAGGATTTAAACTAGTGGGATGGAGGGTGGAGGCATGGTGTGGGGCAGGGGAGGGGGCGTTGGGGGGCATGGGGAGTGAGACTCGGAAATAACAAGGAAAGAGATCAGGACAGTTGATAAAAGGAGCAAGTCAAGCAGGAACAAAGCAGAGAACGAGGTAGGACTGATAAATTAAACAGAATTTATTTCAATGCAAGAAGCTTAGCAGGGAAGGGAGGTGAACTCAGGGCATGGTTAGGAACATGGGACTGGGTTATCATAGCAGTTACAGAAACATGGCTCAGGGATGTACAGGACTGGCAGCTTAATGTTCCAGGATACACATGCTGTAGGAAGGATAGAAAAGGGGGCAAGAGAAGAGGGGGAGTGGCGTTTTTGGTAAGGGATAACATGATAGAAGGCATTTGGTGTTAGGGACAAATATTCCTGGAAATACATCCGGTGAAGTTATTTGGGTGGGAGATACAGAACTGGCTTGATGGTAGAAGACAGAGGGTGGTGGTGAAGGATTGCCTTTCAGACTGGAGGCCTGTGACCAGAAATGTGCCACATCGGTCGGTGCTAGGTTCACTGCTTTTCGTCATTTATATAAATGATTTGGATTTGACATAAGAGGTATAGTTAGTAAGTTTGCTGATGACACCAAATTTGGAGGTGTAGTGGACAGCAAAGAAGGTTACCTCAGAGTACAGCAGGATCTTGATCAGATGGGCCAACGGGCAGAGGGGTGGCAGATGGAGTTTAATTTAGATCAATGTGAGGTTCTGCATTTTGGAAAGGGAAATCTAGGGCAAGACTGACACATTTAATGGCAAGGTCCTGGGGAGTGCAGGTTCATAATTCCTTGAATGTAGAGTCGCAGGTAGATACGATAGTGAAGAAGGCATTTGGTGTGCTTTGCTTTATTGGTCAGAGTATTGAGGAAAAGGAGTTGGGAGGTCATGTTGTGGCTTTACAAGACATTGGATAGGCCAGTTTTGGTATACTGTGTGTAATTCTCACCTCCCTCCTATCGAAGGGTGTTGTGAAACATGAAAGGGTTCAGAAGCGATTTACAAGGATGTTGCCAGGGTTGGAAGATTTGAGCCAAAGGGAGAGGCTGAATAGGCTGGGGCTGTTTTCCCTGGAGCATCAGAGGCTGAGGGGTAACCTTGAAGAGGTTTATAAAATCATGAGGGGTATGGATAGGGTAAATAGACAAAGTATTTTCCCTGGGTTGGGGGAGTCAAGAACTAGAGAACGTAGATTTATGGTGAGAGGAGAAAAATTTAAGAGACCTATAGGGCAACTTTTTCACACAGGGTGGTGCGTGTATGGAATGAGCTGCCAGTGGAAGTGGTGGAAGCTGGAGCAATTCAACATTTAAAAGGCATCTGGATAGGTATATGAATAGGAAGGTTTTCGAGGGATATGGTCCAATTGCTGGCAAACGGGACCAGGTTAGTTTAGGGTATCTATTCGGCAATGACGAGTTGAACTGAAAGATCTGTTTCTGTACTGTACATCTCTATGACTCTATGTAAGTAATATGTATTGCTGGCACTGAGTATTGTTTTTGGAGGGAGTGGGTGTGGTGCCAATCAGGTGGGATACTTTTCCCTGAATGGTGTCAAGCTTCTTGAGTGTTGTTGGAGCTGCATTCATCCAAGCAAGTAGAGAGTATTCCATTACTGTCCTGCCTTGTGCTTTGTGGAGTCAGAAGGAGATTTACTCACTGCAGTTTTCTAGCCTCTGACCTGCTGTTGTAGCTACAGTATTTATCCAGTTCAATTTCTGGTCAACGGTAACCCCCAGGATGTTGATAGTGAGTGATTCAGTGATGAAATGCTGTTGAATATCAGAAGGTAATGATTGTGCCTGGTACTTTTTTGGAATGAATATTACTTGCTACTTATCAGCCCAAATCTGCTATTTTGGATGTGGATTGCTCCAGTGTTGAACGAGTCTGTCCCCAATAGGACAGGCATGGAATTTCCAGTTCCCTGGCTTCATCCCATCACTGGATCATCCTTCAAAGGCAGAATATGAAGGAGCAGTTTAAATAGTTAGTTGACCCCATTTATGGCATATCATGTGGAGCTGACTAGAATTTTCCGATTAGTTTCAGTGTTCCCAGAAACATGTAGAGTAAGAGCTATTGCTTGAAGGTGAGAATCTGGTTTGCTTTTCAAGGCAATCTTAAAAGCCACCCTGCCTTAAATCAGCTGTCACCATAAAATGTTACTTAATAGGAGCAAATTACTATAGATGTTGGGATCTGTATTGAAAATAACAAATGCTGGCTATCACAGGCAGCGTCTGTGCAGAGAAAGCAACCTAACTTTTTGAGTCTAGATGACTCTTCGTACTTCTTCCACAATGATGGTACAGTTGCAAAGGAGTTTGTTAACCTAAGTTTTAGAAGTAGAAAGTAACTCTGCCTTGCTTAATTTTGAAAAATCAGTTTTTGCTTCTCTAGCGCTGATGGACCTTCCACTGAACCTCCAGTTTGAGAATCCTCTTCGATCCTTAATTAGATGTCAAGTTCACCTCTTCCCATTGGCCAATTTGCAAAAAAATCACAGCTGGTTATCTATTCCCTGTACATTGTAGGAATTTGAGCCTGGTAGTGTGAAGCCTGTGGGGAAAATCCTGCAGTCTGTGTGGTCAATGTAAAGTGGCTCTGTTAGTTTCTGAAATCTTATCTACAGACTTAACCTGAGTACATCTATAGAGAAACTTTGTAGCTAGTTCTTTTAAGATTCTTATGAGGCAGCTGTATACTTTGGAGTTTTCTTCCTGTTTAGATAGGCTAATTGATCTCAATAGCTGCTTACATTTGTGTTTATCTGTATGTCTGTTCCTTTGCACAGGCCTTCTACAAGTTTTGCCTTTCCCACCTGCTCTTTATATATATTTCTTAATGCTTCACATTTTGTGTCTGTCTCTAGCCCTCCATACGGTCTTATGGAGGCCAAAAGTATGTTTCCAGGCCCTATGGTTCTTCACTTGGGTGAGAAAAAGTCTCCTGAACCCTTTCCTGAAAAGTATAGTAACCACTGCAATACGTATTAAGTTATCGGCATGCCAATCATCAGGAGTCCTCTTTTTTATTTTTGTTAAGTCGTGAGCTTTGCTACGAGTGGTGTGGGGTAATTCAACTGATATCCATTCTATCTCTGTTCTGCATCCCATACCTGTGCTGTATCCTCCTTAAACGAGCTTATACAACTAAATTATTCAAATGTGAACTGTAATTATGGAGTGTCAGTCACTGACTGCAGAATACACAGGCAAAAGAAAAACATGAGGGAATCTGGTCTTCCAGGGATTTGGAAATGGTCAGGCTTTAAAGCATGGGGAAAAGGAGCCAACAAGCAGAATACTAGGCATCTGGCAAGGTACATGTTGTACCTGAACCCTACCAGGCATGTGCTTGACAGCAACCAATAAAAAGTACCAGCGATCAGATTGGTAGATATCTAATATCCACAAGTCATTCAGATCCCAGAGAATGGATATTCAGTTGTGGATGATTTAACAGCATTGAGGATTATTGTTCTCTGTACTCTTCCCCTACCCGGCCTCCTAAAAATGTGCCTTCTGACCCAGGGTCATAAATTCTTGCCTTTGAGAAATTGACATTGGCATTTCAGCTATGCTGGTGGATCTTTTCTTCTTCTCCGACTTGGAGTTGATCAAGCAAGAGACGTCAGGAAATTATTCTGGGCTGGACAAACGGAGCAAGAAATCAGCAGATGATTTGTGACATATCTCAACAGAAATGTTCTTGAACCCTTACGCTTTGTGAATTATTGAGAAATGATTCATGGGTTATTAAAAGGGTTTAAAATAGGACTCAATGTATCTGTAGGCTGGGAGGTCCAATTAGTATCAGAATCCCAATAATGTAGCTGCAGGCTCAGACTGTTTGTACTGTTGACAGTTGTTGGTGGCCTGCTGGGGTTGGTGAGAGTCACAGTACTCAGACAGCTGTCCTGTTGTACTTCAGCCAAACAGAAGTGGGGTTGTCTTTCATGGGCAGCAATTATCAGGAGACCAAATAAACAGTATCTACAGCCCCAACCCGATAATCCAACCTCATTTATCACAGTCAGATTCTGGAGGATAAACCAGTGCAGAGTGCATTGGAGATGTATGTGTTTCTGTATTGACATCCCTCGTGCACTTGTGATTAAGGAGTCTGTGTAAGATAAAGCATGCTATTCCTGTTACTAGAATTGCAGTAAGATGTAATGGACCTGTCAGGTTCTATCTGTATTTAAACTGTGGAAGGTCAAGCTGTGTCTTCATATATACTTATAAGCATTTGAAGCTGGTCTGTTAATTTCAGTTCATCTCCGATCATAGTCCTGGTAAAGTACTGAAAGTAACATCACACAGGTTCGTTGCACCTTACTGGGCTGGTGAGCTGTAAATCAAGCACTGCTATTCCCAGAATCAGCATTTAAGTTAAAAGTTTTAAAAATAGCCAGAATTCCCCAATTTATCTATCTTTTAGATCCAGGTTGACCGAAAGCATGGATTAGTTTTCTGTACTTAACAAGAGTTACTATTTATTATAAATGAATAGATTCTAACTATAGATAATAAATATGAACATTCAACATACAACTCTACTAGTTAAAACTCTTAAGCACCTAAAAACTCCTCTACACACAGATATAGACCTAAAAAAATGGTGCTATGGATAAAAGGAAAGACTGGGAAGACAGTTCAGCAATCTCGTCCACAGGGATTCTCAGCCCCCTTGGCCCACAAGTCTCATTCCTGATAAATGGCTTATGCTCAAATCATTGATTCTGCTACTCCTCGGGATGCAGCCTAACTGTCTGTGCTTTTCCAGTACCACACTCTCGGCACTACCAATAAAGGCAAGCATACCAAGCATTATCTTGTCTACCTGTGACTCCACTTTTAAGGAATTATGAACCTGCACCCAAAGTCTCTTTGTTAGGCAGCACTCCCCAGGACTTTACCATTCAGTGTATAGGTCCTGCCCTGATTTGCCCTACTAAAATATAGTACCTCCCATTTGTTTAGATTAAACTCCATCTGCCCATCTGATCAAGATCCTGTTGTACTCTGAGGTAACCTTCTTCACTGTCCACTACACCACCAATTTTGGTGTCATCTGCAAACTTACTAACTATACCTCCTTTACTCACATTCAAATTCCAACTAAATAGTATATTTCCTTGACTCCAGGACAGCTTCATCCTCCAGCACTGTAATATTTTACTGAAACAAGACTGTTCTTTCCTTATTTTCCAGAACACTATGTATCAGGAATGTAAATAACTATTTCTGCCTTTCTCTTGAGCCACATTGATTTATCAAATGTCCAGATGTCTGTTTGCATCATGCTGACCTTATATATTAGGATTTGTGCCAAATTTATGCGCCTGCAAACCTGAATTGAATCTTACTGTATTCCCTTTTGCTCTGATCTTTTGCAGTGCTTTACTATTCCTTACCCTTATGCTATCTGTCTGCCCAAATGCATTCTAGTCCTTTATTTCTTCTTTCTAAAACCACATCCCTTTTGCAAATTAATTTAACCTCTCTTCTGCAATATCTGACCATTTCCTCTTGCGTATCTCATCTTTCTCTGAGGTTATTTACTGCCTTGAAGTTCTGTCTCTTTTCAAAAGCCAATTCATATCACTTTTTAGTCAAACATTTTAACCCCACCCAAGATTAACATAGGAGCTAGGAGCACGCCATCTGGCCCTTCGAGCCTGCTTCGTCATTCAGTAAGGTCATGGCTTATCTTTTCATGCACTCAGATCCACTTATGTGCCCCCTCACTAAAACCCTTAATTCCTTGACTGTTCAAAAAATTATCTATCTTAGCTATAAAAACATTTACTGAGGAAGTCTCGACTACTTAATGGGCGGCATGGTGGCACAGTGGTTATGGGTGGCATGGTGGCACAGTGGTTATGGGCGGCATGGTGGCACAGTGGTTAGCACTGCTGCCTCACAGTGCCAGAGACCCGGGTTATTCCCGCCTCAGGCGACTGACTGTGTGGAGTTTGCACATTCTCCCCGTGTCTGCGTGGGTTTCCTCCGGGTGCTCCGGTTTCCTCCCACAGTCCAAAGATGTGCAGGTCAGGTGAATTAGCCATGCTAAATTGCCCGTAGTGTTAGGTAAGGGGTAGATGTAGGGGTATGGGTGGGTTGCGCTTCGGCGGGGCGGTGTGGACTTGTTGGCCGAAGGGCCTGTTTCCACACTGTAAGTAATCTAATCTACTTCCCTGGGCAGGGAATTCCATAGATTCACAACTCTCTGGGTAAAGAAGTTTCTTCTCAATTCAGTCCTAAATCTGCTCCCCCTAATTTTGAGGCTATGCCCACTTGTCTTAGTTTCACCTGCCAGTGGAAACATCCTCTCTACTTCTATCTTACCTGTTCTCTTCATATTTTTGTGTTTCAAAACGATCTCACACACACACACATACACACACACACACACCACGCACACACCACGTCCCAATTCTTCTAAATTCCAATGAATATAATCCCAGTCTACTCAGTCTCTCCTCATAAGCCAACCCCCTCAACTCTGGAATCAACCTAGTGAACCTCCTCTGCACCCCCTCTAGTACCAGTACATCCTTTCTCAAGTAAGGGGACCATAACTGCATGCAGTACTCCAGGTGTGACCTCACCAGCACCCTGTACAGCTGCAACATAACCTCTCTGCTTTTAGGCTCAATCCCTTTAGCAATGAAGGACAAAATTCTATTTGCCTTCCTGATTACCTGCTGCACTTGCAGACCAACTCTCTGTGATTCATGCACAGGTACCTCCAAGTCCGTCTGCACAGCAGCATGCTGCAATGTTTAACCATTCAAGTAATAGTCCTGTTTACTGTTATTCCTACCAAAATGGATGAGTTCACATTTATTAACATTGTATTCAATCTGCTAGATCTTTGCTCACTCACTTAAACAATCTATGCCCCTTTGCAAAGTTTCAGTCCTCTGCACACTTTGTTGTACCACTCATCTTAGTGTCACCCGTAAACTTTGACACACTACACGTGATCCCCAACACCAAATCGTCAATGTAAATTGTGAATAATTGCGGTCCCAATACTGATATCTGAGGCACACCACGACTCACTGATTGCCAACCAGAAAAGCAGTCATTTATTCACACTATTTGCTTCCTGTTGGTTAACCAATCCTCTAAACATGTCAGTACATGCCTGTAGTGCCTTTCATCTTTATCTTATGCGGCACCCGTTTATGCAGAACCTTGTTGAATGCCGTTTTGGAAATCCAGTTACCTAACATCTACTGGGTCCCTATTGTCCAATGTGCTCATATTGTCTTCATAGAATTCCAGTAGATGAATTAAACATGACCTGTCCTTTATGAACCCATGCTGTGTCTGTCCAACGGGACAATTTCTATTTAGAAACTTTGCTATTTCTTCCTTGATAATAGGTTCAAGCATTTTGCCCACTACAGAAGTTAAGGCAACCGGTCTGTAATTCCCCATCTTTTGTCTACCTCCCTTTTTAAAGACTGGTGTCATAGGTGTTGTTTTCCAATCTGCTGGAACTGCCACAGAGTTCAGTGAATTTTGGAAAATTACTACAAGTGCATTTGCTATTTCTCCCGCCATCTGTTTTAGCACCCTGGGATGCATTCCATCAGTGCCAGGAGACTTCTCTACCTTGAGCTCCATTAGCTTGCCCAACGCTATCTCTTTCGTGATAATGGTTGTTTCCAGGCCCACACCTACTTTTGTCTCATTGTCGATTGCTGGTATGCTATTTGTGTCCTCCACTGTGAAGACCAACACAAAATACCTGTTCAGTGCCTCATCCATTTTCTCAATATCCCATTATTAAATCCTCCTCCTTATCCTCTAAAGGTCCATAGAGTCATAGAGATGTACAGCATGAAAACAGATCCTTCAATCCAACTCATCCATGCTGACCAGATATCCCAAATTAATCTAGGTCAATTTGCCAGCACTTGGCCCATATCCCTCTAAACCCTTCCTATTCAGTAATTATCCATCTGCCTTTTAAATATTATAATTGTACCAGCCTCAGCTGCTTCCTGTGGCAGTTCTTTCCATAATGTTTACTTGAGCCACTCTTTTTGTTTTTTATATATATATATGCAAACTTTTGCTATCTGTCCTTATATTCTGAGCTAGTTTATTCTCATAATCTATTTTACTTTTCTTTATCGCTTTTTTGTGGCTTTCTGTTGACCTTTGAAGCTTTCCCAATCTTCTAGTTTCCTGCTGATCTTGACCACTTGTATGCCTTCTTTTTCAATTTGATAGCCTCCCTTATTTCCTTAGACACATGGCAGATTACCTCCTTTCAGACTGTCCTTCCTTTTCACTGGTATATACTTTTGCTGAGCACTCCAAAAAAATTACTTTGAAAGTCCTCCACTTCATCAGCTATCCCACAATAAAGTTTTTGCTTCCAGTCTAGCCAACTCATTCCTCATCCTATTGTTGTCTCTGATAGTACACAGGTGTTAATCCACCAGCCTAATTTGGTAATGATTCCTGCTTTATTCACGCCACACAGTCATAGAGATATACAGCAAGGAAACAGACACTTTGGTCCAACTCGTGCCAATCAGATATCCTATCTCAATCTAGTCCCACCTGCCAGCACCCGGCCCATGTTGCTCCAAACCCTTCCTATTCATATACCCATCCAGATGCCTTTTAAATGTTGCAATTGTACCAGCCTCCACCACTTCCTCTGGCAGCTCATTCCATACACGCACCACCCTCTGCGTGAAAAAAGTTGCCTCTTTGGTCTCTTTTATATTTTTCCTCTCTCATCCTAACCCTATGCCCTCAAGTTCTGGACATAAAGTAGTGGACCCAGGCCTCCAGTCTAAAAAGCAACCCTCAACCATCAACCTCTGTCTTTTACCTTCGAGCTAGTTCTGTATCCAAAAGGCTAGTTCTCCCAGTATTCCATTAGATCTAACCTTGCTAACCAGTCTCCAATGGGGAACATTGTCAAACGTCTTACTGAAGTACATATAGATCAGATTTATCACTCTGCTCTTATCAATCCTCTTTGTTACTTCAGAAAACTCAATCCAGTTTGAGAGAAATGATTTACCACGCACAAAGTCATGTTGACTACCCCTAATCATTCCTTGCCTTTCCAAATACATGTACATCCTGTCCCTCCGGATTCCCTCCAACACGTCTGGCTCACTGGTCTTTAGTTCCCTGGCTTGACCTTACCACTTTTCCTAAATAGTGGCACCACGTTAGCCAACCTCCAGTCTTCCGGCACCTCACCTGTGACTATCGATGATACAAATATCTCAGCAAGGGGCCCAGCAATCACTTCTCAAGCTTCCCACAGAGTTTTAGGGTACATCTGATCAAGTCTTGGGGATTTATACACTTCATGCGTTTCAATACATCAAGCACTTGCTCCTCTGTAATTTGGACATTTTTGAAGATGTCACCATCTATTTCCCTATGTTCTATATCTTCCATGTCCTTTTCCACAGTAAACAATGATGCAACATACTTATTTAGTATCTCCCCATTGCCTGTGGCTCCACACAAAGGCCGCCTTGCTGATCTTTGATGGGCCCTATTCTCTCCCTAGTTACCCTTTGTCCTTAATGTATTTGCAAAAACCCTTTGCATTTTCCTTAACCCTATTTGCCAAAGCTATCTCATGTCCCCTTTTGCCCTCCTAAGCATACTCCTACTGCCGTTATACTCTGCTAAGGATTCACTCAATCTATACCTGACATATGTTTCCTTCTTTTCTTAATCAAACCCTCAATTTCTTTAGTCATCCAGCATTCCCGACACATACCAGCCTTTTCTTTCACACTAACAGGGATATACTGTCTCTGGACTCTCGTTATCTCATTTCTGAAGGCTTTTCATTTTCCAGCCATCCCTTTACCTGCGAACATCTGCCCCCAATCAGCTTTCGTTAGTTCTTGCCTAATACCGTCAAAATTGGCCTTTCTCCAATTTAGAACTTCAACTTTTAGATTGGGTCTATCTTTTTCCATCACTATTTTAAAAACTAATAGAATTATGGTCGCTGGCCCCAAAGTGCCCCCCACCATTGAAACCTCAGTCACCGGTCCTGCCTTATTTCCCAAGAGTAGGTCAAGTTTTGCACCTTTTCTTTAAGGTACACCCACATACTGAATCAGAAAGTTTTCTTGTACATACTGAACAAATACCACTCCATCTAAACTCAACAGTATGGCAGTCCCAGTCTATGTTTGGAAAGTTAAAATCCCCTACCATAACCACCCTATTATTCTTACAGATAACTGAGATCTCCTTACAAGTTTGTTTCTCAATTTATAGCTGACTATTAGGAAGACTATAATACAATCCCAATAAGGTGATCATCCCTTTATTATTTCTCAATTTCACCCAAATAACTTACCCGGATGTATTTCCGGGAATATCCTCCCTCAGTATGGCTGTAATGCTATCCCTTATCTAAAACACCACTCCCCCCTCCTTTCTTGCCTCCCTTTCTGTCCTTCCAATAGTATTTGTATCCTGGAACATTAAGCTGCTAATTCTGTCCATCCATCAGCCATGTTTCTGTAATTGTTATGATATCCCAGTCCCATGTTCCGAACCATACCCTGAGTTCATCTGCCTTCCCTGTTGGGTCTCTTGCATTGAAATAAATGCAGTTTAATTTATCAGTCCTACTTTGTTCTCTGCTTTGTACCTGCCTACCTTGACTGTTTGACTCGCCTTCGTTCTCAACAGTACTAGTCTGAGATTGATGTCTTTCCTTACTATCTCCCCCCCAAACTTAACTAATTTAAATCCTCCCAAACAGCTTTAGCAAATCTCCCTGCCAGTATATTAATCTCCTTCCAATTCAGATGCAATCTGTCCTCCTTGTTCAGGTCAGTCCTACCCCAGAAGAGATTCCAATGATCCAAAAATGTGAATCCTTCTTCCATACACCAGCTCCTCAGCCATTCATTAATCTATTCTATCCTCCTACTCCTACTCTCACTAGCTCGCGGCACTGGGAGTAATCCAACTCTCGAAGATATTACAACTCTCGAAGACCTCCTTTTTAAATTCCTGCCTAACTCTATATTCTCCCTTCAGAATCTCATTCTTTTCCCTTCCTATGTTGTTGGTTCCAATGTGTACAATGACCTCCTGCTGGGCCCTCTCCCCTTTGAGGACATTCTGCACCCTCTCTGAGGCATCCTTGATCCTGGCACCAGGAAGGCAACACACCATTCTGATTTTTAGCTACTAGCCGCAGAAACATCTATCTGTGCCTCAGACTAGAGAGTCCCCTAACACAATTGATCTCTTTGAACCCGACGTACCCCTCATTGCATTAGAGCCAGTGTCGATACCAGAAACTTTGTTGTTCGTGCTATGTTCCCCTGAGAACCCATCACCCCCTACATTTTCCAAAACAGCATACTTGTTTGAAACGAGGACAGCCGCAGAAGACTCATGCACAACCTACCTACCTCTCTTACCTTTCCTGGAGTCAACCCATCTGTGTGACTGTACTGCGACTTTTTCCCTTCCTATAACTACCATCCATCATATCCCTTTACTCTTGTAAATTTCTCATTGCATCTAACTGTCGCTCCAACCGATCCATTCAATCTGATAGGATTCTCAACCAGTGGCATTTATTGAAGATATTATCCTCAATATCACGTAAACTCTCCCTAAACTCTCTTATCTGACAAGAGGAGCATATCACTCTACTAAGGGCTATTTTGGCTTCTTCTAATCTGCAGACCCATAAAATAGAACTGTCTTATTCCTCTACATAACCCTGCTCCAAGCTAACTTAATACTTAAAAATATAAGCCATAAGTTTAATCAAGAGACATATCTCAGTAAAACATACAATCAAGAAAGAACCCACTCTATTCACTACTGCAGACTTATAGTAAAGCCACACTTATAACGAATCACTTATCTGTTTCAATAGAGTTGATATAGTAGTGAATGTGAACAACTACTAGGATATCAATGTTGTCCCCACATTGTTTCATGCACCATTTGAAGATTAATGAATATTAGTCTCGCTATTTTTTGGTTTTGATTCCTCGAGAGTAGATGTAGCTCAATATTGCCTTCATTGTCAGAAATTTTGCAGTCTGAGAACAGTAATGCAAATTTGTATTCCATGACAGTCAGTACATGGAGCATGGAGCAAAAAAAGTTAGTTATTTCTGCAGACTGTGTATAGTCTCACCTTTCATGGTCTCTGATTAATCCATTGATCTCTAGAGGAAGCATTTGAATAATCCCTGTATCCAAGGTTAATAGAGGTCTCAACTGTATTTACCTGTTTCCACATGCCACATTCCTTCATTTTGCCTGTAATGAATACATTTTGTACAAAATGTGGCTCTATCCTGGCTTCCAGCAACAAAGGTATCTTTATTTTAATTTGTCTTGGAGTGTGGCACCGCTTTTTAGAACAACATTCACAGTCCATCCTTAATTGCACCGATGGTAGTTAAGAATCAACCATATTGCTATCTAGTCTGGAGTCACATGTAAAGCAGATCATATAAAGATGGTGGATTCCCTTCCCTAAAGGACATTAGTCAGCCTGATGTGCTGTTAAGATGTCAACAGTTGGTTGTCATTGGGCCAGCTTTTAACTCAAGGTTTTTTTAAAAATTCAAACCTCACCATCCACACTGGTGTTTGAACCCTGTGTTTCTCAGACACTTGCCAGGAATTCTGGATTACTGGTCCAGTGACATCACTACCACCACCAACTTGCTTTAATGTGGATGGTTACAATCTCATTTTTATGCTTGCACTTTCAGGCATGTTATAAAGTGTACTTAAAACTTTCAGACTAATGTATAACGGCCCTAATTTATGGCCTCTGAATACAAGGCTTTATTGTCTGAAAATCTGAGTTTTACAGTATATTCCATAGTTGGGTAAATATTGTCACGTAAAAGTGTGAAATATACCCATTGCAAAGTATTCAGTTTAAAACCAATAATTAAACTTTAGTGAGTTGTCATATGATCTGTAATGTTAAAGATTGTGATCTCTATCTGTAACATCCGTCCTCTCATATTTTTTAGTGAGTTCCAATGGTGAGTAGCTAAATCAGTGATCGTGGTGCAATTCTCATTCTGTCCTGAGACAGATTCAGGCAGTGTATAGGCAGTGGAAGTGAATTTATCATTGGCCTTAATAATCTTGGGCTAATGAGAAAATGAAGCATTAGTTTCAGTCAGTGTAGTCTAGCTGTGACAACCTGCTGGAAGAGTGTTTACAGGCAGGAGTACAAACAGGATCTGATGTGATTGAAATGCTTGCTATCAAAGTTTATAAATAAATAATGAGTTTTTGTTTGAGGCATTTTGAAGAGTAATATAATGTTAAAATCAGCTATTTTGATTAATTTTACATTTTTTTTTAATAGTGAAATGCAGTTGAGTTCATAATCACTGGTTTCTTGTGCCTGTAGGTACAACAAAGAACAAAATATCGGTCACGGAGACTAAATCTGGAGCTTGCAAAGTGTGAAGAAATCCTGAACAAGTTAATCAGATCAAGATATAGTTGGCCCTTCAGGTAAGAACAATAAAAGTTGCCACTTTAAAAAATGATGCCTGGGTCTGTGTGGAGGCCATTCTTTTTTGTATAGAGCATTTAAGTAAAATTGTTTATAGTAATTCAGATATTAAGTTGAAGCAATGCCTTTATGGTTGCTTTTAGGGCACTATGTCAAAGAACCAACTAGAGAAAAGGCTGATTTAAATCTGATTTTGTGCAATAGTTAATAGTAACTAACATTACTATGTTAATGTTTATAGTGTTGCCAAAAATTAATAGTAAGTCTAAGGGTTGTAAGAAATTGAAAAAAATCAGAGGATGACCAAGAAAGCGATATGAGGGAGAAAATGGAATGATACTAAATAAGCAGGAAATATAAAATCAGATTGTTCACGTTTCAAACAAGAGTTAAATAGAATGAGAGTAGTGAAAGTAGCCATGGGCCCCCTAGAGCAATGATAACAGAAATTATAATGGAGTAAAAATGAAATTATTGTAGGATGGTTGTAAATATTCTTGAATAATAGCTAGGATTTTAAAAAATATATTTTTTTTTCACAGTAGAAGACTTAAAAAGAATGATATTTCAGATGGTAAGGCAGCAGTGCCTAATGACAGTGAGGAAGTCTAAAGGAAGGAAATAGCTGGGGGAATTAATAGGATATCATGCCTACATACTAGAGTTTAAAAGAAGAGTTAACTACAAGGTTAGTGAATGCATTTGTTTTGATCTTCGAGCATTCACTAAACTTTAGAACTGGCTAAGTGGATTCCAAGGTAGAAAATGTAACCCTGTTATTTAACAAAGGAGGGAGAGAGAAAGTTGGAAACTAATTGTAGCCACCCTTGCTACTAGTAGGAAAATTCTAGAATCTATTATTTGGAATGTAGTGAAAAGGCACTTTAAGATTCATATGGTTATACAAAATCAGCGCAGTTTTCTGAAAGGAAAATTCTCCCTGATAAATGTTGTCCTTTTTTTGATGGGGTAACTATCAAAACCATTGAATGTAACATCTCTGGATTCTTGAAACTGAAAAGGACAACCTGCTGCACTGGAGATTACATATAGGGTTACATATAGGAGTTGGTATAGATGTGGCTTGGACTAAGGATTAGTTCATGGACAGAGAGCCATCAAGACTTAACTGTTTTTGCGATGGTACAGTTAAGTTTCAGTTCAGTGGTACAGTTAGAAGGGACACAACAAAGGTTAGTTTGATTCCCTAATATGGGAGCATTGTCCTATGAAGGCAAATGAGTGATGATATCATTGAAATATAAAAGTTGGCCGGACAGGATAGATATGGAGAGGAGATTTCTTTGGTTGGAGAGTTTAAAATTGGAGAAACTAGTCCCAGGATAAGAGTTCCAGCATTGACCTGATATTTCATTGACACATTGCAAAGAGTGTATTGGAATTTGAGCCCCACTATTCCATGAGCAGTCACAAATGTATAATCTGACCAGTTTAGCCAATAGGAAAGTTAATTTCAGACTGTGACCACTATTTATGATATTAGAATTTTTTTCTTCACTAAAAGGACGTATGGGGTGGGGGGGAGCAGCCAAAGCAGGGGAGAGAGAGAGAGCGCTTGCTCACAGGCGTTTAGGGATCTCTATCCAACTTCTGTTTCTCCTCAAAATTTTCTGACAGACCGCTACTTGGAGGCAAACCAAGCTGTTGTTAGGCAGTTTCTTTTTTTTATCCATCCCAAAAGTACCTGGTCCCAGTTAGTGTCACAAAAATATCGCATGTAGGTTTGTAAAATAAAAATATGCCCTTGTGTAACTAATTAAGTTGACTGTACAGTTCCACTTTTTCCTCCACATTGTAACTGGTTCATTGTCTGCAAGACAGCAGTCCATACTTTCATTTTCCAGTCTATATTTCAAATAAGGTGAATGTGGTTCTTACATAAGACTCGCGTGAGAATTTTCCACTTAAAGAGTTGCAAATCTTAGTCCCAATGAAATATGGATGTTCAATTGTATATAAAACTGAGGATTGATAGCCTTTTGTCTGTTTGTTGGAGGAGTGGGGGGCAAATGGTTGGACGCTTAAAGGGTATGAGAGATGAGATGAAAAGTGGATTTGAACTAGAAGATTGGCCAGGATTGTCTTGATGACAGCAAGCTTTCGGAGACATGCGGTTTTCTCCTATTTGTTTTGGTTAAGAATACTCTTGGGCTGAACCATTGATATGATAGCTGGGTGTTACAGTTGGACTCTACACCTTTGTGCCAGGAGGTGTTAAGTTCCCTATTTTTGATTATAATTCTTGCCAATGAGTGATCAAGCAGGATAAGATCCATCTTGACAATGCTGTCATAAGTAATTAAGCAAGAGCTACTTGGAATGAGCACTAAAGGATTGTCTGTGCCTGTGGAATTGTGTTCAGGCAAGAGTCATAGAGCTGTATAGCATGAAAACAGACCCTTTGGTCCAACTCATCCATGCCGACCAGATATCCGAAACTAACCTAGTCCCATTTGCCAGCACTTGGCCCATATCCCTCTAAACCCTTCCTCTTCATATACCCATCCAGATGCCAGCCTCCATCGCTTCCTCTGGCAGCTCATTCCATACGCACCACCCTCTGGGTAGAAAGGTTGTCCCTTGGGTCCCTTAAAAGTTTTAGGAGCACTTTGTTACATTTACTCTCAAAACCAGCAAACTGCAATATTTGTTTTCTAGTCACACACTTGTCATTAATTAGGTGACCAAGATGCATTGTGCCAGATCCAGCAATTACAGTGATAGAAACATGATTGGAGCCAAGTGCAAGAGGAAGCAGAACAGAGATATCAATTCCAGAAGGCAGTAACCTGCTGTACATTCAGTACAATTTAAACTGGACCTAAATGAAGTTGGTATAACTTGTGGTTATCTTTTTTCTGTATAGACGTGTGTTTTACAAATTGCTTTTCCTCTTTTCTAGAGAGCCTGTGACAACGGATGAAGCAGAAGATTATTTTGAAATAATCTCTAAACCTATGGACTTGCAGACCATGCAAAGCAAGTGTTTATGCGGCACCTACAAGACTGTTGAAGAATTTCTTGAGGACGTTAAACTGGTGTTTAACAATGCAGAACAGTACAATCAGGAGGGTAGCCAGGTTCTTACTTGTGTGGAGAAAACAGAACGATGTTTCATTGACATGTTGGGAAAACATCTTCCCAACTACAACTACAAACGGGGCAAACCACGAAAAAGCATCCAGAAACGGAAAAGGCTGCTACAAGTAGAACTCGAGGAGGAGGATGAGGAAGATGAGGAGGAAGAAGAGGATGAGGAGGAAGAAGAAGAAGAAGAAGTAGACGATGAGTATGATGACAGTGACGCAGAATCAAGTGAACATTCCATCCCACCACGTAAGCGCCGGAAGTGAATCGAAAATATCTGAGCTTTCTGAATAATGGATGTAGTAATTATTTTGGAAACTGCAGACTTGTTTGTACTTTAAATGTTTACTTTGACTGATTTGACATACTGGATCAAATACAAAACTTCAACCAAACCTGGACATTTTCATAGGAATACAAAAATGTTGAAGTCTAAACCTCTTACAGATTTTTTAATACTCTTGTTGAGTTGGGAGATCCTGAGGGCTGAAAGTTCCTTGTTTTGTTGAAAGTAGTTGTGAAATTAAGATCACAGACAAGGAGCTCTGTTGTTCTGATTTTATGACCATAGAGGGGACCTTTCTCAAAAATTTGTGTCCCTTGGTATCAGCTTTCAGCAAAAGCTTTCTGATTTGTTCATCTTAACCGTGGAAGTGGTCAATTCAGGGAATTAGACAACCCCTCAATTGTTGGTCCTTGGTCCTTCTAAATAACACTGCCTCGCTGGAGAGAGTGTACAATTAATGGAAGTTCAGCTGATTGCGGGCCGAGGTGTTCCACAGTGCCAGATGACTTACATTGCATCACCAGCATCTGTTTTATCCAGCTGGGTTTTAGGTTTGACCATATGATTGGATATGTGCAAAATTGTCTCACATTGATTGCAACAGTATTGTAAATGTACAGCTGTTCTTTATAATAAGGAGAAGTATCCTGCCCTCGAATGTTTTGCCATCTGAAGCAGTAAAATGAGCTTTTCATATGAACCACCAGCCATCGTGTAACTTATGTCACCTGTTTAATTGACTGTAGTCTTGAAGGAATCAGTTACCTGATGAACGTGTGCAGGATGTTTAGTTCAGAGTCCGCTTGGTTTCAAAATTGAACTGTGGTCAGTTCTGCATGTAATGAGCAAAGGTAACTGGTTTACACACTTAGGTCGTCTACCCTGATTTAGCTGAGGGTCCAACCAAATGGATGTTAATGAGTAATATATTGGGTGTCTCTAGTTTCTTGAAAGATTCTAATTTGCCCTATACACTAATTGGTGTGGGGTAACAGCACTCTGACTTAGTAAAGATTTACTACCACGTCTCATGCTTGTTGGCTGACAGCAATTCTGTGTTTGATATGTAAGATTCCCTTTTGATCTGCCTAACCATTCTGGCTGACCAAATAGTTCTCATGCAACACCATCGGATTTTTAAACTGAAGAATTGTAAAATACTCCCTTTTGTGTGGAGATTTGTACAGTGCATACAGATATGTAGATCTAACCAGATTAAGATCCTTGTGTTTCAAGTTGTCAGAAAAATTGTGGCGCAACTTGAATTTGTTTTCACCTTTGTTACTGTAGTTTGTATAAATAATACATATTATTTTGAGTATTTGTGAGCAACAAATCCTTCAAAGCCCTATTCACATCTGCAGTTCTTTTCCTTGGAGTGAGGGGGAAGGAAAGCACTGATCTAAAATTTTCTGTTTCTTTTTATGAGAGTTTCCCCCTCTTTCCACTTGGCGTTTTATCACCGTTCCCAGTCACTCTCAGTTGTGTAGGCAAGTGATGTAGAATAAAACAGTGGAATTTTGACATTGTATATTTTCCCAAATGTCTGTGGTAGTTGTTTGGGGAGGGCTATGCTTGTATTAAAAACATTTTTGGACTTTTAAATAAAAGCAATTACATTTAAAACTTCGCAAAAAAAAAGTAAGGGTTATGTGTGCCCTGTAACTTAAGTGTTTTTAAAACATGTTCAGTGAGTTGCTGCTTGGAGACTAACTGTTTTCACTGGCTGGCAGGCTTGGATATTGTCTGGCTTTTCTAGTGTGATTCCATCTCTATTGAGTTTATCTCGTTTATCTGTGACTACATCTCTGTCTTTGAGTATTTCTTCTGGTGACTTCTCCATGTTTCCTTACTGACTATCCTGGGCTCACTTTTCTGTTGCATGCCCCATGCTGTCTTATCTGTGGCACGCTGTCTTATCTGTGGCACGCTCTCTACTGCTGTTCCCTCTCTTTCTTGCTTTCTCCTGTCCCCCTGTGTCATGTGCTTTTGTATATGTATGTGTGTAATCTTTTGATTTCCATGTTTTTTCTTTGAATTGGGATGTGATACGTTTCCCTGCCGTTGTGTGCATCTGTCCCCCTCTGTCAGTTGTGTGTATGAGTGTGCCTTTGTCGTTAAGGGACAATACATTTCACAATCCATTTGTCTACATATACCTACTCCTGTGTCAGCATTCAGACTCCCATACGCATTCAATCTGTAATATGAGATTGCTCCAAAGAGGACCACCTGCCCTCTTTCCTCTTTCTCCTTCTTCACCCTGTTGAATATGGCACCTGTGATTAGACTCTTATGTAGTTGACTTAGTCTACATAGCAACAGTGGGGACTCTTCAGAAGTATCTCACTAGTGTGAATGCTGATGTAACAGTACCCTTTTTAAAAAAAAAACTTTCTTCAAGTTAAAAAGCACTTTTAAGCTTAATTCTTTACAGGCACTGCTCAACAATGGAACATACAAATAAGAGGGTATCTCCAGCCTTAGATGTAAAAATCTAAATGTGCTATTTCATGAGTAATTATAGAATGTCATATGTTTTGGAGCAAGTCCAAAAGCCTAATCTACCTGGATTTTGTGTTCCCAATGCACTTTTGTACTGGGAGAGAATGTTGACGTGTAACTGAAATAGTCTTGCATATTGGCAGACACATGGAGGTCTGCTGAGCGTTGAAAATGCATGAATTTTAGCCTTCTCGTTATTTTGGAGATCAGGATGTCCAGGCATTACGCTTGTGCACTGCATTGGTTTATACAAAGCAATCTAAGAAAGTAAGAATAGGGAAACAATACAAAAGAAATTTAAGAAAGGGAGTATTAGTAACCTAATCAAACTTGAAATGAACCCTATTCTGGATTAATTACATCAGTGCATATTTAAGTCAAAGAAGAGGCACTTTCACGTGTACATGAAACTCACTATGAAAGGGAATAATTCCGGAAGACTATCAGCGTTTCATGTGATTCGTCCATTTATACATTGGTGGGAAAGATAAGAAAATCCTTATTTAAAAGATGCCATAAAAATGAACTTGAAGTTGGAACTCTGAGTAGTTAGAGTGAATTTTAAATCTGAAGGCAATGTTTGACCAACTTTTTTGCACTTAGAGCGTTATACAGCATGGAAATAGACCCTTTGGTCCATATCCCACACCTCTTCCTATTTATGTACCCATCCAGATGCCTTTTAAATGTTGTAAATATACCCCCACTTGCTTTGAAGAGGTAACAGTGGATATACAGATTTAATATTTTTAGGCTTTCAAAAGAAGCATAATGAGGTGTCACAATGATTCAGTTGTGGGACCAAACGACAGTAGCAAAGTAAGTAGCAAGCTATTTACAAAACAGACATGATAGAATAATCCTCCACTTTTGCTGCTGCCTCCAACATGAAGTCACTATCAAATATGTCTTCCCCTCTTTCAGCATTCTGAAGGGACTGCTTTCTCTACAGCACCTTGGTCCACTTCTCAAACAATACCCAGTTTGTTTTATTAGGCATATTGTGCCTTTTCATGCAATTACAAGATAATGTCAGTCCTTTTGCCTTCTCACTATCAAAATATCCAAACACATCTTCCAGATGAAACAAAACTTTTGTTTCTTTATGCTGTATTTGCTATTTTCAATGTAGTATGTTCAACTTTGGTGACAGCAAAGGCAGATTGGGTAGCTTCAAATAACTTTTCAGTTGAGAAAATAGACCCCAGGTTTTTGATCACCTGTCATTTAGTTTTCCAGTTTGGTCTCATGCTGACCCATCTTCTAAGCCTTCAGTGTTCCAGTGCAAGCGTAAGCAGCAGCATCTTTTGAGTTGGCACTTTCAGACTCTGTGGACGCGTTATTGAGTATAACATTTTCAGGCAGTAACTTCTCCAACGTTTTTCTTCTGTTTTGATGGGTTTATTCTTTTTCTCTTCAGGCAGCAACTTTTCATAATTCTGCATTCATCTACATTCCCATTTCCCTCAGTCCCTTTGGCCTCAGACCACCAGCTGGTATTTAATCTCTCCACCTATCGCAAACACTCCCTTTTGTCTCTTATCCCCAAGCCCCACTTTTTTCATCTTTTCATTTCAAATCAGTTATATCTGTTTGTTTCTTCACGGCTGTGCCCTGACCTCTTGAGTATTTCCAGCATTTTCTATCTTTATTTCAGATTTCCAGCATCTATAATATGTTGCTTAGATATTTCACTGAACTTGGTTCTGAGAAAGCTGGCTAATGTCAATTAATTCTTCGTTGATCGGACAGAGTCTTCAATAATTTTGATATTTTTGCTAAAAGAGTTGGTAGCCCACTGGTGTTGAGCAGATTGTTCTGTCATAAACTCTGGAAATAAAGTATTGAATTTAGCACTTTGTGCATCTTTGATTCGTCAGTTGTTGTCTGATTATGTCTATCATCTTTCTTGAGTGGAAACATCATAGGCCACAACCACTTCTGTCAGTCAAGACATTTCCAGACTCTCAATTTCTTTTGGAATATTGATTCTTTCATGTGACGTGAATGAGTATTTCCAATTTTGCATAACTTTATTACAAGGTATTCTTTCTTTCTCGAGATAGCAGTTTCATTAAAGTGCATCAGCATAGAATCATAATCATTTTCACAAAGTGCAGCAAACACCTGGAATTTGTCACACTTTATTTGATAACATAACAAGTGTTACTACTGTGGTGAGAGTGTTGAAGTCCTGGCTCAAAGTCATACACTACATGTGTTTTCTATATAATACAACAAGATGCAGTAGGATAGTTTTTCACAAAACCTGAAAGCTTTCTGATCATTCCAAATGTTTTCTAAGTAAAAATCGAAAGAACTGTAGATGCCAGGTCTGGCAGCATCTGTGGAGAGAAATCAGAGTTAACGTTTAGGTTAGAGTGACCTCTTCAGAGTTCTGAGGGAGAGTCACTCGACCGCAAAAGTAATTCTCGTTTCTCTCCACAGATGCTGCCAGACCTACTGAGATTCTCCAGCAATTTCTGTTTCGGTGCAGACTTTTTTCCTAGTTGATTTCTGCTACAGTCATAAGATCTTACAGTATGACTATTGTTTTTGAGCTCTTTGCAAGTTAATGTCTATTTCCTTATTCCCCACCAAATTGCACAAAGGTAAGAAAATTGAAGATTTTAGAAATGTCTGGATGCTGCAGGCTGAATATGGAGAGACTTGGTGATGAAATATGTGTTCTGTGCCTGCAGATGGCAGTAGTGGGAGCACCTCACAATTTTGCCAGAGATGTCTTCCTATTTTAGGCTTGTTGCCCATCTAAAGGCCGTGAGCTTCAAATGATGCCAACTTAATCATGGGGCTGGCAGCTCTACAACTGCGATAGCCAGTGCTGAGGCAGATTGAGCCTACAAGGGTGCCGCAATTTGAAAGGCATGTTTAATAAAAGATTAGAAGTCAAGAGACCAATCTGGTAAGCCCGTTTTGAATGGCTGATTAGGCTGCTGAGGTTTGTCTACCCACAATATGCCCTGGGACACTCCACCTCTTGCTTCCCTAATGCAGGGAGACCACTTCCATAAAGCTGGCAGCCTCCTTGTGTGCCAGTGGGGCTTTCTGCTGATAGGCCCGTGAAGAATTGACCCTAAATATGATCCTTAACTATTTGAGAGGGAGAAGTGAAGTAAGAACCCCTGAGCAAAGCAGTCAGCATCAGCAAAAAGAGCATTCAAGAAAAGGACAGCATGGCAGAGTTAGATTGATTGGAGCTGATTGGAATTGGTTCTTGCTGTACTCCAAAGAAAGGTTTGGTAATTCTGTGGTAAATTGTTAGTCTTTTGAGGGGTATATGACGTTCAAGGAAAAAAATAGGCTTGTTGGAGAGATAATACTTAATCAAGGAGTGTGTTTGTGCAACAGTCAAAGGTGACCTTGCATCAGGAGATCAGGATGCAGAGGCTGGAGGAACAAATTACTGCAGATGCTGGTCATGCTGGAGATACAGGTTCTCACATTCCGATCACTTTATCTGAACTAACAATATCTTTTTTTAAATCAGCACTCTAACCCCACGCACCCCAGACTGCAGTTGGTTCTGATATAATGCAATCGTCACCTTATCGCGCAATCTTGCGTTATAAGAAAGTTGCACAATAGTCCAGCCAGTTAAACTAATGGGGCTGGAATTGCATTATAATCAATACAGGTAAAGAAAGCTTTTGTGTTCTACAAACAACAGTCTAAATTCTTCAATCGTGTTAAAGCCAATTCACGGTGAAGAAACGTGCATTATAGCAGAACTGACTGTATAGCATAAATGCTGTCCCCTCCACCTTTCACTCAACTCTAATGAAGAGTCATCTAGATTCAAAACATTAACTTGCTCTCTCTCCATGGATGCTGCCTCACCCATTGTGATCTCCAGCATTTGTTGTTTTTAGGCTACAGTAGCTGTTTGGGTGAAGGTGAGGAATAGAAGTGGAACTAAATTACTTGTGGAAGTGGGCTACATGCTCGTAACAGTTACATATGATTTGCTACAATGTTTTTGATGAATTGGAGACACTTTTTCTAAAGCATGAATTTTTAAGCATGTTGGCTGTAATGACATTATGTCGCCAATACTTTAAATGCTGTTTCTAAAGTGTGATTTTTCTATAATGCAAGATTGCACAAGAACACTGCCATCACGTTATAGACCTGCCTGTTCTGTGGCATAGGACAAAGCATACAAGAAAACACATATATTAAACATGCATAGGGCAATTATGAGAGCATGAAAGTTGAGCAAACTGACATGATTTGCATACTAAGGGGATAGATCAATAGAAACATCATCGCAAACATGGTTCATAAACTTCAATAGCTATATTCCTACTACAAGAAAAAATCTAAAGTGAGGACTTGTGTGGTTAACTAAAGAAGTTTCAAAAAGCATCAAACTTAAAGCGTGCAATTGCAAATAAGTGAGTGGTAGGTAAAAGTATAAAGAATGTCAAAGAATGGCCAAACGATTCATCAGGAGGAAGAAATTAGAATTAGAATTAGAGGTAGCTAGCTAGGAACGTAAAAACAGCCAGTTTCGACAGCTACTTAAAAAGGAAAAGAGCAGGTAAAATGAGTATTAGCTTTTTGGACAATGGGAATGGGGATTTAATAGTAAATAATAAGAAAATGGTAAAGGAAACCCATGAAATTTTATTTCAGCCCTCACTTAGAGGATATGAAGAAAGCATTCCTGTAATACCTGTAAATAAGGAGTTGGAAGAAATAGGCGAAATTAATGAAATTACAATCACTGAGTAAGTGGTACTGAGCAAACTTAGAAAGCTGCAGGCCGACAGGTCTCCGGGCCCAGATGCAACATCTAGGGTCTTACAAGAGGTTGCAAAGGAGGTAGTGGTGGGTTGGGGTTAATTTTCTAAGATTTCCTTGATTCAGGGCAAGTTCCATTGGACTGGAGTGTAGGAAATGTATCGCCTCTATCCAGGAAGGGAGGGAAGCTGAAAACAGGAAACCGTATCCATTTAGTATACCATTGTCATAGTGTTCGAATCGATCATTAAAGAGCATATAGTTGCGCACTTAGAAAAATACAAGGTAATTGGGAAGTGTCATCATGGTTTTATCAAAGGGAAGTCATATTAGTTCTGTGTAAGAGTAACATACTTTGTAACTAATGGGGAGACTGCATACAAACAGTTTTGGATATCCAGAGGGCAATTAACAAGGTGTCATATCAGAGGTCATTGAAAATAAAAGCTTGTTGTAGAGGGGTATGATATTAGTTTGGAGATGAGCTTGGCTGGCAGAAAACAAAGTATGCAGAAATGGGTCTTTGATCGGCAGGATGTGATGAGTGGAGTCCAAGTGCAGCCTCAAGATTTTAGGATTTACATCAATGATGTAGATGAGGGGGGGGGTGGGTGGTGAAGGCATGGCAATTAAATTCACAGACGATACCCAGACAGGTAGCAGAGTATGGTGTGAAGAAGACAATAAAGTTGTAGATGGGTAGAAATAGGTTGAATACTGGATTAGTGGTGCTGGAAGAGCACAGCAGTTCAGGCAGCATCCAACGAGCAGCGAAATCAACGTTTCGGGCAAAAGCCCTTCATCAGGAATCAATGCAAGGATACGAAATTGGCAGATGGAGTGTAATGAGAGAAAATGAAGTTTTTCACTTTAGAACATAGAACAGTACAGCATAGAACAGGCCCTTCAGCCCACAATGTTGTGCCGACCACTGATCCTCATGTATGCACCCTCAAATTTCTGTGACCACATGCATGTCCAGTAGTCTCTTAAATATCCCCAATGACCTTGCTTCCACAACTGCTGCTGGCAACGCATTCCATGCTCTCACAACTCTGTGTAAAGAACCCACCTCTGACATCCCCCTATACTTTCTTCTAACCAGCTTAAAACTATGACCCCTCGTGTTAGTCATTTCTCTCCTGGGAAATAGTCTCTGGCTATCGGCTCTATCTATGCCTCATTATCTTGTATACCTCAATTAGGTCCCCTCTCCTCCTTTTCTCCAATGAAAAAAGTCTGAGCTCAGTCACCCTCTCTTCATAAGATAAGCCCTCCAGTCCGGGCAGCATCCTGGTAAACCTCCTCTGAACCCTCTCCAAAGCATCCATATCTTTCCTACAATAGGGCAACCAGAACTGGATGCAGTATTCCAAGTGCAGTCTAACCAAAGTTTTATAGAGCTGCAACAAGATCTCACGACTCTTAAAGTCAATCCCCCTGTTAATGAAAGCCAAAACACCATATGCTTTCTTAACAACCCTGTCCACTTGGGTGGCCATTTTAAGGGATCTATGTACCTGCACACCAAGATCCCTCTGTTCCTCCACATTGCCAAGAATCCTATTCTTAATCCTGTACTCAGCTTTCAAATTCGACCTTCCAAAATGCATCACCTCGCATTTATCCAGGTTGAACTCCATCTGCCACCTCTCAGCCCATCTCTGCATCTTGTCAATGTCCTGCTGCAGCCTACAACAGCCCTCTATACTGTCAACGACACCTCCAACCTTTGTGTTGTCTGCAAACTTGCTGACCCATCCTTCAATCCCCTCATCCAAGTCATTAATAAAAATTACAAACAGTAGAGGCCCAAGGACAGAGCCCTGTGGAACACTACTCACCACAGACTTCCAGGCAGAATATTTTCCTTGTACTACCACTCGCTGTCTTCTGTTGGCCAGGCAATTCTGTATCCAGACAGCTAAGTTCCCCTGTATCCCATTCCTCCTGATCTCCTGAATGAGTCTACCATGGGGAACCTTATCAAATGCCTTGCTGAAGTCCATATACACCACATCCACAGCTCGACCCTCATCAACTTTTTTAGTCAAATCCTCAAAGAACTCGATAAGGTTTGTGAGGCATGACCTGCCCCTCACAAAGCCGTGCTGACTGCATTTAATCAAGCCATGATCTTCCAGATGGTCATAAATCCTATCCCTCAGAAACCTTTGGCAGGATGAATTTTAAAAAGCAGTGTTAGCAAAAAACTGCAAAAGTTTGAAGTGCAGAGGGATTCGGATATTATGGCACAGGAGTTACAAAATGTTAGAATATAGGTACAGCATGTATTTTAAGAAGACTAACGAGATACTCTCCTTTATTATAAGAGGTATTGAGCATAAATATAAGGATTTATACTTTAGTCCCAGCAATGCCCTATAAAACTATGTCTTGAATACTGAGCAGTTTTGGCCTCCAAAGGATGTAAATGCACTGAAGATGGCTCAGAGGAGGTTTATCAGATTGGTACTTGGAATGAGCAGCTTGTCTTACAAGGATAGGTTTGGCAATCTCAGCATGTTTCCACTGGAGTTCAGAACAGTGAGGGGTGACTTGCTTGAAGTCTATCAGATTTTGAATGGTTCTGACAAAGTGGACATAAAAAGAATGTTTCCTTTTATGTGTGAGTCCTGAAGGAGGGAGACTGTTTTAATATTTGGGAGTCAGAGTTTAAGACAGAGACCAGAATATTTTTTTTCTCTGTCAATCTATTGTGCAACTTTGAAAATATGTCACAGAAAGTGGTGGATTGGGGGAGGGGACAGTGGACATTGAATATTTTTTAAAGCACGTGGATAGATTTTTGTTAGGCTGCGGGATTGAGAATTATTGGGAGAAGATGAGAATATAGAATTCTAAACACAAAAAAGATTCACAAAAAGATCACCCATGATCTTATAGTATGGCAAAGTAGGTTTAAGGAGCTGAATGGTCTATTTTTCTGATCTCATCACTTTGTATATGTATATATATTTATATTTGGCTCCCACCGCCGCATGCAAACCTGCTTCAAATAGAGTCCCACCATTGAAAATGCTTGTTATTTCATACCTATCCACGTATCTGCTAACTTTCTCAATCAGCATTAAACTGTCTGGTCTGATTCAGCTCCATGACTAATATGGATCAAATCAGTGCTAATAGCAGTGCTAATCCCATTCCAGCTGGGTAAGATTTTGAGACTAGCTCCTTCACTTCCCTGCGGTGGAAGTTGTGATGCTCTGGGTCAGAATGGCCTTTGGTCAGACACCTCAAGATGTAGAAGTATTTCATAAATGGTGAGCAACTAGGAATTTGAATGGAACACAACAGCTAGAATCTGCAATGTAAAGTGAAGGAAGTTATGCTTCAGTTGTGACACAGCTTTGATCAGACCACAGTTAGCATGCTGTGCTGTTGTTTGAGAATCAGACCTTGGAAAATTACATTAGATCAGAAGTGGCCAATTGTTTGGGGGCTGAAGACAGGTCACATATATATCTATTCCCTTGAGTTCAGAAGATTGAAGTGTGATTCTGATTTATAATAACTTATAATAATTTATAATAATTAACAAGTTATTGTGCAAATACAAAAAAAAGGGAAAATCACTAATGAAATTACGTAATCTTAACTTTATCGGTAGACATTTCAGTGGTGAATTTAGGAAACACACTTTCATGTAAGTGTAGTATAAGATTAAACTCTGGCCCAAATAGCATGCTGGCTCAATTGAAATTTTCACTGTTACGGTCAATACACTTTTGTCAGGGAAGGATATGAAAGGATTAGGAACAAAGATGAAAAAACGGAGCTGAGGTACAGGACAAACATGATCCAAAATGTCCATATTCCTGAACCATGACACTGAATTTTAAAACTGGTCAGATATAATATATTCTGATTTGGCACCTTAATGACATTCTATGCTTTGAAGGAATTCATGTTTAAAGTGAATCATTAGATTAATTTTTAAGGTATTGATTAAGATTCTACCTTTCTCTTGGCTGGTCTAGGATTTCTAAGCGTGGACTAATTCATTCCCAGCACCAAACATAAACCTGCTGCCAGTAATTATTAGCATAGTTCTAAAAATTGTGTCTTTTCCAAAAAAAAATGCAAAGCAAAACTTGAGAGTGTCTATTCTCTGATGCTAGCTTCTAAAGAGATTGTGCATAAAACAGCTCTTTAAACATGTGTTTCTGCTTACATTTATGCATCCAACTAACTGCTAAGTGTTCCTTTGATATCTGAGCCAAAGTGATGTTTGCCTGGAGCTGTCAGCTCTATAATGATAATGTTTTAGCAAGAAACCCTCCATTGTTCACTAATCGCGATGGCCACTGTACAATTGGAACAAGCATGCATTCTCCACAGTAGAACCTGTGTGGATGAAGTCTAATATCCTTTCATAACACATTAAGTTTCAGCATTGAGTGGTAAAACTGCATTTTACTGACTACCACGTAGGTAAAATCTTGGCACTAAGGCTTCATGAGAAATGGGCAAGTTTTAGCAGAAGCAATCCAGATACTAAACTCTACTGAGCAGTTCCATCACAAAGTTTCAAACATTTAATGCCTAAACAAGGGCACATGATGAGCACTACAGTTCTGAGCATCAGAGGTTCTTGTGGTCTGTGCCAATGTACTTATCTACCTGTGGGCTAAAAGTTAAACGCTCAAATTCCACCTCAGAGAGACTCAGAGAGAGAGAGAGAAAAAACATCTTACAAGACTGTTGAATATATGAACTTCAGGAAAACAGGCCTAAAATACAAGAGCAAAGATGTACTGCTGAGGTTGTATAAGGCTCTGGTCAGACTGCATTTGGAATATTGTGAGCAGTTTTGTGTCCTGTATCTGAGCAAGGATGTGCTGGCATCGGGAGGGAGTTCCAGAGGACCTTCACAAGAATGATCTGGGGATGAAGGGCTTGGCACATGAGGAGTGGTTGAGGACTTTGGGTCTGTACTCAGTGGAGTTTAGAAGGATGAGGGGAATCTTACTGAAAACTACAGAATACTCAGAGGCCTAGATAGAGTGGACGTGAAGTGTTTTCCACTAGAAAGAGAAAATAGGACCTGAGGGCACAGCCTCAGAATGAAGGGACAGTCCTTTAGAACTGAGATGAGGAGTTTCTTCAGCTAGAGGGTGGTGAATCTGTGGAACTCATTTCAAGGCAGAGATAGATAAGTTCTTATTTGATGAGGAGATCATGGGTTATGGGAGAAGGCAGGAGAATGGGGTTGAGTAACATATCAGCCACGATGGAATGGCAGAGCAGACCTGATGAGCCAAATGGCCTAATTCTGCTCCTATACCTTATGTAAAGACTTGTCAAGCAGCATCCGAGGTGCAGGAAAATCGACATTTCGGCCAAAGCCCAATCATCATTCCTCATGAAGGGTTTTTGCCCAAAACATCGATTTTCCTGCTCCTCGGATGCTGCCTGACCTACTGTGCTTTTCCAGCACCACTCTAATCTTGACTGATCTCCAGCATGTGCAGTACTCACTTTCACTCCTATACAGCTAGTTTAAGTGGTAAGAGAGCAATATTAGCTGGTTATTCAAGTGTCTCATGAAGGAATATTAACTAAAGAAGGTAGCATTGAGTGAATGCCAGAAATAAACCAAGTACTGTCATGCCTAAGAACAGGTATTTTATAATTGAAATATGGTGACCCTTCATTGAGGTCTGAGTTAGGTTATCATTGAGGGAAAAAGTCTTAAATCTTTATTTCTAATAAGATGATTTCAAATAGTTCTTATATAAAACAGATGATGTGCTTTTCTCTTTTTTCCACACAAGCTTTGATGTTTCAACTCTAGAATCTAGTTTGTCGAGTGTTACTATTAGGAGAAAGTGAGGACTGCAGATGCTGAAGATCAGAGCTGAAAAATGTGTTGCTGGAAAAGTGCAGCAAGTCAGGCAGCATCCAAGGAGCAGGAGAATCGATGTTTCGGGCATAAGCCCTTCTTCAGGAATTCAGGATTCCTGAAGAAGGGCTTATGCCCGAAACGTCGAGTGTTACTATTAGCTGGGATCATAAACTAAACATTTAAAAGAACAATGAAAAGTATTTAAACTGTGATTTTGGCTGGAAGATTTGTAGGGGCTGCAGCATGAAAGGTTTATTTTATTAAAAAAGAAAGAAAGTGCACAGTGTTTTAGATTGAAAGATGGAGAGAACATTTACTTTGCCCAGAGGTGGTGCAGGAAAACATTTGCTGCGTAGTCAGAAACCCCCAGAAAAGACAGGCAACTACCATTTTGATCATTAAGGACATTGGAAAGTCCTGAAAAAGACAGGAAAACACAGAGATATGAGATTACAAAGAAATTAAATTTTAAAAGTTGAAAGCTGTAAGTCACTACAAACTGGCTAGTTAGTAGAATTCAAAGCATTATTGAAGAAATTAACACAACATTTCTACAATGCAGAATTGCGTAAGACTGACAAAGAAAATACTGCACAAAGTATAGTAAATTTTGAGGAATTGAGTTCAAAACAGTGCTAGTGGATGGGAGAATAAAATTTAAGGAACAGCAGATAATAAACAAGATAGTGAGATGATAACATTTAAAATGGTTTCATATCAATAAGAATTCAGAAAGTGTTATGATGTTTATTTCAATTTAAGAATTTAATAAAAACTTCAAGAAGGTTTAACCGAAGTGTTCAGCTTCTAGGACGTTCTGTGGAACATTTCATTAATGACCTCCACAGATTGGTAGAAAACTGAATTTGCATCTTTAAAATCAAAGTTTGTGAGCGAATCAGTGCTGAGATTTTTGATGAAACTTTGTCAAATATATTTTTAGAAGATTTTAACTTTGGAGAAAGCTATTCAAATCAAAAAGATTACAGAAGCTAAAAAGGCTCACAAATAGATCCTGAGCCAAGTGGGCAGCAAAATCTATTCACTCCAAAGCTGCAGGACTCAACAGAGACACATGACAATGCAACACAGAGAGTAAGGCAAATAACAGGGTGAGCTCGTGTCAGTGCCGAAAAAACAAGGCCTCACAGTCATAGATAACATCACAAGGGAATTCAACATTTGTAAAACTGTAGGTCACTTCCAGACATGGTTTCAGAACAATAGAGATGCTGGTAGTCATACCCGCAAACAAGTCTACACAATAGAACACTCATTGCCATTAGAAAATATACTAGCATTGGATGAGATACCTCCACTTTGCGGAAAAGCCAGAAGACATAGAATTAGTTTATGTAAATGGATTTCCTGTTACATTCAAACTTGATAAAAGTGTCAAGGTCATTAACCTACCACACCTGTTGCTATTAGAAGTTAGAACCATTACCAGTTAGAAGAAACGAAGTCACAGCCCACAGAGATCAGATAACATGTGTGATTTATATATGTTAATATATTTGTTAGACCTTAGAATTTGAAGTAGCAATGGCTGTTGGCCTGTGTGTATGAGAGGAGAATAATTGACTTGTCCATTTTTCTGAAACCCCATGATTTTAAACCAGTATGTGTCAAAGGGTGGTGACTGGGGGCCCTCCTGAATGATATGGGATTTTTAATGTATTGGGAGAGTTTGACGATTGAAGACAGCAAATATTGAAAGATATTAACTTGCTTTTCATTGAGAAGAATCATGAGTCATATTTTAAATTTTGCTAGGGAATAATCTGCAAATTGAAAAGCATTTGACAGCAGTTCTCAAACTACCAGGCAGGGTTAAGACATAACAGTTTTTCCTGGAGAAAGGAGTTACTTCAGAAGTTAAGAACTAGGTTATCTCCATGTATGGGTTTGAAAATTCCATACCAGAAGTGTTTAGTTAGAAATGAGAAGGGGTCATCTGAAGTTAAGAAAGCTTAAGCTCGGTTATAATAATCAAAGAAGAAGCTATCCAGCTCTCAAGACAAGAGATTGGGGGGTGGGGGGGGGGGGGGAACAGTTAAGGCAAAGCTAGAGATATAAAAATGAAGGGGACTCTCTTCTTCACTCTCTGGAATTTGAGTAGTGATTTTATGGAGAATAGATGGGATTTTAATTTGCTGTGTGTTTTCAAATCTTTCAAACTGTGCTATAGGTAATGATTTTATTTAATAAACATCTGTTTAATTGTTTAACTAAATAAACAGCATTGTGTGCTTGTACTTCAGTGTCGAGACTACCATATTAAAATTAAAAATAATCAAGCTGGATTTCAGTCTGGAGACATATGGGATTGGTGTAGTCATCAGATGGGATCAAAATCCATAGTGCAGGTGTAATTACATAAACTGAGTGAGTGAACTGGAGGGGATGTAGTATAATGGACTAGCACTATATCAATAATGATGGTGCTAATGGTATTCTAACATCAGCCAAGTAGAGAACAACACCAGAGAGTCTAGAGAGAATATAATGGAGCACTCATCTAGAAAAAGGGGAATCTAGGGATGCCAGAGTCTAAAGATAATAGCAGCTGAGTAAACAGAGTCGCCTCAAGGAGTGTGCATGTAGACACTCAATGCTGGAGAATGTAGAATCCATGAAGCAACCAACAAGCCAAGGCATGTTAGAAACAGGGTTATCTGCATCTACCAGCAATATTCTCAACACAATTGCTAAGTGAGATTGAGTCTCTGCAGAAAGAAAAGCACTAATTTGCATGAACAGCATTGTTTTAAGGGATATGACTCTATTGTTGCCATTGGCTTTGTGATGTACTGCTGGGTTAATCTTGAGCGCTGGACCTTTACTAGAAGGTGGTGAAGGATTTGAGGTAGCATTCTGACAATAAGCTGGAAAGAGCATTCTCAAACTAAGTACCTGTTCAGGGAAGATCCATTGCTGACTTGATCATGAGGCAGAGAGTGAGTGGGCTTCTGGTCCATTATAAGTGTAACAGAACCACAACAGATTTATGCAGGGTACATCATATTGGACAATTTTAATTGAATTTTTGGATCTTCAAAACCTCTTGATAAGGTTCAATATACAAAATTATGAGACCACTAATAATTGGAGGAAACCTGGGATTGATCATTAATTGTTGGAACACCAAGAGTACAGGTGAAGCAAGTATATGCTGATTGGTGGGATCACTAAGTGGTGTTTCATTAGGATCTGTACTGGGGCGTTAGTTTATCACCTGAGAATATAAAGTTTGACATCAAAATCTGCTGTATACAAAGAGGCACAATACATCGTGTCATTAGGTTCACAAACTGAGAAAGGAACGTATACAATCTAATTGAATGGTCAAAACTGTGACAGACAAATTTGATGATGGGGAATCTGAGAATGACAAGCTAGAAACATTCCAAATGGTGAGAGTTGTGGAGAGAAAACAGAACTGGAGGCCCACTGAAGATGTTACCTAGTATGGTGATGAAGCATCTGGAAATGAACCTTCCAGCTCAGCGAGCAAACCTACATCCAGAACCTCAACCTGAGCTACCAATCTTCTCAAAACTCGCTAGAAAACAGAACAGTCCACGTACAGTTCGCAAATCATCAAAAGCAAATACACAGACACAAACAGCATTGCCTGAGGAAGTATGGCCTTTGGTAGCTGCTGACACTGAGTGTCTGGCTGAAGTCTAAGCTGAATTCCTGATGGACTGTGCAGCTTCTGCTGTGGGTCTGCAAGTCTGAGCCAAATCTACCTGGTACTCTCCACTGAACCTCAATTACTCACTGTTATGTTCCAACTCATCTATGAGCCTTCCCTACCAGAAAAAGATGTTGCGTTGTCCTTCAGATAGCTGATTATAGTTAGATCATCATGAAGAGACTTAGACTTAGGATGGTTTGTGTTTCTAGAATAGCTCACTCTACTTGTTGGTATTTAAATGGATATTGCATCTGACATTGGCTGGTGTTAGATCAAACCTGGGGAGATCCCACTCAGCTTTACTATTCAATCTGAAGTTGTGTCTTCATAAGTAGCTTGAGGTCTCTCTGAATGGATAATTGAGAGAAGCTGAACAAATTTCCAACAATTCCTCTTCATTGAAATAAACATGTCCCGCTTCACTACTAACAGTCATATTTCTGAGCTCAGTACAAGATAACCATTTGCATTTTAATAGCTTTAATTCACAAATAAAATACTCACTGCTTGGGCTTGACATTGGAATTTCCAAGATAAACAAGCCAGTGGAATTTCTGACTTAATTGAAATGTAGCCATCATTTCCCGTCCCCATTCCAAGTCTTCCAGTTTTTATATTCATTCACGTGATTGGCATCTCTGGGAAGTCCAGCGTTCATTGCTCATCCAAATGTCCTTTAAACGCTAGTGGTGAGCTAACGTATTGAGGATAATCAAGTGGCTTGCACGACCATTTCAAAGAGCAGTTAAGAATCAATCACATTACCATGTTTCTGGAGTCACACATAGGTAGAAAGTGACTGAGGATGGCAGATGTTTCTCTCTGAAGGATGTAAATGAAACAAATGAGCTCTTATGACAATCTGGTATGTTCATGGTCATGATTAATGACACCAGGTATTACTTTGGTTCCAGGCGTTATTAAAATTGAACTCCCCAGCTTTAGTGACCTGATGAGTTGCAGCTCATTGGTCTTGGACATTGAGTGACTTGGTTAGTAACATAACCATTATGCTGCTTTACCTTCACAATAAGCTGTCTTTGAAGAGCTGACCTGTGGAGAACACTATTCTGTGGCAATCACTCTGCGGTCCAGTGTAATCCCACATCTGCACTGCAGCCAACATATTGGAAAACCAAAACAAAATTCCACTTTGACAGATTTCAGTGCACTTGTTCCTATGGCCACCTTTGGCAGGTTTCCCAGTCTCCATGGTAACAAAAATATGTTTAAACTGGAAAGGGTTTCCTGACTGACATTTTCTAGGTTCTGCTGTTGTATAGTTCTGGGTTTTTTGCTTCTAGCTGAAACCTTTAGACTATGTTCCAGTCGATGTGGTACTGGACACCTGCAGGGTTTTTCACAGCCCTGAATAAATCTGATACCGCACAAAGACTATACCTCAGGGGAATAGGACAAAAACAAACAGAAGCTTCATTTTACTGGCATAACAAGTGTCCTGCTGTTGTGAGCAGTAGTTTGGATTCCGTTCAAAGACTATCAAAGTGACCTGACCTCATTCCAACTGTCATATAAACCAAGACAAATGGGATGGTATATTTTTGAAAGGCCCGTTAGGCTTATCCAGGCCCTAGGATTGAAATGCGGCCTTTAACAGTAGTAATTGTAAAGTTACCCGCTGAACAATATGTGCAGCCTTCTTGCATTGTTGAAAATCACCTAACACCAGGTTTATTTTGAAGTACAAACTTTCAGAGCACTGATCCTCCATCAGGTCGCTATAGTACCTGACAAAGAAGCAGAGCTCCTAAAGCTTGTACTTTGAAATAAACCTGTTGGACTATAACCTAGTTGTGTGTGATTTTTAACTTTGTCCACCCTCGTCCAACACCAGCACCTCCACATCATAGACCTCCTACAGTGACACCCACACAAAAGAGATTCCAAGGTGAAGAACTGACATTGTGACCAGGCCCCAGCAGGTGAGCACTTCTCTTTATGGCCTTACTTTCAAGGAGCTTGTTCCAGCTGCAGGTTCTACCTGTTCAAGCCTGTAGCTGCTTCCATTCAATGTTGACAGCTAATTGGAGCAGGCAGACAGCTTCCCAATGAAACAGGAGGATTCTATGCGGTTGTAATTAGCCCATAGCTGAAACACTACCGCCTCACATCGATAAGAAACAGCTTTGCCTGTAACTCCCAGGTGGATGAAAGTCATGTGAAAACTTAGGTAAGCTTCTTAAAGTGAGGTAAACTCACCAATCCATTAGTCTCAACATAGGGCTGTGCTTTATAAAGGGTTTATCTCTGGATTCGCTTGCTTTTGGGATCACAGAATCAGGAAACAAATTCCTCTCTGATCTCTGTGTGCAGACTGTCCAGTTGACAGCTTTTAAACTCCTGAACAATGTTGAGCCTGGAAGCCCGGCCAATCAGTATTGCATAGGAACACTGTACACATACACACAGGCTTCTTTGCTGCTCGGTTCAGTGATAGACACAGCTGCCATTGTGACTCAGCTGTGTATCACTCCAAGTGCTTGTGTCTACAGAATAATGCCATCCTCAAACTGACAATCTCACCAGAAAGACTTTAGCATGAATAACATGAAATTCAATTGGAGTCCTCAGGACATGTTCATCATGGCTCAATGATGCAGTTGTCCCTAAGTCAGACCTTATAGGATCATGTCCCACTTTGGATCAGCACAGGATTACAGAATTGTGACAGTGCAGAAAGAAGCCATTTGGCTCATCATGCCAGCACTGGCTCTTCAAACAAGCATCATTGCTTAGTGCCAATCTCCTGCCTTTTCCCCAAACCCTTGCACTCTATTTCTATCCAAATAACCACCCAATACCCAGGTGAGTGTCTCAGCTGAACCTGCTCTCACACATTTTCAGGGAGTGCATTCCAGACCCCAACTACTTGTTGTGTGAAAAAGCTTTTTCTCACACCACACTTGCCTCATTTGCATTTGTATTTCTACACCCTCTCATTCTTCTTCCATGTTGGTGCGGGAACAGCCTCTCCCTCCCTATGGTGTCCAGCCCGCTCATGAATTTCAAAACCTCTACCAAATTTCCTCGTAGCCTTCTTCTCTCCATGAAGAGCAGTCTTATTCCGAAATTCTATTGTCATAATGGAAGTTTCTCATTCCTGGAACCATCCTTGGAGACCAATTCTGCATCCTCTCTAATGCATTCACATCTTTCCTAAAATGTGGCACCCATGACTGTACCCAATACTCCAGCTGAGATTGAACAAGTGTCTTATAGTTCAATGTCACTTCTTTATTCTTCTACTCTATGCCCTTATTGATAAAACCAAGGACACTATATGCTTTATTAATTGCTTTATCCTTGTGTCATATATTTTCAATGATTTGTGCACGCATGCCCCAGCTCCCTGTGCTCCTGCACCCCCTTTAGAATTACACTCACTATTTAATTTTGTCTTATGTTATTTCAATCAAAGTACATTACTCACACTTTTTCACATTGAATCTCATCTGCCACCGACCCATCCATTCCACTAATGCGTCAATGCCCTTTTGGAGTTCCACACTGTCCTCCTCACTGTTTTCAATTCTTCCAAGCTCCATGTCATCTGTAAGCTCCATGTCATCTGTATGCTTTCACATTGTCCCAACACACTGAGATCCTAGTCATTCATATATACAAGGGTCTCACATCCGACTCCTGGGAAAACTCCATGATAAACCTTTTCCAATCCAAAAAATATCCATTGGCCAATACACTCTATTTCCTGTCACTCCGCCAATGTTGTATCGATGTTACTATTGTCCCTTTTATATAGTGGTCTGTAACTTTGTCACAATCTATTATGTGCTCTATATCAAACACCCTCTGGAAATCCATGTGCACCACATCAACAGTGTTACCCTCATCAAATGTTTTGAGAGCTCTTCAAAATATTCCAGCAGGTTAGTTAAATATGACTTCCCTTTAGAAATCCTTGTTGGATCTTCTTAATCAAGCTACAATTATCTGTGCTTCACCGTGGAAGAGAAATTGGCAGGTCTGTAGTTGCTGGCATTGTCCTTACAAGCTTTCTTGAACAAGGTTGTAATGATTGCAATTTTCCAATCTTCGGGCACCTCATGGAGTCCAGGGAAGATTGGAAATATTGTGGCCCAGTGTCTCCACAATTTCAACCCTCACTTCCCTCAAAATCCTTGAATGCATGTTATCCAGTCCAGGTGCTTTGTCAACGTTGAAGTGCCAACAATCTATCCATGATTTCTTCCTTATTCATTTCACACCTTCCGAGTGCCAGAGTTCCCTCCTCTGTCACCATGACCTGGGCAGCATCCTCCTCTTTGTAAAGCCAGGTGTAAAGTATTCATTTAGCACCTCAGCCATACTCCTGGCTCCATGTGTAAATCCCCTTTATGGTCTCTAATTAGCCCGACTCCTCCTTTAACTACTCTTTTACCAATGCCTTGTCTATCTATGCCATCTCCTTTTATGTTGGCCGTTTGTCTTTTCCCATTTGGTTAGCTCAGTTGGCAGTATGTCTGGTTTGCGATACAGTGTGATGCCAACAGCACAGGTTCAATTCCAATATTAACTGAGGTCAACATGAAGATCTCATCTTCTCAGTCTCGCCCCCCCCCATGTGACCCTCAGGTTAAACTCACCACCAGTCGTCTGTCTCTAAGAAGACAGCAGCCCTGTGGTCCTCTATGACTATGGTGACTTCACTTACCAGTCTTTTCTCATAACTCCTCTCTGCTTCTTTTATTTGCTTTGTCACCTCCCCTATAAACCTTTGGTTATCCTCTTGGATCTGAACTGTATTAAATACTTCACACCTGTCATAAGCACATATTTTCTTTCTAATGTTAATTTCTATCTCCTTTATCATCCAAGGGTACTCTGGATCTGTTTGTTCCAGTGAACTGTGAACAAGGTTACCTCAGAGTACAAGGAGAACTTCATTAGATGGGCACCTGGCCTGAGAAGAGGCAGACGGAGTTTAATTTAGATAAATGTGAGGTGTTGCATTTTGGTAAAGCAAACTAGGGCAGTATATATGAATGACTAGGATCTCAGTGTGTTGGGACAATGTGAAAGCATACAGATGACATGGAGCTTGGAAGAATTAAAAACAGTGAGGAGGACAGTGTGGAACTCCAAAAGGGCATTGACACATTAGTGGAATGGATGGATCGGTGGCAGATAAGATTCAATGTGAAAAAGTGTGAGTAATGTACTTTGATGTACTTTGAATGGTAGGACCCTAGGGACTGTTGTTGAACAGAAGGACCTATGGGTGTGCATGTTCATAGTTCTTCAAAAATGGTGTCACATGTAGACAGGTGAAGTAGGTGTTTGGTATGCCTACCTTCATTGGTCGGAACACTGAGTACAGGAGGTGGGACATCATGTTACAGAACTACAAGACATTGATGAGGCCAATTTTAGAATATTGCATTCAGTTCTGGTCTCCTTGCTATAGGAAGGATGTTGCTAACTAGAAAAGGTACAGAAAAATGTACAAAGACATTGCCAGGAATGGAGGGTTTGAGTTATAAGGAGAGATTGGATAGGCTGGGCCTTTTTCCCTTGGAACATTAGAGGTTGAGGGATGGCTTTATAGAAGTTTATAAAATCATGAGGGACATGGATAGGGTGAATAGTTAAGGTCTCTTCCGCAGGATAAATGGAGTCTAAAACTATAGGACATAGGTTTAAGGTGAGAGGGGAAAGATTTAAAAAGGACCTGAACAGCAACATTTTCATGCAGAGGGTGGTGCATGTACGGAATGAGGTGCCAGAGAAAGTGGTAGAAGTGGATACAATTCTAACATTTAAAAGGCATCTGGATGGATACATGAATAGGAAAGGTTTACAGGGATATAGGCTGTATGACTCTATCACTCGATCAGAGAATATACCTTGCCTGTACCTGAACCATCTAGTAGCCCATTATAAACTGTCTGTTCTTCCTGCCAACCTTTTGATTTAGTTAATCCTGTCTAGCTCTGTTCTTGTCCCATTGAAGACATCTCTCTGCCAATTGATATTTATTCTTCTGGATGGCTGCATGTTATTCTCTACCACTAACCTGGACCTTATGATGCAATGATCACTGTCCCCTAAGTGTTGCCCACACTGATCCATTGGTTCACTTTATCTCCGAGATCCAAGTGCAACAATGGAGCATGCAATCTAGACAGACAACCCAGTGCTATGCTGAGGGAGTGTTGCACTGTTGGAGGATCGATCTTTTGGATAAGTTGTTAAATTGACCTCCTACCTACCCAGGAGAAAGTGAGGACTGCAGATGCTGGCAACCAGAGTTGAAAAGTGTGGTGCTGGAAAAGCGCAGCAGGCTCATTTCCCCTCCCCCCACCTTATCTCAGTCCCAACCCCTGGATTCAGCACCGCCTTCTTGACCTGCAATCTTCTTCCCGATCTCTCCGCCCCCACCCCCTCTCCGGCCTATCACCCTCACCTTCACCTCCTCCCACCTATCGTATTCCCAGCGCCCCTCCCCCAAACTCCCCCCCCCTCCCCTCCACCACCACCTTTTATCTCAGCCTGCTTGGCACACCAGCCTCATTCCTGAGGAAGGGCTTGTGCCCGAAACGTCGATTCTCCTGCTCCTCGGATGCTGCCTGGCCTGCTGCGCTTTTCCAGCTCCACACTTTTCAACTCCTACCTGCCTATCAAGTAATTGTAAAATATCGCACAGAATTAATTTAAAAAAGACCAAGCCATGAGTTTTCCCCAATCTGCTGCTCCAAATTCATCCTCAGTCAACATCAACACCACAGATTATCTGGTCATTATCACACTACTGGGTATGGGATTGTGTTTTGCAGATTAACTGCTGTCATTCCTACATTACAACAGTGTTTGCAATTCTAAAGGATTGCTTTGTCTGTAAAGTGGTTTGGGATGTCCAGAAACCATGAGAGCCACTACGAAAGCATTACTTCATATGCAGGGTGTTATCTTGGAAAATAGAGAAATTAGAACAAAGATGTCCTTGATGATAATTAGATCCCATCATGCATTGTTCAGATTACCACATTATAGATTGGAAATGAAAGGTATGGAAATGATGGAACATCGATTCATTATAGAAATCATGACCAAAAATCTGGAGCTGTCCCCATTGGAACAGAGAAAGGTTAAGAGGATCGACTACAATATTTGAAGGTTTTCAAGGGTTTCAGAGTGTAATTGGTGAAATATTCCTGACAAATTGATTAACCAATAACAAAGGGGCCGCAAATTTGAGATTAACACTAGAATCTGTAAAAGGGGTTTAGGAGAAATTTTCCATGCAAATGGTTTACAAGATACAAGATAAATTACGGTGAGTAACAATTGAAGTCGGTCATGACGTTTAAAAGGGAATTAGGTAAACACTTGAAGGAAAAAATATATGAAATGATACAGGGAAATGGGATTAGCATGACAAGCTTTGATGATCAGCTCTCTAACTGGCCTCCTAGTGTGTTGAAATTTCAGTGATTCTGTGCCAGTTTCCATCTGAAGTAGTCCAGCATTATGTGAACTTTCTGTAAACTGATGGTGCTTTCGGGCATTTTACCAATTTGAATGCAGGTTTGTGCATTCTGAGCAATGCCCTTTGTTCCTTCAGTTGTTGGCATCAGGTGACTACCATTTTAGAGAGTCTGTGTTACCAGGATAGTGACTGCACCAGCCCTTGTATTCCTACAGCTGGACTCTTCCTGGTTCTCGATGAGAGGGTGGTCTGCAAGGGTTGTGTACTGCTGCTTAAAAACAGGGCCATCCTGAAATAATTGTTCAATTCTGTTTGATACCTCCTGGGCCACCTGCCAAACAGCTGTAAAGTTTTTGTCAAGCACCTTACACTGGTAATTCATTTTCATGATAGCTGTTTAAAATTCTAAGCCTTGTTTTTCAGATCCCTCCAGCCTCAGCCTTTCCTTTCTCTGTAACCTCCTCCAGCCTCACAACTCTTTGACAACCTGGGCCTTCCCTATGTTGCGCACATTCCCTATTTCCTTTGGCCTGTCATTAGCAGATGCCTTCACCTCTCCTCAGTGCTGTCCTGAAACCTCCCTGCATCACTGTATTTCTCTCCCACTTCACGCCATTCTTGAAACCGATCTCTACAGTCAACCTTTTCCTTACCTGCTCGAATGTCTCCTAATGCAGCTGAGTGTCAAACTCCGTCTGGGCGTCATTCCTGTGAAGTGGAACTTTTACTGCATTAACTCCCCACTTGCCTCGGTAGGTGCAGCTCCAACGATTCTAGTTATCAGGCTAAAGCAGCTCAATTAATTGGCACCCCACTCATTGCGTTCTGAGGAAAGGGTCATTCAACCCCAAAACACTAACTCTGATTTCTCTCCTCAGAGGCTGCCAGACCTGCTGAGCTTTTCCAGCAATTTCTGTTTTTTGTTTTTGATTCACAGCATCCACATTTCCTTGGATTTTACACCACTCGGCATTCTCAGCTCTCGTTTCCTTCACCACCCCCAGTGCGCGCTGGTACCAGCAACAACTCACCAAGGCTCCATAGAAAGCACCTTCCAAACCTACAACCTGTACCATCTAGAAGAACGAGGGCAGCAGAACACCACACCCTGCAGGTTCCCCTCCCAGCCACACACCATCCTGACTTGGAAATAATTCGCCATTGAGAATCAACCCCATTGCTGCAAGCCTGGAGTTACAAAAGGATGGCAGATCGCTTCCCCTCTTGGACACTGGTGATCCAGACGAGGCTTTTAAACAGATATCATGGCACCATGACGAGACTTGCTTATAATTCGAGACTTGCAAACCTTCACCTACAATTCCATGAATGTGCTCGTTTTGAACAATAACATATTGATTGTACAGCTTTACAGAAGTTGGACATGTTGGCCCTCTCTCTGAGTCTGTCTCTCATGTGACCTCTCACATCCTCACAGAAGTGTTACACAATGTCACAGGTTGTAGGTTTGGAAGGTGCTTTCTATGGAGCCTTGGTGAGTTGTTGTTGTGCATCTTGTAAATGGCACCCACTGGTACCAGCGTGCACTGGGTGGTGAAGGAAATGAGAGCTGAGAATGCCGAGTGGTGTGACAGAGCTACACTGCATACTCACTGCTCAAGTGGAACAAGTAAGGTCCGTGGCCTCTGGTAGCTTAGCTTGGAGGTCCCTCAGCTGTTCTAAGCCACAGTGATGTCTGTGCAGTTTCAGTGTGGAGGGAGTGAATGATGTAGCCAGTTAACCGCTGGGACCTGATTTCAAATCCAATCTCCCTTCCTGAATGAAATGCATTTGAACAATCTCAATGATTTCCCTCACTCAAAAAAAAAGCCTTTAGGATGCTGTTCTGGCACAGAGTTGCTAGGCTCAGCTGGAGAGAATATCGGAAGTAGAAAGGTACCTCCACTCAGGGGCTTTTATCAAAGTCTAGGGCAGGAGACCAGCGGTTTGACTCAGAAATGGCCTGTACTGGAAGTGGGGCGATTTTCTCTCCTGTCACTCCGATTCACACTTAATTTACATTTAAAAAGCAATAGATGCATTTACACAACTGTGTTGTGTAACTTAGCTATTGCATACTGTAATCAGACCGAGAATGACACAACTAATTTTGTTTGCTTTCATAAACTTGCCATTTTCAGCTGCTGTGTTTATATGTTACTGAAAAAAAAAGACTTGCAATTTTTTTTGTCAACTTTCATACTCCCAAACTACTTAATAGTCACTGAACAACTTCTGAAGCCTGTTCACTGTTGCTTTGGATGTGATGCAGCAGCCAACTCATGCACAGGAAGGCCCTACTTCAGCTTGTTCTTCTGCAAAGTAGTGTGCTCTTTTACAGTCACCTGAAGGATCCGACAGGGTCTTCACTTAATGTCCCAACCTGAAAGAACACACATCTGACAGTTTAATACACTCTCACTACTGCAATGGGGGGTAAGCCGAGATTTTCTATGATTAGGTCAATGGAGTGAAAACAGAACCAACCCAAAATGTTCCGGATTCTGTTTTTCTATCTGGGTCCGGAAGTCAGTTCAAATTGAAAAGTAGGGATTTCACCAGCCTCCAGCCCTGCAGATTAATATTTTCTCCATTGCAGTGAAAATTTACAGTATTGAGTCCAATAATCAAAAAGAGTTTAATAATTATATCATAAGCAAAAATCAAAATTGCTGGCGAAACTCTTTGTTTTGTTTTCTTAATAATTATATCCCTTTGCTTTTTAACCCTCACACCCGTGCCTGTCCGTGCATTTCTTTGAAGCCTGTTAAAGTTCTAACTTTTTCCAGATATGATGAAAGGTTTCTTTCTAGTTTTGCAAATACAGCTTCACCTGTGAGCCTTTGTTTTAGCTTTTTTTTTGGTTTACATTTCAGATTTCCAAATCTGCAATATTTTACTTCGGTATTTAATAACTCCAATTTGGACCTTCACGCTGGGGAGTGCTGTAGTCAGGATGTTTAGGTCCTAAGTTTGAGTGAAGGATTGTTACCTGGTTACTAGTCAGGATGTTCTACAACAGATTAAAGGCTGTTACCTCAGTTACTTTTCGTTATATATATTATGACAGAATGAAAAACTGTTAGCTGTGTTACAAGTCAATAACGATTAGGATGGGATGAGGTACTGTTATTGGTCTTAATAAGTTATTATGTGTGAAGACTGTGTCTTTTAATTTTTCTGTTAATTTTGATTGTGGACTAAATGAGAAAACCACAGTTTTAAGAAGCAAAGATTGCTGAAGCATTGCACATTTGTAAAAGTGAGTAACCCAACACTGATTGTAGCTGTTTAGACGGATTATTGTTTACACTGATTATAGATACTATTTACACCAATTGCAGGTACTGTTTGTACTGATTGTAGGTACAATTTACGCCAATTGTAAATGCTGTTTACACTGATTATAGGTCCTATTGACACTGATTGTAGGGAATATTTACCCCGATTGTAGGTACTGCATGTACTGATGTTTAAGAACTGTTGGTACAATTGTAAGTATTATTCATACTAAACGTAGGTACTATTTACACCAATTGCCGGTACTGTTTAGACTGACTGCCAGTACTGTTTGTACTGATTGTAGGAACTGTTTGTGCTGATTGTAAGATACTGTTTACGCTGATTGTTGGTATTGTTTGTACTGATTGTAGGTACTACTTACACTGATTGTAGATGCTGTTTACACCAATTTATGTACTGTTTGTACTGATTGTAGAAATTATTTACAACAATTGTAGATACTGTTCATACTGATTGTAGGCACTGTTTACACTGAGTGTAGGTACAGTTTGTACTGATTTTACGTTGTGTTTACACTGATTGTAGGTACTGTTTATACTGATTCAAAATACTGTGTACACCGATTGTAGGAACTGTTTACAGGTTGTAGACACTGATTGTAGGTACTGTTTACATTGATTGTCGGTTCTGATTACACTGATTGTAGGTAATGTTTACTGATTGTAGATACTGTTTACACTGACTTTAGGTACTGTTTACTGATTGTAGGTACCGTTTTACCAATTGAAGGTACTGTCTACACAGCAATGACTCAAGCAATAGTTGGAGATCTTGCAATAAAGCAGGAGCCAAGTGTGTGTCCAAATGGAGATTCAGGTGGTTGATTGGTCTGTGGATTAGTTATCAATGGCAAAAGCCTCCTACTTTCCATGAGCGATGTGATTGGCTCTCAGGAAGCTGAGCAGCTTGTGGCTATAACTAGGTTAGCGAGAAGCCTCTAGATCTCCACAGGCTCAGGAGATCTCTCTGTTCTCTACAGTAAAAGCTGTGTTAAGTCTGAAGAAAAGCAGTGTTTTTTTCTTATTTTAATTGACAAGTCACTGGGACCCAGTCACCCTGTGTATCCTTAAAACCAGTGGAAGCATCCAGAGAAGGAGGAACAAGAAGCAGTGCCTATCTTGCCATCTTGTGAACAAGAGACCCGTGAACTACTTTCCCAGTTTTCCCTCCATCCATAACAACCAATGTGTTTTCTTTTTCTACATGTATGTGTGCCTATGTGTATGCGTGTCTGTGTATGTGCGTGTATGTTTGTCTGTGTGTGTGTGTCTGTGTGTCTGTGTCTGTGCATAAATGTGTGCGTGTAAGGGAGAATTTACAAGAGATTGAGAATTTCATGCTGATGGTTTATAATTGTTTACCTGTAGCAAGAATCTATTTACATGTGACAAAAGGCAATTTTTGTTAAGTACAGACACTGTCAACCAGGGTCTGAAAATCAAATAAATTGGGGAATTTTAAAAAGTCTTTAACTTTCATGATGACTCCAGGAACAGTGAGTCCTGATTTCCAGGGTGTTATCCCAATGAGTAATAACATGTGTCAGGGTGAAGAACTTCCATCTCTGTTACTCCTCAGAAAGCACTATTTCAGGCCAAAGAATTGGTATCTCTGTGACTGATCTGGATGTATATGTTGAGGTGAAGGACTCCTGGCTCTGTTACTGGTCTGGATGTACTGAGATGGGGTGAAGGATGCTTCAACAAAGTTAATAGGATGCTGACATTTATATTTAGAGGCCTGGAGGACAAGAAAGCAGATGTTATGCTGTAATTTGAGAAAATGCTGGTTAGGCCCCACTTGGAGTATCATGAGCAGATCTGGGCAGCACACCTCAGGAAGAATATATTGGCCTTGGATGGTACATCATAGATTTACAAGAATAATAACAGGACTCTAGGAGTTAGGTTATGAGGAGACATTATACAAATCAGGCCTGTTTCCTTTAGAACTTAGAAGGGTTAGAGATTATCTTATTGAGGTCTTCAAGATATTAACAAGAAAAGACAAAGTTGATAACAATTCCACGGATTGGGAATTCTAGAACTTGGGGCTATAGTCTGAGAATTAGGGCCAGGGGAGATGTTAGGAAGCACAGAGGGTGGTAGAGTGTTTGGAAATCTCTTCCACAAACAGCAGTGGCCGCTGGATCAGTTGTTAATTTTAAATCTGAAATAAATGATGTTTTGTTAAGAAAGGTATTATGGGGTTTGGGCCCAGGGCAGATATGTGGCATTAGGCCACAGATCAGGCATGATCTGATTGAATGGTGGAACTGACTTGAGGAGCTGACTGGCCTACTCCAGTTGCTATGTTACTAATCAGAATGTACAGAGTCAAGGTAATGGTCTGTTAACTCTGTTACTAGCAGATAAGTATAATATATAAATAATGCATTCTGTTAAATTCCTTGTCTGGTTTGGTCACATGGGCATAGAGAAGTACAGCAAAATCCAGTCATATGTGAATGGGAGAGATTGAGATTGGTTCAGATTTTTTTAGCATTTATTTGGAAAATCTTATCATTTACACAATGCAGTGCCAGGTGAGCTCCTGGGGCAGTGCCAGGTGAGCTCCTGGGGCAGTGCCAGGTGAGCTGACTCCTGGGGCAGTGCCAGGTGAGCTCCTGGGGCAGTGCCAGATGAGCTCCTGGGGCAGTGCCAGGTGAGCTGACTCCTGGGGCAGTGCCTTTAGATCCTGCTTGGGGGCAGGCACAGCGATGAGCTACCTATCGGTTTTCTGATCTCCCACTGTCAGCACGTAACATCACATAACAAAGTGACAGTGTGCACACTGAATTCACTACTACATTCAACCAAACTCGATGCCAACTCACCAAATGGCCAGGCTGCTGTGGGTGGACATGGTGCATGCTGAATCAGGGACAAATCAGTCAGAGAGAGACTCCAAATATCCGCACCCCCTTCCTGTCAGTCCTCAACCTGAACTTCAAAGACTTCAAGCCTTCCCAAGTCCACACCCAACCTGGCTCCATTGTTTGGTCTTTCCTGTCCAGCCTCTGTCATGTGAGGTGACCATGCTAAGTGTGGCCAGATGCAGTCCCTCCATCCGCCCTGAAGTCAATGTGTTCCTGAACACCTCCTTCTGCATGAACAGCAAATGCTTTAGCATATCCCCCTCACAATTTAGTTTGCCCCTTCACAGTTGTCATCTCCCCGTGCCCCTCCCATTCTGCAGCCTCCAAATCCAAAAGCTAAGTTCCTGAGTCTCTTTACTGTAATCGCTGATCCTCTGGGTCTCACACATCTCGCTTTCCTCTTCATCTGCACAGACTAACCCAGATGGACAGACAATGGCCCGTCCTCTGGTGTGATATTATTGCCCGATTGCTATCATGAGATGTCTCATGATGTCTCAGGTATGCAATAAGCAGCGCAGTAAGGCAGGAATGTCACAGACCAGGCCTTCACACACTGGAGCTACTTTGATTCCTCCAATATTTCTTCACTGGTGTGCAGCTGCTTAGGACTGGATTGAGGTGGTTTCATTTTTCTGCATCCAACTATAGTCCTAGGATCACGTACAATTGATTCCCTTCCTGCTCCAACAACCTCACCTCTGCATCCCCCAAGAATCTCTCCTTGGCCCCTTTCATACATCTCATCCTTTTGGCTACATTAGCCAAGAACAGCATGCCAGCTTACACATAGACGATAGTCACCTCTCTCACCCCCTCCACTGTCCTGAACCTGTTGAAAGGCTTGTCTGAGAGCCAGGATTGGAGGAAAAGCCGTTTTGAATATTGGAAAGACCAAACTCAGTTTAATTTCATTTCCCTGTTGGTTAGTTCATTGTTCTGAGCCGGGAACATTCACAGTTTAGAATCGTAGAATCCCCACAGTGTGGAAACAGGTCCTTTGGCCCAACAAGTCCACACCAACCCTTCAAAGAATAACCCATCCAGACCCATTCCCATAGCCTATTATTCTACTTTCCCCTGACTAATGCACCTAACCTACACATCCCTGAGCACTCTGGGCAATTTAGCATGGCCAATTCACCTAACCTGCACATCTTTGGATTGTGGGAGGAAACTGGAGCACTCGGAGGAAATCCACGCAGACACTGGGAGAATGTGCAAACTCCACACAGACTGTTGCCCAAGGCTGAGATTGAACCCAGGTCCCTGGCATTGTGAAGCAACAGTGCTAACCACTGAGCTACCCTGCCACTCGAATATTCTCCCGAATGGATGCTGGCTAAATATTTGGGGGTTTTCTAAGGGTTTCTGACCAGCCTGCAGGAGCTGCACACTGGGACACGGGGGATAAATGTACGGGAACCTGAAGACCCACAATCATTTACTGAAATAAATCACACAGCACCAGGTTATAGTCCAACAGGATTAATTGGAAGCACTAGCTTTTGGAGCGCCACAACTTCATCAGGTAGTATAAGATCGTAAGACACAGATTTTATAGCAAAAGTTTACAGTGTGATGTAACTGAAATTATATATTGAAAAAGACCTGAAGTGTTTGTTAAGTCTCTCATCTGTTAGAATCACCAACATGGGCGAGGGATTAGTGACATTGCAAAGTCAAGAACGTAGTCAATCACAAATTTATGGCCATCTGGTAAGACCTTACACCCTAAATAATGACCATTCTAGTTTTTGAACTGAGCGTGTAACTCTGAGCTGTTCACCAGCAGCTTATACCAAATCATGTAGATAACATTTAAGGGTCAACTGACCCTCCTCCAGGGTCACAGAGGGTCCTGGATTTGCCTCTAACCCTCAGCTACAGTCCCCTGTTGGCCAGGCACCTGAGATGGGGGGGTGAGATTATCACTCTGCTCCTTCGTCCAGGTCACAAGATCACAGCTGTAACCCCTTGGCCAGCATTATAACAATATCCCTCAGCCCAGGACACAAAGTTAATGCTGCACCCATCAGCAAGGCTCATAAGGGATATAAGGATGTAGGTGTATCCCCCAGGCTGGGGTCATGAGGACTATACATTAACAATCCAGATAAAGGAACTGAGAGCATTGGTGCTGAGTTTGAAGCTGACACAAGGATAGGTGAAGGGTGGGTACTATAGAGGAAGTGGGGAGGCTGCAGAAGGACTTGGACTGGCTATGCCAGTGGGAAAAGAAGTAACAGATGGAATATGATGTGGGAAAGTGTGAGGTTATACACTTTGGTAGGAAGAATTGAGGCGTAGACTATTTTCTCCACAGAGAAAGGATTTGGAAATCTGGAATACAAAGGGACTTTGGAGTCCAGTTCAGGACTCTCTTAAGATTAACATGCTGGTTCAGTTGGCAGTTAGGAAGGTTGGGGTCATGAGGGTATGCATTAATGATTAGCATTCATTTCAAGAAGGCTAGAATACAAGGCCAGAGATGTATTGCTGATGCTGTATGAGGCTCTGGTCAGACTGCACTTGGAATACAGTGAGTAGTTTTGGGTGGTCTACTTAAAGAAGGAGGTGCTGGTGTTGAGGGGTCCAGAGGAGGTTTACAAGAATGATCCCTTGGATGAACAGCTTATCATATGGGGAGTTGTTGAGAACTCTTGTTCTGTGCTTGACACAGTCCAGAAGGATGGGTGTGGGGGGGGTGGGGGGGTGGGTGCTCTCATTGAAACTTCCAGAATCTTGAGAGGCCTGGGTAGAGTGGACATAGAGAAGATTTTTCCACTAGTAGGAGGGACTAGCACCCGAGGCCACAGCCTCAGAGTGAAGGGATAACTCTTCAGAACTGAGATGAAAAGGAACGTTTTCAGCCAGAGATTGATGAATCTGTGGAACTCATTGCTGCAGAGGCCTGTGGAGGCCAGTTTATTGAGAGTATTTAAGACAGAGATAGATAGGTTGTGGATTAGTAAAGGGTTCAAAGTTTATGATGAGAAGTCAGGAAAATGATATTGAAAAAGATACCAGCCATGTGTGTTAGAATGGCTTAATTCGGCTTCTATTTTGTGGTCTTGTGAGAGTACAGTTAGATCTCTTGTTTGGTCTCATAGGGGTATGAGGATACAACTGTGTCCCTTAGTTGTGGTCATGAGAAATATGAGGATACAACTGTTCCTCTTAACTGGGCGCAGGAATAGTCATTGAATGGTCCAGTTCCACATTACTGCCCCCTAGTGAATATCCAATGTGGAGATAGGATTCGCTTAGCTCCAGATAAAGAGCCAACATTGAGTGCAGTCTGAAGACGTGACAATTACAGGATTGCTTGAAGGGTTATTGGAATCAAACACTCACAAAGTGTCAGGCAAGCTGGGATTAACACTGGGGAAAGAAACGAAATGATAGTAAGGAAAAGTTTGCTCACCCAATCTGATTTTACGGTCAGTCTTCAGAAGTTATTATACCAGTTGCTCAATGTTTTAGACTTGGTGGGCACCAACACTCCACCCTTAATGAAAGCCATAAGAGACAGAGTGTGATAAGCATTAAAATGGCAACTGCAAATCCAGAACATTCCCACCAGACCTGCCTTATAAATCCAGTTAATAAATCATAGCTCAGGTTTCTTCACCCCAATCCCTCCAAGCACTTCGAAGTTAATGGTTATGCAGGCGCAGTCTGTGTGATTTATTACCTCATGTCACTGCCCTCTGTTTAGCTCCTGTAATCATTTCAATGCTCCACGGATTTTTTTAAAAAGTCAAAACAAAATGTTTTTTTCCCCTCCAGAACAGGTGGCAATGGCCTGTAAATCCTAGTTTCAGTATGCGTGGATATTGTAACCTGACAGCTAATGGCCATTTTTAAACACTGAAGGTCAAGGGTTAAAAGGACAGTTCTTTTCTTTAATACACCAAGCGAGACCAGCCTCATTATGCACCAACATTCAGCATACAGATTAACAAGCATCCACAGCTGGCCTTACCCATTAACTATTGGGAGCGGGATTGGATGTTTACAATTAAAAATACTTGTGGTTTCTGGACCACTCTCTTAATGAAAATACTGCCTATGTCTAACCATGTGGAGGCCAGGCTTAACAGAGTGGATGCTGACACTGACAGCAATCTGGAGCGTGCTGCTCAATATAAGTACAGGCAACTCCCAGACAATGTTCCCTTTAAGATGTCTGAGTGTACAGTCTTAAAGGGCCTGCACAGTCTAACCTACAGGCGTGTGTACCAGTAGGGATCCAGGCATTAATGAGGCTAGTGGTGAATGTGTCCTCTTGGATCCAGCCTCCCACTATCCTACTGCCCCCTCGATAGCTCACACTCCTCCTGATGTGGGCAAAATGACTCTTTCATGAGTCTATTTTTGTCCAACTCACTTCGAACTCAGTCTCTTTGCCATAAAAGGTCAGTTGCAAGCAAGACATGTCAGGTGAATTGATTTGAGAACTCTTCTTCTTCAGCAGTTCCCTGGGATTTAGGATGACTTGGTGCGTCTCTGGTTGAATTGCTTCTGAGATGGCTGATAAGTCTGATGTGTGATCTGTAGGCCTTGCTGTATATGGGGTTGGTGGTGCTTGGAGGGTGTGGTCAGAGTTATTTGTTCACTTGGTCCGACCCTCACCCTTACCCTCACCCTGACCTCTGTGTGTTTCTGATGAGGTCCCTTGATGTGTTCAATGCCTTTCCAGATGAACCTCCTCCAGTTTGCTCAGTGACAAATCAGGAACTCCCATTGTCCGTGAATAGGTTTGACCTTTTCCCCAATGTTTTGAGGACACACAGGAAGTGTTCCCTGTGAGTGTCCTGCACTGACCGGGTTCTGTGGAGAGCACTTGTGTCAGGCGTATGGATGATGTGATCCTAAATGAGTTGGTTTTGAGTAATTTGTGCTTTAATGGCTGGGCACATTGTCATGAGAGAAGATGCAGCTGCTGGACCTGTTTATTGTGAAGACACTGCTAGTGGATCTTCTGCAGGTACCTGCTGTAGATTCTCCAATTCTCTGAAGCACAAAAGGAGCCTGAGCATCACTGCTACCCAGTCACACATGATGTTGCTGTCAGGTTTCAGACACTGATCTTCAAATCCTTTTTACCTCAATTGGAGGCTGAAATGGTACATTGGAGGGGATGAGAAACGCTATCGTCTCTGTCTGTCTGGGGAAATAGCCAAGCTTTGGAAGATGTTCCCCATTCTCCAGAATCTCACCATTGGTTGTAATCTGTGTGGAGAGGTGTTGTGCTGAGGAAGAGAAGCTTAGCATTTTGGGGGCTTTCTAATGTAAGGCTCATTTTATCATACACTTTGGGGTAGGAGTTGATAATGAGCCAGTGCTCAGTTTCTGACTGAACAGACACACGGACATCACCCACATACTCAAGGTCAGGAACTGAGTGACTTTGTTTCAGATTGAAGGTGGTGTCAGTTGAACAGTTTTCTGTCTATAGATTATCCCCCCCATCTGTGGGTAATTTGTTGGAGGTGAGATGCTGTATTAAAGTGAGGAGGTTGGAGAAGAGAGTTGATCTTACTGATTTTGAAGGTCCTTATTACTTTAAAAAAAATAATAAATGAGACAGATAAAAATTAAAGTTAAATCAATCAGGTGGGGAATGTGGAGATTTGGAATGGTGGTGGATTCACAGAAACTGCACTTCAGGTTGGGTCTGTGGTGACTGGTCTGAATCCTAGTTGAGCTCCTGTTTTATATCAGTATTAGTATTTACAGCGGCAAGCCATAGGACTTGGGTTCAATCCTCTGCTGTGTAATGTGATTTCAGCTGGGCTGGGGTTGGGGGTGTGTAAAATGGCCCCATACCCCAGAGGAAAATTCAGCCAGGAGTTTCTGGACCTTATTCTGATGCAATAATGCCTGTTTAAAGATCCAGATGTCTGGCATGCACACATTTGGATTCAGCTTGTCTGTAGCAAGGACCTTGCTTCCCCTTACTGTCCTGACTGATATATGTAGACAGCCACTTAATATGAGTTACGGGAGGGCTCATGGGATAGTACCCTAGCAATAGGAGGTCTCAATAAATAGATACATTTTCCTCTTCATGCTTGAATCATTCCTGCACAAAAAAAAAGACAGTTGCATCCCTTATATTAAATTTAATTAAATTCCTAATTTCTTGCTGCATCCTGGATGTCAGAAGGCTTCATTTACACACCCCTCCAGTCCCTGGTGATCTGTTGGCTGGGTGGCCTCATGTGCTGGGTGGATCTCTGCCCATGTGTATAAATAACATTAAGAGTTCTCCAGAGCCTGTCTCTTGCTGTCTCCCCAAACCCCTCGCAGCTGCACACTGAGAGGATTTGATAGGGCTGGGGTGGTGCTACCCTGACCCAGCTCTCTGATGTATTCTGAGTTTGACACCCACTTCCTGGCAGTCTGACTTCTTGTAAAATGCTCCTAAGTACATTGTCCAGGTACTTCCTCTGCACATCGTCCTTCACTGGAACACATCTGGCTTTGAGCATCTCCAAGGCATTGTAAAGACCACAGACAGTAAACCTCCTGATCACACTACAACCTCGGAGAAGAAGAGAGACCATCAAGTTTCTTCATTGTCACTTTCTCTATGAAATGGTTCCGCCTCCTGCCCTATCTCCAAGTTACCGGATATGGATCAAACAGGATCTTCAATTATCTTAACTTGAGAGGAATAATGGGTAGTCTTCACCAAATCTCTGAGGCAACCTCATAATCTCCTAGACTTTGAGTACTAATGTTGTAGCACCACATGCTGTTAACAAATTCTTATCATTATAACCCGATCTGTTTTGAATAGGAGTTTTTGATGGTAAGCTGATCTGTCAATAGTCACCATGATGAAATTATATCATTATATTGATGGAACATTTATAGCACAAGTCAGGTTATGTTCTGCTTTGTATTGATGGAAAGTGGTGCACTTCCAATGGAACAAGCCAGCCTGAGACTCTGTTTATGCGTTGTATAGGTTATTGGTTCTGAAAGGGTTAATGTTAGAGACTGCATTAAGCCCTGCCTTATCTGATGATGTCATATAGTCTTGGTGGGGAAATCACCAGAATAGCTCTGGCTCTTGATAAGGATTGTTGAGTTATCCATGTCTCTCAACAGTCTCAGTAACAATGTCTAATGAGCCAATGGAAGCTGCACATGATTATTATCATGCAGTAACCTTCTCCTCATGACAGAACTTTTTTGTGTCAACCCTCAGGAGCAGTTGTTCTCTGTAACACTGTATTCTGTTACCCTGATGAGCTTGTCCAGTACGATCTGCCTGAAACGCACATAAGACAACACCTTTCACTGCATCCTGCACACGTGACATAATCAATCAAATCATATCTACTATTCTAAACCAATGGGCTCTTTGATTCAGTCAGTGAAAGAGGACTAGGAACAGCATCCTTCCACCCACTAATTCCACACGAGTCATTTTATTCCATTGTCTCTGTGGGGCTGGCTTGGGCCTGAAGCCATGCTAAAATGTATCAAGTGTCTGAAGCCAATGGGGATAGAAAAAGCGATCAAGATTGTTTGTTGGAGCAACCATCGCTCTTGTTTCATTGAAAAGCATTGACGGATCACAGGAGAAAGCAGATATCGAGAAACTGGTTACATGTACAATACAGGTGCTGCAGACTGTCTCTACCATGGAGAGGGATTACTGAAACTTTGTCCTCCCAGCCCCACTGCCCTCCGGCAGGGTTGCCTTATGATACCCGAGAGGGGAAGCATTGAATATTCCGACATGTTAATAAATACTTACAGTCCATTAGGAGAGGAAATCAGCCCCATGCCCTTGTGCAGTCTGTGAAATCTCGGAATATCCTTGTGAAGTTTTGACATATAACACTTTAAAACTTACCTGTCATTACTTCTGCTTCCCAGAGATGATTGTGATGAATTTGTCATGGCCCCGGTTGTTTGTGGCAGAATGGGTACTGTATTTGACGGAGTGGATTACTGTGAACAGTTCACATGTAGCATTCTGCCATTACAGATATCGTTTAACTGTTCAGTGTAAAAGCATGATTAGTGTAACTGGCCCATGAAGAGCTGCACGTTGCTCCACACGCAGATCCCGCCCTCTCAGACAGAAAGCACAAAGCTTCGACTTCCTGCCCACTCAGTGAGTGCCGGCAGCCATGTTTAATTTTCATTATGTATGTGTGAGACTGGAAGGCAGCACTGTTCAAGCTTCACAGAGTGAGTTGTAGGCTCAGCCTGTCATTCTGGGTACACACTCACCCAAAACTTCTTGTTGGTTTCTGTCTTGCAAACTTTGTCAGCCCCCTCACGTTTTAGGCTCCTCCTCCCTTGATTCTCACTCAACTCTTTCACTTAAGTCTTCATCTCCCCATTTCACCACTGAGCCACAGGCCTACAGCATAGTTATGTCAAAAACTGCTATGCACTGTAACCCGCCCCATCCCCCCATTGAAGGCAGAGTGGTGGTGACCTAGATGACCTGCCAGTCAACAGTAGTCCATGGTCTCCAAGGCACTCTTGTATGTTGAGTCGTCCCCAGCCCCCTTACTAGTTACTATCTCTTAGCATCACAGCATGCTGCCTCCAATCTCCAGAACTGACTTCCTGTTATACAGGAACTTCATAAAAACTGTAGCATAGAAAGAGACCATTGAATGGGGAGGCTATCATACAACTATTACTCTGAGACCCAGATAATGCTCTGGGACCTGGGTTTGAATCCCACCAGAGCAGATGGTGGAATTTAAATTCAATAAAATCTGCAATTAAACGTCTGATGATAACTATTGACGATTGTCAGAAAGATCCAATCTGGTTCACTAATGTCCTTCAGGGAAGGAAACTGCTCTCTTTACCTGGTCTGGCCTATGTGTGACTCCAGACCCACAGCAGTGTGTTTGATTCCTAACTGCCCTTTGGGCAATTAGGGATGGGCAATAAATGTTGGTCTAGCCAGCGATGCCCTCATCCTGTGAATGAATGTTTTAAAAATCACAGCAGGCGCTAACTCTAACCATGGCTCTGTGCTCAATCCCTATTTGTCAGCAATTTAGCACATTATGAAAGTTTGGTGATGCCAGCCGTGTTTTTGCATGTGACCGGCTCAAATTAGTATGATGCATTTATGAAGGGCCTGGTTGTAGGAGGTGAGAGAGGGGTAAGAGAAACTGTGGAGAGGTCAGGTCCAACATCCCCTAACTGGCTGGAGACATAATGAGGACAATGACCTCAACAGTGAGTCCAGCATCATTTCTGTCAGTACACAGGATAGTGTGGATAAACAGATTAATCCACTTCCTCCTTACAAAGAAGTCGGGATGGAAGTTTACAGTGCCAGAGTAAACAGTTCCAATCCTGTGGGATTAACAGGGATATACGCATTGAACTTGTTTGTGGTTGCAGTCAAACATCTTACAGTGAGCATGCTCCTCTAGCTGTCGGAAACATCTGCTAAACACCAATTGTCACAGAGGCACAATGTCACAATGTGTGTGAGTGTGTGTGTGTGTGTGTGGGTGTGTGAGTGTGTGTGTGTGTGTGAGTGTGTGTGTGTGTGTGTGTGTGTGGGTGTGTGTGTGTGTGTGTGTGTGTGGGTGTGTGTGTGTGAGTGTGTGTGAGTGTGAGTGTGTGTGTGAGTGTGTGTGTGTGAGTGTGTGTGTGTGTGTGTGTGTGTGTGTGAGTGTGTGTGTGTGTGTGTGTGTGTGAGTGTGTGTGTGTGAGTGTGTGTGTGTGTGTTTGTGTGTGTGAGTGTGTGTGTGTGTGTGAGTGTGTGTGTGTGTGTGTGTGTGTGAGTGTGAGTGTGAGTGTGTGTGTGTGTGTGTGTGTGTGAGTGTGTGAGAGAGAAAAAAGGCCTCAGGTTGGTCATGCAGACTACATTGTGTACTCAGTGCAGAGTTGAGTGTATTTGTCCTATGAATGCTACGCTTTCAGATCTGCATAGCAAAAAGAACAAGGTGAATTTCTATTGTGTCTTCAATGAATAAAATTGCTTTTTGCATGTTTTCAGAGGAGAGAGAAAGAGCAGAGAGTAATCCTTTGTGAACATGTACAAGAGGGGACTGAAAGCTAGATCAGAGAGATGGCTCTTGTTCCAAGCACACCCTGAGAGAGGTTCCCCATCTTGTTCCAGCTCCAGACAGTGCCACGAATTGTTCAGTTCCCAGCTTAATAGAGATGAACTGACTCCCCTTTTTTGCTCAGCCATCCCCCTCGGTTGACCAAACAAGGTTAATTTTAAAATAGATCCTTTCCCTTGTGGATACCTGTCTCTCAACCCTAATTAATTCATAAACAAAAACAAGAACAGAAATGGCTGGAAATGGCAGCATCTGTGGAGAGAAAACAGAGTTAAAGTTTCGAGTCCAGTGACCTTTCTTCAGAGCCACATGATTTCATGGTTTAAGGAGGAGCCAATTTAATCCAGCTTTCTTGGGCTAACTAAAAGAGTGAATGTGTTCATTACCTTCAAAGCATTGCAAAACACAAACATACAGGGTAGAAGTGTAGGAGGAGGTAGAAGAGGTGAGTTCCAGTCTACAATTTCAAGATTCCTGATTTTGTAATTTAGCAGAAATTGGGTTGTTCTGATTCCTTTGACAGGGACCCATTTTTAACATTCAGATTGAGAGAGAACCTTTTTTTTTGTTTTATCTGCAGTGCAGGGGTGTTTAAAAAAGCCAGGAGAAAGTGAGGACTGCAGATGCTGGAATACCAGAGTTGAAAAATGTGGTGCTGGAAAAACACAGCAGGCCAGGCAGCATCCGAGGAGCAGGAGAATCGACGTTTCGGGCATAAGCCCTTCTTCAGGAATGAGGCTGGTGTGCCAAGTGGGCTGAGATAAAAGGTAGGGGGGAGGGAATTTAGGGGAGGGGCGCTGGGAATATGATAGGTGGAAGGAGGTGAGGGTGAGGGTGATAGGCCGGAGAGGGGGTGGGGGTGGAGAGGTTGGGAAGAAGATTGCAGGTCAAGAGGGCGGTGCTGAATCTGAGGTTTGGGACTGAGATAAGGTGGGGGGAGGGGAAATGAGGAGGCTGGAGAAATCTACATTCATCTCGTGAGGTTGGAGGGTTCCTAGGTGGAAGATGAGGCACTCTTCCTCCAGGTGTCGTGTGGCCAGGGTCTGGTGATGGAGGAGGCCAAGGACCTGCATGTCATTGGCGGAGTGGGAGGGGAGTTAAAGTGTTCAGCCACGGGGCGGTTGGATTGGTTGGTGCAGGTGTCCCAGAGGTGTTTCCTGAAACATTCCGCAAGTAGGCGGCCTGTCTCCCTAATGTAGAGGAGGCCACATCGGGTGCAGCGGATACAGTAAATGACGTGTGTGGAGTTGCAGGTGAATTTGCGACGGATATAGAAGGATCCCTTGGGGCCTTGAAGGGAGGTGAGGGGGGAGGTATGGGCGCAAGTTTTGCACTTCTTGCGGTTGCAGGGGAAGGTGCCGGGAGTGGAGGTTGGGTTGGTGAGGGGTGTGGACCTGACGAGGGAGTTGTGGAGGGAGTGGTCTCTCCAGAACGCTGATAGGGGTGGGGAGGGGAATATATCCCTGGTGGTGGGGTCTGCCTGGAGGTGGTGGAAATGACGATGGATGATACGATGTATCCGCAGGTTGGTGGGGTGGAAGGTGAAGACCAGTGGGGTTCTGTCCTGGTGGTAATTGGAGGGGCAGGGTTCAAGGGCAGAGGTGGTGCAGGAAGTGGAGGAGATGTGGTGGAGAGCATCATCGACCACGTCAGAGGGGAAATTGTGGTCTTTGAAGCTGCTAACAAAGCTCTGACCCTTACAACAATGATTAGCAGGCGGGAAACAGAGTCAGAATTAAATGGATCGTTTTGGAGTGGAAAGATGACAATGGGGAACCATTGGGTTCAGATCTTGGGCTCCAATACCCACACTACATCTCAACAATGTGGATGAGGGAACTGAGTGTAATATGTCCAAGGCTACCAGGCACTCAAAGCTAGGTGGGAGTAGTGACGAAGATATAAAGATGCTTCAGGGCAATTTAGACCAGTTGAGTAAGTGGGTAAATGCATTGCAGGTGCAGTGTAATGTGGAAAAAAAGTGAAGTTGTCCACTTTGATGCAAAATGTTAAACAACAGTATTGTTCAAATGGTGATAGAATGGAAAATGTTAATGTACAAAGGAACCTGAGAAAACAAGCATTCAAGTGCAGCGAGCAGTCAGGAAGGAAATGGGAAACAAAAACAGAAATTGCTGGAAAAGCTCAGCAGGTCTGGCAGCATCTGTGGAGAGAAATCAGAGTCAACATTAATTTTGTTCTCAGGAAGGACCACTTGACCCGAAATGTCTCTGATTTACAGCATCCACAGTTCTTTCAGTTTTTATTTAGGAAGGAAATGATACGTTAGCCTTCATTGTAAGAGGGTTTGAGTGCAGGAGGAAGGATGTAGCTGTATCTGGCCTTGGTGAGATCAGACTTGGTGTATTCTGTGCAAGTTTTGTTTCCTCCTAACCTTTCCACTGACGGAGGACAGTAAATGTTCACCAGGCTAGGATAGTCGGTTTGTTGGATGAAGAGAGTCTCGGTTGCCTGGACTGTATTCACTGGGGTTTAGAAGAATTACAGGTGGCCTCGTTGGAACATTCTCTACTGTAACATTCTACAATTTTACAACTTGTTAAGTTTCCTTAGTCACAGTGATTTATTTGGATCTGGGAGCCTGTGATGAGTTGCAGGGCTGCTTATTGTACAGACCTCTTTAAACAGCTGGTTTTCCTGTCCTCAGCTCTCATTCTTTCCAGTTTTTGAGTCAAATGTATCGAAGAGCCGAAGTTCTGGGTGAAAACTATCTGAAGTTGGGTGGCTGCTGACTGTGAACAGATATTGGGAATTTGCAGGAGTGCTAACAAAGCAGCCACTCGGTATGTCTGGTTCTCATTCGAGGCTTCCAGAAGTAGCTGCAGCAGGTTTACCATCAACGTTTTGTGTGCTAACTATGATCAGGCCACTACTGAGCCCAATAAATCCAGCTTATTAACTCTTTCTCTGCAGTTGCTGCCAGATCTATTGGACCCTTTGCAGCATTTTCTGCTTCCTATCAAAACAGTCCGGTAATATATCAAGACAGACAGCAAACATCTAAGAACAAGTACATACACAGCTCTGGAGCCTGGTTTGTATTGAACTACACTCCTATGTGCACCATCATAGTCATTAACAATGCTTTGATCTGTTGCTGCTAGTGAGGAGAAATCATTGACAGAGCCGAAAGCCCCTGCTGTGAAGTATAACAGACTTCAGGTTTTTGTCTTTGGGTAGGTCCAGGGAGTTATAATCATCCCTGGTTGTCTCTGACACATTTCGTTCAATCTTCAACCAGTCTATTAAAGGGACAGCATGTTCAAGGAAAAGAGTTTGACAAATGTTTTTGCAGAAAACAGCTGTTTGCCATGATAGCAAAAAGTGTGATGTGTCATTGGTCATTTTGCACTGTGTGTTTGAATTCTTTTTTTTTATTTCAAAAATATACTTTATTCATAAAATGATTTGATGGTCTGTACATTTGGTCATGCCATACATATGTCCACATTTACAAACACAGATGCGAATTTATCCTTGTCATATACAGGTCTGTGCATTTTTCAATCTTATACATATATTTGGCTGAGGCATCAGCAGAGCCCAAAAAACGTCCGCATGGGCCCATTAAAATCATTTAGGCTGGCATAGCAGCTCAGTGGTTAGCACTGCTGCTTCACAGTGCTAGGGGCTTAGGTTTGATTCCAGCCTCTGGGCGACTGTCTGGGTGGAGTTTGCACATTCTCCCCGTGTCTGCGTGGGTTTCCTCCAGGTGCTCCGGTTTCCTCCCATAATCCAAAGCTGTGCAGCGTAGGTGGGAAGTGTGAGGGTGGTGGGGTGGGTCTGGGTTGGATGCTCCTTGGAGAGTCAGTGGGGACTCATTGGCCTGCTTCCATCCTGGAGGGATCCTATGAAAATATTTGCAAATTCTTCACGATGCTGTAACTTTTAATTATCAAAGCATTGAATTCAAAGGAGGGCAAAAGGATTGATGAAGAGGGGGAGAGAGAGAGAATCTTGGAGGGAACATATCATATGATCGTAAAATTATTGAGAAAACGATTGGTGAATATAAATGTAGGTCCCTTAAAATCAGAAACTAGAGAATTTGTAATAGAGAATAAGAGATGGCAAACCAATTGATTACATATTTTTGTTCTGCCTTCCTAAAGGACAAATAATGTCCCCAGAATAGGAAGGTCACATTGTCTATAGAGTCCAGGAGGCAAATGAAATTAGGATTAGTAGGGAAATAGTATTGGGAAAATTGAAGGGATTAATAAATCTCCAGGATCTGATAAACGACATCCCAGAGGAATTAAGGAAGTGCTTTAGAAATAGTCATGATTTGGAGATGTTGGTGTTGGACTGGGGTGTACAAAGTTAAAAATCACACAACAACAGGTTATAATCCAATAGGTTTATTTGGAAGTACTAGCTTTCGGAACGCTGCTCCTTCATCAACCATCTGATGAAGGAGCAGTGCTCCGAAAGCTAGTGCTTCCAAATAAACCTGATTGACTGACTATAACCTGGTGTTGTGTGATTTTTAACCTAGAAGTAGTGAACTCATGGTGGTCATCTTTCAAGATTCTACAGATCCTGAGCCAATTCGTATGGATTGGAAGGTTGCTGATGTATCCCCACTATTTAAAAATAACGTAGAGAGAAAACAGGGAATTATAGACCAGTTAGCCTGATATCAACAGTGGGGAAAATATTAGAGTCCATTATCAAAGAGTTAATAGCACAGCACTTGGAAATATTGACTGGATCAGACAGAGTCTGCATGGGAATGGGAAGGCCAGAACAGCTTGTCAGTTATTGTCACTCCTAAAATCTTGACACTTCCAACTCTCTCAGCCTCTGTGATAGGTCCTGGGTGTCTTTGTACACCGGTACTTACTGAGAGTGAGCATGCAGGTGCTGAAGACAACAAGTGGGGTGTTAGTCTTCATAGTGAGAGAATTTGAGTGCAGGAGCAGGGATGTCTTCCTGCAATTGTAGAAGGCCTTGGTGAGATGCTACTTGGAGTATTGTGTGCAGATTTGATCTCCTTATCTGAGGATGGATGTTCTGGCTATGGAAGGAAGATGACAACAACCACCAGGCTGATTCCAGGGATGGCTGGACTGACATATGTAAGTAACGGGGCTCAGGCCTCTGGCACGGAGCCTGTCCCCGCTACTCAGAAGGGAAGGGTGGAGAAGAGCAGAGCAATAATAATTGGGGACTCGATAGTTCAGGGCACAGATAGGCGGTTTTGTGGGAACGAGAGAGACTCACGTTTGGTATGTTGCCTCCCAGGTGCAAGGGTACGTGATGTCTCTGATCGTGTTTTCCGGGTCCTTAAGGGGGAGGGGGAGCAGCCTGAAGTCATGGTCCATATTGGCACCAATGACATAGGTAGGAGGAGTGCTGAGGATGTTAGACAGGCTTTTAGGGAGCTAGGTTGGAAGCTCAGAGCTAGAACAAACAGAGTTGTTGTCTCTGGTTTGTTACCCGTGCCACGTGATAGAGAGTCGAGGAATAGGGAGAGAGAACAGTTAAATGCGTGGCTACAGGGATGGTGCAGGAGGGAGGGATTTCGGTACTTGGATAACTGGGGTTCTTTCTGGGGAAGGTGGGACCTCTATAAACAGGATGGTCTGCACCTGAACCTGAGGGGCACCAGTATCCTTGGGGGGAGGTTTGCTAGTGCTCTTGGGGGGGGTTTAAACTAACTCTGCAGGGGCATGGGAACCCAGACTGTAGCTTTAGGGTGCAGGACCTGGAGTGTAGGGAGGTTAGGAATATGGCATCAATCTTAAAGGAGGGTGCCTGTAAACAGAAGAGTGGCTTGAAGTGTGTATACTTTAATGCCAGAAGTATACGAAATAAGGTAGGTGAACTCGCAGCGTGGGTTGGTACCTGGGACTTCGATGTTGTGGCTATTACGGAGACGTGGCTAGATCAGGGACAGGATTGGCTGTTGCAGGTTCCAGGGTTTAAATGTTTTAGTAGGGTCAGAGGTGGGGGTAAAAGAGGGGGGGGGGTGTGGCTTTGCTTGTCAAAGATAGTATTACAGCGGTGGAAAGGAAGATGGACGAAGATTTGCCATCTGAGGTAGTTTGGGTTGAGGTTAGGAATAGGAGAGGTGAGGTCACCCTGTTAGGAGTCTTTTACAGGCCTCCTAATAGTCCTAGAATCGTTGAAGAAAGGATTGCGAAGATGATTCAGGAGAAGAGTGACAGTAATAGGGTGATTGTTATGGGAGACTTTAACTTTCCTGATATTGATTGGGAAAGCTATAGCTCAAGTTCGTTAGATGGGTCAGTGTTTGTGCAATGTGTGCAGGAGAGTTTCCTGACACAATATGTAGATAAGCCAACAAGAGGTGAGGCCATACTGGATTTGGTTCTGGGTAACGAACCAGGCCAGGTATTAGAACTAGAGGTAGGTGAGCACTTTGGGGACAGTGACCACAATTCGGTGATTTTTACTCTAGTGATGGAGAGGGATAAGTGTGTACTACAGGGCAAGAGTTATAGCTGGGGGCAGGGAAATTATGATGCGTTGAGGCATGATTTAGGATGTGTGGATTGGAAAAGTAGATTCCAAGGCAAGAGCGTAATTGATATGTGGAACTTGTTCAAGGAGCAACTATTGAGTGTCCTTGATAAGTACGTACCTATCAGGCAGGGAGGAAAGGGTCGTGTGAGGGAGCCGTGGTTTAATAAGGAGTTGGAATCCCTTGTTAAATGGAAGAGGGCGGCCTTTGTAAAGATGAGGCGTGAAGGTTCAATAGGGGCGATTGAGAGTTATAAGGTAGCCCGGAAGGACCTGAAGAAAGAGCTAAGAGCAGCAAGGAGGGGACATGAAAGGTCCTTAGTGGGTAGGATTAGGGAAAACCCTAAGGCTTTCTATAGGTATGTTAGGAATAAATGAATGACTAGGGAAGGAATAGGTCCAATCAAGGATAGTAATGGGAAGTTGCGTGTGGAGGCTGAAGAGATTGGGGAGGCGCTGAATGAATACTTTTCGTCAGTATTCACTCAGGAACAGGACATTGTTGTTGATATGAATACTGAGGCACGAATAAGTAGAATGGATGGCTTTGAGATATGTAGAGAAGAGGTGTTGGAAATTCTGGCAAGGGTGAAAATAGATAAGTCCCCTGGGCCTGATGGCATTTATCCTAGGATTCTCTGGGAAGCAAGGGAGGAGATTGCAGAGCCATTGGCCTTGATTTTTGTGTCCTCTTTGTCGACAGGAGTAGTGCCAGAGGACTGGAGGCTAGCAAACGTGGTTCCCTTGTTCAAGAAGGGGAGTAGGGATAATCCTAGTAACTATAGGCCAGTGAGTCTCACTTCTGTTGTGGGCAAAGTCTTAGAGAGAATTGTAAGGGATAGGATTTATGAACATTTGGATAGGAATAATGTGATCAAGGATAGTCAGCATGGTTTTGTGAAGGGCAGGTCGTGCCTCACAAACCTTATTGAATTCTTTGAGAAGGTGACTAAGGAGGTAGATGAGGGGAAAGCGGTAGATGTGGTATATATGGATTTTAGTAAGGCGTTTGATAAGGTCCCCCATGGTAGGCTACTGCAGAAAATACAGAGATATGGCATTGAGGGTGAGTTGGAGGTTTGGATTAGGAATTGGCTCTCTGGAAGAAGACAGAGGGTAGTAGTTGATGGCAAAGGTTCATCTTGGAGTGCCGTCACTAGCGGTGTTCCGCAAGGATCTGTTTTGGGACCATTGCTGTTCGTCATTTTTATAAATGACCTGGAGGAAGGGTTAGAAGGTTGGGTGAGCAAGTTTGCGGATGATACGAAAGTCGGAGGAGTTGTAGACAGTGAGGAAGGATATGGCAGGTTACAGCGGGATATAGAGAAGCTGCAGAGCTGGGCAGAAAGGTGGCAAATGGAGTTCAATGTAGCTAAGTGTGAAGTGATTCACTTTGGTAAGAGTAATAAAAAGATGGATTACTGGGCTAATGGTAGACTACTTGGTAGTGTGGAAGAGCAGAGGGATCTTGGTGTCCATGTACACAGATCTCTGAAAGTTTCCACCCAGGTAAATAGTGCAGTGAAGAAGGCATATGGCGTACTGGCTTTTATTGGTAGAGGAATTGAGTTCCGGAGTCCTGAGGTCATGCTGCAGTTGTATAAGACTCTGGTGCGGCCGCATCTGGAATATTGTGTGCAGTTTTGGTCGCCATACTATAGGAAGGATGTGGAGGCACTGGAACGGGTGCAGAGGAAGTTTACCAGGATGTTGCCTGGTATGGTAGGAAGATCCTATGAGGAAAGGCTGAGGCACTTGGGGTTGTTTTCATTGGAGAAAAGAAGGTTTAGGGGTGACTTGATAGAGGTGTACAAGATGATTAGGAGGTTAGATAGGGTTGACAGTGAGAACCTTTTTCCACGCATGGAGTCAGCTATTACAAGGGGGCATAGCTTTAAATTAAGGGGGGGTAGATATAGGACTGATGTTAGGGGTAGGTTCTTCACTCAGCGAGTCGTAAGTTCATGGAATGCCCTGCCAGTAGCAGTAGTGGACTCTCCCTCTTTATGGGTATTTAAGCGGGCATTGGATAGGTATATGGAGGATAGTGGGTTAGTGTAGGTTAGGTGGGCTTTGATCGGCGCAACATCGAGGGCCGAAGGGCCTGTACTGCGCTGTATTCTTCTATGTTCTATGTTCTATGATGAGAGACTTGATTGGTTAGCACTATACTCACTGGAATTTCGAGAAATGAAAGAGGATCGCAGAGAAGCGTATAAAATTCAAACTGTACTTGACAGGGTAAAATGTGGAACCAAGGTCACAGGAAAGGATATGAAGGAAGGCTATTTATGACTAAGATAAATCTCTCCACCCAGACAGTGGTGAGCCTAGGGAATTCTCTGCCACAGAAAACAATTAAGGCCAAAACATTGAATGTTTTCAAAAGGAGTTAGATACAATTCCTAGGATTAAAGGGATCAAAAAGTCTGGGGAGAAAGTGGGAACAGGGCATTGAGTTGGATGGTTCGCCATGATCATATTAAATAATGGAGCTCAAAGGGCCGAATGGGGCACTCCTGCTCCTTTTACCTATGATTCTACATTTTTCTAAACTAAGATCTACCTGGATCAGTAACAGGCAGGGAAAAAAAGAAATTCTCGAAGCTGAGACATCTCATATATCACCATACCCACTCCACCCCATCTGAAAACAAGTTAGTCCCTGACAGAGAAAGGAAGCTGATGAAAATCCAGGCCAATTAGGGGGAGGAAAATTATGGAAATTACTCTCAAGCCCCATCCAGCAATCAAATCTTGTCAAGATGACCACCCTTGCCTTATGTAAAGCCAAACTAGTATGTTTTCAACAAATCACTGTACTAGAAAAGCAGGCCATTTGGTCCATCAAATCCACATCAACCCTCTGAAGAGCATCCCACCCAGACCCACAATCCCCATCTATCCCTGGAACCCTGCATTCCAATGGCTAACCCACCCAGTCTGCTCATCCCTGGACACTGTGGGTAATTTAGCATGGCCAATCCACTGAACCAGCACATCATTGGACTGTGGGAGGAAACCTGAGCACTGGAGGAAACCTATGCAGTGATGGGGAAAAAAATACAAAGGGTGGAATCGAACCCTGCTCCCTGGCACTATGAGGCAACAGTGCTAACCACTGAGCCACCATGTGCCCCCTCATGTTCATATATTACAATTGCAATGATTATGTTCAGCATCTTCCCTATTACTGACAACAAACCAAAAAGTCTTTGGTTACCCAGAACCAGCTTAACCCCATTTTCAGTTGGGGACTACACTGATGTCCTGTTGTTCTAAGGGACCTATCCCAGACTCCCCTGAGCTTTTAAAATAATAGGCAAAGAGCGTGCACTGCATATGTTCCATTTTTCTGAGTGCACCCTCAAATGGATCATTCAGAAAAATATACATTTCTTGGATTCATAATAAATGCAGACTTTCCATATGGAATCTTCATACTACTCTAACAGTAACTCCATTCTAACTTTCCAGGCGCTCTGAGTTTGTGGGTGGGGGGGGGGGTGATGTGAGGGAGTTGGTGGTGGGGTCGCTTTGGAATCCTCTCGGACCCATTCCAATTTCTAGCCTGCTACTGCAGCATGCATTTCCATGGATGTTGTATATGGATAGGATTGAGTTCTCTGGTGATGCCCCCCATTGTTGAATCCAGTTGGCACTCACTTTCTTTTCGAATGTGCTGGCAGACTGAGGAATCTTTCTCCAGTAAAGAGTAAAGAAGGAAACTCTCCTGAAGTGGAGTCAGGGAAGGGGTTTGAAGCCAGACTTAATGGGTTCAGGGCCACAGACAGGATCCCTTCAATATTTACTCTCAAAGGAAATCACATTGTGGACTATTATAGTAAACCTTCAGTATTTTGAGAAGTTTGATCTCAGGCCTGATATGATACATTAATGTATGTTTTTAGAAACTGGGAATACTATTTAACTCTGACAGCTGCCTCTGCTTCACCTCCACTCAGTTTATTGCCTGTCTGGTGGTCGCTCAGAAAATAGCACTTCCATTCAAATGCATTTTGGGCTTTTCCAACTAAAACGTAACTCTTGAACTTTAAATTACAAATAGACGAGACATACCTTCACAACCAGGGCAGCTAGCAACCCAGGGAGAAAAGTCCACCACAGAGTTTTCATGGCCTCTCTGTGCCTGCGATTGGGAAGTTGAGAAGGCCAATTTCCATCATAGTGAAGTGGCTGTGGCAGGGCAAGGGTGGAATGGAAAGGTTTTTGAGACATAGCTGCCCTATTTTCTCATGGAAGAGGGCTGAACCTCTTTTTCCCACTGAGCACTGAAATATCTCAATGCCACCCATTGTTTTGGGCTGTGAACCTTCCAGAAATCCAACTCACCAGCTGTCCAAGACTAGGCATTGTTTTGGTTGGGAACAAGGGGAAGGGAGAGAACTGAACAAGAGTGTGGAAACATGGCAGTGAGGCAGCAGGAGGAATGCTGGTGAGATCTCTGGACCTAAACATCTATTCCTATCTTTTGAGGGAATCCAGTGAGTGAGGATGCTCCACTTTACTAGGAAGACATATTAACTCAGTTACCTGCAGCAGATGCAACTACAGCCCAGCACTTTGCCACATTAAGCCAGGACTGTGATTTGTAAAGAAGCAGTGGTCTTGAATACTATTCTTTACATCATTACATACTGTAAGAGGCAACTTTGGCAACATTCATGGACACGCCCACATCAATCACCTGACACATTGGATATTCATGAGAGGCAAAAGCCTCATCTTCTCCCTCAGTGGTAGCTACAAGGTAGAGGCAGGGCACTGAGCTTTGTTAGCACAGCAGGCTCCTTTTCAGATAAACTGCATCTTTAAACACAGTAGCTTGGAAGGCAGTGGTGTGCTGAATCTGAGGCAAATAACATTGAAGAAGTCAATCAGGTAACAACAAAATCTCAATTCCTTGAGCTGGAAGCTGTAGGGCTCATGGTAAAACCATTCGATGATGCACCACTCATTAATGAAGCTAAATAGTGTATCATGTGAACCACGCTTGTGATTACCAAACTAGCCAGGGATTGTCAGTAAAGATGGCCGTGCGGAAATTTGAATGCACAGTATCTCAACTATACACCTGCATTATCAATCGTCTAACTCAGGGAATCAGTTTTCTTGCTGGTGTGGTGCATGTGGAGCCTATAACAAGTAAATCTGGTACACAGCCTTCCCCAGCCACCCAGTTGCACATGCTTAGCTTAACCTGTCCTTGTACCCAAACTGTGAAGAACATGGTGATGCCAAGAACACAATGGAATAATGGAAGGGGAAATCATCAAATTAAAACTCAATTGACTTCCTATTGCTTCACATTGCTCCTTATCAAACTGAGTGTAGATAAGGATGTCTTCAGGAACAGACAGGTGGAGGTATACATAGGTAGCAATTCCCTATTCTGTTGAGCTAAAAAAATCCAAGAAGCAGCAGCAAAATAGAGGCTGCCTTGTCAAAACAATTTCTATAGAATCCCTTGGCCCCACATCTGGAAAAGGTTTACTTCAAAGATCTGTATGTGCTCATTGTAAAAGAGCACTTGAGTTTAATTTTGAAATAAACCACTAAGAGGATGTACTACATTAAGAGCACAGATAAAAACAGGAAGGAGCACTCAGCATTAATTGCAGAATAGACCTTTGGGCCTTTTTAGGGCTGTGTTGAAGAAAATCAGCCATTCTGTGGACAGGGAAATAGCAATAAAACCCAATCTATCAATCCTGTGACTAAAGCATGCCCACTACAATAGGTTAGCAATGAGGAAACTTCCTGTCTCTGGATTAAGATTTGGCAATTAAATCCTTGCTTAAATCTAAATGCATTATAATTTTGCATCCAGTGAAGGGAACTACTCCTTAGCCTACATGATGTCTTAAATGTGGTTCATGTTTTAATTTGCAAAGAAACAGCAAGTCAATCTCAATGAATTGGATGGAGCACCATAGCAATCTGTAGTGAGAGATGTCACCTTTGGTTCCTGTCTGCACTGAGTCAGCTGATCTCTGGCCATGTGACAATACAATGTCACACTGCCTTAATTCCTGCTGGTTAAGGAATGGGCACGAACCAGTCAGGAATCTCAGGCCTGGTTGCTAATCATGAGTCCATATTAGAAACTGTTAGTAAGCTTCAGCACATAGCATTGCCTAAAAAAAAGGGAGGCTGACTTTTTCCATTTACAATTAAAATGTGGTGGGGGTGAGGTTCATGATGCCTGGTCCATTATGGACAGGGATGAATTTTCTTACGCAACCTTCTGCTTTTTACCAACTTAACTGTGCAACTGAGATGTTGGGTGCAAAGAGGTCATTGCAATGTCATAATAGGGAATTCCAAGGTATTTGACCGTACCCAGTTTTCATGCCACACTGAGAGTAGATTTCCAGCAATAAGCCACTATAATAATGCCCTGCCACAAAGTAAGTCACAGTGATAGTTCCTCATGCTCCCTTCCACATCATAGGTCCTGTCCTTGCATAATTACATTTCACCGTAAGAATCCAGCAGCTATGAAGCATTGTGTTCCAGTGCTTTCTATGGAAGATGATAAAGAAATGCCAACTTCAAGTTCTGCTTTTAAGTTCCTTCCTCTCATTACAGTTGCTTAGCTGACATGGCAAGGAGACAATTGGTGTACACAATGTGATGGTCATGGTTACCTGAGGCTCTAGTTTTAAATGTTCATTCTGGGGTAATGAATGACCTGCTGCTGCAGCACAGAATGCTCCCAGCTAGGTAGCATTACTCAGTCACTGGAGGCATTACTGCAATTCCACCTCGCAAGGCTTCAAACTCCAACCTTTGAAATTCATCCCACCCAATGGAAGAAAAACAGTAATGTACTCTTTGCTCTGTATATGTAATCGTTCTTCCGTAGTTGACTTGCAATCTGATGTAGCAAGTTTCCAACTTTGTGTGTGTGTGTGTGTGTGTATATGTGTGTGTGAGAGAGTGTGTGTGTGTGTGTATGTGTGTGTGAGTGTGTGTGTATGTCTGTGTGTATATGTATGTGTATGTGTGTGTATGTGAGTGTGTGTATGTGTGTAACTGTGTGTGTATGTGTGTGTATGTGTGTGTGTATGTGTGTGCATGTGTGTATGTATGTGTGTATATGTATGTATATGTGTGTATGTAAGTGTATATTTATGTGTGTGTATGTGTGTGTACATGTGTGTGCGTACTTCTGTGTGTGTATGTGTGTGTATGTGTGTATGTGTGTGTGTATATCTGTGTGTGTGAGTGTGTGTGTCTGTGTGTATGTATGTGTGTCTGTGTGTGTATGTGTGTGTTTGTGTGTGTATGTGTGTGTGTATGTCTGTGTGCATGTATGTGCGTGTGTGCGTGTGTGTGTATGTGTGTGTATGTATGTGTGTGTGTGCGTATGTATGTGTGTGTGTTTGTTTGGGTATGTATGTGCGTGTGTGTGTATGTGTGTGTACGTGTGTGTTTGTGTGTGTATGTGTGTGTGTTTGTGTGTATGTGTGTATATGTATGTGCGTGTGTGTGTATGTGTAATGTATATGTGTGTTTGTGTGTCTGTGTGTATGTGTGTGTTTGTGTGCACGTATGTATGTGTGTGTGTTTGTTTGGGTATGTATGTGCGTGTGTGTGTGTATGTGTGTGTGTATGTATATGTGTGTGTTTGTGTGTATGTGTGTGTATGTATGCATGTGTTTGTGTATGTGTGTGTGTTTGTGTCTGTGTGTCTGTGTGTATATATGTGTGTGTGTGTGTGTGAATTGTAGGCTGCGCTTGTGTCCAACAATTCATAGAATCATAGAATCCCTGCAAGGGGAAGCAGGCCATTTGGCCCATCAAGTCCATGCCACCCCCTCCACAGAGCATCCTACTACCCAAACCTTATCCCTGTAACACTGCATTTCCCATGGCCAATCTACACATCTTTGGATGTTTCCATAATTCATATTCCCTTCTCTGTTGCTGTGCCTGTGGTCCCAGATTCTGATCAGCCCCTTCCTTTCTGATTGTGCCCCTTTACATAACCTTTACTGTGCCCACTTATCACCAGAGCCCATGACTTTGGAAATTGTCATGCCTTTGTTGGCTCCACACTGCGGCCATGTGGGAATGGATCACCCTCCCAGAGATCGCGGTCTCCTCCCATTCACTACAAAGTGCCAATCCATTACCTCCCCTTGGCCCCTACCACAACAACCTTAGGAATTCCCCCTTAGGAATTTTGAACACCGCGGGTGGAATTTAATCCCTCACTGCTCTGTTGGGAATAATGATAAGAATGGTGAGAATCAGATTTTCCAGCCTTTACGAAGCCTTTTTCCGTCAATCCCTGGAGTGCCCCCTGACTATCTTTAACTAAATCCTGATGACAAACCCATTGTACTGATCTCTCAGTAGCAGCCAGGCTGACCTGCCTGGAAATGACACATTTCTTGAACTTGAGGTGCAGGGCTGACTGTGGCCGAATGCCTGGTTTGTGTACCCCGATCCCTACACCTCAGGGACCAAGTCCCGGACTGACACAGACTATTGCCCTGCACTGGATGAGGACCTCAGTAAGGAGGGGAAGTTCTGCCTTTGGTGTTCCAAATTACAGAAAGAATGCACTGAATACTATTACCTCTGAAACGAACGTGGTTAAACCAATAAGAATCTTGGTCCGACAGCACTCGAAGTAAGCTGATTTTGATTACAATGTCTGGTGGTTAAGGTGAGGAATGTTAGTTCTGAGAATGGACACCTTTCATTTTCAGCAGAGGATACGGTGTCAGCATTGAATGTATCACCTGGGTAGGATATACAGAGTAACACTCGGCTCACACAACACTGTCAGAATTCTCTGTTCCATCCTCAGAAGAACTTGGCTATTTCCTATTCATTGCCATCTGAGGACCCTCCAAGTGAAATTGATCATTTATTGCATAACTTTATGGACTTGGGATTTTCTTGCATTTGTTAACTGTAAACTTGACTATTCCAACACATACCATGATAACCCTCCATCTCTGTAACTCAAGGTCATTCACCACCCTGCTTCATATGTCCTCATACATACCAAGTGCCTGACAGTTCACCCCAGGACTTGTTGACCTATATTGGCTCCTGGTTAAGCAATGCCACAATTTTATAATTATTGTCCTTATTTTCAAATTCCTCCAAATTACAGCTCCCCAAACCTGCAACCTCCTCCCTTCTTGCTCTGAAGCCTCCTCTCATTACATCCCTCCGAATGTCTGCAGCCTCCTCCAGACTGGTTAACCTCAACTGGCTCTGTAATCTCCAGCACTACAAGCCTCTTATTTCTGTAATTCCTTCCGGGTCCTGCAACCCTCCCTTTCCCTGTAATCTCCACAACAACCCTACAACATTCCAGGTCTCAATTATAACCTCAAGCTCTACAACCCTTTCCATCACTGTAACCTCCTCTGGTTATACAACCTTCCCTATCTCTGTAATCTCCAATATACAACCTTCCCAATCTCTGTAATCTCTAATATACAACCTTCCTATCTTTGTAATCTCCAATATACAACCTTCCCTTTCTCTGCAACTTCCTCCAATATACTACTTTCCCTGATACTGTAACCACGTCTAATATGCAATCTTCCCAATCTCAGTAAACTCCTCCTATATACAAACTTCCCTAACTCTGCAACCTCCTCTATTGTGCAATCTTCCCTGTCACTGCAAGTCTCCCCAATATACAAACTTGCCTAACTCTGTAACCTCTTATAATGTATAACCTTCCTGTCTCTGTAACCTCCTCCAATATACAACTTTCCCTCTCACTGAAATCCCTCCAATATACAGCCTTCCCCATCTCTTTAACCTCTTCCAATATACAACCTTCCTTGTCACTGTAACCCCCTCCAATATACAAGCTTTCCTAAATCTGTAACCTGTTCCAATGTATAACCTTCCCTGTCTCTATAACCTCTTCCAATATACAACCTTCCCTCTCACTGTAATCCTCTCCAAAATACAACCTTCCCTCTCACTGTAATCCCCTCCAATATACAACCTTCCCTCTCACTGTAATCCTCTCCAATATACAACCTTCCCTCCCACTGTGATCCTCTCCAATATACAACCTTCCCTGTCACTGTGATCCTCTCCAATATACAACCTTCCCTCTCACTGTAATCCTCTCCAATATACAACCTTCCCTGTCACTGTGATCCTCTCCAATATACAATCTTCCCTGTCACTGTAATCCCCTCCACTATATAACCTTCCCTCTCACTGTAATCCTCTCCAAAATACAACCTTCCCTCTCACTGTAATCCTCTCCAATACAGAACCTTCCCTCTCACTGTAATCCCCTCCAATATACAACCTTCCCTCTCACTGTGATCCTCTCCAATATACAACCTTCCCTCTCACTGTAATCCCCTCCAATATACAACCTTCCCTGTCACTGTGATCCTCTCCAATATACAACCTTCCCTGTCACTGTAATCCCCTCCACTATATAACCTTCCCTCTCACTGTAATCCTCTCCAATATACAACCTTCCCTCTCACTGTGATCCTCTCCAATATACAACCTTCCCTCTCACTGTAATCCCCTCCAATATACAACCTTCCCTGTCACTGTGATCCTCTCCAATATACAACCTTCCCTCTCACTGTAATCCCCTCCACTATGTAACCTTCCCTCTCACTGTAATCCTCTCCAATATACAATCTTCCCTGTCACTGTAATCCCCTCCAATATACAACCTTCCATTTCACTGTAATCCCCTCCAATATACAACCTTCCATTTCACTGTAATCCCCTCCAATATACAACCTTCCCTCTCACTGTAATCCCCTCCAATGTACAACCTTCCATCTCACTGTAATCCTCTCCAGTATACAACCTTCCCTCTCACTGTAATCCCCTCCAACATACAACCTTCCATCTCACTGTAATCCTCTCCAATATACAACCTTCCATTTCACTGTAATCCCCTTCAATATACAATCTTCCCTGTCACTATAATCCTCTCCAATATACAACCTTCCCCCTCACTGTAATCCCCTCCAATATACAACCTTCCATCTCACTGTAATCCCCTTCAATATACAACCTTCCCTCTCACTGTAATCCTCTCCAATATACAATCTTCCCTGACTCTGTAACCTACTCCAATACGCAAACTTCCGTAACTGTGTAACCTCCTCCAATATACAATCTTCCCTGTCTCTGTAATCCCCTCCAATATACAATCTTCCCTGTCTCTGTAATCCCTTCCAATAGACAACTTTCCCTGTCACTGTAATCCCCTCCAGTATACAAATTTTCCCTGTCTCTGTAACCTCCTCCAATATACAAGCTTCCCTGTCACTAGAATCCCCTTCCATATACAAACTTCCATAACTCTTTAACCTGATACAATGTATAACCTTCCTTGTCTCTGTAACCTCCTCCAATATACAACCTTCCCTCTCACTGTAGTCCCCTCCAATACACAAACTTCACTGTCACTGTAGCCCCCTCCAATACACAAACTTCACTGTCACTGTAATCCCCTCCAATATCCAACCTTCCCTGTCACTGTAATCCCCTCCAAAACACAATCTTCCCTAACTCTGTAACCTTCTCCATTCTACGACCTTCCCCTACAGTTCTGGACTTCCAAACCTCTCTTACTTCATCTAGCCCTGCAAACATTGCTATCTCTGTAACCTAATCCAGTCCTCAAACCTTTTCTCTCTTTGGAACATACTCCAGCTCTGCAACCTCATGAGATATCCGCGCTTCTCTGTGACCGTTGGCACATTTAATTTTGGTTACTTTACTATTGGCAGTTGTGCCTTCAGTTTGCTATTGCCTAAGCTCTGGAATTCTCTTCCTAAACCTATCTGCCTTCTTACTCTCTTTCCTTCTTTCGCATTCTCCCTAAAGTCTACCTCATTGACCAATCTCTTGACTATCTGCCTAAATTCATTTGATAAACACTGCTAAAATATCCATTGGTTCTTTATGCTTGATAGTGAGAGATCAGTTTAACCCATCATTTAGAGCTGGATTTGAGTTCAGAGGTGACAAAGCATTCTACTCTTGCTTTCCAGATGATGGAGTTGGACAGTGAGTGTCATGTCCTTGTTCTATTTTTGAGGGAGAATGTGATTGGCTAGATACATGTATGAACATTTCTCCTGTAGGATGTGGTTTTGACTGATGTAAAGTTCAGTCTTTGCAATCCCATCAATATGCTGAAATTTCACTGAAGGATTCTGCAAATCTCCAAACAAGTAAACAGATAATTGGAAAGATCCCATCATTCAAAATAATTGCAGTTCTTGTTTCTGTGTTTCTCCAAGCAAGTTCCCCATTGGCCAAGTGCAGAAGAGTCCAAACAGCACGTTTGAGATTTGGGACACTAGCTTTTGAAACTGAGGCGATTCCTTGGTTTTGGTCTGGCATTCTGAGTCTAATCCCCATTATGTGATTCTCAGTTTGAATGTTCTTTCTGTTACACATTATCCTCCTTATGCTTTTCACCATTATAATTCACCTACATTTCCATCATTCTCACTAAAGAGCTCTTGTTTACACTGCTTTTGGTTCTACCCCAGCTTCAGGTTAAGATTCTCAGTTGTAACATCCTCTTAATGCACAATTCACCATTTGTTATTCATCATTTGGTGATAACTCACTCTTTGTTCTGCCACACCACCGTACCAGAAGTTGAGAGAAAGTTTGGAAGGACGGTTTTATCAGGAATCTGACAGTCAGTTATCTGATTCAGTGGAGGATCAGCTTTGCTTCCCTGCCCTATTTTAATAAATTCATCCAGAGTTGTGAGCCTGAACAGACGGGACAAAGACACGTCCTTCCTCTTGTAAATGCTCCCATTCCTTCTTTATTAGGGGGCTGTTTTTGCCATTTGTCTGTTAAACTCAAAGACAATGCGTCCATGTCTCTGTGCAATAAAAGCTCATTTCCTCTACTGATTTGTCATTACATGGTTCGACTTTCACAACCGCAGTTACTGGCAACTTATAAACAGTTCCGGGTCATAAAGATAGTCCAATTAACCTCTGGTTAGAGGGAGAATCTTTATTTTTATTATTCTTTAGCGACATGGTCTTTGATTTAATATTCAGTTCTCATGCCTCATTTTCTGAAAATTTCCAATCAATTCTGGAAGCTTTCTGCTGAGGTGCACAATTTCCAAATGTGACTGAACTTGAACAATGCAATGTACAAGCTCACTGTCCTCCCTTGTTTCCCAACAGTAATTAATGGCTAGAACAATTTTGCACAACCTTAATCTCCATGCCCACTAACGACTCACTTAAGAACAATGTATTGAGATTTTTATAATGATCCAACCATTAAATGCATCTGTTGTCACCTTTTATGAGTGTTCCCTTGTGAACGATTGTGGAGGCGTACTTTGCCATGTACTAAGGAAGGATACTGGACAATGAGTTTCAGGCTGAAACTTACACAAAAGATATTATGTTGGAACTGTAGTTCAACACATGCACTTTGCAACAGAGTAACTAGGCAGCAACTGAAGTGGGAATTCTGAATGATATGTGACCTCCATAGCCCAGATCATTGGGGAAAAAAAAGTCACTTCAATGATTTGCTGCTTGATGTATTGATTCTAAAATGATGCCGTAGTTAGGAGCAACAGGTCAGTGATGGGTGATAGGTCAGTGATGGGTGATAGTTCAGTGATGGGTGACAGGTTAGTGATGGGCAACAGGTCAGTGAGGACGATAAGTCAGTGGTGGGTGATAGGTCAGTGATGGGTGATAGGTCAGTGATGGGCAACAGGTCAGTGATGGGCGATAAGTCAGTGATAGGTGACAGGTCAGTGATGGGTGATAGATCAGTGAGGGTGATAGGTCAGTGATGGGTCATAGGTCAGTGATGGGTGACAGGTCAGTGATGGGTGATAGGTCAGTGATGGGTGACAGGTCAGTGATGGGTGATTGATCAGTGAGGGTGATAGGTTAGTGATGGGTGATAGGTCAGTGAGGGGTGATAGGTCAGTGATGGGTGATAGGTCAGTGATGGGTGACAGGTCAGTGATGGATGATAGGTCAGTGAGGGGTGATAGGTCAGTGAGGGGTGACAGGTTAGTGAGGGGTGATAGGTCAGTGTGGGTGATAGGTCAGTGATGGGTGATAGGTTAGTGATGGGTGACAGGTCAGTGATGGGTGATGGGTCAGTGATGGGTGACAGGTCAGTGATGGGTGATAGGTCAGTGATGGGTGACAGGTCAGTGATGGGTGATAGGTCAGTGAGGGGTGACAGGTCAGTGATGGGTGATCAGTCAGTGAGGGGTGATAATGATAGCAGAGGAGGCTGATGCATTTCTGAATTGTGTTAAATCCTAAAATACCCAGCTTGTGCCTGCCCTTGTTTTCTGTTCTAGAATCCTACAAACCTCTTTCTTTAAAAAAATGTTACTTTTCTGAGTTGAAAGTCTTCAGGCCTTTAAGAAATTCCTATTGATTCTCCTCTGTTTATCCAGGGTGGGTTAGTTTTGGCTAGCATGGACCATAGAGTCATAGATTCACAGAGTCATACAGCACTGAACCAGACCCTTCAGAGAAAATGTTACTATTGAGGAAATCACCCATAACTATTTTAGTTTGTTTGCTTTTCTTTATCTGCCCATTTCCTCTTCTCTGCTGAACACATTTATTTGTCATGAGTTCAAGGTGAGAGGGGAAAAGTTTAAGGGAAATACGCGTGGAAAGTTCTTAACGCAGAGGGTGGTGGGTGCCTGGAACCCATTGCCAGAGGTGGTGGAGGTGGGCACCATAGTGTCATTTAAGATGTATCTAGAAAGATACATGCATGGGCAGGGAGCAGAGGGATATAGTTCCTTAGTAAATAGGCAACAGGTTTAGATAGAGGTTCTGGATCGGCACAGGCTTGGAGGGCCGAAGGGCCTGTTCCTGTGCTGTAATGTTCTTTGTTCTTTGTTGCTGGGGTATGGTCCCAGGACCCCTATTTACTCTCTAGGGCCATATTATTCAGACCTACGTGCTTCTTTAGGGCTGATAGAAGCAACTGTTGGTTTCCAATCTGGGATCCCCACTTTGTTGAATTGCGAAGCTCCTCTCCGCTCCTAATCAGGTTGCTGGTCTGGAAAGCTCAGTTCCCAGAGCTGGGCAGAGGGTGGATGCCTCTTTATTTGCCTGGGCCTTAAAAATCCTGGAGAGCTCTTCACTGATGGAATGGGCAGACAACCAGCACTGCCTCACCAGATTCATCAAAGGTATCAAAATAGGTATCGCTTGGGCATTCTGAGGAAGGGTCACCCTCAACGCTGCTGCCAGACCTGCTGGGCTTTGCCTGCAATTCCTATTTTTACCTCTTAGGCTGTTCTGGCCCAAACATAAGGGCGGCACGGTGGCACAGTGGTTAGCACTGCTGCCTCAGGCGACTGGCTGTGTGGAGTTTGCACATTCTCCCCGTGTCTGCGTGGGTTTCCTCCAGGTGCTCTGGTTTCCTCCCACAGATGTGCAGGGTCAGGTGAATTGGCCATGCTAAATTGCCTGTAGTATTAGGTAAGGGGTAAATGTAGGGGTATGGGTGGGTTGCGCTTCGGCGGGGCGGTGTGGACTTGTTGGGCCGAAGGGCCTGTTTCCACACTGTAAGTAATCTAATCTAATCTAATCTAATCTAATATCACTGTGGACTCAACAGTGAATCTCACTGCGATTTGCCACAGTATCCTTGCACTAGGAAGCTCACTAATGTGGTCCGTTCACTGTTGCATTGTGCGTCTGTGTCTAAGACAAGGACAACACAGAGCCTGGTTGCGCTGGTTAAAAATTCTGCCATCACTTGATCTGAGCTCAAATATAATAATGGTCACATTCGGTGAAGGTATTGAAAGTGTGAATCTGATACTGATCCCTTTCGGAGAGAACTTACCACAGTGAGACCCCTGTGGTGTCCAAGGAAACCCCCTGCGGAAGGAATTCAGCACAGAGCTGTTAGCATATCCCTTTATTGCTGCTCTGGATTCTCACAGAATGGGTTGAGAGTATAAATTGCCTGGCATGACTAATCTCCAGCAGACTGGCCTGAATGTCACGAATTGTTTACAATTATTGCCATTTGGCATTGTCATGGATTAGCTGGGTGGGTGTGGCTGCAAGAGCCATTAATACCCCTTCTCCTACCCCTAATTGTCACATGGAGCTGGCTGGGAGGGAATTGAGATTCTAATAGGCCCTAATGTGCAAGCATTTGGAATGAAGCAAAGGCAGAACAGTCATTAATGGCAATGGCGTGTTCATGAAGCAATCAGATAGCCTTGAATGGAAGGTTGCTGTGTCTCTTTGAAGTCAGGGCCTCAGGCTAATTCCGCTGCTGGGCTCCTCTAGCCTAAGGGAATGAGTTATCAGGACACAGACCTAGACCAGTTTGAATACTTTTTTTTCTGGAGATTTAGGGTTTCCCTTCTATTCCAAACACCATCTATTTTCTATGAAGCAAGATATAAAATAAAACCAATTAAGCTGCTTTTGAATCTTTCAAAGCGATGGGGTCAAATTTGAAGAAGGGTTCATATCATTTCTCCAACTCCAACCTGTACTGTACAGAGTTTCAGCTGAAAAATTATTTAAATGTCTCTGGATAATCTAGTGATGATGTCCTGTAATGAGACAAAGGAAGAAAGGAACGCTATATGGGCTTGAAGAATTGATTAACACCTAGATTGCATTATTGGCTGCCATACTGCAGAGGATTATCAACGACAGATTGGGTGCTGGCTGTTCTGTGTTTCCCAGTGAGCAATAATAAGTTTCAAGGATGATAAAGGCCACGTTGGCTTTTGTAGCCAGAATGACTTCTGTCTCCCATTTCAGCATCCTATTCATAAACGATTGCAAACAATTTTGCCTCTATATAGGAACCTATTTCAAATGTTGGTCTCTCTCTGAGGTGAACTTAATGATACCAGTCACTAATATTTCTTCTACTGGGCTAGATGGCAGCCTTGGCTCAGTGGCCTCTGAATGATTTCAAAGTATTCTCTAGATATTGGAGCACACAGCATGAACTGAAACGACGTAGTGTTGCCACTGCCAGAAGTTCAGGTCAAGTGCTAAACTCTTCCAGCCCACCCCAGGTAGATGTAAAAGATCCGATGGCACTCTTTAGTGATGAGTTAGTGAGTTCGCCCAGTGATCAGGCCAGGATTATTTTCTCGGAGAAAGTGAGGACTGCAGATGCTGGAGATCAGAGCTGAAAATGTGTTGCTGGAAAAGCGTAGCAGGTCAGGCAGCATCCAAGGAGCAGGAGAATCGACGTTTCGGGCATCAGCCCTTCTTCAGCCCTGAGTTATTTGGTCGTTTATCTCCTCGCTATTTGTAAAGACATTCAGTAAATCAATTGCAACTATTTCTTCACTGGAGCACAATTGCCATTTATAATATTAACAATTCTATGTTCATTTTTTTTACAGCATTTACCTCATTAGTTTGACAGGACTGCATTAGTCATTAAACAGAATTGTCTCCAGTGATATTAGGTATTATCATTCTTGATATTCCAGCACTGACATCATTTCTATTACTGAACTGTTGGTGTACAGAGGAACCTTGATGATCCAGCATTTGATGATCCGAATGTACAGATTAAAACATACATTCGATTCAGCACTTTTATTAGCAATACTCCAGTAATCTTAAAGGCAACAATATCTTGTAAACAATATTTTGTGAATCTGCTTTTAATTTGAATTCTGTCACATTTTATTTAGCATATCCAATAATGTTTCCATGTCAGTGACACTGTAACACAGTCTTTGGGCTGTGAATGTATTTTGTTGAATAAAATACCATTGTCATGATTATGCCTATTTGTGTAGTGGGCAAACAGAAAACTGCTGTGGACCTCTTTTTCTAGATGAAGATATTCCAGGATGACTCCTGAGTTTATGCTGAATCTGCTGATCCCACTCTGTTCCTGATCCCTGTCCAGCTAATCCTGACTGATCGTGTCTCTGAGAGTTTATGTGGGTTGCACGTGGGCTTTTGATGTTCGATTGTATGAGTGTGGGGCTCAGTGAGGGGCAACCTTTCCCAGGTAGAAGGTGGTGACAGAGGAAGTGGTGGAGGCTGGTACAATTGCAACATTTAAAAGGCATCTGGATGGGTATATGAATAGGAAGGGTTTAGAGGGATATGGGTCAAATGCTGACAAAAAGGACTAGATCAGTTTAGGATATCTGGTTGGCATGGATGAGTTGGACCAAGCAGTTCATGCTGTGTGACTCTATGACTCCTCCATGTTTAGATGCAGTTTCAGTGCCTCACAGTGTCCACCTCTTGTGTGTCTGTCAAGGCCACAGCATTGCCCACTCTCAGAATGGACCAGCAGCCCATTCAGGAGAAAGGAGAACTGGGGATTAAACTTGCTGTGAGTGTACACAATGACAGTGTGTCCAACACAAGGTCTTTCATGAAGTGCATCTAAAATGAATACCTGTGGTGTGTGTGTGTACCTAATGATAGAGGTCACATAACTACAGCAGGCAAGGAAAGACATTTGTAGAAGGTAGCATTTCAATCCAAACATCCCCCTTTCCGTAAGAAACAAAGACTAAATTGCCTGCACTATTTGTAAATGTTAAGTTCCTTAAGTTAGGTATTATACAAATAATGATTCTCATGCATTAACGACAGTTTGCTATTCCAGCCACTCCCACTTTTATCTATTTATTAATGATCAATGGAATGTTTAAGCCTTGCCATGATATACATGCATGCCATTGGTCAATTATTCGCTAATGTCTTCTGGTTGGTATTCTCTGGTTCCATTTCCAAAGCTTCTCAGCTGACTCTGCTGATTTCCACTGTTGCCTCAGGCACCTCTTTCCTTTAGCTGTGTCCAACAAGGTAAGCTTTTCATTCTGTGAGTTCAACGTCAAGTTTCTGTTCGTGGCAACTTACAGCTCTCTGTCTGTAGCTGTGCTTTCACAGCTTCCTTTCTAACACATGATATAAGAGTACAACACAGCAGTGTGCTCAACACAAGGTCTTTATTGAACTAAATCTAACATGTCCCCCCATAGTGTGCTCATAGTAGAGAACTCATAACTATTGCAGACCGGGATGTTCATTGGTACATAATATCAATTCAATCCAAACAAACTTCCACAAGTGGGAGATGAAATGTTTGAACACTGAAAGGATCCTTGATCAATTGATTAATTGGAATAAATAACTTATTTGCAGACAGAGTGAGGGATGACTAGAAATGGGAACAACTGTAACATTGAAAGAAGAAAGAATACTGAAAGTGTTAATATATTGTTCAGTTATTCATAAAGATCTAGAAACTAATATATATATATCTGGCGGGTCGGTGGGGCAGGGGGGAGGGGGTGTGTTGGGAGTGCGGGGCACAATCAGTGTGGTATTGCAGTCATGTCCTGACTAAGTTGCTTGGTACACCAGCCAAACAAACTGAGGAAAGAAATATACTTGATGAACCGTGAGCATTTTCAGTCTGAAGTATGAATATTTTTAATTTTTGCGAGTCAGCCAACATAATGAAAGTGATAATATTATTCATTTCTGTTATTCTGTTCAAGCCTAAGTTAAAGAACCAAAAATGAGTCAAGGAGAAGCACCAAGCTTTGCTCTTTTTAGCTGGACAGATTTCCTTTGATGTTTGATTCCTCCCTCAATGTACTGCACCATCCAACAAGTTGCAATAGAGATTTCTGTAAATAGAAGCGGCTTTCACAATCAACAATTTGCAGAATGGTATCTATAAAACCCTAACAGACTATTTATTAAGATGCATCGGCTGAAAATATCTTGGCTCATGCAATCAAAGATTGTCTGAGTGGCCGTTCTGAGTGGCACTGTTCCAGTGTCTCAACCCCACATGCAAAGAGGAACCGTTAGGTTCTGGCATTGTTGGGATGACTGGAAAAAGTTTAAAGTCTACACTGAGCTTTCTAGTACTGAGGCAGTTGTCTTCAGGACTGCTGGTCTGATTGTATATCAATAAACTTAAGGTGCTTCATGTCCACTCTATAGTAAAGGCACCTATTGTCATGTAAGTAGTACACATGCTCACTGTTTGTGTTTATCGCTGCCTAATTGGGGCAATTTCTGCTACAATTGATCTTAACCAATGAGCTGATAAGAAGATATTTGAAAGATGTTTGCCATTTTCATTACCATCTAGATTAGGTTTATGCTTGATATTGTAAGCGTATGAGGTACAAGGACTGAGAATGATGTTAGCTATCACGCCTGCCCACTCTGTCAACTTACTGCTTCGACTTAGATGTGAAGGATGGGTATTCAGACAAAGCTGACAGTGCCTGCAGAACCTGAACTCTGCAAGTCTCAGTGTCTTCAGATAGAGGGAGAGAAAATTGGGGAGAAAAATTCAGAAACCTATGTGAAATCCTACATCTTTCACTGTTCCTTGTGTTAAATTTGTCCAAGGAAATGGCATTGCTTTGTGACTTCAGATTTGTGAACATGATCATTCTGTAGACATGATCCAGACAGTACATTGAGTCTAGGTGGACATACATGCAGTGTTTAGTCACAATCTAAACCATTGAGTATGATCAGTTCATTAATGTATGAGAGATGCATGTTTTCTTACCCTTGGTCTGTGGGACCCTATTAAATAGATTCAACAGCAAATGTTTGTGAGTCAAAAGGTTATTTAGCCCCTGAAATAAATGTGATGTTTCACACAAGTATTAGGTACAGGTCAAGGTAAAATACTGTTACAGACCATAATTTTCTTAGTTTTTGAATCACAATTGCTGGTCTCCCTCATGGTGGGCCTGTAGTTTCTTTGATGGTTTTAATGTTTTAAGGTTGCAATGAGGATCTTATAAAACAAATGATTCTTAGTTCTTATTGTTGAATTTCCAAGAAGTGATCCTCAGGGGAACTTGAAAATAGGAAAGGCTGGCGAGTCCTTCTATCTGCAATCTCTCACTCTCGTGATATCACTGTTTATCTACCTTGGTTATTCACTGACTTGTAGTTGTTAGTTCATACTCTGACTTCCTGGCTAACTGTATTGTTGGTTTAATATCTTTCTGGTGGAGCTATGTGCAAATTGCTTCAAACTGATTTTAAAATCAGACAACAGCATGTCTCTTTCATCATGTGACTTTTCACAAGTTCAATGTATATTCCAAATAAGGGGTAGTGTTCATGTTGACTCTAATGTCCTGTGTTGTGGGTTCTAACATACCAAGGTATGACACTTGTTGTTAGGTGCAAGCCTTATTCTGTATCCAGTTTTCTAAGTGATCCCAGTTTGATTAGTGACTGTCTTTCCGTAGGGCTGGTAACCTGTACAGAAATTGAATTTCCAGATATTTCTGTCCAAGAGCTTAATGCATCTGTTTGTGAGAATCTGTATGTGAGGAGAATCTGAGGTGACAATGAGAGAAACAAATGTGTCTCAGATGTGCTTGAAGTAAATAACTAACTGGAAGGAGTAAATTCTTTGAGAGTGAGGGAAATGTTGGTAAGCAAACGATTGATTGAAGAGGGATTTGCTGTCTCAGCCTTGGTTGGTTAAGAGGTAAATAATAGTTCTGTTTAGACAGAGAGTAACTGCCTCAAGAAAGAACAGAGATCCAGTCAGAACTGTTGTTCCACACCAGTAGTTTGTGTTTTGAATTGATTTGTTGCCAAGACTGACTTTTTATTATTGCAGAGTTGAAATGAAGAGAATGTTCACACAGTCAAATGAGTAGAGACAATGGAACCTGGGAAAAAGTCCAGAAAATTGTGCACAAGCCATTTTAACTGGTCTCTGTATTTCGATTCATGCATAACAATGTGCATTTATATAGAATATTTCAGGTGGAAAACATTTAAAATTTCACCACGTGAGTGTAATGTACCAAAACGTTAACATGGAGCCAAAAAAACGAGTTATTATTTTGACCAAAGTAGGTCTTAAAGGATATAAGTGACATAGAGAAGTGGATAGATTTGAGGGGGTAATTTCAGAGCTGAGAGCCCCAGCCAGTGAAGTTAAAGCCAACAATGAAGGGGTGTAGGGAGTTGAGGGGAAGTTAGAGGCCATTGTTGGAAAATCATAGAGACTTCTATCATAGAGCTCGATTAGGGTTTTAGAGATAGGGTGGAGCGAGGCCATGGAGGGGCTGAAACAAGTTGAGAACTTCAAATTTCGGTTGTTGGTGGATGGCAATCTATTTGGAGATATGCGAGCACAGCAATGACTGATGATACTTGGTACAACTTATGATATGGGTGGTAATGTTCTGGATGACCTGAATTTGTGGAAGCTGAAAGCTGGGAGGACAGCCCAGATAAGTGAGGCACCAAAAGCATGCAAACATTTTTCAGCAGTAGCTGATGTTGTATAACATCATGGTTCTGAAATGGTTAATGTGAAGATGCATTAAGCGCCACCCAAAAAGTGAGGTTACACAGTCATTGGATGGAAAAGAAGCAGTTCAGCATGAGGCTCTGATGTGTTATCTTTGGTGGCTCTCAGTCAGAATGATAATAGCTCGTGTAACTTGTACCTCTTGCAACCAAGCAATAAATAATATCTTGCTGCCCAAGACATTGAATGTTTTGAAGGAGTTAGATATGGTTCTTAGGGTTAAAGGGATCCAAGGGTATGGAGCAAAAGCAGGAACAGAGACTGATTGGATGATCTGCCATGATCATATTGAAGGTGGAGCAGGGTTGAAGGTCGAATGGTACAACAACACCACCACCTTCTCAAGGGCACCTGGGGATGGGCACTAAACTCTGGCACAGCCAGCAATGCCCACATCCCACAAGTGAATGCATTTGAATTTTAATTGCAATTGCTTGGGGAAAACAAGAAAGGGGAAGCTGCAGCCACTTCCTGTCCTGATATTGGAAACTACGTGTCATAATGAGATGTCCACCCAATGGCTTTGGCCTTCTCAACATTTAACTGGAGGGAATTTCACCTCAGCCATGATTGGCTAGCATAAAAGTGCTCTGACAACTCAAAACTCTGCAAACTGTGTAAATATTGTAAATTTGATGATTCTCAAATCAATAAGATTGGGAAATACTGTGTTTCTAACAGGAGTTATTTCTGTCTCAGTGATAGCACTTTCACCTCAGATTTAGTGGGTGGAACTGAGCAATGGAAAATGCAGCCATTATCCATTGGCTGGAGAGCCAGTGATGGTCCTGTATCATCGCCATTGACCAATGCCTGTCAGAATGAAGTGCCCACTATTTCTTCATGAACCAGCAGGGGACCATCCCAACAACGCAGGAGCCCAGGTTGAAAACTCATCCCTTCACTTCTGGCTGCTAGCCAATCAGAGGCTGGCAACTCTCCATTGCTCACCAGCACCACTGAGAGCAGTGGTGGTGTCCAGTAATGCATTCATCACAAGTCACTAAGCAAATCATACCATGTATATGTGCATGTGGGAGAAGGTCATTAACTGATTGAGGGGCTGGGAAGAAGTGGGCTTTGGAAGAAAGGATAAGGTTTCTTTTTCAGACTTCCAGCATTACAACATCCCTGCTTTCAGCGGATAATGGTTGGATATCGCTCTGTGAGTGGGTATTAATTGCCTACTTAAGGATCACAATGAGCATCTGTGTAAGATGACTGCCCAGTTGTCTTAATCAGGCAAAGGCAAGAACGCAGAGGCAAGACCAGGCCAGACCTCTTCAAAACATTTCAGGAAGGTCGGCCAGACCGTAATCTATCCAGTTGTTTCAAGCAGATGTAAAGTGAATATTCCAGGAGGGATGCAGCTGGTCCAACCACTCATTTATAGCTTTGGCAAATAGAAATAAGGAGAATGCAAAAGTGTTTATTAATACATTAAGGACAAAAGGGTAACTAGGGAGAGAATAGGGTCCCTCAAAGATCAGCAAGGTGACCTTTGTATGGAGCCACAAGAGATGGGGGTGACACTAAATGAATATTTTGAATCAGTATTTACTGTGGAAAAGGATATGGAAGATATAGACTGTAGGGAAATAGATGGTGACATCTAACAAAATTTACATATTACAGAGGAGGAAGTGCTGGATGTCTTGAAATGCATAAAAGTGGATAAATCTCCAGGACCTGATCAGGTGTACCTAGAACTCTGTGGGAAGTTTTGAAAGTGATTGCTGGGCCTCTTGCTGAGATATTTGTATCATCGATAGTCACAGGTGAGGTGCCAGAAGACTGGAGGTTGGTAAACGTGGTGCCACTGTTTAAGAAGAGTGGTAAAGACAAGCCAGGGAGCTATAGACCGGTGAGCCTGACCTCGGTGGTGGGCAAGTTGTTGGAGGAAATCCTGAGGGACAGGATGTACATGTATTTGGAAAGGCAAGGGATTGGGCAAGACTGATTAGGGATAGTCAACATGGCTTTGTGCATGGGAAATCATGTCTCCCAAACTTGATTGAGTTTTTGAGGAAGTAACAAAGAGGATTGAGGAGGGCAGAGCGTTAGATGTGATCTTTATGAACTTCAGTAAGGCGTTTGACTGGTTAGGAAGGTTAGATCTCACGGAATACAGGGAGAGCTAATCATTTGGATACAGACTGGCTCAAAGGTAGAAGACAGAGGTTGGTGGTGGAGGGTTGTTTTTCAGACTGGAGGCCTGTGACCAGTGGAGTGCCACAAGGATCGGTGCTGGGCCCTCTACTTTTTGTCATTTACATAAATGATTTGGATGTGAGCATAAGACGTACAGTTAGTAAGTTTGCAGATGACACCAAATTGGAGGTGTAGTGGACAGCGAAGAGGGTTACCTCAGATTACAACAGAATCTTGACCAGATGGGCCAATGGGCTGAGAAGTGCCAGATGGAGTTTAATTCAGATAAATGACAGGTGCTGCATTTAGGGAAAGTAAATCTTAGCAGTTACTAACCGTGTTCCACAAGGATCTGTTTTGGGACCATTGCTGTTTGTCATTTTTATAAATGACCTGGAGGAGGGACTTGAAGGCTGGGTGAGCGAGTTTGTGGATGATACGAAAGTCGGTGGAGTGGTGGACAGTGAAGAAGGATGTGGCAGGTTACAGCGGGATATAGATAAGTTGCAGAGCTGGGCAGAAAGGTGGCAAATGGAGTTCAATGTAGCTAAGTGTGAAGTCATTTACTTTGGTCGGAGTAACAAGAAGATGGATTACTGGGCTAATGGTAGGCTACTTGGTAGTGTGGATGAGCAGAGGGATCTTGGTGTCCATGTACACAGATCTCTGAAAGTTGCCACCCAGGTAAATAGTGCTGTGAAGAAGGCATATGGCATACTGGGCTTTATTGGTAGAGGAATTGAGTTCTGGAGTCCTGAGGTCATGTTGCAGTTGTATAAGACTCTGGTGCGGCCTTATCTGGAGTATTGTGTACAGTTTTGGTCACCATACTATAGGAAGGATGTGGAGGCACTGGAACGAGTGCAGAGGAGGTTTACCAGGATGTTGCCTGGCATTGTAGGAAGATCGTATGAGGAAAGGCTGAGGCACTTGGGGCTGTTCTCATTGGAGAAAAGAAGGTTTAAGGGAGATTTGATAGAGGTGTACAAGATGATTCGGGGTTTAGATAGGGTTGACAGTGAGAACCTTTTTCCGAGTATGGAGTCAGCTGTTACTAGGGGACACAGCTTTAAATTAAGGGGTGGTTGGTATAGGACAGATGTTAGGGGTAGATTCTTTACTCAGCAGGTTGTGAGTTCATGGAATGCCCTGCCAGTGTCAGTGGTGGACTCTCCCTCTTTATGGTCATTCAAGAGGGCATTGGATAGGCATATGGAGGTTATTGGGCTAGTGTAGGTTAGGTAGACTTCGGTCGGCGCAACATCGAGGGCCGAAGGGCCTGTACTGCACTGTATTTTTCTATGTTCTATGTTCTATGACTTATACATTTAATGGTAAGGTCCTAGGGAGTGTTGCTGAACAAAGAGACCTTGGAGTGCAAGTTCATAGCTCCTTGAAAGTGGAGTCGCAGGTAGATAGGATAGTGAAGAAGGTGTTTGGTATGCTCTCCTTTATTGGTCAGAGTATTGAGTACAGGAGTTGGGAAATCATGTTACGGCTGTATAGGACATTCGTTAGGCCACTGTTGGAATGTTGCATGTAATTCTGGTTTCCTTCCTATCGGAAAGATGTTGTGAAACTTGAAAGGGTTCAAAAAAGATTTCCAAGGATGTTGCCAGGGTTGGAGGATTTGAGCTATTGGGAGAGGCTGAACAGGCTGGGGCTGTTTTCCCTGGAGCGTCGGAGGCTGAGAGGTGACCTTATAGAGGTTTACAAAATTATGAGGGGCATGGATAGGGTAAATAGGCAAAGTCTTTTCCCTGGGGTCAGGGAGTCTAGAAGTAGAGGGCAGAGGTTTAGGGTGAGAGGGGAAAGCTATAAAAGAGACCTAAGGGGCAACATTTTCACGCAGAGGGTGGTACGTGTATGGAATGAGCTGCCAGAGGATGTGGTGGAGGCTGGTACAATTGCAATATTTAAGAGGCATTTGGATGGGTATATGAATTGGAAGGGTTTGGAGGAATATGGGCCAGGTGCTGGCAGGTGGTACTAGATTGGGTTGGGATATCTGGTCGGCATGGACGGGTTGGACTGAGGGGTCTGTTTCCATGCTGTACATCTCTATGACTCTATGATTACAGAATGAAATGCAAACACAAGAGAATAGAATATAGAATAACTTAACTATTTAAAAACCCAACAGACCATCCCAAGTTATTGATGCTGCTCCAAACTCCTGCAACAACCCCTTGACAAAAAAGGTAAAATCAAACCCAGGGTCTTACAGGAGAGAGAGAGAAATGGCAGAGAGATTCAGAAGATGGACCTTCTTCCATGGAGCTGTTTCTTTTGGATTCCCAGCTTATGACTGACTGCTTGTTAAAACCAAACCAGAGATAAGCTGAGCTGGGAGAACTGGCCACTGTCCTTACATTGTACAAGGGTTTCTTTAAAAATTTAAAGGCTTCTTCAAGTAGAGAAACCCAGACATTTCAGAATCCATGTGTCTATGATCTTCTGAAAAAAAAAACAAGGATAACCAAACCTTGTTTTTAAGGAGCAGCATCATCTCAGATCCTCTCAACACCCTTCATTAGGTTAAATATACTGTTCCACAATCTAAAATCCCACCACTGGGTTAGCATTAACTTGGGCCCAGTAGGTTCTGGGTTCAATTCTCACATCAAAGACTTAAGGAACATATCTAGGCTAATAGTTCAGTGCTGTTCTGAGACAATGCTTCACCACAGAAGCTGTTAACCTTTGAAAGAGTTATTAATTCATCGCCCCATATATCCTCTCAGATGATTGTATTAAAATGCAACAAAGAGTAGGGGAGTTCTTTCTAGTGTCCTGACCAATATTTATCCCCATTCTATCAAACTAAAGCAGGTTAGCTTTAGTTCTGTGGGATATTTCTATGTGCACGTTGACTCCTGCAGTTCAATGGTACAATGGTAACTATATTTTAACAAAATACTTCATTAGTTGTAAGTTGCTTTAGGGTATCCTGAAGTTGTGGAAGGTGCAATATAAATTAAAGCTTTCCTTTTAAATCCTCAACCAATCAATGACAGAGACGAGTGATCTTTTGGTTGATGGTTTCAAGGCTGTGTAACACTGGAGCAGTACCTAATGGCTGAATGAAAGAAAATATTAAGTCCTGAATCACCACATTAATCTGGAACTGTCTATATTAAACATGTCCTTTCTTAGTCCAATTTCATAATACATCAAATATCTCTGAGGAACTGACTTTTTTTTACTTATCAGCAGCCCACAGGGTTTTATCCCATTAGCAAATTCGGTGAAACTGCAGTGGATGCTGCGTACTCTCAGAAATGTTGTAAACCAGAAAGGTATCAAAACCAATGTCTATGGAATAGTCCTGACAACTTTTCCCAGAGGGCCCGCTTTATTTTGTATCACTTTGTTGCCTGTGAAACTGACATTTTGACCAGTTTATTACACAATAAACATGTTTACCTAAGCCCTCTTACAGTGTGAAACAAAGAAAGAACTGCAGTTCAAATTTAGTTTTATCAAAACATTCACAAGTTAAAGAAACAAGTCTTTATACAACAAATGAGGTTAACCTTTCCCCAAACTAAGCTGACTACCTGCACTGATGAACTTGATTGGGCTGCTGGATTCAATTCCCTGACACACCGTTGACGGGTGTATTCAGGATCGTCTTGGTATGAAGGGAGGTCACGCATGGAGTCTTCCCCAGCCAAGGAAATGGCTGTTAGGTGTCCCATCTTATCCCCACTCTCTGAGCCCATCTGGAATGTTCTCTGCTTTCGGCCAATGGGGTCACCGGGCAGGGTCATAGTGCCCAATAAAGTCAGGCCAGGTCATCCTAAGTGTACCCATTCCTTTCCAAGATATGATTAATCCATGGTGCCAAGGGATCTGATCAAAACTGGAGAATATACAAACACTAATCTCTCCCTATTATTCTGGCTGAGTACCTCTCCTGTAGTTAAGGTTGAAAACCTCTGTTCAAGACAGGTCTGGGCTGGTCGTTGATGGCTTTTGACCTGTGGTAACCTTGGCCTCTTTGTATTCCATCAGGTCTTTGATTGCAGAGACTGTTTAGCCAATGTTATGTCGCGCCTAGTTGCTTAGGCCATTGGCCATTTAGGAATTATCTTAAACTCCTTGGTAAAAAAATCTTTTAACTGTTTAATGAAGCCCTGAATTGAAACACACCATTATTAATTGAGGGGCAGATAAAAGATGGAAGGAGGGGAAGACAGGAATGGGATTCTTCCGACAAAGTTAGATACGCACTAAGTGAACACCACTAACCTCAGGCAGGATCAGCACCTCAGAAAGCAAAGGACCTCTGCTGTTTTACATCCTCAGAAACTCTCTACAAGGATAGGCAATAGAGGGCACTGACAATGATTTTACATTCCCCTAGTTCAGGGTGTTAGCTAGAAAGTGGGAGAAATCTGGTTCATTCAACATTTGTTTCTCCATTGGGTCCATTCAGTTACTCTGGGTGGTCTGTGGGAAAATAATGATTTATTCAGAGATTCTCTCTGTCCTATTCATTACTTTCTTCTATTTATCTAATATCCCCTGCTCAAAAATGACACAAATACTAACCCCAGCATAGACCAGTCACCATGAACAAATACTCACTGCAGAATATGTCAGTATACACAAGCAAATACTCTCTGCATAATATACCACAGTTGCAATCGAACAAAAACTCACCCCAGGATATACCAGTTACACACAAATACTCAAATCAGAAAATACAGTAACTCATAAACAAATACTTGCACCAAAATACACCAGAGTCACACATGAAAAATTATTTGCCTCAGAATATACCACAGTCACACCCCAGAATGTACCAGCTATACATGAACAACAACTCACCCAAGAATATCCACTCCAATAGATGCTAGAGATGTGTCATGTTCACACTGCGAACAATATTTGCAGGAAACAACATCATATTCACAGATGTCCTTTTGGTAAAGATTTGTGCCATCCCTATCTGGTTCACATGTAACTGCAGACCCTCAGCAACAAGATTGACTCCGAACTGCCAAATAAGCCTGTGAGAAGATTTGTAGCTCGGGTGCTCGTTGTTGTGGTTCTGTTCGCTGAGCTGGGAATTTGTGTTGCAGACGTTTCGTCCCCTGTCTAGGTGACATCCTCAGTGTTTGGGAGCCTCCTGTGAAGTGCTTCTGTGATCTTTCCTCCGGCATTTGTAGTGGTTTGAATCTATCGTTTCCAGTTGTCAGTTCCAGCTGTCCGTTGCAGTGGTCGGTATATTGGGTCCAGGTCGATGTGCTTGTTGATTGAATCTGTTCAAACCAGTACAAATTCAAACCACTACAAATGCCGGAGGAAAGGTCACAGAAGCGTTTCAAAGGAGGCTCCCAAGCACTGAGGATATCACCTGGACAGGGGACGAAACGCCTGCAACACAAATTCCCAGCTCGGCAAACAGAACCATGCCAAAAAAGCCACTCAGTTTGAGGGAATTAACTGATAGACAGCAAATGCTGGTCTTGTTAGTAATGCCCAGATCCCATAAGCGTATAACACAAAAATGTATCCAAAGCTGCAAACAATGCTGACTTGTACTGACACATACATTCACACAAATAATACCCATATAAACAGTCATGTATGTTATAAGCATGATCAGCAAAGAAACACTGCCCATGACTAGTCCCACTTTGATCACAGTCTAATGCAAACTCTAAAACTAAGTTCATACCTTCCCCTGATCCTGAGCTTAACTTTGACTGTGGCCCTAACTCAAAATGTAACCCTAATACTAAATTCATTAACTTCACCTCCAGCAACCAGACAGACTCTGAACTGGTACAGCTAACTCTAATATGATGAATTGTGACCAAATGCAAAGTAGACCAATGCTATTTTATAACTTGCTATTTTCAAAACAAACTGCGGCCAAACTCGAAAGTAATCATGTGGATACTAAGTATGGAGAAGATGTGGCTCATCTTAACTGTGGCAACAGCCCCAGTTGAACAATTCACTTAAGCTTACATGTTAGGAAGGGGCAATGCTCCAGAGGGTAATTCATGGCCATACAACATATGGCACCATGTGTAGGACAGGAAGTGAGAAAATTAGGTGGAGAGAGAGAGAGAGAGAGAAAAGCTGATAAACAGCTGTAAATCCAACAAAGACAGAACTGATGAAACCAAAGTCTGATCGCTGAATGTGAAAACTATTTAACATTACATAGATAATCACACTGTGGGAAGGAAGCTTCCACACAACATTAATGTCTGTGGCTGACCCCAGGGATTATGAATTGATTTATGATCATTAAAGTGAACATCTGGCCATCTGTGCACCATTAATTATCAAATACTCCAAGGCTGTGATGGAGACAGTACATTCTGTGGAGTTCTTTCAGAAAGACTCACAGTTGGCTGTACAGAATCTTATCCCTGAGCTTCAAGTGTTGGTGCTGATATATCAAGCTCCCTGTAATTCCACTCCCCTCATGGCTCAGAGCTGGGGAGGGCAGGGAGTAAAGGTGCTGATGTGCAGTGAGCTATACAGGTCTTGCAAATCCTAGTTTTTACCATGACCTGTTTGTGCAGCAGATTAACGAGAGGAACAATAGGAATGTGAGTTCAGCTCAGTGAGCCAGGGTGAAGGAGGGAGAAAGAAACAATCTGAACTCCCCTCTTCTGTTGATTATATCAGTGCGGGCAACCATAAGAACTTTGAGGTAGAGGAACTGATTTTTAGCATTTGGTGCAAAATGGGCAGTTAGAGAAGTTTTGACCATTTTGAGCCCATGGTTTGATCTAATTAAATCTGGTGAGTTGCTACACCAAATGTGTAGGAATCCTCCCCTCTGTTGGTGGGCCTGTGAAACTGGCTGAATCCTTTGTGGTGCTGGCTGACAGTCTGAATCTGGAGGTGGGGAGATATTGTGTGGGGAACGGTGCAGAGTGGATCATGCATGGGTCATTCTCATTCAGTCAGGACGCAAAGGATAAAAAATATCGGGGTTTTGCTCTGAGCAGCCCTCAAGGACTTTTGTTTGAAATTGGCTCTTGCCTCATGGGTGTCACCACTTGCCCATCCTGCGTGAATGGGGACACTCAGTTACCCTCCAAATACACCACAGTCACACTCTAGAATATGCTCAGCTTCCACACTGCTGGACTAGTGGTGGCAGCCTTATGCCCTTGGGTAAAGAACTCATGAGGCAGCAGAAAATTGCAAAGGGCCATGGATTGATGCAATGTGTGGGCAACACTGTGGTAGATGAAGTTTTTGTGTGGGAAAAGGAGAGGACATCCCCCACAATCGATGTAAGAAAGAGAGATCAGTGCATTTTATAAATCTCAAAATGGTTAGAATTGCGAAACAGCAGTAAGATTTCAGGGTCCAAGCACAAAATTTCAAAAGCTCGTGGCCAGATGCAAAACATAGTTTAAAAAGCTAATGAAATTTGGCGTTTATTCAAGAGGCTACAATACAAAGGAGTGAAAGTTACACTGCATGGGATTCTGCATTTATTTCTGGACAGCTCAACTCAGGAAGGGTATAAAAAGGGTATATATATATATTATATATATATATATATATATATATAATATATATATGATGTTGGAGGGGGTGAAGGCATTGTAGAATCTTACCTGGGCTGTAATCGTTCAATTTCTGAGGACAGGTTGCATAGCCTATGATTAGACTGCTGTGAATAGAGTAGATTGAGGGGTGATCTAATTGAAGTGTTTCAGATGATTAAAGGTGTTGATAAGAATGACCTATTTCTTCTGGTGCAGAAATCCAGAACAAAGGAGCATAACCTGAAAATTACAGCTCAGTCATTCAAGGGGTTGTCAGAAATAGCCAGACAAAGGAGAGGGTAACTGTAGAACACCTGTTCTCCAACCTAATTGTTGAAGGCAGTGATTGAAAATTTCAAAGCTGAAATTGAGAGATTTTTGTGCTCGGCACTGCATTAAAGGTTTACAGAAACAAGGTGGTTAAATGGAGTTCTGTTACGGGCTGCCATCATCTGTTAGAATGGTACAACAGGCTTGAGTGATTGAAAGGACTGCTCTTATTCCTGTGTTGACATTGCTAATGAGCCAGGTGGCATTTTTACAATAAGCAACCATTTTTTACAATTATATTACTTGGTGACTTACTACCTTGTTACCAGCTGTAATGAACTCAATTTGTTATTTTGCTATTTAGGGATTTGTGTTCAAAATCTCAGGTTTGCAGGCCTCTCAATGGATATCACACCTTTGCTCACTTTCAGTACATTTGTGAGAGCCTACTTTCCGGTATAGAAGAGAATTCTTTCTCTGACTTCTTCCATCTCTTGCTGTGCTCTCTCACCATCACTTCCCTCATCCCTCTCCCACTGACTCCCCATCCTTTCCCCTTCATGTCTCTCCCCAGTTACTTTTCTGTCCTCTTTCTCTCCCAGTCCTCTGAACCTCATTGGAATTTGATGGGTGTTGATTAATCTGTGCCCCAGATACTCCCGAGCCAGAGAGGAGAACAGAGGGTGAGCAGTTGAAAGTTTATGTGCACTTTAACACATCCTGTCAGTCTGCTCTTTGATCCTTCCTATAGGGGAAGCTGGGCCTGAGGCTTGCAATGAAAACATCATAATGAGGTAAGCTGGCCCAACTTAAAAGGTACTTGCGCATTATTGTGGTGCCTTTGACTTCCGACATACAACTCTGTAAAACTACGGACAGTTGATGGCAAAGAAACTTTCAGCCAATGCTCTTACCTCCCAGGCTGCCTCTGTAAACACACTCAACCAAATTGAAGCTTTCATATAAAATTACTTCTGGGTGTAGCCACCCTTGGTGTTTTATGTCAGTGGATCTGTTTTACTTTTCTATTTGTAATGAAAGATTACTCTCTGAAGTCGAAGAAACCTTTGTCAAACTGCTCTTAGACCTAAAGGGGACACCACTTTGGAAAATGGGAATCCGGTCTAAAAACTGAGTCCCCATTTGATGTGATTGTCCCTGAATGCCAATGCAAAAACAAAAATAAAAATGAGCAAATCTAAATACCGTGTACGCACAAATTCTTCAGGAGAAATGTGCCTCTTCACAGGAGACCCTGTTAGTCTGGAGATTTTTTTGTGATCTGTCTGGGAACTTTTAAACGAAAGCTTGGATAAAGGGTGGAGTCCATTAAAGGATGGATGTGCCTGTGATGTGTTGCTTTTTCCAGCAAGGGCAAGTCTTGAGAAATTGTGGAAACTATACCCATAATGGCTGTGATAATGTGCAAGTGCAGCCATCATAATGGAGGATCACTCTTGATTCTCTTTGCTTGGCATTAATGGGACAATAATCGATTCAGTAATGTTTTTTCAAGCAACATGTCCCTTTTCGTCTGATAATTGAGATTGTCCAGTGTAAATAAGACCGTAATTTCCATTTTAGGTCAGAAATTATTGATATCTGCATGATGCTGGTGGGTGAGTGTGTGAAAGGGTGTGTGAGAAGTGTGGGCTTATGTCTGTAGGTCTGAGAGGAGCAGGGATGCACTTACTGAGCCCATATGCAGACCTGCCCTGAGATCACCTCCCTCTGCAAATATGACCACAACCACCCCCAACCAATGTTTGCCAGTGTCACTACCTCCATGTGGTTCCTACAAACACACTTAGCCAAAACACACTCACTCCCCAGTAACAACTGATTGCTGTTGGCAACACCAGTCCCTACAATAACCCAGCAAACTGTGTCAGCAGGCTTATTTACTTCCTCCTGTCTCATCTCCCATGTTTAACTGAGGCCAAAGCCCCAGAACGGCATTGGCTGCCTTATCAATGGTCAAAATGCATTGTTCCAGGGAGGAGAATTAATTACCTCGGGAAGTGTTGCCAACAAATAAAGTAATCTGTATTCAGAAAGGATGATTGGCAGAATTTGTGGGCATGTCAGAATTTATACCGAGAGAATGTAAATTGGGAAGATCTTTAATTGACATACATCAGTGGCAAAGAGAACAAGGCAGGAGACAGTGAGGACTGCAGATGCTGGAGAGTCAGAGTAGACAGAATGTGGCACTGAAAAAAGCACAACAGGTCAGACAGCACCTGAGGAGGAGGAGGAGAGCTGACGATTCAGGCAGGACCCTTTATCAGAATCCTGATGAAACGTTAACTCTCCTCCTCTTCAAAAGGCCCCCTACTTGCTGCACTTTTTTCAATGCCAGACTCTATCTACCAAGAGAACAAGGCAGCTTACTTTGTAACTTCACGTTGTGGGAGACAGCTGAGGGAGCAGGTACCTGGGTACTCAGCTGCACCATTGGCCGCAGTCTGACCTCTCACTGACCGATGAGTCCCTGCTGGAAAGCTGATTCAGGGAAGTGGTCTAAATGCCTCAATTCTGGCTTTCCCATGTCCTTTTGGACATTCCCCCTCCCACCTTATGGTGATTACACTCTAAACGGTTCCAGTCACATTTGCACACCAATGCTCTGTCACCAAGGAGTCCAATCTGATCTTCTTGGATTCAATTTGGAGTCCATTAGACCCATGTGCAATCACCCCTTTCTCCTGTCTTACTCCATGAGTAATAGCCACCCTCTCAGTTTCATGTCTGTCTGAGGTGCAAACTGCTATTTAGTGTAAGTGCACTGATAGGCCTTGGGATGCATGGGAATTGGAGGGATCAGCCAGAGTTACAGGGTCAGTCCCATGAAGTAGCTCCATCAAGGTTAGGCCTACTGTCTGGAGGTGTGATTCATGAACCTTGAAGCAGTTGTATAAGTGCCATCTCTCTCATGCTCATCTAGTGCCAAATGGCTCTTTGCCATGGAGAGAGCCCTGTGGGTGTGAGTAGGTGGGTTAAAAATGGCTCATACGATACCATCGCTGTTTAACTTGTCAATTCTTTGGCAGTTTGCTTAAGGTGTGAGCCACTTTTCTACTCACTGATGCGGGAAGTTCTGCCTAATACCAGTGACTACGTGCCTCATAGCAAAACTGGCCAGCCAGTGGCTAGGCCAATAATGGATACAGGGCCAAACCATTTCCTGTTTTTTTTGATTTTGCATTTTGCCTGTCAGGATGTGATTTCCAAAAAAAAAAGCAGAAAAAAAACTCACATCAAAGGAAAGCACAAAACATGCTAATAGAACTCGGAGACCTTTGAAGCCTGATTCCCATTGAAGTGGTAGAAAACAGCTTGTTAAAAAAGATCTTACCCTAAAAACAAAGGTCCCTGCTGAATTGAACAAGCACGTACAACATTTCATCGGATTGCAGTGAATTTACTGAATACAAACAGGAGATTCTGTCCAACCTGTGTGTGACAGTGTTTATGTTCAATATGAGTTTCCTTTAACTTTACAGATTACATATCACCGAAACAAAATATCTGCATGCACTTTATCTATATTTCTTTTAAATATATTTATGCAATTCACCCCACACGTTACTGCTTTTCATGCATTCTTCATTCTCTGTATTAAATTGTTAGAATTCCTTGTTGAGTTTTTACTAGTGATCATTATACATGATCCTAACTATTAATCTTCAGCTCTATGTCTCCACCATCAAATGTTTTCACAATTTGAATGACTTCTCTCCAGTTACTCGATTTTTGTTTCACAGAAGGAGTTAATTGGATGCTTTCCTCCTCCCTTCCTTTCATTCCCTGGTGTTCTATCTGATTATGGTATTCATATTGTTTACCAATTTCCCTTCCTCATCATAACTGCTTTTTCTTAATTCTTTCATGGGATGTAGATGTCATCGGCAAAGGCAACATTTAGTTGAACCCATCTGCCCATAACATTAACCTGGCCTCTGGAGTACACACTCAGTAAATTACCACTATCACCACTTTTCCTGATGTATATTTAATATATAACTGCACTAATATGGTATAGATTTATCTGCAGAATATAAATAAATACTTATTTATGGCTACTGCTTTTGGTTTTGTGGTATTCTGGTTCTAAAATAATGCCCGCACATTTCTGGTGTGGGTTTTGTTGGACAGCACTTTTGGCATGGTGTTGGCATGGGCACATGTAGTGGGCACCAGGAGGTAGATCATTGCGTTGGTCAGCTTGTAATGTAGTGCCATTTTCAACTTACGCATTCCAGCAAACTTCGCCTCTTTAGCTGCCAAATCCAAATTTATATTCAGCAACACTAAGGATCTCTCAGCAATACTGTTGAAAAGGATCAGTCATTACTTTTGGATTAGTTGCTTGTTTTAGAAGAAATATTTGGTGTTTTGCTCTGTTAATTTAAGTAGCCGAAGTGATGAAGAGATCTTAGTTCTGATTTCAGGGGTTCTGCACAGACCATAGCTCCCACACATGGGCTCCATTATTGCTATCCTTCTTGGGCAGCAGAATGACAGGGAGCATGTGTAGAGGTAGAACAGAGTGAGAAAGCTTCTCAAAGAGGGAGAGGAAGGAGAGGAGGGCACAGAGTCATAACTATCCAAGGTCTTCAGGAGGCAATTCTGTTCCCTCAACCTCAGTTAGGAACAATGTGATCGGCATCTCCATTTAATGAAGCAGGTATTTATTGAGATCTGCCACCTGCTGGTGTAGCCTCAGACCAGTGAGGATGGCATTGCTAGGCAGGGAAGATATTAATGCCCTTGAAATTTCTTCACATTGGGTTTGCTTCTTAAACCATAAACATCTCCAATATTTCACAGTCTTCCTGCATGCTGTGGCAGAGGGGGTTCGGAAACAGAGGGGACAGGAAAGAAACAGAAGAGAAACAGGGGAGAAACAGAGGAGAGAAACAGGAGAGGCGTGGAAGGAGAGAAAGAGGAGAGAAGCAGAAGGAGAGTAACAGGTGAGACACTGACTGACAGAAACAGGAGAGAAACAGAAGAAGCTCTACACGTGGTTTTCCCAGACACCAGGCTTCCCCATAGTGCAGGCTGAGGTTGAGTGCATACACGTATCTTTGCTGCTGCAAGTTCAGGGGTGTACTGCAGCTGAAAGGGTTCTACTTCCTTAATATCCAGGTGTGTATGGCCATGCTCAGCACATTGAAGTTGTCAATGTCTGATATCTTCACAGCATGCACACAACCAATGCACTGTCCACTGTATCCACAGCATTTGAGCCACTAAGAGAGAACACGGGGTGTCTACTGGGCAAGAAGGTGTCACTGCTGCCCACCCAGCTTGTGATTCTGTGTGTAACACACACATGAGTGTGCGCTTTCTTGCTTCCTCATTCACATTCACACATATGCACACACAAACACACACAGTCACACTCACAAAACCCACATTCACACACCCACAAACTTGCTGTCTCACTCACACTCACACTCCTGCATGCACACACATTCACACACCCACACACTCACTCTCTCATTTACACACACACAAGCACACACACATACACGCTTTCTCGCTTACTCACTCACATACACAGAAATGCACAAACACAATCTCATGCACACACACACACTCACAAACACACATCACACACCAACAAACTCACTGCCTCACTCACACTCATACTCCTGCATGCACACACATTCACATACCCACACACTAGCTCTCTCATTCACACACACACACCCCACGGAAATAACAAAAACCATGCTCTCACAGAGAAACAGGTGATTAATCAATACTTCAGCTTCCTGGAGCAGCCTGGAGGGGGTTTGTCGTGCCTTCCTGAGTGCATAATACCATTTCTCATCATGTTCTACATTTTGTACAACTTCACTGTCATGAGGAATATAAAATAGCTGAGGGAGAGGAAGAGGAAGAAAGGACAAGGCAGCCAATGCTACATCTTTCTGGCCAGACTGTGTGAGATCCACTCATCAAACTGTGGTGGCAGTGATGCCAATCACAATGGCCCTTCTTTCAACAGGTTCCCATTAAGCACACCTTGTGCACAGCAACAGCTAGAATGTGTGGAAATAAGCTGACCTTGCATGACCTCAGTGTGATCTTCTTCCACAGCAGCTAGTCTGGGGCTGGTGTCTGCTCATGCTGCACTGGACCTTAGCCACTAGACACTGCATCATTGTCGATATACAGTTGGCCACGGCATTTGTTGTATATGGATCTTAAAGAGGCTGAAATGGTAAATACTTGATTGAGTCCAGTAAGGACTACCCACTGTGGTGGTGTTTCAGGATGAAAGGTAAGAGGGAGCTCGTAGAAGACAGATCTGGGGATCTGTTACAAACAGTCTCCATAATAATGCAAGTCACTGTCTTGTAATCTGTAAACAGTTGCAACAATGCAATCAACTTCATATTGCTGACTCACCAAGACTCTTCTAATTAGACCAGAAACATCTTCATCCATACAATACCCTCAGACTTGAAGGAATCCTTTAACACAATATGGGGAGCAGTGCCAAGCAGCAGCATCAGGGTTCTAGGAGAACTTACTGAGCTGAACTACTTTTAAGTAGCGATCACTAACAGAAATTAGACTCTGACCTTCAAAAAAAGGAACAGGAAAAGAAATAGAAAACTTCAAAACAAACGATTAATGTACTGCTGATTTCTGCTAACAATGAAGCCCACAATCTGTATGGCAATACACAAGACAAGAGAATACTTCAGAGAATGGCACAGAAAGCATTTCAAACCTGACAGAAAGTGCACAGAGAGGAGAGGAATCTGGGGAAGAGTGGCATGGTGGCTTAGTGGTCAGCACTGCTGCCTCACAGCACCAGGGTCCCGGGCTCGATTCCTGCCTCAGTCAACTGTCTGTGTGGAGTTTGCACATTCTCCCTATGTCTGCATAGGTTTCCTCTGGGTGCTCTGGTTCCCTCCCATAGCCCAAAGATGTGCAGGATTGGCCATGCTAAATTGCCCAGAGTGTCCAGGGATATGTAGGCTAGGTGGGTCGGCCGTGGGAGAGGGTAGGGTGGTGGGTCTGGGTGGGCTGCTCTTTGGAGGGTTGGTATGGATTTGATGGATTGAATGGTCTGCTTCTACACTGTCGAGATTCAATGAACCGACACTGTGGCAGTCTTTGGAAGCAGTCCAGAGTCTGAGCTGAGCTGGTAAACTAACCAAACATCAAGGTCTGTGTGATCTAAAGCCAAAAATCCAAAGTAAAGAAAGGGAAAACCTTGAACAATATGATAGTTCAGACTGAAAGGACAGTAATTTAAAAAAAAGACACACAATTTGTGCAAGTGTTACAATATTATCAGATAGAGAGTAATGGTTGCTAAAATGCTGCTGACAGCTACAGAAGTTCAGCTCCATGGTCCAGGGTACATTGCACTTAATGATAAAAGTACACAACAAGCAATTCTCCAGCACAGGGGACACCAAACACTGAAAAATATTGATGTACTTCACAAACAAGAGTTCTCTCTCCATTGGGTGGAAGGGTATGTATAATCCTTCATTTCATTCTCAAGGTAGAAAGAGTTTAAACGACAAAATATCAAGGCAATGTCAGGGTTCTGTAAACTTACTGCAGAATCTAAATAAAAAGCAGAATCACCTGATGTTAGTATTGTTGGAAGAAAATATTTGTTTAATTTCATAAATGAGATTGCAAGCTATGACTCTAATGGTTTGGCTAAAAACGTTTCCACTTTAATGTCAAAACTGAAAGAGTTCAGATTCCTAGTGGTAATAGCAAATGAAGTTTAATTTAGATAAATGCGAGGTGCTGCATTTTGGAAAGACAAATCAGGGCAGGACTTATACACTTAATGGTAAGGTCTAAGGGAGTGTTGCTGAACAAAGAGAGTGCAAGTTCATAGATGCTTGAAAGTGGAGTCGCAGGTAGAGAGGATAGTGAAGAAGGCGCTTGGTTTACTTTCCTTTATTAGTCAGAGCATTGAGTATAGGAGTTGGGAGGTCATGTTGCGGCTGTACAGAATATTGGTTCGGCCACTGTTAGAATATTGCGCGCAATTCTGGTCTCCTTCCTATTGGCAGGATGTTGTGAAACTTGAAAGGGTTCAGAAAAGCTTTACAAGGATATTGCCAGGGTTGGAGGATTTGAGCTGTAGGGAGAGGCTGAATAGGCTGGGGCTGTTTTCCCTGGAGCATCGGAGGCTGAGGGGTGACCTTATAGTGGTTTATAATATCATAAGGGCATGGATAGGATAAAAATCACACAACACCAGGTTATAGTCCAACAGGTTTAATTGGAAGCACTCTAGCTTTCGGAGTGACGCTCCTTCATCAGGTGATTGTGGAGGGCTCGATCGTAACACAGAATTTATAGCAAAAATTTGCAGAGTGATGTAACTGAAATTATACATTGAAACATCGATTGTCTGTTAAGCCTTTCATCTGTTAGAATACAGTGATAGTTTCATTTCTTTCATGTGTAAATCACAAAACTTTTTTTAAAAGTTGCATTCTCGGGTTAGCTGTTAACCATGTTAACAACAGCTGTTAACAACAGCTAACCCGAGAATGCAACTTTAAAAAAAAGGTTTTGTGATTTACACATGAAAGAAATGAAACTATCACTGTATTCTAACAGATGAAAGGCTTAACAGACAATCAATTTTTCAATGTATAATTTCAGTTACATCACACTGTAAATTTTTGCTATAAATTCTGTGTTACGATCGAGCCCTCCACAATCACCTGATGAAGGAGCGTCGCTCCGAAAGCTAGTGTGCTTCCAATTAAACCTGTTGGACTATAACCTGGTGTTGTGTGATTTTTAACTTTGTACACTCCAGTCCAACACTGGCATCTCCAAATCATGGATAGGATAAATAGACAAGTCGTTTCCCTGGGGTCGGGTAGTCCAGAACTACAGGGCATAGTTTAGACTGAGAGAAGAAAGATATAAAAGGGAGCTAAGGGGCAACTTTTTCACGCAGAGGGGGTGCGTGTATGGAATGAGCTGCCACAGGAAGTGGTGGAGGCTGGTACAATTACAATATTTAAAAGGTATCTGGATTGCTGCATAAATAGAAAGGGTTTAGAGCGATAGGGGCCAAGTACTGGCAAACGGGACTAGATTAATTTATGATATCTGATTAGCATGAATGAGTTGGACCAAAGGGTCTGTCTCCATGCTGTACATCTCTATGACTCTATGACTTTAAGTGCAAACAACGAGGCAGCATCTGAACTATCTGCACCACTTGACAGGATGTTTAATGATAGGCAATGGAAACATTTGCTACTGAATGGAGTCAGATTACCACTGCCTGCAGTGAACAACCTTCAACTCCAGATTCAAGTCTACGTTAGGGGCTGAGGAAAGGTCAACCAAAATGTCTGACATCCTTCCAAGTAAGAAGCATCAATAAAAAGTTTTCATCAAACAAGAATGAACCTCCGAGTAACTCAATTGAGAACGTGAACAATCTAAAACCAACCACAATCTGATCACTGAGAGAGGGAGAAAGCCCAGGTTATTCAAGATGTTGAAGTGATAAGTCTCTCGCTTTTACCACAGATACAGAGACAGAAAACAAACCACACTGTACTGCCACGGATCAGAGAAGTGACAAGGGGGCATCATTTTAAAGTGAAAGGCAGAAGGTTTAAAGGCAATTTGAGGAAAGTATTTTCATTCAGAAATTGTCGGAGGGGCCAGAATGTGTCTCTTGGAAGGGCGACCTTTAGAAGGTACTCGGATGAGCACTTGAAGTGTGCAATATTCAAGACTATGGGCCTTGTACAGGAAAGGGAATGGTATGGATATCAGTATATTTTTGATGATACAAACTAGATGGACCAAAGGGCCTCTACTGTCCTGATTCAATGATGCATACAGTCCATGGAAGACTCCACTAAGATGAGACAAACAAAGATCCAGATTCAAAGATTGAAGATGCTGCAAAGATAAATTCAGTGCAAATAGCAACAGCCACAGCAACAGCTATAAATTATAGACTCACACAATTGAAGTTCTCTATCAAAAAAATATAAGCTGGTAAATACCCTCCAGTTCAGAATGAACTATAGATCTCAAACTATAAGGAAGGTAATCCAACTTACCTCCTTTCTCCCCAACAACTGTTATTCTTCCAAGTCTATATAAGGGTGAATACTGAAACCTCCAGATCATCTGCACTTGTAAAGTCAAAGGGAGATGAGGTAGTGGCAGGTATAAACATTCAAATAAATACACAATAAAAATATAGGCTGCAGTATGAGGAAAAAACAGAAGGTGTTGTATATTGCCTGAAAATGTCTGAAAGCATCGATACTTGATAGAGTGCAAGTACTTCCACTGTGATGATGTCAGGAGGATTAGTTCAGAGAAAATAAGGAACTTGGTGGAGATAGACATGGAATTAATGTGCTCCTGTAGGTCCCTGCAGCAATGTGGGTCACATTCATGGAAAAGGTAAGTGGGTGCAATAAATGTAGATATATATACACACATACACACGCCAGCATTGCACTGGAATGGATAGGATTAGAGTGGTGCTGGAAAAGCACAGCATTTCAGGCAGCATCCAAGGAGCAGGGAAATCGACGTTTCGGACAAAAGCCCTTCATCAGGAACCTTTTTACCTGGAATGGATAAGCTCAGATCTCTGCACAACGCTGTGCAAAATTAATGAAGTCTCCTCTGTTCTCTGTTACACTTTCAAAAGGTTTTCTGGCAGATTTTCCAATGTACCAAACATTTATGTGTATATCCATCAACATTTTCTTGTATATGTTACCATATTGAAGATCTCATCAGAATCCAAAGCAACAACTGTCATGTGCAACATTGCTCTCTTTCCCCACCCCCACCCCAGACTCAACTTAAGCTCAAATTTCATTACATGCAAATCCCATCATGGTGGGACATGACACTATGGCAATTAGCTATGAGCTCTGATTGGTTGGAATTATTGGTAGATGAGAGGGAAATTGAATTATGTCTACTATACATTTATGGGGTCTGGTATTTTTGGATGCTTTTATTGACTTTGACCATTCATAGAAGGTAATTGAACTGGTTGCATTCATTTCTGCTGGCTTCCAGTGCTGCTAGCTGCTTTATTTCTTTGACATTTGTTTGAGGACTTGCTGCTTCCTTGTCTAAAAAGGGCCTCTCTCTTCCAGCCCAGTGCATTCACTGAGGCCTCCAAAGATAAGGAAGAGAATGTAAAAACGATCCTGTGCCATTACACAGAATGTATTCCGCTGAAACACTCTTCACCAGTCACTATCAGCACTGACTACAAAAAAAATGCACACCTCCTTGGCAGCAAAAAGAGTTTGACTTCAGCTGGCTTAGCCTTTCGTGAACATGGCCTACCTGCTGAGACCTGTCTACAGCAACTTTGTAACCAGTGAATATTACAGCCACGCTGGGGAGAGAAAAACACAACATTACAGCCACCTAGGACGTGAAAAACACAACATTACAACCATTCTGGGGAGCGAACAACACATTACAACCACACTGGCGAGCTAAAAAGACAACATTACAGTCATGTTGGTGAGTCAAAAACACAACATTACAACCATTCTGGGGAGCGAACAACACATTACAACCACGCTGGGGAGCTAAAAACTCAAAATTACAGACATGCTGGCGAGCAAGAAACACATTACAGCCATGCTGGGGTGTGAAAAATACAACATTACGTGCCATGCTGGTGAGCAAAAAACACAACATTACAGCCACGCTAGGGAGTGAGAATCATAACATTACAGCCACGCTGGGGAGCGAAAAACACAATATTACAGCCACACTGGGGAGCGAAAAACACAATATTACAGCCAGGCTGGGGTGTGAAAAATACAACATTACAGTCAGGCTGGGGAGTGAAACACACAACATTACAGTGATGCTGGGGAGTCAAAAACACAACATTACAGCCACGCTGGGGAGCGAAAAACACATTACAACCATTACGCTGAGGAGCTAAAAACTCAAAATTACAGACATGCTGGTGAGCAAGAAACACATAACAGCCATGCTGGGGAGTGAAAAACACAACATTACAGCCACGCTGAGGAGTGAAAAATACAACGTTACAGTCAGGCTGGGGAGTGAAACACACAACATTACAGCCATGCTGGGGAGTCAAAAACACAACATTACAGCAATGCTGGGGAGTGAAAAACACAACATTACATACCATACTGGGGAGTGAAAAACACAACATTACAGCCACGTTGAGGAGTGAAAAACACAACATTACAGCCATGCTGAGGAGCGAAAAACACAACATTACATACCATACTGGGGTGTGAAAAACACAACATTACAGCCACGCTGGGGAGCGAAAAACACAACATTACAGTCATGCTGGGGAGCGAAAAACACAACATTACAGCCACACTGGGGAGTCAAAAACACAACATTACAGTCATGCTGGGGAGTCAAAATCACAACATTACAGACATGCTGGGGAGTCAAAAACACAACATTACAGTAATGCTGAGGAGCTAAAAACACAACATTACAGTCATGCTGGGGAGCTAAAAACACAATTTTACAGCCACGCTGGGGAGTGAAAAACACATTACAGTCATGCTGGGGAGTCAAAACCACAACATGACAGCTATGCTGGGAAGTGAAAAACACAATATGACCACCACACTGGCGAGCTAAAAAGACAACATTACAGTCATGTTGGCGAGTCAAAAACACAACATTACAACCACGCTGGGGAGCGAAAAACGCATTACAACCATTACGCTGAGGAGCTAAAAACTCAAAATTACAGACATGCTGGTGAGCAAGAAACACATAACAGCCATGCTGGGGAGTGAAACACACAACATTACAGCCATGCTGGGGAGTCAAAAACACAACATGACAGCAATGCTGGGGAGTGAAAAACACAACATTACAGCCACGCTGAGGAGTGAAAAATACAACGTTACAGTCAGGCTGGGGAGTGAAACACACAACATTACAGCCATGCTGGGGAGTCAAAAACACAACATGACAGCAATGCTGGGGAGCGAAAAACGCAATATTATAGCCAAGCTGGGGCATGAGAAACACAACATTACAGCCACGCTGGGGAGTCAAAACCATAACATTACAGCTGCGCTGAGGAGTGAAAAACACAACATTACAGCCACGCTGGGTAGTCAAAACCACAACATTACAGCTGCGCTGAGGAGTGAAAAACACAACATTACAGCCACGCTGGGTAGTCAAAACCACAACATTACAGCTGTGCTGAGGAGTGAAAAACACATCATTACAGCCACATTGAGGAGTCAAAAACACAACATTACAGCCATGCTGGGGAGTCAAAAACACAACATGACAGCAATGCTGGGGAGCGAAAAACACAATATTGCAGCCAAGCTGGAGCGTGAGAAACACAACATTACAGCCATGCTGGGGAGTCAAAACCACAACATTACAGCTGCGCTGAGGAGTGAAAAACATAATACAGCCACGCTGAGGAGTCAAAAACATAACATTACAGCTGCGCTGAGGAGTGAAAAACACAACATTACAGCCACGCTGAGGAGTGAAAAACACAACATTACAGCCACATTGAGGAGTCAAAAACACAACATTACAGCAATGCTGGGGAGCGAATAACACAATATTGCAGCCAAGATGGGGTGTGAAAAATACAACATTACAGTCAGGCTGGGGAGCGCAAAACACAATATTACAGCCAAGCTGGAGCGTAAGAAACACAACATTACAGCCATGCTGGGGAGTGAAAAGCACAACATTACAGCAACGCTGGGGAGTCAAAACCACAACATTACAGCTGCGCTGAGGAGTGAAAAACACAACATTACAGCCACATTGAGGAGTCAAAAACACAACATTACAGCCATGCTGGGGAGTCAGAATCACAACATTACAGCCACACTGGGGAGCGAAAAAAAAACAATATTGCAGCCAAGCTGGGGTGTGAAAAATACAACATTACAGTCAGGTTGGGGAGTGAAACACACAACATTATAGCCATGCTGGGGAGTCAAAAACACAACATGACAGCAATGCTGGGGAGTCAAAAACACAACATTACAGCCATGCTAGGGAGTCAAAAACACAATATTGCAGCCAAGATGGGATGTGAAAAATACAACATTACAGTCAGGCTGGGGAGCGCAAAACACAATATTACAGCCAAGCTGGAGCGTGAGAAACACAACATTACAGCCATGCTGGGGAGTGAAAAGCACAACATTACAGCAACGCTGGGGAGTCAAAACCACAACATTACAGCTGCGCTGAGGAGTGAAAAACACAACATTACAGCCACATTGAGGAGTCAAAAACACAACATTACAGCCATGCTGGAGAGTCAGAAACACAACATTACAGCCAGGCTGGGGAGCGAAAAACATAATATTGCAGCCAAGCTGGGGTGTGAAAAATACAACATTACAGTCAGGTTGGGGAGTGAAACACACAATATTACAGCCATGCTGGGGAGTCAAAAACACAATATTACAGCCACGCTGAGGAGCGAAAAACACAATATTATAGCCAAGCTAGGGCATGAGAAACACAACATTACAGTCATGCTCGGGAGCTAAAAACACAAAATTACAGCCACGCTGGGGAGTCAAAACCACAACATTACAACTGCACTGAGAAGTGAAAAACACAACATTACAGTCACGCTGGGGAGTCAAAACCACAACATTACAGCCACGCTGGGGAGTCAAAACCATAACATTACAGCTGCGCTGAGGAGTCAAAAACACAGCATTGCAGCCACACTGGGGAGTCAAAAGCACAACATTACAGCCACGCTGGGGAGTCAAAACCATAACATTACAGCTGCGCTGAGGAGTGAAAAACACAACATTACAGCCACGCTGGGTAGTCAAAACCACAACATTACAGCTGTGCTGAGGAGTGAAAAACACATCATTACAGCCACATTGAGGAGTCAAAAACACAACATTACAGCCATGCTGGGGAGTCAAAAACACAACATGACAGCAATGCTGGGGAGCGAAAAACGCAATATTGCAGCCAAGCTGGAGCGTGAGAAACACAACATTACAGCCATGCTGGGGAGTCAAAACCACAACATTACAGCTGCGCTGAGGAGTGAAAAACATAATACAGCCACGCTGAGGAGTCAAAAACATAACATTACAGCTGCGCTGAGGAGTCAAAAACATAACATTACAGCTGCGCTGAGGAGTGAAAAACACAACATTACAGCCACATTGAGGAGTCAAAAACACAACATTACAGCCATGCTGGGGAGTCAAAAACACAACATGACAGCAATGCTGGGGAGCGAAAAACATAATATTGCAGCCAAGCTGGGGTGTGAAAAATACAACATTACAGTCAGGCTGGGGAGCGCAAAACACAATATTACAGCCAAGCTGGAGCGTGAGAAACACAACATTACAGCCATGCTGGGGAGTGAAAAACACAACATTACAGCAACGCTGGGGAGTCAAAACCACAACATTACAGCCACGCTGGGGCGTCAAAAACACATTGCAGTCATGCTGAGGAGCTAAAAACACAATGTTACAGCCATGCTGCGAGCTAAAAACACAACATTACAGCCACGCTGGGGAGTCAAAAATACAACATTACTGTCATGCTGAGGAGTGAAAAACATAAAATTACAGCCAAGCAGGGGTGTGATAAACACAACATTACAACCACACTGGGGAGCTCAAATACAACATTACAGTCATGATGGGGAGTGGAAAACACAACATTGCAACCACAGTGGGGAGCTAAAAACACAACATTATAGCCATGCTGGGGAGCTAAAAACACAACATTACAGTCATGGTGGGGAGCTAAAAAAACAACAGCCAGGTTGGGGATTCAAAAACACAACATACAGCCACGATGGGGAGCGAAAAACACAACATTATAGCCACGCTGGGGAGCGAAAAACCCAATATTACAGCCAAGCTGGGGCGTGAGAATCGCAACATTACAGCCACGCTGGGGAGCTAAAAACACAACATTACATACCATGCTGGGGAGTTAAAAACACAACATTACATACCATGCTGGGGAGCGAAAAACACAATATTACAGCCACGCTGGGGTGTGAAAAACACAACAATACAGCCTCGCTGAGGAGTGAAACACACATTACAGCCACGCTGGGGAGTCAAAAACAAAACATTACAGCCACACTGAGGAGCAAAAAACACAATATTACAGCCAAGCTGGAGCGTGAGAAACACAACATTACAGTCATGCTGGGGAGCTAAAAACACAATATTACAGTCATGCTGTGGAGTGAAAAACAAAATTACATACACGTTGAGGAGCTAAAAACACAACATTACAGCCATGCTGAGGTGCGAAAAACACAACATTACAGCCAAGTTGGGGCGTGAGAAACATAACATTACAGCCATGCTGGGGAGTGAAAAACACAACATTACAGACACACTGAGGAGCGAAAAACACAACATTACAGCCACGCTGAGGAGCTAAAAACACAACATTACAGCCAAGTTGGGGCATGAGAAACACAACATTACAGCCATGCTGGGGAGTGAAAAACACAACATTACAGCCACGCTGAGGAGCTAAAAACACAACATTACAGCCACGCTGGGGACTCAAAACCACAATATTACAGCCATGCTGGGGAGCAAAAAACACAACATTACAGTCATGGTGGGGAGTGAAAAACACAACATTACATCCACGCTGAGGAATTAAAAACACATTACAGCCACGCTGAGGAATTAAAAACACATTACAGCCATGCTGGGGTGTGAAAAACACAACATCACAGCCAGGCTGTGGTGTGAAAACACAACATTACAGTCATGCTGGGGAGCGAAAAACACAAAATTACAGACACGCTGAGGGGCTAAAAACACAACATTACAGCCATGCTGGGGAATAAAAAACACAACATTACAGCCATGCTGGACAGTGAAAAGCACAACATTAGAGCCACGCTGGGGAGCTAAAAACACAACATTACAGACATGCTGTGGAGTGAAAAACACAAAATTACAGTAATGCTGAGGAGCTAAAATCACAATATTACAGCCATGCTGGGGAGTCAAAAACGCAACATTACAGTCATGCTGGAGAGCAAAAAACACAACATTACAGCCACGCTGGGGAGTGAAAAACACAACATTACAGTCATACTGGGGAGCTAAAACACAATATTACATCCACGCTGAGGAATTAAAAACACATTACAGCCACGCTGGGGTGTGAAAAACACAACATTACAGCCATGCTGGGGAGCGAAAAACACAAAATTACAGACACGCTGAGGGGCTAAAAACACAACATTACAGCCATGCTGGGGAATTAAAAACACAACATTAGAGCCACGCTGGGGAGCTAAAAACACATTACATACCATGCTGGAGAGTGAAAACCACAACATTATAGCCACGCTGGGGAGCGAAAAACACAACATTTCAGCCACGCCTGGGAGTGAAAAACACAACATTGCTGTCATGCTGAGGAGCTAAAAACACAACATTACAGCTGTGCTGGGGAGCGAGAAACACAATATTACATCCGTTCTGGGGAATGAAAAGAAAACATTCCAGTCATGCTGAGGAGCTAAAAACCTAACATTACAGTCATGCTGGGGAGAGAAAAACACAATATTACAGCCATGTTGGGGAGTGAAAAACACAAAATTACAGCCAAGCAGGAGTATGAAAAACACAACATTACAACCACACTGGGGAGCTAAAACACAACATTACAGTCATGATGGGGTGTGGAAAACACAACATTACAACCATAGTGGGGAGTGGAAAACAAAACATTACAAACATGATGGGGTGTGGAAAACACAACATTACAACCACGGTGGGGAGCTAAAACACAACATTACATTCATGATGGGGTGTGGAAAACACAACATTACAACCATAGTGGGGAGTGGAAAACAAAACATTACAAACATGCTGGGGAGCTAAAAACACAAAATTACAGACATGCTGGCGAGCAAGAAACACATAACAGCCACGCTGGGGAGCTAAAAATACAATATTTCAGATATGCTGGGGAGTGAAAAACACAACATTACAGCCACGCTGGGGTGTGAAAAACACAAAATTACAGCCTTGGTGAGGAGCTAAAAACACAACATTACAGCGATGCTGTGAATTAAAAACACAAAATTACAGCCACGCTGGACAGTGAAAAACACATTACGGCCACGCTGGGGAGTGAAAAACACATTACAGCCATGCTGGGGAGTGAAAAACACAATATTACAGAGAAGCTGGGGCGTGAGAAACACAACATTACAACCATGCTGGGGAGCTAAAAACACATTACAGACATGCTGGGGAGCTAAAAACACAATATTACAGCCATGCTGGGGTGTCAAAAACACAATATTACAGCCATGCTGGGGTGTCAAAAACACAATATTACAGCCAATCTGGGGCGTGAGAAACACAACATTACAGCCACGCTGAGGAGCGAAAAACACAACATTATAGCCAAGTTGGGGCATGAGAAACACAACATTACAGCCACGCTGGGGAGCGAAAAACACAACATTACAGCCACGCTGGGGAGCGAAAAACACAATATTACAGCCATGCTGGGGAGTCAAAAACACAACATTACAGCTTCGCTGGGGAGCGAAAAATACAATATTACAGCCAAGCTGGGGCGTGAGAAACAGAACATTACAGCCATGCTGGGGAGTGAAAAACACAACATTGTAGCCATGCTGGGGAGTTAAAAGCACAGCTGAAAATGTGTTGCTGGAAAAATGCAGCAAGTCAGGTAGTGTCCAAGGAGCAGGAGAATCAAGGTTTCTGGCATGAGCCCTTCTTCAGTTCTTTCAGAAGAAGGACTCATGCCCAAAATGTCGATTCTCCTGCTCCTTGGATGCTGCCTCAACTCATGCGTTTTTCCAGCAACACATTTTCAGCTCTGATCTCCAGCATCTGCAGTTCTCACTTTCTCCTAGAAGAATTTAAAACACAACATTACAGTCATGCTGGGGAGTGAAAAACACATTACAGTCATGCTGGGGAGAGAAAAACACAACATTACAGCTGTGCTGGGGAGCGAAAAACACATTACAGTCATGCTGGGGAGAGAAAAACACAATATTACAGCCGTGCTGGGGAATCAAAACCACAACATCACAGCCATGCTGGGGAGTGAAAAACACAACATTACAACCACACTGAGGAGCTAAAACACAACATTACAGTCATGATGGGGTGTGGAAAACACAACATTACAACCATAGTGGGGAGTGGAAAACACAACATTACAACCACGGTGGGGAGCTAAAAACACAACATTACAGTCATGGTGGGGAGCTAAAAACACAACATTACAACCACGGTGGGGAGCTAAAAACACAACATTACAACCACGGTGGGGAGCTAAAAACACAAAATTACAGACATGCTGGCGAGCAAGAAACACATAACAGCCACGCTGGGGAGCTAAAAGTACAATATTACAGATATGTTGGGGAGTGAAAAACACAACATTACAGCCACGTTGGGGTGTGAAAAACACAACATTAAAGCCATGCTGAGGAGCTAAAAACGCAACATTACAGCCAAGCTGGGGAGTGAAAAACACAAAATTACAGCCATGCTGGGGAGCTAAAAACGCAACATTACAGCCAAGCTGGGGTGTGAAAAAACATTACAGCCATGCTAGGGAGCAAAAAGCACAATATTGCAGCCAAGCTGGGGCGTGAGAAACACAACATTACAGTCAGGTTGGGGAGTGAAAAACAAAACGTTACAGTCAGGTTGGGGATTCAAAAACACAACATTACAGCCAAGCTGGGGAGTGAAAAACACAAAATTACAGCCAGGCTGGGGTATTAAAAACACAACATTACAGCCATGCTGGGGAGTGAAACACACAACATTACAGTCATGCTGGGGAGTCAAAAACACAACATTACAGCCTCGCTGGGGAGCGAAAAACACAACATTACAGTCATGCTAGGGAGCAAAAAGCACAATATTGCAGCCAAGCTGGGGCGTGAGAAACACAACATTACAGTCAGGTTGGGGAGTGAAAAACAAAACGTTACAGTCAGGTTGGGGATTCAAAAACACAACATTACAGCCAAGCTGGGGAGTGAAAAACACAAAATTACAGCCAGGCTGGGGTATTAAAAACACAACATTACAGCCATGCTGGGGAGTGAAACACACAACATTACAGTCATGCTGGGGAGTCAAAAACACAACATTACAGCCTCGCTGGGGAGCGAAAAACACAACATTACAGTCATGCTAGGGAGCAAAAAGCACAATATTGCAGCCAAGCTGGGGCGTGAGAAACACAACATTACAGTCAGGTTGGGGAGTGAAAAACAAAACGTTACAGTCAGGTTGGGGATTCAAAAACACAACATTACAGCCAAGCTGGGGAGTGAAAAACACAAAATTACAGCCAGGCTGGGGTATTAAAAACACAACATTACAGCCATGCTGGGGAGTGAAACACACAACATTACAGTCATGCTGGGGAGTCAAAAACACAACATTACAGCCTCGCTGGGGAGCGAAAAACACAACATTACAGTCATGCTAGCGAGCTAAAAACCCAACATTACAGACACGCTGGGGAGTGAAAAACACAATACTTCAGCCAAGCTGGTGAGTGAAACACACAACATTAGAGCCATGCTGGGGTGTCAAAAACACAATATTACAGCCAATCTGGGGCGTGAGAAACACGACATTACACCACGCTGGGGAGCGAAAAACATAACATTACAGCCACGCTGGGGAGCGAAAAACACAACATTACAGCCACGCTGGGGAGCAAAAAACACAACATTACAGCCACGCTGGGGAGCGAAAAACACAACATTACAGCCACGCTGGGGAGTGAAAAACACAACATTACAGCCATGCTGGGGAGCGAAAAACACAATATTACAGCCACACTGGGGAGCGAAAAACACAACATTACAGCCACACTGGGGAGCGAAAAACACAACATTACAGCCACGCTGAGGAGCGAAAAACACAACATTACAGCCATATTGGGGAGCGAAAAACACAATATTACAGCCACACTGGGGAGCGAAAAACACAACATTACAGCCACACTGGGGAGCGAAAAACACAACATTACAGCCACGCTGAGGAGCGAAAAACACAACATTACAGCCACACTGGGGAGCGAAAAACACAACATTACAGCCATATTGGGGAGTGAAAAACACAATATTACAGCCATGCTGGGGAGTCAAAAACACAACATTACAGCTTCGCTGGGGAGCGAAAAATACAATATTACAGCCAAGCTGGGGCGTGAGAAACAGAACATTACAGCCATGCTGGGGAGTGAAAAACACAACATTGTAGCCATGCTGGGGAGTTAAAAGCACAGCTGAAAATGTGTTGCTGGAAAAATGCAGCAAGTCAGGTAGTGTCCAAGGAGCAGGAGAATCAAGGTTTCTGGCATGAGCCCTTCTTCAGTTCTTTCAGAAGAAGGACTCATGCCCAAAATGTCGATTCTCCTGCTCCTTGGATGCTGCCTCAACTCATGCGTTTTTCCAGCAACACATTTTCAGCTCTGATCTCCAGCATCTGCAGTTCTCACTTTCTCCTAGAAGAATTTAAAACACAACATTACAGTCATGCTGGGGAGTGAAAAACACAACATTACAACCACACTGGGGAGCCAAAACACAACATTACAGTCATGATTTGGAGTGGAAAACACATTACAACCACGGTGGGGAGTGGAAAACACAACATTACAACCACGGTGGGGAGCTAAAAGCACAACATTACAGTCATGGTGGGGAGCTAAAAACACAACATTACAGCCAGGTTGGGGAGCTAAAAACGCAAAATTACAGACATGCTGGTGAGCAAGAAACACATAACAGCCACGCTGGGGAGCTAAAAATACAATATTACAGACAGGCTGGAGAGTGAAAAATACAACATTACAGCCACGCTGAGGAGCTAAAAACACAACATTACAGCCACGCTGGGGAGCGAAAAACACAATATTACAGTCATGCTGGGGTGTGAAAAACACAACATTACAGTCATGGTGGGGAGCGAAAAACACAACATTACAGCCACGCTGGGGAGCGAAAAATACAATATTACATCCATGCTGGGGAGCAAAAAACACACCATTACAGTCATGCTGGGGAATGAAAAAAACATTTCAGCCACGCTGGGGAGTGAAAACACAACATTACAGTCATGCTGGGGAGCAAAAAACACACCAATACAGCCACTCTGGGGAGCGAAAAACAAAATATTACAGCCACTCTGGGGAGTGAAAAACACAACATTACAGCCATGCTGCATCTGGTTTCTATCTAATTTTATCCCTATAACTATTACTGCTAGAGTGATTAGGTTGTACCTCAGTCGCACCAGCCTTTTCTGAGTTCGACGGTCACGGGTTTGATTCCCACTTGGAGACTTGGGGATGATGTCTGTGCTGAATCTCTACGCAATAAAGAAATACTGTGGAAGGTTCTGTGTCTTGGAGCATGTACTAAATTAAGGAATAAAGTCCTACCTGCTGTTCAGATGGATGAAAATCAATCTGATTTCGTATTTTGTCAAAACGTGATGCTCTATAAATCTGTCAACTGGGATCACAAAAGCAGATTAACTAGATCTGTCATATTTCCAGCAGTGACCACTGGACAGCAGGAAGTCATTTGACCTTGTTGTTCAAGCAGTCTATTGTTAGGATGTGAAGTGTAATTTTAAATAAGTCTTTCATTTAATATCTGTTATTCCTGCCTCAAATACTTATGATAAGGGTTTACAAGCTACTTCAACACAGGCAGCATTGATAACTTGATTTTATGACCCTCATTTATGTATTTATGGATGTTATGGACATGAACAGGGGCTCTGGTTACATTTTCACACATTCTTTCCATACCCTGTCTTGGGATTCAGACACCAAAGGCTACAGTTTTCACAGTGCTTATTATTATTATTCAACAGCTTTATTTTTATTGTGCCGATAATGCGAACTTTTCCAAAATAAACAGAGGGAAAATATGTCCTGCAGTTTATTTTTGAAACTGCTAGTAACCCAGACAGTGTAAATGTATAGAACTTCCGTTTAATCAGTGGGATAAGGATTACTTACTAATGAAAGAAAGAATTTGCATCTGTAGAGAGTTTGTCACTGTCTCAAGACATCCCAAATCCTTTTACAGCCAATGAAATACTCTGAATGCAATGAAGTCACTGTTGTAATATAGAGGAAGGTGGGTGCTGTTTTGTGCCGGGTAAGATCCCACATCCAGCAACAGGAACAACGATCAGATAGCCTGTTTGGGTGATGTTGTACCTGTTCCTAAATCCCTCTTGGTGGTACTCCATTACTGACTATTGCTGAAGAACTGGGGCCAACATTGAGTGTGAGGTGACTGTAGGACTCTATGACTCTCTATCTACCTAATAGAGAAGATTCGCTTCTCGGCCTTTTGGCTAAGGTCAAGTGTCTGTTCTTTCACAAGGGGTGTTAAGTTGCGAATCATCAGAGCTAGTTGAGATCGTTGCTTGATTGTGATTGGATGTTGGAGGATCGTTTGGTCACGCTGACCTGCTCTTGGTGGATCTTTATGATGGCTTTGGCCTAATGCCAACTCAGGGAAAAGCCAACCTAGAGCTATGGCCTCAGCAGCCACCTGCTGCCAAGGCCAGGGGATTTGCAACACAGTCAGGGTGACTGTGAAAAAGGTGGAGGGGCGTACACCAGTCGATTGGATGCTGGCCATGAGGAAGGGTTTGCTTGAGTGCTGTGGATTCCTGTTGTCCGTGCACAGACCAATCCTCTATCCCCTTCACCGTCAGGACTGACCACCTGAAGGTGCTGGGTATTTGGTTCGGGGGGGCTGGGGCGTGCGCCAAGACCTGGGAGGAGCGGATCAGGAAGATGAGACAGAAACTAGGCAGATGGGGGCAATGGTCGCTCTCCATCGTGGGAAAAAACCTGGTCATCAGGTGTGAGGTCCTCTCAGTATTGCTATATGTGGCACAGGTCTGGCCTATCCCCAGGACCTGTGCCGCCGCAGTCACCCGGGCCATCTTCCAATTCATTTGGAGATCAAAGATGGACCGGGTCCGAAGAGACTCTATGTACAAAGACCGGTGCAATGGGGGAAAAAACACGCCCAATGCCACCCTCACCCTGATGGCCACCTTTGTGTGTGGCTGCATCAAGCTGTGCGTGGATCCCCGGTACGCAAACACCAAGTGTCACTACGTACTGAGGTTCTACCTGTCCCCGGTGTTGCGAAGGATGGGCCTGGCCTCGCTGCCGCGGAACGCTCCGAGTAGTTGGACCGTTCCGTATCACCTGTCCTTCGTGGAGAAATTTATGAGGAAAAACACCTTTGACCACAAGTCCATCAGGAAGTGGTCAGCACGTAGCGTCCTTGAGACCCTTCGGGAAAAGGAGAGGGCGGATCCTGTCGAGCGGTTCCCTGAGCAGACTGTCAAAGCCATTTGGCAGAATGCCTCATCGCCAGAACTTTCCAACAAGCACCAAGACGTGGCTTGGCTGGTGGTGAGAAGGGCTCTGCCTGTGAGATCCTTTATGCACGCCCGGACTCTCTGCCGCACCGCACGCTGCCCTCGAAGTGGCTGCGGGGGGGACGAGACTGTCACACACCTCCTTCTGGAATGTGCCTATGCAGAGGAAGTCTGGAGAGGAATGCAGTGGTGCTTGTCGAGGTTCGTCCCGAGCAGCGCCGTGACGCGGGACTCCGTGCTCTACGGCCTGTTCCCCGGGACTCACACCGAGACGAACATTAACTGCGCCTGGAGGATCATCAACTCGGTGAAGGACGCTCTCTGGGCGGTCCGAAACCTGTTGATCTTCCAGCTGAAGGAGTTGACCCCGACCGAGTGTTGCAGACTGGCACATTCCAAGGTCCAAGACTACGTGTTGAGGGACGCGCTGAAACTTGGGGCAGCTGCCGCCAAGGCGCGGTGGGGAAAGACCACCGTGTAAGATCGGCCTGCCGAAAGAAGAACAGGGGGCCCATACAGACGTTTTTTTGGGCTCTGCTGATGCCTCAGCCAAATATATGTATATATACAAGATTGAAAAAATGCACAGGATTGTAAAGGACAAGAATAAAGTCGAATCTGTGTTTGTAAATATGGACATATGTATGGCATGATCCAATGTACAGACCATCAAATCATTTATGAATAAAGTATATTTTTGAAATAAAAAAAAAATCATGTGCATATGTGACCAGTAAAAGGGAGCATCAAGAGGTTCTTCATCCTCAAAGGTGTTCAGGAGGTGAGAGAGAGGTGGGGGAAACTGTCCCATCTTCAGGAAAGTATGCAGAACCTGCTCCTGCTGCAGATGATGGGGGTCGATGTCACAGAGGACCTCAAGGAGGTGAAGGGCCAGCAAGCCTCGCTGTTTGTCTTGGAGGCCTCCAAGATAATCTTCCGGTCCAGGGTCTGCTCGGTGGAGCAGGACGAGACATGCTCACATTTCTTCTTCCAGAAGGTGCACAAAGAGAGCTCCGTGCTCAGCAGCCTGAAGGAAGAAGATGGCTCGATAACGTCAAGTCAGGCTGACGTCATGAGGATCAGTAAATCCTTCTATACCAGTCTGTTTGACGTGAAGGCCTCCCAGTCGTTCCTGTCCTCTATCACGGAGGTCTTACACAACAGAACATGGGAGAGGTTGGACCAGCCGCTATCTCTGGACGAGCTGACCAAGGCCCTCGAGTCCTTCGAAAAGAATAAAACTCCCAGACACGACGGCTTACCGGTCGAGCTCTATTCTGCTCTGTGGGATTTTATTGGCCAGGACCTGCTGGAGGTGTATGTCAGTATACTTCGGGCAGGTACCACAAGTGAATCCATGAGGAAAGGCATCATCACCCTCATCTACAAGCGGAAGGGGGAGAGGGAGATACTCAGAAATTGGAGACTAATCTCACTATCGAATGCGGATTACAAAATTCTGTCAAAGGTAATCGCCAACTGGGTCAGGTCTACTCTGGGGTCGGTGATTCACCCTGACCAAACCTGCGCTGTACCAGGCAGAAAGATTGCTGAGAGTCTCACACTCCTCAGGGATACGATCGCCTACGTGCAGGACAGAGGGTTGGACATCTGCCTGATCAGCCTGAACCAGGAGAAAGCCTTTGACAGGATATCACACACATATATAAGATATGTTCTCTCCAAAATGGGCTTTGGGAAGGGAATCTGCAATTGGATCAGACTGCTCTACACCAACATTGTCAGTGCAGTCTCAATCAATGGGTGGGAATCAGATAGCTTCCCAGTCAGATCTGGAGTCAGGCAGGGCTGCCCTCTCTCTCCTGCCTTGTTTGTGTGCTGTATAGAGCCACTTGCCGAGTCCATCAGGAAGGATGCGAGCCTGAGAGGGATGACTATTCATGGCAGCGGGGGCCTGCAGGTCAAGGCCTCCCTGTACATGGATGACGTCGCCATTTTCTGCTCGGATCCGCTGTCCGTGCACAGACTGATGTGCGTATGTGACCAGTTTGAACAGGCCTCGGGGGCCAAGGTAAACCGAGGCAAGAGCGAGGCCATGCTCTTCGGGAACTGGGCTTACCAATCCTCGATCCCCTTCACCATCAGGACTGACCACCTGAAGGTGCTGGGTATTTGGTTTGGGGGGACTGGGGTGTGTGCCAAGTCTTGGGAGGAGCGGATCAGCAAAGTGAGGCAGAAACTGGGCAGATGGAAGCTACGGTCACTCTCCATCGCGGGAGAAATACCAAGTCATCAGGTGTGAGGCACTGTCATTGCTATTATACGTGGCACAGGTCTGGCCTATTCCCAGAACCTGTGCCGCTGCAGTCACCCGGGCCAACTTCCAATTTATATGGAGATCAAAGATGGCCAGGGTCCGAAGGGACTCGATGTATAAAGATCTGGGCAACGGGGGAAAAATTACACCCAATGCCACCCTCACCCTGATGGCCACCTTAGTGTGTGGCTGCATCAAGCTGTGCGTGGATCCCCGGTACACAAACACCAAGTGTCACTACATACTGAGGTTGTGCCTGTCCCCGGTGTTGGGAAGGATGGGCCTGGCCCAGCTGCCGCGGAACGCTCCGAGTAGTTGGACTGTTCCGTATCACCTGGCCTTCGTGGAGAAGTTTATGAAGAAAAACACCTTTGACCACAAGTCCATCAGGAAGTGGTCAGCACGTAGTGTCCTTGAGACCCTTCGGGAAAAGGAGAGGGCGGATCCTATCGAGCGGTTCCCTGAGCAGACTGTCAAAGCCATTTGGCAGAATGCCTCATCGCCAGAACTTTCCAACAAGCACCAAGACATGGCTTGGCTGGTGGTGAGAAGGGCTCTGCCTGTGAGATCCTTCATGCACGCCCGGACTCTCAGCCGCACCGCATGCTGCCCTCGAAGCGGCTGCTGGGGGGGGGGGCACGAGATTGTCACACACCTCCTTTTGGAATGTGCCTATGCAGAAGAAGTCTGGAGAGAAATGCAGTGGTGTTTGTCGAGGTTCGTCCTGAGCAGCGCTGTGACATGGGACTCTGTGCTCTACGGTCTGTTCCCTGGGACGCACACCGAGACTAACATCAACTGTGCCTGGAGGATCATCAACTCGGTGAAGGACGCTCTCTGGGTGGTCCGAAACCTGTTGATCTTCCAGCTGAAGGAGCCAACCCCAACTGAGTGTTGCAGACTGGCACATTCCAAGGTCTAGGACTACGTGTTGAGGGACATGCTGAAGCTTGGGGCAGCTGCCGCCAAGGCGCGGTGGGGAAAGACCACTGTGTAAAGTCTGCCTGCCTAAGCACAGGGGTCCGACACAGTAAGTGGGCTCCACTGACCCCCCACTAAATATGTGGGTAATAATCGTACAGACCTGTATATATGAATAATTACTGTCTCTGTATGCCAAGAAATGGAATGTTTACGTATGTATGGCATGACCAATTGTACAGATCATCAAAATAATTTTATGAATAAAGTATATTTTTGAAATAAAAAAAAGACTTCTACTGCCTGCAGGATTTCCCTGGTGTGAGCTATTTCGACGTGAACTTCAGGAGCTGCTCACACTGTTTAAACACTCCTGGATTCAAGGAGAAGGAAGGGGAGCCTCCATTCTCCATCTTGTGTGTGTGCTTCCTGCACAGAGGAGTCGGGTTGTTACAATCCATATGTACAACCCCCATGTCCCAGCAGCTGATGTCCTGACCTTCCTGGGAAGGTATGTGCAGGTTAAAGGAGACAGCACTGATGTGGTTGACCCGTTCGGAATCTGGACCAGCAAGCGGCAGGTCAAGGTGACCCTGAGGGTGGACACCAGAGGAAACATCCTCCACCCACCCTCCAGCTTCACAATCGGAGGGAGCAGGGGCTACCTGACGTACGCAGGGCAGCTGAAAGTGTGCCGAACCTGCGGGAGGTCAGGACACATGGTGGCGGACTGCAAGGAGGCGAAGAGCTGCAACCTGTGCAGAGAGGCCGGTCACATGTACAAGGCCTGCCCAAGACTGGGGGGGTGGGGGGCCACTACCTACGCACAGATGGCTCGAGGTGGCAAGGTGAGCCGTGGACCGCAAAAGACTAGCAAGGTTCAACCAAACAGCAGAATAGGGGGCCCACTCAGTAATTGGGCTCTGCTGACACCTCAGCTAAACACCTGGATGGTTAATATACAGACTTGTAAATACAAATGACTCAGTCTTGATCTCTGTATGTAAAAAACATGCAATGTATACATATGAATAGCATCACCAACTGTACAGGTATCAAAATATTTTGATGAATAAAGTATATTTTTGAAATTAAAAAAAACATTGATTATGATGTGACACCAGCCCAATTTCCCTGGGTCAGGTGCTCATTGGGTTTTGTGGGTTGAGTTCCGAGCAGGATTCCCAGCAGGATGAGAAAGGCCTTTGCTGCAACTGGAGAATTTGGGTCAAGCTGCACCCAGGACAGTCAAAGAGGAGCAAGGTACCTCTGAGGGACAGGAAGACTCCCAAAGATGGAGGAGAGAATCGAAGACTCCTCGCTGCATAATGGACTCAGACATGGGGACGGCAGGAAAGATGCCCATGACTGACCATTTTCCCTCCAGGTAAGCAATCAATGGGCCCTTTGTCACCCCAGGGACTCTCTTGGTAGTTCTAGAGGGATAGTAGCAGTAAGTTAGGGAAATGTGTTGCTTGCTGGGCCCTAGTTTCCCAGCATCATTTTGATGTTGTACAGGGTGACAGCAGCGTTTCTAGCAGAAAACGTAACATTGGGGTAGTTGTCCAATCGCCAGCCTTTACTTCAAGTATTCTACCTGATTGAGGGCTGCACAGCAGAGTCTCTGTTGCCTCAGTTTGCTCTATAATTATGAAGGCTGCTCATCCAATTCAATTGCCCAGCTGCAGGCTTCCTCCCTTGTGTTCTCGAATGACGTTTTTCAACAGGAACCCTGACAAACTGGCTGCTTTCCCAATCTGGAGATGCTGTGACTGAGTCCAATACCAGTTTGACAAGGATCAGCGACGGATTTCAAGGTCAATTAATTGGCCTCAAAAGGGGACAGGCACAGAGGCAGCTGTTCACAAAGTTTCATGTTGTGAACCAGGATGCAAATTTGCCTACACCATTTCCTGGTGTTAGAATGGGGAGTGCTGGGTGGCCAAATAAAGTGCTTCAAATGTTACTTACAACCTATTGGCAGATGTCACATTCCTGATGAAGGGCTTATGCCTTTCGTTGACTCTCCTGCTCCTCGGATGCTGCCTGACCTGCTGTGCTTTTCCAGCACCCCACTCTGGAGCCTATTGTCAGGGGCTGGCTGACAGACTGGGTAGGTTGGTGTGGGGTGGGGTGGGAGACTTTCACCCCAGCCAGAGTTTATGGCCCGCTATACCTTCCTGATCTCAGCTGCCACCATGGACCAATCTGTGGAAGTACTCCCGCAAAACAGTCGTGGCCTGGGTGCTAAGCTTATATAGATGCATATATAGTTATATAGATACACCATAGAAAGCATCCTATCCAGATACACCACAGCGTGGGAATGGCAACTGCTCTGCCCAAGACCACAAGAAATTACAAGGAGTTGTGAATACATTCCAGTCCATCATAAAACCCAACCTTCCAAACATTGACTCAGGAAAGCAGCCAGCGTCATGAAAGACCCCTCCCATCTCGGTTATACTCTCTGCCACCCTCTGCCATTGAATGGCAGAAGATACAAACATTTGAAAACATGTACCAACAGATTCAAGAACAGCTTTGTTCCCGCTGTTATTAGTTTTATGAATGGCCTTCTCATGTTGGAGTTGATCTTGCCCTGCACCTTCTCTGTAGCTGTAACACTATACTCTACATTCCATTCTATTACCCTGACATACTTATGGAAGGTATGATTTGTCTGGTTAACACACAAAGCAATACTTTTCACTGTATCTTGGTCATGACAATAATAAATTAAATCAAATCAAAAGCTAAAGTTTGAAAGGTTGGCAATGGAGGATGTATCAAAATGGAGAGGCCTCTTTCTCTTACCTGAAAAGGCAGCACCTTCAGTGTTAAACAGCAGGTTTCAAAGCCGGCCCAGTGTACCTTTTTAAAAGCCGGCCCACTGTACCTTTTTGGCCAATTCAGGGTAAGTTCCTTCAAGTGCTGGTTTCTCTCTTCCATTTGACCTGCAAATGGGGTTCTGAAATCTCTCAAGCAAAACTCCTGTCTGTGTAGCTCAGCACTATACTCAATGTTTATTTTATTCAATAACAATTAAAGATTGGTTTCATACTTTAACATTTCACTCTATCATCCACTAACCCCATAGCTATCCATTCTTATTTCCTTTTGGTCTTCCATTGCATATGTTCTTCAGTCTCATTCTTTCCATCCTTCATCCAACTATCCAACAATGTTGTCTTCACTTTCCAGCCATCTCACTATCCATCAATGTTTCATTATATGGATATATAAAGAAAGAGTTTGATACAAATGGTGTCGTTCACATCTTCAGGATGATCAAAAACACCTTACAGATAATGAAGACTCTAAGCACTATGCACTGTGGTGAATCTGCCACCATCACCATTTTGCTCGCTGACTTAGACTGGCTTTCAGTCTGGCAATGCCGCAAATCAAAACTCTCATCTTTTTCACATCCCTCCACAACCTGGCCTCTCCATCTCTCTGTAACCCCCTCAGTTTTTACAACCTTCTGATAGATATGCATCCTCATTTTAATTGTCCTACCATTGGTGGCTGTAACATCAGCTGCCTCAATCTAAGCTCTGGAACTCCCCCCTGAGACCGCATCAATCCTCTACACTGCTCTCCTCCTGTCATTCCTTTGTTTCTTTCTCCTTTCTCCTTTCAATCTTCTGCTGCATCCAAGCTCGGAGTTAGGATGTCATGTTGTGGCTGTGCGGGCCATTAGTGAAGCCACTTTTGGAATACTGTGTGCGATTCTGGTCTCCCTGCTATAGGAAAGACGTTGTTAAACTTGAGAGGGTGCAGAAAAGATTTACAAGGATGTTGCCAGGTTTGGAGGGTTTGAGCTGTAGAGAGAGGCTGGGGCTGAATAGGCTGGGGCTGTTTTCCCTGGAGCGACAGAGGCTGAGAAATGACCTTACAGATGTTTATAAAATCATGGGGGGCATGGATAGGGTGAATAGCCAAGGTCCTTTCTCAGGGTGGGGGAGTCCAAAACTAGAGGGCAGAGTTGAGGGTGAGAGGGGAAAGGTTTAAAAAGGACTTAAGGAACATCCTTTTCACCCAGAAGGTGGTGCGTGTATGGAATGAGCTGTCAGGGGAGGTAGTGGAGGCTGGTACAATTACAACATTTAAAAGGCATCTGGATGGGTATATGAATAGGAAGGGTTTGGAGGGATATGGGCCAAATGATGGCTCATGGGACTGGATTAATTTAGACTATCTGGTCAGCATGGACGAGTTGGACTGAAGAGTCTGCTTTCGTGCTGCACATCTCTATCATTCTGTTACTCTACCACCAATTCCTATCTAATAGTGAGGTGATTTGAGATGTTTTCTTAAGAAAGAGGAAACTGGAGGAAGTAAGAGATTACATTACATTATATATTAAAAGTGTTTTATCAAGGAAAACAATTCTTCAAACAAAGCCATAAATTTACTGAAGAATCGTTATGTTCAACCCTCATTCCCTTCATCAATAATATCCTATCTTTATGTACCAATTCATCTCTGCTCAACTCTTCTTGCCATAATAAAAGCATTATCCTTCTAATTATCTTCATGTTTTAAAATCTACCTGTGCATCGCCTATTCATCTTTTTTCCTCTACTCACTCATTCCTCCATTACTTTCCCATCCACCCATTCAATCTGCATATTCAAACCTGCATCTATACATCCCCTTTTCAACATTGCTCAAAGGAAATTCAAAATTGAAACTTTTTGTCTGGCACTCATCAGAACTGGGACAGACGAAACAGACCTGCAAAAACTGACGCCATTTTTTACAGTATGAAGAGAGAGTGCTGATTGGTTGGGCCGTGTTTGGCTAGAGATACAACATGAATAATTAAGGTCGCTTCCAATTCATCAGGGCATTGCTGTGGGGAGGCAGGGGAATTTGGCTTTCTCCATGGCCTTTTTATTACAAAAACTGGCAATGTACCTACTAAATAAAAACCAAAAGAACTGCAGATGCTGGAAATCAGAAATAAAAATGGGTGACATGGTGGCTCAGTGGTTAGCATTGCTGCCTCACAGCACCAGGGTCCCAGGTTTGATTCCAGACTCAGGTGACTGTCTGTGTGGAGTTTGTACATTCTCCCAGAGTCTGAGTGGGTTTCCTCCAGGTGCTCCGGTTTCCTCCCACAGTCCAAAGATGTGCAGACCAGGTGATTTGGTCATGCTAAATTGCCCGTAGTGTTAGGTGCATCATTCAGAGGGGAATGGGTCTGGGTGGGTTACTCTTTGGACAGTCATTGTGGACTTGTTGGGCTGAAGGGCCTGTTTTCACACTGTAAAAAGAAAGCTGGAATTGCTCAGCAGGTTTGGTAGCATCTATGAAGAGAAATCAGAGTTAACATTTTGGATCCAGTGGCACTTCCTCTGACCAGTTCTGAGAAAGGGTCACTCGACCTTAAATGTTAACTATGGTTTCACTGCACAGATGCTGCCAAGACTGCAGGTACTTACCAGCTCCTTTAGTCCACATAATACTGGGCCCAGAATATTGATGTATTTAGGTTCTAGCTAAAATAAATGTGAGGGTCTCTGATGATTTCTAAACCGGCTTCTGGTGTAACTCTTGGCCTGGATTATTTAACAAATGATTTCCAATAGTAGAATCTTACCTAACACTGCATGTATTTTTTGGAGGCTTGTTGGCACGGGCTGGTTGAGCATGAGTGGTGCACTGCCAGCTATGAATGGCCGGTGAGATGTGTTGTTTGATACCATCCACCAGTCATTGCGAATTAAGGCCTACCTTACCTGGTATCACACAATGACACTAATGAGTAATGTTATTTATGAGTTACAGTGCTGGTGTGATTTCTCCATGCATCCAAGACAGTATCTCTCCATCTGTTTAATTATCTTTTATCCACTTTTCCATCTACTAATTCAAGTCTGTCTACTCACTTACTGTTTGTAACATTGTGTACTTCCTCCAGTAAGTCTCTTGTTCCCTTTATTTGTCTAGCCATCCATCAAACCTTTTCGCCATTTTAATATTGCCCATCAGCCAAATTCCAATCCACTTAGCTCACCTTGTCCACTGCAATATCCGGTTGGAATTCACCTATGCTCCCTCATGTTTCCTCGCGTTCAGAGCTGACATTTCGGGTGAGGTTAATTTGGGTGAAATAACAAAGATGTATCCCAATAGCATTCTGCAATTTCAGGAAGAGAGAAATAACTTTCTTGGCCTGAAATGCGAAGCAACACTGTCAGTCATCCATGGCTTAAAACTCTTGCCCTGCCAAGTGTCTGATACAATATTTCCCTTTAATTAACATGTCTTGTCCTGTCTGACTGGCTCCTGTCTCTTCTCATGTAAAAAACAGCTTCTTATTAAAACTGCTTACAGTTTACTTGATTGACAGCTCGTTCCTTGCAGTTGAACCTCTCTGATGCTCCATTACCAGACACTTAGGGCATTGTTTGGCTTCATGCAGTGCCTGAGGGATACTGTTTAATAACACAGGCTATGTATTCTTTTCCAAATTATAAGACACCCAGGTAATATTAAATGGTACTCTCATCACGATTAGCTAAAGCTTTTCATGTTTTCCCAGTTTTCTTGATCTGACGGAAACACAGCGCTCAAACCTGGCCGTCAGACACTCCTGTCAGGTTTTTGGAAATAGGTGTGTGATGTAGGCGAGGGTGCCTCCGGGAGAGTTGGCTTTGAAATTGTTTCAGTCTTATTACAGACTGAGGACACTTGACAATGGGTTCTATTCACTCGATATGTACAGAACCACAGGGTCTGGAGTCTGCTAAGCAAGGCATCTGGCTCTGTGCTCTTGTATCAGAGAGCTGATGGCCAATGTGAAAGGCAGCTTCTCATCCTCTGGCCTAGTCAGTGAGGATGTGTCCAGCTGGACTTTCAGTGAGGACAGGATGAAAGTTAGTTACTATGGCCTTAATGGGTGAATATTTCACCATACCTACTCACTCGGCCAGCACTTATTACCCATCCCTCATTGCGCACTTAAGAGTTAACCACATTGCATACAGTCACACATAGGCCAGACCAGGTCAGGGCAGCAGTTTCCTTCCCTAAAGAACATTAGTGAACCAGGTGGCTTTTTTCACAATTCACAACGGTTATCGTTGAATTCAAATTCCACCATCTGCCCGACGGGATTCGATTCCATGTTCACAAGGACATTACCTGGGTCTCTGGATTAAACGTTTGGTGATAATACCATTAGGCCATTGCCTCCCTTGCCAAATTTCACTGGAGAGCTGCTGATTCCAGCTGGCTGACATTTGGGAACCGCTGTGGTGTCCTTGTTACAGAAAGGCTTTAGTAGGTAAAGGAACAGCAGCAGCATTACCTTTGAGTCTGCGTACCGCTACCATGGAGATGAAGCAGTGTCCTAACAAGTGATAGGGCCATTTCATTACTGTTGCTCTCCTCTCTTCTCCCATCCTGCTGTTTCAGGGCAGGCAACAGTGCTTGGGGGGGTTGGAAAGGAGCAACTCATCGAGAGAAAGTCAGTGTGAAGGAAGGAGGAGCACCATCTGTATGCTATCAACAGCTTGCTCCTCATGTCAGATGGCAGCACGAGGGTACGTCAGCTGTTGAGAAGAGGCACAAAGCAGGAACACGGTATTACCTTGAAAGTTCTGATATCAGCTACAACTCATACTGTCGACACCCAGTGCCAAGATGCAGTGAATCAAGAGGGCTCAGGAGATGCATGTGCTCAGTTGACCCACTATTTTATTACCATCTGCTGTATGCCAACCTGCCATTGAAAAGGAAGGGCAGGATATTGGCAAGTGTTGAGGTGATGTACCTCTCATAGCTGAGTTGCTGGAGGAATATGGAGCATGAGGTGAGTGGAGGCTTGCAGCAATAGTAGATATCTGAGGGTGATGTAGAGCATCTCTGAATGTTGGATATGAATTCTGAGTGCCAGGTATTGCTGCTGGGCTGAGTGTTGGAGGTGTAGTCAGTCATGTTGAATGGTTGCTGTAATAGTGAGAAGGAGATATTGTGTAAATATTGCCAATGTTGACCATTTCTTGAAAGTCATTAGACTGCTTGGCATTAGACTGCTTGTCCTCTTGCAGAACCAAGAATTCACCTCCTTGGTTCCTCCCACTCCTCTCTGAGGGTGGTCTTTGAGGTTCTCCTCAATGTCTCAGGGCAGTAGATCACCCCAATCTCCTACCCACCTGTGCCAGTAATGCCTCCAACGCCCCATCTCTGGATCTCTGAATCTGCCTTTGTGTTCAGTTTGCAAGAATTTTCAATGCACTCTTCTTTTTGTGCAGCTTCTGGTTAGGAGACTGCCTTCCTTTAAGAAAGAACAAGTGACCAATGCCATGCGATACCTGGGCCTCCTGTTGTGTGTGGAGAGCAAACCAGATGAGAGTGGAAGGCCAGTGCTCGCATCGCTACAATTGTCAGTAAGATCATTTGAATGAGATAAATTAACAAATACTGTCTTACACCCTTGTGCATGTGATGGCAGAACATGAATCATAGACCTCCCCACCCAAATATTGAAGGACATGAATTTTGTGCTCCATCAGTGCTATTACTGATGTCAACTGGCTGGCCAATAATTCAGGTACAAACAAACATACAAACAAAGAACAAGAGCCACTCAGTACTCCAAGCCTGCTCCACCAATCAATAAGATCGTGAAGAGTTTTTGCCCAAAATGTAGACTCTCCTGCTCCTCGGATGCAACCTGACCTGTTATGCTTTTCCAGCGCCACTCTTTTCGACTCTGAATCTCCAGCATCTGCAGTCCTCACTTTCTCCCAGTTCCTGATCTGATCTTAACCTCACTCTACTTTCCTTCATAACCCCAGTCATTGTTCATCCGCTTGGTCATCAAAAATCGATCTTGTTCTGCCTCTTGAGGAAGGGAATTCCAAAGACACATAACCATCTGAGAAGGAGAAAACACCTCATCTCTGTCTTAAATGGGCTAGCCCTTATTTTCAAACCATGACCCTGAATTCTCCCACTACAGGAAACATTTTTTAGTCATCCACTTGGTCAAGTTCCTTCAGGATCTTATGTGATTCAATTAAGTCACCTGCGATTCTTCTAAACTCCAAAGAATACAGGTCTAGTCTTTACCCGGAAGGCAATCTACTCATTCTACATATTAGTGTAGTAAGCCTTCTCTAGACTGCTTTCAACACATTGACATCCTTCCGTAAGTATGGTGACCAGATCCGCACACAGTAACGTACTCCAGATGTGATCTCACCAATGCTCTGAAACATAGCCTCCCTTGTCTTGCATTCAGTTCCTCTTGTGTGATATCAGTTAGCTACAGCAGCCTCTGAAACCTGTCGGCTTGGAATCTCATCAACACATGTGCATCTACAGGATAAATGTACAATTGTAAGAAATTAAGGGGTTAATTTTAGCTTTCACTAATGGCCAGAAACATGGCAGTATCCTTCTTGGACAATCGAGCAGTATGTATAACATAAACTTGAGCCATTCAGATTGGTGGTGAAAGTTATAATTTATTCCAAAGTCTGTGGGAGAGGAAGCAAGTTCATTGCAGTGGTGATGTCTCTGATGTTTCGTCACTTGCAGAAAACTTCCCTTTGGAGCATTGGCCAAATATGAAACAATGGCGCTGTTAATTGGGAACCATTTGGCAGATCTTTCGTATAGAACAGTGAAGAGGAGTTCTGATAAAATTAAGAGTGAGACAAGTTAAGGCACAATGTGGTTGAGAGACTAGGGGTGAAAGAACAATCTTTCTCTAGTATACTGCCCAGAGTATCACATTACTGTCGAATCAAAGCCCAGCTGCAGTCTATGCCTCCAGGATGGGAGGTAAGAAACATAGAGGTGAAAATAGAAGAAAATTACAAAGTAATAGCCACAAGCAACAAGCACACTGGCAAACGTTTCACTTTTTCTCGGCGTACATTATTTGAAGGAGAGATGAATATTGATTGTGCCTGTTGCTTGTTGCAAAAGTAATGAAAGCTTGTGCTGCAGACTCTCTGGCCCCCACCAAATGCACACCGTCCTGACTTGGAAATATATCACTGTTTCTTATGTATCACTGGGTCAAAGTCCTGGAGTTCCCTACTTAACACCATTGTGGGGCTACCGGGAGCAAATGGATTCAGGAAGGCAGCTCAACACCACACTCACACTCCTTGGAATTAATATGAAAATATTAGTTGTGTGAAGGTTACTTGAGAAGATTTGAGTTCACTCGCCTGATAGTCTGCCTGAATATTTCCTAGTGGAATTGGAAGAAAATTGCAAAAGACGGCAAGATATTTTGTTGCAACATAACATGCTCTGTTAAAGTTCCAGCATGCTTGAACTGAGACTTCCAGCCGTACGTTAGTGTGTGTTAAATATCCAGGAGTCTCCTCATTTCCCCTCCTTTCTTGCTCAGCCGACTGACCCTCACATCACATTTGCTGTTCTATAATGTGCCTTTGTAAACTGCTTCAGCCCCCTTGAGCCCTTTGAAGACTGCAGCAGTGTTCATGCATTGAGAAGCAACTTATATATTTAACCAGAGTGGCGTCAGTTACCCAGACTCAAATAACTGCCAATGTTTTTACATTTGCCTTCTCTCTGAAGGTACTCAGTGCTTTGGCAATGAGGTTAGAAAGGAACTGTCTCTAGGCTTCTGCTAATTCTCTGCTGTAACTGCAACATTTCAAGTCCAGCTCCCTCTGTACAATACTTCTGACCTCTATCCATCTCTATGAACAGTTTGAGTTGTTTCTGTTGGTATTTATAGACCATTGGTTTGTGGCCAGAAAGCCTTATTTTTCGACTTGAACTTGAACTAAATGGCTTGTTAGTTAAGAGACAATAACATTGCTGGGTGTGTAAAGTCTCACATAACCCAGACCAAGTAAAGATGCTGTGTCAACTTGGAAAATAACTCATTCCTTCTTCCTGATGTCAAAAAGTGCTGAAGCACTTAATCCTGCATATGTTATGATCCCAGTTAACAGCAAGGCAGTGTCACTGAAGAGGATTTTAACTTTCCAAATATGGACTGGGACTGCCATAGTGTTAATGGTTTCGATGGAGAGGAATTTGTTAATTGCGTACAAGAAAATTTCTAATTCAGTATGTCAATGTATCTACTAGAGAAGGTGCAAATCTTGACCTAGTCTTGGGAAGTAAGACAGGGCAGGTGACTGAGGTGTCAGTGGGAGAGCACTTTGGGGCCTGCAACCATAATTCTATTAGTTTAAAATAGTGATGGAAAAGGATAGACCAGATCTAAAAGTTGAAATTCTAGATTGGAGGGAGGCCAATTTTGACAGTATGAGGCAAGAACTTTCAAAAGCTGATTGGGCACAGGTGTTCGCAGGTAAAGGGACGGCTAGAAAATGAGAAGCCTTCAAAAATGAGATAATGAGAGTCCAGAGAAAGTATATTCCTGTTAGGGTAAAAGAAAAGGTTGACAGGTATAGGGAATGCTGGATGACTTAAGAAACTGAGGGTTTGGTTAAGAAAAAGAGGGAAGCATATGTCAGGTATAGACATGATAGATCAAGTGAATCCTTAGAAGAGTATAAAGGCAGTAGGAGTATACTTAACAGAAAAATCAGGAGGGCAAAAAGGGGACATGAGATAGCTTTGGCAAAGAGAGTTAAGGAGAATCCAAAGGATTTTTACAAATACATTAAGGACAAAAGGGTATCTAGGGAGAGAATAGGGCCCCTCAAAAATCAGCAAGGTTGCCTTTGTATGGAGCTGCAGGAGATGGGGAGGTACTAAACAAATATTTTGCATCAGTATTTGCTGTCATCCAAGATGGCCGTCCAGTATATAACCACAAACCTATTTACCCTCCTATTGCTCTGTTCTGAAACTTTGTCATCTCAGCTGCCTTTATTGGGAACTGAATGACTTCTTGTCCACTTCTAGCCATCTGAATCCTTTGTATTTTTCCATACTAATTCTTCTTCCTAATCGTTTTTCCTTCCCCAAGCAAATCTTCCAGCGCTGTTGAGTATGGCAGAGCAAGAAAGTGAAACTGATTCTAACAGAGAAGGGCTGTCACCAGATGGCTGAAGGGTCACCTTCCTTCACCTTCAGCTCATTCTTTTTGCATTATCCTCCTTCTCATCCCACACATGATCATCCTCTTCCTCCTCCTCAACCTTCTACTTGTTTGTTGATGCTGAGGAAGAAGGATATGAGTGTGCAACCCCCTACTGAATATGATACGTGTGAGTCAGCAATACTGCAGTGATTCCTGGTTTCATGCTCAGTAAACCACACAGTGATTAATCAGACCCCTGAACTCCACCCCCACACACACATCTTGCAAAATGGAGTGTCTCCCCATCAGATCCTTTGTCTTTTCTTCTTCACGTGAGAGATTTCCCTCCCAATCCCAGCAGCCCATCTCTCCCATTGTATAGTTTGCAGTTTTCTCCTGCAGAAAGAGAAAAAAAGAGAACTGATGGATTTATGTCAGATGTCTTCTGACAGCCGAAGGGAGGGCAGTGAGAAGCGATCTGGGGTGTGGATGTCGATGACCTTGGTGTAACTGGCTAGACACAGTGCCTTGTGTAATGCACTGTAGTTACTGCGCTGGGATGTCCAAATTCACCTCAGTCAGAAGGACAAGACAGTCCCTTTCCTGTTTGTTATCCCCCTGGAAAGTGCACACATGCACATCAGATGGAGATAAGATGAAGCTAGTTGAATATTATGTTGGCAATCAAGGTGTGTTACATATGGTCATGATGCCCAGTTGAAGAATGAGTCAGGTAAGAAAGTTAGCAGAAAAAGCGCTTGGACAAAATTGATCTCTTGCTATGGAATACGACACTTCACTGATAACACTTAGAATGGACAACAAAGAAACAGGATGGTCCCCTACATAGTCGTTATTTATACAACCTTCTCCCATTATAATTCATTCAAAACCAACATACCCTTCTCTCCATTTCTTCCTCATGCATTTATCTAGCTTAATCTTAAGTGCATTTATGCTGCTCACCTGAACTCATGTCTTTGGCAGCAAGTTTATTCCAATCACTTTCTGTGAGACAGGATTTATGTTTGTTTGGAGTTTCATTAGAGATAGTCAGCATGGTTTTGTGAGGAGCAGATCATGCCTCAGAAACTTTATTGAACTCTTTGAGGATATGATGAAACAAGTTGATGAAGGTAGAGCAGTAGATGTGGTGTATGTGGATTTTAGGAAGGCATTTGATAAGGTTCCCCGTGGTAGGCTCATTCAGAAAGTAAGGAAGCATGGGATACTGGGAAATCTGGCTATTGGGATACAGAATTTGCTGGCGCATAGAAGACAGAGGGTGGTGGATTGTGAAAAGTATTCAGGCTGGAGCTCTGTGACCAGAAGCATTCTGCAGGGATCTGTTCTGGGACCTCTGCACTTTGTGATTTTTATAAATGACTTTGATGAGAAAGTGGAAGGGTGGGTTTGTAAGTTTGCTGATGACATGAAGGTTGGTGGCGTTGTGGATAGTGGGAAAGGCTGTTGTAGGTTGCAACGGGAATTTGATAGGATGCAGAACTGGGCCGATAAATGACAAATGGAGTTCAACCTGGAAAAATGTGAAGTGATTCACTTTGGAAGGTCAAACTTGAATGCAGAATACAGGATTAAAGGCAGGATTCTTGGCAGTGTGGAGGAACAGAGGAAGCTTGGTGTCCGTGTCCATAGATCTTTCAAAGTTGTCACCCAAGTTGATATGGCCGTTAAAAAAGGCATATGGTGTGTTGGCTTTCATTAGCAGAGGGATTGAATTTAAGAGTCATGAGGTTATGCTGCAGTTCTACAGAGTCCTAGTTAGATGACACTTGGAATATTGTGTTCAGTTCAGGTCCCTTCGTTTTCGGAAAGATGTGGAAGCTTTTGAGAGAGTACATAGGAGATTTACCAGGATGTTGCTGGACTGAAGGACATGCCTTATGAAGCAAGATTGAAGGAGCTAGGGCTTTCCTCACTGGAGTGAAGAAGGATGAGAGATGATTTGATAGAAGTGTACAAAATGAAGAGAGGCATAGATAGAGTAGATATACAGAAACTTTTTCTTACAGAGGAAATGTCTATCGGGGGAGGCATAATTTTAAGGTGATTGGAAGAAGGTATGGGGAGATTTCAAAGGCAGGTTGTTTACTCAGACAGTGGTGGGTGCATGGAATGCACTGTCAGCGGTGGTAGTCGAGTCAGATACACTGGGGACATGTAAGTGACTCTTGGATAGGCACATGGAAGTTAATAGAATGAAGGGATGTAGATTAGTCAGATCTTAGAGTAGAATAAAAGGCCAGCACAACACTGAGAGCTGCAGAGGCCTGTACTGTGCTGTACTGTTCTATGTTCTATGTTTTTACCATTTCTAAAACACACCATAAGTATCCTGGGGTTACTATTCACCAAACCTGAACTAGACCCGTTATAAAAATGCAAAGGCAGGCCAGACTCTGGGAATTCTGAGTCCGACAACTCACCTCCTGAATCCCCAAAGCTTGTTCATGACCTATGAGATGCAAATCAGGAATGCGATGGAATATTCTCTGGTTGCCTGGTGAGTGCAGTACTGACAATACTCAAGAAACTAAACAGCTGGGGGAGGTGTTGACCAAGTTGGTCGAATCTGAAAGGACGTCAATGTGAGATTGGATCTGAGGCAGGTGGTGAAGCAACCAACGAGAGGGAAGAAAAAAAACTGCTTGACATTTTTCTCATCCATCTGTCTGTCACAGATGCATTTCCCATGATGATATTGGCAGGAGTGACCACCACACAGTCCTGTGGAAACAAAATCCTGTATTTACATCGGGGCTATTGTTGTTAGCATTACCATTGTGCTAAATTTGATAAATTTTGAACAAATGCAGCAACTCATAACTAGGCATCCGTGAAGTGCTGTGGTACAAAAACAGAAATTGCTGGAAAAACTCGGCAGGCCTGGCAGCATCTGTGGATAGAAAGCAGAGTTAACATTTCAGGTCCAATGACACTGCCTCAGGACACAGTGCTATGGTATGTCAGCAACAACAGACCTGGAGTAGCCCACAATCTGTAACCTCATGTTCCACCATACCCTGGCTCAGGTATCTGAGTCTTGGTGCTGCGGATCATTTGACATGTTCAATGCATGTTTCCTCTATGTCATAGAGTGAGTGAAATTTGGAAGTCAGGACTGGTTAATTGGCTATCATTGAAATCCCAGAATATGTCCTAACTGGAAATATTCCCAGGCTACTTTCAGCTCTCTGCAGATTCATTTGGAAGTTTCTACAATGATAGAAAGTATTTTTTTGATGGATATAATTCATTTTGGGTGTGAAACTGTCAAGTTCAGTAGCACCTTAGCAATGAAAAAAGCATTGTCAATCATCTTTTATTTTATTCTCTGATTGAAAGCTGAAACATATACTCTGGTACTCAAATTACACTGCATATGCTAATTCATAATCTTCAACATATAGACACACCATTACTATTAGGTGGGATGGTGGGATGGTACTCCTTTCCTTCTCTACGTTGAGTTTTGAAACGAGACTCCTTGTCCAATCAGTGATGTTTAACTGGTTACATAGTGTAATCAAAAAAGACACAGTCAGATGAGGTGCTTTGAGTTTTAAAAGGAAATGAAGGTAATTGTCTCTAACCATACCCACTCTTGTTAAGCATTCAAAGGTCGTAGATTACTGAGAAAAGAGGGTGGATTAAGCAGGTTTGGGTCCAATAAAACTAAAGCAGTATAGGACTGTTGAGGGTTGATAGTTCAACTGTCTGGCCTTCACCTGGGATCCTGCTAGTTTGGAAAGAGACAGAGAAAACACAGACTCGTGTCATATATCGCGTGTGTGCCGGACTGGGAAGTAAATAGTTGGCTTGTCACATGTTCTTCTCCCTCTAACTGACCAGTGATGCAGACATGGTCGTGGCTAGTGCATTTCAGTTGCTAGGCATACATGATGAGATTATGTCTGAAAACTTTTGTTTCATAGTCAAAGCCCCAGTGTCCAAATGGTTATGTATAATGAAAACAAAAAATATTGGAAATCACAATGGATCAGGCAGCATCCATACAGAGAGAGCAAGCTAACATTTTAGGTTTAAAGTTAAAAATCACACAACACCAGGTTATAGTCCAACACTATCACCTGGTGAGTGTCGCTCCAAAAGCAGGTGTGCTTCCAATTAAACCTGTTGGTTAATAACCTGGTGTTGTGTGATTTTAAACTTTGTACACCCCAGTCCAACACCGACATCTCCAAATCATTTTAGGTTTAGAGCTCACCAGAGCTCATCTAAACTCAAAATGTTAGCTTGCTCTCTCTCCATGGATGCTGCCTGATCAGCTGTGGTTTCCAGCGTTTTTTGTTTTCAGAACAGATTCTAGCATTTGCAGTAATTAGCTCCTGATATGTATCATTGTTTGTTTCCTCGTAACCCAGACATTTTGATTAGATTAGATTCCCTCCAGTATGGAAACAGGCTCTTTGGCCCAACAAGTCCACACCGACCCTCTGAGAGTAACCAACCCAGACCCATTCCTCTACCCTATACTGTATTTACCCCGACTAATGAACCTAACACTATGGGTAATTTAGCATGGCAAACTCACCTGACCTGCGCATCTTTAGATTGTGGGAGGAAACCAGAGCACCCGGAGGTGCAGACTTTCGCCTGAGGTGGGAATTGAACCCGAGTCCCTGGTGCTGTGAGGCAGCAGTGCTAACCACTGAGCCATCGTGCCACGCATGGTTTTGTCTCATGGTGTAGGGGATGCTTCCTGTTCTGTAAAGGCATAAGATGTGTGAGTGCAGTTCTAGGTGTTGTTATCCAATATGCGTTTATCACTTATAGAGCTCTTATGGACACGTCTTATAGAGACATTAGCAGCGACTTGGGCATGAGAGAAACTATCTGATTACATTTTGATTTAGCAATCATGATTGAAACAGATCACAAGCTGTTGATAACCCTGTTAAAGAAAAAGAGAATTTGGATACTTGATTCTCAGCCTCCAGACACCCTGTTTCCAGTTGACACAGTGCAGGGGAAACACCAGACAATGACTGATGTTCTGCCAAGAATTCCCATCAAACCCCCAAGCAAGGAAGGCAAGCATTTGTTCTAGCAGTTGAGATCTGTGTGGAATTCACCACTTAATATTTTACCAAAGCTGCAGGATTTTGTGAGGCTCAGTTATGTGATGAAAAGTGTGCACAGTTCCATACATGGTCATTAAGGATAACTAAGGTTATCCTCAAGAAGATTCACCAGGAGCATCTCGATACATCCAAGTGTTGGACCAGGTTACTACAGTTATTTTTAATCAAGGCTTGAACTGTCGCATTCCCCTGAAAACATAACTTGCACCTGCACCACTTTGTACATCATTTAGACAGAAGCAGACTGAGGCAAGGCTGAAGCAGAAAGAACATCCTTGAACCTGTTTTTGTTGCTGCTGGGCCTTTGGAATGACCTTAAGTCCTCCTTGAGTTCATGAGGACAGTTTTCTTCATTGTGATTGGTAACTATTCCCATTGAATCTAAGTACAGAAGCACAACTGACCCACCTCAGAGGCTGTAATAACCACTTTGAAAACTGTTTTCTATGAATGGAATTCCAGATGTAGATCTCGCGAGCTATCACTGCCTATTTCCAAGCCTTTGCAGCGTCATATGGTTAGAAACAGAAAGAGAGCATGTTTCTAAAGAAAGAGAGAGTGAGGGACTTAATGCAAAACACTAATCTTCAACCAGGCGTCTCTACCTACTGTCCAAAACAACTTTACCTGATGCCAACTGTTGATGGACTGAAGACAGTGACCCAACTTTCCTCTATTCCCCAGGTTATAACACTAAATGTTACATTGAACAATTATGGCTGAAGAAGGAATGTTACAGGATGGACCAAGCTCACCATCGGACCAGCAACAGTGTTCATACATACTGGAAACTGGATCCCAAGTCGGGGTCTGGGCTCAGCAATACATGGGAATAGTACTGGCGAAGTTACAGCAGTAGAGACCATTCCTTTTCTGCACACCAAATAGTCTTCTTCAAAGGAACAGGTGTGATTTAATTTTGTTAAAGGATAATCCAATAGCTGGAAAGTTTCTCTACGCAGACTATCAGGAGGTTGCTGTGGTGACTGAGCTGAATATGACTGAGGCAAGGCTGAAAAATCTTCAGCATCATAATGTACTGATCCGCCACAACCTGCGAGAGCACAAATACATGTTTCAGGAAATTAGAGAAAGTATTCCATAGTGCACCATGTCTCAGTGGTTAGCACTGCTGCCTCATAGTGCCAGAGACCAAGGTTTGATTCCAGCCTTAGAAAACTGTCTGTGTGGAGTTTGCATGTTCTCCCTGTGTCTGTGTGGGTTTCCACTGAGTGCTCCAGTTTCCCCCCACAGTCCAAGGATGTGCAATTTAGATGGGTTGGCCATGCTAAATTATCCACAATGTGTAGTAATGTGTAGGTTAGGTGCATTAGCCTTGGAAATGTAGGATTACAGGGATAGGGAGAGGGATGGGTCTGGGTGGGATGTTGTTCGGAGGATTGGTGTGGAATTGTTGAGCTCAATGGCCCGTTTCCACACACTATGGGGTTCTGTATAATGGAGTATTCTATATAATATCCCATCCTTTCTATACGCAGGCTGAGAATAGTGGGGATAGAGATCTTGGTTGGTGGATGGTGATGGTGGGAGTGAGGATAATGTAAAATGTTAAATATTAATAGAAATGTTAATGATAATGACTTAAAAGGGATTGAGTGAAGATGTAGTTGGGAGTATAATGATTAAGCTAATGACTAACATACATCCATTAGTGACACCTACCAAGGTAAGGCTACACTTGGAACTAGAATGGAGTCTGTAATTTTATATGAATTCTCTTTCCCCCATAGTGATGTATATAGTATAATAATAGTAAATAAACTATTGTTATTCACCAATACAAGGACAGACATGCCTCTCTGTATCTTTGGTATGATCTTACAACACTCCACTTCCTTCCCATCAATTTACTCACACTGACTGCAAAGATGAGCAAGAAGAATTAAATCTTTTCTTTGCTGCAGCCCCTTGTGCTGAGCACCTGATCAGATTTACCACAGGCCAAGATGATAACAGACCCAATAATTGCAGTGACATCCCGTGAGTGTGCCATGTTCAGACTGGCCAATGTGAAATTCTTTCCTTTGAATGTGAAGAGAAGGGTAATAAAAGGGTCTGACCAACAATTACTTTGCCCAGGTGTCTGCTTCTGCTTCTTTGTTACATAGCTGGCTTAAAGCACTTCTCCTTGAACATTAACCCAAACCCATAGGGTGGGGAGGGGAAGCTTGGGCACTGGGGTAAGCAGCTTTGTCTGAATGTTTTGCACTGAAGGTCCCTAGTTTTGCTCCCCATGGCCTCCCCCTTCATCACACCAATGCAACAGTTCCTCTATGTTATTCTATGAAACACTTTCCCAGTCTTACTCAGCTCCATCAGGTCATAAAGTCACAGAGTTGAAAAGTGTGGTGCTGGAAAAGCACAGCAGGTCAGGCTGCATCCGAGGAGCAGGAAAATCAACATTTCATGCATAAGCCCTTTGTCAGGAATGTTGGGAAGGGATGGGGGTGCTCAGAGATAGATAGGAAGGTGGGAGTGGGGGTAGGATGCAGGGGGGAAGGTAGCTGGTAAGGTGGTAGGTAAATGCAGCTTGGGGCTGATGGTGATGGGTGGGAGGGCATGGAGGAGCAGATAATTGGGAAAGAAGATGGGCAGGTAGGACAGGTCAAGAGGCGGTGCTGAGTTAGATCCGGGATGAAGTGGGGGGAGGGGAGATGAGGAAACTAGTGAAGTTGATATTGATGCCGTATGGTTGGAGGGTCCCAAGGCAGAAGATGAGGCATTTTTTCTCCTGTCAACAGGTGGCTTGGATTTGGTGGTGGAGCAGGCCCAGGATCTGCATGCCATTGGCGGAGTGGGAGGGGGAGTTGAAGTGGCCGGCCACAGTGCAGTGCGGTTGTTTGGTGCATGTGTCCCAGAGATGTTCCCTGAAACGGTCCGTGAGTTGGCGCCCTGTCTCCCTGATGTAGAGGAGACCACATGGAGAGCAACGGACACAGCAGATGAGGTGTTTGGATGTGAAGGAAAATCTCTACCGGATGTGGAAGGATCCTTTGGGGCCTTGGATGAGGTGAAGGGGGAGGTGTGGGCGCGGGTTTTACACTTCTTGTGGTGGCTGGGAATGGACCTAACGAGGGTGTTACAGAGGGAATGGTCTCTGCAGAATGTTGATAGGGATGGGAAGGGAAATATATCTCTGGTGGTGATGTCTGACTGTAGGTGGTGGAAATGGCAGAGGATGATGGGATGTATCTGGTGGTTGGTAGGGTAGAAGGTAAGAACCAGGAGTGTTATATCTTTGTTGTGGTTGGAGGGGTGGGGTTCAAGGGCGGAGGTGCGGAAAATGGAGGAGATGTGCTGGAGGGCATCGTTGTTCACATGGGAGGGAAAATTGCAGTCCTTGACCTCACCAGTTTCCTGATCTCCCCTGCCCGCACCTCATCCCAGATCCAATGCTCCAACTTGACACTGGTCTCCTACCTGTCCATCTTACTGCCCACCTATACACCTTCAACCTATCACAATCACCTCCCCCCCACCTGCTTCTACTTATTGCCTACTGAGTTACCTTCCCCCCTCACCCCCAACCCCACCCTCCTATTTATCTGTCAGCCCCCCCTCCCCTTTCATATTCCTGATGAAGGGCTTAAGCCCGAAACGTTGACTCTCTTGCTCTTCGGATGCTGCCTGACCTGCTGTGCTTTTCCAGCAACACACTTTTCAAATCTGATCTCCAGCATCTACAGCCCTCACTTTCTCTCACAGAGTCCTACAGCATAGAAACAGACCCTTCGGTCCAATCAGTCCATGCGATCCTAATCCCAAACTAAATTAGTTCCACCTGTCCACACATGGACCATATCACTCCAAACATTTCCTCTTCATGTACTTCTCTAAATGTCTTTTAAACATTGTACCCTCATCCACCAATTTGTCTAGATGTTCATTCTACACATGAACCACTTTCTGTGTGAAAGAAATTACTCCTCACATCATTTTAAATTTTTCTCCTCTCACCTCAAAAATATGCCTCCTCGTCTTGTAATCCCACACCCTAGGAAAAAGATACCAGACATTCACCACATACATGCCCCTCATGATTGTATATACCTCTATAAGGTCCCCCCTCAATCTCCTATACTCCAATAAGAATAGTCCCAACCTGTCCACCCTCTCCTTATCACTTAAACCTTCCATTGCTGGCAACATGCTGGGAAATCTCTTCGAACGCTGTGTGGGTCACCTCGGTCTTTTTTATGTAGAAGTAGCCCTCATTCTGATAATGCATGTGATAATCAATGCTTTTTCTAAAGGGGCTTCCAAACAGCAGCACATTCCTGGAATTGGCAGCTCTTAGCATTTCAAAACAAGGAGAACCACTAGGGGGGCAGCACTGAGCTGATGTTCGCTTCTGGCCTTGAATCTCAGCTTTGGGGGGATAAACCCCAAAATCCCACAGAAGGAGCAGACTGGTACTAGCGTTAGCACATTATTTACCACAACAGATAAACAAAGATTGGGACTGATTTGAATTTTGTCTAAACTCATCTGCTAATATAAGGCCCCGTATCTGTAGTTGTTATTTGAAATCATTAAGGAAACTACTATCCAGGAAAGTATAAATTGATTGACTACATGGACAGCAGTGATCATCTTTACCCTCAAAATGCAGGCCCTAATAAATAATTATGTGGAGTGTACTGAATTAATAAGATGTGAGAAAGTGAGTTTTTCATTCAGACAGGATGCAGGAAGACTTTGGGAATGAGCTCTGTCAGGTAACAAGGATTCTGCTGGTTGTCCATCAAGGAAAGATCTTGATTTTCCATCTCAAGTATTAATAAGGTGCTGCTTCTGTTCCCTGGCTGAAAGATGAAAGCTCCTTTGATCTGTCTCCTCTTCCTCCTTTTCCTGTTGTGTGAAGGGAGAACCGGTTTTAGCTTCTTCACCCTCAACCTCCTCAGCTTTGGATTGTGTTCATCCTTTCAATGGCAAAATTAGACAGTAAATAACAGTAATGTTGGACACTATTAGACAGTAAGTAACAGTAATGTTGAACACTCTATTAGGCAGTAAGTATCCGTAATGTTGTGCACTCTATTAGGCTGTAGAGCACCCTATAGGTGGATTTGACTGGATATCTAGAACAAAGTTGCTTCAGGTCTCATTTATCAGATTTCTTGTCGTCCCAAAGTCCTCTCCAACATGTTCTCTCCAACATCTCTGGATGTTGGATCATTGAACCACTGGTCACTACCAGATACATACCTTAGAATCATATACAGCCTGCTAAGAGAGGTCATGGACAATCTACAGAAAAAGATAATCAAAATTATATAACCACTGCACATTGACAGAAGTAACAGTAATATTGTGCACTCTATTAGGCTGTAGAGCACCCTGTAGATGGATTTGACTGGATATCTCGAACAAAGTTGCTTCAGGTCTCATTTATCAATAATCACATTGACAAATTAGTCAGGTAAAGATGTTCACAGCATATGAACAGAATTTATGTTCTCCTTTTGCTGTGTATGATCTGTTTGTTTTACTCAGAAAGGGTTTTATGTTTTCTTACTCTCAAAGTGCAGGTCCCAATAAATAATAAGCAAGCTTTTGTAGGTATTTTTAAAGCAACCTGTTCTGAGATATTGATACACATAGTTGGAGGAGGTGGGAACTCCTAGTTTGAAAGGAGGTACACTACCATTGCACTAGAAGAACACCCAAGCAAGCATTTGTAAGTTTAAATATGAAGATTATTTATTCTCACTCACATGCTGAAAATTAATTCAACATTTCACTCAATCAACTCGTGCACACATAGAGATTACTTGCAGATTGAGGTGTGTTATTGTCTTAAGGTATAATTCTCACAATCTCTTGTGAAAAGTCTATAGTTTCTTAGATAGTGATTGAAGCAAAGAATGTTCAGATGATGCGAGGTTTGTAAGGGTTGAATTTCTCGGAAGTTGGTCTTCAGAAGTTGGAATGGCCTAGAGGAGTCTTTGTTCTTGTCAGATCCCCATTTTCATGGCATTTTTGATAACTACTTCAGCTGCATGAATGATTTGCAGCTGGTTTAATAACTTTCAATTGCAGTTTCTCAGTCTATAAAGTAGCTTCTTGCTGAGTTAAACACAGATTACAAAAATGGCTCCCTCATCCTGTGATTTCCCCACGTTCAAAGCCCTTGACCCCAAAGTGTTATACAATACAATACAGCTCAGGGACAGGCCAATCAGCCCACCAAGCCTGTGCCAATTCCAAATTCTTACTTAGACCTGTTACCTTTTGTCCACTTTCTATTCCCTTGTTCGCCTCCTGTTCATGTATCCAAAATGATACGTCTGTTGTGGGGAAAATCACCACTCTGAGTCAGAATTGGGATTCGAAGACAGAGTTTATTGTACAAAGGAACTGGAGCTCCAAGGAGAGAGAGAGCCGTCCAGCAGCACGACTGTCAGCTGCGAGCCTTCTCTCACCCTCCGAGCACATATTATGATATTTTATACATTTCATGGTATAATGGTCCAAATATTGAGTCTTTGTGCAGCATGATTTGTTTACAGAAAACATTACAGAGTCACCTTCAGTTTCAGAGGAATGCTACAGAGTCATTGTCAGTTTCAGCAGTGACACAGAAGTCCATTGCTGCAGTAATTGGTTGTGATCATTCTTCCTGAGAAGGAAGACCATTTTCTGTTACTGCAAATCTAAGGTATTAACACTTGTATCCAAGCAATCTCAGGTAGTTAACATTTCTACTGAAGGTGGTGGCTGGACTCAAACACTTCGGTGGGCAGTAGACATTACTGATGTGTATTCTCTCCCCCACCCACCTAAAACCAATTATCAATGTTGTGTCTATTGTGCTGGTATCCTGTTGGCCTCGGGCAGTATCTGTGTATGCTTCACTGTACTTTTCCATGCAATGGCTCAGTGGCCATCTTGTGTCCGTGTGCCCCGTGTCACCATGCCCCATGCCAACTCCCACTTCACGTCTTAAATTATACCACATGCTTACTTCCACCACCTCCACTGGCAGTGTGTTCCAAGCATTCATCACCGTCTGTGTGAAAGATTTTCCCTGGACGTTTCCCATAAACTTTCTCCCTCTCACCTTGAACCTATGCCTTTTTTAGTTGACCTTTCCACCCTGGGAAAAAGCCTCTGACTACCTACCCTATCTCTGCTTCTCATCATTCTGTAGAACTCTTATCAGGTTGATTCCTCCGTCTCCAACTTTCCAGTGAAAGAGTTTATCCAACCTCTCCTCATAAATGAAACCCTCCAAACCAGGCAACATCCTGGTAAACCCCGGCACTAAGGGAGTCCCAATCAATATGGGGGAAGTTAAAAATCACCATTCAGGGTGTCCTCCCTGAACACAGTGGTGATATACTCCCAAACCAGTCAGGCAACTTCCCCACCTCTTCTACTGCCTCCTCTGTCTCATCTAAAATATCGATATCTGGAACATGAAGCTGCCAATCCTGTCCCTCTTTCAGCCCCATCTCTGTTGTAACAACACCACCATAATTGCATGTATTAGTCCAGACTCTCATCTATTTTACCTGTTATTCTAGTTGTACTGAAGCAGATACAATCCAAGCCTCCAGTCCCGCTGATCTCAGCAACCTCTCCCTGACTGCTCATCCTCTTAGTTACACTTGCCTTAGTCTCAAGCTTTTCCCATTGTGTGTATGATAATTATGTGCCCTGTGTTATCGGATCATAGGATGGTAAAACATGCAAAAAAAGCTTTGAGTTTCACCCTGCCTGTTTGGATGAGGGCAACCATCATTATATAATGGCAGGTTGATAGGATTCATTCACATCTGCCTTACATAGCTAGAATTTCAAAGCTCCCTTTTGTCCAGGGTAAAATAAATAAGGTTGGTAGGGATTCAATTTTTTTTTATGGTGCTCTATCCTTACATAAAGGAATGTGTGGTTTATCCAGATAGCTGTAAATGGTCACAGTTAATTAGGTATTTGCTGAAGATTTAGGGCTATCTGAAGCTCAAATGCCAAAGGTCACATGATTTGCAGCAGTCATTTTCATGGTGTGTCTGTGTCTATGTTTTGAAGTATTGACTGAAATATAATGATAGACTGGGACACGACACAGTTGTAATAATTGCTTCCTGCACTGGTGAGTAGTCTTTCTTAATGCAATAATGGCCTGCTCCCTCTTCTTCACAGTTCCATCGAGAAAGCAATAAATTGTGAAGTTCGCTTCAGTGGAACATTGGAGAAGAGAACATTATGACAGAAAGGAGGCAGTTTAGAGCAAAGGAGAGATAGGGATTTAAGAGAAAGAGATTGGAATGGGAGAAGTAAAGTAAAAGTTAAACTCAGAAGGAGCTAGGGAATAGAGAGAAGGGATTAAAGAGATGAGTGAGGCGTATTGACAATGTAGGCTTAAAGAGAAAAGGGACAGGCCAAGGAAGAAATAAAGATTAGCAGGAAAACAGGAAGGGCTGAATTTTACCAGAAATTGGCTCAATGTCATTTTTGACAAGATTTGTGCAGGGTTTCTCTCTGCAAATGCTATGGAGTTGTCTCATGCTCTCTTCCTAATTTCAATGTATTCACTGGGTACTGCACTCCTATGGTGCCCTACTCATCCTGTATTCCTACGAACTGTAGGTGGAGATACCCGCTAATGATAGGACATCTAGCATTTTCTGTAAAGCTCAGTCATCCCCAGTCAGGCAATGGCAGTGTCACCTGCCCTGAATGGCTCCGTTTATTTGCCCTGGACATATCTGTCAGAGGGGAACAGGTATTCTGCTTTGCCAAAGGGGACCTGGATGTCCTGTGGGAGGAGGGGGTGTGGTCATCATTCATGGGGCGTGCCCGGGATATTGATGACTGAAGGGAATCCACAGGGACAAAGGGATACCTGGAGCTGCGAGATACCTGCTCTGATTGGTGGGAATTGTAGCTATGTAGATTCCAATCAGCAGCTGAGTTGTGGAAGGAGAAACATTGATCGGGGAGAAAGGGACAGGAATTAAAGAGAAATGGAAATGACAGACGATGAGGGGAGAAATGAAAGAAAAATACATTCGAGAGTTGTGCTTTCTGCGCAATAGAGTGAAGAGTGTGGTGCTGGAAAAGCACAGCAGGTCAGGGAGATTCTGAGGAGCAGGAATATTGACGTTTTTGCATAGATTTTTCTGCTCCTCGGATGCTGCCTGACCTGCTGTGCTATTCCAGCACCACACTCTTGACTCTAGTCTCCAGCATACACAGTCCTCACGTTCACCTCTTTAGGGCTATACTCAATCAGGTTCTTCTGAAACTGAAAAATTCAAATCACTTCTGGCAGAGTGACATGACACATAATCACATTCTGCCCACTGAGTGATACTGAGTGATACTTCTCAGCAAGATCTGGGAGAGGGAAATAAAAAGGGTAAGGATCACCGGGAGAGGGGGCTGTAAACAGGGGATAGTGACCGGGACAGGGGGCTGTACACGGGGATAGTGACCGGGAGAGGGGGCTGTACACAGGGATAGTGACCAGGACAGGGGGCAGTACACGGGGATAGTGACCGGGACAGGGGGCTGTACACGGGGATAGATTACTTACAGTGTGGAAACAGGCCCTTCGACCCAACAAGGTCCACACCGACCCGCCGAAGCGCAACCCACCCATTCCCCTACATTTACCCCTTCACCCAACACTACGGGCAATTTAGCATGGCCAATTCACCTAACCTGCACATCTTTGGACTGTGGGAGGAAACCAGAGCACCCGGAGGAAATCCACGCAGACATAGGGAGAATTTGCAAACTCCACACAGTCAGTCGCCTGAGTCGGGAATTGAACCCAGGTCTCTGGCGCTGTGAGGCAGCAGTGCTAACCACTGTGCCACCGTGCCGCCCACAAGTACTGGGACAGGGGGCTGTACACAGGGATAGTGACTAGGAGAGGGCACTGTACACAGGGATAGTGACTAGGAGAGGGCGCTGTACACAGCGATAGTGACCGGGAGAGGGCGCTGTACACGGGGATAGTGACCAGGACAGGGCGCTGTACACGGGGATAGTTACTGGGAGAGGGCGCTGTACACAGGGATAGTGACTAGGAGAGGGCACTGTACACAGGGATAGTGACTAGGAGAGGGCGCTGTACACAGCGATAGTGACCGGGAGAGGGCGCTGTACACGGGGATAGTGACCGGGACAGGGCGCTGTACACGGGGAAATTGACTGGGACAGGGGGCTGTACACAGGGATAGTGACCAGGAGAGGGCGCTGTACACGGGGATAGTGACCGGGACAGGGGGCTGTACACGGGGATAGTGACCGGGAGAGGGGACTGTACACGGGGATAGTGACTGGGAGAGGGGCTGTACACGGAGATAGTGACCGGGAGAGGGGGCTGTACACGGGGATAGTGACTGGGAGAGGGGGCTGTACACGGGGATAGTGACTGGGACAGGGGGCTGTACACGGGGATAGTGACCGGGAGAGGGGGCTGTACACAGGGATAGTGACTGGGACAGGCGCTGTACACGGGGATAGTGACCGGGAGAGGGGGCTGTACACAGGGATAATGACTGGGAGAGGGGGCTGTACATGGGGATAGTGACCGGGAGAGGGGACTGTACAGGGGGATAGTGACCGGGAGAGGGGGCTGTACATGAGGATAGTGACCGGGAGAGGATGCTGTACTCGGAGATAGTGACTGGGAGAAGTGGCTGTACACAGAGATAGTGACTGGCAGAGGGGACTGTACATGGGGATAGTGACCAGGGGAGGGGTCTGTTCATGGGGATAGTGAGTGTGAGAGGGAGCCGTACACGGGGATAGTGACCGGGAGAGGGGCCGTACATGGGGATAGTGACCGGGAGAGGAAGCCATTCACGGGGATAGTGACCGGGAGAGTGGGCTGTACACGGGGATGGTGACCGGGAGAGGGGCCATGCATGGGGATAGCGACCGGGAGAGGGGGCCATTCACAGGGATAATGACCGGGAGAGTGGGCTGTACACAGGGATAGTGACTGGGAGAGGGGGCTGTATACGGGGATAGTGACCGGGAGAGGGGACCATACACGGGAATAGTGACCAGGAGAGGGGTCTGTAGATGGGGATAATGACCGGGAGAGGGGGCTTTACATCAGGGATAATGACAGAGAGAGGGGGCTGTACATGGAGATAGTGACTGGGAGAGGGGGCTGTACACGGGGATAGTGACTGGGACAGGGCACTGTACACGGCGATAGTGACCGGGAGAGGGGGCTGTACACGGGGATAGTGACCGGGAGAGGGGGCTGTACACGGGGATAGTGACCAGGACAGAGCGCTGTACACGGGGATAGTGACTGGGAGAGGGGGCTGTATACGGTGATAGTGACCGGGAGAGGGGGCTGTACACGGGAATAGTGACCAGGGGAGAGGGGGCTGTACACGGGAATAGTGACCAGGGGAGAGGGGGCTGTACATGGAGATAGTGACTGGGAGAGGGAGCTGGACACAGGGACAGTGACCAGGGGAGAGGGGGCTGTACACGGGAATAGTGACCAGGGGAGAGGGGGCTGTACATGGAGATAGTGACTGGGAGAGGGAGCTGGACACAGGGACAGTGACCAGGGGAGAGGGAGCTGTACACGGGGATAGTGACCAAGGGAGAGTGGGCTGTACATGGGGATAGTGACTGGGAGAGGGAGCTGTACATGGGGATCATGACCGGGAGAGGGAGCTGTACATGGGGATAGTTACCGGGAAAGATGGCTGTATACGGTGATAGTGACCGGGAGAGGGGGCTGTACATGGGGATAGTGACCAGGGGAGAGGGGGCTGTACATGGGGATAGTGACCAGGGGTGTGGGGGCTCTACATGGGGATAGTGACCAGGGGTGTGGGGGCTCTACATGGGGATAGTGACCAGGGGTGAGGGGGCTCTACATGGGGATAGTGACCAGGGGAGAGGGGGCTGTACATGGGGATAGTGACCGGGAGAGGGGGTTGTGATAGGTGTAGTGTCCTGCTGAGGGAGATGTCTGCTGGGAATGTCATTGCCCTTAATGTGTTGAGCTGCTTTCTTGAACTGCTGCAGTCCATATCTATGGTGGACTGTCTTGTTTATCACTGAACACCACAGACTAAACATAAGTTGTAGCAGCTGAGATGCAGCTACCTCAAGGTAAGCTGTGATTTCCAGCTGGTACCTTCCGCCTATGTAACTCACAGAAACATAGAAAATAGGTGCAGGAATGGTCCATTCCACGCTTTGAGTCTGTCCCACCATTCCATGGCTGATCATGCGATCTCAGTATCCCATTCCCACTTTCTCACCAAACCCTGGATCCCTTGAGCTGCAGCTGCCACATCCGGCTCCCTCTTGAGTATAAACTGGCCCCAACAATGTCGATTGAACAGAATTCCAAAGGTTTCCAACTCTCTTCCTCATCTCAGTCCTGAAAGGCTTACCCCTAGTTCTGGACTTCCCCAAGGTCGGGAACAGTCTTCCTGCATCCTGCCTATCCAGTCCCATCAGGCCTGTGTGATCCTCCCTCATTCTTCCCAATTCCAGGCCACTCAGAGGCTCACACACTTTCACCAACTGAGGCTGTCAGTGGCTCCTCTAAGCCCGACACGATCTTTTTGTTTCTTTTATTCTCTTAAATGCATCAGTTTTCCTTTTGGTCCTGCAGGCAATCTGCTTCAATGAAATATGACACTGCCTTCAAAGACTTTTCTCATGTGAGCCATCAATGTGTTCTGTGCATGGACCTGATTTGTCTGAAGTGCGTGGATGTGTGTGAGTGTGTGATGAGTGCCAGAGAAGGTAGCAATTATGCTCTCAATGGATGGAGACTGACTGATGTCCTTGGGCAGACTTATTATTTAGGTATGTCCATTTGATTTGATCTCTTGACTAACACAACACCCAGGGCAAGAACCCACTCAAGCCCATGGTGTGGGTTCACTTTGCCAGTTGGCCAAAGTGGAAAGAGGTGCCTTTTAACCTTTGCTCAAAAGGAATCCCATTACAAACGCTCTTCAAATTACTTCTGATTGGGTCAAAAATGGATCCTTTTGTACGTGCCTTCCCCAAAAGCGAGCTTCAGGTAGTTTGTCCCAGATTCAATTCCCTGGTTGGGTTGTATTAAATAGTCTCACCTCAGTGATGTCTGGGAAACTGGAATTATCCTCAATCTTTCTGCAAAGTGGAAGAACAGTCAGGAGGAGAAAATGAGGACTGCAAATGCTGGAGATCCAAGTCACAAAGTGTTTTGCTGGAAAAGCACAGCTGGTCATCGACACTCCGGTCGAAGAGCTCATGCACAGACTCTTGTGCATATGTGACCAGTTCAAATGGGCCTCGGGGGCCAAGGTAAACCGAGGCAAGAGCGAGGCCATGCTCTTCGGGAACTGGGCCGACCAACCCTTCATCCCCTTCACCGTCAGGACCGATCACCTGAAGGTGCTGGGTATTTGGTTCGGGGGGGCTGGGGCGTGCGCCAAGTCTTGGGAGGAGCGTATCAGGAAAGTGAGGCAGAAACTGGGCAGATGGAAACTACGGTCGCTCTCCATCGCGGGTAAAAACCTGGTCATCAGGTGTGAGGCACTGTCATTGCTGTTGTGCCTATTCCCAGAACTTGTGCCGCTGCAGTCACCCGGGCCATCTTCCAATTTATATCGAGATCAAAGATGGCCAGGGTCCGAAGGGACTCGATGTACAAAGATCTGGGCAACGGGGGAAGAAATACACCCAATGCCACCCTCACCCTGATGGCCACCTTTGTGTGTGGCTGCATCAAGCTGTGCGTGGATCCCCGGTACACAAACACCAAGTGTCACTACGTACTGGGGTTCTACCTGTTCCCGGTATTGGGAAGGGTGGGACTGGCCTCGCTGCCGCGGAACGCTCCGAGTAGTTGGACTGTTCCATATCACCTGTCCTTCGTGGAGAAGTTTATGAAGAAAAACACCTTTGACCACAAGTCCATCAGGAAGTGGTCAGCATGTAGTGTCCTTGAGACTCTTCGGGAAAAGGAGAGGGCAGATCCTGTCGAGTGGTTCCCTGAGCAGACTGTCAAAGCCATTTGGCAGAATGCCTCATCGCCAGAACTTTCCAACAAGCACCAAGACATGGCTTGGCTGGTGGTGAGAAGGGCTCTGCCTGTGAGATCCTTTAGGCATGCCCGGACTCTCTCCCGCACTGCACACGGCCCTCGAAGTGGCTGTGGAAGGGACGCGATTGTCACACATCTCCTTCTGGAATGTGCCTATGCAGAAGAAGTCTGGAGAGGAATGCAGTGGCGTTTGTAGAGGTTCGTCACGAGCAGCACCGTGACGAAGGATTCCGTGCTCTACGGCCTGTTCCCTGGGACTCACACTGAGACGAACATCAACTATGCCTGGAGGATCATCAACTCAGTGAACGATGCTGTCTGGGCGTCCGAAACCTGTTGATCTTCCAGCTGAAGGAGTTGACCCCGACCGAGTGTTGCAGACTGGCACATTCCAAGGTCCAAGACTACGTGTTGAGGGACGCGCTGAAGCTTGGGGCAGCTGCCACCAAGGCGCGTTGGTGAAAGACCACCGTGTAACTTCTGCCTGCCTCAGAACAGGGGGCCCACGCAGTCATTTGGGCTCCACTGACGCCTCAGCTAAATATATGGATGGCGAACGTACAGACCTGTATATACGAATGATTAATTCCGATCTCTGTACGTAAAGAAATGCAAGGTGCGCCTATGAATGGCACCACCAATTGTACAGATCATCAAAATAATTTTATGAATAAAGTATATTTTTGAAATATAAAAAAATGCTCGAAACATCGACTCTTCTGCTCCTCGGTTGCTGCCTGACCGCCTGTGTGTTTCCAGGACCACTGTTTGTGACTCTGGGAAAGCAGTGAGCCAAGTTCCTGCTGGGGTCTGACTGCAAAACCTGACATGGAATGGATCAGGCTGAGAAATCACATTTCACACATGACAAAGTTGGTCACTGTCTTTGTAAAACACCTGTTTTGAGAGGTGGAAGGATTTGAAAGGTGTTCAGAGTGTGGGGTTTTGATAGTTCGAGGTATGATAAGTTACAGAGACAGGGAGTGCTGAGGAATTTGAGCTCCCGCACAAGATTTTTATCATTGGGCTGGCGGTGGATTGAAGCCAGTCGAACAGAGATCATTGTCTTGTCTTTCACATGAAAAATGGAGCTTCCGGGAGCTCTGGAGGTGCACTCAGTGAAGACAATAGCTTTGGACAAGTCCTCCTTTTGGACTGAATAATAATCACAAGGAATCTGCTACCCTTTCCCTAATGTACCCTCTGTGATGTGATGTGATGATATTTGCAGATCAGGAGGCAGAAAGCCACTTGTTGCTGCTATATGCTGCTCCCCCCTGACAGGAGCATCCATAAAGATTGTCCAAGTAGAAAGGTTGGCCATTCGGCTCATTGCAAAATGCAGCCACTTCAGGGGCTATGCTGTGCTGCCACTGTAGAGCTCTAGTCAATAGGTAGAGTCCACAGCTCTCTCAAACTTGCTGCTGTTTGCATTGTGACACTGTTCCTAACTGGCTTGTGCTTGTTGATAATGAATGTAGAGGAATTTTTGAGTGTCTGTTCTTAAAATGTTTGATCAAAGCAATAGTTCCTGGCACAGTAGCAGAAGGTGACTAAGATTGAACTGCACTGTAAGAAGTAAATCAGAAGCTACATTGAAACATTGTTATGTGGTATTTCATCTTTGGAACATTAAGCCTAAATTACTTGGTCTGTTTACTTTGCACTAATTCCAAAACTTCTCCCAAGATAAGTATTGACCGCCTGATCGTTAGGCAGGCAATGTAAAGGAGCTGATCCTTTTATCGGTAGAAATGCTCAGAAATAATCAGGACATGATGAATGAGCCTATACGCATGCACACGCACACAAACACACACACATGCACATGCTCACATACACATACAAGCACGGAAACACACACACATGCGCACATGCGCACACAAACACACACACACACGGCACACAAACACACACACACGCCCACACCAGCACACACAGCACACATACACACACACACAAACACACACACACGGCACGCAAACACACACACACACATACACACACACACCCACACCAACACACACGCGCACACACAGCACACATACACACACACAAACATGCACATGCACACACAAACACACACGCGGACACACACACACCCGCATGCTCACACATACACATACGTACACACAAACACACGTGCACACCAATGCACACACAAACACAAGCACACACACGGCACACAAACATACACACACACATGCGCGCTTGCACGCACACACACACACACACACACACACACGGCACACAAACGCATACAAACACACACGTGTACACACACACGCACGCGTACACATACATACATGCACACAAACACACACACACACGCGCACCATCACCTATCAGTTACCAGTCGACATTTGCTGGTGAGGTCCACATATGAAGAATAGCTACTTAGAAATGCTGTTAAAACAAAACATGAAAGCTGGAGAGTGTGTACCTATCCCAGCAGGGGCAGATCACCCACAACTTCCAGCAGGACTGTCCCAGCAGGACTGTTCCAGCACAGCAGGAAAGGAAAAGCTAGAAATATAAACAAATGCACTTCCTGAAGCTTCTTTAAAAATTGAAGAGGGCAAGAAATGGCAGAGTTTCATTCAAAAGATTGAGAAATCCCCGAATTGAGTGTCAGTCCACCTCCTCTCCCAAGCCTCATGGAGCTGCCAGGTATTTCTTTACCTGTCGGAAATGCCTTTTCTGACTTCAAAGCATACATGAACACCACAAACCACTTCCTAATTAATATGCTGACAAGGAGTGCCATTCATCTGCTTGGACGTTCATCACAGACTGCTTGTTGTACTTTCATGAGGAGGATGTGAATACAATCAGGTAGAGCTTGACTTCATTAATAAATCACACTTTGAAATATGGGTGTGAGGCCCGAGACTCCTGTTTATGACAGCTTGACCTGGTAAAATCTCAGAACTTCTGGATAATTCCACTGAGCTCTGCTGCATGACAGTGTGTTATGGTTGGATAGGCTTATGGTTTATCCAGGAGCTCAATAGACTGATTGCCCGGCTGATATATATTAAAAGAATGCTTACAGCAGGAGGTCATGTGTCAGCCCTTTCCTTCAGCCTAGAAAGCAGATGGTAAGGCTTGTGGGAATTCTCAATACTCCCTCAGCACGTTTCCTTCCAGTTCATTTTCTCCCTGAAACTTGTTCTGAAATGGTTCTGTCACCTGTTCCAGCACCAAATCCTTCCTAAAACTCTGCCAAAGCCAAAACTTTCATTGACCCACCAGTGCTGGCCTTTCTTGGGCCTCAAGATCTGGAGTTTGTTCTCTAAACCTTTCTGTCCCTCCCACTACTCTCTCTCTCCCCTCCATTCTCTCAATAACACCTTGTATTTATATAACACCATCAATATAATCAAACATCCCAAAGTGCCACACGGGAGGATTATGAATCAAAGTCTGACATTGAGCCAACATATTGTTCTGCAAGACTTCTTCCTCTGCAGTGACTCTGTGGTTAGCACAGCTGCCTCACAGCACCAGGGCCCCAGGTTCAACTCCAGCCTAGGGTGACTGTCCTTGTGGAAGAAGAAGAACAAAGAAAACTTACAGCCCAGGAACAGGCCCTTCAGCCGTCCAAGCCTGAGCCATTCCAAATGTACTGTCTAAACCTGTCCCCCAATTCCTAAGCATTTGTATCCCTCTGCTCCCCACCTACTCATGCATCTGTCCAGATGCATCTTAAATGAATCTATCGTGCCTGCCTCTACCACCTCTGCTGGCAACGCGTTCCAAACGCCCACCACCATCTGTGTAAAGTACTTGCTGTGTGTATCCACCTTACACTTTCTACCTCTCACCTTGAAAGTGTGATCTTTCATTACTGAATCCTTCACCCTGGGAAAAAGCTTACCTCTATCCACCCTGTCCATATCCTTCATGATTTTGTAAACCTCAATCAGGTCACCCCATCTCCTTTTTGCTAATGAAAACAAACCTAACTTACTCAACCTCTCTTCATAGCTAGCACCTTCCATACCAGGCAGCACCCTTGTAAACCTTCTTTGTATCCTCTCCAAAGCGTCCACATCCTTTTGGTAATGGGGCGACCAGAACTGTACACTGTATTCTAAATTGCAGCCGAATCAACGTCTTGTACAATTTTAACATGACCTGCCAGCTCTTATACTCAATACTCGATCTGATGAAGGCAAGCATACCATTTGCACGATATCCCCTGCACAAAACCATGGGGAGTTTGCACATGCTCCCTGTATCTGCGTGGGATTCCCCCCACAGTCCAAAGCTTGCAGGTTAGGTGAATTGGCCATGAGAAATGCAGGATTATAGGGAATAGAATAGGGGATGGGGGTCGAAAAGTGTGGCACTGGAAAAGCTCAGCAGGTCAGGCAGCATCCGAGGAGCGGGAGAGTCGACATTTTGGGCATAAGCCCTTCATCAGGAATGTGGTGGGAATGGGAGGAAGGGTGCTGTCAATGTGATAGGTCAATGAATTTGGGGGAGTGATGGTGATAGGTCGGAGGGGAAGGTGGAGCGGACAGATAGGAAGGAAGAAGAGCAGGTAGGACCATTCAAGAGGGCAGTGCCAAGTTGGAGGGTTGGATCTGAAATGAGGTGGGGAGAGGGGAGATGAGGAAACTGGTGAAGTTGATGTCGATGCCGTGTGGTTGGAGGATGCCAAGGTGGAAGATGAGGCGTTCTTCCTTCAGTTGTCGGGTAGTTTGGATTTGGCGGTAGAGGAGGCCCAGGTCTTGCATATCCTTGGGGGAGTGGGCGGGGGAGTTGAAGTGGTCGGCTACAGGGTGGTGGGATTGATTGGTGCATGTGTCCCAGAGATGTTCCATGAGTTGGCATCCTGTCTCCCTGATGTAGAGGAGACCACATCGCAAGTAATGGACACAGTGGTGAGGTGAAAGTGAGGACTGCAGATGCTGGAGATCAGAGCTGAAAATGTGTTGCTGGAAAAGCGCAGCAGGTCAGGCAGCATCCAAGGAGCAGGAGAATCGACGTTTCGAGCATGAGCCCTTCTTCAGGAGCCAATCCTGAAGAAGGGCTCATGCCCAAAATGTCGGTTCTCCTGCTCCTTTGATGCTGCCTGACCTGCTGTGCTTTTCCAGCAACACATTTTCAACAGTGGTGAGGTGTTTGGATGCACTGGAAAATCTCTCCCAGATGTGAAAAGGTTCTTTGGGGCAATTGGACGGACATGAAGGGGGGAGCGTGCACGTTGGCTTTACACCTCTTGTGGCAGCAAGGGAAGGTGCCGAGAGTGAGTCTGGTGAAATACTCTTTGGAGGGTCAGTGCAGACTCGATAGACTGAATGGCCTCTTGTGCCCAGTAGGGATTATATGAATTGTTAATACAGCTGTGAATGCAGCTTCTCGTTCTTTCTCAACAGTTGTGAACAGTTTTCTCTTGCAGTGAGAGAAAGCCAAGAGTTAGCAGCATGAGGAGTTATCTGATTGCTAAACAATGGTGATGAGCTCATTGAGGGAAGGAGTGATGACTGTGGGCTGGGACTGTTAGTACTGGCTGATTGAGATGGGGAATTTAGGAGGAACCTGGTCAGAAATGAATATGGCTGACTGAGATGCAGTGGCTCAGGAAGATAGCAGACTGTGTGAGCTTAGGGGAGGGTAGACATCTGAGAGACACAGGACTCTCACCTTGCTGGGCCTTAGGACGATATTCAAAGATTAACAGCCTTTGCTTGACATGCTCAGCACCCCCACTCCACCTCTTCAGTTACTCTGCAACCTCAAGCTAGGCCTTTCTGGTGGGATTGGCTGACCTCTTCTTGCCGCTCCCCCCCCCCCCCCCTCCTCCCCCTCCCCTACAAAGAGGACATCTCTCTCTGTGCCTTGTCTGCTTCCTTACAAACGGGGACATCTTTCCACACCTTCCATCCATTGTCCTGCTCTTTACTGCCTCATGCTGAAGGGTTCACAGCTCACAATGGTGCCTCTGCCAGTTCTGTCGTAGGTCCTTTTTATTAGAGATTCTTCGTTCCACTTGCCCTCCCAAAATGTGGTGACGAGCGGTTAATTAATCGGCTCTGGGAAAGATTAATTAAAAGATCCATGAATTTAGAAGTCAGATTTGTAATCCTGAAATTGTCCAGACTTTGATCTAGAAACTGAGGTGGTAAAATACCAGCCTTTGTCTGTTGATCCTCATCATTTCCCCTCAGTCCCTGACTAATCTCTCTGGTCCCAGACTCTCTCTTGTCTTAATACACTTTCTGAAGTTGATAGCACACTAAACAAAAGCTTCACCTTTTCGAATTAGAGTCTTAGAGATGTGCAGTGTGGAAACAGACCCTTCAGTCCAACTCATCCATGCTGACCAGATATCCTCAATTAATCTAGCCCAATTTGCCAGCATTTGGCCCACATCCCTTGAAACAATTCTAATCATCTGAACATCCAGATGCTTCTTAAATGTTGTAATTGTACCAAGAGAAGTTGCTAACAATTTCCTTGTGATAAAGCCCATCCAACAAATGACAGGCATTGAGGACATTAAAACGCTCTGTGAATACATTAAGTCATGCTATTATGAAGTACTTGATTAAAAGCGCAACACCAGGAGACATAAACAAGAAGTTAAGTTCTTTAGACAAGTAGTGAACACAAATGTGGAGAAAATTAAATTTATCTTGGATGGTAAAGCAAACCAGGCATGAGTTGCAGACCATCAATCCGCTATCCAAGTTTGATGACTCAGACAGAATTTAAAGCAAGTTGCTCAAACACTTGCCTGTTCAGTGCCTTGGACCTATTGTGAATTTTATCCTCAAACATTCAATAAGTTATAAGTACTTTTTAATATTTTAAGAATATCAATGGTTTACTATACTAAGTCCCTGACACTAATTTATGACAAATTATATTTGCCATAGAATTATTAGTTTATATTTTTAATAATCTTGATAATTTTGTGCTTTTTGAAAGTTTTGAAAAACTTTCTTTGATTTTTAAGTGATTTGAAGACTGATCAAGAGAACCACATGCAGAACTATCTTTCCCATATTTCTCTTTCCTAGTGAAAAAATTACTCCTTTCATTAACAGTGTGGGAGAACTGGGATGAGGTAGGATTCTTTGTTTGAATCAATGTCCTGCGTCAGTCAGATATGAGCCATGCTTATTTAGAATTGACTGGAGCAGAACGGTGTTTTCAGAACATTGGCAGCTCTTCAACCTTGTAACAGTTCATTGTGTTTGTACAAAAGCATCGGCTGCACAGACTTCAAGGCTGTTAACCACTCAGTAATGGAGAACTGGCAGCCTGTGACAAGTCCGCAGAACAGCCAAGGGATTGACATTGTATCACCAACTGCAAACTATACATCAATCGCATGTCTTCATTGATTGGATGCAGTTTGCCAGTTGCCTGTTTTAACTTTTCAACCTCCCCATCCCCCCACTCCATCCCCTACTTTTCCATTCTTCTCTTGCTGCCTCTTGCAGCATCGCTCACCCCTTTGGTACCTCATCCCAGTTGTTTTTCTTTCTGTGGGAACGTAGAGAATGAACATTGGCAGACGGCTTCATCAGAATGGGCATTGCAGCCAAGCGCAGACCTGTTCTCATGCGCATTTTCACAGACCCACTTTCCAGCAGGGGCCACTGGATAGCAGTCAGCACTGGAACCCTGACTGAATTTGCCTCTTCACTGGTCCACGGAGTTGCCGACAAAGCTAACATCGCCTTTGGGTTAATCTGCTAAGTTAGCACAGTCAGGAGATGTATTTGCCAATTGTGTTATTAATATATTTGGATCACTTGTTTCTGCTGGTGGCTACAATATAGGGATACTCCACACAGAATTCGAATTTACTGCAAACAAACACTTCCTCGGACAGTGCTCCCTAAAGCGGGGGTTAGGCTGAGACAGTAACTGGCTGATTTAGTGTTCTGGCCAGGTTATAACAGCTGTACCACTGTCCTCCTGCTCTGACAGTTCCCACTGAGGGGTCATGACAGGGCCTCAAGCCTTGAAATGGGGTCACAGTGAGAAAATGTTTGGGTAGCACCACCCTAAAGAGCAGGCTCCTAGTTACGAGACCCTGAAAGATGAGGAAGATCATGACCTCCAAACTAGCTCACTCATTCTGAATGACTGGATAGAGTTACAGCTCTGGCATCTTATTGGTTCATGAATGATTGAACAGACATCCTTTCCATTACTTCAACTGAGAGGTTGTTCCAAAAGTTGGTCCTTTTCTGTGAAAAGGAATTCACAAAACCTTCCTGTATTTGCCTTTCACTAGTTTGAACCTCACATTTCAAGTTGAAATAATTTTCTGGTTTACCTTTTCCAGATCCTTCTCTATCTGCTATACCTTCAGAAGTTCACAACTATCCCCACACTGAAGACTCTGATTCTTTATAACTTAACAGTTATGTTATACATCCTCCCACCATCCCCATCAATACCTTAACATGGCTGTCTTAACAAATTGTCCAAAACTGGACATAATGCCAGAAAAGTGGGGACTGACAAGAGCACTCTACACGTTGATCTTGAACATGGTATTTTAAAACTGGTGTTACCAATGTCCTGTACATCTGTAACATGACCTTCAACTCCTTTACTCAATGCACTGACCGATAAAGGCAAATGTGCAAAACACCTACTTCACCGGCCTATCTATCTGCAACTCCACTTTCAAGGAACAATGCACCTGCATCCCAGGTCTCTTTATCCAACAAAGGATCAATGTTGGGTCAACTGTATTTTTGTCATTTATATAAATGGTCACTAATTTTACTGATGACACCAAAATTGGAGGTGTGGTGAACAGTGAAGAAGGTTACCTCAGAGTACAACGGGATCGTGATCAGATGGACCAATGGGCCAAGGAGAGACAGATCGAGCTTAGATAAATGCAAGGTGCCGGCATTTGGCCCATATCCCTGCATTTTGGAAAGGCAAATCAGGGCAGGACTTATACACTCAATGGCAAGGTCCTTTAGAGTGTTGCTGAGACCTTGGAGTGCAGGTTCATAGCTCTTCGAAAGTGGAGGCGCAGGTAAATAGAATAGTGAAGAAGGCATTTGGTATGCTTTCCTTCATTGGTCAGAGTACTGAGTACAGGAGTTGGGAGGTCATGTTGCGGCTGTACAGGACATTAGTTAGGCCACTGTTGGAATGTTGCATACAATTCTGGTCTCCTTCCTATTGGAAAGGTGTTGTGAAACTTGAAAGGGTTCAGAAAATATTTACAAGGATGTTGCCAGGATTGGAGGATTTGAGCTACAGGGAGAGGCTGAACAGGCTGGAGCTGTTTTCCCTGGAGCATTGGAGGCTGAGGGGTCACCTTATAGAGGCTTATAAAATCATCAGGGGCATGGATAGGGTAAATAGACAGGGTCTTTTCCCTGGGGTGGCTGAGTCCAAAATTAGGAGGCGTAGGTGAGAGGGGAAAGATTCAAAAGGGACTTATGGGGTAACGTTTTCACACAGAGGGTGGTGCATACATGGAGTGAGCTGCCAGAGGAAGTGATGGAGGCTGGTATAATTAGAACATTTAAAAGGCATTTGGATGGGTATATGAATAGGAAGAGTTTAGAGGGATATGGGCGAAATGCTGGCAAATGAGACTAGATTAGTTTAGGATATTTGATCAGCATGAACAAGTTGGACCGAAGGGTCTGTTTCCCTGTTGTCTATCTCTATGACTCTATGACTCGAAAGATTTACAAGGATGTTGCTGGGGCTAGAGAGTTGGAGCTACAGGGAGACGCTGAACAGTTTGGGGCCGTTTTCCTTACAGACTTGGACATTGAGAGGTGATCTTATGGAGACTTATAAAATCATGAGGGGTATGGTAGGCAAGGTCTTTTTCCTGGGGTGGGGGAGTCGAAAACTAGAGGGCATAGCTTTAAGGTGAAAAGGGACAGATATAAAAGGGACCTAAGGGGCAACTTTATCATTCAGATGGTGGTGTATGTATGGAATGAACTACCAGAGGAAGTGGTGGAGGCTAGTACAGCATTTAAAAGGCATCTGGATGGGTATATGAACAGGAAGGGTTAACAGGGATATGGGCCAAATGCTGGCAAATGGGACTAGGTCAGATTGGGATGTCTGGTCGACGCAGACTAGTCAGACTGACAGGCCTGTTTCCTTTATATGACTATGATTCTATGACTTCCTCTGTCTCACTTTCTACTTTCCTGTCTACCCATTTCTACATGAAAGTGACTATGTCAAGGGCTGTTCAACTTTGACTGGAGGAGCTTGGTTAGCTCAGTTGGCTGGTTTGCAATGCAGCGTGATGCCAACATTGTGGGTTCAATTCTGGCACCAGCTGACGTCACTATGAAGGTCCTGCCTTCTCAACTTCTCCCCTTGCCTGAAGTGTCATCCCTCTCTGACAAGATAGCAGCCCTAGGGTCTGGTTAGACTGTGGTGAATTTAGCTTTACACTGGTTGGACACATTGAGACTAACATAGCACAGGGCCCTTTTAAATTTGTCAATAGTTGTCACTGCAGCATTCATTACAATGATGTACAGATTATGGGCATTACTAGACCTATGAACATAATAGAAATAAGCAAGGTCTGCTTTGGAGAAAACTCTGCCAACTCCAGAGGCAGGAAGGGGTCTGGTGAACTATATCAGATTGGCTTGCGTCCACATCCGGCCATTGGAGAATTTTAATGATGGAGGGACTGGAATTGGACGTAGGGACTGGCAGTTAATCTGAGTGTGGAAAGGCCTGATGAAAGATTATCTTATAGCGCTGTTGGCATTTGCCAATGTCAGATTGATCCCTCCCATGGTGATGTAAGTGTTAGCCAAGCACAGGCAGCCTCCCAGCTGATGCGGGGGCACGGATATTTGGAGTTTTAGGAGGGACTCCAGGTCTCAAAGGGATTTCCCTGCCAGTTCTTGGCCCTGGAATGTTTTGAAAGCAATTTATTTCCTCGGCCACAGGGGTCCCTACCTGCCTCCCCAGCGAACACAGCTCCTGGTTGTGCTGCTGAGTCTCCTCACCCTTTGGCTCTCTTATTGGACTGGCAATTATGGGTGTGGGGGGAGAAAATGGGCTGCGAGATAAATGGGGTGGGGGTGGGGGTGGAGGGGGTGCTGGGGGGGGGGTAGCTGGGAAGGCGATAGGTAGATGCAGGTGGGTGATGGTGATAGGTCAGATCGGAGGGTGGGGCGGATCAGTGGGAAGGAAGATGGACAAGTTGTTCAGTTCAAAAAGGCGGTGCTGAGGTGGAGGGTTGGATCTGGGATAAGATGGGGGGGAGGTCTACTAGATAAAACTCTGGCACCCTTTTGAAATCCCCAGACAAATAATGAAACATTAGTTTGGCGTGCGAATGGATAAAAACCGAAAAACAAAGTTAAACAGCACCAGACCACAATCTTTGTGGAAATGATCCTTTAGCTTGGCAGGACTTTATTCTTCATTGCTCCCTTTTCTCCAGATTCCTTCACTTTTTCACAGGGCGTACAGTGTGATTGGTACGCTAATTGCAATGTCTCTTAGTTACTGGTTAAAGCCAACGCCTTGCAGCAACTGGTGGAAGAAATAACTGGCTTTCAGTCCTCAGACATTTTTACTGCAGAGAGAGAGAGAGAGAGACAGAGAGAGAGAGAGAGAGATGCACACGACCTGCAGTAATAGAGATCCGAAGGCTTCTCCCTGTATTGTTGGGAGTAGGCGAGTAGACGCAGGTACCAAATGCTGGCCAACAGTGATGCCCACATCCCACAAAAATGAATTTAAAAAAATTCTTATCCACAAACTCTTCACCTATCCAAAAACCAATTAGGAAGTTATCATCAAGTTGGTGACCTGTGGTGTTCATGAATGGTCACAATTGCACAAACCAATCAGCTACTTGTTGCTAGCTAAATGTCACTCTGCATACACCCCCTGGATATGGGTCTGTCTGCAAGCAGCTCCCCTCACTGCTTGAACAAGACTGCAGTGTAAACACCACACACAATGATATTCGGTAACTTGCTTTTAAAAGTGTTACAATCCTTTTTTTACAATCTTGTCTTGGAACAATTCTTTATCCATTTTAGTTCACAATCAAAAATACAAAAAAAGTCTTTAGATTTACATTTACAATATATATTTTCTGCAGCATTGGGCCATTCACCATAAATTCAGGCCTTAGATTAGGTTGTCATAAAAGATCCTAATCTAATCAGAGTCAACATGGCTTTGTTAAAGGGAAATTATATCTGACTAATTTATTAGAGTATTTTAAGGAAGGGTCAACCGTAGTAGATAGAGGGTAACCAACAGATATGTTGTATTTCGACTTCAGAAGGCAATCGACAAGGTACCTCACAAATGTTAAGTCAAAAGATAAGAGCCCACCGTGTTGGACATAGCAATATGAGGCATGGATAAAGAATTAGCTCATAGGCAGGAAACAGCAAGTGGGGAATTTCAGGGTGGCGACCTTTGACCAGTGGGATTGCACAGGAATCAGTGCTCATAATATAAATTAACGACTTGGAGAAACAAAGTAAATGTACTGGAGCCCAATTTGCAGATGCCACAAAAATTGGCAGAAAGATAGGTTATGAGAGGGATTACAGAGAAAAATTGATAGGTTAAATAATTGGGCAAAAGAGCTGGCAAATGAAGTGTAATGTGAGAAAGTCTAACATAGTTATTTTAGAACAGAGAGAAAAAATAGTAATATTTAAATAGGGAAAAGCTGCAGAACAAAGGGATTTGGGGGTAATTGTACATAAAACACAGAAAGCTAGCATACAGGTGCAGCAGGTAATCAGAAAGGCTAATGGAATGTTGGCCCTTACTTCAAGGGGTTGGAGTGGAAGAGTAGGGAAGTCTAGCTGCAATTATACTAGCTGCTGGTGAGACCACATCTGCAGCATTATGAGCAGTTTTAGTCCCCTTACAGAAGAAACGATATCATTTAATTGCAGGCAGATCAGAGAAGGTTCACCAGGATGATCTCTGGTATGGACGGATTGTCGCATGAGCAAAAGCTAAACAATTTGGGACTTTACTCACTGGAGTTTAGAAGAATTAGAGATGATTTAATTGAAAATATAGGAATCTTAAGGACTTAACAGGATAATTGCTGAGTGGATGCCCCCTTCATGGGAGGGTCTAAGAGCAGACGGTTAGTCTCAGAATAAAGGGGACACCAATTTAAGACTGAGATGAGGAAGAATTTATTCTTTTAGAGGGCTGTGAGCCTTTGGAACTCCTTGCCATAGAGAGCTGTGGGGGCAGAGTCCTTGTGAATGTTTCTTGTCGTGATAGATAGATTCTTGATCAGTCAGGTAATCAAGGATTCCAGACAAAGTGAAGGAAGGTGGATGTGAGGAATATTGGATCAGCTACAATGGTACTGAATGGCGAGGCAGGCTTGTGGAACTGCACAACCTTTTTCTGTTCCAATTGCTTAAGGTCTTGTGATTATGGTCCCTGACGTAGGACTGCCAATTGAAGGGCAAATCACTCCCTGATCCTCCCAGTAGAAACCAGGCAGGATGTGTCTCGGCTGGATGTCTTATTTAAAGACAAGCCACATGGATGTCTGAGCTTCAGCCATAACCTGCTTTTCTGGATTTACTTGACCCTAACAAAAATATCAAAGCATTGCTCATTCCTGCTTTACTTATTTTGTATTTTCTGCTCATTTTTATCCTTTTACGACTGTTCAGCCTCTCCCTATAGCTCAAATCCTCCAACCCTGGCAACATCCTTGTAAATCTTTTCTGAACCCTTTCAAGTTTCACAACATCTTTCCGATAGGAAGGAGACCAGAATTGCACGCAATATTCCAACAGTGGCCAAACCAATGTCCTGTACAGCCGCAACATGACCTCCCAACTCCTGTACTCAATATTCTGACCAATAAAGGAGGGCATACCAAACGCCTTCTTCACTATCCTATCTCCCTGTAACTCCACTTTCAAGGAGCTATGAACCTGCACTCCAAGGTCTCTTTGTTCAGCAACACTCCCTAGGACCTTACCATTAAGTGTATAAGTTCTGCTAAGATTTGTTTTCCCAAAATGCAGCACCTTGCATTTATCTGAATTAAACTCCATCTGCCACTTCTCAGCCCATTGGCCCATCTAATCAAGATCCCGTTGTAATCTGATGTAACCTTCTTCGCCGTCCACTACACCTCCAATTTTGGTGTCATCTGCAAACTTACTAACTATACCTCTTATGTTCACATCCAAATCATTTATATAAATGACAAAAAATAGTGGACCCAGCACTGATCCTTGTGGCACTCCACTGATTATAAGCCTCCAGTCTGGAAAACTACCCTCCACCACCACCCTCTGTCTTCTACCTTTGAGCCAGTTCTGTATCCAAATGGCGAATTATTCCATGAGATCTAACGTTGCTAACCAGTCTCCCATGGGGAACCTTGTTGAACACCTTACTGAAGTCCATACAGATCACATCTACTGCTCTGCTCTCATCAATCCTTTGTTACTTCTTTAAAAAGCTCAATCAAGTTTGTGAGACATGATTTCCCATGCACAAAGCCATGTTGACTATCCCTAATCAGTCCTTGCCTTTCCAAGTACATGTACATCCTGTCCCTCAGGATTCCCTCCAACAACTTGCCCACCACCAATGACTGGGTCACTGATCTATAGTTCCCTGGCTTGTCCTTACCACCTTTCTTAAACAGTGGCACCACATTAGCCAGACTCCAGTCTTCCGGCACCTTACCTGTGACTATCGATGATACAAATACCTCAGTAAGAGGGGCAGCAAGCACAGATATGCTCAGATGACTGCTGGGGCTCTTTGGTCATGAGTCTGCTTTGAGCAACTAACCACTTTGTGGCAGGATTTCAAGGCAATCTGGCAACAGTGCGGTGCTCGATTAGGGATCCTGTCAGTTAGGGACCCTGTCTGCTAAATATAGGCACCTGCAATATGTAGGTTCCAATATACAGCCCTTCAACATGGACTTCATCAAACTGGGTATTTTCAACACTTGAATTTTCAATAAGCACATCTTCATCTGGCACATTTTCAATGAGAATCTTTTGAAAATTTGTAGTCATTTCACAGGCTAAAACACCTATTTTATGAATTAGTTTGATCATCACAGTTTTTAAAAAAAAAGAAATACGTAGATAAGATGGGAATGTTGTTGGTGTAACTGTTACAGCTGTGAATATGAATATTGAAGGTGGAAATATGGTAGTTGTGGAAATTGTGTGTGTGAATGTTGAGGGTGTGACCAGAGAAGCTATGCATTGACAGGGTAACTATTAAAAGTCTGACTATCAAGAATATTGATGATATGAAACTGAAGGTATTAATAATATGGGTGTGAATACTGTAAGTGTAAATACCATAGTTATCATAGAATCCCTACAGTGTGAAAACAGGCCCTTCAACCCAAGAAGTCCACACTGACCACCCAGAACCATTCCCCCTATCCTACATTTACCCATAACCTACACATCCCTGAACACCATGGGCAATTTAGCAAAGCCTAACTTGCACATCTTTGGTCTGTGGGAGTAAACCCGTGCAGACACAGGGAGAATGTGCAAACTCCATACAGTCACCCGAGGCTAGAGTCAAACCCAGGTCCCTGGTGCTGTGAGGCAGCAGTACTAACCATTGAGCTACTGTGCCACTAAATAGGTTGGGATTCTCCTCACTAGAGCTGTGTGTTGAAAGTGTGAATACTGTAGTTGTGAATATTGAAGGTGCAAATAAGTAGTTATGCAAATTAAAGGTGTGAATATTTATATTTAAGGTGCATGCATTGTAGGTGTGAATAATGAAGATGTGAATATTTAAGATGTGAATATTGAAGGTGTGTGAAGATTTGCTAATAAATGAGAATTGTACTGACTGTGCGTTTAGATGTATGGATTGAACATTTGTTGATTGAAATTTGCTTGTTGTAGCTGTGACGTCAATAATAAGATGCTTGTGTTTAATCGTGCCGATTGAAAATGTTGTAATGCAGGTTGGTGTATTGAAGATGAATGTTTTCAGTTGTAGGGATTGATGAAAATTGCACTGAATTAAATATTAAACCAGAAATCCCTGTCAGTCCACTGAGTATTAACATTTTTATAAAGTCTCTTTTTATGCCACAACCATTTCCTCTTTTTGGTTGTTTTGAACTGAATTTAATGTTATCGCTTTTGGTTCCTACAAATACACTTTCCAGCCTGTGTGACCTTCTGCTTGCAGGGATATAAGAAGCATCAGAGAGACTGAGGGAAACTTCAGAGAAGAGAAAGAGACAGAGAGAGGGAGACGGTTGTGTTGAGACAAGCCTTCTTTTCAGTCTGTCAGTTCTCAGGGCTCGATTGAAGCTACTCAGTGCCTGCATTTGCACATCAAAAATGTGAAGGATAATGCCTGCAGGCAGACAGATAATAATGAGCTTGGCTGAAAGCAGGAGGAAATAAAACAAAAGCTGCAATGATCTGTTTAATCAAAGTTTTTCTGATATTTTTATTTCTTTTTGGCCAGCCTAAATAGTAGCACATTGACATCAATGACGGGAGTTTATTCCTTTCCTCATTGTAATTTTTGCGCTCTTGTTATCAAGTTGTCAGCTTCTTAATTTTCTTCACTTTCTCCACAATCTCCGTCAGTTCCAAACCACTCCCCCACCCCCCACCGCCCCCCCCCCCTCAAATAAAAAACCCAATGTCCTGAAAGAAGCAATTCTTTCTGGTATACTGGCATTGAGATCTCTCCTGTACCTCACTCAAGTACCATAGTCATGTGGAAGTTTTAGTGATACCTCGATAAGATCCAGTGTTCAGTTGATGCTTGTATTTGCTGCTTGCCTCAGCTCTGCCAGTGGCTGATTATTTTCATAGCTTGACATGTTGCTGTATTCTACAGTAATATTGAGAGAGAGAGGCCATTTCAATTTCCTTAGACTCGCTCCTCCATTCAACTCGCTCCTCATTTCCTTACCTTTTCTCTGTACTATTTGACCACATTACCTGACAGATATCTAAATGATGTGAGCTTGTCATCCAAGATGGCCGTCCAGTATATAACCACAAACCTATTTACCCTCCTATTGCTCTGTTCTGAAACTTTGTCATCTCAGTTGGGAAATGAATGACTTCCTTTCCACTTCTAGCCATCTGAATCCTTTGTATCTTTCCATACTAATTCTTCTTCCTAATTGTTTTTCTTTCCCCAAGCAAATCTTCCAGCGTTGTTGAGTATGGCAGAGCAAGAAAGTGAAACTGATTCTAAAAGAGAAGGGCTATCACCAGATGGCTGAACGGTCACCTTCCTTCACCTTCAGCTCATTCTTTTTGCATTATCCTCCTTCTCATCCCACACATGATCATCCTCTTCCTCCTCCTCAACCTTCTACTTGTTTGTTGATGCTGAGGAAGAAGGATATGAGTGTGCAACCCCCTACTGAATATGATACGTGTGAGTCAGCAATACTGCAGTGATTCCTGGTTTCATGCTCAGTAAACCACACAGTGATTAATCAGACCCCTGAACTCCACCCCCACACACACATCTTGCAAAATGGAGTGTCTCCCCATCAGATCCTTTGTCTTTTCTTCTTCACGTGAGAGATTTCCCTCCCAATCCCAGCAGCCCATATCTCCCATTGTATAGTTTGAAGTTTTCTCCTGCAGAAAGAGAAAAAAAGAGAACTGATGGATTTATGTCAGATGTCTTCTGACAGCCGAAGGGAGGGCAGTGAGAAGCGATCAGGGGTGTGGATGTCGATGACCTTGGTGTAACTGGCTAGACACAGTGCCTTGTGTAATGCACTGTAGTTACTGCGCTGGGATGTCCAAATTCACCTCAGTCAGAAGGACAAGACAGTCCCTTTCCTGTTTGTTATCCCCCTGGAAAGTGCACACATGCACATCAGATGGAGATAACATGAAGCTAGTTGAATATTATGTTGGCAATCACGGTGTGTTACATATGGTCATGATGCCCAGTTGAAGAATGAGTCAGGTAAGAAAGTTAGCAGAAAAAGCGCTTGGAGAAAATTGATCTCTTGCTATGAAATACGACACTTCACTGATAACACTTAGAATGGATAACAAAGAAACAGGATGGTCCCCTACATAGTCATTATTTATACAACCTTCTCCCATTATAATTCATTCAAAACCAACATACCCTTCTCTCCATTTCTTCCTCATGCATTTATCTAGCTTAATCTTAAGTGCATTTATGTTGCTCACCTGAACTCATGTCTTTGGCAGCAAGTTTATTCCAATCACTTTCTGTGTAAAAAAGTTCCCCCTGAGGTCTCGAGTGGTTTTATTGATTAGCTGTCGCCCACAAGCATCAATATTTTTTCTACATCTATCAAAAAAACCCTTTCATAATTTCAAACACAACAGTCACCCTTGAGCCTTTTGTTGTAGATTTGTTCTGTATAGATGTAACTTCTCAGTTCTGGAATGATCCTCATAATATTTTCTTCATTCTGTTTTTCTTTAAGTGTCTCTGCATCCTGTATATAATATAAAGACCAGAACTGTGCACAGTCCTTCAAGTATAGCCTACTGTTCTATACCAATTAAATATTAAACCTGAAGTTTTAAATGCTAGATTTCTGTTTTCTGGCTTTTAAAATCTGTTTTATTAATTTCAGTCATAAAAATATAGAGTCATACAGCATGGAAACAGACCCTTCGGTCCAACCAGTCCACGCTGAACATAATCCCGATTTAAACTAGTCCACCCTGCCTGCTCCTGGTCCATATCCTTCCGAACCTTTCCTGTTCATATACTTATCCAAATGACTTTTAAACATTGTAATTGTACTCGCACCCATCACTTTGCCAGGAAGTGCATTCCACACACAAACCACGCTCTGTGTAAAATATTTTCCCCTCATGTCTTTTTTTTAATCTTTACCCTCTTACTTTAAAAACGTGCCCCCAAATCTTGATATCCCCCATCCCAGGGAAAAGACAACTTCCTTTAACTCGATCTATACCTCTCATTACAGTGATTGAGCATCAGAGGTCTCTGGACAGTTTGCTTCTCTGTGCTGTTGGATCCTTCTTTTCTAACAGTTTATTATCTTCCCATTCTTATGAACATTTCACACCTATGTTAAAAGTAATTTGCCAATTACACACCCATTCTGCAAACTTATTAATGTTATATTGTGTTATGTTGCAGTTTTTCTCAGTACAAATTATATCCTTCAAGAATGAATTTATCAGCAAAATTATACATGCAGTTTCTTAGTTTGCAAATAAAACATAATGTTGGCCTGAAGACTTGGAATTCATGCATTGGTCTGATCGCTTTTTGGCAGTGCTCTCTGTGAACATTCTCTCAATGATCCTACACCCAGTCAAACATCATGCAAACTGGTTCCCAATATGGCCGATGGGTTGGAGTCACAGGCCTTGTAGGAATGAACTGCCTGTGGTGCTGACTGTCCAGCCACTGGTCACAATGCATTCTTTATTAATTCTGTACTTTCTCAACAAAGTATTATCTGAAGAATTGCTGGATGTTTACGTGAATATGCTGACGCTCTGCAGAGTCAATGCTGTTACTTCAGAGCAATACCTCATGCCCCAACAGATAAAGATAATCGGGCTGGTGGAAGACTCAGACTGGTTGGTTCCAACTTCTCTCCCTCTTCTTTGTCCATGTTAATTCCTTTAAGCAGTTTGTGGTAGTAAGTACCTATAACTAACGGTAGCAAGCCAGGGCTGCAGAGAGAAAAATGCCTGGACAAGGTTCCCACTCCTGATTATTGCCAAGTGGTTTCAGTGGGAAACTGCATTTGGTTGTGAGTTGAGGTGGTGGTCAGGGCCAGCCATGATACTGCTCACGTTTAGATGGTTTCACTTGTCCAGGCAGCCATGTGAAGAGTACCCATGGCTGAGATACTGAAGAGGACGTGGTGGGATTGATGTTCGTGGAGTCATTCCCAACATGAAATGGGGGCGACAGCCCCTTTCTCTCATTCAGTGTGTGTCAATGGGATTGGAGGTTGGGAATGTAAGATCGTGGAACATCAGCACAGGAGGGAAGTGAGCCAATCACCTATCGCACAAAGAAGCCCATGGGTGCCACATTGCAATCCTCATCCAACCATCATGGCTTTGGCATTTCAACAATTAAGGGTGCATTGTTCTGCAAATACACTCAATACCCTGACTTGCAATTATTTCCAGCTGGATAAATCCTGTCGCTCTTAATCTGCTCTTCATGCCTCAATTCCATAAATAGCAGAGACTTGTCATCCTACCTCTGTACTCAAATATTCCCAAATTCCTGCATCTAGCACCTATGTTCACCCCCCAACCCCTTTCCTGACTATAACCCCACTGAGCCGAGCTGACTTCATCCTCCAACCTAACACCAGCCCTATTCAATACCATCCCCCTGCCGATAACAATCTCATTTACCCCTCCTCTAACCCACGCCCCAGCTGCACACACCCCAATCCCACCCGACTCCAAGCCCCCCAACCTAACAACTCTGCGTCACTCAACACTGAAAACCCCGACCCTAGACCACCCCACACCAATCAATCCTCCGACCCCACCCCAATCAGCCCCCTGACCCTAACCCACACCAATCAGCCCCCGACCCCACCCCAATCAGCCACCCGACTCTACCCCACCCCACACCAATCAGCCACCCGACTCTACCCCACCCCAATCAGCCCCCCAACTCTACCTCACCCCACCCCAATCAGCCCCCCGACCCAACCCCACTCCAATCACCCCCGACCCCACCCCACTACCACACCCCAATCAGCCCCCTGACCTGACCCAACCAGCCCCCCCACCCCACCCCAATCAGCCCCCCCGGCCCTACCCCACCTCAATCAGCCCCCCAACTCTACCCCACCTCAATCAGCCCCCCAACTCTACCCCACCTCAATCAGCCCCCCAACTCTACCCCACCCCACCCCAATCAGCCCCCCATCCCAATCAGCCCCCCACCCTACCCCACCCCAATCAGCCCCCCGACCCTACCCCATCCCAATCAGCCCCCCCACCCAAATCAGCCCACCAACCCTACCTCACCCCAATCAGTCCCCCACCCTACCCCATCCCAATCAGCCACCCCACCCCACCACACCCCAATCAGCCCCCAACCCAAATCAGCCCCGACCCTACCTCACCCCAATCAGCCCCCCGACCCTACCCCCCCCAATCAGCCCCCCACCCAAATCAGCCCCCGACCCTACCCCAATCAGCCCCCCGACCCTACCCCACCCCAATCAGCCTCCCGACCCCACCCCAATCAGCCCCCCGACCCTACCCCAAACACCATTCACCTCCAGACCCTACCCTACACCAATCACCCCCGACCCTACCCCACCCAACACCAAACTCACCCTGACCCTACCCCACCCAACACCAATCAGCCCCCGACCCCACCCCAATCAGCCCTCTGACCCTACCCCGCCCCACACCAATCAGCCCCCCGACCCTAACCCTTCCCCACCCCAATCAGCCCCCGACCCTACCCCACCCGACACCAATCACCCCCATGACCCTACCTCAATCACCACCCTGACCCTACCCAACCTGACCCTATCCCATCCGACACCAATCACCCCCCAACCTTACCCCACCCGACACCAATCACCCCCCCGACCCTACCCCACCCGACACCAATCACCCCCCGACCCGACACCAATCACCTCCCCCAACCCTACCCCACCCGACACCAATCACCCCCATGACCCTACCCCAATCACCCCCCCGACCCTACCCCACTCGACACCAATCACCCCCCGACCCTACCCCACCCGACACCAATCACCCCCATGACCCTACCCCCTTCACCCCCACGACCCTACCTCACCCGACACCAATCACCCCCCCGACCGTACACCACCCGACACCAATCACCCCCCGACCCTACAACAATCACCCCCCCTGACCCTACCCCAATCATCCCCCCCGACCCTACCCCACCCGACACCAATCACCCCCCTGACCTGGCACCAATCACCCCTGACTCTACCCCACCTGACACCATTCACCCCCTGACCCTACCCCACCCGACACCAATCACTCCCTGACCCTACCCCACCCAATAGTAACCACCACCCGACTCTAGCCATATACTCCTATCCCACCACACTTCTCAAAACCACCGCTAAAATGGCAATTGCTCTCCAGAGACTGCAGGATGGCTGGTGTTAAGAGGAGGAGTGTTAGATTGATACTGGATGCTGAGAGTTTGGGGCTAGAGGGGCTCCACTCTGCATCTAATTCAGTGTTGCACCTAACCTGGAAAATGCTGAGGAGCCAAAGTGGGAAATGCTTTATTTTCAATCCCTTATCACAATGAGAATGGCATCCATACATATGCATTATTTTTAAATATACTGGGAAGATTTCTGTGGTGAAAAATATCCTGATGGCACTTTTCGCTCTGTAGAGCTGATCTTCAGACTGATGGATCTTCCTTCTAAATATTTACTCACAGCAATGTCACCTTTGCTCAGAACTGCATTGAATCCATCTTATTCGAGTCCTGCCCCACAGCTGGAGTCAGAAATTGTGATGCAGAAATAAGAGTTGACACTGTTTACAAAAAAAACCCCAAAAATATATATTTGCATTTAAACTATCATAAACATATACAAAAATGATATTCTATTGTTTGTCTTACCATAAATTAATACATCTACAATCATTGAGTAGACATAATGAAATGAACTACAGCCATTACATTTCATTTGCATAGCCTCTTGTACAGGGCTCTGCAAAGACAGACATTGATCCTGGAAATGGAAACAGAGAGGGCATACTCGTTTCAATCTCATTCATCACTTCATACCAATCTCCCCTTGTGTTCCCTGAATCTCAGACTTACTCCACTTGAGTAAAGTGCTGGAGGGTGTAGAGGACTAGCGGGAAGGTGGGTGGGAACTGGGATGGGTGCTGGGAATGGACGGACAAACCAAGTCTGAGTTCTGACATTTGATTTGCTTTTCATCAAGATCAGAATATTCTTCAGTAACTTGATGTCACAGTCTGAAATGGAGAAATTGCCTGATATTTAACAACAAGCTACAAGTTAACTTTTTCAAGCATTATATTTCCAATGTCTCAGCTGGACAGGAGACAGTACTGCTAACAATGCAACACTCCCTCTGCACTCCACTACTGTCAGAATGCATTATTTGTTCATCTTCTGTAGTGAATCCAGAAACAACAAGCATGCTATCACAAGAATCAAATTAATGCTTGGAAAAGAGTGTTATTTAGAATCCTTATTGTGTGGAAGCAGCCCATTCCGCCCATCAAGTCTACACCAACCCCCCAAAAAGCATTCCAGTATTCCCCCCACCCCAGTAACCCTGCATTTCCAGCTGATCCACCTAGCCTTCATGTCCCTGGACACTACGGGCAATTTAACATGGCCAATTGACCTGACTTGTACATCTTTGGGCTGTGGGAGGAAACCGGAGCAAACCCACGCAGACACGGGCAGAATGTGCAAACTCTACACAGTTGCCTGAGGGTGGAATCGAACCCTGGTCCCTGGTGCTGTGAGGCAGCAGCGCTAACCACGAAGCCACTGTGCCAGGTTCTGCAAGGTGCAATGGTCAGAGGTTCCACATAGAGAACTCAGTCAATAAAACTTTCTCTCACTCTGCAATCGCAAGTGTCACATACCTCTCTAAAACATCCAGACGACTGAATCAAAAGAGTCAGAATATGAGGGACATTTCTAAGGTGAGATCACTGAAAAAGTATTCTACTCAGAAATGTTCCTAATGTAAAATCTTCTGTATCTAAGGAAATGACTGAAAATTAATTATAAAGACTGTAAAGTTTGGAAAGGAGAGAGAACTTTGGTGACCATCTGTCAGATCAGTGTTAACTGTTCAATGTATTCGGTATTTCATTCTCAACTTACTGTCATTACCATCTCATAACTCACACTCCAGCCTGACCCACAAGAAGCTGTTACTGATAAAATACCAGCTGGGTTTTATGTGGAATCCAATTACTGAATTACTATTAAGAATGCAGGATTCAATTTTTTTGCCCAATTTCCAACTATTTTCTCCGGCAAGTGCTGGCATCTTTGCACACGGTTCCACTGTTACTTCTGATAACCTGCTCAAAGATCATTCTTTGTGTGTGATTCTAAGCAGTACAGAAATTTACTGGGAGACTTGCTCAGAGGAGCATCAGCCTCAAGCCCCCTGCTCTAACTAACCTTTCATTTTTCAGATGTGACATTGGTCAGCAAACAGGAATGGAAATGCTGTTTGGTTTATGATTAGATTAGATTCCTTCCAGTGTGGAAACAGGCCCTTCAACCCAACCAGTCCACACCAACCCTCCAAAGAGAAACCCATCCAGTCCTATTTCCCTCTAATGCACCTAACTCTACGGGCAATTTAGCATGGCCAAGTCACCTAACCTGCACATCTTTGGACTGTGGGAGGAAACCGGGACACCCGGAGGAAAGCCACACAGACACGGGGAGAATGTGCAAACTCCACACAGACAGTTGCCGACGGCTGGAATCGAACCTGGGACCTTGGTGCTGTGAGGCAGCAGTGCTAACCACTGAGCCACCATGCTGCCCAAGGGCGCAGAGGGCAATTTCAGCATCATTCTCCCACTATAATCCAGTACACACCGATTATTTAACTCAATATTCACTGGGAAGCTGAAGTTGACTGATAATTATAGCCCTGTGTCCTGAACTCTGGATGTTTTATTTGGGTGTATCACTTCAGAAGATCATTCTAATTGTGAAGCAAAAATAGATGAGTAAACTTCCCGTGGCATTGCTCCTGGTATGTCAGGATTCTCACACCAGCTGATGCACGGTGTCGTAGTCTGTTGCTGCTACATGTGAACCTAATGAATCTGGCTTGCTCTGATAAAGCCCCTGGTCTAAGATTTCTACTTTCACCAGCTCATTTACAAGTTAAAGGTGCTTCAGGACATCCTCAGGTTTTGTAAAAATTATAGGATGCTTTGCTGGAGAAATGCAATTCTCCAAGTGGCTGCCTCTTTATCATGTATATGATAATGTTCGGTGCGTTGTTCATGCTGCTGTTTTTGGGATCTTACGAAGGAAGTACAAGGAGGAAGATGTGAGCAGAGACGTGTAACAGGAGTTAAGCGTCAATACATTAGTGAGTGTTTGAAAGTAACCATGACTCTGAGTGGAATTCTTTTAATTCATAAGTTGCCCAATTTCTATTCTTGTACCTGCTCCCTTGTTCTTCTAACCTATGACCTTAACAATAAATCCTGACGTCTTTCCTTGTGCTTTCCTGAAATCTCTATCTGGGGTAAAGAGCCACACTTAACTGACCCCCTGGGTGTGTATGAGTGCACAGTGAGCCTGTTATGTTTCAAAGCGCTGTATTCTACTTAACCATATGAATGTGTGGCACAGTGCAATGCTGCAGCCCCTGTGTTGCAGGGTGTCCCCAAAAAACCAATGATGTGATATTCACCATAACATGACCATCCCTGGAGCAGATACATAACACTAAAATGGGGAGGGAGCTTTCCAAAGACTTTTATAAGAAGTGTAACTTATGCTTTTGGGCTGTTTAGGTGAGCATTGCCAAAGGATGGATTGATCAAAGGGATATTGTTGATTGTTTGCACTTCTTAAAACAAAGTTGTTCATTACCTGATAAAAAGGGGCCTCCCCTTGTGGGCAGGGAGGGTGGGTAATTCAAACAGACTCAGTGCAGAGTCTGAAGTAAGAACCATGACGGTGAGGTTATGTTTCGATAGTATCTGTTGCCATGGTTGGTGCAGTAAGAGCTTAGACAGGTGGGCTCCACTTCCTTTAGAGTTGGAAAATGATGAAAGGTGGCTGATCCTAGTGATGCCTACGCCCCCTCCTTTCCCCGCATTCAGGAGCCCCGCACAGCTCTTGGGTAGAGTTTGACCCGGGCAATGTCTTGGGCCAACTGCAGCACGTACTGAGCCTCAGGGTGACCTCACAATGTGATGCAGTGCCACTCCTCAAACGATCCGACAACTCCACCCCTTCCCCCCCAGCTCGCCTGCACCCCTCACTCAGTTCATCTCCAGCACTGCAGGAAGGAGCTGGTCAGTCAATTCAGAGTCTCCACAAAAAGATTACAACAAACATTCAAAGCAGATATACAACTGACAAAGGAAACACAAAATGCAACGAGATATTTACACATATACAGAGGAACCTCGATTATCTGAAGGACACGGGCAGGGAAGTATTTTGTTGGGATAATCGAATGCCGGATAACATTGTGTAGCCAAGCATCAGGACCATGCGATCTTGTCGGATAATCCGATATTTGAATAATCGAATGCCGGATATTCAAGGTTCCTCCATAATAATAAAAAGGGATGGAGCTCTCTCTCTCTCCCCCCCATTCCCTCCAAATTATATTGCACAACAGAAATACAGGGATGGGGTGGGGATTAGGGTGCAATTTAAGGCTGATAGTTCCATCACTTTCCATTTGAGTAATGATCCCAGCCGAGGGAGGAGCATTGTCCATTACCAATTGGTACACCCAGCCCCGTCCCCTGTCATGTTACTGTGAAGGATTGGGTGGGGGAGCAGGGTGCGAGCTATCTGGACTGTATCACAAGATCCCGTGGCATTGCTACCTGCTGGTAAACCCCCAACCCCCAGTAAACGGGTGTCCAGTAACTTCAACAAGCTGTTATCACAACATGATTCATCTCTCGATAACACAAAGGAGGCCTCACCTTAACCCTTCACTAGCTACAGCGACTGAAGTGACAGCTGCGATTGGGAGAAAGGGTGCCACATGACGGTTGGGAGCACTTTCAAAAAAGAAACATATTTATAAGAAGTCCCCTTGAAATTGACATTTTTAAAAGTAATTCTCACTGATGTTTCTCCCTTTTGTCTCTGGAGTTAAAGTATGACTCCTCAGCAGTATGTCCTACGCTTTCAAATAGCCATAGGTAAGGCTAAACAGTGAAGAACAGTAAAATATTCACCTGTGATAGGCATCATGACTGAATGTGAATTCATCCCCAGCTGCACACCCCAAATTTTCCAATGCAAGTGGCTGGACACTAAGTGGAGACAGTGACTATGATAGCTGGCAAGGTTTACCCTGTCTAATCTGAGCAAATGAAGCCCAATGAATTATTAGCTGTTCTCATTAGAAAAGACAAGGGGACACAGGTTTAAGGTTTTGGACGTAAAAGGAATTGGGGAGTGTGTGAGAAATAACTTTTTTCTTTACACAGGCAGTTGTAACAGCTAAGAAACTTCAGGAGGTGATCAACGATTTCAAGTGGGAATGGGGTAGAGTCACACAGCACAGAAATAGATCGTTTGGTCCAAGGATGTTGAACAAAAGAACCTTTCAGGGCTATATCAGTACATGATGATGGAAGCACAGACTGGATTGCTGCTTTGAAGGCTAACATGAACTCAATGGGCCAAACAGCCTCCTAGAGTGCTGTGATGACTGTATTCCACCATTCTAACTTAGGCTGAGATTTACTAATTCAGCTTCGAGGATAAATCAAGTTTGGGGCATTCTCTCAATGCAGAGTGGAAACTAATAGAATGGGGAGGGTAGTGGGTACAGACAATGCGACACACAATGCAAGACGGAAAAACTTGAGGGGATACTTTCCCGACTGGGACATGAGCTAGAGAAGATTTCAATAAAGGAATCAGTAGATAAGGGACTTTCAGTAGTTAAGGACTGTGCTGATGCAGAGTCTGCCTTGCTAACTTTATCTGCACTCTGCAGAAACATTTTAACAGATCAGTCACTGACCAGTAGTTATCAAGAACACCTGGATTTCTCTGGCACTTGGAGAGTCATTTTTATCTTCTATGCCTGAGAGGGTTAAATATTTTTAAAAGAAATATTCTGGGACAGAAACTGAGAAATAAAAAGACCTTTGTGCTGAAATGTGAATTACAAGTTAGAAATGTTTTTGTTGGAAGAATGAAGTGTTTATATGGAAAGTATTAAATGTAAGGGAAAGAAACATTTTAAAACTGGATATTTCACGTTGGAGAGAGTGTCAGCTGTTTCAGAGAATCAGTTAAAAGATCATACAGTTCTCAGATTGGTTTAGGACTTGTTTTCTTTTTGTGTGTGTATTAATTATCTGTCCTTCTCACCAGAAGAAATTAACTGACCCTGTGGTACTTTGCACTAGGGGGTCGAGTGAGCTCCCACCAGCTCACTGGGCAAACAGCCACTCCTTATGGCTAACTCCCTGCTACCCTCATTGTCCACTGACCAAGATTCAGTAAGTCACTGAAACACAGAGCAGACCCCACTTCTGCTGCAATACAACAGTCGCAGTTCCAACAGCACCCATTGGATAACAGCAGGCGGGCAACAGCCCCTGCTAGTTCCCACATTGACAGGGGAGCTGAAGCAAAGTGCAAGCTCTGTCCACCCCGCCTCCCAGCACAGACCAACAGCTCAATCTGGGGTCTCCTGCTTCTCATTGCTTTAAACTGCCCTTTAAAGAATCTTTCAGTTAAATCTAAGAAAATCTTGTGATAAAACATCTGTGATCTGTTTTTTTTTACAACAACTAACAAAGCATCTTTGGGAATGACTGAGAAATTAATGCAAAAAGGTGTACCTTAGGAGTAAAAATGCAGATTTAAAACAAGATCAACGTTTAGTCCATTTTGTAACACTCTTCGAGACTGTACACCTCCACAATTTGGCTGCAAGGCTTTGAAAATGAGACTGTTCCAAGCTGCCTGACTGCAAGGAGAGATTGATAACATTTTCCCTTCTACAGGCTTGGCACAGTGACATTCAGAAGCACTCTGTGCTTAAACAGAAAAAATTCCATTTTCAGCTCAAAATGATTCAAAACTCTTCCACCCATGTATTCTGTGCTATAGATGCCGTATTCTTGGTGATGTTAGGAAGAGATTATCCACTTTCCGGCTGTCTATACCCCCTCAGTATTCCACACATCAACAGGTCTTATAATGGGAGTTATCTTAAACCTTTACATGGATTTTACAAGAATTCTGAAAGAAATCCCATAGGTTAAGAGGCATCAGTAATGTGGCTATTAGAATTAGTAAATAACGTGGCCAAGGGGTTGGTCCCTGAGCCTTGTACTAACTCGGTGTTGAACACAGCTGGTGTTTTTACCTGGTGTTAGTTACACATGGGTTGGATTGTCCAGGTAAGGGTCCGTTTTGCTCATATGCACCATGACAGAGGGCGCCTTGTAGTGGCAGTGGCTGGCAGAGCAGCTGACCCCACTGCAGGGCTTCCCTCGAGTCCTCACTGACAGTTTTCTGCTGCACAAGCTCTGCCAAGTCTGCAGGGTCTTGGAGCTCCAGACCCATATCCCGCTGGTGATGCCCACCACCAGGGACATGAAGATCTTCAACATGAAGACAGCGACGGTAGGCACTGAGATGTCCAAGGTACAGTCCAGAATCCGTCTCCCCGGATAGGCCAGACAAGGCTGCTCAGAGGCAAGTACCTTCCAGTATTCCATGTTCAACCTCTCGTAGAAATAGCAGACAATAACGCACGTGGCCGGGACAGTGTACAGTATGGAGAAGACCCCGATCTTCACCATTAACTTCTCCAGCTTCTCCGTGTTGGTGCCGCCTGTCTTCATGATCCTGCGGATGTGAAAGAGAGCCACGAAGCCAGTCAGAATGAAGGAGGTCCCTATCACCAAGTAACAGGACAGAGGGATAAGGACAAAGCCAGTGAGAGCACTGACATCCATGCTGCCGACATAACACAGGCCGGTCAACTCATCGCCGGCCACCTTCCTCATGGTCAGGATGATGATGGTCTTCATGGCTGGCACCCCCCAGGCTGCCATATGGAAATAGCTGCTGTGCGCTTCGATGGCCTCATGGCCCCACTTCTTACCCGCTGCCAGGAACCAGGTTAAGGTCAGGATGACCCACCAAAGGGAGCTGGCCATGCCGAAATAGTACAGGATGAGAAAGACGATGGTGCAGCCTGTACTCTCTAAGCCCTCTTGAATGACGTACAGCTCGCCGTTCTCCCGGTCACAAGCGATGTTCTCAGCCCCGGCCACTGAGCGGATGATGAACGCCACGCAGTAGACGTTGTAGCACATGGACAGGAAAATGATGGGTCTCTCGGGATACTGGAAGCGATGAGGATCCAGCAGGAAGGTTAGCACGGTGAACGCTGTGGATATGAAGCACAGTGTGGACCAGACGGCCATCCAGACAAAGGCAAAGTCTTTATCGCCCTTGGACCAGTAGACATCCACCCCTGGGGAGCACTTCGGGGCACAGGACAGGCTCTTCTCCACGTACTGGAACTTGTCAGGGTTGGCACAGGAGCCAAGCGGACCCTGGTTCCTGCCCTCAGCTGGTCCCGGGATCCTGGTCCGAGGGGCCACGGGCAGCATGCCCTGGCCTTTCTGTGGCTCCCCGGTGGCATTCTCTGGTGCCTCCATGCACAGGGCGTTGGGGTCATTCCGGGTGGGCAGTTTGCTACAGTCCAGAGACTCGGGCCAGCCAAAGTTGAACTGGGCCATGATGGGGGCACAGCGTTGGCGTGCCTGCTCACACATGGGTCTGCAGGCTGGGATGGAGGTGGAGACCTGGCTGGTGCACATGGGGGCATACAGGGAGCACAGGAAGAGCCTGAGGTGGACGTGGCATCCGTACTCCACCAGGGGGGCAAACTCGTGCAGCTTGATGGCTGCCTCCTGCTGGTTCTGGTGCCCCATGTAGTTGGGCATCCGGGTCATGTTGTAGCCAATTCCCAGGCACATGGGGATCTCGATGGGCTGGCATTTGGCCTCCCTCCCTCTCTCGTGGTCAATGGAGCCGATGCCCCAGGAGCCGCTGGGCAGCAGGGACTGGCAAAGGGCGGTCAGGAGGAGGCGGAGGGGCAAGTGTCCCATTCTGTGGGTGGGTGGGTGAGCAGAGAGTGGTGCTGACTCACATGGAGCTCCCTGTCTCAGCTCAGACTGGGAGGGGGTGGACAGCAGCAGCAGGAGTTGGTGGGGTAGGGGGGGGAACACTTGCACTCTGCTAACACACGGGCCCCTTTCAATCCTTTCTCCGACTCATTGAAGACTTTGCAAGCCAGGCGCTGCTCAGACTTTCCAGTGAGTGTTTCCAGCACCAGGTCCCCCCCCCCTCCTCCTCCTCCTCCCCGACACCTCCAGCGCTTGCACAATGTGAGTTCGAGGCTGCAGCGCGCTCACATCCAAATCCTCAAAGCCGGTGCAAATGGAACAACAAAAAGGACAAAGTTTTGTTTTGTTTCCCGCTGGTTGTCTTTCGCACAGTCGGGCTCTGCTTGTGCCGGATGCTCGGTGTGTGTCTCCGCTGCACGGTACAGTGCGGTCCGGTTGGTGGTCAGCCCCCTCCCTCCCTCTCTCTCTCTCTCTCTCTCTCTCTCTCTCCCCCCCCGGCCACACTCAGCACTAAAGCCGCTGCTGCCGATTGCAGCCGGTCCCGGGGAGATAGGGCAGGAGGGGGCGGGGCTCCAGGCTGGCCGCCCCGCCCCCTGCCGCCCGCAGGCGCCTCCCTATTGGTTCATAACCACACTATTCCTCACCCCCTGACACTAACCATCACTTGATTGGTCACGGCCGCCGCCACTCACAGACCAGAGGGTGGAGCTGTCAATCAAGCCCAGACTGAAGTGCAGACTGTAGGCTTTCTGCAGTTACTGTCCCCCCCTACTGCTCATCGCCTCCCTATTCACACACACCCACTGCAAATTAACGAGTACTTTCACTCTATCGGCAAACCCGGCTTGTGCACATCTCATCTTCCAACATTCCTTGTTCATTGCAACATTTTAAACTCCGGCTGTTTTTACCAGGGTCTTTCCGCAGCTATGCTTTAAAAAAAAAGGTGCATTATTCTGACACGTTTCGAATTGCCTCTTCCCAGTGCGCAAAGCAGATCATTCTGCTCTAACTTGCAGTCTCCAAAGACGATCCAAGCGAGTAGATTTAACTTAGTACCGAGGGCGAGCTGGCAGCCGCTGGCTCCTTAGTTAGGTGGAGTATTTTGGGGGGGGGGGGGGGACATCAAAAGCAGTTTTAAACTCAGAAAACGAGTTTCTTTTTCAACTCCGGACAAGGAGCTCCGATAAAACGAACACGTGCAAATGGTAAAAGTATTCACTTAATGCACAAATTCAATCAGATTCGAAGCAACTGTTAATTGCCCCAAACGTTTCCCTAAACTATTCCGCAAAATTCTTGGTTTGTGAATGGATGGATGGAGTGAGATCAATCCAAATTGATTTTTTTTTGGTGAAAACAAAGCTGCTTTAATGAATAATGTAAGGTTTTAAAAGTAAAGCGCGAGTCTTTGTGGTAATGTTCATCTTCAATCTGCCCCAGGAGAGGAGTGGGAATTTGAATAATGCACAGTAGTAAAGCGCGTTACAAAGATGCGTTCTCTGTAGCTGAAGCTCCCTGTAACTCGGGGCAGAGGGACAAGGTTCTCACTCATTAAACACAAATAAACAACACGGTTAACTTTCCTCCCTGCAAATGTCAACAGAGACGTTATTTCTAACACTTTCTGGTTTTGTTTCAGATTTTCGCCATTTGCAGTTTTCCTGTGTCTATAACTGTGTGTGTTTATTTTTTTATAATGTTGCTGCCTCACTTTACTGTACAGTATTGGGAAACAGTCGTGTTTGTGCTGCGTTCGCAGTAGCTTCCGGGGCTCCGTTTACAAAAAAAAAGAAATGTTAATTCTGTCCGAATGGATCAGACTCCTTCAATTCTCTTTTGAATCTCTGTCACGGAGGAGAGGGTCCTTAAAGAAGCGCCGAACAATTAAAAAGGAGCTGTGAATGCCATTAGCTCGCTTTCCCAAAAGTCTTTTCACCTCTGCACAGGGCACAACAAGAGGCAATTACAGACAATGCCAACAAAGGAAGGAACCCCGGCGGGAGAGTGAAAGCAAAGAGCCGCGGTTTTGGGGGCAGGTGCCTGCCTGGTTGCATTTCTCACCCTTGCCTCTTTCAAAGTGCTTCTGTTCTTCGCCTCAATACCGCCTTTCATTGCGACGGTGCTCTGGCCTTCCCTGAGTTGAAAGTAGGAAGATTGAAAATAAATAAAAGGAGCTCTTGAGTTTGCCAGACTCATTGCTCCCAATCTTTCCTTGCACCTCTCCTAGTCTCTCTCTCTCTCTCTCCTTGTTTAGCTGCGTCCAGCAACGTTAGCTAATCACTGGAAACATCTGTCCAGTACAGGAATCACTTCCCGCCTCTTTGCTCGCCCATTTTCTCTGCATCATTTTTGTTTCCTTTCTCTTAGCCTTAATTTACATTTATCCTTAACTTCTGTCCTCGTTTCCTCTGTTCCTGACTGCTGGATTAATCTGTCCCTGTTTGTTTCTCTCCCCCTCTTTGAATTTGTCCAGGTTACTGCGGCCACTTCCACGATTTTGCAGACGAAATTTGCTCTGAATTTGTGCATCATTAAATCAAGTAGGGAAGATCTATCAGATATATCGCAAGCGAATCTATGTGAATTGAAACAGCGACTGTTTGTAACAGACCTGCCCTCACATAAAACTTGATGTAAATATATACACGTTTATATGTTCGAAATAAAGTACTGTGGAGATCTGACATCTGAACAGAAATTTCTGGTGAAGCTCAGCAGGTCTGACAGCATCTGTGGAGAGAAGTGGAATTACCGTTTCAGATCCAGTGACTGTTCTGGCAGACCCGCTGAGCGTCTCGAGCAATTCTTGTTTTTGTTTCAGATTGCCAACATCCACAGTTCATTGTTATTTTTTTGTTACGACTTCTTCAGAACGGTTTCTTTCACCATAATGTGGAGGTGTCGCTGTTGGACCAGGGCGGACAAAGTTAAAAATCACACAACACTAGGTTGGAGTCCAACAGGTTTATTTGAAAGTACAAGCTTTCAGAGCGCGGGCTCCTTTGTGCGGTAACTAGTGAGGCACACTCACATAGACCCTCTCTCATACACACATACACCTAAACATACACACCCTCTCGCAGGCATATACTCCACCACATTCGTGCACACTCTCTATTAAGCACACACTCTCACTTGCACACACACTCTCTACCTCTCTCCCCCACACACTCTCTCTTGCCCCCCCCCCACACTCTCACTTGCACACACACACTCTCTCCCTCTCTCCCCCACACACTCTCTCTTGCCCCCCCCACACTCTCTCCCCCACACTCTCTCTTGTCCCCCCACACACTCTCACTTGCACACATTCTCTCTCTCCCACACTCTCTCTTGCCCCCCCCACACACTCTCACTTGCACACACACTCTCTCTCTCTCTCCCCCACACACTCTCTCTTGCCCCCACACTCTCACTTGCACACACTCTCCCTCTCTCCCCCACACACTCTCTCTTGCCCCCTCACACACTCTCACTTGCACACACACTCTCTCCCTCTCTCCCCCACACACTGTCTCTTGCCCCCCCCCACACTCTCACTTGCACACACACTCTCTCCCCCCCACACACTGTCTCTTGCCCCCCCCACACTCTCACTTGCACACACACTCTCTCTCTCCCCACACACTCTCTCTTGCCCCCCCCACACTCTCACTTGCACACACTCTCTCCCTCTCTCCCCCACACACTCTCTCTTGCCCCCCCCACACACTCTCACTTGCACACTCCCTTTCTCCCTCTCTCCCCCACACACTCTCTCTTGCCTCCCTACACACTCTCACTTGCACACACACTTTCTCCCTCTCTCCCCCACACACTCCCTCTTGCCCCCCCCACACACTCTCTCTTGCCCCCTCCACACCCTCTCACTTGCACACACACTCTCTCTTGCCCCCCCCACTCTCACTTGCACACACACTCTCTCCCTCTCTCCCCCACACACTCTCTCTTGCCCCCCCCACACACTCTCACTTGCACACACACTCTCTCCCCCACACACTGCCCCCCCCCCACCCACCCACACACATACATACACACTTACACACATTTGGGGTGCATTTGCATTTGAAGATACATTGTATTTTGTTTAAAAAGCACACAGTCTGTAGGCAGTCAGTCCATGTGACATTTTATAAATTCCAAATTTGAAAATAGTCTGACTCAAGTTTAGGATACAGCCAACCTATAACCCCACACCTTTAATGCATTATCTGAACTGAGATGTTACTTTTTATACTAATAAAACCTTAAATTGTCTTGGGACTGTGACTTGAAAGAAGTTCTAGGATAACATATTAATCAATCGAAACCTGCATCCCCATTCTAAAGTGATTAAAGACTTAACAGCAACCTAGGTTTGTTCAATACATTGCACCAGTTGTATGACACTTTGATCTTTTATTATAAATTCTGTGTCCTATGATCTTGCCCCACTAGCTACCTGAGAAGGAGCAGCACTTCAAAAGCTTGTACTTCCAAATAAACCTGTTAGAGTGGTGTTGTGTGATTTTAAATTTCTTTCACCATAGATCACGCTGGAACCTGCTGAGTTTCTCCAAGCTTTCTGTTTTGATGAGCTGCTAAGGGTGATGGATCCCACTGTATGATACACAGAACCGCACAATAGGACAGAGAAGGAGATGCCTCAGTTTCCCTGTGCCTGCCCTCAGGAGTGATTAAGGAATTCACAAAAACAGTCCAGTGACCTTTCTTCAGAACTGCATTTGAAATATTAAGCCTGTTTTTCTCTCTCCACAGTTGCTGCCAGACCTACTGAGTCTCTCCAGCCATTACTGTTTCTGCTTGTTTCAGATCTCCCAGCATCCGCAGTTATTTGTTTCAATTTTATAACATCAGGAACTTGCTGACTACTAGTCCGCCCTTTCAGTCCTTTCATTTTAGTGGTCAATTAGCCCCAGCGAGCGGAGAGGCTAGGTTAAAATTACACAGGTGCCACTGTTCACTTATATTTGGAAAGAGGTTTACACTAGCCCGATTACAGCTGGCTGAACTGAGATTGAGGGTATTCTTCCTGTTCCCAAGGTTCCTGCTTCTTTTGCATTGATGTTTTCTCTAGAATGTCAGCCCCTTTAATTCAAGTAGCCCCTTTAAATACAGTTCTCCATGTCATCCTCTAGTACAGTGGCTTACTATCATTTACTGTGTTGTCATGGTAATCAATATGCTGATTCCTCCTCTGTATAGTTTGATACAGCAATGTGATTTACATAATTCAGGTACGCTCCATGAATGAGTTTTTCTGTCCTAGGAAAAAGTAACACAATATACAGTATGAGATATTGTAATTTCCCTATTGATTGAGCTGGGCTGTCTCAAAAACAGTTTGACCGAAACTTCAATCTATTGATCCATTCGAAAGCTCACAGTATTGTCAATCCAGGTAGATGGTTTGCTTATCTGTCTGGCCTGATCCAATTTGACAGAGAATTCTAACTTTCCTAGCTTACTATCTTAGTTCCCTTCCAAGGATGCCATTAAGTTATCTACAACTGCTACCTGTCTATCGTAGATTAGATTCCATACAATATGGAAACAGGCCCTTCAGCCCAACAAGTCCACACTGACCTTTCAAAGAGTAACCCCTTCCCTATATTTCCCCCTGACGAATGCACCTAATACTATGGGCAATTTAGCATGGCCAGTTCACCTCTCCTGCACATCTCTGGATTGAGGGAGGAAACCAGAGCACCTGGAGGAAACCCACACAGACACAGGGACAGCGTGCAAACTCCACACAGACAGTCGCCCAAGGCAAGTCTCTGGCGCTGTGAGGCTGCAGTGCTAACCACTGAGCCACTGTACACCTGTCAAATTATCAGCTTATGTTTCTCCTCGTTACCTTCTTAAATATTTCTACATTTGTCTTAAAAAGTTAGCAACATGCAGCAGGGCACGTGTGGAAGATACAACATTCAGTTAAAAGGGAATTTCATTGCTACAGTTCTGGCTTACGTTTCTGCCATTTTCAACCTTGGGGAATATGGACATCTCCTGAAGAGAAGGTGCTTGGTTTGTCTATAGGAGGGACCAACACCGCTGCATCTGAGATGTTGTTTAAAACAAGAGCTAATACAATTAATAGAGATACAGCAGAGATCAAATGGTCATGTGAGTCAAAGATTACATGGAGTGGGATTAAGTTTGCAGTGAAAACCAAAAGCTCTGTACTTCCCAAATGGAATCCTGGACAATTGCCCCTTTTGCACTTGATCACCAGCAAGGACTCAAATGATTTAGGAAAAGTTTAGCAATAAGAGAGCAGATCCACAGAACGAGTTGGAACAAATGTTTTGAGAAATCATTGCCTCTCGTAGCATAAAGACACCTGGACCAGAAAGTCCCAAGAAAGAAATTGGATTTCCGTTGTTCCATGTAATGTCTGAGACAGAAGCCTATCCTGTCTTCAGGACATCCTAAAACCCTTTTCAGCCAGTGAAGACTTTTGTGAGGTGCAGTCATTGTCAGAAACTTGCCAACAAATTAACATCCAGCAACCAATAAAGGGATAATGATCAGAATCTGCTTTTAGTAAAAGTTAAGGGTAAAATATTAGCCACATCACTGGGAGGAATTATCTGTTCCTCTTTGATCATTAGCAAGTCATCCCTTATGCCCCTTCAAGAAGCAAAGTTTAACATCTCGTCCAAAAGACAGCATCTTAGACAGGGCAGCGTTGAATTATCAGCTAGATCTATATACTCAGTCTTGGAAGGAAATTTGAGTACACAAGGTTTTAAACTCAGAGGGAACAATGCTACCACAGAGGCATGATTGACTCCCAGTTTGTGTTGATTTAATAGACCACAACTGGAACAGCAGTGAGGCTATTATAATATTCACAGAACTACAGCCAAGACTCCTGCTCCTGATGATCACTTTTCTACTATTATCTATTTAATCTGTTCATGGCTGTTATTATTCACCTCTGGAGTGAGTGGGACTAGAACACTGTCCTCCTGGTTGAGAGACAAGAACACTATGTAGAATGTGCATGGTGCACTGATATTGGAGTGGCTTGACTGCGAGTGTGGAATGAGCTTCCAGAGGAGGTGGTGGAGGCTGGTACAATTACAACATTTGACAGGCATCTAGATGGGTATAAAAATAGGAGAAAGTGAGGACTGCAGATGCTGGGGATCAGAGTTGAAGAGTGTGGTACTGAAAAAGCACAGTTGGTCAGGTAGCATCTGAGGAGCAGGAGAATCGATGTTTCAGGCATAAGCCCTTCATCAGTAATGTGGGGTTGGGGCGGGGGGGCCAAGGGAGCTGAGAGATAATTGGGAGAGGGGGGAGCTGGGGGGAAGGTAGCTGGGAACGTGATAGGAAGATGAAGGTGGGGGTGATGGTGATGAGTTGGAGAGGAGGGCGGAGTGGATGGTCGGAATGAAAATGGACAGGTAGGACAGTTCAAGAGGGCGGTACCAAGTTGGAAGGTTGGATCTGGGATAAGGTGGGCGGAGAGGAAGTGGGGAAACTGGAGATATCCACATTGATCCTGTGTGGTTGGAAGGTCCCAAGGTGGAAGATCAAGCGTTCTTCCTCCAGATGTCGGTGATTAGGGTTTGGCAATGGAGGATGCTCAGGAAGGGGGAGTTAAGGTATTCAGCCACAGGGCTGGATTAGTGCATGTGTCCCAGAGATGTTCTCTAATCTGCAAGTTGGCGTCCAGTATCCCTGATGTAGAGGGGACTACATCGAGAGCAATGGACACAGTTGATGATGTGTATGGAAGTACAGGTGAATTTCTGTCAAATTTGGAAGGATCCTTTGGGGTCTTGGACAGATGTGAGGGGAGTGGTGTAGGTGCAGATTTTTCAATTCCTGCGGTGGCAGGGGGAAGGTGCCAGGATTGGATGGTGGGTTGGTGGGGGGGGGGGGCAGAGGGAATGGTCTCTCCATAACGTAGATAGAGGAGGGGAGGGAAATATATCTCTGGTGGTGTGGTCTGTTTATAGCTGGCAGAAATGGCAGAGAATGATGCGTTGTATCCGGAAGTTGGTGGGGTGGAAGGTGAGGACCAGGGGGTTCTGTTCTTGTTGCGATTGGGACAGTCAGGTTTGCGAATTTTGGGTAGGAGGTAGAATCAGGCAGTATGGGGTTCCCGGACTATGAGGTTGGAGGCTGTGATGGGAGATCCTCTGAGGTGATGAGGTTGTGGATGGTCTGGCAAATGATGGTTTGGTGATGGGAGGTGAGGTTGTGGTCAAAGGGGCAGTAGGAGGAGGTGTCTGCAAGTTAGCACCTGGCTTCAGTGGTGTAACAGTCAGTGCACAACACTACCACAGTATCCCCTTATCTGCTGGTTTGATGGTATGGTTGGGGTTGGAGTGGAGGGAGTGGAAGGCTGCACGTTGCGAGGGTGAGAGGTTGGAGTGGGTGACAGGGGTGGACAAGTTGAGGCAGTAATATCATGACAGCAGTTGTCAATGAAAATATTGAGGGCAGGTAAGAGACAGCACAGGGTTTCCAGGTGGATGGGGTGTGTTGGAAGCAGGAGAAGGGGTCCTTGGAGGATGGGTAGGAGTCTTGATGGAAAAAGGAAGCCCATAGGCGGACATTTGGAAGAAATATTCAATGTCGCAATGTGTGTTGAACTCATTGTCTGGAATGAAGGTGAGGCCTTTACTGACACCTGATCGTTCATCCTCAATGAGGGGGAGATCGGAGTGGGGAGTTGGTGAAAACACAGCAGGGCTGGGAGCTAGGAGCTGGAGTTGGGTGTTGGGGTACAGACTGTCACACGAGTGGGTGTGGTTGTGTGATCGAGGGTGACATCACCATCAGATATGGTGCTCACCCTGCGGGGGTGGGGGGGGGGGGGAGGGTGTGTGGAAGTGATGCCTGTGGGTTTCGTGAGGGCAGATGGCCTCCTTTTTCAAAGACCGCAATTTCCCCTTCCACAGGTTGACGATGCCCTCCAGTGCATTTCCTCCATGTCCTGCAAGTCTGCGCTTGAACCCCACCCCTCCAATCGCAACAAGGATAGAGGGCTCCCGTCCTCGGCCCTCACCTTCCACCCTCCAGATACAATGCATCGTCCTCCACTATTTCTGCCACCTGCAAATTGATCCCACCATCAGAGATAAATATCCCTCCCCACCTCTATCTGCATTCTACAGAGACCATTCCCTTTGTGACTCCCATGTCAGGTCCACGCACCCCACCGACTCACTCTCCACGCCCGGCACCGTCCCCTATCATTGCAAGAAGTGCAAATCCTGTGCCCACACCTCCCCTCTCACCTCCATCCAAGGCCCCAAAGGATCTTTCTAAATTCAACTGAAACTTACCTGTACTTCCACACAGGTCACCTACTGTGTCTGTTGCTCTCGATGTGCTCCCCTCTACATCGGGGAGATAGGACGCCAACTTGCGGATTGCTTCAGAGAACATCTCTGGGACACACACACTAAACAACCCCACTGCCCAATGGCTGAACACTTTAACTTCCATTCCCACTCTGCCAAGGCCATACGGGTCCTTGGCCTCCTCCATTGCCAAAACCACCTGATGCCTGGCGGAAGAACGCCTAATTTTTCACCTTGGGACCCTGCAATCACACAGGATCAATATGGATTTCACCACTTTCCCTATTTCCCTCCCCCACCTCATCCCAGATCCAACCTTCCAACTCGGCACTGCTCTCTTGAATGGTCCTACCTGTCCATCTTCTTTCCCACTATCCGCTCCACCCTCCTATCTGACCTATCACCATTACCCTCACCTTCATCTACCTATCGTACTCTCCGCTACCTTCCCCCCAGCCCCACCCCCTTCCCATTTATCTCTCAGCCACCACCCCCCCCTCCCCGGCCCACAAGCCTCATTCCTGATGAAGGGCTTATGCCCAAAACGTTGACTCTCCTACTCCTTGGATGATGCACTACACTCTTCAAGTCTGGGTATCTGAATTGGAAGGGATTAGAGGGATATGGGCCAATTGCTGGCAAATGGGACCAGCTTAATTTAGGATATCTGGTCAGCGTGGACAAGTTGTTTCAAAGGTTTTGTTTACATGCGGTACATCTCTATGATCCGATAACTGGAATGCCCTCCACAGTTGAATAGTAACTTTTTTTTACAAACTGTAAGTAATACTACTACTTTTCCTTTTAATTCTCTTTTGTATCCAAGTTTGTACTTAGGTACTTGTATCTAAGATGGTGCTATTAAAGGCAGCCATTGTAAAATCTTGTCACTGTACTCCTGTACTTCTGTACTGGAGTACACATGACAATAAAGGATATTCTCTTCTATTCTATTTGATTTTTGTGATTTGTGATGTTTTGGTTCACATATGAGGAATTATCACTTAAGTCAGAGATCTGCCCACTTTGTGAGATTTTGTATCCTTAAGGAAGAAGGGAAACACTGGATGAAAAGCTGAGCTTTTTGCCTTTAAGCCACCTAAACATTTTGTAAAGACAAACAGAATTGGCTTAAATAGCTATGTTGATAGCAGGCGCAAGGGAACCCTTCCACTGGTGGTCAGCTGCAAGGACACAACTAGAAACCTTGTTTATAACTGTTAGATAGGGAGAACTGTGGGATTGTAGCAGATGTGAATCACACAGTAACAGCCTTAAATTGGACTGTTTGTGTCAATCATTAATCACCTCAATGACAAAAATGAGTAAATACTTAATAATACGACAAACAATGTTTTGTATATTGACATCATTACCCATCACAGAATGAAATGCTGTATCAAGACCTTCAGTAGTTAACAGTGCATTTATAAAGGACAGTAGGCAATAAACTTCAATGTCTTACATTAGATTTGAAGAATCATATCAAAACTAGGCTTGTGACAGTTGTGTCTGTCAACACAACCCCACATTGGAACCATGATCGCTTGCATCAATTCAGATCTTTAACTTGTGCACATTTCAGCCATCTCACTGAGTTGACTCTGCCGTTGATTAGTCAGCTACCTGATGGAATAAACTACCAATTGTTGTAGTCATGGAATGCTCATGTGGGTGCAGTTACTGGGGGCATGTATCGTCCCAGCCTTACCTTGGAACAGTCACTGCATGTATTGATCCATTCTGGTACTGGTGCAGTTACTAAATGGAGAAGGAGGAGGTGTGAGTCTAGGAGATGGTGGGTGCGAGTGTTGGAGCTCTCCTTCGAGCTGGGAATGGGGGGAGGGAATAGACTCTAATTACCAGTGGTGAACAGGGTTATGGGGATGAAATGAGTAAAAGGCATTGAAGTGTTTGATCAATTGTAATCATATTAGATGGCTGAGCAGTCTTGATGGGCCGAATGGCCAATTCCTGTTCCTGGTGCAGTTACTGCATGTATTCATCCAGCCTCCCAATGGTGCATTCTCTGCATGAATCAATGTGGTTTCTCTCCACATCGACAGATCATCCCCAAGCTACTCCTGAGCTCAAAATCTGCTGAATCTACACTGCCCCTACATTCCGATGGTGTTTTGTTCTTGAGAAAAGGTAATTCATGACAAATCTATAGTTCTGTAAAAGTTAAAATGGAAACTGTTACAGGTTTGGAGCCATTCTCCTGCCTTTCATGAGTATGCTGTTTTGTGTGAGTGCAGGAGCAGGCTTGGGCCTCTGATGAAACATGAGGTATGGTTTGTGGTTTTGACACTACCTTTGGATCCAATTGAATGTCTCTTTAGGAATGACGATCCTTTGACTCTGGTAGTTGCTGCGAAGTCCCTTTGACTTACACATGTTGTGTTGCACTGTGTGGTAGTACATTTCTGCCTGGAATGACTGTTCTCTCCCTCTTCTTGGAGTCCAACACATAACTGTTAAAGTCACTGTTACATTATCATATGGATCACCATCTTATAGGCCATTCTGCTATTCCATGACAGTTGTGTTCCTCTGTAACCCTGTGCTATGGAAAATCATGCTGTTAGAAACCAGTGTAGAAAATCACACTGCACCAGATCGCACATAGAAAACTGCTGTACTCTTTCAATAGGAAGTTTGTGTTACCCAAACAGCATCCACAATCAATCGTGTTATAGTCAATTCATGTTAACGAACCACACGTTATACCAGAATGACCTATGTTACTTTTCCAAGTTTAATGTAATAAATTATTATTGAACCATTTTATTAAACTATTTTCTTGAATTATTTACATTCCCACCAATTCTCTCCAAAGTCCAAACTTCATAAGTCATGCGGCTGAGTCCCTTTTATAGCTCTCCCTAGTCTTGTGCCTGTCATAATGAATACAGGGTGATTGTCATCAATTGGTTCACTGAGTGAATTACCATTCTGTGAGATGGTTTATATCACCTTTCTGCCTCTATCTCCTCCGCAGGCTAAGGAAAGTTGGCATGTACACAGTGACTGCTACCAATGTTTATAGATGCACCATGAGAAGCATCCTATCTGGATGCATCATAGCGTGGGTGTGGCAACTGCTCTGCCCAAGACGGCAAGAAACTACAGAGAGTTGTGAACCGAGACCAATCCATCAGCCTTCCTTCACTTTCCTCTGCCTCAGGAAATCAACCGACATATTCAAAGAACCCTGTCACCCTGATTGTACTCTCCTCCACTTTCTTCTATTGGGTAGAAAATCCAAAAATTTAAAAACCAACAGATTCAAGAACAGCTTCTTCCCTGCTGTTATCAAACTTATGAGTGGACTTCTCAAAGAATAAAGTTGATCTTTCTCTTGACCTTCTCTGTAGCTCTACCACTATATTCTGCATTCCCTTATATTACCATGATGCACTTAAGTAAGGTGTGATTTTTCTGGTTAGCATGCAAAACAATACTTTTAGTTGTATCTAAGCACACGTGACCTTAATCAAATCAAGTCAAAAATTAAATTTCTGATATTCAAACTCAATTGTTCTGGTAGCCTCTCATAAGATTCCACCTTTTCTGTCTCTGCTGATCACTCAAAAGGAATTTGAATGACAGAGGATCATGGATGTTCTGTCTGCCTAAGGACAGTGCCTTGATTTTCAATCTCAGATCCATATGTTTGAAGCTGGTTCTAATATTGATAATGTTTTTACTTTATGCCTGGAGTTATATCAGTTCTTTCTGTTTTTTTGGTTAATTCATTTGCAAGATTCTTACTTGTTCCATGGATATCTGGTGTGATATCCAGTCTCAGATTTTGCTTCGACAATATAACTTGTGTTCAAAGTAGTTTGAGCATAGCCACTGCTGCTAGTGAGAATCTATTATTTAAGACTGTCATTCTAAATGTCACTCTGAATGAAGTCCTAAAGATTATTTTTAAAACGTAACATTTTCTCCACTCTCTTGGCCTCCCTCTTGCCCTATAGTGAAGAGGAGAGTCAGGAATATAATTAATTCCATTGTCTTCAACAAGTGTCCAAGACAATTTAATCTGGAAGATCATGGCTTGAGGAGATATTTTCCTTCTTTTATTACTGCTCCTTCCGTTGTCATGTGTACTCTGCTAATTTCTAACCATCTCAAATAGTAATCCACTCTGAGCAAGTATGCCTTTCTTTTAAATACAATAATACAATAAGCTTCAATCTGCAATTTGAGGGGGAGAAGGTACAATTGGAAGTGACAATATTTCAGTTGAATAAAGGGAACTATGGAGCTATGAGGGAGGAGCTGGCCAAAGTTCAATGGTACAATACCTTAGCAGGGATGACAGTGGAGGAACAATGGCAGATGTTTCTGGGTATAATGCAGAAGTTGCAGGATCAGTTCATTCCAAAAAGGAAGAAAGATCCTAGGAGGAGGCATGGGTGGCCGTGGCTGATGAGGGAAGTTAAGAAACATATAAAGTTAAAAGAGAAAAAGTATAACATAGCAAAGATAAGTGAGAAAAAGGAGGACTGGGAACCTTTTAAAGAACAACAGAGGATTACTAAGAAGGAAATATGCAGAGAAAAAATGAGGTACGAAGGTAAACTGGCCAATAATATAAAGGAGGATAGTTAAATTCAAAGAGATCTAGTCCCATCCTGTCACAGCCTGTCTGGAAAACCAGACGCTGTTGGAGGTTCTGTTGTCATTTGCCTATTTATTGCTAAACTACAGCAGGATGACATATATTCTTCCATTGCTTTGGAAATTCTTGGCTGCCAGACTGATTATTGTACATGAGTTCGACATTTCACTAAGACCACCATGATTCTTGGAAGGACTTTCTCCCTCATGACTCTCAGAAACACCAACCTCTGATTGAGGTTCACTATTGTTAGCTGTTTCCACTATTCACATTGTTTCTTTAACAGCAGATTGTTTGGAGTACATATGAACCTAACAATATATAGATTAGGAGCAGGGGGTAGGTCACTCAGCTCTAGTTTGCTCTGTCATTCAATAAGATCATGGCTGACTTAATGTGGCCTCATCTCCATGCTCCTGCCTATTGCTGATAACCTTTGACTTGTTTGTTAGTTAAGAAGCTATCTACCTCTGCATTAAAAGTATTCAACTAATCTACCTCCACCATTATCTGGAGATTGAGGTTCCAATCATTATTTCTGTCTTATATGGAAAGCCCCTGACTTTAAAACTGACCCCCCTATTTGTCGTCTCTCCCACAAGGGGAAACATCTTTTTACTAACCACTTTGCAAATGCTTCTCAGGCTCTTTTTGATCTTTTAAAATAACCTTTTCATTGTTTTAAACATCAATAGATATAGGCTCTGTCTATCAAACCTTTCTTCATAAGATAATCCCCCATCCTAGGTATCAATTAAGTGATCCTTCTTTCAACTGACACAATTAAAGTTGGAATCTTTCTTAACAAAGAGATCAAAATTATACATAGTGCACTATATCTAGTTTTACTTCTGCTTTATACAGCTATGTATAGAACAAAGCACACTATAGAAATTTTGTAATTGCACATTTGGGTGGTTCCATCATCCAAGCAATTAATATAACTTGTGAATCATTGAGGCGCCAGCACTAATCCCTGTGGTTCTTCACTTAGTGCAATCTAACTACCTGAATAATTCTCATTTATGTATCAATTTAGCATGGCCAATCCACCTAACCTGTACATCTGTGGACTGTTGGAGGAAACCAGGGCACTCGGAGGAAAGCCAAACAGATACAGGGAGAATGTGCAAACTCCACACAGACAGACACCCGTGGGTGGAAGCGAATCCTGGCCCCTGGCAATATGATGCAGCAGTTCTAACCACTGAGCCACCATGCCACCCTTGATGTCAGCTTTCCAAAATCTAGGGGATTTTTGAAAATTTTCACCAATGTATCTACTAGTCATTTCTTTTAAGTCTGTAGGGCTTAGTCTATTCTGGACCTGGTGATTTGTCTGCTTCTGGTTCCAATGATTTTCTCAGTATGCTTTCCTAGTTGAAAGTAACTGCTTTAACTTCTGATAAACACTGTGGGGTTACAGTGCTTTATTTGTCCCTCCAACTCCATTTTGATTTAGCTCTTTCCCCCCTCTCCTTACATCTCTCTCACTTTTGATGATTTGCATTAGACTTTAATGGGCTTTGCTTTTAACTATTCAGTTGACTACACGGGTAATTTACTCATGGCAGTTAATAACTAAAAACCAAAAGGAGAGTCTTGGTGATTTGGTGTTAGGGAGAAAAAGCTGTTCAGTTGGGCTCGATAGCATTTTTGGACAGAAAAAGAAAGAAAGAAAAGGGTCACTGTACTTGAAACATTGACTCTGTTTCTTTCCTCAAGGCCTGCTGGGTTTCTCTGATGGTTGCTGTTTCTGTTTCAGATTTCCAGCATCCACAGCTCTTTGTTTTGCTTTAGCTTCTTCCCTGCTTTTCCCCTTCTGACCTTCCCAGACTCATTCTCTAGAGGAGTAATGCTACCTTAACTTACTCTTTTACTTTATAAATACCTGTAAAATCTCCTACTCTTTGTGTTGTTTTTATATTACTAGCTAGCTTTTTCTTGACCTCTTGTGTTATTCTTTCCTGTACTGTATATTCTATCCAATCTCCTGCCTTGGCACTCATGTTTGTAGAATTACATGTGTTTTTCTTAGAGTTCGATGCCATCTTTAACTTCTTTATATTAACCACAGATGATACATCCTTCCCTCTGTGTCTTTCTTTCTTACTGGAATATACATCTTCTGAATTTCTGACACATCTCTCCAACTGCCTGCTACTGTGTCTATCCTGATCAATCTGTAACCTAATTTCCCAGTTAACTTTAGCCAGCTGTTTCCTTGCTCCCATACTTGCCCTTTATTTAGTTTGAAACACTAGTTTTAAATCCCTCAAACCGTCAGTGCTACTCATGTCTTCACAACAGGTAACTAATTTAAAAATCCATTTTTTTAGCAAAGCTTCCTGATCTGACCCAGTTTTTGTGCTTTTCTGATTTATTGTAGCTTTTTTTCTGAAGCTGATAAAGATTTTGCTATATCTAATTAAAATGCTTTGCCTTCTGAAGTAAGGCTGAAGTCTGGTGTTTCAGCCTTTTCATCAATAACTCTGGACAATGTGGCTGCTGTGACCCACATTTTCCCTGGTACTTGCGACGCGAATTCTGTGCTTGGAGAAATGTAACTTTCTGTAGTGTACCAGCTGGCTTGCTGTAGGCATGCCATCTCTACTCTCTATAGCTAGCTTTCATTTTAGTTTGTGGCAGCTGTCAAACACAGCAATGTGAGCTTCAAAGTGTGTGGCAGGGTTTGAGTGAATTTTCAGAGCTGTAAGAGTCCCAGCTATTGCAACAAAACGCCTTGGAAGGATTCAATCAACTTTGAAGTTGCCGGGTGAATCAAAATGGCTGTGTTTTCAAATCCCTGCTACTGAATCAGAACTGGAATTTATTCCAATTTCAGTGGAAAATTTCAGAATATCTACAGAATTGAATAAAAAGACTTAGCAAATAGAGTCGAAATCTTGTTATCAGGAAAGAGTGTTAAAATTGTACAAGATGTTCGTTTGGCCACCTTTAGAATATTGTGCACAGTTCTGGTCACCACATTACCAAAAGGATGTGGATAGATTTTTTTTTTAGATTACTTACAGTGTGGAAACAGGCCCTTCGGCCCAACAAGTCCACACCGCCCCGCCGAAGCGCAACCCACCCATACCCCTACATCTACCCCTTACCTCACACTACGGGCAATTTAGCGTGTCCAATTCACCTGACCTGCACATCTTTGGACTGTGGGAGGAAACCGGAGCACCCGGAGGAAACCCACGCAGACACGGGGAGAATGTGCAAACTCCACACAGTCAGTCGCCTGAGGCGGGAATTGAACCCGGGTCTCTGGCGCTGTGAGGCAGCAGTGCTAACCACTGTGCCACCGTGCCGCCCACTTTGGAGAGAGTGCAGAGAAGTTTACGAGGATGTTTCCTGGTATGGAAGGTGTTAGGTATGAAGAGAGGTTGAGTAGGTTAGGATTGTTTTCATTAGAAAAAAAGAGATTGAAGGGGAACCTGACTGAGGTCTACAAAATCATGAAGGGTATAGACAGGGTGCATAGAGATAAGCTTTTTCCCAGGGTGAGGGATTCAATAACGAGAGGTCACGCTTTCAAGGCGAGAGGTAAGATGTTTAAGGGGGATACACATGGCAAGTACTTTACACAGAGGGTGGTAGGTGCCTGGAACACGTTGCCAGCAGAGTTGGTAGAGACAGGCACGGTAAATTCATTTAAGATGCGTCTGGACAGATGCATGAGTAAGTGGGGAGCAGAGGGATACAGATGCTAAGGAATTGGGCGACAGGTTTAGAGAGTGGATTTGGATCAGCTCAGGCTTGGAGGGCCGAAGGGCCTGTTCCTGGGCTGTAAACTTTGTTACAAATTGTACTGCAGCCTAAGCCTCACTGGGGAGCAGAGAACCCAGACTGGAGACATTTTGTAAAGTCTTGAAGACATACATTGAGCCCGAATGTTACTTATCAATGGTATGTGACCAATGTCAGAGCTCAGTGGGAGAAAGAGACTTTTCTTTGTTTATTCATGAGACATTAGTATCACTAGCCAGGCTATTATTGTTGCCCATCCCTAATTGTCCAGAGGTCGGTGAAAATCAACCACATTGCTGATGGTCTGGAGTCACATGTCAGCCAGACCAATTAAGAAAGGCAGTTTTCCTTCCCTAAGGGCCATTAGGGGACCAGGTGAGGTTTTACAACAATTGACATATGGTCACCATTTGGCCAGGTTTTTAATTGAACTCTAGTTTCACCATTTGCCGTGGTGGAATTGTAACCCATAAGCCCTGAGCATTAGCTTCGGGTTCTGTGTTACTAGTCCAGTGACATTACCACGACAGCACCACCTCTCTTATTGATCAATGTATGATGGAACAGACACATCCAGCTGATGAGTTTGGAGCACTGAATGATGAACTCATTGGAAATAGAATTGTCTTAGACAAAAGAGACCATGCCATGAGAGTATATCTACTGAGAGAGGAGAAACATACTATCAAGGATGTTTCAGGTTGATAGTGCTATTAAGAATCTGGATTAGTGGTGCTGGAAGAACACAGCAGTTCAGGCAGCATCCAAGGAGCTTCGAAATTATGGTGTGTTCGGTTTTATTAGTAGAGGGATTGAGTTCCAGAGCTGTGATGTCATGCTGTAACTGTACAAAATGCTAGTGCGGCCTCACTTGGAATATTGTGTACAGTTCTTGTCGCCCCATTACAGGAAGGATATGGAAGCATTGGAAAAAGTGCAGAAGAGATTTACCAGGATGTTATGTGGTCTGAAGCAAAGGTCTTCTGAGGAAAGGCAAGGGACTTGGGTCTGTTCTCATTGGAGAGAATAAGGCTATGAGACATACACGATAATCAGAGGATTAGATAGGGTGGACAGTGAGACTCTTTTTCCTAGGATGATGACATCTCCTTGTACCAGGGGGCATTGCTACAAATAGCTGAGTGACAGATTTAAGACAGATGTTAGAGACAGGTTCTTTACTCAGAGAGTGGTAAAGGCATGGAATGCCCTGCCTGCCAATGTAGTTAACATTAGGGAGATTTCAACAATTCTTGGATAAGCACATGGATGATGATGAGATAATGCAGGGGAATGGGCTTACATTAGTTCACAGGTTGGCATAACATAGAGGGCTGAAGGGCCTGTTCTGTGCTATTTTGTTCTATGTTCTATGTTCTGGTGTTTAGTGGTTAGCACTGCTGCCTCACAGTGCCAGGGACCCGGGTTCAATTCCAGCCTTGGGCGACTGTTTGTGTAGAGTTTGCACATCCTCCCCGTGTCTGCGTGGGTTTCCTCCGGGTGCTCCGGTTTCCTCCCACAATCCAAAGATGTGCAGATCAGCCGAATTGGCCATGCTAAATTGCCCATAGTGTTAGGTGCATTAGTCAGGGGTGAATATACGGTAGGGGAATGGGTCTGGGTGGAATACTCTTCGGAGGGTCAGTGTGGATTGTCGGGCCGAAGGCCCTGTTTGCATACTGTAGGGGAATCTATACTGGATTAGTGGTGCTGGAAGAGCACAGCAGTTCAGGCAGCATCCAACGAGCAGCGAAATTGACGTTTCGGGCAAAAGCCCTTCATCAGGAATAAAGGCAGTGAGCCTGAAGCATGGACCTGGGAGTTGCAGTGGGAGAGGGACTCCCTGAGATTCTTGTAGAGAGAGGAGGAAAACTTCTTCAAGGCAGGCATCCTTGCAAGAGGATTCGCAGTAGGGTTAAAATCAACAAGGTAAAAACACTGACTGCAGATGCTGAAAACAAATACTGGATTAGTGGTGCTGGAAGAGCACAGCAGGTCCATGCTTCAGGCTCACTGCCTTTATTCCTGATGAAGGGCTTTTGCCCGAAACGTCGATTTCGCTGCTCGTTGGATGCTGCCTGAACTGCTGTGCTCTTCCAGCACCACTAATCCAGTATTTGTTTTCAGCATCTGCAGTCATTGTTTTTAACCTTGTAGGGGAATCTAATCTAATCTATGTTAAGGAAGATACCAATGTGCAGAAGCTGTAAGCTTGTCAATCATCAACTAAAAAATAATGATGGGTGAACAGATGAGGCCTTGCATAATGCTGAGAGACATATCAGGATGAGTGAGGAAAAGCATATTGGAAAAACAGAAAAAAAATATTTATGGAAGAGCCAACAGAATGGATAGTGCAAAGGACAGCTTCAAAAACTGAGGAGCAAGCTGCACAAAAGAAAATATGTGCAGCATGGGGAAAACGATACTCGAACTGCAAGAAGTTGAATCGCTTTGAGCACACACGTTTCGATAGAAATAAGCAAAGCAAGCCTATTAAAATGGCCACGAGAAAGACATCGACCAATGATTCTGATGAAACAATCTATATCATTCAAGAGGTTGGTATTGTCAGATCTAAGAATGATAACTGACTTGTGACATTTAGAGTGATAACTGCAGAAGGACAGCATCAAATTAACGTAAAGTGCCTTTAGACACTGGTGCTGTGTGTAACAACAGAAACTTCAGAGACGTATACAAAGTGGCTCAAGGTTGTGACCCGGAAATCAAACTGTCCAAGGCAAGACTGAGGCCAGAAAGCAAATGAAGTTGAGAATGCAATGAAATGGAAAGAACGAGGACCTGGAACTCCAGATAGTAATGTTAACCAAAATCCACACATCTCAGCTGAGGTTGAAGGACTGGTGACCCTACACATGCCAAAGAGATTTGCAGCATTTCACAAGCTGCTAAGCAACTGACTGCTAGGCAGAGTCTTGATGATTAATAAGATGCTGTTAATGGTTTGAATGCCATCTTAGTGACTAACACCCCAAAGTAGACGAGAGTGTGAGACCCACGCAGCATCTGTCAACTTCAGCAAAGAGTGTTCCAGCTGGCCACACGCACAGTTTGCAAGAAAAGACTGAGGAGCCTCCCTGACCCAGGAGGGCTTAAATAATGGAAAGAAAGATTTTTAAATAAGGCCAAAAAGTACTGTTCCTTGAGGAGCTGGTAGCTGATGGTAAGCAAGAGAGAACAGAAGAGGCAGTGATGACAGAATAGTTGAAGAAAAAAAATTGCAAGAATAATGGAAAAAAAAATGAAAGATGGGATTGAAGATGCTTGAGGTCATGTATGTAGGTCACATAAAAAGACCTTGCCTATAACTCACAAGGTGAGAACTGCAGCAGAGTTACAGTGACCAATACATGTGAAAGCAATGCAATGAGTGATTGGATTTGTGAACTATCCAATAAAATTCTTGTCTTGTTTGCCAGCAGAGTGTGAACTTCTCTGAAAAATCAAGGATATGCAGTGATATTGGGCACAGAACAAGGTGCTTTCACTTGAATGAACACACTAGCACCAACAAGCTCTGAATAAAAACAAGGACTCCAGATGCCAGAAACCAGAGTCTAATTTAGAGTGGTGCTAGAAAAGCACAGCAGGTCAGGCAGCATCTGAGGAGCAGAAAAATCGATGTTTCGGGCAAAATCTATTCATCAGGAATAGATTGGAAACCATCAACCCAATAAAAATGTCAAATTTGAAAGAGACACTGATCCAGCACTCTCTCTCCATGAGGACAATAATTCCCAAGGAGGAACACCATCCCACGAATGAATTGATACCATGTACTGCATGGATGGGTGTGCCATTTTGGGCTTTCCCAACTAACTGACTCATCAGAAACCTTAGTATTGCCAGAAATTATGGCCCAGTTTTTTGCCCTCAGGTTGGCCTGCCCAGTGGATTCAACCTCTTTCTTGAGAATTAGATTGTCTCTTGCCTGCAAATATACAGCAGCTTTTCATTGTTAATCTCAAAGCTAATTCAGTCTCAACTGAGTTCATCCTTCACGGATCCAAACCCACAACCGGCTAACCATTATGGATTGTTCAGGAACGATTCAATGGAAAATCTGGATTGAATGTTTTTAGGACAGCACAAAAGTCTAAAGTGGTCTCCTCTAACGTCGTCTTGCACTTCAGACAGAAATATATAAACCTGGCACATCTGGTCTTTGGTATATCTCTAAAATTGTCAATTCCAGAGCTCTTTGTCCCTCTGTGAAACATCAAAGTTGTTGAACAGTTGTAGAAAGGGCAGTGACTGCTAGATTAGTGCTGGCATTGTAATTGATTTTCTGTTTGCCTCTCAGCAAAACCAGATTTTCCATTGTTTAATCTTGAAGCACTCCTTACATTTACACCTCATCGATTCAAAGAATCCCTGCAGTATGAAAGCAGGCCATCCAGCCCATCAAGTCCACACCAACCAGTCCACACCAACCATCTGAAGAACATCCCACCTAGACTCACCTCTCAACCCTATTCTTGATTTAGAGCTGCTGGTGTTGGACTAGGATGTACAAAGTTAAAAATCATACAATACCAGGTTATAGTCCAACAGGTTTAATTGGAAGCACTAGCTCTGAAAGCTAGTGTCTCCAATTAAACCTGTTGTTGTATGATTTTTAACTTTGTACCCTATTCTTGTAATCTAACATTTCTCATGGCTAATCCACCTGGCCTGCACATCCCTGGACACTATGGGTAATTTCATACATAATCTGCACATCTTTGGACAGTGGTGGGAAAGCAGGGCACCTGGAGGGAATCCATGCAAACAATGAACAAACTCCATGCAGGCAGTCACCTGAGGCTGGAATCGAACCTGGGTCCCTGATGCTGTGACAGAGCAGTCCTGGCCACTGAGCCACCATGCCATCAACTCTGACAATGTCATAAATTTCCTGCACCACTGCTGCCGCTAAATGGCTTGTTTCGACTTTTGAACATCTGTTCAGGTAACTTGCAATTTCCTCTGTCTGAGTTCTGACTTTGATAGGTTTCTGAGGCAATACATCTCTTTGAGGGACAGATTGTTCTTCTTTGTTCTTGCAGTCTATCACAAGACTGCTAATGACACTGTTAAATCATCATAGACAGACATCATTTCTTTATTTGGTAAAAAATAGGCAGCAGAAGTACTTCCACCAATAGAGGAGAAATTACAATAGGGAGACCAGAATTAAAGGAGTATAGATATCTCAAGGGGTTGTCAGTTTGGAGAGATACTGAGAAAGGGAGCAGCTATCCCAGAGGGGTTTGAAAGCAAGAATTAATATTTAAGAATCAAGAAAGGTTGATTTTAGAATTGGGTTTTATTATCACACACTCATATACAGGGATATAGGAGTACAGTAAAAAGTATACAAAATTGTCCCTCCCTGTGCCATCTTAGGTACCTAGGTATGAAATCTTAGATAACAATGTAGAAAAATAAAGAAATAAGTTAAAGTTTTAATAAATGATATAAAGTTAGTCCTATGGTGGTTATGTCCATGTGTTATGGACATGAGAAAAATACAAATCAACAGATTATTAATCTGAAACGTGGAGATTTGGAGCAAAGTGCTTTCTGGTAAATGACTGTGATTGACTGTCACAGAGTCCGTGAGAGGTGTACTTAACCAGCTAGATTGTAACTGCTCACAATTTGAAGTTTAGTGCCCCCCAGTGTTTACCCAACACACTGCAGTATACACAAATAATTAAGCTGTTAATGTTTTCCTTGATTTGGTAATGGCACAGAGGAAAACAGAGCGAGAGCACTTGGGATCTGAGTGAATGGTGGGTGGGGGGAGGGGGGGGGGGGTAGGGGGGGAGCGATCTGCTTAAGAAGTCAGATTGACAGATGGGGAAACGAACAGTGAAAATTGGAATAGTGAGAGATTAAAAGGTCAGAAAAGAAGAAAATAAAATACAATTTTCAAATCTCCCAAAGTAATTCACAACCTAAGGAAAAGAGATTTTGCATCTGTAGCTATTCACTGGCAGTACCAGTGAGGCTAATTAGAAATAATTGGTAATGATCATGTCCTTAACTTTGTTTCTCATCTTCTCCTCCAGCCTTGTCTTTGTGCTACCCTGGTCTCAGGTAGGAAAAGCCTTGCAATGGTTAAAAAAAACGGCCTGTCAAGAAGATGGGATCCCTGCTGAATTATCTAGGAGAAAGTGAGGACTGCCCATTCCTGAAGAAGGGCTCATGCCCGAAACGTCGATTCTCCTGCTCCTTGGATGCTGCCTGACCTGCTGCGGTTTTCCAGTAACACATTTTCATCCCTGCTGGATTATGTCAGATATACAGTGCAGAAGAACTGCACAACTTCATATTCTTCAAGAGGGAAGAAGTCTGTGTTGTGGTGCATCTGGAGCACTTTGATCCTGACTAGATGGGAGACAGGTCCCACTGAGATAAAGGCAGGGAGAGCTCCTTCATTCTGCCACTGGGAAGATCATTGCAAGGAGCCTCCAGATCCATCTCCTTTCTATGCCTGAACAACTCCTTTTAAAGTCATGGGAGCAGTTTGTACACATCAAGGTGGGGGGGGGAGGGGTGCTCAGACAAGGGCTTCACATTGAAGGAAAATGCAAACTGCAGCCCATGAGCTAGTCCAACAATGCCAAAGCTTTTTTTGGAGTCATAGAGTCACCCAGCATGGAAACAGACCCTTCAGTCCAACTCATCCATGCTGACCAGGTTTCCCAAACTAAACTAGTCCCATTTGCTTGCGTTTGGCCCAAATTCATCTTAACCTTTCCTATTCATGTATTTACCCAATGTTTTTTTAAATTTTGTAACTGTTCCTTCATCTACCACTTCCTCTGGCAGTTCATTCCATATAAATATTTTGCTTCTGTCAATCATGAAACAGTATTTCCTTCAAATTTGGCTGCCTTCGGAAATTTGTGACCTGCTCCCTATTTCCTGACAGGCTGTGGTCCTCACTAACGGGCTGTCCATTGATTCTATTTCAGTGAAGACTAAGGTCAAACTGGCTGTGTCAATTGTACCAGCCCTTTACTCCACTCTCCTCATTGCGATACTGCACTTCACCTCCTGCACATTACTCACAGGCATGGAGGTCATTGTCAGCACAGACCAGAAACTGGCCAATGGACATCATCTTCAACCCAAAACCAAATCACTCAGTTATTGACCTTGAGTACATAAATGATGGTTGTGTGTGTGTGTGTGTGTGTGTGTGTTCACTCAGAAACTGAGCTCTGGGTCATTGTCAACTCTTTCTCCAAATTGTATGAGATAATGGGCCTTTCATTAGAAAACACCCAGGAAATTGGGTTGCTGTTCCTCAGTATAACATCTCTCCACATCGATTACAATCAATAATAAGATGTTGGAGAATGTGGGCCATTCATAATATCTCGGGAACTTCTCCTCAATGAAGGCAAATGTAGATAAAAAAAGTTATCATTGGCACCAACATACCAGTTCAGCTGGAAGGAATACAGAGTGTTCAAATACCAGGATTTCAAATTTAACACAACATTCAATGTCCAGCAGGGTAAAAACAATGACTGCAGATGCTGGAAACCAGATTCTGGATTAGTGGTGCTGGAAGAGCACAGCAGTTCAGGCCGCATCCAAGCAGCTCCTCGTTGATTTTAACTCTACTGCGAATCCTCTTGCAAGGATGCCTGCCTTGAAGAAGTTTTCCTCCTCTCTCTACAGGAATCTCAGGGAGTCCCTCTCCCACTGCAACTCCCAGGTCATTTCCTCCACCTATCCACTCCACCCTCTCCTCCCAGACCTATCACCTTCATCCCCTCCCCCACTCACCCATTGTACTCTATGCTGCTTTCTCCCTACCCCCACCCTCCTCTAGCTTGTCTCTCCATGCTTCAGGCTCACTGCCTTTGTTCCTGATGGGGGGACTTTTGCCCGAGGCGTCGATTTCAGAGCTGCTTGGATGCTGCCTGAACTGCTGTGCTCTTCCAGCACCACTAATCCAGAATTCATTTTCCAGCAGGCAACAGTGCTCCTTACTTTCCTACATACTGCACAGACTTGGGTGACTGTATCAGGTATCTCAAAGTATTGGAGATACAATTAACTTTACCTTCATAAGATTCTTCAAATTCAATGACAAGAAACATGGTCCAACATCAGCAAACCCTCCCACCCAATATTGAGACACATAGCTCTGCTGAACGCGTCATGCCATGTGCGAGTATGACACCAGGTTTCTGAAGCAACTGTTATATTCAGAACAGAGTTACAAGTCGAAGCTGATTTCAAACATTTCCACTGATCTCTTGGGAGCTCCTGGATTGTGGCCAATCAACATGGAGCAGGTTCATTTGACAAGGCACTGAAGATATTGAGAGGATTTTGTCAGGGTATTGCAGAGGGCAATTGTTAAGGTGCCAGAGAGGTGCATAAACCGAAAAGCACGTCATCCATCAGCCATTCAAGAGGCCTGTGCTCTACATGTGACACTGTCTGCAGATCACACATTGGACTAATCCACCATCAAACCAGACTGGGAACAAAATACGGCACGGTGGCTCAGTGGTTAGTACTGCTGCCTCACAGTGCCAGGGATCCGGGTTCGATTCCAGCCTCGGGTGACTGTCTGTGTTGAGTTTGTACATTCTCCCTGCGTCTGCGTTGATTTCCTCCAGGTGCTCTGGTTTCCTCCCATAATCCAAAGCTGTGCAGATTAGGTGAATTGGCCAGGCCGAATTGTACATAGTGTTCAGCGCTGTGTAGGTTGGGTGCATTAGTCAGGGGTAAATGTAGAGTCATAGAGTAGGGCAATGGGCCTGGGTAGGTTACTCTTTGGAGGGTCAGTGTGGACTTGATGTGCCAACTGGCCTGTTTTCACACTCTAAGAATGCTGTGAAAACAACAAAGATGCTGGAACTCTGAAACGAAACCAGATGTTGCTGGAGAAACTCAGCAGGTCTGGCAACTTCTGTGGAGAGAAAGCAGAGTTAATATTTCAGGTTCAGTGACCCATTACAACTAGCAAAAGATGCTATTTATTCTGAAAATTGAGGGTTGGGAGCAAGGAGGAGGGAACGATAGGTGTGATGGAGTCCAGGGAGAGAGAACCACAACTGGCAGACAAAGGAATGAATAATGGTAAGCCAGACAGAAACGAAAGCAGCTAATGGGGACAATAGTGGGTAAGAATGGGCTAGTTATAAGGACAGTAGCCCATGTGAATGACAAGGCCTGGAGTGGTGTGGGGAAGGACATCGAAGCAGGTAGTCACGCCCTGAAGTTATTGAACTCAATATTGAGTCCTGAGGGCTGCAGCATCCCCAAGCGAAAAATGAAGTGTATGTTTTTCCAGCTTACGCAGAGCTTCACTGGAGCATTGCAGCAAGCCTGAGACAGAGATGTTGACCAGGAAACAGAGTGTTGTGTTGAAGTGGTAGGCAATTGGAAGCTCATGGGGGTTTTTTTGTGCACAGAATTTAGGACAAATTGGTCAACCAGTCTGTGTTTTGTCTCCCCATTGGAGAGGAAACCACATTGTGAGCAGTGAATACAATAGACTAGATCGAGTGAAGGGTAAGTAAATCATTGCCTCATCTGGAAGGGACGTCTGGGGCCTTGGATAGTCAGGAGGGAGGAAGGAAACGGGCAGGCATTACACCTTCTGCGATTGCAGGGAAAGGTGCCATGGGGCTGTGCGGATATTTTGAGAGGGAAGGAGGAGGAGACCAGGGTGTCCCAAAGGATTCAATTCCTATGGAAGGCTGACATGGGAAAAGGAGAATCTGTGTCTGGTGGTAGCATCTCACTTGAGGTGGAAGAAACAGTGGCTAATGATCCTCTGGAAATGGATGCTGGTGGGATGGTAGGTGAGAATGAGGGGGACCCTCGTGCTGTTTTGGGAGGGGAGAGAAGTGCAGGAGATGGATTGGACAAGGCTGAGGGCCCTGATAACTATGGTGCTGGGGAATCCTCGGCTGAAGAAGGTGAACATTTCAGAGGCCCCCTTGTGGAAGTTGGCATCATCAGAACAGACGCTCCGAGACAGAGGAACTGGTACAATGGAATAGAGTTTTTACAACAAGCAGGGTGTGAGGATGTGTAGTTAAAGTAACTCCGGGGGGGGGGGGTCAGTAGGTTTGTAGTGGACATTGGTGGCCAGCCTATCCCCAGAAATGGAAACAGAGATGTTGAGGAAGGGAAGGGAGGAGTCAGAGATGGACCAGGTGAAGGTGAGAGCAGGATGGAAATTAAAAGCAAAACAGATAATGCTTTCCAATTCTGGACGAGAGAGGGAAAAGCACTGATGATGTCAATAATATACCAGAGAAAGAGTTGTGGGTGAGGATTAGGGTAAGACAGGAACAAGGAATGTTCTATGGACCCCACAAAGAGACAGGCCTAACTGGGGCCCATATGGTACCCATGGCCACCTCCCTGACCTGAAGAAAGTGAGAGGATACAAAAGAGAAGTTGTTTAAGGTGAGGACAAACTCAGCCAGGGCAGAGCGAAGTGTTTGTGGATGGGGACCATTCAGACCTCTATTCCAGGAAGGAACAGGAAGGCCTGAGTCCGCCCTGGTCATGCAGAAAGATTGTGTATCGATGGCAAAGAGGAAGCAGCTGGAGCCTGCAGACTGGACAGTGTGGCCTGTTTCCACACTGTAAGGATTCTATGAATACAACAAAGATGCTGGAAATCTGAAACCAAACCAAAAGTTGTTGGAGGAACTCAGCAGGTCTGGCAGCATCTGTAGAGAGAAATCAGAGTTAATGTTTCAGGTTCAGTGACTCATTGTACCTAACAAACGATGGTATTTATTGATGCAGTATCAGAAGAATCGCAGAGGGAAGTGGAAAGGGACTGTTCAAGGAAGAAATTAATTGAGTTGACATAGGTGGAGATGTGTTCTGTGGGCCAGGAGCAAGCCTGTTTAATACACAGAGTAACTCCCTCACACACCGTCTAATACACTGAGTAACATCTTCATACACCGTCTAATACAGAGTAACTCCCTCACACACTGTCTCATATACAGAGTAACGCCCTCACACACCGTCTGATACAGAGTTACTCCCTCACACAGTGTCTAATACACCGAGTAACTCCCTCACACACCGTCTAATATACAGAGTAACACCCTCACACATCGTCTAATACAGAATTACTCCCTCACACACTGTCTAATGCAGAGTTACTCCCCCACACACTGTCTAATACACAGAGTTACTCCCTCACACACTGTCTAATACACAGAATAACTCCTTCACACACTGTCTAATACACAGATTAGCTCCCTCACACTGTCTAATACACAGAGTTACTCCCTCACACACTGTCTAATACACAGAATAACTCCTTCACACACTGTCTAATACACAGATTAGCTCCCTCACACTGTCTAATACACAGAGTGACTCTCTCTTATACTCTCGAATACACAAAATGACTCCCTCATACTGTCCAATACACAGACTAACTCCCTCACACTGTCTAATACACAGACTAACTCCCTCACACACCATTTAATACACAGAGTAACTCCCTCACACACAGCCTAATACACCGAGTAACATCCTCACACACAGTCTAACATACCAAGTAACTCCCTCACACACCGTCCAATACACAGAGTAACTCCCTCACACACCGTCTAATACACACAGAGTAACTCTGTCACACACCATCTAATACACCGAGTAACTCCCTCACACACCGTCTAATACACAGAATAACTCCCTCACACACTGTCTAATACACAAACTGACTCCCTCACGCTGTCCAATACACAGACTAGCGTCCTCACACTGTCTAATACACAGAGTAACTGTCTCACATACTGTCTAATACACAGACTGACTCCCTCACACACTGCCTGAAACAGAGTTAAAAATCACACAACACCAGGTTATAGTCCAACAGGTTTAATTGGAAGCACACTAGCTTTCGGAGCGTCGCTCCTTCATCAGGTGATTGTGGAGGGCTCGATCGTAACACAGAATTTATAGCAAAAATTTGCAGTGTGATGTAACTGAAATTATACATTGAAGAATTGATTGTCTGTTAAGCCTTTCATCTGTTAGAATACAGTGATAGTTTCACTTCTTTCATGTGTAAATCACAAAACCCTTTTTTTTAAAGTTGCATTCTCGGGTTAGCTGTTAACAATGGTGATAGCTAGACAATATGTTGAAGGTGTTAGCCCCCTGTGTTCTCTATGACCTGATGTTTAGATTGATTCCAATCTAAAAAGTGAGATGAGAATATGTGTGTGTGTGCGTGTGTGTATGTGTAGTCAGTGCAGAGTGTCTTAAGTCTGTGAGGGGGTGCATGTGTGAGTGTGGGAGTGTGTGTGTCTGTAAGGGTGTGTGTGGGTGTCTTTGTGCGTGTCTGTGTGTACCTGTGTCCGTGTGTATGTGAGAGTGTGTGTGTGTAGTGCAATGGTGATCACCTGTAATGTGACATGAACCCAAGGTCCCAGTTGAAGCCCTCCCTATGGGTACCGAACTTAGCTATCAGCCTCTGCTCGGCCACTTTCCTCTGCTGCCTGTCCCGAAGTCCACCTTGGAGGATGTCACCCGAAGGTCCGAGGCTGAATGTCCTGGACCACTGAAGTGTTCCCCAACTGGGAGGGAACCCTCCTGTCTGTTGATTGTTGTGTGGTGCCCATTCATCCGTTGTCATAGCCTTTGCTCGGTTTCCCCAATGTACCATGCCTCAGGGCATCCTTGCCTACAACGTATAAGATAGACAATGTTGGCTGAGTCACATGAGTACCTGCCATGTACAAGGTGGGAGGTGTTCCCACGCCTAATAGTGGTATCTATGTTCACAATCTGACACGTCTTGCAGTGTCCACTGTGACAGGGTTGTATGGGGTTGTCCTGAGAGCCGGGCAGTTTGTTACGAACAATGATCTGTTTGAGGTTTGGTGGTTGTTCAAGTAGTGGAGGTGTGGGGAAGGTCTTGGTGAGGTGCTCATCCTCATTGATAATGTGTTGCAGGTCACGAAGAACATGGCGTAATTTTTCAGCCCCTGGGAAATACTGAACAACGAAGGGTACCCTGTTGGTTGCAGCACGTGTCTGTCTCCTGAGGAGGTCATTACGATTCCTTGCTGTGACACGTCGGAACTGGTGGTCGATGAGTTGAGCATCGTACCCCGTTCTTGTGAAGGCATCCTTGAGTATTTCCAGGAGTCCGTCATGTTCCTCCTCATCTGAGCAGATCCGGTGTATGCGTAGGGCTTGTCCATGGGGAATGGCTGTTTTAATATGTTTTGGGTGGAAGCTGGAGAAGTGTAGCATTGTGAGGTTGTCTGTGGGTTTGCAGTAGAGTGTGGTGCTGAGGTGTCCTTGAGGATCTCCAAGAAGATTGCACATATCGACACAGACATCAAGTTTCTACAGGAATGCAGGCAAACAGGAAAGATCCCAAAAGGATTACGGATCACAAACCCACTTAGGTCGACCTACAACACAGACTACGTGGACAGACTTTGCCACCACACCCCTCGTAAACGTCTCAATCATCTCGTGCACCAACTCTACAGCAGGCGCCACAACCTTGAAATTCAGATGGAGTCCACACTCTCAGCCTTCACTCAGGATACATCAGTACAATTACGTGACATTGCCAAACAGACAAGGCGACAAAACTACACCACATACATGCACGCCAAGAACAAAAAAACTGGAGAAGCTTGGCATTCTTACCAGTAATAGCAAAGCCCACCCTGGAACCACAGTAGACAACATTATCACTGCGGGGAAGTCTATTGTCAGCTTATTGGACCACACCCTTCGACCGGAAGAGATTGATGTCCTGAGTAGGGGTTTCAACTTCTACCCCACCACCAAAATGGACCCGTTGGTTCTGGCAGCAGACACAGAGGAGTTCATCAGACGAATGAGACTCCGGGAATTCTTTCAAGGTGCCAGCAGTGATCCCACTGAGCCCACTGATGAACTGGAACAGTCATCACAGGGATCTGTAGAGAAGCGACCAAAGAAGGTGTCAACTTGGACCCCACCGGAGGGCCGCTGCCCTGGGCTTGAAGTGTATGCTCAAACTGTCAGTAGATATATAAATGCCAGATTCATCAGCCATACCCACAAGGTAGAGCAAAACATCACCCGTTCACAACGCAATGCCATCCAGGCTCTCAAAAACCAATCACAACATTGTCATCAAACCAGCAGATAAAGGAGGAGCCATTGTCATTCAGAATACAGCAGATTACTGCAAGGAAGTGTACCGACAACTGAACAACCAGGAACACTACAGGCAACTACCAGCTGATCCAACCAAAGAACACACCCGTGAATTAAATACAATGATCAGAACTTTGGATCCAGTCCTTCAGAATTCCCTATGCATCCTCATCCCACGTATTTCTCGTGTAGGCGACTTCTACTGCCTTCCAAAGGTACACAAAGCCAACACAACAGGACGTCCCATCGTGTTGGGCAATGGGACCCTGTGTGAGAATCTGTCTGGCTATGTGGAAGGCATCTTGAAACCTATTGTACAGGGGATCTCCAGCTTCTGTCGTGACGCTACGGATTTCTTACAGAAACTCAGCACCCACGGACCAGTCGAACCTGGAACATTCCCCGTCACAATGGACGTTTCTGCACTCTACACCAACATCGCCCACAATGATAGCATCGCGGCAACAGCCTCAGTACTCAATACCAACAACTGCCCGTCTCCAAACACCATCCTACAACTCATTCGCTTTATCCTCGATCATAACGTCTTCACCTTCGACAACCAATTCTTCATCCAGACACACATAACAGCCATGGGGACCAAATTTGCACCCCAATATGCCAACATTTTTATGCACAGGTTTGAACAAGATTTCTTCTCTATGCAGGATCTCCAACTAACATTGTACACCAGGTACATTGATGACATTTTCTTCCTCTGGACCCATGGCGAGGAGTCACTGATAAAACTACACAGTGACATCAACAAGTTTCATCCCACAACCAAACTCACCAGGGACTACTCTCAACTATCTGTCTCATTCTTGGACACGTGTGTCTCCATCAAGGACAGACTCTACCGCAAACCCACAGACAACCTTACAATGCTACACTTCTCCAGCTTCCACCCAAAACATATTAAAACAGCCATTCCCCATGGACAAGCCCTACGCATACACTGGATCTGCTCAGATGAGGAGGAACATGACGGACTCCTGGAAATACTCAAGGATGCCCTCACAAGAACGGGGTACAATGCTCAACTCATCGACCGCCAGTTACAACGTGCCACAGCAAGGAACCGTAATGACCTCCTCAGGAGACAGACACGTGCTGCAACCAACAGGGTATCCTTCGTTGTTCAGTATTTCCCAGGAGCTGGAAAATTACGCCATGTTCTTCGTGACCTGCAACACATTATCAATGAGGATGAGCACCTCACCAAGACCTTCCCCACACCTCCATTACTTGAACAACCGCCAAACCTCAAACAGATCATTGTTCGTAGCAAACTGCCCGGCTCTCAGGACAACTCCATACAACCCTGTCACGGTGGACACTGCAAGACGTGTCAGATTGTGGACATAGATACCACTATTACGCGTGGGAACATGGCAGGTACTCATGTGACTCAGCCAACATTGTCTATCTTATAAGTTGCAGGCAAGGATGCCCGGAGGCATGGTACATTGGGGAAACAGAGCAAAGGCTATGACAACGGATGAATGGGCACTGCACAACAATCAACAGACAGGAGTGTTCCCTCCCAGTTGGGGAACACTTCAGTGGTCCAGGACATTCAGCCTCGGACCTTCGGGTGACCATCCTCCAAGGTGGACTTCGGGACAGGAAGCAGAGGAAAGTGGCCGAGCAGAGGCTGATAGCTAAGTTCGGTACCCATAGGGAGGGCGTCAACCAGGACCTTGGGTTCATGTCACATTACAGGTGATCACCATTGCACTACACACACACACTCTCACATATACACAGACACAGGTACACACTGATGCGCACACAGACACCCACACACCCCCTTATAGACACACACACTCCCACACTCACACATGCACCCCCTCACAGACTTAAGACACTCTGCACTCACTACACACACACACACTTTCTCACACTCACAACCCCCACCCCAGACAGACAGACACACACACAGACAGACAAAGACCCACATGCACACATATATTTTGTGGGGTGAATTTGTACTTGCAGAGTTACATTGCACTTTGCTCAAAAACTACATACATTCATGTAGAACTTTGAGCTCAAAAACTGCATGAATTTATGTAAAACTCTGTTATCTCACTTTTTAGATTAGAATCAATCTAAACATCAGGTCATAGACAGAGAACACAGGGGGTTAACACCTTCAACATATTGTCTAGCTATCACCATTGTTAACAGCTAATCCGAGAATGCAACTTTTTAAAAAAAGGGTTTTGTGATTTACACATGAAAGAAGTGAAAGTATCACGGTACTCTAACAGATGAATGGCTTAACAGACAATCAATTTTTCAATGTATAATTTCAGTTACATCACACTGCAAATTTTTGCTATAAATTCTGTGTTACGATCGAGCCCTCCACAATCACCTGATGAAGGAGCGTCACTCCGAAAGCTAGTGTGCTTCCAATTAAACCTGTTGGACTATAACCTGGTGTTGTGTGATTTTTAACTCTGTTTTAGGCAGTGTGTGAGGGAGTCAGTCTGTGTATTAGACAGTATGTGAGACAGTTACTCTGTGTATTAGACAGTGTGAGGAAGCTAGTCTGTGTATTGGACAGTGTGAGGGAGTTAGTCTGTGTATTGGACAGCGTGAGGGAGTCAGTTTGTGTATTAGACTGTGTGTGAGGGAGTTATTCTGTGTATTAAACAGTGTGTGAGGGAGTAACTCTGTGTATTAGACCTGTTGGACTATAACCTGGTGTTGTGTGATTTTTAGCTTTGTACACCCCAGTCCAACACCAGCATCTCCAAATCATGCCTAAAACAGAGTTACTCTCTCTCATACTGTCTAATACACAGACTGACTCCCTCACACACTGTCTAATACTCAGTGTAACTCCCTCACACTGTTTAATACAAACTGACTCCCTCACACACTGTCCAATACAGAGAGTAGCTGTGTTACACACTGACCAAAAAATAGATTAACTCCCTGACACATTGCCTAATACACAGAGTAACTTCTTCACACACTGTCTAATACACAGAGTGACTCCCTCACGCACTGTTCATTACACAGTATTGGGCAGTGTGTCAGGGAGTCAGTCTGTATTAGATAGTGTGAGGAGGTTAGTCTGTGTATTAGACAGTGCGCGAGACTGACTCCCTCATACACTGTCCAGTTCATATAGACCAATACCACGAAAATATGGATGTAGTTATTTCAAATTGTAGACATTGATCAGAACGCATACAGAAAACCACGTTTCACATTTTACAAAAAATAATTTTAACATGTGGGAACGAAGCGGTTGTGTACCAAGTTCACTGATGAAATATATCCTGATTGCATTTTGCAGTTGCCAGTCAGCCAATCGACTCTTATGCAAGCTGCTTTCCCTCAGTACAGCTACAGTAACACTTGGAAGAGCTGCCATTCATTTCTGGATAGTCACAGTGCAGTTGACAGCTCTGTTCACCTTGGACATGACATTTTACAGTTCAGTCAGGTCAGTGGTGTCAGCCAGATTGCTGCTGCGTAAGTCAATTAATGTGTCTTTTCTATGACCTAGAAATGCTAGGAGCGAAACACTGGCATTTCAATAATACTGTTGACTTGAATTAACTCCAAATGGAGCACTGCAAATGTCAAAATTGATTTGTGAATTCAGTCAATGATTTCCTAACAATTCCATTGGGCAGCTATGTTGATATTTCACAGGTGAACCACAACGCCCACAGAACTCTCTGGTGGCCAATTGGATTAATGAGTATGAATGAGGCTGACCAGGCTTTACTGAGACTTGTCAGCAGGATGTTAGCCAAGGGAGTCCCAGTGTAATATTGCCTCTCAACTTCTGTGTATATGCTGCACACGCTTTGTATTCTGGTCCACTAAAGGCACACAGATGGAGTTTAAAAAAGAGGATATTCCTAATATGCATCAACTGGTAATATGTATAATTGCTAATTAAATGAAACAAAAGGTACAGTTTGGTATATCATGGAATTCTATAGTAAAATTGGGTATAATTATATTGTTCATCCTGCATTGTAATGCTCACCGTGATGCTTAGGAGGATTTCTTGTTACCTAGTCTCTACCTAACAAAATCTGGAGAGGACAATTGCTTTGGGGTGAATTCAATCCAAGATGACATCAGACGTGATGAGAAATTAAATTAAATCATTTCTAATCCTGTAAAATATTGTCTGATGATCAGGGTTTGCCACTTACTTGGGAGAGGATACTGCTATTAGATCACCTTTCTTGCTACTAGATTTGGAGGATCTTACGAAGACACCACTTACAGTACTTCTCCAGTGCTTGGAGAGGCTGTTGTAGCTGCTCCATATTGTAATAGTTGGCTTAATGGCACGAGACAGAGGGTGGTGGTGGAAGGTTGTTTTTTGGGCTGGCGGCCTGTGAGCAGCGGTGTTCCACAGGGATCGGTTCTGGGTCCCCTTTTGTTTGTCATTTATATAAATGATTTGGATGAGAATACGGAAGGTATGTTATTAAGTTTGCAGATGACACCAAAATTGGTAGCATAGTAGACAGTGAAGAAGGCTTTTCAAGATTACAAAGGGATCTTGATCAAATGGGTCAATGGGCTGAAAATGGCAAATGGAGTTCAATCTGGGGAAACTTGAGGTATTTCATTTTGGTACAACAAACAGGGCTAGGGCTTAGATGATTAAAAGTAGAGTCTTGGGTAGTGTTGCAGATGAACTTTGGGGTTCATGTGCAAAATACTTTGAAATTTTTGTCATAAACACAACGTGGTTAAAAGGGTGTTTAGTATGCTTACCTTCATTGCTCAGTCCTTTAAGTATAGGAGTTGGGAAGTCGTGTTGAAGTTATACAGGACATTGGTGAGACCTCTTCTGGAATACTGCGTCCAGTTCTGATCATAGAATCCCTACGATGTGGAAATAGGCCATTTGGCCCAACAAGTCCATACTGACCCTCTGAAGTGTAACCCATCCAGACCATTCCCCTCCCTGTTACATTTACCCCTGACCAATGCACCTAACTTACGCATCACTGAACACTATGCGCAATTTCGCATGGCCAATTCACCGAACCTGCACATCTTTGAAGTGTGGGAGGAAACCCACACAGACACGGGGAGAATGTGCAAACTCCACACAGACAGTCAACTGAGGTGGTGGGGGGGTGGGGGGAAGGGAGGTCAGAAGTGATTTACCTGAATGTTGTCGGATATGAAAGGTGTGAGTGAGGAAGAAAGGCTGGATAGGCTGGGACATTTTCACTGGATCACAGGAGGTTGAGAGGCGACCTTATAAAAATTTATAAAATAATGAGGGGTGTAGAGAGAGTTCGCAATAGATGTCTTTCTCCTTGGATGGGGGATTTCAAGAAAAGAGAGCACATTTCTAATGTGCGAGGAAAGAGATCTTAAAAAGACATCGAGGCAATCTTTTTACACAGAGGGCAGTTTGTGTGTGGAATGAACTTCCTGATGAATTAGTAGATGTGGGTCCAATTACAATGTTTAAAAAATATATGGATAAGTACATGAATAGGCAAGGTTTGGAAGGATATGGAACAGGAGCAGGCAGGTGGGACAAGTTTAGCTTGGAATTAGGGTCGCAGGGACTGGATGGACCAAAGGGTCTACTTCTGTGCTGTATGGCTTTACAATTCCATAAGTGCTACAGAACTAGCCACTATCAGCTAATGGCTGTGGTAGAGTGGGGCCAGCTCTCCTCCCTGCTATACCGGGTGTAAGAGCCTGCTGGTTTAACAGTGGTGAAGGATGAAACCATAAGTGAATCTTAAGAAAATGCCTTTATGTTTATTTATTGCATGATAGTAATTGGCAAGTTACATTGTCTAGTTAGACATAATAACTAAATTTCAAACAAAGTCCTGTTGGAGATCAAAGCAGAAATTCTTCATGACTATCAGGAAACAATGATCTTGCATCTATCTACATGGATTGCTCTATTCCTATCCAAGACTAGATAACATCATCACATTTGGTAGAAGTCTTGACAGAGGCATTGGAGCGACAAGGGGGCTGATGCAGTAGAGATCTTGTGCAAAAGATCCTGTCACAAGTATTTTAAAAATACATTTCCCAACACCTTTCATTTCTGAAGAAGTCATACCAGACTTAAAATGCTAACTGTGCTTCTCTCCCCACAAGTGCTGTGGGATCTGTTGAGTTTGTTTCAGATTTCCAGCATCCACAGTATTTTTTTCTTGAGCAGTCTTGACTGCTTGCCTAATTGTATCTGTTAGAACCCACTGTTGGCATCAAATTGAGTGACATCTCTATTATTCGTCAATTTGTTTAAACTCGTGGAAACAATGGACGTAGCACAGGTTTTATTTGTGCTGGCATGTTGAGCTGTGTTAGATCAATGTATATTCTTATTGGCTGTGGGTACAGTAACCATGCCCAAACTCGCTTGGTTGCTCTTCTCCTGAGGTACATTATGCCCATTCAATTCATTTCCTCAAATTCACTCTAAACTTGGTTCATTAAGGGATATGGAATCTTCTGGGTATGTACAGATGTAATGGTTCATCATTCTCCTGTAACATTTTGCTGTACTCAGTATTAAATTACCCGAATCCTGTGCACAATTAGGGTATTCTATGTCAAGGAGATTTTACTGCAGTGCTATTCAAGTTCTTCAATGTTTGAACAAAGTTAAGAGCAACTTCTTGCTCAAGAGTGTGGTTTCCTGATTTTGACTTTTGAAAACATTCTCTACAATCTGACCCACCTAATGTTGAAGTGTTACTTGTAATATACCTTAATTGTTGTAAGGTAGTCCATTTGAACCATATAGCTTCAAGTCTGTAATCTGTAACTTTGGTTTCATCAGCCATGGTATTTGATTTAATTAGCCACTTGTATAGATGCCAGTTTATGATAATACTGGATAAGTTAGATCCCAGAGGGGTATCCAGCTTGATAGATCAAAAGATTTTTTTTTGCCAGTTGGTTACCATGGTGGGCAGTCACTGAATATATTCACATGAGGCTGCCAATGTTCTTTCAACAAAGAACAGAAGTTTACTACATAGATGATAAAAATCAATATAAACGTCTATGTATGTCTGTCACTCATTTGCAGTAAAACATCACACTTGACTTTAACAATCTTGACACAACTAACTATTTTCAACACTGGTGGCTGAGAAACGTTTCTCCAGTTCTGATGGCCTAGATATTTGTTTCCAGTTCTGACCACCAAGAGATGTCTACAAACTCTCACAAACTGGAGACCTCTACACATCTGAAAAAAAACTTATCCGTCTCCCAGGCTGACTGCTTCTACTGAACTCAACTTCCTTGTGTCCCCTGACTATTAGATGCTGTGTAAGTCATAAAGTCTTAACTTTGTAAATGTTCAACAATTATCTCCCAGAAAGCTGACAAAGTCATTTAACTTATGATTTGGATATGCTGGTGTTGGACTGTGGTGTACAAAGTTAAAAATCACACAACACCAAGTTATAGTCCAACAGGTTTGATTGGAAGCATACTAGCTTTCGGAGCATCGCTCCTTCATCAGGTGATTGTCACCTGAATGTGCTTCCAATTAAACCTGTTGGACTATAACCTGGTGTTGTGTCATTTAACTTAAGTCACACGCTGTTGGAAAAGTTGTAACAAAATGACTTTCTGGCCTTTGGAAAAAAACACCTACCTTCTCAGCTTTGAAAACCAACCTCCATTTTTCCTCCACTTCTCAATCTAAGTTTCCATATGATAGCAATTTGTTACAAATCTACATCATACAATGATGCCTGTTTCATGTCAAGCTTAAAATTAATGAGATGTCGAAAGGCATAAACAATTTCTGTCAAACTCAAATCAACTGAATTCCTAATTTACCATGGGAATGCCTTTGGTACAAAACTTACTGTCTTTTTTATTACATTAACATCATTGCCCCTCTAGCACTGCATTCTACTTCTGCAAATCTTCTGGAAGTGACTTATAGCTGTACAGGTGCGACATTTGTTTAGCATAGCTGGCAGTTGCTTGTGAACATTGATCCCTAGAGGCTGGTGTTGGATACCTTTTTGTTGGTTTCTCATGTGTCCCTTTAGAAGTTTATTTCTAAAAAAGTAAAAAGATGTTTGTTGCCCTCTGATGTTAAGAATGCTTTTTCTCTTCCAGAATTTATCTGTGAACCTCCCTAGTTACTGCTTCCAACACAGTTTGGTCGGTTTCTCAATAGTTAAATCTTCTTTGACTATAATAAATGTGACAACAACTCATCAATGATTCCAACCATGGTTCTGTCTCTTCTGAATTCTGATTCAAATCTCCATCATGATAGTTTTTTTTATAATATGTAGAATTCACTAACAAAGCTATCTATGGATTCCCCTTGGATACTGGACACTTCTGTAACATTTTGCCTTTTAAAGAAGTTTGTTACTTCTCAAAATAATTGTCAGAATCTTGACAAACCTCTTCAAAAGTATTTTTGCCTTTTAGTTTGGCAATTTATAACATCAACTGCTGTACGTCAGATTGAATAAATTGTGTACTTACCCATTTAGGCTCTGAATTTCACGTTTAATTTTGAAGCAATTCTGTGTCTTAAGAAAAGTTTTCTCCAAGATGTTCAGTCTGGTGGTCTGTTTAGTCCTTCTCTGAAATTAAATTTATTCTGTCCTTTGTGTAATTTTGTGAATACATTCTTGTCTGTTTTAAAATCTAGTCATCAACCTAGCTAACTTCCTCTGGGTAATTTTCACTGTACACTTACTGAAACAAATTACAAAGTTATGGTCTGGGGCTGCCTGCTTAAGGATGTTTTGAGTGGTCTGGCCTATTCCATAACACTACTAAGTCTGAAGTGTAGTTTTTCACCTGGAGTTTTGTTCTTTCCATGATTTTGTTTGACATCTTGTTTGCAGCTCTTGACTGACCAGCTAAGTATTCTTAAAGCAGTGAAGTATTTAAACTGGTAAACTCATATATCTTCTGAATTTTTTCATCCAAAGTCCAATGAATTTTTCTGCCCTTTTTCTCATGTGGAGTGTCAGCAACAACGTGCACTGCTCATGGTGTATGTGCGGTGGACCCAACATCTCCCAGCTCATCGTTGAATTAGCATCCTTCCAATATCCTGCTTTCTGCTCTGAGCCTGAAGATCTATTCAGTTAACACTTTTAGTGAATAAAACATTGCCTTCACAGCAAAGTGTAATTTATTCCAACATAGCTACAGGCACAGGTTAGAGACAATAAATTGAACTATTGTGAGACAATGATGACAGATCTCTCCCTTTCAGGATCTCTAGCTACTAATTGTTCCCACCAAAGAATATATGAAATCATTTGGCAGAGCTTAATGCAGTCTCCAACTTTAACCCTTTCAGAACCATGACCTTATTAAACATTCCAAAATCTCCCAAGCTTATAGGAATACAAGGTTTGTTGTTGTCCAATAAAACATGACCTTAGCTTTGGGTTTGGGCTCCGAGTCTTCAAACAATCTTTTCTTTAGTTAGTTGAAAGCTGATTGGGAAAACTGGAAATATGGACAATGAACTTCTTAGCAGATTGGTTAATATACTCTTAAACGGAAGTTAGAGTTTGAAATAGAGTTTGCTACTTCGCTAAGTACAGGACTGGAAACAGAAGACTGCAACAATTAATTATCCCATAACACTACTGAAAGTAAAACGGAGAGTTTTATGCAATCGCTGGTGACATGTATCTTTCAACGAATGCCATCAAAAATAGATTTACTGATTACTCACCTCGTTACTGGTACATAAAATGTCTGCCCGGATCACAAAACGAGTCATTGCTTCTGAAGAATTTTGAAACTTACCAGAAGGTATGAGATGTTGAAAAGAAATATGTCCTTTAAAAGAAACAACCTTTTTAAATAATTGAATGTTAAAATCAAATACAGTGTAGAATCGCTGCAGTGTGGAAACAGGCCATTCAGCCCACACTGACCCTCTGAACAACATCCCACCCCTTACACTCTCCATGTAACTCTGCATTTCCCATGGCTAGTGACCCAGCCTGCACATCCCTGGACACTATGGGGCAATTTCCTATGGCCAACCAACATAACATGTACATCTTTAGACAGTGGGAGGAAATCAGAGCAGCCAAAGGAAACTCATGCAAACACAGGGAGAATGTTCAAAATCCACACAGTCACCCAAAGTGGAATTGAACTCGGTTTCCTGGCATTGTGAGGCAGCAGTGCTAGAGTGCTGACACTCTACACTGTTATGCCTTTAAAGAATGTAAAGAATTAATAAAGTACTTCAATACATTGGTAGATATTTTGAAAACTATTCAAAGACCAACTAGACTATATCATTGAACAACAGAGACTTTGGACATAGGGAGAGTTTCTCACAATCAGTTTCTGTGAGCACAGACAACTGTACAGATCTGTGAATCGGGAATTACCTATCAAGAATACAGAGATAATTTATTTTATCTTGAAAGAGCTTAAGTTATAATCAAAAAGAAGTTTCCAACATTGTTTTAATAAATTAAGAAAAGGCTTACTCCCCAATGACACACTCACTCCTCACTCACTCCCGACAAACTCCCCAATGCCACACTTACTCCCCAGTACTGTCGCCTGCCATCACACTCACTCTCCACAGACTCCACATTGTCAGCCTTAGAACAGACTGTTATTGCATCAGACCTGTTTGTCATGTGCATTTCCACTTTATTTCAATTGCTCCTTGCCACAAGCAACTAATCCTTAATGATTATCATTAATTGTCTGGTTTGAAGATAGCATTTTTAAACACTACACTACACTGTCTCAGTAAACAGTATCTCTAGATAGTCCTATAAAAATAAATAACCCAAATTATACCAATCTTTGTATGTGATAGAGACATTTAGAGTCATAGAGTCATGGAAACAGACCCCTCAGTCCAACCCGTCCATGCCGACCAGATATCCCAACCCAATCTAGTCCCACCTGCCAGCACCCGGCCCATATCCCTCCAAACCCTTCCTATTCATATACCCATCTAAATGTATCTTAAATGTTGCAATTGTACGAGCCTCCACCACTTCGTCTGGCAGCTCATTCCATATACGTACCACCCTCAGCATGAAAATATTGCCCCTTAGGTCCCTTTTGTATCTTTCCTCTCTCACCCTAAACCTATGCCCTCTAGTTCTGGACTCCCCGACCCCAGGGAAAAGACTTTGTCTATTTACCCGATCCATGCCCCTCATAATTTTGTAAACCTCTATTAGATCACCCCTCAGTCTCCAACGTTCCAGGGAAAACAGCCTCAGCCTGTTCAGCCCCTCCCGATAGCTCAAATCCTACAACCCTGGCAACATCCTTGTAAATCTTTTCTGAACCCTTTCAAGTTTCACAACATCTTTCCGATAGGAAGGAGACCAGAATTGTATGCAACATTCTAACAGTGACCTAACCAATGTCCTGTCCAGCCGCAACATGACCTCTCAACTCCTATACTCAATACTCTGACCAATAAAGGAAAGCATACCAAATGCCTTCTTCACTATCATATCTACCTGTGACTCCACTTTCAAGAAGCTATGAACCTGCACTCCAAGGACTCTTTGTTCAGCAACACTCTCTAGGACCTTACCATTAAGTAGAAAAGTCCTGCTAAGATTTGCTTTCCCAAAATGCAGCACCTCGCATTTATCTGAATTAAATTCCATCTGCCACTTCTCGGCCCATTGGCCCATCTGATCATGATCCTGTTGTAATTTGAGGTAACCCTCTTCACTGTCCACTGCACCTCCAATTTTGGTGTTATCTGCAAACTTACTAATTGTATCTCTTATGCTCACATCTAAATCATTTACGTAAATGACAAAAAGTAGAGGACCCAGCACCGATCCTTGTGGCACTCCACTGGTCACAGGCCTCCAGTCTGAAAAACAAACCTCCACCACCACTCTCTGTCTTCTACCTTTGAGCCAGTTCTGTATCCAAATGGCTAGTTCTCCCTGTATTCCATGAGATCTAACCTTGCTAATCAGTCTCCCATGGGGAACCTTGTTGAATGCCTTACTGAAATCCATACAGACCACATCTACTACTCTGCCCTCATTAATCCTCTTTGCTACTTCTTCAAAAAACTCAATCAAGTTTGTGAGACATGATTTCCCACACACAAAGCCATGTTGACTACCCCTAATCAGTCCTTGTCTTTCCAAATACATGTACATCCCATCCCTCAGGATTCTTCCAACAACTTGCCCACCACTGAAGTCAGGCTCACTGGTCTATAGTTCCCTGGCTTGTCCTTACCACCCTTCTTAAACAGTGGCACCACGTTTGCCAACCACCAGTCTTCCGACACCTCACCTGTGACTATCGATGATGCAAATATCTCAGAAAGAGGCCCAGCAATCACTTCTCTAGCTTCCCACAGAGTTCTAGGGTACACCTGATCAGGTCCTGGGGATTTATCCACTTTTATGTGCTTCAACACATCCAGCACTTCCTCCTCTGTAATATGGACATTTTTCAAGATGTCACCATCTATTTCCCTACATTCTATATCTTCCATATCCTTTTCCACAGTAAATACTGATGCAAAATATTCATTTAGTATCTCCTCCGTTTTCTGTGGCTTCACACAAAGGCTGCCTTGCTGATCTTTGAGGGGCCCTATTCTCTCCCTAGTTATCCTTTTGTCTTTAATGTATTTGTAAAAACTCTTTGGATTCTCCTTAACCCTATTTGCCAAAGCTATCTCATGTCCCCTTTTTGCCCTCCTGATTTCCCTCTTAAGTATACTCCTACTGCCTTTATACTCTTCTAAGGATTCACTTGATCTATCCTGTCTATACCTGACATATGTTTCCTTCTTTTTCTTAACCAATCCCTCAATTTCTTTAGTCATCCAGCATTCCCTATACCTACCAGCCTTTCCTTTCACCCTGACAGGAATATACTTTCTCTGGATTCTGGTTATCTCATTTCTGAAGGCTTCCCATTTTCCAGCCGTCCCTTTACCTGCGAACATCTGCCTCCAATCAGCTTTTGAAATTTCTTGCCTAATATCGTCAAAATTGGCCTTTCTCCAATTTAGAACTTCAACTTTTAGATCTGGTCTATCCTTTTCCATCACTATTTTAAATCTAATATAATTATGGTTGCAGGCCCCAAAGTGCTCCCCCACTGACACCTCAGTCACCTGCCCTGCCTTATTTCCCAAGAGTAGGTCAAGTTTTGCACCTTCTCTCGTAGGTATATCCACATACTGAATCAGAAAGTTTTCTTGTATACACTTAACAAATTCCTCTCCATCTAAACCTTTAACACTATGGCAGTCCCAGTCGATGTTTGGAAAGTTAAAATCCCCTACCATAATCATCCTATTGTTCTTACAGATAGCTGAGATCTCCTTACAAGTTTGTTTCTCAATTTCCCTCTGACTATTAGAGGGTCTATAATACAATCCCAATAAGGTTATTATCCCTTTCTTATTTCTCAGTTCTACCCAAATAACTTCCGTGGATGTATTTCCGGGAATATCCTCCCTCAGCACAGCTGTAATGCTATCCCTTATCAAAAATACCACTCCCCCTCCTCTCTTGCCTCCCTTTCTATCCTTCCCGTAGCATTTGTATCCTGGAACATTAAGCTGCCAGTCCTTCCCATCCCTGAGCCATGTTTCCATAATTGCTATGATATCCCAGCCCCATTTTCCTAACCATGCCCTGAGTTCATCTGCCTTCCCTGTTCAGCCTCTTGCATTGAAATAAATGCAGTTTAATTTATTGTCCCTACCTTGTCCCTGCCTGCATTGACTGTTTGAGTCGCTTCTGTTCTCAACTGTACCAGTCTCAGGTTGATCTCTTTCCTCACTATCTCCCTGGGTCTCACCCCCCCTCCCCCCCACCACCCCCCACCTTACTAGTTTAAATCCTCCCGAGCAGCTCTAGCAAATCTCCCTGCCAATATATTAGTCCCCTTCCAATTTAGGTGCAATCTGTCCTTCTTGTACAGGTCACTTCTACCCCAAAAGAGATTCCAATGATCCAAAAATGTGAATCCTTCTCCCATACACCAGCTCCTCAGCCATGCATTCATCTGCTTTATCCTCCTATTCCTGCCCTCACTAGCTCGTAGCACTGGGAGTAATCCAGATATTACTTCCCTTGAGGATCTCCTTTTTAAATTCCTGCCTAACTCTCTCTAATCTCCCTTCAGAGTATCAACCTTTTCCGTTCCTATGTCATTGGTTCCAATGTGGACAATGACTTCTTGCTGGCCCCTCTCCCCCATGAGAACATTCTGCACCCTCTCTGAGACCTCCTGGATTCTGGCACCAGGGAAGCAACACACCATTCTGATTTTTCCCTGTTGGCCACAGAAACATCTGTCTGTACCTCAGACTAGAGAGTCCCCTAACAGAATTAATCTCTTGGAACCCAACATGCCCCTCATTGCATTAGAACCAGTCTCAATACCAGAAACTTGGCTGTTCATGCTACTTTCCCCTGAGAATCCATCACCCCCTACATTTTCCAAAACAGCATACCTGTTTGAAATGGGTATAGCCTTAGAAGGCACCTGCACTAGCTGCCTACCTTTCCTACCTGGAGTTAACCCATCCATGTGACTGTATCTGAGACTTGCCACACTTCCTATAACTGTCTTCCATCACATATTGTTGCTTTGCAAATTCCTCATTGCTTCTAACTGTCTCCCCAACCAATCCATTCAATCTGATAAGATTCACAACCAACAGCATTTATTGCAGATATAATCCGCAGTAACCCTTAAATTCTCTTTAAACTCCCACATTTGACAAGAAGCACATATCACTCTACTAAAGGCCATTTTTGCTCTTTCACAATCTACAGACCCAGAAAATGACACTATCTTATTCCTCTACAAAACACTGCCCCAAGTTAAATTAATAGTTACGGCTTATATTTTAAGTTTAATCAAGAGACGCATCTCCAAAAACATATAATCAAAAAAGAACCCACTCTAGTCACTACTGCAGACTTTCTGTAGGTCCCACTTAAAAATAATACACTTATCTGCTTCTGTGCTGTGAACCTCACCCAAACAGTTCCTCCAAGATCAGTTGTGAATTTCACTGTTAATTTTCCCAGATACACCAATGTCCAGCGAAACATGAATTCAAACAGCAAAGGCAGTAACTGTGCAGGTTCACTGCTGTGTCACTTTCTTTTTCTCTCTCTCCTGCAATGACGTCACCATATGCTTCCTTTGTCTGTTCTGCTCCCTTTTAAAATTGCTGTTGTTTTGACTTTTTTCCCCAAATTTCCAAAATAATGCAACAAATAATTGCTGCTCCTGGAATTCGAGGAAATCACCTCCAACACCTAAAATACCTCAATAAAGGTGCAGCTGTTACTGCCAGAACGTTTTCCCATCATCCATCTTGGATTACCCAGAATCATTTACTTCACAATGAAAAGGATGTGATGGGATCCTATAAAATCTGTAAATAAAGCAGCCAATAGCTTGACTTTGTGGCTCATGCAGCATCAAGAGGGGAAGCAAACCAGAATGCTTCCTGGAAAGTATATCACTTACTGACACATGTGACCATGCATTGAGTCCCTGAGCCATGATCTAGAGCCCATCAGAATGACTTTCAATACTGATTTAGACCTGTGCCATTCCTACTGCTCCCTCTAAATCACATCTGTGCAGATGCTACGGAAGTAAAAGAGCAAATATTAGAAGTTATACAAACAATATATTGTGGGCTGGCCTGCACGTCTGTGAGTTCATCCATAATTCAGACTCACAGCCAGCCGCAGGCAGCAGCTGGTGATAAGCCATGGAATGGAAAACATTGCCAGTCTGTTCCAGTGTTGGAAACCTGTAGCTGAGCCAGGCAGGTTTTTCACAAAGTACTACCAATGTTTTATTAAGTGACTAACTTACCAGCCTCTCACGTTAGATATGGTTGAGTGGTAGCTTGCCTCTGAGTCAGCATGTCATGAGTTCAAACCCTGCTGCAGGAATGTGAATACAATGTACACTAACACTCCAGTGTGTAGCTGAGGGATTGTCATGTGGCCGTTTTATACTCTGCCTTCTCTGGTTGGTGCAAAATATGAGACTATTCAAAGAACGGCAGAGTTCATTCAGTCAATCCTGACCAATATCTTTTTCTGACCCAGGACTATTCATTGATCCAGACTGATATACTTAAATTCAGGTTGGATAACAATTAGAGTTACAAAGTATAGAGATGTACACTGTGAAAAGTTAATCTAGTCTCATTTGCTAGAGTTTGGCCTATATGTCTGTAAACCCTTCCTATTCATATATCCATCCAGATGCCTTTTAAATATTGTAATTGTACCAACCTCCACCACTTCCTCTGACAGCTCATTCCACACACACACCACTGTCTGCATGAAAAAGTTGCTCTTTAGTTTCCTTTTATATCTTACCCCTCTCACCATAAACCTATGTTCTCTAGTTTCAAACTCCCCTTACCTTGGAAAAAAGACCATGGCTAATTACCCTATCCATGCCCCCTCATTATTTTATAAACTTCAATAAGGACAGCCCCCAGCCTCCAACACTCCCAGTCTGCTCGGCCTCTCCTTATAGTTCAAACCCTCCAATCCTTGCAACATCCTTGTAAATCTTTTCTGAACCCTTTCAAGTTTCGCTTTCCAATAGGAGGGAGACCAGAATTGAATGCAAATGTGGCGCATTATTTGATTTTGGCGTGATACTACTTTTGTTTGCTGTCGAGTGACTGTAGATTGATGTGTTTCCTGAGAATGGGGTTGGGCTGGACTTTGACAGAGGCCCTTGCCCTCTCCATTTGATGAAGAAGTAGCAGGTATTCACTGAGTGGACATCGTCACAAAGACACCCATGGACTAGTTACTGTGAGCTGTTGGCTAAACAAGGGTTAACCTTTCCAGAGAGGACGGAAGGTGGTAAGAATAAAGATGGGCAATCAATCAGCTGGTTCAAGATCATGGAGATATGCCACATTAAGGCCATTTGGCCCATTGTATCTGTGTCAGTTTTATGAAGGAGCTATCCATTCTACTGACCGCCCCCCCCTTCACCTATTATCTGCTTTCCCTCTGACTGTCATTATGGAACCTTCTTCCAGCACCCCTTGGTGCTGTGGAACCCTATGGATTCCTGATCATAATCATTTAATGTATAAAATAAATTCTCATCTCCCCTCTCAATCCCACGGCAATGTCTTGAATCTCTGTTCTCTGGTTACTGACTGGCCAATTGGAAGACTTGCACATTAGTTGCTCAAGTTGGACTGAAGGGCTTGTTTCCACACTCTAGGGAGTCTAATCTAATCTAATCTAATTAAAACAACTCAGGTTTTTGAACATCTCTTTCAAATATTCCCTTTCACAGTTTCTGCTCAAATGAGAACTTCTCCAATGTCTCTGCGTAAATAAAATCTCTCAATCCTGCATGGCCTCATGTTTTTCAGCCCCTATCTTAAAACAAACTCTTACCACTGAAAGGACAGAGGGAATGTCACTGATGAAATGTTGGTGAAAGTCGTCAAAAAGAATTTGCTTGATAAAGGAATTCACTGCCAATATGTTTTTTGTATATAAGAATGAAGCTGGGTCAATATTCCCTACCAGTTGGGATTGCTGAACTTACGTTTTATCTAAGTTACATGATTAAGTTATATTGGAGCCTTCTTGACCTTAGCCAGTGCCTGAGAAACACTTAGTTATACAGCGTCGTTCCAAATCCTTACTCTCTATAGATGCATCTGTCATGTAGGTATCAATTGCATTGAACAAAAGCTTAAAAAATGGAATATATCTTACAATTCAAAAATAGAGTCATAGAGCCATACAGCATGGAAACAGACCCTTCAGTCCAACTAGTCCATGCTGAGCAAATATCCAAAATTTAACCAATCCCATTTGCCCATGTTTGGTTCGTATCCCTCTATTCATGTACCTGTCCAAATATTTTTTAAATGTTCTTATTGTATGTGCCTCTACACTTCCTCTGGCAGCTCATTCCATACATGCACCACCCTCTGTGTGGAAAGTTCCCCCCTTAGGTCTCTTTTAAATTTCCCCCCACTCACCTTAAACCTATGCCCTGCAAATTTGGACTCCCCCACCCCAAGGAAAAGAGCTTGGCTTTTTTTATGCCCCTTTAATTATTCCCTTCATGATTTTATGAATCTCAATAAGGTCACTCCTCAGCCTCCCATGCTCCAGGGAAACAAGTCTCAGCCTATTCAGCCTGTCCTTATAACTCAAACCCTTCAGTCCCAGAAACATCCTTATAAACTTTATCTGCACTCTTTCTAGTTGACTAACAACTTTCCAACAGTAGGACAACTAGAATTGTACACAGTATTCCAAAAGTGGCCTTACCATTATATTGTACAGCTGCAACATGATGTCCCAACTCCTTGTTCGCATGTTTACATGTGATGCTGCTTTCAAGGAATTATGAACCTGCATCCCAGGTCCCTGTAATCAATAAAGCTCCCCAGGGCCCTACCATTAATTGTGTAAGCCCTGCCCTGGTTTGCCTTACCAAAACATAGCACCTCACATTTATCTTAATTAAACTCTATCTGGCACTTCTCAGGCCATTGGCCCATCTGATCCAGACCTCTTTGAACTCTTAGATTGCTGTCTTCACTGTCCACTATACGTCTGAGCTTCATTTCCCAATAATTACTGCCTGATCTCAGCAGGCCCTGCGTGCTTCTCATTCCATAGTGGGCCCTTTGATTAATCCCGGAAAGGCTGATCGAACACCAGGGGGGGTTCTTCCCCGTGAGTTCTAGACCACCTTGTAATCTCACCAGTGCTCTTGTATTGATAATTATACAGACATCCAGTGTGCACTCAAAGAACTGGACAGAAACCAGTCGATCCTCTTTGATCAGATGATCGTCCCACAGACCTTGAATAAATTCAACTCCGTGTCTCAGAGTAAGGAGGCCATTGTGAAATATCCCTGTACCTCTAAGTTTGATCACACACATACTAATGGGGCTTCCATTGCTGATTCTGTTTAATTCTGCTTTCCTATGGGAATAAGATACAGTTTAGTCAAAGACAGAAAGTGAGCCACACTGGATCAGTTGACAGTTACACACTCTGTCCTATTTTCCTGCTTCAAAATGAAGGACATACTCAGGGGGAGATGGGTGTGCTGGGTTGGGTTGTAAATCCATTATCTCCTGTTTTGTGCCTAACCCAATTTGGATTTAACCTCCTGAGTATCTGAAATGGAAAATTCAACTTTCCAGTACTACCATCCCTCACTTTGATGGAAACAGTATCTGTGAGAGTTAATGGTCAGTGACAAATGCCCACCTTCTGTAACTTGGATACCATCGCTTTCAGCCCTTTCCTAGATTGTAGACACTGTGATTTCCAGGGCACAGCTAGCCATGATAATTAACTTCAGAGTTTCACAAGAAGCAAGTCACAAATGCATCTCTGAAACTCTGAATATGTATATCATCTGCATGATAGACTTCTTGAATCTTAATAAGTATGTTTGTCTGTCCAAAAAAAAACCACCAGATATCCAATGGGAAACAAGAAGGACGGATTGCACCTGAATTGGAAAGGGACTATTATACTGGCGGGAAGATTTGTTAGAGCTGCTCGGGAGGATTTAAACTAGGAAGGTGAAGGGGTGGGACCCAGGGAGATAGTGAGGAACGAGATCAATCTGAAACTGGTACAGTTGGAAAAGGAGCGAGTCAGGAGCAAAGCAGAGAACAAGGTAGGACTAATAAATTAAACTGCATTTACTTGAATGCAAGAGGCCTAACAGGGAAGGCAGATGATCTCAGGGTATGGTTAGGAACATGGGACTGGGATATCATAGCAATTATAGAAACATGGCTGAGGGGATGGACAGGACTGGCAGCTTAATATTCCAGGATACAAATGCTACAGGAAGGATAGAAAGGGAGGCAAGAGAGGAGGGGGAGTGATGTTTTTGATAAGGGATAGCATTACTGCTGTACCTCGGGAGGATATTCCTGGAAATACATCCAGGGAAGTTATTTGGGTAGAATTGAGAAATAAGAAAGGGATGATCACCTTATTAGGATTGTATTATAGACCTCCTAATAGTCAGAGGGAAATTGAGAAACAAATTTGTAAGGAGATTTAGGATAACTGTAAGAATAAAAGGGTGGTTATGGTAGGGGATTTTAACTTTCCAAGCATAGGCTGGGATTGCCATAGCTTTAGATTAGATTAGATTAGATTACTTACAGTGTGGAAACAGGCCCTTCGGCCCAACAAGTCCACACCGCCCTGCCGAAGCGCAACCCACCCATACCCCTACATTTACCCCTTACCTAACACTACGGACAATTTAGCATGGCCAATTCACCTAACCTGCACATCTTTGGACTGTGGGAGGAAACCGGAGCACCCGGAGGAAACCCACGCAGACACAGGGAGAATGTGCAAACTCCACACAGTCAGTCGCCTGAGGCGGGAATTGAACCCAGGTCTCTGGCGCTGTGAGGCAGCAGTGCTAACCACTGTGCCACCGTATAGATGCAGAGGAATTTTATAAATATGTACAAGAAAATTTTCTGAGTCAGTATGTGGATGCACTTACTAGAGAAGGTGCAAAAATGGACCTACTCTTGGGAAATAAGGCAGGGCAGGTGACTGAGATATCAGTGGGAGAGCACTTTGGGGCCAGTGACCATAATTCTATTAGATTTAAAATAGTGATGGAAAAGGATAGACCAGATCTAAAAGTTGTAGTTGTAAATCGGAGAAAGCCAATTTTGATGGTATTCGGCAAGAACTTTCAAAAGTTGATTGGGGGGCAGATGTTTGCAGGTATAAGGACCGCTAGAAAATTGGAAGCCTTCAGAGATGAGATGAAGAGAGTCCAGGGACAATGTATTCCTGTTAGGGTGAAAGGGAAGGCTGGTAGGTGTAAGGAAAGCTAGATGTTGAGAGAAATTGAAGTTATTTATATTACAAGATTCTGAAGGGGGAGGGTGAGCAGCCAGAAGTCGTGGTATATATTGGCACTGATGATATAGCCAGAAAAGGGATTGAGGATCTGAAAAGTGACTACAGAGAGTTAGGTTGAAAGCTGAAGAGCAGGACAAGTAAGGTAGTCATCTCAGGTTTGCTACCGGTGCCACGAGATAGTGAGATGAGGAACAGTCAGCGAATGCAACTTAACACGTGGCTGCGAGGCTGGTGCAGGAGGGAGGGCTTCAGATACCTAGACCATTGGGATGCCTTCTGGGGAAGGTGGGACCTGCACATGAAAGACAGATTGCACCTGAACTGGAGGGGCACAAATATCCTGGGTGGGAGATTTGTTCGTGTGGTTCGGGAGGGTTTAAACTAGTTTAGCAAGGGGTTGGAATCAGAGTCACATGTCTGAGAGGGGGTCAGTTGTAGATGGGCAGTGACAGGATGTAGTGAATCTATCGGGAAGGTTTCTCACGTGATGAAAGAAAGGCATTGGTTATAGTGTGTCTGCTTTAACGCAAGGAGTGTCAGAAATAGGAGTGATGAACTTAGAGCATGGATCAGTATTTGGGGCTATGATGTTTTGGTCATAACAGGGACCAAACTGGATTACACAGGGGCAGGAATGATTGCTAGATGTTCCAGGGTTTAGATTGTTTAAAAAGAACAGGGAGGATGGAAAAAGAGGAGGGGGTGTAGCATTGCTAATCAGAGAGTGCATCACAGCTACAGAAACAAAGGTTGTAGAGGAAGGTTTGTCTACTGAGTCAGTATGGGTGGAAGTTAGGAACAGGAAGGGAACAGCCATCTCATTGGGGGTTTTCTACAGACCCCCTAATAGCAGTAGAGAGATTGAAGAACTCATAGGCTGGCAGATTTTGGAAAAATGCAGATGTAGCAGGGTTGTTGTTATGGGTGACTTCGACTTTCCCAATATCGACTGCAACCTCCTTAGTGCAGATGGTTTGGATGGAGCTTTTTTTGTTAGGTGTGTTTAGGAGGGTTTCCTTACTCAGTATGTAGACAGACCGATGAGGGGAGAGGCCATTTTGGATTTGGTGCTCAGCAATGAGCCAGGACAGGTGCCAGATCTCGCGGTGGGAGAGCACTTTGGTGACAGTGATCACAACTGCCTCACATTTAGCACAACCTTGGAGAGTGAAAGGAGCAGTTACTGAGGGAAAATATTTAATTGGTGAAAAGGAAATTATGACACTATCAGACAGGAGTTGGGAAGTACAGACTGGGAGCAATTGTTCCACAGAAAGGGCACAGCAGACATGTGGAAACTGTTTAAGGAGCAGTTATTGCGAGTGATGCACAAATTTGTTCCTCTGAGACAGGTAAGAAGGGGCAAGGTTAAGGAACCTTGGATGACGAGAACAGAGGAACTTCTCATCAAAAGGAAGAAGGCAACTTACGTAAGGTGGAGGAAGCAAGGATTGAGCACAGCTTTAGAGGATTACAGGCTTACTAGAAAGGAGCTCAGAAATGGACTGAGGAGAGCCAGGAGGGGGCATGAGAAAGGCTTGGCAAATAGGATTAGGGAGAACCCAAAGGCATGTTACTCATACGTGAGGAATAAGAGAATGATCAGGGAGAAGGTAGGGCCGGTCAGGGATAGCGGAGGGAAGTTGTACATGGAGTCTGAGCAGATAGGGGAAACCCTAAATGAGTTTTTTGCTTCGGTTTTCACCAAGGAAAGGGAACTTGTTGTGAATGAGAACTTTGAGGAGCTGGGATACAGGCTTGACTGGATCAAGATTGATGAAGTTGATGTGCTGGAAATTTTGGAAAACTTAAGATTGATAAGTCCCTAGGGCTCGACCAGATTTATCACAGGTTGCTCTGGGAAGCGAGAAAGGAGGTTGCAAAGCCGCTGGTGAAGATCTTTGCTTCGTCCATGGGAGTCGTACTGGAGGATTGGAAGGAGGCGAATGTTGTTCCTCTTTTCATGAAGGGTAATAGGGAAATCCCTGGCAATCACAGACCAGTCAGTCTTATGTCTGTGGTCAGCAAGGTTTTGGAAAGAATTCTGAGGGTAAGGATTTATGACTATTTGGAAAAGCATAGTGTGATTAAAGGCCATGGTATGGCTTTGTGAGGGGCAGGTCATGCCTCACCAATCTTGTTGAGTTCTTTGAGGAGGTGACAAGACAGGTGGATGAAGGTCGAGCAGTGGATGTGGTGTATATGGACTTCAGCAAGGCATTTGGTAAGGTTCCCCATGGTAGGCTCATTCATAAAGTCAGGAGGTATGGGATACAGGGAGATTTGGTTATCGGATTCAGAATTGGCTGGCTGACAGAAGGCAGAGAGTGGTTGTAGATGGAAAGTGTTCTGCCTGGAGGTCAGTGTTGAGTGGTGTCCCACAGGGCTCTGTTCTTAGGCCTCTGCTCTTTGTAGATTTTATAAATAACTTGGAAGAGGAGGTTGAGGGGTGGGTTAGTAAATTTGCTGATGACACAAAGGTTGGAGGGTGCCGTTGATAGTATCGAGGGCTATTGCAGGCTGCAGTGCGACATAGACAGGATGCAGAGCTGGGCTGAGAAATGGCAGATGGAGTTCAACCTGGATAAATGCGAAGTGATGCATTTTGGAAAGTCAAACTCGAATGTTGAATATAGGATTAAAGGCAGGATTCTTGGCAGTGTGCAGGAACAGAGAGATCTTGGTGTTCAAGTACATAGATCCCTCAAAATTGCCGCCCAAGTGGATAGGGTTGTTAAGAAAGCAGATAGTGTTTTGGCTTTCATTAACAGGGGGATCGAGTTTCAGACCCGTGAGGTTTTGCTACAACTCTACAAGTCTCTGGTGAGACCACACTTAGAATACTGTGTCCAGTTCTGATAGAGAGGCTTTGGAGAGGGTACAAAGAAGGTTTACCAGGATGCTGCCTGGAATGTTGGGCTTGCCTTATGAAGAGAGGTTGACTAAGCTCAGACTTTTTTCTCTGGAGAGAAGGAGGAAGAGAGGTGATCTGATTGAGGTATACAAGGTAATGAGAGGCATGGATAGAGTCAATAACCAGAGACTTTTCCCCAGGGCAGGATTGACTGGCATGAGGGGTCATAGTTTGAAGATATTAGGAGAAAGGTATTGAGGGGTCATCAGAGGTAGGTTCTTTACGCAGAGAGTTGTGAATGCATGGAATGCGTTGCTAGCGGTGATGGTGGAAGTAAGGTCATTAGCGACATTTAAGCGACTGCTGGACATCCACATGGATAGCAGTGAGTTGAGGGGTGCATAGGTTAGGTTATTTTATATTAGGATTAATCCTCGGCACAACATCGTGGGCTGAGGGCCTGTTCTATGCTGTACTTTTCTATGTTCTATGTTTTATGTTCTAGGTATAGAAAGGAGAGAGTGCCTCAGAGATGGATTTTTAGTGCAGCTGGTGCTGGAGCCGACCAGGGATAAGGCGATTCTGGATCTGGTATTGTGTAACGAACCAGAATTGGTCAGTGACCTCGAAGTGAAGGAGCCATTGGGAAGTAGTGACCATAATACAATAAGCTTCAATCTGCAATTTGAGAGGGAGTGGGTACAATCTGAAGTGACAATATTTCAGTTGAATAAAGGGAAATATGGAGCTATGAGGGAGCAACTGGCCAAAGTTCAATGGTTTAATACCTTAACAGGGAAGACCGTGGAGGAACAATGGCAGATATTTCTGTGTATAATGCAGAAGATGCAGGATCAGTTCATTCCTAAAAGGAAGAAAGATCCCAGGAGGAGACATGGGCGGCCGTGGCTGACAAGGGAAGTAAAGAAACATATAAGGTTAAAAGAGAAAAAGTATAACTTAGCGAAGATAAGCGGGAAAACGGAGGACTGGGAAGCTTTTAAAGAACAACAGAGGATTAGTAAGAAGGAAATACGCAGAGAAAAAATGAGGTACGAAGGTAAACTGGCCAAGAATATAAAGGAGGATAGTAAAAGCTTTTTTAGGTATGTCCAAGGCAAAAAAATGGTTAGGACAAAAATTGGGCCCTTGAAGACAGAAGCAGGGGAATATATTACTGGGAACGAAGAAATGGCAGAGGAATTAAATGGGTACTTCAGATCTGTGTTCACTGGGGAAGACACAAGCAATCTCCCTGAGGTAACAGTGGCTGAAGGACCTGAACTTAAGGGAATTTCTATTTGCCAGGATTTGGTGTTGGAGAGACTGTTAGGTCTGAAGGTTGATAAGTCTCCGGGACCTGATGGCCTGCATCCCAGGGTACTGAAGGAGGTGGCTCGGGAAATCGTGGATGCGCTGGTGATTATTTTCCAGAGTTCAATAGAATCGGGGTTGGTTCCTGAGGATTGGAGGGCGGCTAATGTTGTGCCACTTTTTAAGAAGGGTGGGCGGGAGAAAGCAGGAAATTATAGACCAGTTAGTCTGACCTCAGTGGTGGGAAAGATGCTGGAGTCTATTATAAAGGATGAAATTACGGCACATCTGGATAATAGTAACAGGATAGGACAGAGTCAGCATGGATTTATGAAGGGGAAATCATGCTTGACTAATCTTCTTGAATTTTTTGAGGATGTAACTCGGAAGATGGACGAGGGAGATCCAGTGGATGTAGTGTACCTGGACTTTCAGAAAGCTTTTGATAAAGTCCCACACAAGAGGTTAGTGAGTAAAATTAGGGCGCACGGGATTGGGGGCAAAGTACTAGATTGGATAGAGAATTGGTTGGCTAACAGGAAACAAAGGGTAGTGATTAACGGCTCCATTTCGAAATGGCAGGCAGTGACCAGTGGGGTACCGCAGGGATCCGTGCTGGGACCGCAGCTTTTTACAATATATGTAAATGATATAGAAGATGGTATCAGCAATAACATTAGCAAATTTGCTGATGACACAAAGCTAGGTGGTAGGGTGAAATGTGATGAGGATGTTAGGGGATTACAGGGTGACCTGGACAAGTTAGGTGAGTGGGCAGATGCATGGCAGATGCAGTTTAATGTGGATAAATGTCTGGTTATCCACTTTGGTGGCAAGAACAGGAAGGCAGATTACTACCTCAATGGTATCAAATTAGGTAAAGGGGCTGTTCAGAGAGATCTGGGTGTTCTTGTCCACCAGTCAATGAAGGCAAGCATGCAGGTACAGCAGGTCGTGAAGAAGGCTAATAGCATGCTGGCCTTCATAACAAGAGGGATTGAGTATAGAAGCAAAGAGGTGCTTCTGCAGCTGTACAGGGCCCTGGTGAGACCACACCTGGAGTACTGTGTACAGTTCTGGTCTCCAAATTTGAGGAAAGACATTCTGGCTATTGAGGGAGTGCAGCGTAGGTTCACGAGGTCAATTCCTGGAATGGCAGGATTGCCTTACACGGAAAGACTGAAGCGACTGGGCTTGTATACCCTTGAGTTTAGAAGACTGAGAGGGGATCTGATTGAAACGTATAGGCTTATGAAAGGACTGGACACTCTGGCAGGAGGGAACATATTTCCGTTGATGGGGGAGTGCCGAACCAGAGGACACAACTTAAAAATACGGGGTAGACCATTTAGGACAGAGATGAGGAGAAACTACTTCACCCAGAGAGTGGTGGCTGTGTGGAATGCTCTGCCCCAGAGGGCAGTGGAGGCCCAGTCTCTGGATTCTTTTAAGAAAGAATTGGATAGAGCTCTTAAAGATAGTGGAGTCAAGGGGTATGGAGATAAGGCTGGAACAGGATACTAATTAGGAATGATCAGCCATGATCATATTGAATGGCGGTGCAGGCTCGAAGGGCAGAATGGCCTACTCCTGCATCTAAAAAAAAAAAGAAAAAAAAAAAGATCAAATGAATCAAATGAGTATAAAGACAGTAGAAATATACTTAAGCAGGAAATCAGGAGGGCAGAAAGGGGACATGAAAGAGCTTTGGCAAATAGGGTTAAGGAGAATTCAAAGGGATTTCATAAATACATTAAGGACAAAAGGGTAACTAGGGAGAGAATAGGGCCCCTCAAAGATCAGCAAGGGGGTCTTTCTGTGGAGCCACAGAAAATGGGGGAGATACTAAACAAGTATTTTGCATCAGTGTTTACTGTGGAAAAGGACATGGAAGATATCGAATGTAGGGAAATAGATGATGATATCTTGAAAAATGTCCATATTATAGAGGAGGAAGTGCTGGATGTGTTGAAGCACATAAAAGTGGATAAATCCCCAGGACCTGATCAGGTGTACCCTAGAACTCTGTGGGAAGCTAGGGAAGTGATTGCTGGGCCTCTTGCTGGGATATTTGTATCAGCGATAGTCACAGGTGAGGTGCCGGAAGACTGGAGGTTGGCTAATGTGGTGCCACTGTTTAAGAAGGGCGGTAAGGACAAGCCAGGGAACTATAGACCAGTGAGCCTGACATCGGTGTTGGGCAAGTTGTTGGAGGGAATCCTGAGGGACAGGATGGAAATGTATTTGGAAAGGCAAGGACTGATTAGGGGTAGTCAAATGGCTTTATGCATGGGAAATCATGTTTCACAAACTTGATTGAGTTTTTTGAAGAAGTAACGAAGAGGACTGATGAGGGCAGAGCAGTAGATGTGATCTATATGGACTACAGTAAGGCGTTCGACAAGGTTCCCCATGGGAGACTGAACAGCAAGGTTAGATTTCATAGAATACATGGAGAACTAACCATTTAGATACAGAACTGGCTCAAAGGTAGAAGACAGAGGGTGGTGGTGGTGGGTTCTTTTTTCAGACTGGAGGCCTGTGACCAGTGGAGTGCCACAAGGATCGGTGCTGGGTCCTCTACTTTTTGTCATTTATATAAACGATTTGGATGCGAGCATAAGAGGTATAGTTAGTAGATTTGCAGATAACACCAAAATTGTAGGTGTAGTGGACAGCGAAGAGGGTTATCTCAGGTTACAATGGGATCTTGATCAGATTGGTCAATGGGCCGAGCAGTGGCAGATGGAGTTTAATTCGGATAAAACGAGGTGCTGCATTTTGGGAAAGCAAATCAGAGAAGGACTTACACATTTAATGGCAAGGTCCTGGGCAGTGTTCCTGAACAAAGAGACCTTGGAGTGCAGGTTCATACTTTGAAAGTAGAGTCGGAGGTAGATAGAATAGTGAAGAAGGCGTTTGGTATGCTTTCCTTTATTGGTCAGTATACTGAGTAAAGGAGTTAGGAGGTCAGATTGCTGCTGTACAGGACATTGTTAGGCCACTTTTGGACTATTGTGTGCAATTCTGGTCTCTTTTCTATTAGGAGGAAGTTGTGAAACCTGAAAGAGGTCAGAAAAGATTATCAAGGATATTGCCAGGGTTGGAGGATTTGAGCTATCAGGAGAGGCTGAATTGGCTGGGGCTGTTTTCCCTGGAACATCGGAGGCTGAGGGATGACCTTATGGAGGTTTGCAAAATAATGAGGGGCCTGGTAGGGTAAATCGACAAGGTCTTTTCCTTGGGGTAGGAGAGTCCAGACCAAGGAGGCATAGGATGAGAAGGGAAAAATATAAAAGGGACCTAAAGGGCAACATTTTCATGCAGGGGGTGGTACGTGTATGAAATGAGCTGCCAGAGGATGTGGTGGAGGCTCGTACAATTACAGCATTTGCAAGGCATTTGGATGGGTATATGAATAGGAAGGGTTTGGAGGGATATGGGACAAGTGCTGGCAAATGAGATTAGATTTGGAGGTGCTGGTATTAGACTGGGGTGGACAAAGTTAAAAATCACACAACATCAGGTTATAGTTCAATAGTTTATTTGGAAGCACTAGCTTTTGGAGCGACGCTCCTTCATCAGGTGGTTATAGAGGTTAAGATCATGCTCACAGAATTTATAGCCAAAGGAGTCCAGTGTCATGGAGATGTGGTCCATTAAACGATGTTAGACCTAAGTCCAATCTTTTATATTGGGATATGCTGGTTTCTGTTCTTTGATATGTAAATCTCAGAACTACTTTAAAATTACATTCTCAAGATAGTTCAGCTTTTTAAACAGTAGGTGTGAAGTCTGTCTGTGTCACAGTGCTATGTCAGACTGACAAACCCTCTGGATAATTTTATGCAGTTTTTGAGCAAAATAAATGGAATTCTGTAAAAGCAAATTCACGCCATAAGCTTATATGTGTGCACATGTGGGCGTGACAGAGTGAGTGTGCGTGTGAGTGTGTGTGTGGGTATGAGTGCATGTGACAGAGTGTGTGTGTGTGAGTTTGATGGGGTGTGAGTAAGAGGGTGCATATGTTAGTCTGAGTGCAGGTGTGTATGTGTGTGCATATGAGAGAGAGGTTGTGTATGAGGGAGGTTCTGCGTGGGTTTATGTGTATGTAGGCGTGTGTGTGTGAGACAGTGTATCGTGTAGTTGGGGGTCACCTGTAGTGTAACATGAACCCAAGGTCCCATTTGAGGCCATCCCCATGAGTACCGAACTTGGCTATCAGCCTCAGCTCGGCCACTCTGCGTTGTTGCTTGTTCCGAAGTCCCCCTTGGAGGATGGTCACCTGAAGGTCTGAGGCAGAATGTCCTGGACGGCTGAAGTGTTTCCTGACTGGGAGGGAGTACTCCAGCCTGGTGATTGTTGCATGGTGTCCATTCACCCGTTGTTGTAGCGTCTGCTCGGTCTCGCCAATGTACCGTACCTCGGGGCATCCTTGCCTGCAGCGTATAAGGTAGACCACACTGGCCAAGTCACATGAGTACTTGCCGTGCACACAGTGGAAGGTGTCCACATGTGTAATGGTGTTATCCATGTCTTGCAGCGTCTGCCGTGAAGGGGTTGTATGGTGTAGTTGTCCTGCTCTACACCAACATTGTCAGTGCAGTCTGAATCAATGGATGGGGATCAGATAGCTTCCCAGTCAGATCTGGAGTCAGGCAGGGCTGCCCTCTCTCTCCTGCCTTGTTTGTGTGCTGCATAAAGCCATTTGCCGAGTCCATCAGGAAGGATGCGAGCCTGAGAGGGGTGACTATTCCTGGCAGCGGGGTCTGCAGGTTAAGGCCTCCCTGTACATGGACGACGTCGCCGTTTTCTGCTCGGATCCACTGTCCATGCAGATTCTTGTGCGTATGTGACCAGTTCAGATGGGCCTCAGGGGCCAAGGTAAACCGAGGCAAGAGCGAGGCCATGCTCTTCGGGAACTGGGCCGACCAATCCTCGATCCCCTTCACCATCAGGACCGACCACCTGAAGGTGCTGGGTATTTGGTTCGGGGGGGCTGGGGTGTGTGCCAAGTCTTGGGAAGAGCGTATCAGCAAAGTGAGGCAGAAACTGGGCAGATGGAAGCAACGGTCGTTCTCCATCGCGGGAAAAAACCTGGTCATCAGGTGTGAGGCACTGTCATTGCTGTTATACGTGGCACAGGTCTGGCCTATTCCCAGAACTTGTGCCGTTGCAGTCACCCGGGCCATCTTCCAATTTATATGAAGATCAAAGATGGCGAGGGTCCGAAGGGACTCGATGTATAAAGATCTGGGCAACAGGGGAAGAAACAGACCCAATGCCACCCTCACCCTGATGGCCACGTTTGTGTGTGGCTGCATCAAGCTGTCCGTGGATCCCCGGTACACAAACACCAAGTGTCACTGCGTAGTGAGGTTGTGCCTGTCCCCGTTCTTGCGAAGAATGGGCCTGGCCTCGCTGCCGCGGAATGCTCCAAGTAGTTGGCCCATTCCGTATCACCTGTCCTTCGTGGAGAAGTTTATGAAGAAAAACACCTTTGCCCACAAATCCATGAGGAAGTGGTCAGCACGTAGTGTCCTTGAGACTCTTCGGGGAAAGGAGAGGGCGGATCCTATCGAGCGCTTCCCTGAGCCGACTGTCAAAGCCATTTGGCAGAATGCCTCATCGCCAGAACTTTCCAACAAGCACCAAGACGTGGCTTGGCTGGTGGTGAGAAGGGCTCTGCCTGTGAGATCCTTTATGCACGCCCGGACTCTCTCCCGCACCGCACACTGCCCTCGAAGCAGCTGTGGAAGGGACACGATTGTCACACACCTCCTTCTGGAATGTGCCTATGCAGAAGAAGTCTGGAGAGGAATGCAGTGGTGCTTGTCGAGGTTCGTCCTGAGCAGCGCCATGACGTGGGACTCACACTGAGACGCACATCAACTGTGCCTGAAGGATCATCAACTTGGTGAAGGACGCTGGGCAGTCCGAAACCTGTTGATCTTCCAGCTGAAGGAGTTGACCCCGACTGAGTGTTGCAGACTGGCACATTCCAAGGTCCAGGACTACATGTTGAGGGACGCGCTGAAGCTTGGGGCAGCTGCTGCCAAGGCGCAGTGGGGCAAGGCCACCGTGTAACATCTGCCTGCCAGAGAAGAACAGGGGGCCCACCCAGTCATTTGGGCTCCGCTGACACCTCAGCAGAAGAGCTGGATAGTAAATGTACAGACTTGTATATAGGAAAAATAAATTTCGATGTCCGTACGTAAAGCAATGTAATGTGTGCACAAGAATGGCATGACCAATTGTAAAGAGATCCAAATAATTTTATGAATAAAGTTTATTTTTGAAAATAAAAAAGTTTGCTGTGAAACATGATCTATTTAAGGTTTGGTGGTTGTTTAAAGGCAACAAGTAGAGGCGTGGGGAAGGTCTTGGAAAGATGCTTATCCTCATCAATAACATGTTGCAGGCTGTGAAGAACATGGTGTAGTCATTCAGCTCCAGGGAAGTACTGGACAATGAAGGGTACCCTGTCGGTTGCAGTCATTATGGTTTCTCACTGTGGTACGTCGGAACTAACGGTCAAAGAGTTCAGCATCATATCCTGTTCCTATCAGGGCATCCTTGAGTACTTTCAAGTGTCCGTGACAGATTCTGTGTGCGCGGAGGGCTTGTCTGTAGGGGATGGTAATTTGAATATGTTTCAGGTGGAAGCTAGAGATGTGTAGCATCGTGAGGTTATCCGTGGGTTCGCAGTAGAGTGAGATGCTGAGGTGCGTATCCTTGATGAAGATGCGTGTGTCCAAGAATGAGACAGATCCTAAAGAGTAGCCCATGGTTAGTCTGATGGTGGGATGAAACTCATTGATATCACTGTACAATTGTTTCTGTGATTCGTCACCATAGGTTCAGAGGGAGAAAATGTCGTCAATTTACCTGGTGTATGGTGTTGGTTGAAGGTCCTACATACAGAAGAACTTGTGCATGAAAATGTTGACATTTTGGGGTGCAAATCTGGTCCCCGTGGCTGTTCCATGTGTCTGGGTGAAGAACTGGTTGTCAAAAGTGAAAACATTGTGGTCGAGGATCAAATGGATGAGTTGTAGGACGGTGCTTGGAGATTGTCAGTTGTTGGTGTTGAGTCCTGAGGCTGTTGCCACAATGCTGTTATTGTGGGGGATGCTGGTATAAAGTGCTGAAACAGCCACTGGGATGAGGATTGTTCCCAGTTTGACTGGTCCGTGGGTGCTGAGTTTCGATAAGAAATCTGTAGTGTTGCGACAGAAGCTGGAGGTCCCCTGTACAATGGGTTTCAAGGTGCCTTCGACATAGCCAGAGAGGTTTTCACACAGGGTCCCATTGCCTGATATGACAGAACATCCTGGTGTGTTGGCTTTGTGTATCTTCGGAAGGCAGCAGAAGTCCCCTATGCGAGAAGTATGTGGGATGAAGGTGTGTAAGGAACTCTGAAGGACTAGATTAGGTTAGGATATTTGGTCGATGGACAAGTTGGACCAAAGGGTTTGTTCTGTGCTGTACATCTCTATAACTCTGACTTGAAGTCTAACAGAATATGTGCTGCTCTCTGCAAGCAAAATATACAAGCAAAATAAACAGCAGGTTTGTGACTATAAACCCATCAAGAAAAAAAAATTGAACCCAGTTACAGTAATAGGTAATAGGTTTCTGGTACTGTGTGCCTCCATCCTATTTTGCTTTGACCTTTTGCCTCTTCTCCTGCTTAGATTAGATTACTTACAGTGTGGAAACAGGCCCTTCGGCCCAACAAGTCCACACCAACCCATACCTTTACCCCTGCATCTAACACTACGGGCAATTTAGTGTGGCCAATTCACCTGACCTGCACATTTTTGGACTGTGGGAGGAAACCGGAGCACCCGGAGGAAACCCACGCAGATATGGGGAGAACGTGCAAACTCCACATAGGCAGTCGCCTGAGGTGGGAATTGAACCCGGGTCTCTGGCGCTGTGAGGCAGCAGTGCTAACCACTGTGCCACCATGCCGTCCACTGCTCTTCCTTTTTTTTCCAGTTAACCCTCATCTCAATCTATTTTGAGGATTTTGCCCATAACAATAAAGTGTCATGTACCATACTGCCCTAAGAGCATCCTACCACCATTAAAGTTATCTCCGGAGGTTTGTAAACAACATGCATCTACGAAAGTGGACTACCTCATTTTTTTGCCAGATTATGTTCTATTTGCCAAAATTTGACCACTCACTTAATCTCTCCAAATCATCTTGAAATGCCTTTGCATCCTCTACATGATTCATATTCCCTCCTGGTTATGTTTCATCTTCAAATAGAACATTTGATTCTCACATCCAAACCACAGATACCGACTGTGAATAGTAGGGAGTCAAGCACTAATCCTTGTGGTAGCCCATTCATCACAGTCTGCCAGTCTTGGGAAAAAACAATTTATTACTATGCTGTTTTTTGTCTGTTAAACAGTTCTCAATCTATGCCAGCATTTTGCCTACAACTGATGTTAAACTAACAGGTCCACAGTTCTCTATTCTCTCCCTCCATCCCTTCTTAAATAGTGGGGTCACCCTTGCCACCTTTCAATTTGCAAGAACAATACTAAAACGTTGATTGAATTTTGAAAGGAGACCAGCAATGTATTTATTATCTCTACAGCCGTCTCTTTCAGCACTCTGAAATTTGGATAATCAGATTCAGGGCCTGTGGCTACTTTATGTCCACAAATTAATTTGTCTAGCACTATTGTTTCATTAATATTAAGAGCTTCATTTATATTAGTCTTTTGATTCTATATTATTTTTGCAAGGTTTTCAATATTTTCCTCCATGATAACAGATATAAATGGTTTTGTCTTTTTGCCTTTTAAAATGCCCTATCAGAAATCTCCTTGGATAGACCCAGATTGGGTTTTTGCTAACCTTTGCATTTATACAGATCTATAAATGCTTTTGTGGTCCGTTTTTATTTTCTCACTAGTTTACTCTCATAGTATATTTTCCCTTTCTTAATATTTTCCTTAGTCCTTTACAGAACTTTAAAATTCCCAGGCTTACATTGTTTTGGCAACTTTATACACATCTTTCTTTGATCTAATACAATCCTTAATTTGTTTCATTAACCACAGTTGGAATACTTTCCTTGCTGGTTTTGTATGCATCAAAGGAATTTATTTTTGTTGTAAACTCCGTATTAATTCTTTAAATGTTAGCCATTAACAGCCTTCCATCAGACCTTTTGATATTTCATTATGACAAATTTTAAATCCTGCCAGGGTAATGATATGGCCAATTAGTTTAAACTATTTCTGTTATAGCTTTAGAAACAATTCAGTTAGGTTTGTTAAGTCAACAAGAATAACTAGTTAATTCCAAATAAAACTTACTAAAAAATGCAAAGATTGTGAATAAAAATGTTTATATTGTGCAAAAATAGATATAATTTTTATTATAAACATTCCAAATTTAAGCTGAGGCAAATATGGGTAACAGACAAATTGTGGTCAAATACCCTGCAGTACACATCAAATTGTAATTGTGATCAAACAGATCCCACGGATTTCTCAGCAATCCCTTGTCCACATCAGCCAGATATTAGTGATATTGTGGGTCACAAAATCTCTTGAAAATTTCACAAGGGATTATGGTTCTTCACGCTTGACCTCATGCTATTGAAATACCATCAAGAGTTGCTCTATCATGGGTTGCCTCAAGGGCTGCTCATGTTCTGGTGGTTAGTCTTTATCATTGGTTCTATATCCATTGGATTTTGGAAACTGCACTCCAGCACTTACTTACCACCACAACTTTAGTTTTCTTTATATAAAGCAAGCTCCATGAAGTATTTTTTTTCTAACTTCTAATCTTGCACGGTTGTACCAAACAATTTCAGTATATGGAGTTTCTTTTCCCTGCTCACAGCTATATAGAACTAACATTAGTACAAAGCTTCTTCTGAGACCCCACAGCTCCCAGAATCTTTCCTAAAGCTGAACTCCAGAACCAGGTGTCTACTGACTCTGAGAACGTCTTCCATAGTTCTGAGTGTATAGAAATATCCAACTGCTTTTGACTTTTCACCGAGTCCCAACTGCATGGAACCAGGGGAGTTTAGTTGCATCCAGCTATACAGCTTAACAATTCTTTGTTGCATGGAGCTATTTCTGACTAAATCTGCCTTCTGTTTCTAACAGTCTGTGACTCTGGAACTGTTCTTCACTGTTTGCACTCACCTATTGAAAACTTTGCAACTAACCTTCCTCCTATTGAAAGGCAGAGACCAGACATGGAAGGGCAACCAAGGGTGGGACTCCAATGTAGCAACACCTTGGAACTGTGTCTGCTGAATGTTATAATTTCCACAGATTGCTGGTCTCTATAAAAAACAAATAAACCAAATCATTCACAGTAGTTTCCCATCTACTATAGCCAATCTGAACCTCATACGATCACAGTTTCCTTTGTTTTAAATTTAAGGCTCTAGTTTTCAATTGTACTACACCTTTAACAAAATTCTTCAGGCTTACACTTGGAAAATATATATATGGGATCTTTGGGGTGAATTACTCTTCACCAAATGCAATGATCAATCTGAACCAGTGCCTTTCCATGGGCCACTGAATCTCACTGAGAAACTCTGCAAGTTGCCAAAGACTTTCACCTTACCCAATCAGAACAGTTTGTACTACTGGAGAAAAAGGAGCTGATTGGTTGACTGATCAACTCTAATGGACTAAAGTGTTGCCGGGAAGAAAGTCATTGGTGACTGTAGGTTCCCAATCTCCTGAGGATTTCACAAAAGGTGTAAGAATGTGCATATTCATTTTATTGCAGAGAGTAGGTCCTTACTCTAAAATGTCTGCCACTTCTTGAAAGTGTAAAAGCCTATGTTATGAACTGGATGGATGATCGCAAATCGTTTGTAGGTATAGTTATTTGTACCAAGCAACATATTTATTCATGAGTAGTAATCAGCTTTCTCCAAGCAAAAGGAATACATTCAAGCCTTGAGCATTTTTCTGAATTACCTTTAAGCCTGGGGAGCCAATGATGTCCCGACACTGAATCACTGAAGTGTTTTCATGTAGAAGGAGGTGAGTTGATCCACTTTGCCTATACCAGCTCAGTAAATAAAATCATTACCTTATGTCAATCGCCTATGCCCTTGATCATAACTTTTATTCAAATAATCATCCAGTACCTTCTTAAATTGAACCTGCCTCCACTATGATTCCAGACAGGACATCTATATCCTAACTCCCTGCTGAATGAAAAAACATTACCCATGCTTCTTTTGCAGATCAGTTTAAATCTACATCCTCTTGTTCTTGTTCTATCTACGAGTATTTTCTCCTTGGCAACACCTCAGCCAATCAGTTTCCACTTTCCAACTAATCAGTGCCCTTTTTGTCTGCAGAATAAAATTGTTGTGACTGTTTGAAATTTGATATTTTTGTGTTAGTCCTGATGAGTGCACAGTTATACACTTTGGCAATGTGTCTCTCTTTTCAGCAATACTCAGAATCTTGATGACAAAATCCGTCTCTCAGTGCGGCCTGTAAGCCAGCTGTCATTGGCAATGACTGAATCTTAAAATCTGAATGTCAATCTCTGCAGTAATACTGGGAGCACTAATGTGCAATTATCTTTCTCTGAGTATGGGCCTTACTGCTGAGTATCAGGTAGTACTACAACATTCTCCAAAACACTGCAGTATCATGACTGGACTCCATCCTGGTAGAGATGTTAGAAAAAGCAGTGAATGTCTGGTTGCTGGACATTCTGGATTTCTCAGAACGCCTTTCAATATATGGAATATGTAAATGACAGATAAAAAAGTCCTGAAAATAGGTTTGTTGTTGAGGGTATCTGGTGTTGGGTGAAAAATCCCTGGTCTTTCTTTGCCTTTAAAAATACCTCTTTCAGACATTACTTACTCTTCAATTGAGCCCTTTAGTTTCAGACCAGAGTACACTTGGGTACAGTCAATGTGCGATGCTAATTGCATTTGGCATAACCTAAAAAACTTCAACAATGTTTAAAAATATAATAAACACAAGACTTTCTGTGTAACCTCCAACTCATGCTGGCCTTCCATCTTCCAAGCCTCTCTCTCCTTAGTTTGCTCTTGCATGAATATAGGCAAAAGGTTGGAGTCACCACTTGCACTAAGTATTCTTCAGATGCATTTACAGATGCCACATATTCTTGGGACATACAGTCTTGTTGATTGTATGAATTAATTTTGGTGGGGGGAGCCCCATCTGGGGGTAAAAGGACAAGCTTTAGTTTCCAAATTTTCACAAAAGCAGAATGTCTCTGAAAACTCAATTTTTAATCGTCAGGGTGTTCTTGAGACTCTCCTGAAATCAAACATTCCGGTTGGAGACATTTGGACTTTGGTGAAAGTTTTTAAAACTTATTAATAAATGTGTGGAGATTGTAATCATTCCTTCTGTTTGAATCATGATCGCTTTTGTGCATGAAGTGTATGGGGAGACATTTGGCAAAACAGCCTGTCATTCTGCCTATTTGTTCTGGACGTGTAATTATTAACTATTCTGCTAAAAAATGTTGGCACTGAAGACACAATGTTGTCAGCAAAACCAGTTAACTAATGACACATTTCTGTTTTACATTTTTGTTTCACTAAAAGCCTTATTCTTGGCAATTTTCTTCCTAACAATGTTTGGGACAAAAGTGCTGGGAATGAAAATGTTTCGTTATGAATGCATGTCCTATCAAATAAACACAGATTCAGTAGTGCATAGGTTGCCTACAGAACATCTCTTTACAATTCCTATTAAATACACTTAGACCAGTATCAAAACCCTGGTGGGAAGCGGGTTCTGCAAGTGAAGCTCTACTATTCCATGAGTAATCACAAGTGTGGAATATGAACAATTTAATCTCCAGGATGGTGAATGCCTGACTATGACCATATAGGTTTCATCATGGAAGAAGAGGACAAACATTTATTTATTTTAACAAACCAGCATGTGATAAAATGAATTATTAATTACTAATATGCAAACTTATACTAAGTTTAACGTGAAATGTAAACCCTTTAAATCCAAACAAACTTACATTCATTCACAAGCAAGAAGGACAGGACTGACGAGGCAAACTGTTTTTCAGGGACATCGTAATGGAAAACAAAGGCAAAATGGAACCAACTGTATGGACCAAGAATGCAGCTCAAAAGTGGTGAAATTAGGTGACTTCCTCCCAATTTTTGTTTGGTCTTTAACAATGATAAAACGCTGTTGTTGTTGATTATAGTAATCATCAAATCGGTGACTGGTCAGTTGAATCTAGGTCTGGGCTTGCATTTAAAGTTTTCCTTCTTTGCCGGGCCTTGGAGTGTTTTTTCTTTTCCATTCACAGAGCAAGAGAGAGAGAAACCTCACTCATTTGCAGAGATCTGATTTCCAATTGCACTCTTTCCCCTTAGTTCTGCAACAAACTGCTACTTGCAACCAATTCATGTTATTTCTGGCCAGTCTCTTTTTGTCAAACCTTAGTGCCTGGTCCCAGAAAGTCTCCCAAAAATATCATATCAAATTTCTAAAAAGAATTTACATGCCCTCACATGACTAGTAAACACACAGTTCTGCCTTTCTTTTGAGTTGTAATAAAAACACAACTGGCACATTCTCGGCAACATAGTAGTCCAAATGTCCATTTCCCATTTTACATTTCAAATAAAAATAAATGTAGCCCTCACATTGGGTGCAGCAGAGTTTCGATATCAAGTACACCTCCTTCCACCCTTCTCCAACAAATACAGCAAACTTTGTTTTAATCACCACCTTATGAATCAGCACACTTGATAAAATGGCAAAAATAATATACCTCAAATGCTGCAAAATTTACTGTATGATTCTGTTCAGTTATTATAGATTCATGATTGAGTTATGTCAATGTCAATATACTTGCCATTTAATCGAATGGCCACACAGAATATCAACTGTTGGTTCAATTTTGAGTCAATTGCTCCTCAGGTACTGTGATCTACCATGTTTCCAAGAGGTCAGTTAAGGATGAGTGAAAACGCTCTGTGCTGATAAATTTTATTTAAGGCAATATTGCATTAAATATACTGTAACTAAAGTATCTTGGTGATGAGTATACCCTGTATTATGTTTCGATTACTGAGTGGGTTTTTTTACATTGATAATGTGGACCTTTTGATTATCTGGAATACTTCATCAACCAGTACACTCCTGGTCCTATTGGCTGTTGTATTATTCCCAGAGAATATATGAAATAAAACACATTCTACACACCATATCAAATAGTCCTGGCCAGCGACAACATGGACTGGATGTGGTTTAAATCATCGTTAACACTGCCTCATCAAATGCTTCCAGATGAGGTACAGCATGATTATGTGCTAAGCAAATCTCTTTCTACACTACTCTATCAACAATACCCATAGTAGGCACAAAGTAACTCACCCATAGCATATTATGCAGTTCCTAGTCATGTACAGTACAGATTCGGCACAGACTTAAGCTCCTTCCACATTATCCTATCCAGCATCTTTGGCCTGGTGCGGGAAAGGTGAAGTAACATTCGTCAACACAGCCTTATTAAACTCATTGAGGTTAGGTATGACACAGATCAGATGCAGGTTAGGTTTCTCCAAATTTACACTTGGAGTGTTCCTGACTGAATGCTGAGTAGAAAGTGAGGACTGCAGATGCTGGAGATCAGAGTCGAGAATGTGGTGCTGGAGAAGCACAGCAGGTCGGGCAGCATCCGAGGAGCAGGAGAATCGATGTTTTGGGCATCAGACCTTCATCAGGAATCAGGAATCCTAATGAAGGTTTGTGCCCAGAACGTTGATTCTCCTGCTCTTCAGGGCCTGCTGTGCTTCTCCAGCACCACACTCATAACTAAATGGTGGGTAAGTTTTCCATTTATGCATGTGCTGTCCCTGAGTGAAACTGCTAATTTAGTATCTGAGTTGTGGCAGTCTTTAGACATTTAGATTCTGGAGTAAGGTTGATCAATCCTAACTAGTATAGGCTTTCTTTCCTCATTGGCTCATGCCCAAAATGTCGATCCTCCTGCTCCTTGGATGCTGCCTGACCTGCTGCGCTTTTCCAGCAACATATTTTCAGCTCTGATCTCAAGCATCTGCGGTTCTCACTTTCTCCTAGAAGATTTCTCTCTTCATTAAAAGGCATGGGAGCAAACAAAGATTCATGACATTTCCATAAAGCCGAGCTGCAAATATCTAAGTAAATCAACAGAAATGACGGTAAAGCTTTTAAAAGTAAGGTATTTTGTGGCTTTTCTGCCAACGCATTGACGAGTAAAATGCATTCTCAGCCTCTAAGGTTTCTAGTATGTCTGGAATAGATCTGGAATAAATAAATAAACCAAATCAAAAAACTAAACAAAACGATGAAAACTGAAAATGCTAGAAGTTTATGTCCAACAGCCTAGCTGTTTCCATGTTGATTAATGTGCTGAAAGACAAATAGCAGGGGGAAAAGAAAATGAGAAATAATCCTGTAAACATACAACAAGTCAGAAATAAAGGGAATTCAGATGGTGTGCTGGATTTGTTCTGACTCATGAATGGATGGCACCAGCCATTTGTTAGGCTTGCACCTATCCAGACTTTGCATGGGGCTTTGCATAACAAGTGCTAGTTGGCCAATTCATTCAAATTGTACAGAGGGCATCAGAGCTTGTGTGAACAAGAGAAAAAATGGTGTCGCCGGACTGAGTCGGACGAAAGTGTTGTTAATAAGCCATGCAGAGTCGGAACCAGGTCGTGCTATTTGGAGTAAGGAATTCAATATCAAATCAGGCGTGGAAAGTGAATTAAAGAGAAGAGAGCTAAGATTGGAGTCAGGGAGAGATAAGAGAGTTACTCAGCAAAAGTTCAAAAAGCAACATTTATTTATTTAGATTTTAAATTATCAACACTAATTTAAAACTGTAGGAAATAGCCTCCACATCATAAAGAAAATAATTTTTAGTGTCAGTAAAGCTTTTGCCAGTAAATAAAGTGGTGTGTTTCCCTTTCCCCCACCTTGTCTCAGTCAAATCCCTCGAAGTCAGCACCACCTTCCTAACCTGCAATCTTCTTCCTGACCTCTCTGCCCCCGCCCCCACTCCGGCCTATCACCCTCACCTTGACCTCCTTCCACCTATCGCATTTCCAATGCCCCTCCCCCAAGTCCCTCCTCCCTACCTTTTATCTTAGCCTGCTTGGCACACTCTCCTCATTCCTGAAGAAGGGCTCATGCCCAAAATGTCGATCCTCCTGCTCCTTGGATGCTGCCTGACCTGCTGCGCTTTTCCAGCAACATATTTTCAGCTCTGTTTATTGTCCTTACGCTGGAATAGACAGCCCTTATTTTCTCAGGTGAATTGATTCTGTACATATGTGAGAGGCTTGACAGCATGCAATACATCTGAACAGTGATTCAATTCCCGTTTTCACAGAGAATTTAGAGACTGGGACCGCTTACATGTGATTCTAAATTATCAAGGTTTAATTACACGGATACATTGCCTGATGCTGCAGTCAAATGTGTGCCTAATAATGATCAATGTCAGCATTACCACGAGTTTACCAGCAAAATCCAGCCTTTGATATTTCGGCTGTACATTGAGATTAAAAGTTGAGAGACAGAGAGATCAGCGATTTTGTTACAATGGAAGATTAGAGAAAAAACGAGAACATAGACAATTCACAGATGCCAAACATGAGAGGAATTAATGAGATATCACTCCCACCGGAGATCATAATGGCCTCCATTGCTGATTATCTCTGCTTCTGTAACCTCATACAGAATATAAACATTCAAAAACACTCTGTAACCTCCAACAGGACATAAACATTCAAAAACACACAGTAACCTCCGACAGTATATAAACATTCAAAAACACTCCGTAATCTCCTACAGTATATAAACATTCAAAAACACTCCGTAATCTCCAACAGAATATAAACATTCAAAAATACACTGTAACCTCCTACGGTTTATAAATATTGAGAAACACACTGTAGCCTCCTCCAGTGTATAAACATTAGAAATCACTCTGTAAACTCCTACAGTATACAAACATTCAAAATCACCCTGTAACCTCTGACATTATATAAACATTCATAAACACTCTGTAACCTCCTACAGTATATAAACATTCAAAAACACACTGTGACCTCCTACTGTATATAAACATTCAAAAACACTCTCTAAACTCCTACTGTATATAAACATTCAAAAACACTCTGCAAACTCCTACTGTTTATAAATATTCAAAAACACTCTGTAATGTCCTACAGTATATAAGTATTCAAAAACACTCTGAAACCTCCTACAGTATATAAACATTCAAAAACACTCTGTAACGTCCCACTGCATATAAACATTGAAATTAACACTGTAATCTCCTACAGTACAGAAACATCCAAAAACACCCAGTAACCTCCTACAGTATATAAACATTTAAAATCACCCTGAAACCTCCTACAGTATATAAATATTGAGAAACACACTGTAACCTCCTCCAGTGTATAAACATTCGAAAACACACTGTAACCTCCTACTGTATATAAACATTCAAAAACATTCTGTAACATGCTACAGTATATAACCATTCAAAAACACCCTGTAAACTACTAAAGTATATAAACATTCAAATACACTCTGTAACCTCCTACAGAATATAAACATTCAAAAACACTTTGTAACCTCCTACTGTATATAAACATTCAAAACACTCTGTAAACTCCTACAGTATATAAACATTCAAAAACATTCTGTAACATCCAACAGTATATAAACATTCAAAAACACCCTGTAAACTACTAAAGTATATAAACATTCAAAAACACTCTGTCACCTCCTACAGTATATAAACATTCAAAAACACTTTGTAACCTCCTACTGTATATAAACATTCAAAACACTCTGTAAACTCCTACAGTATATAAACATTCAAACACACTCTGTAACCTCCTACAGTATATAAACATTCAAAAGCACTTTGTAACCTCCTACTGTTTATAAAATTCAAAAACACATTGTAACCTCCTACTGTATATAAATATTCAAAACACTCCGTAACGTCCTACAGTATATAAACATTCAAAAACACTCTTTAACCTCCTACAGTATACAAACATTCAAAAACACGATGTAACCTCCTACAGTATATAAACATTCAAAAACACACTGTAAACTCCTACAGTATATAAACATTCAAAAGCACTGTGTAACCTCCTACAGTATATAAATATTGAGAAACACACTGTAACCTCTTCCAGTGTATAAACGTTAGAAAACACTCTGTAAACTCCTACAGTATAAAAAGATTCACAATCACCCTGTAACCTCCTACAGTAGATAAACATTCAAAAACACTCTGTAACCTCCTACAGTATATAAACATTCAAAATAACCCTGTAACCTCCTAAAGTATATAAATACTCAAAAACACTCTGTAACCTCCTACAGTATATAAACATTCAAAAACACCCTGTAACCACCTATAATATGTAAACATTTAAAGTCACCCTGTAACCTCCTAGAGTATATAAATATTCAAAAACACCCTGTAACCTCCTACAGTATATAAGTATTCAAAAACACTCTGAAACCTCCTACAGTATATAAATATTCAAAAACACTCTGTAACTTCCAACTGTTTATAAACATTCAAAAACTCTTTGTAACCTCCTACAGTATATCAACATTCAAAAACACTATGTAACCTCCTACAGGATATAAACATTCAAAAACACACAGTAACCTCCTCCAGTGTATAAACATTAGAAAACATTCTGTAAACCCCTACAGTATATAAACATTCAAAAACACCCTGTAACCTCCTACAGTATATAAACATTTAAAATCATCCTGTAAACTCCTACAGTATATAAATATTGAGAAACACACTGTAACCTCCTCCAGTGTATAAACATTAGAAAACACACTGTAACCTCCTACTGTATATAAACATTCAAAAACATTCTGTAACATCCTACAGTATATAAAAATTCAAAAACACCCTGTAAACTACTAAAGTATATAAACATTCAAAAACACTCTGTAACTTACAACTGTTTATAAACATTCAAAAAACACTCTGTAACCTCCTACTGCATATAAACATTCGAAAACACTCTGTAACCTCCTACTGTTTATAAACATTCAAAATCACCCTGTAACCTCCGCCTGTTTATAAACATTGAAAATCACTCTGCAACCTCCTACAGTATATAAATATTGAGAAACACACTGTAACCTCCTCCAGTGTATAAACATTAAAAAAAACTCTGTAACCTCCTACTGTTTATAAACAGTCAAAAGCATTTTTAACCTCCTACAGTATATAAATATTGAGAAAGACAATGTAACTTCCACCAGTGTATAAACATTAGAAAACACTCCCATAGTATATAAACATTCAAAAACACACTGTAACCTCCAACTGTATATATACATTCAAAAACACTGTGTAAGCTCCTACAGTATATAAATATTGAGAAACACACTGTAACCGTCTCAAGTGTATAAACATTTAAAAAACACTCTGTAATCTCCTACAGTATATAAACATTCAAAAACACTCAGTAATCTCCTGCAGTATATAAACTTTCAAAAACACTCTGTAACCTCATATGAACATTCAAAATCACACTGTAACCTCCTATTGTATATAAACATTCAAAATCACACTGTAACCTCCTACTGTATATAAATATTCAAAAACACTCTGTAACCTCCTACAGTATATAAACATTCAAAAACATTCTGTAATCTCCTACAGTACATAAACATTCAAAAACATCCTGTAACCTCCTACTGTTTATAAACATTCAAAAACACTCGGTAACCTCTTACTGTATATAAACATTCAAAAGCACTTTGTAACCTCCTACAGTATATAAATTTGAGAAACACACTGTACTGCCTCCAGTGTATAAACATTTAAAAAACACTCTGTAATGTCCTACAATATATAAACATTCAAAAACACCCTGTGACCTCCTACTGTATATAAACATTCAAAAACACACTGTAACCTCCTACTGTATATAAACATTCACAATCACACTGTAACCTCCTACTGTAAACTCCTACTGTATGTAAACTTTCAAAAACAGTCTGTAACCTCCAACTGTTTATAAACATTAAAAAAATTCTGTAACTTCCTACAGTATATAAATGTTGAGAAACACACTGTAACGTCCTCCAGTGTATAAACATTAGAAAACACTCTGTAAACTCCTACAGTATATAAACATTCAAAAACACACTGTAACCTCCTACTGAATATATACATTCAAAAACACTGTGTACGCTCCTACAGTATATAAATATTGAGAAACACACTGTAACCGCTTCCAGTGTATAAACATTTAAACAATACTCTGTAATCTCCTAGAGTATATAAACTTTCAAACAAACACTGTAACGTCCTATTGAACAGAATCAATCAAAAACACTCTGTAAATTCCTGCAGTATATAAACATTCAAAAACACTATGTAACCTCCTACAGTATATAAATATTGAGAAACACACTGTAATCGCCTCCAGTGTACAAACATTTAAAAATACTCAGTAATCTCCTACAGTATATAAACATTCAAAAACACCCTGTAACCTCCTACTGTATATAAACATTCAAAACACACTGTGACCTCCTAAAGTATATAAACATTCAAAAACACTGTAATTTCATACAGTATACAAACATTCAGAAACACACTGTAACCTCCTACTGTATGTAAACATTCAAAACCACTCTGTAACCTCCTACTGTGTATAAACATTCAAAATTACACTGTAACTTCCTACTGTATATAAACATTCAAAAACACACTGTAACCTCTCACAGTACATGAACATTCAAACACACACTGTAACCTTCTATTGTACATAAACATACAAAAACACACTGTAACCTCCTACTGTATATAAACATTCAAAAACACACTGTAACCTCTCACAGGATATAAACATTCAAAAACACACTGTAACCTCCGACTGTATATAAACATTCACAATCACACTGTAACCCCCTACTGTATATAAACATTCAAAAACACACTGTAACCTCCTACAGTACATAAACATTCAAAAACACTCTGTACCCTCCAACTGTATATAAACATTCAAAATCACACTGTAACCTCCTACTGTAGGTTAACATTGAAAAACACACTGTACCCTCCAACTGTATATAAACATTCAAAAACACACTGTAACCTCCTACTGTATATAAACATTCAAAAACACTCTGTAATGTCCTACAGTGTATGAACATTCAAAAACACACTGTACCCTCCAACTGTATATAAACATTCAAAATCACACTGTAACCTCCGACAGTATATAAACATTCAAAAACACTTTGTGATCTCCTACAGTATATAAACATTCACAATCACACTGTAACCTCCTACTGTATATAAACATTCAAAAACACACTGTAAACTCCTACTGTATGTAAACATTCAAAAACACTCTGTAACCTCCAACTGTATATAAACATTTAAAAACATTCTGTAACTTCCTTCAGTACATAAATGTTGAGAAACACACTGTAACGTCCTCCAGTGTATAAACATTAGAAAACACTCTGTAAACACCTACAGTATATAAACATTCAAAATCACCCTGTAACATCCTACAGTATATAAACATTCAAAATCACCCTGTAACCTCCTACAGTATATAAACATTCAAAAGCACTTTGAAACCTTTACAGTATATAAATATTGAGAAACACACTGTAACCTCCTCCAGTGTATAAACATTTAAAAAAACACTCTATAACCTCCAACAGTATAAAAACATTCAAAAACACCCTGTAACCTCCTACTGTTTATAAACATTCAAAACACACTGTAACTTCCTACAGTATATAAATATTGAGAAACACACTGTAAACTCCTCCAGTGTATAAACATTAGAAAACACTCTGTAAACTCCTACAGTATATAAACATACAAAGATACTCTGTAACCTCCTGCATTATATAAACATTCAAAAACACCCTGTAACCGCCTACAGTATATAAATATTGAGAAACACACTGTAAACCCCTCCAGTGTATAATCATTAGAAAACACTCTGTCAACTCCTACAGTATAGAAATATACAAAAATACTCTGCAACCTCCTACAATATATAAACATTCAAAAACACTCTGTAATCTCCTACCGTATATAAACATTCAAACATACTTCATAATCTCCTACAGTATATAAATATTCAAAAACACAGTAACCTCCTACAATATATAAACTTTCAAAAACATTCTGTAACATCCTACAGTATCTAAACATTCAAAGTCACCCTGTAACCTCCTATTCTTTATAAACATTCAAAAGCACTGTGTAACCTCCTACAGTATATAAACATTCAATAACACACTGTAACCTCCTACAGTATATAAACATTCAAAAACACTCTGAAACCTCCTACAGTATATAAATATTCAAAAACACTCTGTAACTTCCAACTGTTTATAAACATTCAAAAACTCTTTGTAACCTCCTACAGTATATCAACATTCAAAAACACTATGTAACCTCCTACAGGATATAAACATTCAAAAACACACAGTAACCTCCTCCAGTGTATAAACATTAGAAAACATTCTGTAAACCCCTACAGTATATAAACATTCAAAAACACCCTGTAACCTCCTACAGTATATAAACATTTAAAATCATCCTGTAAACTCCTACAGTATATAAATATTGAGAAACACACTGTAACCTCCTCCAGTGTATAAACATTAGAAAACACACTGTAACCTCCTACTGTATATAAACATTCAAAAACATTCTGTAACATCCTACAGTATATAAAAATTCAAAAACACCCTGTAAACTACTAAAGTATATAAACATTCAAAAACACTCTGTAACTTACAACTGTTTATAAACATTCAAAAAACACTCTGTAACCTCCTACTGCATATAAACATTCGAAAACACTCTGTAACCTCCTACTGTTTATAAACATTCAAAATCACCCTGTAACCTCCGCCTGTTTATAAACATTGAAAATCACTCTGCAACCTCCTACAGTATATAAATATTGAGAAACACACTGTAACCTCCTCCAGTGTATAAACATTAAAAAAAACTCTGTAACCTCCTACTGTTTATAAACAGTCAAAAGCATTTTTAACCTCCTACAGTATATAAATATTGAGAAAGACAATGTAACTTCCACCAGTGTATAAACATTAGAAAACACTCCCATAGTATATAAACATTCAAAAACACACTGTAACCTCCAACTGTATATATACATTCAAAAACACTGTGTAAGCTCCTACAGTATATAAATATTGAGAAACACACTGTAACCGTCTCAAGTGTATAAACATTTAAAAAACACTCTGTAATCTCCTACAGTATATAAACATTCAAAAACACTCAGTAATCTCCTGCAGTATATAAACTTTCAAAAACACTCTGTAACCTCATATGAACATTCAAAATCACACTGTAACCTCCTATTGTATATAAACATTCAAAATCACACTGTAACCTCCTACTGTATATAAATATTCAAAAACACTCTGTAACCTCCTACAGTATATAAACATTCAAAAACATTCTGTAATCTCCTACAGTACATAAACATTCAAAAACATCCTGTAACCTCCTACTGTTTATAAACATTCAAAAACACTCGGTAACCTCTTACTGTATATAAACATTCAAAAGCACTTTGTAACCTCCTACAGTATATAAATTTGAGAAACACACTGTACTGCCTCCAGTGTATAAACATTTAAAAAACACTCTGTAATGTCCTACAATATATAAACATTCAAAAACACCCTGTGACCTCCTACTGTATATAAACATTCAAAAACACACTGTAACCTCCTACTGTATATAAACATTCACAATCACACTGTAACCTCCTACTGTAAACTCCTACTGTATGTAAACTTTCAAAAACAGTCTGTAACCTCCAACTGTTTATAAACATTAAAAAAATTCTGTAACTTCCTACAGTATATAAATGTTGAGAAACACACTGTAACGTCCTCCAGTGTATAAACATTAGAAAACACTCTGTAAACTCCTACAGTATATAAACATTCAAAAACACACTGTAACCTCCTACTGAATATATACATTCAAAAACACTGTGTACGCTCCTACAGTATATAAATATTGAGAAACACACTGTAACCGCTTCCAGTGTATAAACATTTAAACAATACTCTGTAATCTCCTAGAGTATATAAACTTTCAAACAAACACTGTAACGTCCTATTGAACAGAATCAATCAAAAACACTCTGTAAATTCCTGCAGTATATAAACATTCAAAAACACTATGTAACCTCCTACAGTATATAAATATTGAGAAACACACTGTAATCGCCTCCAGTGTACAAACATTTAAAAATACTCAGTAATCTCCTACAGTATATAAACATTCAAAAACACCCTGTAACCTCCTACTGTATATAAACATTCAAAACACACTGTGACCTCCTAAAGTATATAAACATTCAAAAACACTGTAATTTCATACAGTATACAAACATTCAGAAACACACTGTAACCTCCTACTGTATGTAAACATTCAAAACCACTCTGTAACCTCCTACTGTGTATAAACATTCAAAATTACACTGTAACTTCCTACTGTATATAAACATTCAAAAACACACTGTAACCTCTCACAGTACATGAACATTCAAACACACACTGTAACCTTCTATTGTACATAAACATACAAAAACACACTGTAACCTCCTACTGTATATAAACATTCAAAAACACACTGTAACCTCTCACAGGATATAAACATTCAAAAACACACTGTAACCTCCGACACGGTGGCACAGTGGTTAGCACTGCTGCCTCACAGCGCCAGAGATCCGGGTTCAATTCCCGCCTCAGGCGACTAACTGTGTGGAGTTTGCACGTTCTCCCCGTGTCTGCGTGGGTTTCCTCCGGGTGCTCCGGTTTCCTCCCACAGTCCAAAGATGTGCAGGTCAGGTGAATTGGCCATGCTAAATTGCCCGTAGTGTTAGGTAAAGGGTAAATGTAGGGGTATGGGTGGGTTGCGCTTCGGCGGGTCGGTGTGGACTTGTTGGGCCGAAGGGCCTGTTTCCACACTGTAAGTAATCTAATCTAATCTAATCTAATCTAAACCGCCTACAGTATATAAATATTGAGAAACACACTGTAAACCCCTCCAGTGTATAATCATTAGAAAACACTCTGTCAACTCCTACAGTATAGAAATATACAAAAATACTCTGCAACCTCCTACAATATATAAACATTCAAAAACACTCTGTAATCTCCTACCGTATATAAACATTCAAACTTACTTCATAATCTCCTACAGTATATAAATATTCAAAAACACAGTAACCTCCTACAATATATAAACTTTCAAAAACATTCTGTAACATCCTACAGTATCTAAACATTCAAAGTCACCCTGTAACCTCCTATTCTTTATAAACATTCAAAAGCACTGTGTAACCTCCTACAGTATATAAACATTCAATAACACACTGTAACCTCCTACTGTATATAAACATTCGAAAACACTCTGTAACCTCCTACAGTATATGAACATTCAAAAACACACTGCCACCTCTTACTGTATATAAATATTCAAAAGCACTCTGTAATCTCCTACAGTATATAAACATTCAAAAACACACTGTAACCTCCTAGAGTATGTAAACATTCAATAACACTCAGTAATCTCCTGCAGTATATAAACATTCAAAAACACTGTGTAACCTCCTACAGAATATAAACATTCAAAAACACTCAGTAATCTCCTACATTATATAAACATTCAAAAATCACCCTGCAACCTCCTACAGTATATAAACATCCAAAGACACACTGTAACCTCCTACAATATATAAACAGTCAAAAAAACTATGTAACCTCCTACAGTATATAAATATTGAGACACACACTGTAAACCCCTTCAGTGTATAAATATTAGAAAACACTCTGTAACCTCCGACAATTTATAAACATTCAAAAACACTCTGTAATCTCCTACAGTATATAAACATTCAAAGTCACCCTGCAAACTCCTACAATATATAAACATTCAAAAACACTCTGTAATCTCCTACCGTATATAAACATTCAAACACGCTTCATAATCTCCTAAAGTATGTAAATATTCAAAGTCACCCTGCAAACTCCTACAATATATAAACATTCAAAAACACTCTGTAATCTCCTACAGTATATAAACATTCAAACACGCTTCATAATCTCCTACAGTATATAAATATTCAAAAACATCCAGTAACCTCCTACTGTTCATAAATATTCAAAAGCACTTTGTAACCTCCTACAGTATCTAAACATTCAAAGTCACCCTGTAACCTCCTATTTTTTTATAAACATTCAAAAGCACTGTGTAACCTCCCACAGTATATAAACATTCAAAAACACACTGTAACCTCCTACTGTATATAAACATTCGAAAACACTCTGTAACCTCCTACAGGATATGAACATTCAAAAACACACTGTAACCTCCTACAATATATAAACAGTCAAAAACACTATGTAACCTCCTACAGTATATAAATATTGAGAAACACACTGTAAACCCCTTCAGTGTATAAATATTAGAAAACACTCCGTAACCTCCTACAATTTATAAACATTCAAAAACACTCTGTAATCTCCTACCGTATATAAACATTCAAACAAACTTCGTAATCTCCTCCAGTATATAAATATTCAAAAATACTCTCTACCTCCTACAATATATAAACATTCAAAAACACTCTGTAAACTCCTACTGTACATAAACATTCAAAAACACTCTGTAACCTCCTACAGTATATAAACATTCAAAAACACACTGTAACCTCCTAGAGTATGTAAACATTCAATAACACTCAGTAATCTCCTGCAGTATATAAACATTCAAAAACACTCAGTAATCTCCTACATTATATAAACATTCAAAAATCACCCTGCAACCTCCTACAGTATATAAACATCCAAAGACACACTGTAACCTCCTACAATATATAAACAGTCAAAAACACTATGTAACCTCCTACAGTATATAAATATTGAGAAACACACTGTAAACCCCTTCAGTGTATAAATATTAGAAAACACTCCGTAACCTCCTACAATTTATAAACATTCAAAAACACTCTGTAATCTGCTACCGTATATAAACATTCAAACACACTTCGTAATCTCCTCCAGTATATAAATATTCAAAAATACTCTCTAACCTCCTACAATATATAAACATTCAAAAACATTCCGTAACATCCTACAGTATATACATATTCAAAAACACACTGTAACCTCCTACTGTATATAAACATTCAAACACACTCTGTAACCTCCGATTGTACATAAACATTCAAAAACACTCTGTAACCACCTACTGTATATACATTTGAAAACCCTCTGTAATCTCCTACAGTATATAAATATTCAAAATCACCCTGTAACAGCCTACAGTATATAAACATTCAAAATCATCCTGTAACCTCCTACAGTATATAAACATTCAAAAGCACTTTGAAACCTTTACAGTATATAAATATTGAGAAACACACTGTAACCTCCTCCAGTGTATAAACATTAAAAAAAACACTCTATAACCTCCAACAGTATAAAAACATTCAAAAACACCCTGTAACCTCCTACTGTCTATAAACATTCAAAACACACCATAACTTCCTACAGTATATAAATATTGAGAAACACACTGTAAACTCCTCCAAAGTATAAACATTAGAAAACACACTGTAAACCCCTACGGTATATAAACATACAAAAATACTCTGTAACCTCCTGCATTATATAAACATTCAAAAACACTGTAATTTCCTACAGTATATAAACATTCAAAAACACCCTGTAACCTCCTACTGTTTATAAACATTCAAAACACACTATAACTTCCTACAGTATATAAATATTGAGAAACACACTAAACTCCTCCAGTGTATAAACATTAGAAAACACTCTGTAAACCCCTACGGTATATAAACATACAAAAATACTCTGTAATCTCCTGCATTATATAAACATTCAAAAACACTGTAATTTCCTACAGTATATAAACATTGAAAAACACCCTGTAACCTCCTACTGTTTATAAACATTCAAAACACACTATAACTTCCTACAGTATATAAATATTGAGAAACACACTAAACTCCTCCAGTGTATAAACATTAGAAAACACTCTGTAAACCCCTACGGTATATAAACATACAAAAATACTCTGTAACCTCCTGCATTATATAAACATTCAAAAACACTGTAATTTCCTACAGTATATAAACATACAAAAACACACCGTAATGTTCTATTGTAAGGTAACATTCAAAACACTCTGCAACCTCCTACAGAATATAAACATTCAAAAACACTCAGTCATCTCCTACAGTATATAATCATTCAAAAATCACCCTGCAACCTCCTACAGTATATAAACATCCAAAAACACCCTGTAACCTCCTACAGTATATAAACATTTAAAATCACCCTGTAACCTCCTACAATATATAAATATTCAAAAACACTCTGTAATCTACTACCGTATATAAACATTCAAAACCTCCTGCAACCTCCAACAGTATATAAACAACCAAAAGCACCCTGTAACCGCCTACAGTATAAAAATATTGAGAAACACACTGTAAACCCCTCCAGTGTATAATCATTAGAAAACACTCTGTAAACTCCTACAGTATAGAAATATACAAAAATACTCTGCAACCTCCTGCAGTATATAAACATTCAAAAACACTCTGTAACCTCCTACAGAATATAAACATTCAAAAACACTCAGTAATCTCCTACAATATATAAACATTCAAAAATCACCCTGCAACCTCCTACAGTATATAAACATCCAAAAACACTCTGTAACCTCCTACAGTATATAAACATTTAAAATCACCCTGTAACCTCCTACAATATATAAACATTCAAAGTCACCCTGCAACCTCCTACAATATATAAATATTCAAAAACACTCTGTAATCTCCTACCGTATATAATCATTCAAAACCCCCTGCAACCTCCAACAGTATATAAACATCCAAAGACAGACTGTAACCTCCTACAATATATAAACAGTCAAAAACACTTTGTAACCTCCTACAGTATATAAATATTGAGAAACACACTGTAAACCCCTTCAGTGTATAAATATTAGAAAACACTCCGTAACCTCCTACAATTTATAAACATTCAAAAACACTCTGTAATCTCCTACCGTATATAAACATTCAAACACACTTCGTAATCTCCTCCAGTATATAAATATTCAAAAATACTCTCTACCTCCTACAATATATAAACATTCAAAAACACTATGTAAACTCCTACTGTACATAAACATTCAAAAACACTCTGTAACCTCCTACAGTATATAAACATTCAAAAACACATAGTATCCTCCTACAATATATAAACATTCAAAAACATTCTGTAACATCCTACAGTATATAAATATTCAAAAACACACTGTAACTTCCTACTGTATATAAACATTCAAACACACACTGTAACCTCCTATTGTACATAAACATTCAAAAACACATTGTAACCTTCTACTGCATATAAACATTCAAAAACACTATGTAACCTCCTACAGTATATAAACATTCAAAAACACACAGTAACCTCCTCCAGTGTATAAACATTAGAAAACATTCTGTAACCTCCTACAGTATATAAACATTCAAAGTCACCCTGCAACCTCCTACAATATATAAACATTCAAAAACACACTGTAATCTCCTACTGTATATAAACATTCAAAAACACTTCGTAATCTCCTACAGTATATAAATATTCAAAAACACTCTGTAACCGCCTACAGTATATAAACATTCAAAAACATTCTGTAACATCCTACATTATATAAATATTCAAAAATATCCTGTAACCTCCTACTGTTCATAAATATTCAAAAGCACTTTGTAACCTCCTACAGTATCTAAACATTCAAAGTCACCCTGTAACCTCCTATTCTTTATAAACATTCAAAAGCACTGTGTAACCTTCCACAGTATATAAACATTCAAAAACACAGTGTAACCTCCTACTGTACATAAACATTCGAAAACACTCTGTAACCTCCTACAGTATATGAACATTAAAAAAAAACACACTGTAACCTCTTACTGTATATAAATATTCAAAAGCACTCTGTAATCTCCTACAGTATATAAACATTCAAAAACACACTGTAACCTCCTAGAGTATGTAAACATTCAATAACACTCAGTAATCTCCTGCAGTATATAAACATTCAAAAACACTCAGTAATCTCCTACATTATATAAACATTCAAAAATCACCCTGCAACCTCCTACAGTATATAAACATCCAAAGACACACTGTAACCTCCTACAATATATAAACAGTCAAAAACACTATGTAACCTCCTACAGTATATAAATATTGAGAAACACACTGTAAACCCCTTCAGTGTATAAATATGAGAAAACACTCCGTAACCTCCTACAATTTATAAACATTCAAAAACACTCTGTACTCTCCTACCGTATATACACCTTCAAACACACTTCGTAATCTCCTCCAGTATATAAATATTCAAAAATACACTCTAACCTCCTACAATATATAAACATTCAAAAACATTCCGTAACATCCTACAGTATATAAATATTCAAAAACACACTGTAACCTCCTACTGTATATAAACATTCAAACACACACTGTAACCTCCTATTGTACATAAACATTCAAAACCACTCTGTAAACTCCTACTGTACATAAACATTCAAAAACACTCTGTACCCTCCTACAGTATATAAACATTCAAAAACACATTGTAACCTCCTATAATATATAAACATTCAAAAACATTCGGTAACATCCTACAGTTTATAAATATTCAAAAACACACTGTAACCTCCTACAGTATATAAACATCCAAAAACACCCTGTAACCTCCTACAGTATATAAACATTCAAAGTCACCCTGCAACCTCCTACAATATATAAACATTCAAAAACACACTGTAATCTCCTACAGTATATAAACATCCAAAAACACCCTGTAACCTCCTACAGTATATAAACATTCAAAGTCACCCAGCAACCTCCTACAATATATAAACAATCAAAAACACACTGTAATCTCCTACCGTATATAAACATTCAAAAAAAAACTTTGTAATCTCCTACAGTATATAAATATTCAAAAACACTCTGTAACCGCCTACAGTATATAAACATTCAAAAACACTCTGTAACCTCCTACAGTATCTAAACATTCATAATCACCCTGTAACCTCCTATTCTTTATAAACATTCAAAAACACTCTGTAACCTCCTACAGGATATAAACATTCAAAAACACTTTGTAATCTCCTACAGTTTATAAACATTCAAAATCACCCTGTAATCTCCGACTGTTTATAAACATTCAAAAACACTCTGTAACCACCTACTGTATATACATTTGAAAACCCTCTGTAATCTCCTACAGTATATAAATATTCAAAATCACCCTGTAACAGCCTACAGTATATAAACATTCAAAATCATCCTGTAACCTCCTACAGTATATAAACATTCAAAAGCACTTTGAAACCTTTACAGTATATAAATATTGAGAAACACACTGTAACCTCCTCCAGTGTATAAACATTAAAAAAAACACTCTATAACCTCCAACAGTATAAAAACATTCAAAAACACCCTGTAACCTCCTACTGTCTATAAACATTCAAAACACACTATAACTTCCGAGAGTATATAAATATTGAGAAACACACTGTAAACTCCTCCAAAGTATAAACATTAGAAAACACACTGTAAACCCCTACGGTATATAAACATACAAAAATACTCTGTAACCGCCTGCATTATATAAACATTCAAAAACACTGTAATTTCCTACAGTATATAAACATACAAAAACACACCGTAATGTTCTATTGTAAGGTAACATTCAAAACACTCTGCAACCTCCTACAGAATATAAACATTCAAAAACACTCAGTCATCTCCTACAGTATATAATCATTCAAAAATCACCCTGCAACCTCCTACAGTATATAAACATCCAAAAACACCCTGTAACCTCCTACAGTATATAAACATTCAAAAACACTGTAATTTCCTACAATATATAAATATTCAAAAACACTCTGTAATCTACTACCGTATATAAACATTCAAAACCCCCTGCAACCTCCAACAGTATATAAACAACCAAAAGCACCCTGTAACCGCCTACAGTATAAAAATATTGAGAAACACAATGTAAACCCCTCCAGTGTATAATCATTAGAAAACACTCTGTAAACTCCTACAGTATAGAAATATACAAAAATACTCTGCAACCTCCTGCAGTATATAAACATTCAAAAACACTCTGTAACCTCCTACAGAATATAAACATTCAAAAACACTCAGTAATCTCCTACAATATATAAACATTCAAAAACACTGTAATTTCATACAGTATACAAACATTCAGAAACACACTGTAACCTCCTACTGTATGTAAACATTCAAAAACACTCTGTAACCTCCTACTGTGTATAAACATTCAAAATTACACTGTAACCTCTCACAGTACATGAACATTCAAACACACACTGTAACCTTCTATTGTACATAAACATACAAAAACACACTGTAACCTCCTACTGTATATAAACATTCAAAAACACACTGTAACCTCTCACAGGATATAAACATTCAAAAACACACTGTAACCTCCGACTGTATATAAACATTCACAATCACACTGTAACCCCCTACTGTATATAAACATTCAAAAACACACTGTAACCTCCTACAGTACATAAACATTCAAAAACACTCTGTACCCTCCAACTGTATATAAACATTCAAAATCACACTGTAACCTCCTACTGTAGGTTAACATTGAAAAACACACTGTACCCTCCAACTGTATATAAACATTCAAAAACACACTGTAACCTCCTACTGTATATAAACATTCAAAAACACTCTGTAATGTCCTACAGTGTATGAACATTCAAAAACACACTGTACCCTCCAACTGTATATAAACATTCAAAATCACACTGTAACCTCCGACAGTATATAAACATTCAAAAACACTTTGTGATCTCCTACAGTATATAAACATTCACAATCACACTGTAACCTCCTACTGTATATAAACATTCAAAAACACACTGTAAACTCCTACTGTATGTAAACATTCAAAAACACTCTGTAACCTCCAACTGTATATAAACATTTAAAAACATTCTGTAACTTCCTTCAGTACATAAATGTTGAGAAACACACTGTAACGTCCTCCAGTGTATAAACATTAGAAAACACTCTGTAAACACCTACAGTATATAAACATTCAAAATCACCCTGTAACATCCTACAGTATATAAACATTCAAAATCACCCTGTAACCTCCTACAGTATATAAACATTCAAAAGCACTTTGAAACCTTTACAGTATATAAATATTGAGAAACACACTGTAACCTCCTCCAGTGTATAAACATTTAAAAAAACACTCTATAACCTCCAACAGTATAAAAACATTCAAAAACACCCTGTAACCTCCTACTGTTTATAAACATTCAAAACACACTGTAACTTCCTACAGTATATAAATATTGAGAAACACACTGTAAACTCCTCCAGTGTATAAACATTAGAAAACACTCTGTAAACTCCTACAGTATATAAACATACAAAGATACTCTGTAACCTCCTGCATTATATAAACATTCAAAAACACCCTGTAACCGCCTACAGTATATAAATATTGAGAAACACACTGTAAACCCCTCCAGTGTATAATCATTAGAAAACACTCTGTCAACTCCTACAGTATAGAAATATACAAAAATACTCTGCAACCTCCTACAATATATAAACATTCAAAAACACTCTGTAATCTCCTACCGTATATAAACATTCAAACATACTTCATAATCTCCTACAGTATATAAATATTCAAAAACACAGTAACCTCCTACAATATATAAACTTTCAAAAACATTCTGTAACATCCTACAGTATCTAAACATTCAAAGTCACCCTGTAACCTCCTATTCTTTATAAACATTCAAAAGCACTGTGTAACCTCCTACAGTATATAAACATTCAATAACACACTGTAACCTCCTACTGTATATAAACATTCGAAAACACTCTGTAACCTCCTACAGTATATAAATATTCAAAAACACACTGTCACCTCTTACTGTATATAAATATTCAAAAGCACTCTGTAATCTCCTACAGTATATAAACATTCAAAAACACCCTGTAACCTCCTAGAGTATGTAAACATTCAATAACACTCAGTAATCTCCTGCAGTATATTAACATTCAAAAACACTGTGTAACCTCCGACAGAATATAAATATTCAAAAACACTCAGTAATCTCCTACATTATATAAACATTCAAAAATCACCCTGCAACCTCCTACAGTATATAAACATCCAAAGACACACTGTAACCTCCTACAATATATAAACAGTCAAAAACACTATGTAACCTCCTACAGTATATAAATATTGAGAAACACACTGTAAACCCCTTCAGTGTATAAATATTAGAAAACACTCTGTAACCTCCGACAATTTATAAACATTCAAAAACACTCTGTAATCTCCTACAGTATATAAACATTCAAAGTCACCCTGCAAACTCCTACAATATATAAACATTCAAAAACACTCTGTAATCTCCTACCGTATATAAACATTCAAACACGCTTCATAATCTCCTAAAGTATATAAATATTCAAAGTCACCCTGCAAACTCCTACAATATATAAACATTCAAAAACACTCTGTAATCTCCTACAGTACATAAACATTCAAACACGCTTCATAATCTCCTACAGTATATAAATATTCAAAAACATCCAGTAACCTCCTACTGTTCATAAATATTCAAAAGCACTTTGTAACCTCCTACAGTATCTAAACATTCAAAGTCACCCTGTAACCTCCTATTTTTTTATAAACATTCAAAAGCACTGTGTAACCTCCCACAGTATATAAACATTCAAAAACACACTGTAACCTCCTACTGTATATAAACATTCGAAGACACTCTGTAACCTCCTACAGGATATGAACATTCAAAAACACACTGTAACCTCCTACAATATATAAACAGTCAAAAACACTATGTAACCTCCTACAGTATATAAATATTGAGAAACACACTGTAAACCCCTTCAGTGTATAAATATTAGAAAACACTCCGTAACCTCCTACAATTTATAAACATTCAAAAACACTCTGTAATCTCCTACCGTATATAAACATTCAAACACACTTCGTAATCTCCTCCAGTATATAAATATTCAAAAATACTCTCTACCTCCTACAATATATAAACATTCAAAAACACTCTGTGAACTCCTACTGTACATAAACATTCAAAAACACTCTGTAACCTCCTACAGTATATAAACATTCAAAAACACATTGTAACCTCCTACAATATATAAACATTCAAAAACATTCTGTAACATCCTACAGTATATAAATATTCAAAAGCACACTGTAACTTCCTACTGTATATAAACATTCAAACACACACTGTAACCTCCTATTGTACATAAACATTCAAAAACACATTGTAACCTTCTACTGCATATAAACATTCAAAAACACTATGTAACCTCCTACAGTATATAAACATTCAAAAACACACAGTAACCTCCTCCAGTGTATAAACATTAGAAAACATTCTGTAACCTCCTACAGTATATAAACATTCAAAGTCACCCTGCAACCTCCTACAATATATAAACATTCAAAAACACACTGTAATCTCCTACTGTATATAAACATTCAAAAACACTTCGTAATCTCCTACAGTATATAAATATTCAAAAACACTCTGTAACCGCCTACAGTATATAAACATTCAAAAACATTCTGTAACATCCTACATTATATAAATATTCAAAAATATCCTGTAACCTCCTACTGTTCATAAATATTCAAAAGCACTTTGTAACCTCCTACAGTATCTAAACATTCAAAGTCACCCTGTAACCTCCTATTCTTTATAAACATTCAAAAGCACTGTGTAACCTCCCACAGTATATAAATATTCAAAAACACAGTGTAACCTCCTACTGTATATAAACATTCGAAAACACTCTGTAACCTCCTACAGTATATGAACATTCAAAAAAAAACACACTGTAACCTCTTACTGTATATAAATATTCAAAAGCACTCTGTAATCTCCTACAGTATATAAACATTCAAAAACACACTGTAACCTCCTAGAGTATGTAAACATTCAATAACACTCAGTAATCTCCTGCAGTATATAAACATTCAAAAACACTCAGTAATCTCCTACATTATATAAACATTCAAAAATCACCCTGCAACCTCCTACAGTATATAAACATCCAAAGACACACTGTAACCTCCTACAATATATAAACAGTCAAAAACACTATGTAACCTCCTACAGTATATAAATATTGAGAAACACACTGTAAACCCCTTCAGTGTATAAATATGAGAAAACACTCCGTAACCTCCTACAATTTATAAACATTCAAAAACACTCTGTACTCTCCTACCGTATATACACCTTCAAACACACTTCGTAATCTCCTCCAGTATATAAATATTCAAAAATACACTCTAACCTCCTACAATATATAAACATTCAAAAACATTCCGTAACATCCTACAGTATATAAATATTCAAAAACACACTGTAACCTCCTACTGTATATAAACATTCAAACACACACTGTAACCTCCGATTGTACATAAACATTCAAAAACACTCTGTAACCACCTACTGTATATACATTTGAAAACCCTCTGTAATCTCCTACAGTATATAAATATTCAAAATCACCCTGTAACAGCCTACAGTATATAAACATTCAAAATCATCCTGTAACCTCCTACAGTATATAAACATTCAAAAGCACTTTGATTCCTTTACAGTATATAAATATTGAGAAACACACTGTAACCTCCTCCAGTGTATAAACATTAAAAAAAACACTCTATAACCTCCAACAGTATAAAAACATTCAAAAACACCCTGTAACCTCCTACTGTCTATAAACATTCAAAACACACCATAACTTCCTACAGTATATAAATATTGAGAAACACACTGTAAACTCCTCCAAAGTATAAACATTAGAAAACACACTGTAAACCCCTACGGTATATAAACATACAAAAATACTCTGTAACCTCCTGCATTATATAAACATTCAAAAACACTGTAATTTCCTACAGTATATAAACATTCAAAAACACCCTGTAACCTCCTACTGTTTATAAACATTCAAAACACACTATAACTTCCTACAGTATATAAATATTGAGAAACACACTAAACTCCTCCAGTGTATAAACATTAGAAAACACTCTGTAAACCCCTACGGTATATAAACATACAAAAATACTCTGTAACCTCCTGCATTATATAAACATTCAAAAACACTGTAATTTCCTACAGTATATAAACATACAAAAACACACCGTAATGTTCTATTGTAAGGTAACATTCAAAACACTCTGCAAACTCCTACAGTATATAAACATTCAAAAACACACTGTAACCTCCTACTGTAAGTAAACATTCAAAACATTCTGTAATATATAAACATCCAAAGACACACTGTAACCTCCTACAATATATAAACAGTCAAAAACACTATGTAACCTCCTACAGTATATAAATATTGAGAAACACACTGTAAACCCCTTCAGTGTATAAATATGAGAAAACACTCCGTAACCTCCTACAATTTATAAACATTGTTTATATTCCTGCAGAATATAAACATTCAAAAACACTCAGTAATCTCCTACAGTATATAAACATTCAAAAATCACCCTGCAACCTCCTACAGTATATAAACATTCAAAAATCACCCTGCAACCTCCTACAGTATATAAACATTCAAAGTCACCCTGCAACCTCCTACAATATATAAATATTCAAGAACACTCTGTAATCTCCTACCGGATATAAACATTCAAACACACTTCGTAATCTCCTCCAGTATATAAATATTCAAAAATACTCTGTAACCTCCTGCATTATATAAACATTCAAAAGCACTTTGATACCTGTACAGTATATAAATATTGAGAAACACACTGTAACCTCCTCCAGTGTATAAACATTCAAAAACACTCTGTAACCTCCTACTGTATATAAACATTCAAACACACACTGTAACCTCCTACAGTATATAAACATTCAAAAACACTCTGTAACCTCCTACAGTATATAAACATTCAAAAACACACTGTAACCTTCTACTGTATATAAACATTCAAAGTCACCCTGCAACCTCCGACAACATATAAACATTCAAAAACACACTGTAATCTCCTACCGTATATAAACATTCAAAAACACTTCGTAATCTCCTACAGTATATAAATATTCAAAAGCACTCTGTAACTGCCTACAGTATATAAACATTCAAAAACATTCTGTAACATCCTACATTATATAAATATTCAAAAACACCCTGTAACCTCCTACTGTTCATAAACATTCAAAAGCACTTTGATACCTTTACAGTATATAAATATTGAGAAACACACTGTAACCTCCTCCAGTGTATAAACATTAAAAAAAACACTCTATAACCTCCAACAGTATAAAAACATTCAAAAACACCCTGTAACCACCTTTTCTTTATAAACATTCAAAAACACTCTGTAACCTCCTACTCTATATAAACATTCGAAAACCCTCTGTAATCTCCTACAGTATGTAAACATTCAAAATCACCCTGTAACATCCTACAGTATATAAACATTCAAAATCACCCTGTAACCTCCTACAGTATATAAACATTCAAAAGCACTTTGAAACCTTTACAGTATATAAATATTGAGAAACACACTGTAACCTCCTCCAGTGTATAAACATTAAAGAAACACTCTGTAACCTCCAAAAGTATAAAAACATTCAAAAACACCCTATAACCTCCTACTGTTTATAAACATTCAAAACACACTGTAACTTCCAAAGTATATAAATATTGAGAAACACACTGTTACCTCCTCCAGTGTATATTGGGCGGCACGGTGGCACAGTGGTTAGCACTGCTGCCTCACAGCGCCGGAGACCCGGGTTCAATTCCCGCTTCAGGCGACTGACTGTGTGGAGTTTGCACGTTCTCCCCGTGTCTACGTGGGTTTCCTCCGGGTGCTCCGGTTTCCTCCCACAGTCCAAAGATGTGCAGGTCAGGTGAATTGGCCATGCTAAATTGCCCGTAGTGTTAGGTAAGGGGTCGATGTAGATGTAGGGGTATGGGTGGGTGCTCTTCGGCGGGGCGGTGTGGACTTGTTGGGCCGAAGGGCCTGTTTCCACACTGTAAGTAATCTAATCTTGAATCTAAGAATTAGAAAACACTCTGTAAACTCCTATGGTATATAAACATTCAAAAATACTCTGTAACCTCCTGCATTATATAAACATTCAAAAACACTGTAATTTCCTACAGTATATAAACATTCAAAAACACTCTGTAACCTCCTACAGTATATAAATATACAAAAACACACTGTAACCTCCTACAGTACATAAACTTTCAAAAACACACTGTAATGTCCTATTGTAAGGAAACATTCAAAAACATTCTGTAACCTCCTACTTTTTATAAACATTCAAAAGCACTTTGTAACCTCCTACAGTATATAAATATTGAGAAACACACTGTAACCTCCTACTGTAAGTAAACATTCAAAACATTCTGTAAACTCCTACAGTATATAAACATTCAAAAACACTCTGTAATCTCCTACTGTATATAAACATTCAAAATCACCCTGTAACCTCCTGCAGTATATAAATATTCAAACTTACCCTGGAACCTCCTACTGTTTATAAACATTCAAAAACACACTGTATCCGCCTACTGTATATAAATATTGAGAAACACACTTTAACCTCCTACAGTATATAAACATTAAAAAAAACTCTGTAATGTCCTACAGTATATAAACATTCAAAAACATTCTGTAACCTCCTACTGTTTATAAACATTCAAAAGCACTTTGTAACCGCCTACAGTATATAAATATTGAGAAACACACTGTAACCTCCTACAGTGTAAAACCATTAGAAAACACTCTGTAAACTCTTACAGTATATAAATATTCAAAAACACACTGTAACCTCCTACTGTATATAAACATTCAAAAACACACTGTAACCTCCTACTGTATTTAAATATTCAAAACACTCTGTAAACTCCTACAGTATATAAACATTCAAAGACACACTATAACCTCTCACAGTATGTAAACATTCAAACACACACTGTAACCTCCTATTGTACATAAACATTCAAAAACACTTAGTAATCTCCTGCAGTATATAAACATTCAAAAACACTCTGTAACTTCACACAGTATATAAACATTCAAAAACACACTGTAACCTCCTACTGTACATAAACATCCAAAAACACTCAGTAATCTCCTGCAGTATATAAACATTCAAGCACACACTGTAACCTCCCATTGTACATAAACATTCAAAAACACTCAGTAATCTCCTACAGTATATAAACATTCAAAAACACACTGTAACCTCCTACTGTATATAAACATTCAAAAACCCTCAGTAATCTCCTACTGTATATAAACATTCAAAAACACACTGTAACCTCCTACTGTATATAAACATTCAAAAACCCTCAGGAATCTCCCGCAGTATATGAACATTCAAAAACACACTGTAACCTCCTCCAGTATATCAACATTCAAAAACACTTTATAACCTCCTACAGTATATAAACATTCAAAAACACTCTGTAAACTCCGACAGTATATGAGCATTCAAAAATACTCTGTAACCTCCTACAGCATACAAATATTCAAATACACACTGTAACCTCCTTCAGTTTATAAACATTCAAAAACACTCAGTAATCTCCCACAATATATAAACATTCAGAAACACTCTGTAACCTCCTACAGTATATGTAAATATTCAAAAATACACTGTAACCTCCTTCAGTTTATAAACATTCAAAAACACTCAGTAATCTCCCACAGTATATAAACATTCAAAAGCACTTTGAAACCTTTACAGTATATAAATATTGAGAAACACACTCTAACCTCCTCCAGTGTATAAACATTAAAAACCACTCTGTAAATGTCTACAATATATAGGTAAAAACAATAACTGCAGATGCTGGAAACCAGGTTTTGGATTAGTGGTGCTGGAAGAGCACAGCAGTTCAGGCAGCATCGGAAAGCAGCAAAATCGACGTTTCGGGCAAAAGCCCTTCATCAGGAATAAAAGCAGTGAGCCTGAAGCGTGGAGAGATAAGCTAGAGGAGGGTGGGGGTTGGGAGATAGTAGCATGGAGTACAATAGGTGAGTGGGGGAGGGGATGAAGGTGATAGGTCAGGGAGGAGAGGGTGGAGTGGATAGATGGAAAAGAAGATAGGCAGGTAGGACAAGTCATGGGGACAGTGCTGAGCTGGACGTTTGGAACTAGGTTGAGGTGGGGGAAGGGGAAATGAGGAAACTGTTGAAGTCCACATTGATGCCCTGGGGTTGAAGTGTTCCGAGGCAGAAGGTGAGGCATTCTTCCTCCAGGCGTCTGGTGGTGAGGGAGCGGTGGTGAAGGAGGCCCAGGACTTCCATGTCCTCGGCAGAGTGGGAGGGGGAGTTGAAATGTTGGGCCACGGGGCGGTGAGGTTGATTGGTGCGGGTGTCCCGGAGATGTTCCCTAAAGCGCTCTGCTAGGAGGCGTCCAGTCTCCCCAATGTAGAGGAGACCGCATCGGGTGCAACGGATGCAATATATGATGTTAGTGGATGTGCAGATAAAACTTTGATGGATTTGGAAGGCTCCTTTAGGGCCTTGGATGGAGGTGAGGGAGGAGATGTGGGTGCAGGTTTTGCAGTTCCTGCGGTGGCAGGGGAAGGTGCCAGGATGGGGCGGTGGGTTGTAGGGGGGGCGTGGACCTGACCAGGTAGTCACGGAGGGAATGGTCTTTGCGGAAGGCGGAAAGGGGTGGGGAGGGAAATATATCCCTGGTGGTGGCGTCGTTTTGGAGGTGGTGGAAATGTCAGCGATTATTTGGTTATGCGAAGGTTGGTAGGGTGGAAGGTGAACACCAGGGGCGTTCTGTCCTTGTTACGGTTGGAGGGGTGGGGTCTGAGGGCGGAGGTGTGGGATGTGGATGAGATGCGTTGGAGGGCATCTTTAACCACATTGGAAGGGAAATTGCAGTCTCTAAAGAAGGAGGCCATCTGGTGTGTTCTATGGTGGAACTGGTCCTCCTGGGAGCAGATACGGCAGAGGCAGAGGAATTGGGAATATGGGATGGCATTTTTGCAAGAGGTAGGGTGGGTAGAGGTGTAATCCAGGTAGCTGTGGGAGTCGGTGGGTTTGTAAAAAATGTCAGTGTCAAGTCGGTCATCATTAATGGAGACGGAGAGGTCCAGGAAGGGGAGGGAAGTGTCAGAGATGGTCCAGGTAAATTTAAGGTCAGGGTGAAATGTGTTGGTGAAGTTGATGAATTGCTCAACCTCCTCGCAGGAGCACGAGATGGCGCCAATGCAGTCATCAGTGTAGCGGAGGAAGAGGTGGGGAGTGGTGCCGGTGTAATTACGGAAAATTGACTGTTCTACGTAGACAACAAAGAGACAGGCATAGCTGGGGCCCATACGTGTGCCCATGGCTACCCCTTTGGTCTGGAGGAAGTGGGAGGATTCGAAGGAGAAATTGTTAAGGGTGAGGACCAGTTCGGCCAAACGAATGAGAGTGTCAGTGGAAGGGTACTGTTGGGGACGTCTGGAGAGGAGAAAACGGAGGGCTTGGAGGCCCTGGTCATGGCAGATCGAGGTGTAGAGGGATTGGATATCCATGGTGAAGATGAGGCGTTGGGGACCGGGGAAATGGAAGTCTTGGAGGAGGTGGAGGGCGTGGGTGGTGTCTCGAATGTTTGTGGGGAGTTCCTGGACTAGGGGGGATAGGACAGTGTCAAGGTAGGTAGAGATGAGTTCAGTGGGGCAGGAGCATGCTGAGACAATGGGTTGGGCCAGGGTGGTCAGGCTTGTGGATCTTGGGAAGGAGGTAGAACCGGGCAGTGCGGGGTTCCCAGACTATGACATTGAAAGCTGTGGGTGGGAGATCTCCTGAGATGATGAGGTTCTGTATGGTCTGGCAGATGATGGTTTGGTGATGGGGGGATGGGGTCATGGTCGAGGGGCGGTAGGAAGAGGTGTTCTCGAATTGGCATTTGGCTTCAGCGGTGTAGAGGTCAGTGTGCCAGACTACCACTGTGCCCCCTGGTGGCTTGATGGTGAAGTTGGGATTGGAGCAGAGGGATTGGAGGGCTGCGTGTTGTGAGGGTGAGAGGTTGGAGTGGGGGAGGGGGGTAGACAGGTTGAGGCGGTTAATGTCCCGGCGGCAGTTGGAAATGAAGAGGTCGAGGGCAGGTAATAGGCCAGCCCGAGGTGTCCAGGTGGATGCAGTGTGTTGGAGGTGGGCGAAGGGGTCCTCGGAAGGTGGGCGGGAGTCCTGATTGTGAAAATCAGCTCGGAAAGTAAACACCATGTAACCTCCTACAGTAGATAAACATTCAATAACACAATGTCACCTCTTAAAGCATATAAATATTCAAAATCACCCTGTAACCTCCTACTGATAATAAACATTCAAAAACACTCAGTAATCTCCTACTGTATAAAAAACATTCAAAAATACTCTGTAATCTCCTACATTATATAAACATTCAAAAACATTCGGTAACCTCCTACAGTATATACAGCAGTCAAAAACACTCAGTAACTTGTGACAGTACATAAATATTCAAAAACACTCTGTAACCTTGAAGGGTATATAATAATTCAAAAACACAGTGTAATCTCCTACAGTATATAAACATTTGAAAACACACTGTAAACTCCTACAGTATATAAACATTCAAAAACACTCTGTCACGTCCTACATTATATAGACATTCAAAAACACAATGTAACCTCCTACAGTATACAAACATTCAAAATCACACTGTAACCTACTACAGTATGTAAGTATTCAAATTCACACTGTAACCTCATAGAGTATATACATTTGCAAAAACACTCTGTAACCTCCTACAGTGTAAAAACAATGACTGCAGACGCTGGAGACCAGATTCAGAATGAGAGTGGTGCTGGAAAAGCACAGCAGTTCAGACAGTATCCAAGGAGCAGGATTATATAAACATTCAGAAACACCCTGTAACCTCCTACAGTATATAAACATTCAGAAACACCCTGTAACCTCCTACAGTATATAAACATTCACAATCACACTGTAACCTCCTACAGTATATAAACATTCAGAAACACCCTGTAACCTCCTACAGTATATAAACATTCAGAAACACCCTGTAACCTCCTACAGTATATAAACATTCACAATCACACTGTAACCTCCTACAGTATATAAACATTCACAATCACACTGTAACCTCCTACAGTATATAAACATTCAAAATCACATTGTAACTTCCTACAGTATAGAAACATTCAAAATCACATTGTAACCTCCTACAGTATATAAACATTCAAAATCACATTGTAACTTCCTACAGTATATAAACATTCAAAATCACATTGTAACCTCCTACAGTATATAAACATTCAAAATCACACTGTAACCTCCTACAGTATATAAACATTCAAAATCACATTGTAACTTCCTACAGTATATAAACATTCAAAATCACATTGTAACCTCCTACAGTATATAAACATTCAAAATCACATTGTAACCTCCTACAGTATATAAACATTCAAAATCACATTGTAACCTCCTACAGTATATAAACATTCAAAAACACACTGTAACCTCCTACAGTATATAAACATTCAAAATCACATTGTAACCTCCTACAGTATATAAACATTCAAAATCACATTGTAACCTCCTACAGTATATAAACATTCAAAAACACACTGTAACCTCCTACAGTATATAAACTTTCAAAAACACACTGTAACCTCCTACAGTATATAAACATTCAAAATCACATTGTAACCTCCTACAGTATATAAACATTCAAAATCACATTGTAACCTCCTACAGTATATAAACATTCAAAAACACACTGTAACCTCCTACAGTATATAAACATTCAAAAACACTCTGTAACCTCCTACAGTATATAAATATTCAAAATCATATTGTAACCTCCTACAGTATATAAATATTCAAAAATACTCTGTAACCTCCTACAGTATATAAACTTTCAAAATCACATTGTAACCTCCTACAGTATATAAACATTCAAAAACACACTGTAACTTCCTACAGTATATAAACTTTCAAAATCACATTGTAACTTCCTACAGTATATAAACATTCAAAAACACACTGTAACCTCCTACAGTATATAAACATTCAAAAACACACTGTAACCTCCTACAGTATATAAACATTCAAAAACACTCTGTAACCTCCTACAGTATATAAATATTCAAAATCACATTGTAACCTCCTACAGTATATAAATATTCAAAAACACTCTGTAACCTCCTACAGTATATAAACTTTCAAAATCACATTGTAACCTCCTACAGTATATAAACATTCAAAAACACACTGTAACCTCCTACAGTATATAAACTTTCAAAATCACATTGTAACTTCCTACAGTATATAAACATTCAAAAACACACTGTAACCTCCTACAGTATATAAACATTCAAAAACACACTGTAACCTCCTACAGTATATAAACACTCAAAAACACTCTGTAACCTCCTACAGTATATAAACATTCAAAATCACATTGTAACCTCCTACAGTATATAAACATTCAAAAACACACTGTAACCTCCTACAGTATATAAATATTCAAAAACACTCTGTAACCTCCCATAGCATATAAACTTTCAAAAACACTGTAGCCTCCTACAATATATAAACATTCAGAAACACCCTGTAACCTCCTACTGTATATAAACATTCAGAAACACCCTGTAACCTCCTACTGTATATAAACATTCAAAAACACTCTGTAACCTCCTCCAGTATATAAACATTCAGAAACACCTGTAACCTCCTACAGTCTATGAACATTCAAATACCCACCCTTTAACCTCCTACCGTATATAAACTTCATCAACACTCTCTAACCTCCTATAAATATTCATGAAACAGTGTAACCTCCTGCTGTATATAAACGTTCCAAAACACACTGTAACCTCCTACAGTACATAAACATTCAGTAACACCCTGTAACCTCCAGCCATATATAAACATTCAAAATCACTCTGTAACCTCCTACAGTATATACAGCAGTCAAAAAAACTCATTAACTTGTGTCAGTATATAAATATTCAAAAACACTCTGTAACCTCGAAGAGTATATAATAATTCAAAAACATAGTGTAATCTCCTACAGTATATAAACATTTGAAAATACACTGTAACCTCCTACAGCATACAAATATTCAAAAACACTCAGTAACCACCTACAGTATATAAACATTCAAAATCACACTGTAACCTCATAAAGTATATAAATTTTCAAAAACGCTCTGTAACCTCCTACAGTGTAAAAACAATGACTGCAGACGCTGGAGACCAGATTCAGAATGAGAGTGGTGCTGGAAAAGCACAGCAGTTCAGACAGTATCCAAGGAGCAGGATTATATAAACATTCAGAAACACCCTGTAACCTCCTACAGTATATAAACATTCAGAAACACACTGTAACCTCCTACAGTATATAAACATTCAGAAACACACTGTAACTTCCTACAGTATATAAACATTCAAAATCACACTGTAACTTCCTACAGTATATAAACATTCAAAATCACATTGTAACTTCCTACAGTATATAAACATTCAGAAACACACTGTAACCTCCTACAGTATATAAACATTCAAAATCACACTGTAACCTCCTACTGTATATAAACATTCAAAAACACATTGTAACTTCCTACAGTATATAAACATTCAAAAACACATTGTAACTTCCTACTGTATATAAACATTCAAAATCACATTGTAACCTCCTACAGTATAAAACATTCAAAATCACCCTGTAACCTCCTACAGTATATAAACATTCAAAATCACATTGTAACCTCCTACAGTATATAAACATTCAAAAACACTCTGTAACCTCCTACAGTATATAAACATTCAAAATCACATTGTAACCTCCTACAGTATATAAACATTCAAAATCACATTGTAACCTCCTACAGTATATAAACATTCAAAAACACACTGTAACCTCCTACAGTATATAAACATTCAAAATCACATTGTAACCTCCTACAGTATATAAACATTCAAAAACACACTGTAACCTCCTACAGTATATAAACATTCAAAATCACATTGTAACTTCCTACAGTATATAAACATTCAAAAACACACTGTAACCTCCTACAGTATATAAACATTCAAAAACACTCTGTAACTTCCTACGGTATATAAACGTTCAAAAACACTGTAACCTCCTACAGTACATAAACATTCAAAAACATTCTGTAACTTACTACTCCATATAAACATTCAAAAACACTCAGTAATCTCCTGCAGGATATAAACATTCAAAACACTCTGTAACCTCCCATAGCATATAAACTTTCAAAAACACTGTAACTCCTACAATATATAACCATTCAGAAATACCCTGTAACCTCCTACTGTATATAAACATTCAGAAACACACTGTAACCTCCTACTGTATATAAACATTCAGAAACACACTGTAACCTCCTACTGTATATAAACATTCAAAAACACTTAGTAATCTCCTACAGTATATAAATATTCAAAAACACTCTGTAACCTCCTCCAGTATATACACATTCAGAAACACCTGTAACCTCCTACAGTCTATGAACATTCAAATACCCACCCTTTAACCTCCTACAGTATATAAACTTCATCAACACTCTCTAACCTCCTATAAATATTCATGAAACAGTGTAATCTCCCACAGTATATAAACATTCAAAAACACACTGTAACCTCCTCCAGTATATAAACTTTCAAAAACACACTGTAACCTCTTGCTGTATATAAACATTCAAAAACACACTGTAACCTCTTGCTGTATATAAACTTTCAAAAACACACTGTAACCTCTTGCTGTATATAAACATTCAAAAACACTACAGCTCTCCAGTGTCAGCCTCATTAACATCCCTTATATTAATCACCCAAACCATCTAAGTCCTGAGCTTTTCTGTTCCTTCTGTAAACTTCTCCAAATCTTGACTTTTCTCACTTGCCTATCTTAAAACCTACACTTCCAGCCAATTTCCTTTGTTCACCTCTCAGATCATCTCTTCCTTTGGCTTGGCATTAAATCCAATCTGATAATGTTGCAATGAAGCTCCTTGGGACATGTTCTTACATTAAAGACGCTATATGAATGCAGCAAAACTTGAAATGTGCAGAAATTACTAAACGTATGATAGTCCAATGAATTAGGAGATCATTACCGAGTTAATGAAAAGACATTAAAAGGGTCAACGAGTGAAAATATCCAACATTTATTTTAGATTTCTAACTGTTGTAATTTTTAAAAAACTGTTTATAATATCATCTAAAATCCTTGTTAACTGTGTGTCAAAGGCAATAAACAAACAGATTCCTGTGCAACATTAAATGGAGAAGGGTATTTAGTATAGGGTACTTACTGCTAAATGGCCAACTGCAAGCTGTCCAAGAGTGGGTCATGGAAGGGAACCAAATGATGGGGTCATAGAAGGGATATGAAGTAGCTCATGGGGGTTCAAGCAGAAGGGGTGATAGCAAGAGAGTCCATCCGATCTGGTAATTGAAAGAATAGGGGTAATCAAAGGGGAGTCAATCAGATTGGGTGATGGAGTGAGTTAGGCAAAAAGGACTAAGAAAGATGAAGTCAGGGTGAAAGGGATGTAGTGGGGTCAGGTACTTCAGGTCGGAAAAGTGAAAACCAGTTTATGAAATAGTTGCCACACTCTTCAATGGGGTTTGGAAAATGAAGGGAGTAATAACTTATCCTTGGCTGCTATATATTATTCAGGAAAATAGTGTTTTGCTCCTTGCATGGTGATTACACTGGTGGGATTTTTACCACGAGCAGACACCTCAGAGCATCTGGTACTGATTTGGTTCTCAAAGTATTTGGGAAGGATTTTATAATTGAATGGAATTTTACACATAGTTGAGAAGTAGATGATTTGTTGATTGCCAAAACATTCCAACAGTTTCATTCGCCTGATGATGAGAGATTAACAAACTCTCACGTACATGACAATTATTGAAGACTTCCTGAAAGAAATGAATTAATACTGAGGGTGGTCGATATAGAGTTTGAGATGAACAAATGGAAAATGAAAATAAATATTCCTCAATCATCAAATTCAACCCTCCGGAGAATAGAAAATAGGAGCAGGAGTAGGCCATTCGGCCCTTTAATCCTGCTTCACCTTTCAATACGATCATTGGCTGATCATCCAACTCAGTTCCCTGTTCCTGCATTCTCCTCATGATCTTTGATCCCTTTAGCCTTAAGAACTATATCCAATTCCTCTTGAAAATGTTCAACATTTGTTATCAGTCACTTTCATTGGCAGGTAGTTGCACAGGCTCATAGCTCTCTGGGTTAGTTGCTGTTAATCTCAGTTCCATTATTTTAATCAGTTTGACTCTGGCAGTTTGTTAATTTCAGTTATAAAACTCATTGTCAGCAAAAGATCATTCAAATTAGAAATGTAGGAACAGAGGTATTAATTTGTCTAGCCATTTCTACCAGTCTACAATATTATTTGTATGTTTACCTGACTTTATAAGCTGATTTTATGGTTGAAATACGTAAAAGAACAGTTTTGAAAAGAGAATGTGTGCGGCACAGTGGCACAGTGGTTAGCACTGCTGCCTCACAGCGCTAGAGACCCGGGTTCAATTCCTGCCTCAGGCAACTGTCTGTGTGGATTTTCCCCTTCGCCCTGTGCCTGTGTGGAATTGCTCCGGTTTCCTCCCACAGTCCAAAGCTGTGCAGGTTAGGATAATTGGCCATGCTAAATTGCCTGTAGTGTTAGGTGAAGGGGTAAATGTAGGGGAATGGGTTTGGGTGAGTTGCTGTTTGGAGGATCGGTGTGGACTTGTTGGGCCGGAGGGCCTGTTTCCATACTGTAAGTAATCTAACCTAATATCACTGTAAAAGAGCTCCTTAGAAGGATCAAATTCTTCAAATAACATTTACCTGTCTCTGATCCATATCACTTGTCAATTGTGCCAAATGAAAATATATTGATCACAAAGGTAATACCATTTGACCCAATATCAAACACGTTTTAAGGAGAGAATTCCAGAATTTCATTCCCCTTTCTGTAAAAAGAGCTTTCTGATTTCAATTCAGAATTAAATAACTCTCACTTTATGACTGAGCTTCTGGGCTCTTGATTTCTCACCAGAGTGAATTGTTTTGCTGCATTTTCAAAATCTGCTATAATTTTAAACACCATTTTTAAAGATTTCTTTTAAATCCCTCTGTCTCCTAAATTCAATAGAATAGAAGCTTAGTTTATGCAGGCTATGCTCACAATTCAACTCCCTTTATCCCCAGAGTAATTCTGGAGAATCTGATTTGTGCGCAGGTTGACTCAATAAAGTGCAATGCAGTTTATCCTCAATAAAAACTGATCCTTTCCCCAACAAGAATCAGCAGCTAACAGTCAACAGTGGAAACCCTGGTTGATTTTGCTGCTTCCTTTATCTGGTAACAGAACTCGGGAGGTTTGGGGTCTTAAATCAGTTGTAGGACCCTTCTGTCACTTGGGTCAGATTAACTAACTCATTGCAGACGGACAATGAATAAAATCTGAGACAAAGAGAAACAGAAATCACTGAAGAAATTCAGCAGATCTGCCAGCACCTGTGGAGAGAGAAACAGAGTTAATGTTTTGAGTCCAGTGACCCTTCTTCAGAACTTGCTGGTTGGTATCTATGAGTCTTGGCACACTGCGTAATATAAAATTATCTTTTTTGCTGCCTTCCATCATCACCATAAAGAATGAGACCACAAAGTTGGAAATGCTAACTCTCACTCTTGCTCTACATTTGCCAAGATACATCATACTTTGACATAATCTCCATTCTGCTTCAATATCTCAATGGATTTGCTCTCATTTAAACATTGAACATTTCAGAAAAACAAATTACTGGTGGGGACGTCATGTCATGGCTATAAATCTCACTTGATTTCTTTTTTCCGACAATAAGACACCACATTCCTATTGTCCCAGATATACCCTCCTTCTTCCAATCTGAATGAAGGTTCAACAATGCCCTTGAGTCAGTCCAAATGTAACTCCAAGATGCTGTCTGTGATAAAGTGTAATTATAAATGATTGGAAAATTGCATGCAGTGAGCCTGAAATTTGGACACATACAGATGCTTCCCAATGAGGGTACAGAGTCAGAAGAATGTTTCACAGTTAAATTCTTCCTAAGGATTCTTATTCGTAATTGGAGTTGAATAGGTTTCTTCTGAGTCAATATCCTTTTTGATGGAGACAATGCCAGGTTACATTCCATTTGGAGTTATGTATTTGCCTAATTGGGAGGCTGTTTATAAATCTCAGTTCAATCCCCCTCAGTATTCAGTCATTGTTCTCTCCAGCTCTTGTTTTGAGGTGGTATAAATTAGAAGAGTAATGTAATATGAGCTGGCCATTACTGGCCAACCACAAACTACATATTTGTTCCAATGAATAAAACGCTTCTAATTTGGAACTACTCGCACAAAATTCAGCTTTGATGATTTTTCATCCGCCAAAATATTTTCCTGTTAGCCAATCGCTCCGCTCTCCATCCCAACATTCCTGAACTGATTTCAAGTTAGATTTCCAACCAACAAAAAATGCTTGTGGCTGAGGCACTTAGAACTTAGTCATGATTCATAAATGAATACCTTGTAAAGTTCAGATATCATGGTTAATCTTCTGTTTGTCCAAGCGAAGAGGTCAGTGGCAGGATTTGACATTTTTGGACAATGCAGGACGTTTTGGAATGAGTCACAACATCTATCATTCTCAGCTCAATTCAAGATGAGTTAGATGCGCAAGTAAAACTGTCCTATCACGACAGAGTAAGTATGTACTGGTTCTGCATTCCCAGACTGACATTCTCAATGTACTTAGAAATTGTGGAGTCAAGCCTGCTTGGAAGATGTTGCTATATGCTATATTGGATGTTGGGAATCTGTGCCTCAGATTTCTAAAGGTCTCTGTAGCTCACAGAAAATATTAACAGTAGAGGAAGATTAATGGTAAATTAGCCTCTGTTATGTCTCACCTTAGAACATAAAGCAACAGGGATATATTGAATGAACCTGATCACCCCAAGGGAGAGTGAGCCAGAAGATTAACTGTAAAGGTTTTTAGCCCTACCTCAGAGGTACAGATGTTACTCCTTATATGATCGGTGAACGTGCCCATGTGACACTATTGCCAGGTCTGTCATGGGGCTGGTATTTGCAGAGTATAACTTTCTTTTAGGTGTACTGCTTGGCCTTATCTAAGAAAGCTAGTACTTATGCAAGATACAGAGACATTCACAGATCTAATGGTCAACCTCATAGCACTAGGCGAAAATGAGGACTGCAGATGCTGGAGATCAGAGTCAAGATTAGAGTGGTGCTTGAAAAGCACAGCAGGTCAGGCAGCGTCCAAGGAACAGGAAAATTGTCATTTCGGGCAGGAACCCTTCATCATTCCTTATGAAAGGCTCCTGCTCGAAATGTCGATTTTCCTACTCCTTGGATGTTGCCTGACCTGCTGTGCTTTTCCAGCACCACTCTAATCTTGACCCTGAACCTCATGACAATGTCTGCCTTTCCAGTGTAAGATTGTTATGTTGAGGTTTACGATCTTGGGTTTAGTTGGCTTCTAATTGTAAGACTTTGATCGATTACAGTCAGATTCGGAGCTGGGAGAGCTGGTCAAAAGAGACTTTTAGTTCAGCCATCTGCAGGCCTGGTGAGTATGTGTGTATCTATGCAAACTTACAAAATTTATTAAGGCTCTCACTGCACATAAACACGATACTTAGCAAACAGCAGTGAAGAGCAATTGTGTTCACGGTGGAACCTTAGTTATTGAAGTTTGGCTGACTGTGGCATTGGTCTCTTGAGTGAGGTGTATCTTCCTTCTTTCCTTCCTGATGTATGCTGGTACCATTAGGCATTGCACTTTTACACCTTTCAGGGTACTAGTGCCTCACTGTGCTAACAGGATTAGATTTTGGTTCCACCATTGTTGTCCATCTTGACCAAATGACCACAGATGTTATGATACTTTTATGAAGCAAGCCAATGCGATTCAATTGGTCTAATGCAATTTTCTTTTGTAAATATTTTTATTGAGAAAAAAGATGTTAAATTTTTTACAAAATTACAAAATCATTACAAAACAGTATAACAACCTTATAATATAACGACAATAACAGTAAACTAGCTACAACTCTACTCCACAACCACTGAGGAGAGAAAAAAAACTTACAAAAAATACAATTCAATAAATAACTTTAAAAATATGAAATTAAATCACGTTGAACCAAGGTAAATTAAATTACATTCCATTAAGTTACTGCAATCCATCCAAAGCTCCCCACCACCGGGAGCATCAGTAGGCAAACCCGAATTTGGTTGGGATTCTTCCTCCCAGGGGCCCCTGGTCTGCCAGACACAGCCGTCATGGTTACACAAAGGCCTAATCAATATAGCCGACAAGTCTGCGACTGTATAAGTCAGAAAGGGCCGCCATGTTCTATCAAACAGGTCTGTTTTCTGGTGCACCACACTCCTGAGGAAGTCCGGGGAGTGTGCTCCATATATAATCTGCACCAGCCCGAGAGTCCCGGGGGAATTCTCTGACACCCAGCTCTTAGAATGTTCTTCCTCACACAGAATGAACGAATATTAAACAGCTTCTTCCCAAGTGCATCCAAAGAGGGGAGTTCTGGCAAACTCAAGAGGAGGGACACTGGATCCACCTTGACCTCAGTTCCCAAGACCCCTTCCAAAACATTCGCTAATGCACCCCAATACCTACAAAGCTTGTGGCATGATCACAAGCAATGAGTAAGAATGCCGACATCTCTTTTATATTTGGGGCACACTGGGGATGCTCCTGTCTTAAATTTCACAGGCCGCTCCGCTGCCAAATGAGCCCTGTTGAGTACCTTCAATTGCATAACCTGTGTCCTGTTACAAATCAAGATCTTCCTTACATTCTCCCAAATATCCTCCCAAGCCTCTGACAAGATTTCTACCCTAATTCATGAGTCCAGATTCTGCATAACCGCTCAATGTCCTTTGAAACATTACCTCCTAAGAAGTGATAGATGGTGCTGACCAAGAGAGTGTCCATAGACCGAGGCACTCTCCTCTCTATATCCGGCTTAGAGGGACTAACCATCAATGTAGTCCTTTTCTGTATGAAGTTCCCTAACTTGAAAGTAATGAAAGAGGTCCCTCCTAGATAGCTCATATTTCTGACTCAGCAGCTCGAAAGACATCATGACCTCCCCATCAAATAAATCTCCCAAACCAGAGACTCCTCTATACTCCCAGAGCTTAAAGCCTGAGACCATCGATCCCTACCAAAATCCTAACATTCCTACTATGGGAGTGAAACGGGAGGTTTTTGTAAGTTGCCATCACCTTGTAGCATCATTCTCCATGCTTTAACTGTGTTAAGGACAATTGGATTTCTGTAATGGTCCATAACAGTTCTCATCTTGTCCAGAAATAATGAATTAACAAGGTGGCATTCTGCCTGGGAGGTCTCAAAGTCCAATCAGATTGACCGTGGGTCCTGGCAGGCTCAGTCATCCATGTAGGATAGTGAGGAACTCAATTGTTATTTCTTAAAATCCAGGAAATCCAAACATCCCCTCCCCTGTGGAAGCTGCAACTTGGCAAGCTTAATAAGAGGCCGCCTATGATGAAAGATCCAAGCCAACTATACAGCCTCCGTAGTGTCTGCCTAGGTAGCATCAAAGGGAGCATGTGGATGGGATATAATAAGCGAGGAAGAATATTCATTTTGACCAGAGCTATTCTACCCACCCAGGATATCGGAAAATCCTCCCAGCGCCAAAGGTCCTGTCTAATCTTCTTCAGCAACTGCTCAAAATTAGCTTTATATAAGTGATTGAAGTCCAGGGTGATAAAAATGCTTAAATACAAGAAACCTCCCTGTGACCACCTGAAAGGGAAATGGGTTCTATCCCCAAGATTGGATATTCTATAAGGTCCCCCACAGGCATGGCCTCTGACTTCATAAAATTAATGTTATACCCCAAAAATGAATCAAAGAGATTAATCACTTGTATTAAACTGGGTACAGATATCATTGGATTCACTTAAAAAGAGAAGAATGTCATCCATGTAAAGGGTAATCTTATGCCTACCTGACCCTACCTCTGGGGCAATTGTGTTGGGGTCCCTCTGGATGGCCTTTGCTCGCGGCTCAATCACCAATGTAAATAAAAGCAGTGAGAGAGGGCACCCTCATTGGCTACCTCTGCCGGTACTAAGGTTGTCTGACCGTATACCATTAATGAGAACCTGCTGCTTTCGGGTCACTACATAACTCTGCCATCTACCTGGCAAAAACCCCTCCAAGACCAAACCACTCCAGTACATAAAAGAAATACAGTCACTCAACCTGGTCAAACACTTTCTCTGCATCCAGGGAGACTACCAAGTCCGGAATCGACGCTAGCTGGCATACCTGAACCATGGTTAATACTCTTCTAATATTATTAGTAGACCTACGATCCTTAGTAAAACCTGCCTGGTCCTCCTTTGCAATGAAGGGCAAAACTCTCTCCAACCTTAATGCCAGCATCTTCGACAGAATTTTAAAATCCGCATTCAGTAACAATATGGGCCTGTATGAAGTGTGATCCTCTGGGACTTCCCCTTTCTTGAGAATAAGAGAAATATTTGCTTTTCTCAGAGAGGGTGGGAGGCTGTCCTGACTGTACGAGTAGTTATACATATCCAAGAGGGCGGCACGGTGGCACAGTGGTTAGCACTGCTGCCTCACAGCGCTAGAGACCTGGGTTCAATTCCCGCCTCAGGCAACTGACTGTGTGGAGTTTGCACATTCTCCCTGTGTCTGCGTGGGTTTCCTCCGGGTGCTCCGGTTTCCTCCCACAGTCCAAAGATGTGCAGGTCAGGTGAATTGGCCATGCTAAATTGCCCGTAGTGTTAGGTAAGGGGTAGATGTAGGGGTATGGGTGGGTTGCACTTTGGCGGGGCGGTGTGGACTTGTTGGGCCGAATGGCCTGTTTCCACACTGTAAGTAATCTAATCTAATCTATAAACAGTGGCCCCGCCAGCATGTCTATTAACCCCTTGTAAAACTCACTTTGAAATCCATCTGGGCCAGGTACTTTTCCACTCTGGAGCTGCCTCACTGCCCCCTGTATTTCTTAGATTGTCAAAGGGACTTTCAGAAAAGACGTCAGCTCTGAAGTTACACCTGAAAGGTCCAGGGTCTTAAAAAAGGACTCCATCTTCATCAATCTGTCCTCACAGCCCTCCGACCGGTACAGCTCAAAGTTGAACTTCCTAAATGCTGCATTAATCTTTTTGGCATTGCAAGTTAGAGTACCAGCACTCTCTCTGGATGTGATAGATTGGGGGCATTTTCTTTCTGGCCAGGCACACTAGATATCTACCCGGTTTATCACCACACTCAAATAACCTCTGTTTTGCAAAAGAGATTTCCCTCTTTGCTGTCTGGGTGAGTGCAGCATTCTTAGTAGCCCTGAGGGCTGTAATCCACTGCAAATACAGACGATCTGTAAAAGTCTGCTAACTCAGCTGCCTTCAGGTGAGCCCCAAGCAAACGTTACTGCTCTCCCCTCTGCAGCGTCCACGTCGCCAAGTAAGAAATAATCAAACCCCGTGCATAGGCCTTGGCGTCTCCCACAGCACGGACAGATTACTGTCCGTACCCAAGTTAATGTCCCAAAAGATTTTAAATTCCCATGAAAAATACTCTATAAACTTGCTTCCTTCAAGCTCCAGTGCTGCGAGCCTGTCCCGTTACCACTGAACTTGATCTCCAAGTACATTGCCGCATGATCAGAAATAGCTATGTTCCCAATTCTGTAAGACAGCATGAATTCAAAAGGTCAATGGGACAAAAAACATGTCCGTTCTGGTGTAGCACTAATGTGGGTTAGAGAAAAAAGGTGAAATCCCGATCCTCAGGGTGAAGATTGTGGGAACTTATCTGCGAGACCCCTAGGCATCCTGTCCATAAGTCGATTAAAGTCTCCCCCTATAATTGTATGACCAAGGGCCATCAACCTGGAAAGTGTATCTGTTAGAAATTTGAGACGATATATCGGGGGGGCAATATGTATTCAAAATGCCATACTCCTCTCCATGTATTAAAGCTTTAAGAATTATAAAGCGCCTATATTCATCCTTAATTTGGTCTAACAGTTGGAATGGAAGATTCTTCTGGATGAGTAGAGCAACTCCTTTACTTTTTGAATTAAATGATCAGAAAAGCACCCATTCGAACCCTCCCTGCTGCAACTTCACGTGCTCCTTATCGGTTAATTGTGTTTCTTGCAGCAAGGCTACAGTGACCCTCCCTTTTCTCAGGCTTGAAAGTATCCATTTCTCTTAATTGGTGAATGACCATCCTTAACATTCCAGGTGCACCATTTAAACGAACGGTTAGCCATACGAGACAGTTCATGACACCCACCCAGGAAGAAAAACCCCACTCATTGTGTGCCGAGTGAAAACAGCAAACAGTTCATATAAATTTTAAAATACAACTACCAAAATTACCAAATCACTAACACAATTTTTAACATGCATGTGAATACTCTTGAGGAGGAGGTAAGGTCTATATAACTAGCAAGCTGTGATGTTATTTAAATCCCCAACCCTTTAAAAGGCAAAAAGTACTGCCTGTGTCATTGCATGGTTAAAGAAAAACACTCTGTTCTAGCATTGACAATAACCATTTGTTGATATTACCTTAAAACTTTCGTTATAATACCATGTTTTTGTGAAATGGAAATCATGTTTAACCATTTTATTGGAGCTTTATGAGAGTAACATACACTGTGAATGAAAGGGATCCTGGAGACAGACTATGCTTGGATTGACAGAAAGGGTTTGAGAAGGTGCCACTTCAATGGTTTTTTCCAGAAAATAAAAGATCATGATGGAGGGAGTAATATATTAGTGTGGGTAATATGGAAAGCTGGCTGGCAAAACACAGAGTATAAATGGATATATTTCTAATTGGCAGGGTGTGATGAGTGGAGTCTGTAAGTGTCTCTGCCCGGCCCTCAACTTGATAGAACAAAGAACAAAGAAAATTTATGGACCTCCAAGCCTGAGCTGATCCAAATCTACTGTCTAAACCTGTCGCCCAATTCCTAAGCATCTGTATCTCGCTGCTCACTACCTACTCTTGCGTCTGTCCGGATGCAACTTAAATAAATCTACCATGCCTGCCTCTACCACCTCTGCTGGCAACATGTTCCAGATGCCCACCACCCTCTGTGTGAAGTACTTGCCGCGTGTATCCCCCTTAAATTTTCCACCTCTCACCTTGAAAGCGTGACCTCCCGTTATAGAATCCTTCACCCTGGGAAAAAGCTTATCTCTATCCACCCTGTCTATACCCTTCGTGATTTTGTAAACCTCAATCAAGTCCCCCCTCAAACTCCATTTTTCTTATCATTGTTAAATTAATGACAAAAGTATCTAGGAAAGTATATTGTGAAGAGGACAGAAGGAGGTTGCGCACCAACATAGATAGGTTGGAGTGAGTGGGCGATTTGCTAAATTAAATATAATATGGAAAAATATGAAGTCGTTGTGTATGGCTGGAAGAATAAACACAGGGCAGTTAATTGAATGGAGACTGTCTGTAGAATTCTGAGGTGTGGGTGTTAATGGGCTTAATTCGTAAAATGTATGCAGTAATTAATGCAAGTAATTAACAAAACTAATTATGTGCTATTCTTTATAACGAAGAATTGAATATAAAAGTAACAGGATATGCATCAGTTATGCAGAACACTGGCGAAACCACAGGTCAATACTGTGCAATTTTGGTCTCTTATTTAAGGAAGATTGGAAGCCATTTAGAGGAAGTTCACTAGATTGAAACCTGGAATGAATAGGTATGTCTTTTTTGTCTTCTGAGGAAATGTTGGACAGACTGACTGTTTTTACAAACAATTAGAAGATGGAGAGGCGATTGATTGAAGTGAATAACCAGAGTGGCCTTAAGTTGAACTTGGAAAGTTTGTTTTCTCTTGTGGGTGAGTATGGACCTACATGGACATGGTTTTAAAATGATTGGTCTATGTTGTAGGGCAGAGATGATAATTTATATTCTTTCAAAGTGTTATTGCAACTTTTGACCTCTATACTTCAGAAGAAGGTGGAGACTGATAGATTCTTGTTGGGGAAGGGAAGCAAAAGTTATTAGGCAGAGATGAGAAGGTGGAATTTCAACCACAAATACATCAGCTCTAACTTCACAGAATGATGGAACAGACTTGAGGAGGCGAATAGCCTACAGCTGCTCCCAGTTCATGTGTTGGTATAACATTATTTATTTTGGTTGCTTTTCATAACCTTTCATTCTCTCAGCAGGGGTCTCCTATATTCCCCTAAGTTTGATTGACAGCTCAGAGAAATTATTAAAGAATTAGCAGAGCTGATTTGAGATGATGAATAAAAACCGATTTTCCTAGGTGATTACGTACTTGTGTGAATTTGAAAGTTTTGAATGGGCTTTCATAAAGTATTTTTTAATATGCTGAAGGCTGCAATAAATATTTAGAACATAATTTATTTAATCTCAGAATGGCTTGTGTGATCTCCGATTGTGTATTCTGGGTGAGTTGGATTGGATGGTGTAAGAGCAAAAGGTGGCGTGTGTGCTGGTATGAGTTGATTTTAAGTTAGCATGGGGTTATAAAGGGCCCTAGGATTGGATGGTTTGGTATAGGTTGGCATCAAGTTGGCACGATAGCTGCAGAGACAGCTGAAGGAAGGTGAGGGAGCAATGAGTCTCATGAAAGATAGGAGGAGGCATTGTGGATAAATGATGGGAAACCGCAACAAGGATAGAATTCCCCTGGTCCTCACATTCCATCCCACGAATTCCAAATCCAGCGTATCATCCTCTGCCATTTTCACCACCGACAGTCAGACCCCACCACCAAAAATACATTTCCCTCCCCACCCCTATTTGCATTCTGTAGGGACTGGTCCCATGATTCCCTCGTTAGGTCCCCACTCCCCACCAATCCCCTCTCCGCACTTGGCACTGTCCCCTGCCACTGTAGGAGGTGCAAACCCTGCCCCCACACCTCCCTCTGCACCTCCATCCAAGGTCCCAAAGGATCTAGCAGAGATTTATTTGTATATCCTCAAACCTCATTTATTGCATCCATTGCTCTGGATGTAGTCTCCTCTACATCGGAGAGACTGAGCGCAAACTCATGGCACGTTTCAGGCAACATCTCTAGTCTGTATGCACTAATCAACCCCATCTTCCTGTAGCCATCCATGCCAACTCTCCCTCCCACTCCCCCCATGAGTTATCCATTCTGGGCTTCCTCCAACATCTAAACAAAGCCACCCACAAGCCAGTAGAGGAACACTTCATCTTCCATCTTGGGAGTTTACAACCACATGGCCTGAACATCGAATTCACCAGTTTCCAAATCTCCTCTCCACCCGCCCCAACCCAGTTCCAACCCTCTGACTTGACTCTGCCTTCTTGACCTGATCTATCTGTCCATCTTCTTTCCCACCTATCCACTCCACCCTTTCCACCGACTTACCAGAATAATCTCCTACCTTCACCACCTATCACCATCCCGCCTACTTTTCCCCAGCCCCATCCCCTCCATCTATTTCTCAGCTCCCATCCCCTCCCAGTCCTGATGAAGGATCTTGCTCGAAACATCAACTCTCCTGCTCCTCAGATGCTGCCTGACCTGCTGTGCATTTCTCTAGTGCCACACTTTATTGAATCTGACTCTCCAACATCTGGCGTCTTCATTATCTCCTATATGCTAGCAGAGTTGAGCATGGGGACTGGGTAATAGGTAGACTGTGTGTGAGGATCGGGGGATGGATGGCCTGAAAGATGAGCGAACAGCTGGGACCGTGGGGGTGAGTAGGAGGGATCTTTCAACAGTCCATCTTAATACTTGGAAGGTGCTTGTGTCCATATTTAATCTGTGTCCAGGGGCACAGGCCTGATTCCATTTCACCCATCCCCTGGGGCTAAAATTGGAGCTGACTGAGCACTTTTCCCTAAGGCAAGTCGAGAAAGTTGGGAAATTTCCTGACTCTGTTTGTTGCCCTTTGGGAGCAAAAATCAGGCCAAATCTCTCTTTTGCTCTTCACCTTCGGACACATTGACCGTCACCTGTATTATTACTTTGTTTTTAACTTCATAGATTCTAGTAATTTGCTTTTGTGTGACTGGATTGTTTTACTTGACTTAAACAAAATAATTTCTAACTGCTACTTCAGGATTTCTGATGTTAATGTTCATTGCTGTCTTGAAACCTTGACTGTGTGCAGAGCATTCTCTTGGCACAGTTTCTCACTTAGCCTCTTGGTTCAATTTTTTTTTAAACTTGTTTGTGAGATGTGAACATCACTGGCAAAGCCAATATTTGGTGATCGACCATCTTGGACTGTTTTGTAATGCACTGAGAGAAACTCTCTATTGCTTGGTCAACTACGGGCAGCCATTATTGAACTAACTTCACTTACACCTCCTCAACAGATGGGACAACAGAGAGGGCAATATAGCAAAACGGTCAGGTCTTGTAATTTGCTGCACAGTCCATATAGCATATATAGTAGAGATTAAATATAATAATGGAGCTGTTAGGCAGGTAGTTTCAGGACTTTGACCCAGTGAGAGTGAAGGAAGGGCATTATCACTCCAAGTCAAGACAGTGGTTCATTTGGAGGGGATCTTTCAGGGTTTGGTGCTTCCATGTGTCTGACACTGCTTTGCTTCTGGGCAGTAGAGATGGTAGGATTGGAAAATGCTGTTGAAGGTGGTTTAACAAGTTGTTGTAGCACACCTAGTACACACAGCTGCCGGAAGGGGATGAGTGAATGTTGAAAGTGGTGGATGTGGGGTCAGTCGAGTGGGTTGCTTTTCTCCTGGATGGTGTCAAGCTTCTTCAGTGTTGCTGCCGCTGCACTCATCCAGGCAACCGGGGACTATTTTGTCACATACCTAACTTACAACTTGTAGCTGGTGGACAAGTCTTGGCAAGTCAGGAGGTGAGTCACTCATCACAGAATTCCTATGCTTTGACCTGGTCTTGGAGTTCCAGGATTGATTCAGCTGGTCCAATACACTTTCTGGCTGATGATAACACCTGGGATACAGATCATGCTGAGCATCAAGGCAATGGTTCGATTCTCTCTTGTTGGGTATTGCAATTGCCTTCCACTTTCGCTGCATGAGCATTTGTTATCACTTATCAACCAATCCTAGAAGTCTTTTTGCTTACAGACACAGGCTGCTTCAGTATTTGTGAAGTTTGAAATGGCACTAAAAACTGTGTAATTATCAGTGAACAGCAACTCCATTTCTCCCCTTGCGATGGAGAGACGGTTATTGATGAAGCAGCTGATGTCGAGGGAGGACTCTAGCTAAAGGAACACCCACATGATCACCTCAGCTGACTGACCCCAGTCAGTGAGGTTACCTCCCAGCTTCCATTCACTTAGGTTTACTCTGGCTCTTTGATGCCACTATCCATTTCAAAACAGTATAAGCTTTTTTTTGTCAAATCGTTTAATTTCTGTCCAGAAACCTTCAAATTGTCCAGGGATGTGGCACCCAATAATCTCACAGTGGCTGTGAGAAGAAGCCTTCTGTGGAGGAGAAAAACACAAGACCATTAACTCACTTTAAAACAGCGATTTCAAAATAATTTGCCAATGATATTTCCGGAGAAGGATTCTGAAAAGGAAATCTGAAAAAGGTTTGCAATGTGTGCGGTCGTCATATTGGATAGTGACCTTGTTAAAATTACAGAGCAAAGAATTTCAATTACCTTTGTTAGAACAGATTATCATGTGATTCAATGTGCAAGACACATATATCACTGCTGTAGATGCACTACATTTACAAGGGATATGATCGGACACTGCTGAATACATTCATTTTTATTTTAAAAATTGAAGTCTATTCATGAATTAGACAGGAACCTGAGTCTGAAGGGAAAACACACTTGAACGCTGAGTAATTTTGGAAAATAGGATTAGTCAAACACAATTAGACCTTTCAATAATTATAATTTACAGATAAACTTCAGTCGGATTTTGACTTAAGCAAATTTACACTTGTCAGATTTCAGAATAAGGAGTGGGATAGAAAGGGAAAGGGACATTTGGACAGAAATAGTGATAGACCCAACATCTCTCACCCTGTCCTCATGTGGTTGAAATTTAATCACTTTGAGTTCAGTGAGACTACAGTGACGGCTATTCATTGAAAGAGAGGGATTGTTCTGGGCAATGGAATGAAGGCTGGACTGGGAGCACTGGTTCTGGTAAAGTTTCACTGTGTTACAGATTTCACCGACAAATTCCCAAATGGTGAACGCTTAGAAGAGTTACTTCACCCTTCCCCCACTCTAGTGCTTTGCTAAGTATGTATAATTTATGAGATGCAGGCTGGACCCACTTAACTCATCTCGTTTTGTTGGTTCAGTCCCATTCATAGGCACCTTCTTAACAATAACCTTTTGCTTTTCTTGCATCATATAGGGTGGGTTGTGACCATTTGTGAGTATCATTAAACTGTAAAAGCGGGTTCCACCTCTCTCCAGATTTGTACTCCCATCAAATAAGCTGCTAATTAGCTGTCCCTCATTTTGTCTCATCACATAAAGTCAAAATCAACTTCCTGGCCTGTCTTGTCATTTACATCGATTCTGGGGCTGGATTTTACTGCACGCCCTCCCCTTCTGACCAGGCTTATTTTAGAGGATGTATTCCCAGCGCCCCTCCCCCAAATTCCCTCCCCCCCGACCTTTTATCTCAGCCCGCTTGGCACACCAGCCTCATTCCTGAAGAAGGGCTTATGCCCGAAACGTCGATTCTACTGCTCCTCGGATGCTGCCTGGCATGCTGTGTTTTTCCAGCACCACATTTTTCAACTCTGGTACTCTAGCATCTGCAGTCCTCACTTTCTCCTTATTTTAGAGGATGGCAACATAAAACATGGCAGATAGCTTGCCCACTGCCTTCACACCCATCCCTGACCAAATCCCTATCATATTGTAGGTGAATGGGTGCTGAAATTGGGCTCCCAACCAGTTGAAGGTAAGCCCTTTAGCCTGTAAATGTTTTAAAACGGCATGGTCCCTCTGTCCATGTTTTTCAACCATCTCATCATGAATTAATATGTCATCCCTGTGGTGTATGACACCTTCAAATTCTTGTAATACATTGGACATAGTCCTTTGTAAAGTCTCTGGGGCTGAGGCCCAAACGTCATTGAAGCAAAATCTTCCAAATAGAGTGTTAAAGAAGGAAACACTCTTGCTCTGTTGTTGATGGCATCTGCCAGAACCCACTGATAGCTTCAAGTGTCAGGAAAACCCAGTTTTAAAATAGAGTTATCCAAACGTTCATCCACTGTAGATAGAGGTTGGAGTTTCCCTCTCCATAGATTGTTGAGTTGTGTTAGGTCGATGCATATACTGATGGATATCTCATTAATTTGAAGCATGATGCAGGAGCAAATATTTTATCAGATTCAATACTACAGCTGAAGAAAGAGGGGTTACAGCTCACAGAGATAAAATTCAGGTATGGGTGGCATAACTCCCACTGAGTATGGGTTGAGACATTACCAATGCCCAAAAACTGCTTACTTGGTTTTGCTATCAGGGAATTGATGTCCATTCTGGTCATTTCCTCAAGTTACTTTGAACTTGATTTATCATTGGATATTGAGTCTTCCTCCATGTGCATTCTTCCACAATGTGATCCTCCTATTGAGTTTCCCTATTCCTGTGGACATTTTGAGTATCCAATTTAGTCCTAAACTGTTCAATTTAGAGTCATAGAATTACAGAGATGTACAGTGCGGAAACAGATCCTTCAGTCCAACATGTCCATGCTGACCATATATCCCACCTGTCCACTACTTTTCGTCATTTATATAAATGATTTGGATGTGTGTATAAGAGTTATAGTTAGTAAGTTTGCCGATGACACTAAAATTGGAGATGTAGTGGACAGCGATGGGGGTTACCACAGATTACAATGGGATCTTGATCAGCTGGGCCAATGGGCTGAGAAGTGGCTTCATTGATCTTTTGAAGAAAATTGATGGCAAAGGATCCATCCTTACAAAAGTGTGATGTTTCTTGATTTATTTTGTTTACAATCAATGCTACCTTACGCCACTGTGGAGTTGCTCATAGCATACCTTTGATCTGAAGTCACTTATACGTAGAATCAAAGAATCCCTTCTGTGTGGAAGCAGGCCATTCAGCTCATCAATCCCACACCCTCCGAAGAGCATTCCACCTAGATCCTGCCCCTGTATCATGTTTCAAATTAGTTAGATGTCCGTTGAAATAGACAGGAGGGTCTACAAGACTTGAGTCGAAGAATGCCTTGGATATCTTCTGTGATGCTGTTGGTTCTATCACATTAATATCTTTGCATGAGTAACCATTTTACATGTTGCTCTGAAACTGAGCTCTAGTCTTACAGATGTAACAGTCTTCTGTCATTGCTGAGCCGCCATTGCACTTGTGAGACTTTTTTATTCCATAAAGCTGACACTGATCCTTAGTATCCGCTATTCAACCTACATTTTGTATTGGCTTGTCATATGTGGGTTTTAGAGTATTTATATATTACAAAGTAGATAGGCTCTACTGCTCACCAGAAATAAAATTGTTCTTCTCCTCTCAGGATTTGTCTGCGATTCTTCCTGCTTCTAGCACAAACTGCGTAGTTTCTCCAAAGACAAAACTTCTTTGAACTTTGTCTAAGTCTGACAAAGACTTATCAACAATTCTAACACTAATTCGTGTTTTTCATTTTTGATTTCAAAACTCCATTGTCCCAATTTTCCACTAATTTGCAGAGATCATTATTTAAATTATTGATGGATTCTCTGGAGTTCTGAATTACTCTGTTAAATGTTGTTCTTTCAAGGTTCTCATTTGTTATCAGACAAAAGTAATTGTCAAAAGCTTGAAGAACTTCTTTAAAGATTATCTGTATCTTCTTTTATATTTTGGCTATTTACACCATTACCTGCTATACATCATATTGAATCAATAGTGTATTTATCAGTTAAACATGAGGTCTATTATTTGATTTTGATGTAATTTTGTATTATAAGAATTGTTTTCTCCAAGATGTCGAGTTATGTGCTCTATTCACCCTATATCTGAAATTGAGTTCTGCAGCAAATATTATTCCTCCTGTCACATCTTCCTAATGAGACTATTTATTTTTCTTATTTGAAAGCTTTTAAGTTCTGCAGTGTATCAATGCTGTTGTAATTTATTTCACTTGCAAAAAGTAATGATACTTTTTCCCCTTAAATATATTTTCTGCAGGTTTTCATGCTTTTTTTTTGCATTGAGGTTTCCCTCTTCCCACTGGTAAAATAGAGGCTTTTTTCACTTTGAAATGAAACATTGCATGTCTTTTATTACAACTTGCCCAAATAATGTCTGGAGCATGTGGCCTTAATAAGTTCTTCCGACAGCAATGTGATTTAAATTATGGATCTTCAGCTCTTATCGCAACCTCAAAAGTCTTCTGCTGTTAGATCCTGTCAGTTGTAGGTTTTAAATTGTCCCTTTTGCTACATTCCCAAAGTGCAACATCAGTATCAAATACTTCTATGGCCCTTGATTTCCCTACTGCAGTTGCACCTCTTGAGTGTTTCTTGCTTCAGCAGCGAATCCTAAATACACCTTTTGTTACTTCTGTCTTACCAGTTTGATTTTTTGTGACACAACTTGAAAAGTTTTCCCCTCAGTGGACAGGGATTTTCAATTTTACTTACAGAGCTGTGCTACCTAGCTGAATATCTGACTGGCAATGGTGTTACAGTTCCTCACCTTAACTGCGAGGCATTAATGTTTTGCAATTCTTATCAGGTCTGAACTAAAGATTTTAGCCTGGAGTGCTTTTACTGTCTTGAAGGTCAATATCGGTTGCATTAATAATTCCCCCATCAAGGTCAGACTGGATAGCCTCTCATTATTTGACCTCTCCCATGCAGCCTTTTTAATAATTGTACCAGGTTTCCAGACCTCTAATCATTTGGTACCTGGCCTTCATTAATTGAGGTTTGGAAAATGATCCTCAGAATACCTACTATTTCTTCATTGGCTTCCTTTAATAACCTGGGTGCAAATTGTCCATTCCTGCTGACTTATCCTCCTTCAAGGTGAGCGATTCCACCAGTAATTTATTTCTTATTGCACTTATTTTATCTAAGTGTTCACACTCCTCATCTTTAACTGGAATGTCTGCACATTCCTTGCCTTTGTGAAAACTGAGACAAAACATTGATTTCGAACTCTGCCAAATCTTCTCTATCTATGTACAACTTATCATGAACATCTCTGATAGGGCTAATCCTTTTCCTCACTCATTCTCTTGCGCTTAATATAGAAAATAGACAATAGGTGCAGGAGTAGACCATTCGGCCCTTTGAGCCTACACCACCATTCATTATGATCATGGCTGATCATCCACAATCAGTATCCTGTTCCTGCCTTATCCCCATGACCCTTGATTCCACTATCCTTAAGAGCTCTATCCAACTCTTTCTTGAAAGTATCCAGAGACTTGGCCTCCACTGTCTTCTGGAGTAGAGCTTTCCATATATCCACCATGCGATGGGTGAAGAAGTTTCTCCTCAACTCTGTTCTAAATGGCCTACCCCTTACTTTTAAACTGCGTCCTCTGGTTCTGGACTCACCCATCAGCTGAAACATGTTTCCTGCCTCCAGAGTGTCCAAACCTTTAATAATCTTATACGTCTCAATCAGATCCCCTCTCAGCCTTCTAAACTCAAGGATATACAAGCCCAGTCATTCTGGGAATTGACCTTGTGAACCTACGCTGCATTATCGTGATAAAACAGTTTTGGAATTGCCTTAATTTCAATGGCCAAAATTTTTTCATACACTCTCTTTGCACTGCGGGCTTTCTTTCAAACTTCACCCCTGTAACGTTCAATGCTCAAACCTGAAGATTCAGCTTATGACACTTTCTGCAGATGTGCTCTTTTGGGACACACAGTATGTCCAGACGTACCGGACAATTTACTCTCCACTTGGTCCACCTGGCCTGCCATGTCATTTTAAAATAAATTTATTGGCATTGGAATGGTAGGTAAAATGTACCAGCATTCAACAATCAGCTTCTTTCCCTGTACCCAAGTAACTGACTCCAGGAAGCAGCTCCCCATAAAGAGTCCCTTCTTGGACTTTTTTCTGTCACTTCCACCATCCCCCTTTCACGTTGGTTTCAAACCCCTGGGCGGCTTCCTTCTCTCTGTCTCCTCCCCCCACTACCCTCAATTTCTCTGCTCTAGATTTAGATTGTATGGAGCATAATGCAGTCTCCAACAATGACCCTTTCAGAACTGTTGCCTTCTGCAACAGTCACTGGGTGTGATGCATGGCAGGCCTCCTGTGTTTGGATTCAGAGGGATGTTCATGCTCTTCCCTTTCTCAATTCAATGTTTGGGGGGTGCAGCCCATATCTGTACAGCTGCTACAGAGACACCTGCCCTGATGGTGAAAATCCAGAGTTTCTTAACAAGTTGAAGAGTAGAAGGAACAGAGAAACCCCGGGCCTGCTTTCAAAGGTATAATAGTCTCCTCTGTGGTTGATTTGTGAAGTACCTCTTCTGAGGACTCAGTACGTGCCTGACACCCACTCTCCATGGATATGGACCTGTCCATCTGTTGAAATAGGCTCAGACACTTTCAGTTCAGAATGAACTCAGACACTTTTTCTCAAGGTTTCTAGGAAAGGCAGCACAACCAGGTAAGAAGCTTGGGACAGGATGAAGGATGGGGTCAATTTGAACTTCAGGATGGAGTTACGGTGTTGGAACTGACAAGACTGGGGAAGGTTTCAGACAGCATTCCATGGTTTACTGCATCTCTTCCAGCTTCACAGTCAAGTAAACATTTAGAAAAAAATAAACCTACCTTTATGCTGTCAGCCAGCAGCAGTCCGTTTGAGGATGTCAGCTAGACCCTATTGGTGTGGATTTCTTGAAAGGAGCCTCAAGAGACCTCAACTAGCCATTAGGTCAGTTATTTGCACATGAATTATATCCAAAAAAACAGCAGAGAGTGACTTCTAGACTGTAACTGAATGCTGAGGTTTCATGCAAGGTTTACAGAGACAGCTGAACTTCTCAATGCATGCACCATCTTATTAGTCATTCCCACCCACACAACCAAAACTATTAGGTAAATAATTCACTCCCTCCCACACCTAACTGCAATACATTACTCACATATCAACTGTCCCGCAAAAAACTGCAAGATTTGGCATCTTTTGGTATCTTCATTTCCAAAGCTGACTGCCTCGGAATGTGAGCACCTGTAGGCTTGGGCAATTACTGACCAGTGAAGTCCTTTGATTCTATACAATCCTGGTTTCTGTATGAAAAAGGGGACCGTATCTTGAATATGTGCCGATCTTTGGAAGCCAACTCTCAGCCTCTTTTAAAGCAGATCTGTTTGTGTTATGGGGCATTAAAGTTATTGTTGCCACTTCAAAGGCATTGTGTCAAACTAAAGAATTAAATATTGGCGCAAAGCATCTCAACTGATGGACCCTGCTTAAAGACAACATCCTCATTGCGATGGGCCCTTCAGCATGTCTGAAAAATATCTGTTTATATCTGCATTCATTCCCTCATACCACAGGTTCAACAGAGAGAAACTATAATCTGCTGTCATTAATCCTCTGACATGGGAACTTGTACAGAAAACGTTTTATATCTGAATCGCATCATTAGAATTGGTTTATACCATTTATCGAAGCTTGGATTTTATACTCTCAGCTGCTTCTGGGATAATGGGGATCCGCCATTATTCTAGCCATAGGCAAACATTCAAAGACTTCTGCTGGTCTCCATTGCTTTACAGTGTTTGACCCTGGGAAAACTGGCAGGTGGGACTAGATTGGGTTGCGATATCTGGTCGGCATGGACGAGTTGGACCATAGGTTCTGTTTCCATGCTGTATATCTCTATGACGACTTTGCTCGGACTGGAGTCACTGGAGTTCCTCCGTCACTGGAGTTCCTCAGTCAGGAAATCCAGGCATCTCCATAGACTAACAGTGAATAAAACGATTGGAATTGCAGGTTCAGTGTTAACAAATGTGAGCATGAAGAAAATTAGCATGCAGAAGGACAAGAGTGAAAATTCTTTTTATTTCCCATCAGGTGAAATATTTTCAGGGCAGTGACAACATGGAGTTTAAGGGAAACAGCTATTAGTTGATCAGTAAAAGACAAGATAAATGAGTCCAAATTCTATGAAGGAGAATTGAAGTTATTTCTCATCATTTGGTTCTGAGTAAGAATTATTGCAAGGAAAGAAGTGAGACATTAAATATTGAAGTGAGGATTAAATATTGCTTTCACTATTAAAACTAACAGCATCCTGCAGACACTACACTACTTTTTGTTCAGTCAAAAATATGTACCTTTCTTTATAACAGTATCCTGTGTCTTTAGAGGCTTCCTGTATGGCAACCATACAATTCAAGATCGGAGATGGTTATAGAGAGTGGTGGACTCGGCCCGGACAATCACAAAGACCAACCTCCCATCTATAGAATCCATCTACTAGGCTCATTGTAAAGGAAAGGCCACCAGCATTCTCAAAGATCCATCCCACCCTGACAATGTTTTTCTACAATCTCTAACATCAGGGAGAAGGTACAGGAGCCTGAACACATGCACCAGCCGGTTTTGCAACAGTTTCTCCCCTACTGTTGTTAGAATACTGAATGGACTCACAAACGTTTAACATTCGCCTATACCTGTGTTTTTGTTTTTGCTGCTGTTTACTTATTATTTACTATCTATGCTACTTAACTCTGTGATCTGCCTGTATTGCTCACAAGACAAAGCTTTTCACTGTGCCTTGGTACACATGACAATACATTTAATTCAATTCAATTCAGTTCAATACAGGAAGTCCTTTAAAGGCATAAAGTTGCTCAGTTACAAAGATCAGCTGAGATAAATCAGAGAGGTACACTGTGGAAACTGTAAGACTATCCCATAATCTCCAAATCCTGTTTAGATACAAGTGATGTGCCAGAGGATTAGGGAATTGCAAATATCACACCTTGATGATAAATAGATGCAAGTGCAGGTCAGTGAATTTTACTACAAAGCTGTTAGAAATAATCACACATAACAAAAGCAGCAGTTACCTGGAGAAATGAAAATTAGTGAATGAAAACCTACATAGATTTATTAAGGGCAAATTTCATTCAATCAATATGTTTGAGTTTTCTGTTGAAATAACAAATAGGGTGGATAAGGATAATGAAATTCATGCAATGAACTGGATGGTAAAAGACAGGGTGGCGGTGGAGGGTTGTTTTTCAGGCTGGAGGCCTGTGACCATTGGGGTGCCACAAGGATCAGTTTGGGTCCAATACTTTTTGTCATTTATAAAAATGATTTGGATGTGAACATAGGAGGTATAGTTAGTAAGTTTGCAGATGACACCAAAATTGGAGGTGTAGTGGACAGCGAAGAGGGCTCCCTCAGATTACAACGGGATCTTGATCAGATGGGCCAATGGCTTGCGAAGCAGCAGATGGATTTTAATTTAGATAAAGGTGAGGTGCTGCATTTTGGGAAAATAAATCAGAGCAGGACTTATACACTTAATGGTAAGGTCCTGGGGAGTGTTGCTGAACAAAGAGACCTGGGATTGCAAGTTCATAGCTCCTTGAAAGTGGAGTCGCAGGTAGATAGGATAGTGAAGGCGGCGTTTGGTATGCTTTCCTTACTGGATTAGTGGTGCTGGAAGAGCACAGCAGTTCAGGTAGCATCCAAGTAGCTTCGAAATCGACGTTTCGGGCAAAAGCCCTTCATCAGGAATAGATATGGAATTTTGGCAAGACCGTGCAAACATTGTGGGAACAGATGAATGGACACCATGCAACAATCGCCAGACTGGGATGTTCTCTCCCAGTCAGGAAACACTTCAGCGGTCAGGGGCATCCAGTCTCTGACCTTCAGGTAAGCGAGCTCCAAGGCAGACTTCGAAATACACAACATCGCAGAATCGCCGAGCAGAAACTGATTGCCACATTCTGTACCTATGAGAACAGTCTCAACCTTGATCTTGGGTACATGTCACACTACATGTGACCCCACTGCACTGTTCTGTCTCTGTAAAATCATCCTTGCTGTCCTGTTTTCAGACCATCACCTTGATAAATAGTTATGATCTTTCTACCTTAATTAGTTTGTACAGTTTTGGATTACTTATTACTTTGGTTAGACCCTTGACATGCGACTCTTACACCTAACATATTATTCCAGCCATTTGGTTTGTGTCCAGCACTAACTTCTTTTTAATTCTTTGTAATTATCTTATTGCCTCTTCTAATCAGATTATAAATCATCCCTTCTCTTGTTATTCAGCTGTTGACACTTTACTCACACTGTCTGACACTCTTGGTCACCTGCAGAGACCAATTATTTGGCCTATTGATACTCCACTCACACCATTTGTAAACTCTGTGCCTGGGTGTTCTCTTCACCTGATGAAGGAGCAGTGCTCTGAAAGCTTGTGAGAGCTTGTTGGACTATAACCCAGTGTCACTTGACTTTCGATGTTGTCCACCCCAGCGCAACACGAGCATTTCCACAAAGTGGCAACATGGTAATGAAGTTGGCTGAGTGACAGGAAACTAGGGGAAGCTGACTGATTCTGTTTGAAGGTCATTGTCCTGAAATGTTAACACTGTTTCAGCTTCCACATATACTGCCAGATCGTCTGAATGCTTTTCAAATTTGCTGTCTTTATTTCAGATTTCCAGGTTTTGCATCATTTAGTTCTTGTGGAAGTGACAAAATGGGTGTAAGAATTTATGGACCTGGGAATAAATGTGAACACATTGTTGAGGAAGTAATCAGTAAGATCACTGGACTTTGTAAACAAATACATTCAACAGAAAAGACAGGAAGCAATGGTGAACCTTTAAAAGACACTGCAACTGGAGTTTCGTGCCTGAATCTGAGCATCGTGCTTTCGGAAGGCTGTAAAGCCATGAAAAATGGAAAAAGTTGAGGTAAAAACATGACAAGAATGGTTCTAACATGCAGTTGTGAAGATGAATTTGAGAAGCTGAGGGTGGTCTTCTCAGAGCAGAAAAGGTTGAGAGAGGATTTGATAACAATGTTCAAGATCATAATGAATCAGAGGAGAAGGAGGGAGACTGTGTCTGATGGCCCAGTAGGTGTGAACCAGACAGCAATGACTTAAGATGATCAGCAGAGAAACCAAAGGAAATATGAATATTTTTTGACACGGCAAGGGTTAGAATTTGGAATGCATACCCTGAAAGAGTAGTGGAAGCCCATTCAGTCGTGGCTTTCAAGAGGAAACTTGATTAATTATTTAGGGCAAAAATACAATGGCAAAGGGAAAGTCAGGGGAGTGGGATTAGCTGAACTGATCTTGTAGGGAGGTAACAAAGGCTGAATGGCTTCCCTATGTTGTGTAATCATTCTTAGATATTATCCATCTTCAGTGAATTATAAAGTTAGCTCATGAAGCACTGCCGTCACGTGTTTATACAGCAAACTCTCTCACATCCTGCAGCCAGTGAAAGTACAGGAAAATATACTCCCAAAAACTTTAGAACAGGAAGCGATCATTAGGTCTGATGAGTGTTTCTTTTGAGATGAATTCCATTTCCACCATGTCCCTCAAAGTTTTGTATCTCCAAAAGAATGTCAATTACTTTTGATTATTCTTGTAAAGCCTGCACTAATATGCTGCTCTTATAAGTTATTCTGCACTGTTATTTAGTTGTATGAAAGAAATAGCCTGTCTGACTCTTTTTCTTCCTCATATCCCTGGTCTCATTTTAAACATAGATTTTCTAGATTAACCCTTTGTGGTCAGAGATCAATAAAATGAATCTCTCCTCCATAATCCAAAACTTGTAAATTCAAAAACTCCATTTGGAGTGCACCCACCTTCTTCACAGGAAGATCAGAGCATTAGTTAAGCTTTCTCTTTGGCTGCTACAAACAAACTGGCAAACAAAAGTCAAAGCTACGTTATTGAAGGTAGTTCAAACAAACATGGAGCTTCAGTCATTTGCCTGCACCTTTGGGCTCAGACTCTCATTAACCGGATGGTTTTGACATTCTCTTATCAGAAATCGTTGTGTAGTAGATAACTGGGGAGTCATTCGTACCAGGATAGGCTGTAATGGGTTTTGATGGTCTCCTTTGTGCAGAACTGGTTGAGGTAGACATCTAGTCTCAGAATCCTGTGTGTTGACTTGGTGGGAATGTGCCATATTGTTGGAGGTGATGAGTTTATCTGTGTCCTCGCAATTGCTGGACATTTACAGTCATACAGATGTACAACAAGGAATCAGATCCTTCGGTCCAGGCTGAAGATATCCTAATCTAATCTGGTCCCATTTGCCAGTATTTGGCCCATATCCCTCTAAACTGTTCAAATACTCATCCAGATGCCTTTTAAATGTTGAAATTGTACCAGCCTCCACCACTTCCTCTGGCAGCTCATTCCATACACACAGATTGGTTGATGCCAGTGACAGAGATAGTGCTGAGTGGGCAGCAACCTTTCAATAACATAACTGAGAATCTGAAAAAGTTAACTTCACTAAACAAACAACCACAGGTTACCTGGAAATGTCTAACCTCAGAAACACAGATTCGCAAAGTGTTATGCCACAGAGGCCATTCGGCCCACCATGCTCGTGCAGGCTCGCCAAATAACATCGAGACTTCGTGCTATTTTTGTGCTTTTTGCCTGTAGCCCTGAACATTGTTTCTACATGAGGAATTAACTAATGCCCTCTTGAATCCGTCTCCAATATACTTCCAGGCAATGCATTTCAGACCGAGCCACTTATGTGAAAACATTTGCTTCTGTTACAAACCACCTTAAATCAGTGTATCCAACTCTTGCTCCATTGATGAGAAGGAACAGTTTCTCCTTACCTCCCCTATCTAGCCTTCTTTTCTACAAACAGATCAGCCCAAACCTCTCCAGTACATCCTTCTAGCTAAAGTTCCTCATAGAGTCATAGATATGTACAGCACGGAGACAAATCCTTTGGCCCAACTTGTCCACGCCGATCAGATATCCCAAACTAATCTACTCCCACTTGCTAGCACTCGGCCCATATCCCTCTAAACCCCTACTATTCCATCCAGATGCCTTTTAAATGTTGCAATTGTACTAGCCTCCACCACTTCCTCTGGCAGTTCATTCCATACACACAACACCCTCTGTGTGGAAAAGTTGCCTCTAAGGTCTCTTTTATATCTTTCCCCTCTCACCCTAAACCTATGCCTATTGATAATTTTTTTCCTGCATTCTCTCCAATGCATTCACATCCTTTCTGAGGTATGGTGCCCAGAGCTGTACACAATACACCAGGTGAACTCAAAGTACTGTTTTAGAAGTTTAGCAATAAACTCTTGTTCTTGAACTCTGTGTCCCTAGTAATAAATCTAAGAATACCATATGCTTTATTAACAGCTCTCTCCATCTGCCTTGTCTCTTCATTGTCTGTGCACATATACATCCAGGTACCTTTGCTCCCTTTAACATTGTATCCCTGATTTCATATTGTTTGTTGGTGTTCTTCCTATCAAAATGCATCACTTCACACTTCTCTGCATTGGACTTCATCTGCCATCTGTCTACCCACTCTATCAACTTGTCGATGTCTTTTTGAAGTTCTCAGCTGTTCTCCTACTGCTTCCAAGTTTTATCTGCAAACTTTGAAATTATCATTTGCTCACCAAAATTGAGATCATTAAAATGTGAGAAGAAAAGCAAGGCTCCCAATACTGACCCCTGGGGAATTCCATTACAAGCCTTCCCTCATCCTGAAAAATATTCATTGATCGTTACTCTCTGTTTCCCATCACTCAAACAATTTGTATCCATATTGTATTCCATACTCTTCTCGTTTTTCTCACAAGTGTGTCTCTGCATTGAAGTCCACTTACAACAAATCAAAAGCATTACCATCATCAACCTTTTCAGTTACCTCATCAAAAACCTCCAGCAGCTTATTTAAACACAATTTTCATATGCCTACACAAGACATGGATTCTCCTGTACATTGACTGCAAACATTTTCTCATAATTCGTTTTTGTTTCTCTAATATGCCCCTGCCCCTTCCCTTTGGACCTTCTGTATGCTTCTTTGTTCTCAACCTGAAACCTGTTATTCGCTCCGTTTTTCTTCTTTCTCTTAATTTCCATCTCATTTATTGTCCAGGAGTTCTAGATTGCCCTACTTTCCATTCTGAAGGAATATAGCTTGTTTGTACCTGAACCATCTCCTGTTTGAAGGAAGCCCTTTCCTCAGTTACAGATTTTCCAAATGGTGTGATTTAGAACATCATTTTTAATATTGCCCAAGACAGAACAGCTTTTATTCGAAATTTTCTTCAGGAAGTGTATTTCACCATATGCAGCAGGCAGCTATTTAACAGCAATACCTACCTTAATCTTGCTCCTCTTTCCTTGGCTGCTCTTTCTAGTTGACACAGACTGACTCACTCAATCAGTTCTCTTGCTTCCACACTTCCATTCTGAGAATGTTCACAGCACGGCTAATATCCATTTACAAAATTCCTCAAATTTTAAGGACACCATGAACCCAATTGACAAAACTCTATCACTAGGCAGAAGTGGGCACTGCAGATGCTGGAGATTAGCTGGAAAAGCACAGGAGGTCAGGTAACATCTGAGGAGCAGGAAAATCGATGATTCGGGCAAAAGCCCTTCATCACTCTAATCTTGACTCAAAACTCTATCATTGTTGCACAATTATTTATTGGAATTTGGTACTACAGTGTCAGATTAGCTGGCATAGACATTTAAACCAGAGTGGTAGCTTGTTAAGTAAGAAAGAGGAAGGGATTTTGTTTACCTAGGAGCAGTAAGAGAGAATAAGACAAAGTGTAGGGATACTAGGTATGTGTACCAACTGGCACCAGCACTGAGTGTTGTCTGAATTGAGGGGAGTGTTAGCACTGAGTGTTGTCTGAATTGAGGGGAGTGTTAGCATTGAGAGTTATTGAACTGAGGGGAGTGTTAACACTGAGTGTTATTTGACCTGTTGGGAATATTGGTCCTGTACATTTGCTGAACTATAAGCATGTTACCAATATACATGTCATGAACTCGAGGTGTTATTCCTGTTTGTTACGATCTCATTTGTTAGAGACTGGAGACTGTATTGCCTGGCTGCTAATGATTCAGTCAAATTACAGAATGCTAGGGGACGACACCTTCCACATGTCTGTGTACCTGTGCTGTGAATAAATGAATTATGATGTTATAGAGTTTTGTAAATACAAACCAATCTGACCCTGGCTATATACAAAGTCTGTGAGTCAGCTGGCTATGCAGTTGTGAATTCTAAGTGGATTACAGAGAGATATAAGCAGTTGTGTAACGATTCTTGAAGCATTAGGGATGTGGAAACAGATGGGGGAATTCAAGCTTAAGGGAAGGAACAGTAGGCAGAAGGAACAAGTTCAAAGGGACTCTACTTAATTTACCTCTTTGCTTTGTGGAATTCTTGATTCCTCAAACTTAACTTGTGGCAATATTTAATATTTCTGTATATAAGGAAATCCGGCTAAGAACTTGCAGCTCCATTCAAGTAGAATTCCATGCCTTTGAGAAGCTCCTTTACAGAGGGGAGATTTGACCAGCAGAGGCAGAGGCAAGGAGAAAATTTCTACAGAAGTCAAATACTGCGCACGCCTTCTCAACCTGGCCCCTCGACTGAGGAGTAGAGACCCTCAGGTTAAACTCACCAAGAGTTGTCTCTGTAATGAGAGAGCAGCCCTCTGGTCCTCTGGGACTGTGGCAATTTGACCGTGGAAGGGAAGTGAGGCAGCGTAGAGATGCTGGAACCCTAGAGCTTGTGAAGAACAAGAGAACTGGTCTCCCTCCCAAAAACCTGCTGTTTGATGCTCCATCCGTACATGAAACACTAACTAGCCAACTACAGAAGCCATCGCAGCAGCTGGATTCAGCTATAACTCTTAACCTCACCATTTCATACACAAGAACTCAAGTAACAGACCCTAACATTACATGACAGACAACTATTGGGAATTTCTTCTTTTGTGTATTCTTTTATCTTTTCTGCGCTTGTTTTAAACCTGGACTCTGTCAATTTTTTATCACTTTATCTTTAACCTTGAGGAACCTTCAGTAATAACTTGTTACAAACGAACTTTTAATATATTTAAATCAAGAGCTTTACTGCTGGTCTGCTTTAACTTTTTAAAAATTCATTCATGGGATGTGGGTGTGCCCAGTGAGAAATGAATAGGCATCTTCACAAGTTACTTTAACTGACAGTTCATTGCTGGTGTGATGGTTTGTCCTGGTCATCTTGGTGCCTGCATACAGAGGGCACAACACTACCTATTAATGGGTGATTCTATAGTACCCATACCCATTGCAATACGTTCCTCATAGAGAGTACATTATCATTGAACCTAACCTGTTTCTGGGAGGGGTTAGAGTACATGGGACAGAGTATTTGGAGCTTACAGAAGTATGATAAAACTATAGGAGAAAATACAGAGGAATGCAGACCATGGTTCATAAAAAGAGAGAGATGGAAGTCTGTCCTAATTCAGTGTTATCTGGCATTTATTTAAATGGAGTCAGCTGCACTATGAACTGAGTTTCTCCCAGAACCAGAATGTTAAATAGCAGGAAGTGAATGCTTCATAGGAATCCACTAATTGGACTTTGCCTTAAGCAGGTCCAATAAAACCAATTCACATTTGTCTGCCATCGTACAAGATTCCTTCAGTATGTGCTTTTGCCCAACTGTTTATTATCAGACTGGGAAAAGAGTTTTGCAAAGGAAGTTAGTTACTTCAAACTGCATGAGCTGACAAGAGTCCTATTCACATCTGTCAAATAAAAATTCCCTTTAGTTAAAGCTTATTTGGAATACTCACATTTTTCTTTATTTTATTAATGTTAAAAAAAATGTTTTGGCCTATGCAGCCTGGGTAAATTGATTATCTGTCTTTCTCCCTGTGAGCAATATCCAGTTCATTACTGATCAGAACTGCAAAAACATCGCTTAAAATGTCAGTCAGGTCAAAGTTCACCCCCTCCACCAAAAGGAAGTCTGTCACCATTTTCATTTCCCAGTCCTTGTGGAGATGAGTGACATTGTGTTGACACATATACTCTTTGAGATGACCCCTTTAAAAAGGGTGTCACCATTATAGCCACTTACAGAGGACCAGGGAAATTGAAGCATTACTGTATTTTACTCATAGTGTTGGCACTGACTCCTTGTAAGGACATTCTCAAACAAATTCCTCTGCCCTGTTCTTTCCTTGTAGTCCTGTATGTTCCTTTGTTTTATCTATTTTTTCCTTAAAGGGCAAAATGGACTCTGGCTCAACTATTTTGTTGCTGGCAGGAGTAGCCTAGGTGTACAGAAATGTGTGATCACTTTTCTCATTTGGTGAGTCAATGACTGCTCATTCCTGACACTCCAAACCAAATAGCTTTTTTTCCATTTTACTGAAACCACTCACTCATTTGATTAGATCTCCCCTTTAATCTTTCCAGTGGAGTCTAAAAGTCTATAGTGAGTGAGGATGGAGACAAGTTTTATTGTCTGGAATGTAGAGCAGTGATTGTTTCCACCAGCTTCTAAGACATGTAACTTCCATTCTTAAAGTTGACCTGGTGTGGTGATTGGCGATATGTTCCAAGACTTACCGTGGATAGTAGTGAACCCATTCATTTCAATGGGAAATTTACCTTCCTGTTAGCCCCTTGGTCCCTGGTTCTGGAATGTTCCCTATAATATATTTGGGTCACAGTAAACCGTGGATAACTGAAACCGCAGAAATTGATTCCACAGATATGGGGTCACCCTGTATCTCAAGGCCACTCTCTTCACAACACAGGGCAGTGTCAGGGAGGTCTCTCTGGCTACCAGATAACATCGACTCATTACATCCTCATGAAGACATTGAGACAACAATCTGACAGCATGAGTCCCATTGATGGCCCCTGTCAGGAAAGCAAAATTAATGACTTGATTGATTAGTGTCACAGAGCCCAGATGGTACAAAACCTGCTGTTGATGGTGAAGAAGTTAGCTGTCAACCCAAGAATGTTGTCCATGGTTGGTTGAGGTGGTTGAAAAATAGAAAATGGCAAAATTAGATTTCAGTCCAAAAGGTGTGAGGAAATGCGTTGGGAGTGGACATTCCAGAACCAGGGACCAAGGGGCTACCAGGAAGGTAAATTTCCCATTGAAATGAGTGGATTCACTACTATCCACGGTAAGCCTTGGAACATATCGCCAATCACCACACCAGGTCAACTTTAAGAATTGGAAGTTACATGTCTTAGAAGCTGGTGGAAACAATCACTGCTCTACATTCCAGACAATAAAACTTGTCTCCATCCTCACTCGCTATAGACTTTTAGACTCCACTGGAAAGATTAAAGGGGAGATCTAATCAAATAAGTGAGATCTAATAAATAGGATTCGAAGATGGCAGGACAGGTATAAAAGATGGTACAGAAAATGTATGGGGTACTTTCCTTTAGTGGATGAGGGACAAAATCTGAAAGCAGTGATGTAATGCTGATACTAATGTGATCGACTAATTCAGTCTGAGCTGAGATATTGTACGTAATTCTGGTCACCACATTACAGGAAGCACATCATTGTTCTATAGATGTGATTTCCAAGAAGGTTAACAGGGCTTGAAAATTGCAGCTATGAGGAAAGATTGAAAGGCTAAGATTGTTTTCCTGAGGGGTAATATTGAGGGGTTTGGATATAGTGGATAGGAAAGCCCTGTTTCCCCCAGCAGGGAGGATCATTTCCAGGTGCCACGGAGTTGAGGTGATTAGTAGAAGAGTGAGAGGGGACATAGGGAAACCTTTACCACCCAGAAAGTGGTGCCCAGTTTGGCAGTGGAGGCAGAATCTTTCAATCTGTGCAAAAAGGGCCTGGGTCATCCCCTGAAGTGCTAGAAGGCAATGGGAGGAGTGCTAGAAGAGGAGATTAGAATGGGAGGCTAGATTTTGTCAGCCAATGCAAATGTGATGGGCTAAATGGTCTCTTCCTGTACCATAAGGTTTAAATGGTTCTAACTCCCTTTACAGCAGTTTTAAACTTTGGCTCTGTTTCTCTTTAGTGTAGAAGTGGCTGTGAGGGATGTCAACATCTGCCAATCAATTGCAATGGTGGTCCATGACATGTCTGTACACGCGTGACCCCCCCCCCATCCCTTGATTATGCTAACACACCCATATGGGAAGGCAATACATCTTCAACATTAATGCCAGGAGCTCTGCTTAGAAGCACTACAAATTTCAGAGCATAGCTTTTGGCATTTCAGATGACAAGGATCGAATCCTAGTGGGCAGAATCTTTTGGAAGTGGTGAGATTGGAGGGGTGAGAGGCAGCAGTTTATCTGGGGTGCTATGGTACTGAAAGGCTATTACATTCTCACCTCCCCTGGAAGTGTGTTTGTGGCAGTATGGTTCATTGTCGATCTTCCTAGCCTATTGCCAGTTGAAGCTCTTTACTGACTGATTAAGGATCACGAAAGGGCCCAGGCTGCAGATTAACCTGGTTGCAAATGGGCCTGTAACCCACTTGATGTCTACAACAGTTGGTCTATGTGGGCAACTTGGCGACCACTGAGGGTTCCTGCAATCAAAGGCACTCGGAACCTGACCAAGGATCTGACACAGGGCAAGTGAGAAAGTTGGGGGTGTTGCTGCTGAATTGATTCTGTTCCAGCAGACTCCCTTTCCCCATCAACCCTAACACCAGAAACAAATCCATCCCCACAGACAAATTCTGAACCACTGGCTCCTGTGGTGCTACCGAGTGCAGGATCTGCAGCTGTCTATAGGGTCTTAAATACAGGTGAAGGCTCCACCAGCTTCCTCAGGATCACTCACTGGCTCTCCAACTGTCCCCAAGATTCCCCAATCACCTCAACAAGATTCCACGGACATTGGAGATCTGATACAAACATAAATTCTGGAGAAACTCTAGCATGGGAGTGTTGCTGAACAAAGAGATCTAGGGGTGCAGGTTCAGAGTTCTTTGAAAGTGGAGTCACAGGTAGACAGGGCAGTGAAGAAGGCGTTTGGCATGGTGTCATCAAAGCTCAGGAGGTGGAGAGTGAGGTGAGGTGGGGTGGGGGGGGGGGGTTGAATCACATGACCATTTAATGAACCCGACAAGGTCAGACTGCCCCATGTCCTTTTCCCGCAAAAACTGCCGGGAGTTGGGATGGGAAATCTGCAATCAGGTGATGTCTGCCATTTATAAAGCCTTCTGACTCCATGAAAATCTAGGTTAAGGTACCAAAGGAATACCAAAGGTCTTAGATATCGGTTTTTAATGAGCACATGGATATAGTCAATGACAGCAAAAGGCATGTGGCTCATGCTGAACAATTCCAGTGACACTGAGGAAGTTCTCACAAGGAAGTGGGTGTTTCCACTGAAATTGTTTACATGGTTTACATTTTTGAAGGGTATGTTGTACTGAGTTTGGTGCTAATTGAAGTATTATTATCAGAGGGGAGAAAACCTACTTGTATGGAGCTCTGCGAGGTATGGTAATGAGCTGACTCCTCATAAAGTTGCAAGGACAGCTCATTTAAATAGATGAATCATCTGCCAACACGTGGTACACTGGAACCTGGGAACAGTGAGGCTAAAATGACAAGTGACAGCAGTCACTAAAGAGTTGCTGACTGCCAGAAAACTGCTGTCAATTTTCAACTGCACAAATGCTTGGCACTTAGCTCCTCTTGTTGGACATAGCTACTGAAGGCAGAAGTGTAGGAAAAATGACGACAGCGCTGTGTTATAGAGAAGGTCACATCAGGAGGAAAATCCTACTCCCTCTCTACATCTGCATTGAAGTAAGCCAGGCCAAATCCTAATTCTAACCAACCTGTTCAGAGATCAATTTATTGCGGGGACAAATGGGCTTTAAACTCAGGCCTTCGGCCTCAGAGGTGGGATACTCTATCTGAGCCACAAGGGTCCTTGCTTCAGTTATATAACGTGCTAATATAAGCACATTGATGATTCAAATGAGTCTGGCACAGATTTGTGATACTCTCCAACCTTATCAAATGACATTGAGACTCACAATATGCTGCAGTCCTCAGCAAGGCCTGGGAAATGTTTGATATCAAGGCCCAATAACCAGAGCCTGTCACTGCCTCTGATCCTTAGCACTCAAGGAGCAGAATACGTCAGCACCAACATACCTCCCGGCAGAAGGGGGCACTGTCATATTATTCCCCCACAGTACCAGTATCCAGCATTTTGCACTTTGAGGTCCAGCTTTCTCCTCCTCCATTGGAATGTGCCAACATTTAAGCCTCAGATAAATGTCCCCTGCTGCCCCATTGTGGCATTTCCTGTCTGTTTTGGCAAACTTGCTGTTTGAGGTTGAGAGTTACTGTTAAATTTGGCTGATCTAGCTTACTTTCTTTTCCAAGTAGGATCACTCATTGTTTCATTAAGAGTTAACAAGCACTCCCTTTTCAAAAGATGATAGACAACAAACTGCAAATTTGCCACAAAGTGGAGACTCAACAAACTGTTATTGTTCCTTTCATGAATGATGTATTCCAGTTCCTTGTATCCATTGTTTTCAGGTCTCCTGTATACATAGCTAAGGTATATATCCCACGGACACTCTGAGGTAGCCAGGGAGGAGAGGGCAAGCATGCTACCTGCCTATTGAAGCTCACCCTGGCAATGCCCGGAAACAATCCCACAATCCAAGCCATCAGAGATATTATCCCTGTACACCTTCCATCAGGGCTCTGAATCTCGGGGAGACGGCCAGGATAGCAATCATGACCAGAGAGATTGCTGTGTGCAAATTCATTCCGACACATTCAGCTGTTTCCATTTTGGACTTGCCTAAGATGAGATGTTAAATTGTAAACCGGAATGGAGTAATTATCATTGCCAGCACTTAGCAGCAGTGACCTCATCAGGACACTAATGTATGCTAATTAAAGGTTCCACTTCACTTGTCTACCAAGATGTGAACTCCTCCACAGTTTGTATCCTAAATGTCTTAAAAAAATGAAAATTCACTTTGCAGGTTCCAATCAAGTGCATCTTTTCCCCAGTCATCAGCAGATCTGTGTGTTTAGAAGGAGCTATTTCCAATGAGAGACATTTTGAGTTTATACCTCTGGGGCAGTGTCCCAGAGTCTTGAAGAAATAAGCTCTACATCTCTCAGAGATATATGCGGTAAGCGGACTTAAATATGTGGAGTATGTCCAAGAGGGTAGCAGGTTTGATCCACAGTTCATGAACAGAGTTCACTGGTCTCAGTTGGCTTAATGTAAGGAATCACAGTGGCCCCCTGAGTTAGAGGCGAAGTCAATCCCAATTGCTACCCTGTGCCCCCTGCTGGCTAGTATTCATATGTGCAGCTGGGCAAGAATTGCTTTCGATGGTGTCAACCCCCAGAACTAAGGATTCATTGACACTTATATTTTGTGAAGGATGCTCAGTTGGCTGAGGTGTTGGGCCATACTATATAGAATGTAGCCCGCCATTAGTAACGTCCACAGACGGGGATGTGGCAAGGTCATAGGAGAAGGCGAAACTCTGGAAAAGCAAAAGATGGAAATGCAGCTTTTTCCTTAACGTTTTTTCAAAACAAAATATTCTTAATCTCTGACATCTTTATTGTTGCAAATGAAAGAAGGCAACTAAATGAACATCCAGCTCTTTCATAAAGTTTTCGGAAAGTCAGACCCAGTAACGCTATCCTGTTCTGAGGAACAACGGACTATATTGTATCCGCATATAAACACAGGCAGCCAAAACGCCACTTCATATGTTTTCTTTTTTTGAAGAATTAGTACATTATATAGCAGCTTGTTGGGCCAAAGACAAATCTGTCCGAGCACTAACGGGCCTTGAAGACTCAAAGAGTTATAGTAAATTGCAGCAATTTAATCACTCGCACAGGCTGGGCTCTATACACGGAATGAAATAAAAAAGGCTTTTGAAATGACACAGAATGAGGTCTGAACCATACTGGAGATTAGGAAGCCAAAAATAACAGGGGCTGGAGCAGGAGCCTGGCTCCTCTGAAAGAATTCCTTTATTTCTCTTCAGGAGTCTGGAAAATTATCCCAGAGCCAATCTGCTCGTGTTTATCAGATGTGAGAATCGCTGGAGGTGCCTGGAGCCTGGAAAAGCAGCTCTGTGAATGCCAAGGAGAAGTGTCAACAAAGGCCACAGATCATTTGCTGGGTCATATTCACAGTTACTCCACTTCTGGACTTCAATGTGCATCTCCTGGCATCACTTGGCCATCGAGAATCTCATTTTGATCGCTGTGCTGAGTGCTGACTTGCGACAGGGTATGTTGACAAGCATCAGCTCTCAAATGATAGCTTATTTTCTTTGGCACCAACTTATGCCGACATGTGGCATTTACTGTAGCACTCCGGAAAAAATATCCTGTAGAATTTCAGCAGCCACCACCAGAGAGCGTGAAAATTCCTGTGGGTTTTATAGCAAGTAAGAAGGGCTCTCATAGGATCTACCCTCAAAACTGATGTTGATAACCATTGTCAATCAATGTAATTTGATTCAAGCCAAGTATTACCAACAGAGCCACATGGACGACACAACCTTCTGAACTTTTTTGGAACTTTCCATTATCATTTGCCTAATGTGTAAAGTGTTGTTTGTTGGGAATACTGGTTTCAAAAGTTGCAGCATGGAAATAAAGTGGGTTCGATAATGGCTTCTTGTCTTTAACTGGATTATAAGTGGATGGACATTATGTTACAGTTGTATAAACCTTTTGTCAGACCACATCAGGAGTGTTGCATTTAGCTTTAGGCTCGTCACCTCAGGAAAGATATACTGACCTTGTTCAAGGCTTAGATTCACCAGAATAATGTCAGGACTTGGAGATGCCGGTGTTGGACTGGGGTGTACAAAGTTAAAATTCACATAACACCAGGTTATAGTCCAACAGGTTTAATTGGAAGCACACTAGCTTTCAGAAGCTCCAAGTGTGCTTCCAATTAAACCTGTTGGACTACAACCTGGTATTGTGTGAATTTTAACAATGTCAGGACTGTAAGAGTTAAATTATCATGATAGGTTTTTTTTGAACAGGTTTGTATTCCCTTGAGTCAGGAAGATTAGAGGAGGATTAGTTGAGGTATTGAGGATGATTGAAGAGATTAGTATCATGGATAAGATAGAGAAATGTGTTGTTTCCTAGTGGGAGAGACTAGCGCAAAGGTAGATAACTGGGGTATTAGCAGGAGGGGTTTGTCTGGTCAATTGGGCTGAGTTTACTGTTAGTGACCCTGGTGCCCAGATTGTTCCCATTTCATTTCTTTTTTGAGACATTTTGCAGTATGAAATGAGGCAGTGCCTTTCAGATGAAATACCAAACTAAGATCCCACCTCCATGCTCAGGGAACCATGAAAAATCCTACGGCATTATTTCAAAGAATTTCATGATCAATATTGTTTGCCCATCAGAACAATTTATTTGGTCTTTACCACACTGTTGTTTGTGGGGGTTTGCAAGTTGGTGCTGCATCTCCTATATTACAACCATGGTAAAGTTCAAAAGTACTGAATTGTCCATGGTGTTTCTCTGTGATTATGAAAGGCATTCTATAAATGCAAGTCTTTGTTCCATTTGATCATGGCTCAAGACATCTGAGCCACTCCCTTTACCTACCAGAAGCTCAGAGGAACACAATCTGTTTAATTCCATAAAACAGTGGATATTTCACAGAAACATTCGTTGTGTGAGACCGATGGAAACAGCCAGACTCAAACAGAGGATTCCTGTCATCTGTTGCTGAGCTGCAAAGACTGAGATCCAAATCAATAACTCTTCTTAATTTGCTATTCAGCTTGCCAGTGAGAAGTTTAGACTTGGCGCCCAGTGAACCCACACAATTGTGTGTTTGTGATGTGTGCAGCTGAAAGACAGGGTTTGCCAATGGCTATGGTACCAGCACTGGATGCAGGGTTTATCAGCTGTCTACAGGAGGCTGAGGGAAGATACCTGACCCTCCAGCTAGGCTATCCTTGCAACTCCCACAGCCAGCGAGGACAGCATTTCCTCAGACTATTTCAACTGAAGTACCATCTCAATGCTTGATGCCACTAATAACTCTCTCCTGTAGTTTTCAGGTAGTAACTCATCTCCTAACTTGCAAGGCCTGTCCACCATGTACAATGCACAAGTCAGGAGTGTGATAGTTAAATCCCATTTGCCTGGATGAGTGCAGCTCCAGATACACTCAAGAAGCTTCACTCAAGACCCTCAGACAGCACCTTCCAAACCCACAGATACTTTCACCTAGAAGGTTAAGAGCAGCAGATACATGGAAACACCACCGCCTGCAAGCTCCCTTCCAGGCCACTCACCATCCTGACTGGGAAATATGTCGCCGCTGGGTCAAAATCCTGGATCTCTCCCCCCCCCCCCAACGGCATTGTGGGTCTACCTCCACTAAATGGACTGCAGTGGTTCATAGAGATAGCTCACCAGCATCCTTTCAAGGGCAGTTAGGGATGGACAATAAATGCTGACCAGGCAGCGAAACGTGCATCTATGAGTGAATTTTAAAAAATACAGTCAATCTTCCCACTGTAAATTATTCGTAAGCCTTAAGGATTCGCAGCTAAGTAGAAAATTGCCAACTGAACAAACAATTAGGTCCAACAATGACATTGGACATTGAACATGTGTACAATTTTAGACACATTTGCTTTGGGATTACATTCCTTCTTTCTGTAATCGAAATGTTTAGTTATTAGACTGCCAGATGTAATCTGCTGTATTGGAAAGCAGCTGGCCAACATTGGACAAATGTCAGCAACTCATTCAGTAGCAAGTCACATGCCTGAGAAACAGGCTGGCACACAAGGTATTTATGAGCTAGGAAAATGGCCCTATCCTGTGGTGGCAGCGTACAGCCATTGACATCGATATGTTCCATTCTCTTCTTCCTTATTCTCCTGTCCCTGTATAACTTATCTGTTCCTTTTGACCTGACTTCTCTGTTCATCTGTTTGTCTTACTCACACAGCAGGAGAAATTTAATCTATATCATGGGCATCGTACCTGTTTCCTGAAGAGCTGGGAAAATTCCTGTGGTTTGTCTTTTTTGAAAAGGTCCACCACATAGGGTCAGGCCATTCCCCAGGATGAAGGCCACAGGAAGTGGAAGTCCAGCCCACTAAGTTCTGTCAGCCAATCAGAGGCTGTGCCTCCTCATTACTCATCAGCACCACCACTGAGGTGTGGCTTCTGTTGGTAATGCACCAATCCAAAGTACACGATCAGGGATGCTGACCACAGGTGAGTGATGGTGGGAGAGGATAAACATTGTGATGGAAAATGCGATGAACCAGAGTAACAAAAGCAAGGAGTAGCTCTCAGCTGTCCCTCCTCACTACCTACCTAAAGCTATTGATCAGACACCAAGTGCAATTGAATGTTGGACCCCTCCAGAAGTCCGCAGGAAAACCAGACAGGGCTTGGTTACTGGGATTCCCACAGAGTGAACCCCAAGCCCATAGCTGAGTGAATATCAGTAACAATGGAATGTCACCCTGAAGTGGACAATAATTGGTGGCAGGTCAAGAAAGCTGTCCATTAGCCTTTCCACGGCAGACCTAATTGGGGCAGAGATCCCCCTAGGTAGTGTTGGAGAAGCAAGTGGTAGAAGAGGTGAGAAACAATGATAGTGAAGAAACACCATAATTCAATTTGAAACTGATGCTATGTATAGATTATGGGTCATTTGAAGGTGGATCGACCTGCAGCCAGGCATTGTGTATGTGTGGTATACAAACAGTGCAGTTCCAGATGTGATGGCACACACTGGTTCTGCTACATGGGCCTCAAGTTGTAGATTATGCAGCAAATTGGAGCCCTGTGCTGCTCGGTACTACAGCGGACTGGCCCAGGCAATGGAAATGTTGTTTGACAGTCCCAGTGGTCTCTGTGTCATCCATTTCTTATGGCAGCATCCTTGCATTGTAGAGATGTTGTGTAGGTGCTGACGTGTATGTAGGTTGTGCACTGAATGCTTGGTGCATATTATTGTTAATGTTACTCTTGTCCTAATGTGGTGTGGGACATGCTCAGAGTGCAGTGTTGACAGGCTGAATCACAAGTTACAGCAGGTGATCAAACAGCTCAGTGGATCCGCCTGCAGCCATTAGTTTGACAGTTTTGGATTATTTGTTATTTTGGTTAGACCTTCAGCATGCGACTCTTGTTCCTAGCGTGTCATTCCAGCCATTGGGCTTGTCTGCAGCATCATCTTATTTTTAATGTTTTGTAATCATCTCTCTGCCTCAACTAAGTGGATTATAGGTCATCCCTTCACTTGATATTCAGTTGCTGACACTGCTTACACTTTACTGCTACTTTTGATCAACTGTAGAGGCTCAGTATTCGGCCTGTCAATACTCCACTCACACCACTTGTACCATCTTCTGATCTCTCTGATTATAAATTCTGTGCCTTGTGCTTCCTTTCTCTACACTTGATGAAGTAGCTCAGCGTTCCGAAAGCCCGTGATTTCAAATGAACCCGTTGAACTATGACCTGGTGTAATGATTTCTGACCTCTTTGTCCTAGCAATGTGGATTGCCACAGAATGAAGCCATCATAACAGCTATATTCTGGGGAATTTGAACTGTCTCAGCAGTGCCTTGGGCAGTGGGATACATCAGGGCCCAATAACTGGAGCTTGGAGCTTTCCACCTTCTCCCTGGCTCCAGTGCCACGCTCGGGAGTTTAATTTGTGACACTGTTGATCTCAATGAAGACATCTTTATTGATGATTAATACTGCCCCTCTGTCTTGGAGCAGGGGGTTTGAGTGGAATCCTTGTGCTGATTTTTCCTGAACCAATACTAGTAGGTTTGAAAGCGGAAAAACTGTGAAAATAGTGAGCAGAGAAGTGTTGCAATGGCTCACTGATACATTTCCTATCTCCCGGAATCTTTCCCAGGAATAGACCGGGAATCAGATCCACTACCTGGTGCACAGAGCTGAACAGTCAATTGTATCAAATAAAGCTCCATTAAAGGGTGATTTTACAGCCTTACCTGTGTATGACACCACATTCTTCCTTGTTTGCGGTCTAGAAACTGAAATGGAATTGGATGTAGGTTTGCTCGCTGAGCTGAAAGGTTCATTTCCAGACATTTTGTTACCTTACTAGGTAACATCTTCATACGAAGCAATGCTGAAAATTCTTGCTTTCTATTTATATGTTTGGGTGTCTTTGGGTTGGTGACTAGCCACCAGGATACATCATAACCAACTAGCCACAAAAAGACATGACCCTCTCTCTCACTAGTATCCTCACATATGGATGAGGAAGGACACCACTTCAATTGGGACAACACATCCATCCTAGGACAAGCCAAACAAAGACATGCACGAGAATTCCTAGAAACATGGCATTCCAACCAGAACTTTATCAACAAACACATCGAGTTAGACCCCCATCTACCAGAAAAGGAACAGGAAGTGACTTCACCACAGGAAATAACATCACCACAGGAAATGACATCACCAACCCAAAGAAACCCAAACATAAAAATAGAATGCAGGAATTTTCAGCACTGCTTCACATGAGGTCCACTGAAGATGTTACCTAGTAAGGTAGCAAAATGCCTGGAAATGAACCTTTCAGCTCAGTGAGCAAACCTACATCCAAAACCTCAACCTGAGCTACAAATCTTCTGGAAATTCACTGAAATGGAAATTGGCATGCAATAGCTGAAATACCAGGAGAGGTTTGCAATGTAGTAGAATCAAGTGTTGCATATTGTTGAGCTGTGCAATATAATGCAGTTGCTTGAAGCTGTGAGAGAGTGAGAATTTGAGACTGAGTGGTATTGAGAATCTTTCGAGTGAAGGAACTTCTGCCTGACAACAACCTTATGATTGGCTGAGCCATTAAAAAACTGCAAGTGTCAGGGCACCCGAAGAAAAGAACCTCTGGGCATTACTGATAGAAAGCCTCCATCCCTCCCTCCATCCATCCATCCTTCCCCCCCTCCATCCATCCATTCCTCCCTCCCTCTCTCTCTCTCTTCGTGTGGGAAAGGTCAGAAAAAAATGAGAAGACTAAAAGAAAAAAAATTCTAAAACAAGAAAGACCTAGGTCCAGCTGACCCATCATCAAATCAAATGAATGATCATCATTGACAGGCAACAGCATGTCACCATTGCTTAAATCGAAAGGACAATGAGGAAATGAAACTCCACTTCATGGCTTGAACTTTGGATTTTTGGAATTTTGTTTACTCTGTCCATGTTCTATTCCCACCCATAATATCTGTATTGAACCAAATTTCTTTTGTCTGTTTTATTCATGAAGGAATGTGTGTGTTTTTGAGATTTTGGAGGAGTATCGTTAGAGTTGCATTGCAGCAGGTTAGAAATCTTAGGTGAAAACACGGACTGCAGATGCTGGAAACCAGAATCTAGATTAGAGTGGTGCTGGAAAAGCACAGCAGGTCAGGCAGCATCCGAGGAGCAGGAAAATTGATGTTTAGGGCAAAAGCCCTTCATCAGCCCTTCAGCTCTATTCCTGATGAAGGGCTTTTGCCCAAAACGTCGATTTTCCTGCTCCTCGGATGCTGCCTGACCTGCTGTGCTTTTCCAGCACCACTCTAATCTAGACTTAGAAATCTTATCTCTGTTTTTGCTCTGCTAAAGTTGTATTACAACAGACAGTTAGTTTTTGGTTATTGTCTGAAACCTGGTGTGAATTGTATTCATGTTGTGCAGCAGTCAGTCAGGCAAATTGGTCATTTTAATGATCAAATAGAGATTTTATGCTGTTCTGCACATTATGATGGTGAGTGAAGCAGTGGGTCATGACCATCAATAAATGGTTAAATTGTGACACTATCATCTTGCCACCCTCATCTCACCCCCTTCTACTTACACCTCTCCCCCCTCAATTAAGTGTGAATATCATCGTCTCATTGGGAGTGGCTTCACTGTAGCAGGGTGAGGTTCCATTGGAGCCAGAGACGAATTTAGTAGAGACGCTGTACCGATGAATTTGTGATCAAGAAAGCAGCCAATCCCAGTCTTCCTGGGTGGTTTCTCTTCGACCAACAGGCAGCTGATTGAGATTCTCTTTCCCTTTTTACTTGCTGTGCAGCCGAATGAGGGAGCCTCCATGTTGAGTCACCTACACAATCCCCTGTGTTTGAGACTTCAGCATTGAGTGTCTGCCTGGCTGATTGCTGTCCTTAATTGGGAGGCTGCCTCCCTTAATCAGCCTCACTTCCAGCAAATGTGGGATTTGGAGCTCCATGTGCTCCTGACATTGGAACTCTGAAGCCCACAGCAAAACACAGCATTGTTTCATTGCATCATAACAATATGGTGTTAACTCAAGTATTGAGCTCTGAAATGACCACTATTATTGTCAAACCAGTATTACAAACCTATAATCGATTTATCCTACATTGATCTGACAGATATTCCCACTGTGCAGCTAATGCACCAGTGTAGCACTTCACGCTGTTGTATCATGACTGTGTACTCGCACTGCAGACACTATCTTGGAGCCAATATGGCACTTGTAGTGACAACAATTCTGGGCAATAAGAAGGCAAGTTTTGCGAATATTACCTGGTCATGATCATGTTGCTGTTTGTAGAACTGTTCAGTGTTCTCTACGTTAACATAGCGACTGCGCTTCCAAAGTATTTCATTGGCTGAAGAATAATTTCGGATATCATGGGGTTGTGGGGAAGTTCTATATAAATTCTATTCTTTCTTTTGATATTATTCATAACGCACTGACTGATGAGAGCTCCTTAATCTCAGCCACACAGCTTTCTGGTAGTATCCATTACATCCCTGGAGGGGTTGGTGGCGGTACAGATTCGGATGGAGAGTCTGCAGCAATCAGCCGTTGAGCTTTTCTGGAAGCTGTTGTTCCCCTTTATATCAAAAGAGCAGAGACATATTGGTCCTTTTTCCATTTGGGCCAATTGTCCGGATGAGTGCAAGATGAAATGATAAAATGTAATTTTTAAAAGTTCTTTCAGGTATTGAGGCGTTTGCTGGGTGAATGGGGTGGTACGGTGGCTCGGTGCTTAACACCTGCTGCCTCACAGCACCAGGACATGCGTTTGATACCAGCCTCAAAGGTCTGTGTTGAGTTTGCACATTCTCCCCGTGTCTGCGTGGGCACCCTCTGGGAGTTCTGGTTTCCTCCCACAGCCGAAAGATGTGTAGGTTTGGATTGGCCATGCTTAAACTTGCCCTGTGGGATCCAGGGATGTGCAGGTCAGTTGGGTTAGTCAGGGTAAAATCCCCAGATAGGGTGATGGGAATGGTGTGAGGGGTGGGAAGTTCTCCAGAGGGTCTATGCAGACTCAATGGACTGCTTGACCTCTGTCTGCACTGTAGGGATTCTGGAATGAGAAGGGAGAAATTGGCTAAACCTAAAAGCAAAGCATTGAATCCTGTGTTTATCCATCGTAAATCAAATAGCATTATAAACTGTTTTGTTGTTTAATTAAGGAAGCAGCACAATAATTCAGTAACTGATATTTGACCAGAGCTGACTTTACTGATTGTCTACACTTTATTCTGAGATTGTTCTCCACCCTGAATAAGTTTTTAACACACTGGGGCAAATAATCGTTTTGTTAATATTCTCATTCATTCCCTCAAAATTAAGTTAACAAGAAGGCTAATTAAGATAAGGATATCAAATCCATTGAGGAAACATTTGAATGTGGTAATGAGAAGACTGTGAGAATTGGATTCTGAATGGATGAGATTAGATGGGCCTCATCCTGACCTATGCCTCATCATTACAGTGTTACCAGAGATCCACAAAAAATTTGTGATCAAGTTATTGTCTTTGCTGCAACAGCACTTCCTTAAATGCAGAACTGGACTTGCCCTATAAATATGGCAGCTACAAGAGCAGGTCAGAAGCTAGGAATCCTACAGTGAGTAACCTACCTCCTGACTCCCCAAATCCTGTCCACCACCAACAAGGGATAAGACAGGAGTGTGATGGAATACTCCCCAATTGCCTGAAGGAATGTCGCTCCAACAACACTCAAGAAGCTTGACACCATCCAGGACATCGTAGCCCACTTGGCTGGCACCACATCCACTCCCTCCAACCCGGGGGATGCTCAGTAGCAGCAGTGTGTGCTATCTGACGCACTGCAGAAAGTTACCAAAGATCCTTAGACAGATCTTTAGAGCAGCAATTACGTGAGAACGCCAACCACTGCAAGTGCCCGTCACCATTCTGACTTGGAAATATATCACTGTTCCTTCAGTATCATTGGGTGAATATCCATGAATTCCCTTTGAAACAGCACTGTGGCCTACCTACAGTAGAGGGACTGCAGTGATTCAAGAAGGCAGCTCACCACCACCTTCTCACGGGCAATTAGAGTTGGGCAATAAATGCTGGCCAGCCAAGCACGTCCATTTCCCAAGTTCCACATTTCATCTACCATGTCCCATGACTGAATTTTAAAAATAGCATGAGATGATTTTTGTAGCGACTCTGGGGAGAATGAAAAGCACGTGGACAATGAGCTATAGAGTGTAGAAAGTGTTGAGAATGTGAGACTAGTTTATGCAGGAGAAGGTTGGAGGGTAAGGCCCTTTGTAAAAAAAAATCAGAAGTAGCAACAACTATATCCTCACTTCACATGACAGCAAAGGGTAGCCTTTGATTTTGCTTTTGCATTTAATTTAAACAGCATTCAGAACACCTTTGGACTAGTATATGAATTTTAAAGCCATATTGAATAGTCAAGACCCTGCAGATGAGCAATTAGCTGTGTTGTATTTCTCCTGTAGATTCCCTGGTACGCTCATTAACCTGACAGAGTTTACGATATAAACTCTTCCTCCATTATTCCATGTGTTGCTTCTGTAAAACTGCAGTGGAAAATTGTGCTTTGAAGTATGTTAATTCTGTTTAGAAAAATAAATCATTTTCAGCTTGTTTGTCTTGTGATGGAGCAGCCAAAAACTATCTCATGTAGCATTGAGGATGTTTGGTAAGAGTACCGGCCGGAGTTCAAAGAGAGTCATGCTGAGCACATTGCAGGCAACAGCTACTACTTATATCCCCTCACTGGAAGTGCCGACATTCAAATCTTATTTCATTCACAGAAATGGATAGAAACGTGCTGAAGCAGCTGGAAGGTGCTCTAGGAACTGTTCCAGAACAGTTTCTTCTGTTCAACAAACAGAGCTTGATAGACCTGACATTGATAAAGAGAGCTTGGTAAACTAGGATGAATTGCTCAGATTAGCAAACTGAAATGAGTAAAATAAAGTTGATGGACTGAGCTTCATAGACTGAGTTTAAGAGACTAAGATTGATTGCCTGACATTGGGAAAGTGTGAGTGATAAATTGAAATTGATAGACTGAGGTTAATAGACTAAGATTGATAGACCGATTTTGGAAAACTGAGTGATAGAAGGAGATTGATGAACTGAAGTTTATAGTCTGTGATTGATAGGATTAAGATTGGTATTTTTGAGATCAACAAACTGGAAATAATAGAAGATTATTAAATTGAGATTCAGAAACTGAATTTGAAAACTTGCTTCTGATAAACTGCAATGGGTGGCCTGAAACTGATAGATTGAAATTGACAGGCTGAGATTGGTAATCAGAGATTGATAGACTGGACTGAAATTGACATTTTGATATGTAATTACAGTGAGCACAGGCTGGACAATGGAATTGACATGCAGGTGAATGGACATCTAATTGGAGGCAGAGCAAGTGATCAATGTGGATACCCTATGTCTATTCCTAACGTCCGCATCCATCACAGTCTCTTTCTTGAGGATTGTAGATGCATATTTTCCAATTGAACACTGCTCACAAGCTGTTCTGTGCACAGTTAGTCATTATAGTTTTATTCATTAAAATTAGTAAGAAAAGTCCTTAACTTCAGTACAGTTCTTGTGAACATAGAGTTAAAGCACAAAACTGATATTAATTAATAATCCCTACAGATAGACCAGATGGTGAAATAGCTGGCAATATGGTTGCACTGCTAAAACCTGAGGTTTCTTCTGAGGTTCAGTCTGATTTTAATTGAGAGGCATCTTTATTCTGCATCTAACCCTTTACTACCAAAGCAGGCAATGCCTGACAATGTGGGATAAAGGGAAAATCATACAATTCTGGGTGTCACACTTAAAGAACAAAGGCACCAAGGAGATTAACCAGTATCTTACCAGAGATGAGGGACTTCAGTACTAAGGGGAGGTTGGAAAAGAAAGGACTGCACTCTTTAGAACAGGAGACATGAAGGTATAACCTAACAGAGAATTTCAAGATGATGAAATGATTTTGAAAGAATAGTTAGAGAAAAACAATCAATAACTCAAGGGAATAGATTCAAAATCATTGAAAACGCATTCAGAGGGAAGATGAAGAGAACCGTTCTCACGGAGTGAGCTGTCAAGAGATGGCACACTCTAAAAGGTGATGGAAGAAAGTTCCTTAAATAACTCTAGAAGAAGTTAATAGATTCCTGAGGATGGGAATCTTTAAGGAATTGAGAAGAAACAAAGCAGTGCACCAGACTGAAGCATGAATGGTCTTTCATAAACCAACACAGGGACGATGGGCCAAGTAACGTCCTTCTGTGCTTCAAGGTTCATAACTCAATGATTTTATAACCTTAGCAGTTTTGCTGTCGAGTTGTGCTGTTAATGGCTTGTTGGCCTGGTTTAGTATTGAAATTCTAATCCAATGCTTTGCCCTTATTAATTCAGGCAGTTGGCTCTGAATGTAATTGTGGCCCTTGTTTTTCAATAGAAATATGTGCAGTATGAGTTTAACATTGGTCTTATATAATGCTCTTATGGTCCAAAGTCAATCTCTGAATTGAGGAAAGTGTTTTTTACTTACTCCAGCAGCTTTTTAGCTTCTCATCTACCAAGGGGCCTCTTGTGGTGCTATGTTCAGATAGTGAATGGATGTTTTAAGTCAAATCTAACTGGAACTATTTCCAATCTGATTATATTGCTTCCGATTTGGCAAATGGCATTGTTATGCTTAGCCTATAGCAAAACATAGAAGAAATAAAAAATTGAAAGGATGTGTTTTTGCTTCGGAAGAACTTAATAAGGAAGAAATCTGCCCCCAGATCCACCATGAAATTCAAAACAGATTTTGAACCTAGAATGATTCCAAGGTATAATGTTTTCACAAAAACATTCCAAAAGCAAGTATTTGTAGGATGATCTATGAAACTACAAATGAGAAATGAAGAGTGTTTATATTTTCATCCTTTTTATCATCTGGATGCCTGTGTGTTTGAGACAGTCACACTTTGTGTGATGGAGTGAATTCAGCTGACTCCAGAAAAGTGCAAGCTTTAGGGGAGCAAAGAAATTGTTCTCCATTCACATCTCTGTTGCAGGTCTTCCTTCTGTAAGGTTTAAAATCCCAACCCAAGTCTTGCAGTTTGTGGTTGCTACAAATTTCCTGCTCCTTGAGATAACTTTGCGTTATAAGAAATCTGATATAACAAAAGTTTAATCTGTTCAGGGTCCCATCCTACTGCAATCTCAGTAGATACATGTGGTGATTCTTTGATCAGGTGATTGAGTGGGGTTGTTAATTTCAAATGATAATTTAATGAGTGTAAACGCAAAATACTATGTATGCTGGAAATTTGAAACAAATACAGATAATGCTTGTAAAACCCCTCCCTCGAACATCTTGACACCAAAAACAGCTACATAAGATTCCTACTGATTGACTACAGTTCAGCCTTCAACACTATTATCCCCTCGAGACTGATTACTAAAAGTAGTGATCTCGGACTAAGCCCCACTCTCTGCAACTGGATCCTCAGTTTCCTGACCCACAGGCCACAATCAGTGAAGATTGGGGACAATATTTCATCCTCACTAACACTCAACATTGGAGCCCCTCAGGGGTGCGTACTCAGCCCCCTACTGCGCTCGATGTATACTCATAACTGTGTCACCAAATACCAGACTAATGCCATTTACAAGTTCGCTGATGACACTACCATAGTTGGTCGAATCTCAGATGGCGACAAAACAGACCACAGACGGAAGGTGGAGGACCTGGAAAAATTGGTGCATTGACAGCAACCTAGCTCTCATTGCTGGCAAAACCAAGGAACTCATTATTGATCTTTGGCAGGATGTTACTCATGCCCATCTCCACATTAACAGCACAAAGGTGGAACAAGAGACTATCAAACTCCTGGAAGTTGTCATCCACAACATGCTTTCTTGGATTCTTCATGTGGACACATTGGTTACAAAGGCCCAACAGTATCTCTTCTTCCTCAGGCACCTGGGGATATTTGGCATGACAGTGAATACCCTTGCCAACTTTAATAAGTGAGCCATCAAGAGCATTCTGTCTGGATGTATCACTACCTCTGATGACAACTGTACCATTGAAGATTGGAGACAGTTACAGAGAGTGATGAACTCGGCCCGGACAATCACAAAGGCCAACCTCCCATCTATAGAATCTATCTACCAGGCCCGCTGTCAAGGAAAGGCCGCCAGCATTCGCAACGATCCATCCCACCATGAATGTTTTTCTACCATCAGGGAGCAGGTACAGAAGCTTGAACACACACACTGGCTGGTTTCGAAACAGTTTCTCTTCTACTGTTGTTAGAATACTGAATGGACCAACAAAGTCTTAACATTCACCTGTACCTGTGTTTTTGTTTTTGCCGCTGTTTACCAATTATTTACTTATCTATGTGACTTAACTCTGTGACGTGCCTGTATTGCTCACAAGACAAAGCTTTTTACTGTGCCTCGGTACATGTGACAATAAATAAATTCAATTCAATTCAATTCAACTCAGCGTCTGTGGAGACAGAATCAAAGTTAACATTTGTTAACGTATTTCTCTTCTTCAGAAACTTCTCTGAGCGATGCCAACATCTGGATGGGTGTTGTACCACTAGCATTGCTATGCTGGCCACTTCAAAATGAAGAGCTTGTAGATTTCTAATAAAAATCGGTTTTCCCCATATTTTGGATTCCATCAATCCATTGCAGTCAGCTGCGTGTAGCCTCTTCCCCCCTCAGTATGCAACGTATTGGTAAATTCTGGCAACCAAAAAGACTCAGTGTGTAAAACCTGAGGCTGCTGAGGACATTATCTTGGAGAGAATTGCTTTGCGAGGCAGCCTTCATCAAAAATTTAAACTTTCTGTGTTTAATTATTTCACACAGAAGGACATTCTCAATACTGCAGACACGAGCATGTTGAAAATAGCACGGGTTTAAAAGAAAAGCAGAAATTTCTGGCAAAGCTCACCAGATCAGGCAGCATCTGTGAAGGCAGAATCAGAGTTAAAGTTGGTGGCCTTATATTAGAGCTCATAGACCTGTAACTTGTATTGTTTTTCCTGTTTGTTACCTGATCTGCTGGATGCAGGAATTAAGGGCTACGGGGAGAACGCTGGTAAGTGGAGCTGAAATGCGCATCAGCCATGATTGAATGGCGGAGTGGACTCGATGGGCCGAATGGCCTTACTTCCACTCCTATGTCTTATGGTCTTATGGTCTTATGCTATTTTTGTCTCAGATTTTCTGCATTTGCAGCATTTAGCTTTTTTTTAAAAAATATTTATGACCGTGACCATGTTTAAGTATTACTGTAAATTAATTCTTAATACAGTGAAATTCTGATGCATTGGCATTTTAAATTGTTAAATGCCATTTCAGTTATTCTGGAAACTAAGAACTCTGAAGTCTGTCTTAACATTCTTCATTGCCCATGATAGATAGTATGTGTACCTTTCAAAACGTGGCATATTTTCATTGGACTACTGTTAGCTCTGGGTAACACAATGCTGCAGGAGCAAGTTACACGAATGTTCACCTTTCAGAACATAAGGGAAGTCAGGGTGGGGGTGGTGGCTAGTGATGGAGGGGGGTGGGGGTGTGAGAAGGGAGGTCAGCGCATAAGAATTGCTGTAAAATTGTAGAAATGAGAAATGGTATTTTAGAAATGTCAACCAGAGCAATCCTCCCCTAAACACGGCGTAGTGTTCCCAGACATGATTTTAGACTCTTTATATGTTATGACTGGTATTAATGGTGCCAGACAACCAACCTTCCGGATTTGAAGGACTGACTTTATTCCACGTGGAAAGATGGAATTTTCCGTTATAGATTTTCTTCCTCTAACTTCTTCTACCAAGTCAGCTTTGTGAGAGTCACTTCCAATATGTTATCTGAAAGATCAGTCCATGTTTTGTTTTATTCATTCACATTATAAAGCTGTCTCTGGCTAGACCAGCATTTACTGCCCATCCCGAATACCTAGAAGGTGCTTAAGAGTCAACCACATTGCTTTTGGTCTGGAGTCACATGTAGGCCAGAGCAGATAAGGATGGCAATTCCATTCCAGTTCAATTCGTTCTAAAGACATTAGCTTTTCCACCAATCGACAATAGATTCATGGTCATCATTAGATTCTTAATTCCAGATTTTTATTGAATTAACGTTTCAACATCTGCCGTGGCAGGATTCGAACCCAGAACATTATCTGGGTCTCTGGATTAACAGTCTAGTAATATCCCATAATGTGTGAACATTGACTGGCTACTTGCCTCAAGCTAAATCTGATCCTGACCAGATACAGCTAGTTTACAGTAAGACTAACTGGAAAGCAAGCCTGGAGTGGGTGAAGAGGATTTTCACACTCTGGAATCAGAATGCTCATAACGTGTGCATGTGTAAAGCCCAGTGTCATGGCGTCAGGTAGCAAACATGACGTCACAATGCCAGGACCCCAATAATGTGGAAGTCAGGTGAGTGTTAAAATTAGTAGGCCTGCTAAAAACATCATGAAGAAGCAACTATATTCATTAGCCATTGACTGGTTTTATGTTATGCACACCATATTGTATAGGATGCTTGTTTGTGAGGAGTTGCTTTATTTATCAGGAAGTGTGACAAAACTGGGTGTGTAAGGGCTGCGAGTGGGACTGTGGCTGACTTTGACAGTACAGTGCTGGGAGATCTTGCTAGGGCTGGTAATTTGGATTTCTATTCATTTCAAAACCGTGTCAGGGCTTTTCATTGAGAGAAAGGTCCATGAGGGCGCTGCAAACAAGATTTTGCAATACGGGATTTGTGCTGGGCACCGTTGTTACCAAATGAGAATTCTTCATTTAGTGGGAGGCTCCTGAAAAAGAGAGCAGAAGAAAAAGGTCAGGAGTTGACGGAGGACAGTGATGCAGTCAAATCGGCAATCCAGCACCAGCAATGGGCAGATGCAATAGTTTAGAGCTACTAGAGTTAACCAGCCCAGGCTCACATACCTGAAAATGACAGAGTGCCAGGGTCACTGAAAATTCTAGCTCTCCAGGGAAACAGTCATAGCAACCTGTAATACACCGGCTGCTGAAAATGCTTCTGATTGTGTGGGATGGACTCAACACCTAGATGCTTGTGACCCAGAGTCTTTCCCCCAAAGGTTCCTCCAAGCCTCATCTGGAGATGTGTGCAGTATCTGACTGATGGCTGCACATCACTGATGCCTAGTTGAGGTGTGCCAACAAATTTATTTTATTTACTATTGACAATGCCAGGTAGGTTGGGAGAGACAGAGGCTTTGACCGTATTGTTGGTTTTCCAAAGGTATGGGGAAAAACAGACCTCCCATATGTGGCTATTAACATGCCTCCTGGATCTCCAGGCATTCTGGAACCAGGAAAGGATTTTGTTTCTTCGATGTGCAGCTGGTACCTAACTGGTATTGTTTCGTTGATGTGCAGTTGGTAATTCAGATAGCTGCCACGATGCCCAAATACTGAGACATTGTCAGGTGCCAGGGATATTCAATGGTTTGCAGGTTTTGGAAGGTTGGCTTCTGGAGGACAGAGAATTCCTCTTAGGAAGAACACACCATGAGACCTCAAGAGGAGTGAAAACCATTCATTCACCAAGGTCCTCACTGATCAGACGATTGTTCTCCTCAAAACGCCATTGAGATACCTGGACAGATCGGGTGGTGCTTTGTAATACCCACTTGTGAGAGTGTCTCTAATGGTCACGTGATGCTGTGTGTTACACAACATAGCCCTGCATTGAAGGGACAGGATGGCAGAGAAAGATTGGGTGGATACTGCCCTTTTCTCTGATGGTGAAGAGGAGAGTGATCGTGCCAATCAGGAGAACATGGTGGGCCAAGGGAAAATCTGGATGCCAGGGCCACAAGAGATGATCCCATTATTGGGTGTGTACCAACACAACAATACTGACTTGGCCTTGCCACTTTCTTGTGTTAGCTTCTTCTCAGGAATAGTGGAGTCATGCCCATTAATAGCTATGGAGTGTCAACACGTATTATCGCAGAGAGGGACGTCATGAATGCAAACTATTCTCAAACATGATTTGGAGATGCCGATGTTGGACTGGGGTGTACAAAGATAGTCTACCACCTGATGAAGGAGCGATGCTCCAAAAGCTAGTGCGCTTCCAATTAAACCTGTTGGACTATAACCTGGTGTTGTGTGATTTTTAACCATTCTCAAACAGTTTCTCAACCATCACATCACACTCCGACAATCCATCAATACAGCTGGAACATCCATGTTCAAATATCATTTCTTTAATCATATACTTAAGTAGGATTAATCAAAATTACAACGGAAAATCATCCATGCAGACCCAAGTGTAACTCCTGGGAGTTCTTGACTCATTTCCAGTTGGAGGAGCAATTCTAACATTCTAGAACTTTCACTCATCTATTCAACTTTCTTCAATTCCTTACATTGGGACTGGGAGGAGTGTGCAGTAGTCAGTATCGCTGTGAAGCAGATCACCGCTCTTTGACATTCAATGCTGTTACCATCACTGAATCCCCCATTGTCAATATCCGGGGGGGGTTATCATTCACCAGAACTTGACTTGACTCACCACAACACAGTGGTTACAATAGCAGGCCAGAGGCTAGGAATACTGTGGCAAGTAACACACCTTCTGACTCCCCAGAGCCACCATCTATAAGGCACTAGTCAGAAATTATCCACTTGTCTGGATGAGTACAGCTCCAGCAACACTCAAGAAGGTTGACACCATCCAGGATAAAGCAGCCCACTTGATTGGCACTACATCCACTATTCAGTAGCAGCAGTGTGTACTATCTATAAGACACACTGCAATTCACCAAAGATTCTGAGACAGCACCTTCCAAACCCATAACCACTTTCATCTAGAAGGACAAGGGTAGCTTTTTAATAAAAGAAGGTACCAGTGAAGTGAATATTGATATAGGTGCAATAGATCATGATGTGATTTGGATGTAAATAAGGAATTACAGGGAATAGGTGGAAGTTGTCTGTAGGCCCCTGAAGAGTTGCCTCACTGTAGGACAATGTATAAACCAGGAAATAATGAAGCCATCGAAGAAAGGCCATACAATTTGCGTATTGATGGACAATCAGGGAGCAGATAACATGGAACTGAGTTTCTCAAGTGTATTAGGGATTGCTTCCTAGAGCATTGCACAACCTACCCAGGGACAACCTAATTTATTTTAGGGATTTATTTTAGATCTAGTAATGTGTAATGAGGTGGGATTAGTATGAGAGTTTGCAGTTAAGGCTAAAGATCACAACATAGTAGCATTTCAATTTCATTTTAAGAGAGAGCAACTTGAGTCTCAAACCAGTGTCTTAAAGACAACTATGAAGTCTGAAGAAAAGGTTGTCTAAAATGGGCTGGGAAAATAGATGAACGGCAAAATCAGTGAATGAGCAGAAGCAAATATTTAAGCAACACTTCGTAATGTTCAGTAAAATTTTATTCTGGTCACATGTAGGATTGGATGAGAAGGACTTATGGTTAACAAAAATCATCAAGGGGTGTATCCAGTCAAAAACTAAGGCAGACAACATCGTGAAAACTAGTCGTAGGCTGGAGGATTGGGAATTTTTTAGAAACCCACCGCGGATGGTTAAAAAGCTAATAAAGAGGGAGAAAATTGATTGTGAAACTAAATTGGTTAGAAATAGAAAAACAAAAAAAAAGCTCAGGGAAGTGTGGGCCCCTCCCTTCTAGGATGCAACTGTGGAATAGATAACTGGCAAATGACAGAAAAGTTAACCAATATTTTACATCAGTCTTCCCTGACCCTGTAAGCATCACAAACATAACAGATAAGCAAGATACTAATGGGAGGAAAGATCTTGTGATAGTTTCTATGATGAGGGGAAAAGTATTTGTTAAACTAACAGGATTAAAAGCAAATAAGTCCCCAGGATCTGATTGTCTGCATCCAAGAGCATTAAATAGCTGGAGATATAATGGAGGCTTAGGTTGAAATATTCCAGAACTCACTGGATTCTGGGAGGGCTCCACAGAGGGAAAACTGCTAATCGGACATCCCATTTAAGAAGGAAAGTGAACCACAGGCCAGTTAGTCTCAAATCTGTCATTGGGAAAATGCTGGAGTCTATTATGAAAGAAAAAAATAGCAGAGTATTTAAGGAAAGCTTTATGCAGTCAAACAAAATCAGCATGGTTTTATGAAAGGGAAATTATAGTTGACTAATTTGCTAGAGCTCTTTGACAAGCAGAGTTGATAAGGGGAACTAGTAGATGTAATACATCTTCCAGAAGGTATTTGTTAAGGAGCCACATTGAAGGTTATTACACAAGATCAGAGCTCACAGTAGTGGGGGTAATGTATTGGCATAGATTGAGGACTGGTTAACCCACAGAAGATAGAGATTCAGGATTAATGGGTCTTTTTCAGATTGGACTGACCTATCTCATGAAGTGCCATAGGAACATAATATCTATATGAATGAGGTGGAAGAAGGGCAGAGTGCAATGTATCCAAATTTGCTGATAATATAAAAATAGTTGGGAGGGCATGTTGTGAGGAAGTAAGCAATCTGTACGGATATATCCATTGAGTAAATGAGCAAGAAATTGGCAGATGCTGTTTAGTGTAGGAAAGTGAGAGGCAGAATTAATCCAAAGGAAGACTATTATTTTACTTTGACAGGACAGTGCAAAGGGATCTGGGTGTTCTTGTGCATGAAACACAAAATGTTAGCATGCAGATGCAGCAAGTAATTAAGAATTTTAGCCTTTTATTGCTAGGGACTTTGAGTTTAAAAACAGGGAAGTCCTGTTACAACTATATAGGATATTGGTGAGGCTACATTTGAATACCGTGCACAGGATTTGCTCCTGTATTTGAAAAATGAGAAACAGGTATTGGAGGTTGTTCAAAAGAGATTCACTTGGCTGATTCCTAGGAAGTAGGGCTTGACATATCAGGAATGGCTAAACAGATTAAGCTTTTATTCACTTCAGCTCTGATGAGTGAGGGTTGTCCTTATTGAAACATACAAGATCCTGACGGGGCCCGACAGGATAGACGCTGAGAATATGTTTCCGTTCGAGGGGGATTCTCAAACTAGGTGTCATAGTTATGGGACACCCATTTAAAACTGAGATAAGAAGGAGTTTCTTCTCTCAGGGTGTAGTGAACGTGTGGAATTCTCCACCCATGAGAATTGTGGAGGGAAGGTCACTGAAGGTCTTTAAACAAGAAGTGGATAGTTTTGTAATATTGAGGAGTTAAGGGCAATGAGTAACTGGCACAAAAAAAAAGTGAGGCCTGGGGCAGATCAGGCAAGGTTTTTGTAGAATGTTCAGACAGGCTTGAGGGGCTGAATGGTCTACTATTGCTCTGATTCCAATAAGCCCATCACACAGGAGACTAGGAGTGAATTGCTGGAACTGTGGATCAACTAGGAAGCACATGCCAATATTCCAAAGGGAGCTTTTTTTCAGGCTGTGTTCATTTATACCTATGGACAATTCTTCCCTAACACATTCTCCACCAGCCTGTCCGAAACTGATTGAAGTTGCCACAGTGCGTTGGTGGATACTCTCGGGGGATAGAGAGCCCCTGGTTTGAAATTAAACTGGCTCCATTTGGAAAAACAAAATTACAGCCAGTTTCCTCATCAAAGGAATCTCTTTCTGCATAAACAGCACAGCTTTTGGATTTTACAATAATAAAGTTAAACAAATACTGAAGGACCTGGAATCAAAAGATTAATAACATTCAGGTGTGTAAAGCAACTGCGAGCTCACATCTCTGCAGTAGGTTAGCACCGTGGACAGAAAGACTGGGCTCAGGTGTCCTCTGCGGCTCTATGGGTAAATACTTCTCATGGTTTGGTGCTGTGCCAGACAGACCAAGAGATTCCAGGTTTATTTGACAGAAAGTGTTCGATTGTCTGACGCCAGCCTGCAGGGCAATCAGGAGAGCTGTAATTAACCTCAGCAACTTGGGCCAAGTGAAAAGGGACTGTGATTCTGATGTGACGTATAGGTAGGAACACAGATAAGAATGGGATCACATTTCTCACACCTCTTCTAGTTAGACTGGGAGGTGAAACACGCTGCCTACTTGAGATAAATACTAAAACCTCAGGGCGCGATTTGTGTAGGTGAATGGGGGTTTTGAGTGGGTTCAAAGCTTATCTTGAGCAATCATAGAATCAATCCCATCCTTGCATTAGAAGCGTGAAGAATGTCTGCATCCCTGACTGAGTGTCCACGGCTCTGGGGGACCATTCAAACTCTCAGAATTATATCCCAGTAAGGATTGGAGAACTGTGTGTTATCTCTGAATTGTATTCCAGCTTGGGTTCAGTACTGGGGGACTGCCAGTAACATGGATTTGTACCCTAGCTTGGGTTTAAGTCCTGGAGCACTGTACATTGTCTTGGAAACAGCTTTGGTTCAGTACTGGAGAACAGCCAATACTGTTGAGCCACAGCTTAGCTTGAGTCAGCGCCCTCAGGCAGACAGCAGTAAATTGGAAATAGAAACAAAGGCTGCGATCTATAGTCTGCCACCTCCTGGTCATCTGTCACCTGCTATCAAATCAGAAGTGCGTTTTCTTCCTTAGTGAAACTGTATTTATGTGCATTTCTTATATATGTAGTGACTGCAATTCTTTCTGTTAATTACTAAAGGTTAATCTTGGTAAGATGATGCCTACTCTAGATTCAGTATCAAGAGCTTTGAGACCACAAGTTAGTCGCAGGGTCAAGCTTCCTCTACATTTGTTAATTTAATACTTCACACTACCAGTTGATCCCAAGTTATTCTCCCTCAATGTGGTTTAATGTCTGGAGCCCAGGTTACTTTCCCTGGTACCTCCTCTAAGAACTCCAATAGACTGGTCAAACGTGATTTCCCTTCACAAAGTGATGTTGACCCTGCCTGATGACCTTGAACTTACCTAAATGTCCTTTTATAATTCCATTAATAAACCAGCTAATGTTTTCCTTGTGACAGACGTTAAGACTGACTGGCTTTGTAGCTTCCTGCTTTCTGTTTTAAAAATAAATGAGTCACATTTGTTATCTCCCAATCCGATGGGTTCTTCCTGAAATCAAGTTTGAGAGAATTAGAATCAATGTACTATGACTTCATTTAAGATCCGAGTCTGAAGTCCAACTTGTCAGCTTGCAGCTCCAACCCTTTACCCAGTATTACTTCCATGTTGACAGTGGCTTATCTCAGTTCCTTCTTCACTTCCATTTCCTAATTTGTCACTATTTCTGGGATTTTACTTGTACACTCTCTAGTAAAGGCAGGTGCAAAATTTCTGTGCAATTTATCTGCCATGTCCTGGTTTCCCAGTATTAAATCTCCTAACTCACTTTCTAGAGGACCAGTGCTCACTTAGTTAAAATTTTTTATAAGAGTATTCTAATATTTCGGGCTAGCTATCGTTCGTGCGCTAATTACTCTAATTAATGAATTGGACTAAGTGGACTTCAACTTAAATTCTCTTAATTTATTTTATTTTCTTTCATTATGTAATTGTGGAAGGACTGTTATTCCAAACTTTTTATCTCTTTATTTTTGTCCTTTTGAAGGCTTGTAATGCTGGACTTTATGTTTCATTATTTTCTAATTGTTTTTGTCCAAAGCATTTGCACCCAGGTACCTTGGTACCTAAGATGGTGCCACGAGTAGTGACTTGTAAACTTTTCTCTGTACTCATGTGAGTACATGTGACAATAGAACTAATTCTAATTCTAATTATTTCCTTTTTTGATCACACTTTGCTCTCTTTTAAACCCTGTTCAATCTCTGAACTATCATTTATCTTTGCACTGTTCTGTACTTTTTGTTCAAATTAGATACTGTCTTTAACATTTCTAGTGAACCACAGTTGGAAGCTCCATTCCTTGGAAATTTTCTTCCTACTTGGACTGTATCTAATCGGTGTATTCTGAAAAAACCTGTTAAACGTCTACCATTGCATCTCTATCGACCTATCTTTTAACCTAATTTTCTAATTCACCTTAGCCAGCTCCGCTTTCATCTCCTCATAATTAATCTTATTTAATGTTTTGATCAAAATCCTAGGACTCCTCTTTCCCTTTCAAATTGAATGTTATATTTAATCATACTATTGTCGCTGCTACCTAAGTGGCATTTTCATTTAAAAAATCGTTAGTGTGCTGAAACTCTTTCATTGTTCGGCCTTTGTTGTTACTATCTACAGTGATACAATATTGTTGCTATCTACAGTGATACAATGTTGTAAAAACAATGACTGCAGATGCTGGAAACCAGATTCTGGATTAGTGGTGCTGGAAGAGCACAGCAGTTCAGGCAGCATCCAAGGAGCTGATACAATGTTGTTGCTATCTACAGTGATACAATGAACTACAATGATCAGACCCACTGCTCGCACTTCAAATTCCTCTTCTGAGCCTGGGCAGATAGTCTGAAGCCTGACACAGGGCGATCTGAATTTGTGCAATAAGCAGTGTAATCTGCCCTCACCATACCACCATTACATTCCCTCTAGCACCCCCCCCTCCCCAACCCCCGACTTGAATAGCTTCCTGTACCATGAAGTGATAGAGCCACAAACTGGAGGCACATTTTCCATTTGCTTTTGCCAGTAGTATTCCAACAACCTGGCTCCAATTGGCCAACAAACACAAAGAACTGGGGGACCACAAACCTGACTTATGCGCAAAACCACTTATGCTTGTTTTTTCAATGATCTTTTAAGCTGATTCCAAATTAAATTCAGCTGAACTGGAATTATGCTCACTCTACTAGTTTGATAAAGCTCATCAAATGCCTCTGACCTTCTTCAGTGCCCAGACATTGGTAGACAAGTTTTAAAAGCTTTTCCATATTAAAATATATTAAATTTTGAAGAAATTGACAAGTGTCCACCGAAGAAATTATTCAGTGGCTCAGTATAGATTTTTTACTTACTTGCAGCAATTTTAAATTGCATAATTCACAGGCAGAATACTGGTCACTTTTAAAGAAAGAAAATTGTATTAAGTTGTCACTCTTTTGCACATCTTAATTCAAAACAAAACAATTGTGTACAATCTCATCAGCCAGCGCATGAACGATTTTATGCTTGTGATTGTGCCAATGAGTTTACTGGAAACTTGAACTGCAAACTGATCTTGTCACGACTTTGATTCAAAAATATAGTTCATTGGAAATCATTTCAATTTGAATATGACAGGAAATGTAGTAACATTTTTCTTCATACTATTGTGATCAGGTAAGGAGGGGTGATTGGGTTATGTCTTACTAACCTCTGCTCCGCAACATAGTTTGATAGTTCCTGCACTCATTCTACATCAGACATACAAGCTGAGGGGTTCAACATAGTTTCCAATGCAAAAGTGCACCGTAGCTTCAAGGCCATGGGTAACAGCCTTTTGCCATGGGGACAGATCTAATCTTTAATGTTTCTCTTTGTCACAGCTCAGAAAGCCAGGTAGTGAATGGTATAATGTGGGATTATGGCCCTTATATGTATACAAGCTTTTCTATATAGAGACAACACTACACAGTACGTACCTTCATCAATAGCCTTTCTTTTAGTCTGTGTCTATATTTTTCAGCACAAGTGAGCTCCAGCTAATATCCACCATATCAAATCGGCAAAACATCCAAATGATCTACAATGAACATTCATTTTCAGCATTCTTCCTGAATACATCAAAAGTGGAAATGAATCCTTTGTGTTCTCACCATCAATTCCCTCCCCCCCCCCCACCTCTTGTATAGCTGCTCCATGTGAAATTGAACCCGAAAGAGAATCCTAATACCCTCTCCACATTCCCATAGCAGGGGCCTGTTTACTCACTCTTAATTCCTCCATTTTTCCACCTTATGCTTGGCTAGTCTCTTACCATATCCCTTCAGGGTGCACTAGCATGACACCTGGATTGCTACTTGTGGCCTGGTGTCAACTCGGTTAGAAATAAAAGAAAGAGAGATGAGCTCCCCACATCCTAAAGGACATTGCTACTGAAGTGAGATCTGCTGTTCTATTGTGGGAAATGGGAACTTAAGATTACGTGTAATTTATGCACAAACAAGAAATGCTAATTATCAGCTCCTGCTAATTACTAACTCAGGCCCTCCCTTGGTGATGAACCAGTACTCCTCCATGTTGAACACCATTTGGAGGAAGCACTGAAGGTGGCAAGAAAGCAGGATATACCCAGGGAGAGGAACTTCAACATCACCACTGACCAAGCTGGCTGTGTCCTAAGAGACAAAGCTGCTCAACCTCATACTCACCAATCTGCCTTCCGTAGATGCATCTGTCCACAACAATATAGGTAAGAGTGACCACTGCACTGTCCTTGTGGAGACAAATTCCTGCCTTCACATTAAAAATATACTACATCATGTTGTTTGCTAAATAGGATAGACTTCAAGAAGATCTAGCAACTCAAGAAAGGGCTATGGGCCATTAGCAGAAGCAGAATTGTTCTCCAACATAACGTAGCTTAGCACATCGCCCCAGTCTACCATTACCATCAAGTCTGGCTCCATGAGCAGTGCAGGAGGCATGCTAGGAGCAGCTCCCAGACATCTCTGCAGGAGTTTCTCAGAGCAGTGTGCTAGGCCCAACCATCTTTAGCTGCTTCCCTCAATGACCTTCCCTCTAACATGAGGGCAGGATTGGGGATATTCACTGATGATTGCACAAAGTTCAGTACCATTTGTGACTCATCAGACACTGAAGCTGTCCATGTTCAAATGCAACAAGATCTGACAAGCAGTAAGTAATATTTGCACTTCAAAAATGCCAAGGAATCGCGATCTCCAAAAAAAGTGAATTTAACCATCACCGTTTGATATTCAATGGCTCTAACATTGCATTGGGGGGCATGATGCTTCAGTAGTTAACACTGCTGTCTCACAGCATCAGGGTCCCAGGTTCGATTCCAGCCTTGGGCAACTGTCTGTGTGGATTTTGCACGTTCTCCCCGTGTCTGTGTGGGTTTCCTCCGGGTGCTCCGGTTTACCCCCACAGTCCAAAGATGTGCAGGTCAGGTGAATTGGCCATGCTAAATTGCCCATAGTGTTAGGTGCATTAGTCGGCGGGGGCGGGGGGGGGTCTGGGTGGATTGCTCTTTGGAGGATCAGTGTGGACTGATCAGTGTGGGCCGAAGGGCCTGTTTCCACACTGTGGGGAGTCATGTTAAAACAACCCCCACTATCAACATCTAGGAGGTTGCTATTGCACAGAAATTGAACTAGACCAGCCATATAAACACTGTGTCTACAAGAACAAGTCAGAGGCTAAGCATCCTACACTGAGTAATTCACCTCTTGACTCCTACTGTCTACCCACTCTCTACAAGGCACAAGTCAGGAATATGATTGATAGTCTGGATGAAAGCAGCTCCAACAACACTTGATATCATCTGGTACAAAGCAGACCACTTGAATGGCACCACATTCACAAACACCCACCCCCTCCAGCACCAACGCTCAACAGCAGTGTGTATTGTCTACAAAATTTACCTCGGCTCTTTAGATAGTTCCTCCCAAATTCATGATCACTGCCATCCAGAAAAACAAGGACAGTAGATACATAGGAACAGGTTCCCCTCCAAGTCACTCACTTGACTTGGAAACATATTGACCTAGTGTTGCTTGGTCAAAATCTTAGAATTTCCTCCCTAAGGGCATCGTGGGTCTACTGCAACAGTTCAAGAAGGCAGTTCTCAAGGACAATTAGGGACAGGACAGGGTCAGACAGTGATGCCCACATCCTGCGAATGAATTAAAGAGAACATTGACCATGGTCTCTTTTATACCCACCTACAAGGGCAATTGGGGGCTCAGCTTATCACATGATCCAAAAGATTGTCCCTCAGATTTGGCCCCCAAGTGCCACACTAAAGTGCCAGCCAACATCCTGTGCTCAATACCCCAGAATGAAACTTGGGCCTTGAGCCTTCTAATGTTAAAATGACAGGATGGAACAGATGATGTATCAGCTTCCCAAGGTCAAACTCCAGTTGAACTGTCTATTATTTATAAAATATAATCTTTCTTTACTGAGCTATGGTTATGACGTAGCAATATGAACACATATGACAGAGAACAGTGTCATTAAAATGAAGAGCAAATTCTAGCTCTGGTAAATGTAGAAGCCTTTAATCGTTTGCCAATCTTCCCTCAAAGCTTTCAAATTAAAATTTCTACCACCAGTAAGCTATGATTTTGGACATTTTCTCCTGGGATCTAGCTGATCCGGTTTCTGTAAAGTTGACGTTATGTCTCAGCCTGAGGTTGCTCCAGGATTTCCACTGGTTCTTCTATGAGTCTGAGAGAATATCTCTGAGAGTGTCCCTGGGTCCACTTGTGATCGAGCCCTGTCAGCCACAGGAGCAGAACAGGTTGGTGAAGCACTCTGCACAAATCACTCTTGACACACGGTGTGAAAGATTGGCCATAAGTATTTGACTGGAGAAAATCAATGAGACATGTAAAGAGAAATTTTGGCAGAAATACACAGACATCCCTTTTCACGTATGACAAACAATGTCTTCAGAAAATTATCACCAGTCTGTTTCAACATCTGGAAAGCACTAAATGAAGGAACACGTGGAGAATTTCCACAACATCGCCATTTCACGGTGGGGCCAAGGGAAGGGCTATCGAGAGGCTCTCAAAATCAATCGGATCTTTGTGGGCTGAATTCTTGCAAAATTTGGCAAAGTGTCAATTTCAGGGAGTTTAGTGAGGGATTCCCTCTGTGAGCTCCAGTGAGATTTCTCACATAGTTTTCCACTGTAAACCTCATTAAGCAGGCGGCTTCCGTGGCCTCTGCTCTCAGTTGCTCCAGTGCAGCGGCCTTCTTATTGCAGGAGCTATCTATAAACTCCAAGTGCGCACCATTTTCAATGCTATAAGGCTGGAATTGCCCTTCACAGATTGGCACCTCTTCAGAAGGAAAATTGTTCCCCCCCCCCCCCCCCCCCCCCCCAGAGGCAAATTGATGCCTTGCTTTTGTAGCAGGATCTGAGAGTCTTGGTGATGAGGAGGCCATGGTACCAAACCCTTCCAGCTTTAAACAAATTGACTCTGGAGGGATGGGCAGCAAGGTCACAAGAAGATCTGTGACCGTTTGTGCTGCTTAAGAATAAGTGGCACTGTCTTCACTCTCTGCCTCAAACTCACTTCAACTCTGTTAACACCCCACATCCCACTGTGGCTAAAGGTTTACCAGTCTCACTATTGCATGCAGCATCTTCCCTCAATGGTTCTCTACCACCCCATGCCCCCCAATCTACTAACCCTTCATGCCCTCTGCGCTTCCTTCTCGTTCACTCACTGTGCCTCACTCCCTTCCCTCTACCTATGCCAACACTAACAGCTGAGCCAGCCATTTTCATCTCCCTCCTACCCTCCCTTTCTTCCCCAGTCTGGGTGGTTGGGTGGCTGACATTAGTCACTTTACCTCAGATGAGGAGAGGATTGTCAAGTTCTGTGGGAGAGGATAGAGACCATTCCTGATGGACAGCTGAGATCTCCATGTCCTGGCAATCAAACAAGCTGTACAGTGCTGTACTGCACAATCCCCTGTTACCACCATGGTGAATGAGTTCACAAAATGTTCAATCCGTCAGCCCTCTTGAGCAATTCATTCTCTTCCTGGTCTTATGCACCCCATGGCTCTTGTCCACAAGATAAAAACAATGACTGCAGATGCTGAAAACCAAATACTGGATTAGTGGTGCTGGAAGAGCACAGCAGTTCAGGCAGCATCCAACGAGCAGCGAAATCGACGTTTCGGGCAAAAGCCCTTCATCAGGAATAAAGGCAGTGAGCCTGAAGCGTGGAGAGATAAGCTAGAGGAGGGTGGGGGTGGGGAGAGAGTAGCATAGAGTACAATGGGTGAGTGGGGGAGGAGATGAAGGTGATAGGTCAAGGAGGAGAGGGTGGAGTGGATAGGTGGAAAAGAAGATAGGCAGGTTGGACAAGTCCGGACAAGTCAAGGAGACAGTTACTGAGCTGGAAGTTTGAAACTAGGATGAGGTGGGGGAAGGGGAAATGAGGAAGCTGTTGAAGTCCACATTGATGCCCTGGGGTTGAAGTGTTCCGAGGCGGAAGATGAGGCGTTCTTCCTCCAGGCGTCTGGTGGTGAGGGAGCGGCGGTGAAGGAGGCCCAGGACCTCCATGTCCTCGGCAGAGTGGGAGGGGGAGTTGAAATGTTGGGCCACGGGGCGGTTTGGTTGATTGGTGCGGGTGTCTCGGAGATGTTCCCTAAAGGGGCGCCTCCTAGCAGAGCGCTTTAGGGATCATCGCCGAGACACCCGCACCAATCAACCAAACCGCCCCGTGGCCCAACATTTCAACTCCCCCCCCACTCTGCCGAGGACATGGAGGTCCTGGGCCTCCTTCACCGCCGCTTCCTCACCGCCAGACGCCTGGAGGAAGAACGCCTCATCTTCCGCCTCGGAACACTTCAACCCCAGGGCATCAATGTGGACTTCAACAGCTTCCTCATTTCCCCTTCCCCCACCTCATCCTAGTTTCAAACTTCCAGCTCAGTAACTGTCTCCTTGACTTGTCCGGACTTGTCCAACCTGCCTATCTTCTTTTCCACCTATCCACTCCACCCTCTCCTCCTTGACCTATCACCTTCATCTCCTCCCCCACTCACCCATTGTACTCTATGCTACTCTCTCCCCACCCCCACCCTCCTCTAGCTTATCTCTCCACGCTTCAGGCTCACTGCCTTTATTCCTGATGAAGGGCTTTTGCCCGAAACGTCGATTTCGCTGCTCGTTGGATGCTGCCTGAACTGCTGTGCTCTTCCAGCACCACTAATCCAGAATCTTGTCCACAAGAGACCAGTCCCTCCAGACGTTGGGTTCACTTCCACCTCAGAGGAAGTCCTGGCAAGGCTACATTCTGCATCCTTCACCAGATTAGGTTCTGATGCCTCAAGTACTCTGGCTAGATTAAACTCAGGAGCACATCTCTGGCATGCTTCCATAGCTGGCTGAGGAGGAAACAACCCAGATCATTGGCACTCAGAGCACAGCTAGCATCAGCCCAGCCCCAGGCAGGAGAGGATCACATGACAGCAGTCATTCATAACTTCACCAAAATGCACAAGCAATCACAGGAACTGCAGGCAAGTTTGTCAGAAACACTCAGGAAACTGGATTGAATGTTGAAGCAGTCTCCTTTCATTTGCTGTCCCATGCTGGCCCTGGCATGTGTATGTCTGACTGTGATCATGGACACCTTGGTGGTTGCCATGGAGTGTCAGGACTAGTAGAATGCGGTTTGGTCGCCAGATAGGCTTGCAGACATGAACTAAATCATTTTAGCCATTGTTGTTCTCCATCAACAACAAGGTAAGACCTTGACCTCCCATCAGGTGCGCCCTCTCATGAGGAGACAGGGTACTGCAAGCAGGCATCCATAGAACAGGAACCACATATCACACCACCCTCACCCCTCTCAGTGGTCACCTCTCAGTAACCTCCAGAGAGACCTGCTCCTCCACCTCCATACTATCTGTGGGCCCCAAACCGATTGAAGTTCAGGCTGAGAAGGGTGAGCCTGAATCTGACCAGGATATTCTCAGCATGTCAGAGCCCTCTGAGCCCCAGAGTCACCTCCGAGGCCAATGTGTTCCACTGTAGGGCAGCCTCCATCCTTCCCAGCTACTGATCCCTGCATTGTACCGCAATATAGAGGAAAAGCCAGGATAAAGAGCACTTTCTGAAGGTAGATAGATGGCCCAGATGACACTTAGTTGTAAATAGAAGATCACCTTTGTAAATAAATTAGCTGTTTACATCATCATCTGTCTGACTGACTGTGATTTTAGCTGAGGCTACAAGAATTAAGCTACAGTGAATTCACTCCTCAGTGCTCCATGATGTTAAAATGTGGCCTGACGGAGTATTACTCTTTCCCTAATACCCACTGCAACATAACTTCTTGCCGTTGTTGAATATGAGTAGACAGGCAGGAGGCTGGAAGAACCCAGCAAGCCAGGCAGCATCAGGAGGGGGAGAAGTCAACATTTCGGGTATAACCCTTCCTCAGGGCTACACCTGAAACATTAACTTCTCCACTTCCTGATGTTGTCTGTGTTCTTCCAGCCTCCTGCCTATATATCTTGGATTCCAGCATCTGCAGTTTTTTTTTTGTCTCTAACCATTGTTGAATATGGGAGCATCAGATGTTGTAAAGCCTTCAAATAATTAATAATGTTATCTTTTATTTGACATTTGCATTCAGGAAAATGCAGGGCTGTGAGGGCTACAAGCCTTCCCAACATCAAGGCATTTATAGTCAAAGATTGATAACCTCACCCAGCTCAGATCTATTTGACCTGGCTGTTAATTCGGTCCTGCCTCTCTGACTGTGCTCTGCTCTATTATTATGGAGGCATGTTCCTCCTGCTCAATGTCTTCATGAAGTCTAGAGCTGTACAGCACAGAAACAGACTCTTCTGTCTCACTCGTCCACGCTGATCAAATATTCTACAGGACTCTAGTCCCATTTGCAGCATTTGGCCTATATCCTTCTAAACCCTTCCTATTCATGTACCCATCCAGATGTCCTTATTGTAATTGTACCAACCTCCACCACTTCATCTAGCAGCTCATTCCATACACACTCCACCCTCTGCGTGAAAAAGTTACCCCTTAAATTCCTTTTAAATCTTTCTCCTCTCACCTTAAATTTATGACCTCTAGTTTTGGACTCCCCTACCTTAGGCAAAAAAAAACCTTGTCTATTTACCTTATCCATGCTCCTCATGATTTTATAAACCTCTATAAGGTCACCCCTCAGCCTCTGACGCTCCAGGGAAAACAGCCCCAGCCTGTACAGCCCCTCCCTATAGCTCAAATCCTCCAACCCTGGCAACATCCTTGTAAATCTTTTCTGAACCCTTTCAAATTTCACAACACCTTTTCTATAGCAAGGAGACCAGAATAGCACGCAGCACTCCAAAAGTGGCATCATCAATGTCCTGTACAGCCGCAACATCACATCCCGACTCCTATACATAGTGCACTGACCAATGAAGGTGTGTGCCAATCACCACCTTCACCACCCTGTCTACCTGAGACTCCGCTTTCAAGGAACTATACACCTGCACCCCTAGGTCTCTTTGTTCAGCATCGTTCCCCAGGGACCTACCATTACATGTATACATTCTGCCCTGGTTTGCCTTTCCAAAATGCAACACCTCTCATTTATCTGAATTAAACTCCATCTGCCACTCCTTGGCCCATTAGCCCATCTGGTCAAGGCCCCTTTGTAATCTGAGGTAACCCTCTTCACTGTCCACTACACCTCCAATTTTAGTGTCATCTGCAAACTTACTAACTGTACCTCCTTTGGTCACATCCAACTGATTGAATTAAATGACAAAAAACAGTGGACCCAGTACCGATCCTTGTGGCACACCGCTGGTCACGGGCCTCCAGTCCGAAAAACAACCCTCCACCACCACCCTCTGTGTTCTACCTTTGAGCCAATTTTGCATCCAATTGGCTCGGTCTTCCTGGATCCCACGTGATCAAACCTTGCTAACAAATCTACTGTGTTGAACCTTGTCAAACACCTTGCTGAAGTCCATATAGACAATGTCTATCTTCATCAATGCTCTTCGTTAGTCCTTCAAAAAACTCAGTCAAGTTAGGGAGACACAGGTTCCTGTGCATAAAGCCATGCTGACTATCCACAATTCAGGTTGGAGCTACACTCTAAACTCTTTAGAGTTCATCACATCCCCTCTTTGCCTGCTCTAGTTGTACACATCACAATGTGCAATGATTATGAGGAGGCAGATGGCTCAGTGGTTAGCACTGCTGCTTCACAGCACCAGGGATCCTGGTTTGATACCACCCTAGGGCAACTGTCTGTGTGGAGTTTGTACATTCTTCCCATGTCTGCATGGGTTTCCTTTGGGTGCTCTTGTTTCCTCCCACAGTCAAAAAGTGTGTAGGACAGGTGGATTGGCCATGAGGAATGCAGGATCATAGGGATAGGAAGGTGGTTTGATGCACTTTAGAGGGTTGGTGTAGATTTGATGGGCTGAATTGCATGTTTCCACACAGTAGGGATCCTATGATTCTATGTAGTAGACTCTTGCATGAAGACTCTGGTGACAGAGAGGGGTGCATCATATCTGCACCTAGCCTCAGCTTGGGGCTTTTTTAATGGAGTCATCAGCTGGTGGTTACAGAGGGTACTTTTGTGTTCCTGCAGATACACATGTAAAGCACAACCAGCCCTTGAAATGAAGTAGGAAGTTGGGAGTTACTAAGGATTTAGGCATCAGGGCAGCTTCCAGGATACCTGATACAGGCTCACAAGGTGTGGTAGGTGATGATCACAGATGACATGGTCATTGACTGATTGGAGCCCTTCCATATTAATGAAGTTAGCTGCATTATGAACTGGTGATCTTAGCCCAATGTGGGTACAATCTGTGGCAGCTTGGCCCTTGAGTAGTCTAGCAGTTGACACCCTCATTTGGTGATGACATTACACCGTGCTCACTGGATGAATGACATGATGGATGAAATGCCTGTCTCTGTGTGAAAAGTGGCCTGGCAGCAGCTTTGCCATGTAAGCTGTGGGTGAGCTCCAAAGTGCAGCATTGAAGTGGTGAACTGTACAATATGGGAGCCAGAGACATGCCATGATAATGTGGTGAGATTGGTGCATGACCAATGACAGCCTCCAGTGAGGGTGGAGCCAAAAATGTTAAAATAGTAAAGACACGGACTCTTTATGAGAAGATGGGTAACTTCAGGTCGATGGAGAGCGGTGGACTGAGGACATGAGTACAAAATCAGAAAATGTTATATTGGTTTAGATGCCAGATTTTGTGGATCATTACCCACCAAGTGTGCCATGTAATGTTGGGGATTGCTGGCTAACATGGAGATCTGGGGGAACAAGTGATATATTGGAGCTGCCAGTAATCTCACATTAGGAATTGCCATTATTTAGTGTCACTCCATGACCTGGGAAAACAGTCACTTGCTTGGAAATGAGGTGAGATTAGGCAATAATGAGATGTTAATGCAGGTTAATAGGCCCCTTATTGTTTACCAGTGAGACCCTCACCTTACTATTAAAACCTTATGCTCAAAACACACTTCTGTTGCTCAATGTTGAGAACTTTATTATTTCAATCTCACCATATTTTCCCAACCATCTTTCAGAGGCTGGGACAATTTCACCCAGAGTTACTATAAGATTCAGGGAACTGTGATCCTTTCACTGGAGATCTGTTGGGGTTGTGAGGAATGGAACCAAAAATGTTAAAATAGTAAAGACACGGACTCTTTATGAGAAGATGGGTAACTTCAGGTCGATGGAGAGCAGTGGACTGAGGACATGAGTACAAAATCAGAAAATGTTATATTGGTTTAGATGCCAGATTTTGTAGATTTGTTGACTTCTGGAATAGATTAAGAGAGAGCAGTTTATTTGCCCTCAGCCTTCAAAGAAGTGCACAAGTGATTGAATGGGGCCAACATTGACCCATATTATCTGGTACTAAAGTCGTCAATAGTTAGCATCCTTTAAGGGTCAGAAGAGAAAGTTCTAGAATTCCTTTCTCCTCACATTGACATAAAGGATTTCCTCTATAATTTGCAGGAGATCAATAGGAGGGGGAGAATTGAGTGTACATTTTGGCTGTATCGTGTCTGCATGTGACCAATTTGTTCCCATTGACATTTTTTTCATATGACCAAACCCTTAAGCCCCAAATTACTGGCAGACAATGCTTTCCCTAATTATCTCTAATCACTGATAATCAGTAAACACTAATATTGTAATAACAAAATGACTCAAATACCACTAATGGCTGTATAGTCCCCCTAACTGTAGAAGTATTTAAATCGATGCACAATAAGTGTAACTCCACACTGTCTTTCCTAATCTGGTCACAATAGTTCACAAAAGTGAACAGTCAATATTTGAATTCCATAGTTTGATTTTATTACCTGGGACTTTGATGGACTGAAATTGTTTCAAAGAGGAAAACCACTGATATAATCTGACCACAGTAAATACTTGACTACAGGTTGAACATGAAACTATCAGTGAATAAGCACCATTCTGAACTGAAATTAACACTCCCATGATGAGATACTGAAACCAGTCAAGTGAAAAAAGATGAACTCCTGCTTGCTTTACACTTTTATGAGTTCACATTTTGATTATAAAAGACTTACCTGCAATTATCCAACTTGGAGACAATGAACGCAGACATGGGAATATGCTAATGGGTTATATTTCATACTTGTTTTGGCAGGGCTAGGGTGAGGATTGTAACTTTCACTTGAGAAGGATCTGTCTATCTCCCTGCTTGCTCAAGAAGGACAAAGCAACCAGTGGCAAAATAACTTGGGGAAATATTCAAACACTAAGAGCTCTGATATTTGCAATATTCACAGCTTCTGTTGATCCAGGATACCCTGAACTGACCGTGGTCTCAGATTGAAGTCTAACATTGTGAGAACACACAAAAAAATTTAAACTGCATATTCTTTTATCTTCCATTTTGTAGTTGACACTATACCCTTTTGAACTATCCACCTGTCTGTGGCTGACATTACTTCTTTATTATTTTTCATGGGATCAGCAAGTAATAAAATTACTTTAAAAGTGGAGTGCTAATTCTCTCCTTCTCAACTGGCCGTAACAATCTTCACACTGCCCCACCGTTCAACTTAATATATGCTCCCCTTTCCCGGTGTTTTTCCCTGACCTTGCCTTGTCCCCTCTGCAGCTGCTGGCTCCTTGCTGAATTACAACTCTTTGGGATCTGAAAGTTTACTGGCAGCTTACTCAAAATGACCTCTTATTAATGACAGAGCTGAGACAGTGTGGTGAGACTCCAGACTGGAGGGAGAATGGAATGGGTGAATATGGTAAGGATGGGATCAAGCCAGATAAGAAGAGCTTTTGAATTTAACGTCAATTCCTTTGTGCCTAGAAACCAAAAGAAACAGTATACAATATTGAAAGGTGGAAGGTGAGCTTTGTTCTTTCGAACAGATTCATTCCAGAGCAAAACATTGGGTTGCATCCCAGGATAATAAAGGCTGCTCTTTGTTACCTGCACATTATTGGTTTTGGAATCTGGATTTCCATCTACAAGGCAACAGAGTGCAGTTCTTCAATCAACGAAGATGCATCAGCCAACAAGGTCTGGCAACTCCTTTCAGTTCCCTAAAAAAAAACCCAGCATAAACAATTCCCCTGTCACCGATTTAATTGATGCCTCTTGTACTGAATTACCCATAGGAGAAAGAATTCCATTAAATCTGTTTGAGAGTTTCTAAACCCGGCACATTACCAGTATAATTATGATCATAGCCTCCCCTGTGTAAATGTACTTCAGTGGATTTTAAGCCATGCTTCATTGGGAAGCACGCTGCTGTGTGCCAACATTACGCCTTAGTGGGAACAGCCAGTTATTGGCAGGCTTTATCTTCTTGGTACAGATATTTCCAAAACCCAGGAGCAACAAACTAGAATACCAGTGCAGCACTCAACATTACCAAGAGATTTTGAACAAATGGGTGAATAGGCTGAAAAGTGGCAGACCAAGTTCAGTCTGGATAAATGTGAGGTATTGCATTTTGGTAAAACAAACAGGGCTAGGGCTAATACAATTCATGTTAAGGCCTTAGGTAGTGTTATGGAAGAGAGGGACCTAGGGGCCCAGTTACAGGATTCTTTGAAGTTTGCATCACAAATAGATGGAGGGTGGTTAAGAAGGCCTTCATTGCTCAGTCCTGTAGTGTAGGAGTTGGGAAGTCATGTTGAGGTTGTACAAGGTATTGGTGAGGCCTCCTCTGAAATACTGTGTTCAGTTCTATTTGCCCAGTTCTAGGGAGGATAGTATTAAGCTGCAGAGGATTCAGGATAGATTTACCAGGATGTTGCGGGGTATAGAAGGTTCGAGGTATAAAGAGAGGCTGGATAGCTGGGACTTTTTTTCACTGGAGCATAAGAAGTTGAGAGGTAGCCTTACAGAAGTTTATAAAATCATGAGGGGCGGAAATAGGGTTAATGGGAGGTGTTTGGCCCCAAGGATGAATGTTTTCAAGATTCAAGGGCAAATTTTTAAGGTGAGAGGAGAAAGATTTAACAAATATAAGGTGGGGCAATTTTTTTACACAGAGGGTGGTTCACGTGTGGACTGAATTTCCTGAGAAAGTGATGGATGTGAACACAATTATAACACTTAAAGGCATTTGGATAGATACATGAATAGGAAAGGTTTGAAGGGAAATGTGTCAGGAGCAGCCAGGTGGGACCATTTTAGTTTAGGATTACATTCTGCATGGACTTGTTGGACTGAAGGATCAGTTTCTGTGCTCTTAGACCCTATGACCCTATAACCTGCAAAAACCATGATTCCTGAAATTGACTGTCCAACTGTCACCTATCAACTCTATGTAAGCTACCCTTGGAGACTGATCTGGGTATCTTTTAAGTTCTATGGGCCAGGAGCAGAGAGGTTGGGAGGTGATGGCTTAATGGTATTATCACTGCACTGTAATCCAGAGACCCAGGGAATGTTCTGGGTCAAATCCTGCCATGGTAGATGGTAGAATGTGAATTCAACAAAAATCTGGAATTAAGAGTCTAATGATGACCATGAATTGATTGTTGGAAAAACCCATCTGGTTCACTAATGTCCGCAAGGGGAGAAAACTGCCATCCTTACCTGGTCTGGCCAACATGTGACTCCAGACCCACAGCAATGTGGTTGACTCTTAACTGCCCTCTGGACAATTAGAGTTGGGCAATAAATGCTGGCTTAGCCAATGACGTCTTATCCCATGAATGAATAAATAAAAGCTAGTTTGAGATTACGTTCAGCATGGACTGGCTGGATACAAGGGTTTGCTTATTTCCATGTTGTGTGACTCGGTGACTCTATAACTGAAGTCGGAGCGGCCAGGAGCATGCACTCCAGTGGAATACTTCCGATTGCATTCATCAGTACATTGGGTACTAGAACTTCCACTCGGGTGGGGTCGGTGCTGTGGTATGGCTGGGAAAGCTGGAATTTCTCCCATTGCCCAAAGTAAAACCATAGGGAACAATCAGGCGAGCAACAGGGAGTCTATTTATGTGGAGTTGGAAAATGTTAGCAGTGCTACATTAAGACTTGGCTGGAGAGTATTGCACAAAAGATAGTAACATAGGTTGGAGTATTCCCAAAATCACACCAGGCTGCAGTATGTATGACTCAGGTTAGAATAACAGGTGAGAAGGTGTTGCACATGGACTGGAGTTGTTTTTATACACAGCATGTCACTGTTTGCACAACTCTTATTACAATGTAGATAATTAAAATCGGAAATATGCTCAAGTGTCTACCTCACATAAATACAGCATAATCACTACCCTCTCACATACCAGTACAAAAATAGCAGAGTGATTTATGCTCAGGCAGGCTTAACTTTGAATATTTTGACACTGGAATGGTGTGTTCCATCTAAAGCTCAGAGCAAGGTTTAGTTTTGCTAGTTTGTTCTTAAGAAAAGGTTCAAAAACTTTCTCAGAGCTGTCAGATAATAGAGTTGAACCATCAGCAAGTACTCGTGTTCAACAACACCATTCTTTGCTTTGAGAAAGAGTTTTGTTGTTAAAGCAGTGGCCTTTTGATCAAACCGCAGCCTTTCGGCATGATTCACCCAGCACAGGGTCTTTTGCTTTGTTTGACTTGGCTGTGGAAGTGCTGAAACAGTCAGAGGAAACATGGTCGGCCACAATAGTATGTGCAACCTGAGGGGCTCTCACACAACCTTTCACACCAGATTGTCACACTCAGAGCAATCCAGCCAGCCCTCAATCCATATGACCCACAATGTCACCTCTTTGGCATATAAAACATTTGTAGCAAGTCCAAGAATTGAACAGAAATCCATGAAAATTTTATTTCATCATGTTATGTCATGTCAGCCTCATGCAATCTTTCCCAAGTTCAAAATAAACACTTCATTCAACGACGACTTAGGCAAAACCACATTTATTAAACAGTCTAACACACAAACTACATGTGAATGGCAGCATAGGCAGCAGGTAGACCTGTAATATTGCAGATGTAATCATTACACCTCCAAAGTAGGTAAAAGTATAATTGTATCTACTATGCCGAATGGTCATGTGAACTCAATTAGACATAAGTGCTTTGTAGTGAATGGAACAAGGGTCATGAGATTCTTGATTGCAGTTGCTAACCTGGACCAATCAGGGAGCCCTGGCTGACAGATATAATCAGGCAAATTCCCCCGGGTGTCCTTGGAGAAGGAGCACGCGGGTGTCCACTGACACCCTGGAGTTGTAGAAAAAGAGAGGAAAAAAAAAAAAAAGAAAAAAAAAAAATAATCAGGCAAATTCCTGGTGGTGGAAATTTGAATAAAGATTCGTGCACTCTGTGTCTTTTCACTGTGTCTCACACCTGCACACACACACCATGGGTGCTGGGGAATAAAAATAAGCACTACCGCACTTAGGCGGTAGTGTGGGGGTTAAAAAAAAAAAGGAAAGAAAAAAAAAGATATAAACAAAAAAAAAAAAAAAATAAAAAAATAATAAACACAGGAACCAAATAAGCACTACCACAGTTAGGTGGTAGTGTGGGGGTTAAAGGAAAAAAAAAAAGAAAAAAGAGAAAAAAAAAAAAAAAAATCAGGCAAATTCCTGGTGGTGGAAATTTGAATAAAGATTCGTGCACTCTGTGTCTTTCACTGTGTCTCACATCTACACACACACACCATGGGTGCTGGGGAAAAATAAGCACTACTGCAGTTAGGTGGTAGTGTGGAGGTTAAAAAACAAATAAACAGGCAATTCAGAGAGTCTCCTCATTCAAGGGACTGGCTTGAAGCTGGCTGGTCTGAGGCCCCGAACTGTGTTCATGTAAATAAAGGGGGATTTGGTTTGGGTCACTGGGCCCTCTGCTTGTGTTATTTCATGCTTGAAGATTAACCTTCTGTGACAGCGTCTTGCTGACCCACAATGCAGCCTTTCTCTTTATCATGATCTCGAGCATGTGACTCAGGCAGACTGAGAACTATAATCGGAACAAAAGACATTTAACTATATTCTCCCCTTTTAATTCAGAAAAGAAAAATCATTGGACTTGAAATGTTGCTCTCACCACAGATGCTGTTTGACCTGCTGAGTTTCTCCAGCACTTTCTGTTTTCAAATATATATCCTTTAAGTTCAGGAAGAGCTGCTAATGAAATGCATGTACATCCAAAGCTCGAATTAATTGCAGGGGAATAGCTGTAGTTTTAATAAGTAAGAGGATTTTCTCTGTAAGAGTCAGAGTCACAGATGGTGACCCCTGTGGTCATATGTGTTTCCTTCATCAATAGTTAGATACATGGCGGCTGGAAAGAACAGAACTTTTTCAATGTGCAGTTGATTTTGACTAGCCTTAGGCATCATCCAGTGAATGTGTCATGTTACCCTCCTTTTAAAGCACTCCAAAGCGCTTCTTAACCTTGAAAAGGTTGGTGTGAGGGGGGAAAGTGCAAAGGGAGTTTGATTCCTGAAGGGTGACAGTTCAGTCAGGGTCAGAGGCTGGTGTCTGGTCTGACAAATGGACGGGGTTGATTTGTCAGGTCCAGGATTGGTTAGACCAGAGGGCTGGTGGGGTGGTAGTGACTGGGCAGAGGGAAAGAGGTTTTGGGGGTTTCCAGGTCCGGTGCGGGGGGTATGCAGAGGGTCAGGTTAGAAGGCTGGAGGGGTAGCATGTCAGTTGGGTGCATCGATGAATCTCTGGCAATAAAGCGTCCTGCAGCAAAGTCTAGCTAAACTCACATATCAAACAGATTTCACATAACTTGCTGTTAAAAGGATGGAAACGTTTGAAGGATAAATAGCCCCAATTAGAAATGGAGGCTCCAATAAGGCAAGCAGCATAGTGAAGGAGAAGAAGCAGAGGGTAGACATCTATTTGCAGCAGCTCGAGTTGTTGTCAATCCACCACTGCTTGCTCCCTTTGACATTACTAAAACCTATTCATCTGCCAACATCATCAGTCCCAACTCAGGTATACATCATTACCGTCTCGGTCTGGTACATATATTTGGGAACTGGTCTTTGAGATTCTTTTTGACTGCAGTCTTTCACAGTGAGTTTTGATTTATGAAGAAAGAGAAGGGAGAAACATCCAGAAACTGTAAGTCTGGTTCTTGTATTAAGAACAAGTGTGAGCTGTGTAGCTATTTCAAGTGAAGCGTTTTTAATTGGCTATCAGCTCACAGCAGGATCACACTCACAAGGGCATAGGTAAGCAGTGTTCTCTGAAAAGATCCATTTTTGCTGTTGCCAGTATTTTATGATCTCATTGGAAACTTGGCTGTGAGTTTTACTCTATATTTACATCTCAAAGATGTGCAGGTCAGGTGAATTGGCCATGCTACATTGCCCATAGTGTTAGGTAAGGGGTAAATGTAGATGTAGGGGTATGGGTGGGTTACGCTTCGGCGGGGCGGTGTGGACTTGTTGGGCCGAAGGGCCTGTTTCCACACTGTAAGTAATCTAATCTAATCTAATCTAATCTAATTATCTGTATCCAATTGAAGGCACAAACCAGGTATGCAACCTCGCATCGGTACACAGTATAATCAATACTGGACCAATCCTTCTGAGATGAAACTATCTGCAGTAACATTAAAAATATGAAAAATAGAATGGTGCATTTGGCCAATAGTGATAGCCAAGAGGTGGTGATATTTGTCTATCTTTTGCTTGAAAGCAAAAGGAAAATTATAGGAGGTAGGGAGAGATAGGAGGTCCACCTCAGTATTCAGAGATGTCTTTAACAGATGATGTTTTTATTGAAATGCATCTTGGGATATCCTGCCTACACAGTGTTCTCTTGCATCTGAAAGTAAAATATCGGAATTTGGAGGTACAGTACACACTCCAGTAAGGTTGTAATTCAGAGGCTGGATGATAAGCTATAAGAGTTCTCTATTGAATATAGGAGACTCCTTAACCATGCTTACAGTTTATCCTGATGATCAGAAGTTCACCTATGGTGACTTGGGTAATAAATGCTGGCACAACCAGAGAAACCTGTGCCCCATGAATGAATAACAATGCATCTTATAAGGAAATGCGAGGGAACCACGTGAGCTTAGTGTTGAAAGAAGTTACAGATTGGTTCATGAAAACACATGCTTTGCCTCTAAAAGAATCAATGAAATCATGAAATGTTTCAGAATTGAAGCAAACCAATCTGTACTGGTGTTCTTTCTTCAAAAGACCAGTCTTATTTAGCTGCCTACTAATCCTACTTTTAAGCTTTCCTCTTTCTCAACCATTGCCAGTGGAGGGGCGTTGGTTGAGAACAAGGAATAGTGTAGAGTCAGAGCAACTCAGGGGGTGCTGATTATCAGTGACATTGTATACTTCACCACAAGGATGTGCCTTTAACACTTCTGTGCAAATTCTGGGAGAAAGAAGGGCAAACAACTTCAAACATTTTACAACTCTGAATGAATATTATAATTGGATATAAATTCATCAGGATTAACTACAAATAGACTTTCCTCGGTATGTCCACTTACTAATCAATCAGTACTCTCTTCTCAATCAGTCTCAATATTGGTTTCCCCCTTCAATTGGTGTTTCTTGCAAATTGATCAGATGAGTTAAAAATGAAAAGTTTCAACAAAATGTATATTTTTTATCAGCAACACTGTATTCTCACTCTTCTGGTCCTTCCTATATACATTAACCTTCCTCATTTTTGTTAAATCATAGTCATTATGGCACAGAAAGAGGACACTCAGCTTGTTAAGTCCATGTCTTTTTATATATCTTTATCTAATTCTCTTGTACACTTAATTTGGGAATATATTCCATTCATATTGGAGAATTCCACATTTTACCAGACTCTTAAACCTTTTCTCCCCTGCCTTCCTCAGTGGCACAGTATACAGCCTGGAATCTGAGATGCCAGAAATTGTGATTCACAACAATAATCTCATCATCCAAATTCAGAAAACATACAGTGTACAAATGTCTCATTGCAAGGTCTCTAAATTTATCACAAAATATAATCATTTAATAACTGGGGAAAGCAGATTTAATTATTTCCAGGAAGAGCTGTCATATTTCCCTTCAGATGTGGTGTTGCCTTCTGTTGGACACAGTGCAGGTCTCCCTTTACACTATCCTGACAATGTGTCTAAACCGCAGGCTCACGACTCTACGCACTGCCAAGAATGTTCTGGAGTGTATCTGGGATTGCTTCCAGTTTGGAGAAGACAGATAGTATAATCAACTGTCTTCTCCTCTAAATCAGGGATGTATTGGGCAGCCTTTTTATCTTTTGTACTTGGACATGATCGTGTTCTGGGTGTAACGCATAAAAATGTTGAAAGTCTCTTGTGGATTTAAATATCGCTTGCTCCAATCTGAACAGATTGGATTAAAAACCTTGATTAAGGAAATTAAAGCTGCTCAATTTTCCTCCAGCTGAGGTGAGCTCACGTGATAATTTGCACTTACCCAAGTACAAAAGAAGAAATTTCAACTTTTTCTCTCAAGCCTTCCTTGCGTCTTAAAATCTTTGGAATCTAACCTTATGTCCCTTTATTACTATTTCTTCGTTCATCTCCTTCCTCACTGTCCTTCAGTTGCTCTCACACTGTAGGGGTTGGTAGCTCAGTTGGGTGGATTGTTAACTGCAGGGCTTAATTCTTTGCGCCAACTGAGGTCCTTTCCTTCTGAACCCCGCCCCTTGCCTGAGCTGTGGTGACCCTCAGGTTAATCCACCACCAGTTGTCTCTCTCTCTCTCTCTCTCTCTCTCTCTCTCTCCAGTGTCAAATTATCCCAATTGTCCAGTAGGAATGTCACAATTCACCTTTTTAGTCTCGATCCTTCGGCTGAGTTCCAGGATCAGATAACGAGACACGTATTTCCTGAATTGTGATTCTCAGTGATATTTGCTATTGTTGCAAGGAAGGCGTTTGTTAGGAGGAAACATATTGCTGAGGGCAAAACAAATACTGACACAATGTCTTTTTGAAAGTTATTATAAAAAAGACAGAAAGCAGAATTGTCCCAGGCCCTAAATGACAGACTTTCAATTTTAAGGCGAGAGGGGAAAGATTTAGAAGGGACCTGAAAGGCAACCTTTTTTCACACATAGGATAGTTTGTATGTGGAATGAACAGCCAAAGGAAATGGTAGATGCAGGTACAGGTTACAACATTTAAAAGACATTTGGACAGGTACAGGAAGAGGAAAGGTTTAGAGGGATAGGGGCAGAGGAAGCCTGGCACAGACAAGTTGTCTGACTCTATGACTCTCTAACATAGGCTATCGTACCAAGAACAAAAGGTTACATTTTTCAGCAAAGTCTTGGACTTTGAGAAGAGATTCTCACTAGCAAACGATGAGAGGCCTATTAATTGGGCATTACCGTTCATTATCAAGCTCATTATTACCTAATCTCACTTCATTAACATGCAAGCTCCCAGCAGCCAGATAGAAACTGCGATGTCAAGAATTCCTGGTAGGAAGGTTTTAGCTCATTTTTGGCTCCACCAGATCTCCATCATGGACAGCCAAAAAGGCTATTCAGAGAGATGTCAAAGTCCTTCATTTCCCATTAATGTTGATATTGAGGAACAGTGGCTCGAGCAATGGAATGCATGTCCATGCTCATACCCAGCAGACTCGAGGACTCCTGTACCTGGTGCTCTGCCAATGCACGCCACCCTTGAAGTGGTTGTGGAGGGGACAAGATTGTCATACACCTCCTTCTGGAATGTGCCTCTGCAAAACAATTCTGGAGAGGAATGTAGTGGGTTTTGCTGAGGTTCGTCCTGAGCAGTGCTATGACACAGGACGCTGTGCTCCATGGTCTGTTCCCTGGGACGCACACTGAAACAACCATCAACTACGCTTGGAGGACGATCACCTTGGTGAAAGATGCTCTTTGTTCTGTCCGAAACCTGTTGATCTACCAATTGAAGAAGTTGACCCTGACTGTGTTGCAGACTGGCACATTCCAAGGTCCAGGGCAACATCGACACACCAAAGCTTGAGGCAGCCGCTGCCAAGATGCCAAGTGGGGAAAGAGCACCATGTAAGGTCCTTCTGCCAAAGAATAATGGGGGGACATTCAGTAATTGGGCTCCGCTGTTGCCTCAGCTAAATGCCAAGAGGTTGACTGTAAATATAGAGAATGGTAAACGTCAGGACTTAATTTGTTCTCTGTAAGCAAACAAATCATAGATCTGAATGGCTTCATTAACTGTACATGCACATAAAGATTTGTTTTTATGAATAAAGTTTTGCAATAAGCCTCCATGACAGCTGCAAACCTTCCTAGTGAGCCATCCGATGTACCTGAGGCAGCAGGGTCTCAATGGCACTGCAGCAGTATGTATGCAGGGTTTGTGCCAGTTTTCCCAGTGCCTCTGACAGACCTGCCTGCTGCACCTCTGTCTGCTGTGTATATGTTAGGAACCACTGAAGAGGTGCCAACACAGTGGAGTCTTCTCACGCCTACGACTGAACAGGAATCATTGACCTTCTTCCTACCATGCTGGGCATTGCTCCAGACTGTGGAGATCATATTAACCCAGATACTGACCACAAACCAGGCTGGCAAGCTCCAGTCTTCCGGCTTGCTTTGCTGGTGCTGAGGGAAGTAGTAAACCCTTTCTGCAGCACCCCTTTCCCACAGGGTCTCCTGGGCCCTACCCATAAAATGAGGTGACAGTGTTAAGTTTGGGGAAATAGGGTGGTACAACACGCTGGGCCTTGTGGAGGGAAACCTTCCCGACAACTTGATAAAATTGACACTTATCCAAAGTATGGGAAAATGCAGCCCATGACAATCAATTGAACATATTGTATAGCAGTAACAAGTCCTTAACCATTGTCTTCATGTAAACACAGTAGGGGCATGGAACAAGTGCAGAAACCTAACAGCAGAGGACATTAATTCCTTTCAAAGCTGCTGTCCAGGAGTAATAGCATTCCAGGTGGAGGAGGGCGATACAACACAGTAATCAGAGAGGAAGTCACTGCAGAAGGGTGCACAGGTTCACCTCTTTTATCTTTATTGTTCCTTAAGGAATGGACATAGATAGAGAGAGTCATAGAGGGTATAGCAAGGAACTCGACCCCTAGGTCCAACTCGTCCAGAAATCCTAAATTAATCTAGTCCCATTTGCCAACATTTGACCCGTATCCCTCTAAACCCTTTCTATTAATGTACCTGTAAAATGTTGTAATTTTACCAGCCTCCATCACTTCCTCTGGCAGCTCATTCCATGGATACAAGATTAATATGAACAATGTAACATTTTGCAGCTCTGCTTCAATTGTACTTGGCACAGTTCTACAACGAATGAGGAAGGCAATCAATAGCCAGAGTTTCTCCTTCCTACTGTTGTTTGGTGACAGTCTGCTGGGAGACTACAGACATCGATTATGGACAGCATTGATCTTGCTTCTACTGGTTTCACAGTCTCCTGGACTACTCGTACGAATGGTCAAGTGGGTTTAACCACAAAACTCGCAGGATCTCTGCACTCACATGATGTCAGTGCCTTCAGGAAAGAAGGGCAGGCAATCAGAAGGTTAAAAAAGAACACTTACAAACTGAAGGCATGTAGGACGCAGTGTTTATTGTTGATTGTCACGATCTTTGCTGCAGCTGTGTGTGGAATGGTATCCACCTGCGATAGGCATCATGTGGGATCTCAATCACAAACTGCAGCTATCAGTCACCCTGAGCCCACTTCAAAGCCTAGTGTTATCGTGCAGCAAATACGCAGGCGTTTGTTCAGGAGTTTCTCCCTGACTGTGGGTAAAAGGAGAACAAACTCCCTTATTCAGTGCACATTCTGCTCTACCAAACATAAAAGCACCAGGCACACAAAAGAGACGTGGCCCTGCATTGAATTCTGAATGCGAGAGTCTTTATCAGTGAACTTCCTTCACAACAAAACAAAAATATTAACTCAGCCGAATCACCCAGACCCTGAAATTACAAACAAGTTTGGACATTATTTACTTGGAACCTGGGCAACCGAGGAGAATTCTGGGAACTAAAGAGGACAATTTAAGGAAATTGTGCTTCTTTACTTCTGAAAAGAGAAGTCTTTGAGGTGGTCTAATGGAAGAATTTGAGAGTGAAAGGTGACTGTGAATATTAGCAAAGTTTTCTTTCTGGTGATGAGTTCAAATACCAGAAGGCATGTCTCTAACCTGAGGAGACTTATTTTGTTTGGTACATTATTTGGTGGTGGAAAGGTCAATTGCGTGGAAAAGCAATCAAAGAGATAATTCCTTCTTATCTCAGTTTTCCTTAGAGTCTGACATGAGATTAACGAATGAGGGAAAATACTTGCTTATTTAGGACTTTGCTCAATGGTGTGATTTTGCCTCAAATAGAGTGTTTACCTTTTGTAATCATGTTTATGTTATCTCCCAAAGCAGAGGAAACTAGGTGTGGATATTGTGCTATTGAAGGATCTGACTATATTTCTTACAGCTAACTATTATGCACTGACATTACATTCTTCTGACATCTATGTGTTGGGACTAATATTTAGCTGTTAAATTAAACAGAGTAGCATGCTTCCAGCAGGTAATCCCAGAGTAAGATGGAGAATGAGGCCTTTATACCGTTGAGTCACACGCTTTGATACAATGCTGATATTTTGAGAATATCTCTGAAAGGTGTACTGACACGCTGACAGTGAGGCATAGTACACCAGTTGAGGCTATAACATTAAAGAATATGGAGAATGTTTCTCAATTGAACCCCATAAGTGAAGAAGCTGCCTGGAGACGTCAAGATTTGGAGATGCCGGTGTTGGACTGGGGTGTACAAAGTTAAAAATCACACAACACCAGGTTATAGTCCAACAGGTTTAATTGGAAGCAGGTTTAATCCGAAAGTTAGTGTGCTTCCAATTAAACCTGTTGGACTATAACCTGGTGTTGTGTGATTTTTAACTTTGGAGACGTCAAAGTAGACTGATTGTGAGCTGCTAGAGATTATCAGTGTTGAGAGTGTGTTGCTGGAAAAGCACAGCAGGCCTGATTCCTGATGAAGGGCTCTGGCCCGAAACGTCGATTTTCCTGCTCCTCAGTAAATGCCTGACTAGCTGCGCTTTTCCAGCAACACACTTTCAACTCTGATTTCCAGCATCTGCAGATCTCACTGTCTCCTGCCAGAGATTATCATACTTTCAATAAATAGCGCCTTAATTTGGAGGTAGGAATTTATTGCAGATGGCTATGAGGGGCTTGGAACAGCGCATTAGGGAGTGGGGACTTTTCATTGTGGAGCAGCGGGTAGTATGGGTTCAGAATTTACAAAAGCTCAAAACAAAAGCTTTCAGATCCATTCAGATGGAAAACTCTGAAACAGGTTTGGGAAACTGTCTCCAAAATCTTCACCCAGCGATATATGTGAGGAGCTAAGGATCTCTTTAAATAGTTGGCCTCCCAACTCGTTTTGCTGATGAGTGTTTAGAAGGTGCTGCTTGTCAGGTAAACAGGAACACTCTTTTGCATGTATTGTCATGGCGGCAAATTACAACCCTGAATCACTAACAAGCATATTGAACGTTTAGATTAAACATTTTTTTTTCGAGCCAAAACTGCAAGCCAAGCCTGACTGATAAAGTGACTTCTAAGAATGAATTTCACCAACTGCTGGAAGATTCCCTTAAGTGTTGCACTTTGTAAATTATCAAAGAAGCTTCAAAGAGAAAGTCTTCAAAAGGCAGAGGTGGAAGGCCATCTGATTACCTCTTCTCAGCCAGCACACATCTCCTGTGAGTTATATTCAAGATGAGTTTTAACACTAATATTACTATGCTACCCTTCCAGGAATATACAAAATATGGTTAAAAAACTATAACTGTCTCTGTGTGCTCATGGGCTCATATGCTGGTATGGACTACTGTCCAGTGAAGGTCACAGCTTAAGAATAGCCATTAAATACCCCTGTACTGCATGGAAAAAGAAAAGATGCTTTCTTGCTCTGAGTGCTGGACGTTAGTCAGCAAGCAATCATGGTTGAAAAGGAAACAGAAAAAGGGAATTTCAGCTAACTTACAAAAGCACAAATCTCAAAATCAACTGGTAACAACTAATAGTAACTTCCATTATCTGCTCTTCATAAAGAAGCTAGTGAAGGATTAGTGTGTCCATTAAATTTTACTTCCTTTGGTCTAATTTCTTATTTCTAATCTGTCTGTCTGCGTGCTGCACTATCATTCCTTCTCATGTTTATTAACTAATAATCCCACTCTTCCTAAACTCAAGGAACCCCACTTAAATGGGCTCCTTTTAAAACCCACTTTCAGTTGTGTTTGGGAGAAAGGTAACTGTGATGGTAGGATCTTTTCTACATTAATGTTGCTGTAACCAACTCTGGGAGGGGTTGGTGGTGAATAAAGAAGCCATGATGAACAATTTGGGTATCCTGTTTGGAATCATAAAAAAAACGGAAACCTCATTTGGGAACTGGCTGTAGAAGCATGTATGAAATTGTCACCTTTACTGAAAGGATCTTCCTGATTTCAATTCATCCCAAAATAGGAATATATAACAAAGCTGCTATATACCAGCACCCTTTCTACACTGTGTCTAATACTGTCTGAGGCAGTGTTTACTGGAAATCATGACATTCATAAGCAGGACCAAATCAATACATCCAGCAGATGCCCATTGTGATTAAGGCTACTGTGGGATGTGGCTTCTCCTATTTGACACAACTCCTAACAAATTGGTCCAATATTCAGTATTATCCATCACTCCCAAAAACTATCACCTCCTGACCCAATAGACACAATCCTCCTCAAATCGTTCAGACACTATCCTCACCCAAACCCAAAGACTCTTACCCAAACACAAGTACTATCCTCACCCAGCGAAAAGAAGGTTTGATATAAATTTACTTTGTATGAAGGCCAGGAGCATAGTAGCTGGAGTCTGCCAGTTAACCCCTCCAGTCTGTTTGCTATAACATTTACTTGTTCTGACTTTAGTTAATACCTTTGGGCTGGTAAGTGGCATCTATCAAGTTTAGATTTAACAACATTCATTGAGCTAGCATTTGCTGTTCTTGGAAGGAGGAATTGAAATCTTCTACCAGGAAGAAATGTTTCCTCATGTCTGTGCTGAACTGTCTGGCACCGAACTTAGTGAATCCCTGTCCTACACACAGCCAAAACAGTGGGTGAAGTTTTTCTCTACTGGCCTCACCATTCCTTTCAAATACGAAAAGTCTCAATCAGTTTAGACATCTCCTTAAAGACACCTAACTCTCAGAGTTAAAGGGAAAATACTGAAATGTGGGGCACAAACCTGAACAACTCTTTCAAAGAGCTATCACGAGGAAAATGGGTTGAATGGCCTCTTTCTATGCTTCAAGATGCTATGACTTAAAAATTCCTTTAACTTGCTATATTCCACTGCAAGCACTTCCAGTCAATATAAGTTATAATCTAACTCTTTGACCCTTGGTAACATGCTTTTGAATTTGTACTGTAATTCCTCTTAAGGTGTGCACTCCAGATGTGATCGAGCCAGGGGATTTGTAAAGAAGTAGGAAAACATCCTCTCCTTTATATTCTAGCCTTTGAGATGTTAAGGCAAACATTCCATTTGCCTTTTTGATTATTTTTTTGTATCTGACTTCTAACTTTCTTTGGACCTCCAACGTTCCTTGCTATTCACAATGTTAAAATAATACTCTGATCTAAACACTCCGAGTATAAGATGGATAATTTCACATTTATCTGGATTTAAATCCATTCGTTACAGGTTCTCCCAGATGAATATCATGTCTGATGCCACCTGAACCCAGGCTCTTTATTGTACAATTAAGGTGGTTAATAATCCAGCGAATAACTGAGGCCCAGCAGAGATTCTTGTGGGTCTATTTTTGCCGCCATGTTTGAGTTTGAACATATGCCTATTATTCCTCCTAATCTCCTAATTTAGCTGAATAATTTTAATTTCAAAGCTATAATAGGAGCTGCCACTTCTGTTGAATCTATCTGAATGCCTCCCATAAGTTCATGTAGACCAGCTAGTCATTTCTACATTGCCGATTGTTGTACATTGGCACCATGTGGATATTCAGCCTGGTTCCACAGGAATTGCCTGAGATATTAAATACAGTTCCTTGGGACAACGACCCTGCATTGGGAACCCTCCAAAAGGTTACTGAGAGACCGGGAGTTCAGAGGGCTTTCAATCACTTATGCTAAATATCAATTTAGGAAAAGTTACAGGATTAAGACCTACTCTAATTCCAGGGTAACCATTAAACTGAAACCCTGACTCAGCCTCATATCTGCAACTACATCTCTCTATGTGAGGGGGTGGGGGTTGGTGATGTGTGAGGGGGTGGGAGGTGGTGGTATGTGAAGGGGTGAGGGTGATGTGTGAGGGGGTGGGGTAGTATGAGAGTGTGGGGGTGTGTGAGAGGGTGGGGTGTGTGAGATGAGGTGGGGTGTGTGAGGGGGTGGTGGTTGATGGTGCGTGAGGGGGTGGGGGTGTGTGAGGGGGTGGGGGTGTGTGAGGGGGTGGGGATGTGTGACAGGCTGGGGGTGTGTAAGGGAGTGGGGGGGTGTGTGATGAGGTGGGGGTGTGTAAGGGGGTGGGGGTGTGTGTGATGAGGTGGGGTGTGTGAGGGGGTGGGGTATATGTGATGAGGTGGGGTATGTGAGGGGTTGTGGTTGATGGTGTGTGAGGGGTTGGGAATGTGTGAGGGGTGGGGTTGTGTGTGAGGGGTGGGGTTGGGGGTGTATGAGGGAGTGGGGGGTGTGAAGGACTGGGGGTGTGTAAGGGGGTGGGGGTGTGTGTGATGAGGTGGGGGTGTGTGAGGGGGTGGTGGTTGATGGTATGTGAGGGGGTGGGGGTGTGTGATGAGGTGGGGTTGGGGGTGTGTGACGGGGTGGGAGTGTGTGTGAGGGGGTGGGGTTGGGGGTGAGTGAGGGGGTGGGGGTGTGCGTGTGGGTGAGAGTGTGTGAGGGTTTGGGGTGTGTGTGAGGGGGTGGTGTTGGGGATGTGTGAGGGGGTGGGGTGTGTGTGAGGGGGTGGTGTTGGGGATGTGTGAGGGGCTGGTGATGTGTAAGGGGGTGGGGTGTGTGATGATGTCAGGGTGGGGATGTGTGATAGTGTGGGGGTGCGTGAGGGTGTGGGGGTGGGGGTGTATGAGGGTGTCGGGGTGGGGGTGTGTGAGGGTATGGGGTGTGTAAGGGTGTTGGTGTGGGGGTGTGTGAGGGTGTGGGGTTTGTGAGGGGGTGGGAGTGTGTGAGGGATGGGGGTGTGTGAGGGTGTGGGGGGTGTGTGATGGTGTATGAGAGTGTGGGGTTTGTGAAGGGATCGGTGTGTGAGGATGTGGGGTGTGTGTGAGGGCATGGGGGATGTGTGATGGTGTGTGAGGGTGTGGGGTTTGTGAGGGGGTGGGAGTGTGTGAGGGTGTGGGGGTGTGTCAGGGGGTGGGGGTGTGAGGGGGTGGGGGTGTGTGAGGGTGTGGATGGCTGTGAGGGGGTGGGGGTGTGGGGTGTGTGAGGAGATTGATTGAGTGGGGGTGGTTTTGGGGATGTGTGAGGGGCTGGGGGTGCATAAGGGGGTGGGGTCTGTGATGGTGTCGGGGTGGGGGTGTGTGAGAGTGTAGGGGCATGTGAGGGTGTTGGTGTGGGGGTGTGTGAGAGTGTGGGCGTGTGTGTGAGGGTGTGGGGGGTTGATAGTGTGTGAGGGTGTGGGGTTTGTGAGGGGGTGGGAGTGTGTGAGGGTGTGGGGGTGTGTGAGGGGGTGGGGGTGTGTGTGAGGGAGGTGGGTGTGTGTCAGGGGGTGGGGTTGTGGTGTGTGAGGGGTGGGTGTGTGTCAAGGGGTGGGAGTGTGTCAGGGAGTGGGGCTGTGTGAGGGGGTGGGGATTGATGGTGTGTGAGGAGGTGGGGTGGGGGTGTGTGAGGGGGTAGGGGCTGATGGGGTGTGTGCAAGTGGGGTGTGTGTGTGTGAGGGGGTGGGGATTGATGGTGTGTCAGGAGGTGGGGGGGTGTGAGGGGCTGGGGATTGATGGTGTGTGATGAGGTGGGGTTGTGTGAGGGGGTGGAGACTGATGGAGTGTGAGGGGGTTGGGGTGTGTGAGGGGGTGGGGATTGATGGTGTGTGAGGAGGTGGGGTGTGTGAGGGGGTGGGGGCTGAAGGTGTGTGAGGGGGTGGGGGTGTGTGAGGGGGTGGAGACTGATGGTGTGTGAGGGGGTGGGGGTGTGTGAGGGGGTGGGGATTGATGGTGTGTGAAGGGGTGGGGGCTGATGGTGTTTAAGGAGGTGGGTGTGTGTGAGGGGGTGGAGATTGATGGTGTGTGAGGGGGTGGGGATTGATGGTATGTGAGGTGGTCGGGGCTGATGGTGTGTGAGGAGGTGGGAGTGTGTGAGGGGTGGGGTGTCTGTGAGGGGGTGGGGATTGATGGTGTGTGAGGGGGTGGGGGCTGATGGTGTGTGAGGAGGTGGGAGTGTGTGGGGGGTGGGGTGTGTGTGAGGGAGTGGGTGTGCGTGAGGGGGTGTGGGTGGGGGTGTGGGGTGTGTGAGGAGGTTGGGTGTGTGAGGGGGTGGGGGTGTGTTAGGGGGTGGGGCTTGATGGTGTGTGAGGGGGTGGGGGTGTGTGAGGGGGTGGGGCTTGATGGTGTGTGAGGGGGTGGGGGTGTGTGAGGGGGTGGGGGCTGATGGTGTGTGAGTTAGTTGCTGCATTAGGAGTTCTGGAAGTCTCTGACATGCCCTTTTCAGGGTGTGTCCAGCCTCTGACTGAAGACTGGAAGACCCGGGGCATTCTCTCTATCTCTCAAATTTATTGACGTGCTCAGTCACTGCATCCTCTGTTACAGATTCCAAACAATTCCATTTCAGATGTCGATTACCTGGTCTAGAATTTCCAGATTTCTTCCCCTCACCTTAAACATTGGAGCTACATGTCCCAGTCAAAGGCATGAGAGAATTTTCGAGAATTATGACTAAAACATCTTCAATCTTCTAGTGACTTTCAACCCCTGATCTGAAAGTCAACCCCAGTTGCTCCCTCTGATTACCAGACTTTAAGGACTTCTTCTTTCCCTTAAACTGTTTCCTTGCTTACATTAGCTTCAGCTAGTTTCTGATGAAATAATGACTGCCAGCTCCATTGCAATATACACATTTTTCTGACAATATTGATTAAAGGCACAGCTAGCAACTATAAAGACTGTTTACATTACACTGTCCCTTTGGGATCCTGTGGTGCAGTGACAGCATCCCAAATTCAAAAGTAGAGTGTTCAGGATCATGTCCCACATCAGGACAGCCACATTTGAACAGGTGGATTCAGAAACAAAGCTTCATGAGAGCAGTTCTGTGGTGCAGTGACAATGTCCCTATCTCTGGGATAGAAGGTCAGAGTCCAAGTCTCATGTACTCTGGAGATGTTTCAAAATACTTCTTCATTCGTTTTCTTGAATGTTAGTTTTTAGTTAGAATATTATCAATCTGTAAAGGTTCAAATTAAACGTCAGCAATCAGTGGAACTGGGTTGGTTTCTCACTCCTTCATTGTTGGGTACTCAGTCCTCCTCACTGGTGTACACCCACTCGCTGGTCAGCAGGTTTGCTCTTCCTAACACTTAAGCAGGTCCTCACTCATTCATTCATTCATGCAAATACTTTCCTCTTCACTAATGATCCGATTGTACCCCACTTTTTGACCGTGGCAATCTGTCGTCAGAGATATTCAAGCAGTGCAGCACTCTCGTCAAGGCACCCCTGAATCCGAGTGGTCAGAACACAAAACTGTGAAACTCCTTCACAAATCAGGTTACTGTATCACAACTGCAGCATTCAATGTCTGAACCAGGCAGGGTACTGGCTTCAACGTGAAATTAATTACAGGAAGTGAAATAATGAAAGGTAAAGAAAGCTGAAATGAAGAGAAAAAGAAACTGAAAGAAAAAGATATAAAATATAAAATAGTTGAGTTATGTTTATAAGCTGGTTAGAACAATTAAAAACTAAAGGATGGAATGTGTCAATTATGAAAGTTAAATTTCCATGCTGGAAAGGGCTCTTGTAAAACTGAAAATGTTCTGCACTGTTAAAAGGATGTTTAAGCTGGTAAGGACAAGAGCTCATTATTTTGATGAGACACATCTGCATCAATCCGGAAATCCAACAGTGAATTGACACCTTTGTGCTGTTCACAGTGGGTGTTTTTGATGGTGGAGCTGTTGTTGTTGGGAGAGGTTATATATCCAGGGAAGAATAACAAAGCAAGGGAATACCTAATAAACAAGAGGATATTGAGATGGGGAAAGGAAATGAGAGATCTTGGTGTGCACAGTGTGACAACACTATTAACCTTGATTCACTGAGGGATGGTCTCGTCTTATTAACTTAATTGAAATTTTTGTGGAAGTGAACGGAGGATTGATTAGGATTGTGTAATGTTTGCCATCTCCATGTTTTTCATTAGGTATTTAACAAAAATGCACAAGACAGACTGGTCAGGAAAGATAAAACACATGGGCTACAGGGGCAAGTGGAAAGTTGGATCCAAAGTTGACTCAGCGACAGGTAAAAAGTTTATATTTATGATTTTGACTGAAATGTGGGAGATACTTTCCTCTCCAATGATAATCCATGTGGACCAAACAAAATTACAATGCAACAAGTTAACACAGACTATTAGGAGGGTGCACTGTTCTTTAGCCATGCGACTCCTGAAGAGGTATTCATGCAGCAACAAGATGACTGAGTGTGGGCGGTTGACTGTCAGACATGACCTATGTGTTCGAGACCATGGATACAAGGGCACAAAAAACATTTGAGTAGTAGCTGTCCATTAAGTGTTGGAATGAAGAGGGGAAATCGATGAAACTACAATCACTAGGAGAGTGGTGTTGTTCAAAATGACAGAGCTTTGGGCTGTCAAGTCTCTGGGTCTAAATGGACCGTCTCATGGTCTTAGGGGACAAGACTAATGAGGTAGTACATGTGCTCATATTAATTTTCCAAAATTTCCTAGAATCAGTTTCATCAGACTGGTAAGTAACAAGTGTAACATCTCTATTCAAGAAGAGGGAGGCAGCAAACAGGAGATTTTTGGCCAACTAGCTTGTAATGTGTCAAGATAGACAGGCAGGAGGCTGGAAGAGCACAGCAAGCCAGGCAGCATCAAGATGGAGAAGTCAATGTTTCGAGTGTAACGTAATGTGTCATGGGCAGACTATAAGACCATATAATATAGGGCCAGAATTAGGCCATTCAGCCCATCAAGTCTGCTCTTCCTTTCAATCATGGTTGATATGTTTCTCAACCCCATTCTCCTGCCTCCTCCCCATAACCCTTGATCCCCTTACTAGTCTAAAACCTATGTATCACTGTCTGAAACACAGTCAATGACTGTCAGAATCAATCATTAAGGAGGCAATAGCTGGGTTCTTAGAAAAACTCAAGGTAATTGGGAAGAGTTCATAAAGGGGAAATCATGTTCAATGAAACCATCACAATTGTTGAATGGCATAACATGTACTGTGGATAAAGGGGAACTTGGAGACTTGCTGTATTTAGAGTTCCAAAAGGTTTTTCACAAGATGCCGTATCAAATGCTATTGGTGAATAAAAAAGCTGATGGTGTTGAGGGTTAGCATCTTAGATTGGATAGAAGATTATTTTTCCCCAACCAGCTGGAGTGTGCACAAATGGGTCCTGGACTGATTAGAAAGTATAACAAGTGAAATCTCTCAGGGTGGGATACACAGTTATTACAAATTACATCAATAATTTGGATGAGGGGAGTAAAAGGGTTAAATTTATAGATGGCATAAAGATAGGTAGGAAAGTATATTCTGAAGAAGTGAAATATTGATATATTGAGTGAGTGTGCAAAAATCTGGCTGATGCATTATTATAATGAGAGAAATTGTGCAATTTGCTTTGTTAGGAAGTTTGAAAGAGTATTACTGGAACAGAGAGCAACTGCAGAATTCTAAGGCACAGAGGAATCAAGGTATTTTAGTGCATGAGTCAGAAAGGGTTAGTGTGCAGATATTACAAATGGTTAAGAAGGCAAATAGGATGCCATTCTTTTATTATGAGAGGACTTGCACTTAAAATTATGGATGTTATGCTTCTGTTATCTAGGGCTTTGCTGAGGCCACACCTTGAATACAGTGTGCAGTTGTTCGCTCCTTATTTGAGGAAGGATGTAAATGCATTGGAAGCAGTTCACAGGATGTTTCCTGGATTGATAGCTAGAATGAGTGGTTTGTCTGATGAGGGTGTTTGGACTGGGCTTGCTTCCACAAGACTTCAGAAGAGTAAGGGCTGTCTTGATCGAAATATATACTATCCTGAATGATCTTGACAAGGTGGACTCTTGTGGGTGAGCCCAGAACTGGGGAACACTGCTTGAAAATGAGGAGTCAGCCTTTCAGAACCAAGATATTGAAGAGTACTTTTTTTTTCTTTCCTATTGCGTGACTTTGGGACTCTGTACTTCAGAATAAGGTGGAGCTGGGGAGGTGGGGGGGGATGGGGGGGGTAGTTGCTTAAATACCCTTAAGTTAGGTAGATTCTCCTTAGGGGAATCAAGGATTATGAAGGGTAGATGGGAATGTGGAATTCAAAATAAACAGATTGGCTATGAACTTCTTTAATGTTGTAGCAGGCTCAAAGGGGCTGACTGGCCTACTTTCACTCCTATTTCATATGTTCATCTATCTGTGGTTTGGGTAACTGGGCAATTTGGAGAAATAAAGTTATTCATTGGGGGAGGGCAAACAAACCAAGCAAATGCCCAAAAGTCAGGGGGTTATTGAGAGTGATGGTGGGGATGGGAGACCTTGGAATGCATACCCAAAAGTCTCTGAAGGTCACAGGACAGTTAGATGAGGTGACAAGGTGAGATTATTTCTTCATTGGGTGAGGTCTTGAATACAAACTCAGGGATGTAAAGCTGGAGGTGTAAAAGACCCTAAATACTCCAAAGCTAGGGTTTTGTGTACAGTTCTGGTCATCACATTAGATGAAGGACAGTACAGAGGAGACTTACAAAGATGTTCCCAAACTTGAAAATTGCAGCTATGAGGAAAGATTTGACAGGCTAAGATTGTTTTCCTTAGACCTGAGGACAGTCAGGGGTGACCCGTGGTGTACAAAGTAATGAGGGGCTTGGATAAAGTGGACAGGAAAGGCCAGCTCCCCGAGTGGAGAGGTCAGTTACCAAGGAGCACAGATTGAAAGGGATTGGTAGGAAGTTGGAGGCGACATGTGGAAGGTGCTGTGAGTCTGGAATTCACTGCCCAGTTTGTGGTTGAGACAGAAGCCTTTAACCCAATTCGAAAGGAACCTGGATGTGTCTTGAAAACATTGGAACCTGCACTGTGATGGACAAGATTAGAAGTGGGATTAGAATGGGAGCCATTTATTCAGCTGGCACGGACACGATGGGCTGTTTCTGTGCTGTAACTTCCTTATCGTTCTATAGTTTTAGGAGTGGCACATGTCAAACCAGTAACTTCTAGTTTTCATGTTTAATTGTGCATCTCTGCTGGCTAGATCAGTTGCTATCCGGGTTGCTCGTAATGGTAGGTGCTATTATCCTCACGGTCACTGTCAGGACAAAGTCTGCCTCACTTCATTACATGAACTTACTTAATTCACCAGCAATGGACAACATCATTGCTTCTCAGCTCTTGTTGGATGAGTCCAATTTCTGTACCCAGCCCAGTCTTATGTGAAGAAATGATTCCTGATATTAGTCCTGTTCTTGACGAGTTAATACTATGTCTTTTGTTCTGCAATTGTGATGTAGAATCAAATGTTTGCAGATTCCTTTCAATAGGCATTAGGCCCATTAGTTGATGGGGTAGTATTGTACATTCCCCATTTTTAACATATTTCCTGGATATTGTGTACAGCCCTTTGATCTGCCACAAGTAGCTTTGATGTAAAACTATGAAAGAGTCTGAAACAGACTGGGATTGTGTGTTTATCAAATTTGGAATCACATTTCTCTGCCACTTGGATCCGGTTTTGATAGTCTATCCAGAATCAAATGATGTGTTATGAGCTGTTATTTACATTACTTTGCTCGGGTAATAAATAGAGAAAGTTCAAAGCTTGTTAAATGGCAGGCACCTCTCTCAGAAGATTTATAAGGTTTCCAGTTGGGAATGTGGCCTGGATGTGGGGGAGACGGACAGAGTTTTTGCTGGTGGTTTTACTGGGAGAAAGGTGCCATTTCATTGTCATTGAATGCGGATGAAGTACATCCCTTTAAAAATAAACTGTACAACTTGCTGTCAAAAATACACCCAAAAAACATGTCAATAATCACTGAGCAGAGGTTTGCTTGATACAGCATCCTGTCAAGTGGTATATAAGCTTGCTTTTGTTTTATTCCAGAAGTTGAATGATCCACCCAGTTGTCTCCTTTACCTTTCCCGAAGTTGCTAACTGATTGCAGGAGGAGAGCTGACTTCTGGACATTGGAGCTCTCTGCTGCTCCCTTCATTCAATGCCTTTGCTTCCAGACAATTGCAGCCCAGGCTGACTATCGACAGAAGGCTTTGTAAATTGCTGCCTCAACATGTGGGATTGGATACTCCTAACAGAAGGGGGTTGGTTAGTTCAATTGGCTGGAAGGCTAATTTGTGATGCAGAGTGACGCCAACAGCATGGGTTCAATCCCAGAACCTGCTGAGATGACCATGAAGGACTGTCCTTCTCCACCTGTCCCCTTGCTTGAGGCAAGGAGACCCTCAGGTTAAACCATCATCTGTCATTGCTACCCTTCGATGAGGGAGTAGCCCTGTGGTGACTTTATCTTTACTCTTCATTGTATTATTTAACACTGAGGTTCACTAGAGTTCTCTGGTATGTGGATGATATAGCAAATGCCAGGCACAAGCCACCAATAGTGGAACCAAGGATTACAGATCATCTGCACATTAATGAAATGGGAGTCCTTCATTAGATTGAACTCCACAATGTTGTCGTGTTGCTCCAGACATTGGAGAATACAGAGTAGTCCTGGAATCAAACCCAGGCTCTTCCAACCTTATTGCAAACATTGGACTGAATCATGCTATATTTTGACTAAATGTCAATTTCTTTGAGTTTCACAGAGGGTTTCTCTCCATGAGGCTCAGTGAGACTTTTCCCTGTTTCATTAACTAGGTAAAAACAATGACTGCAGATACTGGAAACCAGATTCTGGATTAGTGGGGCTGGAAGAGCACAGCAGTTCAGGCCGCATCCGTAGAGCAGTAAAATCAACGTTTCTGGCAAAAGCCCTTCATCAGGAATAAAGGCAGTGAGCCTGAAGGGTGGAGAGATAAGCAGGAGGAGGGTGGGGGTGGGGCTGGGGACAAAGTAGCATAGAGTACAATAGGTGAGTGGGGGAGGGGATGAAGGTGATAGGTCAGGGAGGAGAGGGTGGAGTGGGTAGGTGGAAAAGAAGCTAGGCAGGTCGGACAAGTCATGGGGAAAGTGCTGAGCTGGAAGTTTGGAACTGGGGTGAGGTGGGGGAAGGGGAAATGAGGAAACTGTTGAAGTCCACATTGATGCCCTGGGGTTGAAGTTTTCCGAGGAGGAAGATGAGGTGTTCTTCACTGTCTCCCCTGCCGTATGGTATCCCTCTCATCCAATGGCCATCTATGTTTTACCACCCTTTGCAGCTGCTCACTGCATATACTGGACTAGACTGGCAGTGCCACCTTTAAACTCTGGCTCAACATTTGGCGAAGCATCTGCTCCATCATTGCCCTGGTCAAGGAATGGGTGGCATGATATCAGCTATCTTCATCAATCAGGGATTTTCTTAATGGTATAATGACCAGTCCAGGAAGGCCCCTGGATCCTCGAATACAGCAGGTACACCAGAGTGCTCTAGTATGTAGACCCCCTGGCACATACCACAGTACCACCATGGAGTGTAGTTGTGGGTACAAAACTGAGAGATCCCACACAGGCCATGTGATCAAATGTCTGGATTGAGACCTTCATCCAGGACCTTCTGGCTCAAGTGATGTTGCTGCCAATGAGCTAAAAACTATCAACTGAAAGAGGAAAGAAGAATTGACAGGAACTCAGCGTTTTGGTATGAACAGAGAGAACCTTTTCATTCATTGGAACCAGTCATGTAAGAGTTCAAAGTGACTGCACCTCACAGCCCAGTGGAGAGGACAGTCTCTCACTCCTGCAAGAGTCAGCTCTTGAACCAGTGCCCAGCACAGATCCATCACAGTATCCCAGGACACACGGAGTCTGTGATAATGCTGCGCCTCACTCATCCCAAAAAGAATGGATTCAAGGGTGACCCTGATGACACTCCTCCATATAATAAGCCATGCTGCATCCCGAGCGCTATGTATGGCGTTTTTACGGTTCTGTGGGAAAGCCACCTACAGTACAGGTTCTACACTGGCTGAGTGAACAACACAGAACAGAGTATTGGGATTGTTTCAGATGCTGAACCCTTCCCAGCCCAGCCCCTTATTGGCCATGAAAGGTCCCATTGCATGAAGCACCGTCCATCATTATATCCAACAATGACCACTATCAAGCTACCTTGAACTCTAGATTTTGTTTCAATCAAATTCAAACTTTAATCATCTGTCATGGTGGGATTTGAACTCATGCTTTTAGAACAGTAACTTGTGGTTCTGGATTACTAGCCCAGCAACATACCATCATATAAAGGGGATTGGTTCCATGTCTTAGAGCAACCTTGGAAGCTGGCACGTATGGTTCAGCATTTGAATCCCACTCTCATTGTACATGCATTTCAGGTGCTCAATGACATGATTGGAAGCAAAGTGTAGCTGCGTTTTGATTGATACCTTTGCCCCCTCAGTGCCCTCTTGTCCAGCAGAAGTGGAGCACATGGTTTTTGCCCATCGGCATATTGCCGACTTTGCCTGCCCTGTTCCAGTTGCAGGTCACTTCCAGCTAATGACAAATGGTGGCAGAGGGCACAGCTCACAGAAGGCACTCCCAGCACTGGGCTCTGCCTGGTCACCACATTCTCCACCAGAACCTCCACATGCCTTTTTACCTTGCACTTCCTGGATAGCCCATCACAAATGATTTCTCCACATGTGGAAAAGCCCACCTAGATCAGCTGCTCCACCTCCAACTTTTCTCCATACCCCCAAGCACACTATGGACATGTACACTTCCCTCCATGGAGACCACTGTGGTGGTCTGTGCTAACTCAATTCCCAGACTAGCACCTTTACTCCTGGACAGTACAACTTTATAAAGAATGGATTAAGAGCAATCCAGACACTTGATCACACGATCCAAGCTTATCTTTCAATGCTGAAACTGCACTGTCAAAAGTACCATGTTACAAGTGAGATGATAAGGTCTAAAATAGAACAAAGAACTGTGAGGGCTAGAAATCTGAAACACTAAATAGAAACAGAAATTGCTGGAGAAACTCAGCAGGTCTGGCAGCTACTTTAGTCTGCAGAAGGGTCACTGGACTTGAAGCACTGACTTTACTTCCACCCCAGAGATGCTGCCAGACCTGCTGAGTTTCTCCAGCTATTTCGCTTTTTATTTGAGATAAACTAAGATTTGCCTGGTTGTATGTATAGTGGGTATGTAAACTGTCCCATGGCAAAACTTGAAGAAGACCATGATGTTCCCCTGAATTCTGGTTAACATTCCTTCCTAAAAGCCTATATAAGGAGGTGGTGGTATGATGGTATGTTGCTGGGCTAGTAATCCAGAACCACAAGCTAATGCTCGAACAGCATGAGTCCAAATCCCATCAGGACAGATGATTAAAGTTTGAATTTGACTGAAACAAAATCTAGAGTTCAAGCTAGCTTGATAGTGGCCATTGTTGAAAAAGCCCATTTAATTTACTTAATCCCTTTCAGGAAGGAAACCTGCTATCCATGCCTAGCCTAGCTTACATATGACTCCAGATCCACAGAAATGTTGCTGACTCCTAACCTCCCTTTAGGCAATACATGCTGAACTAACCAGTGACACCTCCATCTTGCGAATGAATAAAAATAGATCAATGATGGGTGTACTGGTCATTTTGCTGTGTGGGATCTTGCTTTGTATAATCTGATTATTTATTGCCCTTGTGTAGATAATAAGCAACTAATTCCAAATAGGCTCCTCCACCATTTCTACAATATGTATTAACATGCAGACTTGGCAATATAATCACAGTGTGTAAGGTGTATGGATCTGCATGGAACGGGCATGGTTTAACTACATGGGACATTGTTTATATTCATGTGCACACCATTTAAAACGTAGGAAGATATCCCCACTTGCAACATCAGCCACGTGCAGGTAGACTGAGTGAAGGGTTGGAATGAGGTGGTGATGTAGGGGACCAGTTACTGCTCATGTTTCATGCCAGTGGAGTTGACAAGGAAAAATCAAGTCATTGAGAAAGTGTTCAACATCGTGGGTATCTCAAAGAGAGCCGCAATAATGGTGACAGTGGAATGCACTGGTTCGGAAATGTTTTGATTGAAGTGACGCCACCAATCTCACATTTTGTCCATTGAATATTTTGGTGCAGGGCTCACTTGCTACTTTTATTAGCGATTGTTAACAGCACAGCTGGCTAAGTGCTGAAATACTCAAAAAAAACCCAGATTTTGCTGAAGAAACTCAGCACCTGTGAAGAGAAAACAGAGTTAATGTCTCGAGTCCAGTGATCCTTCTTCAGAACTGCTAGCAGTTAGGAAAATGTGGTATTTATGCTGACGATGTGGTGGTTGGGGAAGGGAAAATAGTCAATGGAGAGGTGGAGACGGAACCCAGAGAAAGGAAAAGAAAGGCAGACAAGGTCAGTATCCACAGTACTTTGTTGTATTTTAATTTGTACATGCTGGTTTATTTCATAGTTTCATACACAGTTTGGGGAATGATGGGGAAATATCGGAAGGATTAACAGGATCAACCATTCATGAACGGTCAGATGCTCGGCAAAATTATTTTGCTAAATCCTCCTGGTGCTTGCAAATTGAACTTAGGCAGCTGAATAATGGTGAAGTTATCAGCAATAACAAAAAAAGGCCACAGTTGGTTGATGGAGCACATTACTGGTCCAACATCCAAGGATCCTGCCTGAGCCATACAATTTTGATTCCTCGTGTGTTGTATATATGCAAACACAGCCTGTATTGAATACAGTGTGAAGTTCAGTGTTCAATGTGGGTCTGGGGTAACCAGGGACTCAGAACGCTGCAGGCACTCCCGTCTCAGAGATCAGGTGGTCTCACAGTTGTTGTGGCCCCTCCACCATATTAATGCAGACCCTGCTCCTGGATCATAGAGTCACAGAGGTGTTACAGTGTAGCAGGAAATCCATTCAGGCCATTATGTCTGCACTGGGCTCTTCAAATGACCATCATTACCTCTGGGCAACTTCCTCATACCCTTGTACATTTTTTCTATCTAATATCCTTCTGAATGCCCCAATTGAAATGTCTCCATCATACATCCAGGCAGTGCTGAAACAGTGGTTAAAAACAATGACTGCAGATGCTGGAAACCAGATTCTGGATTAGTGGTGCTGGAAGAGCACAGTAGTTCAGGCAGCATCCAAGTAGCTTCGAAATCAACGTTTCGGGCAAAAGCCCTTTATTTCTGATGAAGGGCTTTTGCCCGAAACGTCGATTTCGAAGCTACTTGGATGCTGCCTGAACTGCTGTGCTCTTCCAGCACCACTAATCCAGAGTGCTGAAACAGTGATGATGGAGGTTCATCCCTTGTTGTCCATTCCACCCTGACTCACTGTGCAGTGAAATGTGCTCCACCCACACTGCAGGCTCTGCCACTAATGATTGCTCTGAGATCTAAAATCCCTCCTACACAAGAACATAGAATCTAGGAGCAGGAGTAGGCCATCCGGCCCTTCGAGCCTGCTCCACCATTCAGTAAGATCATGGCTGATCCTCTCATGACCTCAGCTCCACTCACCCATCCTCTCTCTATAACCCTTAATTCCTTTACTGTTCAAAAAAAATTATCTATCAAACCTTTGAACGTATTCAGTGAGGAAGTCTCAACTACTTCACTGGGCAGGGAATTCCATAGATTTACAACTCTCTGGGTAAAGAAGTTTCTTCTCAATTCAGTCCTAAATCTGCTCCCCCTAATTTTGAGGCTATGCCCACTTGTCCTAGCTTCACCTGCCAGTGGAAACATCCTCTCTACTTCTATCTTACCTGTTCTCTTCATATTTTTATGTTTCAAAACGATCACACACACTCACACACACACACACACACACACACACACAACGTCCAATTCTTCTAAATTCCAATGAATATAATCCCAGTCTACTCAGTCTCTCCTCATAAGCCAACCCCCTCAACTCTGGAATCAACCTAGTGAACCTCCTCTGCACCCCCTCTAGTACCAGTACATCCTTTCTCAAGTAAGGGGACCATAACTGCATGCAGTACTCCAGGTGTGACCTCACCAGCACCCTGTACAGCTGCAACATAACCTCTCTGCTTTTAGACTCAATCCCTTTAGCAATGAAGGACAAAATTCTATTTGCCTTCCTGATTACCTGCTGCACTTGCAGACCAACTCTCTGTGATTCATGCATGGGTACCTCCAAGTCCCTCTGCACAGCAGCATGCTGCAATGTTTAACCATTCAAGTAATAGTCCTGCTTACTGTTATTCCTACCAAAATGGATGAGTTCACATTTATTAACATTGTATTCAATCTGCTAGATCTTTGCTCACTCACTTAAACAATCTATGCCCCTTTGCAAAGTTTCAGTCCTCTGCACACTTTGCTCTATCACTCATCTTAGTGTCATCTGCAAACTTTGACACTCTACACTCCAAATTGTCTATGTAAAATGTGAATAATTGAGGTCTCAACACTGGTTCCTGAGGCACACCACTAGTAACTGATTGTCAACCAGAAAAGCACTCATTTATCCCCAGTCTTTGCTTCCTGTTAGTTAACCAACCCTCTGTGCTCTTGTTCTTTCTATTCCTACTTTAGGTCTTTTGCAGTGAGAGTGTTGAGCCCAGCCACTGGTGGGATGCTGGGACTGAAGGAGAGGAAGATGGATATAAGGGGAGTAAGACTGATGGAAATCTGAGAAGCAGCAGCAGGCAGCTGTGATGGATAAGGAGCACTCAGCTCTGGGGGAGATCGTAGACACAGGGCCCCTCACGATATGTGGGGTGCACAGGCAGTCCACAGTTTACTAGCTCCTGCTTTACTTCCTGGCGATGAGTGAGGTTTAGGCCCTTATGTCCTGGGACACAGTGATGGGACTGTGCCGATTGCTGGAATGGACCCTGGGGGCTGCAGGAGTGGGAGGCCATCCTCTTTCAGTATCTGTCAAGGTCACTGTGGCACTGAACATCCATGGGTGGGGGTGAGGGGTGACTCTGGTATAGTGCAGACGGAGTATACTGCTCCATCCCATTGAGGAACCAGGGCAGCAAGAGCGGTCTCTTGAGGAGGAAGATGAGGACATTGAGGAGAAAGCTGTATTTATCCAGGACAAAGCCGAGCCAATAAGAAGTGGCACAGTGGTTAGCACTGCTGCCTCACAGCGCCGGAGACCCGGGTTCAATTCCCGCCTCAGGCGACTGTGTGGAGTTTGCACGTTCTCCCCGTGTCTGCGTGGGTTTCCTCCGGGTGCTCCGGTTTCCTCCCACAGTCCAAAGATGTGCAGGTCAGGTGAATTGGCCATGCTAAATTGCCCGTAGTGTTAGGTAAGGGGTCGATGTCGATGTCGATGTAGATGTAGGGGTATGGGTGGGTACGCTTCGGCGGGGCGGTGTGGACTTGTTGGGCCGAAGGGCCTGTTTCCACACTGTAAGTAATCTAATCTAATCTAATCTAATCTAAAACTGGGTGCAGCAGACAATCGTGGACGTGATGCTGAAACCTGATTTGCAATTTCAGGACAAAGATGAGCCTTTGTTTGCTCTGTTTCTGTTCCTGTCCGCTGCCTGTAAAGACATGTTTGTATCTGTCTGAACGGTTTCCTGGATGTGATGTCCCCCTCCTGGACAATGACAGGCTGTGGCTTTCACTGGGGACAGAGCAGTGCTGACATGGAGAGGGTGTTCAGGCAGGAGGTAGTGACAGGCAGGGTGAAACAGTGGTTAAACAGCGACTCCGGGTGAGAGAATCGGGTTATTTGTGTGGGAGGGAGTGTTGGCTCTGCTGGTTCTGTGTTTGGCTGTGTCATTACACTATCGGTGAAGGGCATTACCGAATTGCCGACAATTATCCAGCTGCATAGCAACCTCTTTAAGATGCTCAGTGTTTAGTGGATAGAGACAAAAAAAAACTGCAGATGCTAGAATCCAAAGTGGACAGGTAGGAGGCTGGAAGAACACAGCAAGCCAGGCAACATCAGGAGGGGGGAGAAGGGTTATACCCAAATCGTTGACTTCTCCCCCTCCTGATGCTGCCTGGCTTACTGTGTTCTTCCAGCCTCCTGCCTGTCCACAGTGTTTAGTCGATAGCCACTCAGCTACAGGTTCTTCTGGCAATGTCTTGTGCCAAGATGGAGCAGGAATTGGATGTGAGTCGCCATGGCAGTGTGGTTGCCATGGCAATGTAGTATGTCGTGCGTTTGGTAAGATATGGTGAGGGAACTCATTCAGCCTGGTGGCAAAAATCGTCCCAAATCTCAACCCAATTTGGATTTAGCCAAACAGAAAAGTAAAATTCAGCCCAATGACTCCTTCAACAATCTTGCTAAACAAAGCCCAAGTAATTTCCCCAAACATCTACTGGAGTCTTGTCGTTTTGTATCAGACAGAGGCCAACATGGAGGGTTGTTGGCTTGTATTATGTACAAGATGTTGCGAACATTGCAGGTCGTTAATGACGTTAATGACTAATGTTGATTTCAAATGACCTGAGGTCAGGGTAGTAGCTGTGATTCGATCTTGCTGAGCAGATGCTCCTACTTTGACATTTTAACAGAGTAGGCCGGTGCTGAATGTTTTGTTGCCTTGTTCCCCCTTACTGTGTTGTCCAATTTGCAGCATAAGGCCTGTGGTTTGAAAACCACACTTATGACATTGTTAGTTAATCTGCTTATTCTTCAGTTCGATTTGTTGGTTGCCTCAGTGGTTTTATCAACACATTGACTAGAATCACTGAAGGTATCTATGAATGGCCCTCCCACTCTGATGATGTAGTGAGATGCTATATCAATGCGAGCTTGTGCTTTGAGACCAGGATGAGTAGATGATGAAGATGTAGAGGGACTTTGGATAAGAATATAGGAGGCATGGTTGGTAAGTTTGTGGATGATATCAAAATTAGTGGAATTGTGTTCAGCGAAGAAGGTTATCTAAGAGTACAAAGAGACCTTGTACAAATGGCCAATGGACTGAGAAGTGGTTACAGACAAAAAAAAGACTGCGAATGCTGGAATCCAAAGTAGACAGGCAGGAGGCTGGAAGAACACAGCAAGCCAGGCAACATCAGGAGGGGGGAGGGGCTGAGAAGTGAGTTGGGAGCTGGGAGGAGAGGTTATTAGAAATTGGAGAATTCAATGTTGAGTTCTCCTGTCTATAGGCTGCCCAGGTGGAAGATGAGGTGATGTTCCTCCAATTTGCAGTTTGGTTCGTTGTGGCAATGGAGGAGGCAAAGGATGGTCATGTCAGAAAGGGAGTTGGAAGGGGAATTAAAATGGGCGGTGACTGGGAGGTCCAGTCGGCTACTGTGGGGCCGGGCGGCGATGCTCAGCGAACTGTTCCCTAAGTTTATTTTTGGTGACAGGCAGGAAGCTGGAAGAATACAGCAAGCCAGGCTGAGAAGTGGCAGATGGAGTTTAATTTAGATAAAAACAAGGTGTTACACTTTGATAGGTAAAACCAGGGCAGAACTTACACAGTTAGTGGTAGGACCCTGGGGAGTGTTGTTGACCGAGGGATACAGGTGCGTACTCCCTTGAAAGCGGCATCACAAGTGGACAGGTCAGTGAAGCAGGTATTTGTTATGCTTGCCTTTTTGGTCAGCACATTGAGTATAGGAGTTGGAATGTACTAAGGTACTAGTAAGGCCATTTTTAGAATGTTGTCTACAATTCTGGTCTCCCTGCTGTCAGAAGATGTTGATAAACTAGAAAGGGTGCAGTAAAAATCTACAAGAATTTTGCAAAACTGGAGAGTTTGAGTTGTAAGGAGATGTTGGATAGGCTGGGATTATTTTCCCTGGAGCATCGGAGGCCGAGGAGTGACCTTGTAGAGGTTTATAAAATCATGAGGGGCATAGATAGGATGAATAGCCAAGGTCTTATTCTGAGGGTAGGGGAGTCCAAAACCAGAGAGCATAGTTTTAAAGCAAGACGGGAAAGATTTAAAAGGGACCCGAGGGACAACTTTTTCATACAGAGGGTGGTGCATGTATGGAATGAGCTGCCAGAGCTGCCACAGGTGGGTACAATACAACATTTAAAAGTCATTTGGCAAGCACATGAATAGGAAAGGTTTAGAGGGATTTCGACCAACCACAGGCAAATAGGACTAGTTCAGTTTAGGAAACCTGGTCAGCAAGGAAGAATTGGACCCAAGAGTCAGTTTCCATGCTGGGTGACACTGGCTGTATGAAGGTGATAGCATTAGTCTGCATATACTGCATTTAGTCCGGAGTAACTACAGTGTCTCTGAGTTGAACAAGATTGCTACAGTTGACAGCACTCTCACTAGTAAGTTAGAAGCTCCAACACATTGATGGACCTCCGATTCAATCAGTACAGGCCTTGACCTGGAATGAGAATCTAAGACTCTTGTCTTTGTTATTGCATATGAATTTTACACATTACGTAACATTTTCCAAGTAGGCACCTTTCAGAGCTCTATGAATGCACAACCAATGTGCCCAGAAATGTTATGTTTGGATCAGAGCTTCCATTCAATGCAGATTCTTGGAAATGACCTGTTTGAATGATTGGTCTCGGAACATTTATCAGCCATTTTGTAACTGGCTTGACGTTTCGTGGAGGACACACTCTGCTTTCTCTACCCCCAGAAGGCAGGGTCTCTTGCTGAGATAGGTATTGACCAATTGGGCAAGATGGCAGAGGCAATTTTCACACATGGACGTCAGCAGCCAGTGTTGACAGATTAGTTTACCACAGAGAGCATTTTACCGAAAAATAACTCTGCCCTGATCTGAACTTAATTCTCCAAATGATTTACTCCCCGGTGGTGAACAGGGGAATAGCTGAATGCCTACAGATCACAGTGACTCTCTTTCTCTTGGTTTGGCTGAAAAGGGTGGCTGGTAATCATCTCAGTTCATAAAAGAAACCCTGTAGTCCAATCAAGAGTTTGGTAACTGAGTTACTGAGGTAAGTTGAGCTAAACGTTAAAAGCTTAACAACTGGAATGGAACAACAAATCTCGGATCACGTGACCATGGACTTCAGGCAGCTGAAAATGGCAGCTGAGAAGCACTAAAATAGATGCCAGACTCTAAGACAGGAGTTTGCTCGAATGTAATTTTTTTTTGAAAGAAAGGGGTTGGGATGGGCAAGTTGGAGGGGCTATTGCTGCTCTTTGAGATGGTGTCTGTGTAACACAGCCACATAACATAGGAACTGCACAAATGGAGTGAATAAAGTGTCCCAGTTGTCCGGTGTCACTCAATTTTATCGGGGCACATAGAGCTCTTGCAGTGAAAATGTCTGCCTCAAGAGTTTGCAGAATGACATTGCTCACAGCCCACAGAGACAGTCTGCTTTCCCCCTCGCCTATAGTTATCATTCACACATCACAACAATTAGTTTTGACATATTTTCCATTTTTCACCTTCCTGGTTCCTTTAAATTTTATAAAGCACTTCTGTTTGCGGAACAACTATTTTTAGCCAGTGAGCTCTCGGAGTTGATGGGAACCATATACTCGCACACTGTAAAAGTTCAATCTGCAGCTTCTCCTACATATTCTTGAAACATTCCAGCTTTATTTGATGGTTTTTCCCTCTCGTGTGTTTTCCAACGTTTTTGAACTGTTTTAACTTTCATGGTTATAAAACAAGCTTTTCATGAAAGCTGCTTTATTCACAGTGTTATCTCTGTTAACACTATTCAGCGCTGGAGTTCTCCTCAGGTTTTATTTCAACTGAACAAACTCCATCTGTTATTATTCCATAAACAGGAATAAAATGACCCCTCAATAAAGGGATTAGATGTGTGAGCTGATAACATTTCAACACTGCAATTTCCTGAGATAAATGAAACACAAAAACCATTTTACAGTTAGCTCTCAGCCTCAAGACCACCTCCCTTGCCAAACTAAACAAGATGGGTCTATAACTGTGTGGAGTTCATTAGCTCTGTGAGCCAAAATAAATGCCAACACACAAATACAAGGTACCTTATTGCCGCCAAGGTCTCTCTGCCACACTCCTTTGTGTAATCTCTGCCAGTAACTACTACTTTACACTGGGCTCCAGCCTCGCTATCTTACCTGTCTTTCATCTTCTTCACATTGTCACAGCTCACGGGGGGGAGGCCATTGGAAATCAAGCCCTACTATTCTCAGAGTCAGCACAAAAACTCAAGTTAAAAAAAACACTAAATACCCAATTTACCTGGGTATGGCAGAAAGCATAGACCAGATTTGTGCATGAAATAAATATTACTATTTATTACAAATAATTAGATTCTAGCTGCAGGTAAATTAGGAATTGTTGTCAAATAACTCCACTGTTAAAATTCTAACCACCTTACATATTCCACTTTACACACACACGGACATGGACGCACACGGATACAGGCACACACATACATGCGGACACACACAGACACAGAGGCGCATGTACATACAGAGAAACACGCACACACACACAAACACGCCTCGTGGTTACCATTTATAGTATCTATTGAAATGATTCTTGTACTGGCCAGAATGCTGTTTCTCAGTCGTCCTTCTCTACATACTTCCTCTGGATTGCAAGAGGCAAAATGTGGCTGGTTCACTTATTAAAATGTCTCTGACTTTTAAATAAAATCCACAGGTTACAGCAACTGCTGAATGAAAGATTAGCTGTTTTTGTTTCAGGCTTAAAGTGGCTTTTCTTCAGGGACTGACAACAGCTGTTGAGCTGGTGGTGGTCTGAAGGCTTTTCTGCATCTTTTTCACAGCTCCAAGCTGTGTAGTACCCAAGAACCAATGATAGAATTGTTGGCACAGCTTGATTTCAAACACACAGTAATCCTTCAGCACTCCTTGTTTTCAAAACAATTCTTCCCTCAATTCAATCCACAATTAAAAATGCAGAAAACTATAATGAAATGGTCTTTGCAATTTCTTCACTGCATCATCGCCCAACCTTAACTATTCCTGCATGTCAATGAACCTTTGCGCTGTAGTAGATAACCCCACTCTTATCCCTATACAATGTTTATGACAGTCCAGGGTCTGTGAAGAGTGGCACAACTCAGAATGTCTTAGTACCTACTCACTTAGCAGGACTCATACACTTAATGGTAAGGTCCCAGGGAGTGTTGCTGAACAAAGAGACCTTGGAGTGCAGGTTCATAGCTCCTTGAAAGTGGAGTTGCAGGTAGATAGGATAGTGAAGAAGGCGTTTGGTATGCTTTCCTTAATTGGTCAGAGTATTGAGTACAGGAGTTGGGAGGTCATGTTGCGGCTGTATAAGACATTGGTTAGGGCACTGTTGGAATATTGTGTGCAATTCTGGTCTCCTGTATCAATCGGAAAGATGTTGTGAAACTTGAAAGCATTCAGAAAAGATTTACAAGGATGTTGCCAGGGTTGGAGGATTTGAGCTATGGGGAGAGGCTGGACAGGCTGGGGCTGTTTTCTCTGGAGCGTCAGAGGCTGAGGGGTGACCTTGTAGAGGTTTATAAAATTATGAGGGGCATGGATAGGATAAATAGACAAAGTCTTTTCCCTGGGGTGGTGGAGTCCAGAACTAGAGGGCATAGGTTTAGGGTGAGAGGGGAAAGATATAAAAGAGACCTAAGGGGCAACTTTTTCACGCAGAGGGTGGTGTGTGTATGGAATGAGCTGCCAGAGGAAGTAGTGGAGGCTGGTAAAATTACAACATTTAAAAGGCATTTGGATGGGTATATGAATAGGAAGGGTTTGGAGGGATATGGGCTGGGTGCTGGCAGGTGGGACTAGATTGGGTTGGGATAGCTGGTTGGCATGGACAGGTTGGACTGAAGGGTCTGTTTCCATGCTGTACATCTCTATGACTTTATGACTCTATGACTTAGAGCAGCCTTGAAGATATTGACACAGGTCTAGGCACTCATTACCAATTCCCAAGCTAAGTCTGTTAGGACACCAGAAGAGACATATACGCTGCTCCCTGATAATCCTCACCCAATGCTGGTGATCAGAGGTCTGGGAGCTTTGGAAACTTTGCAAACTATATTAAAGAAGCAGCATTAAGATCGGTCGATTGGCTCGAGGGCACCCAGCTCCATCGGAATGAATGATAGTTCAGATGAACTTTATGTCTTGCATTCCCCTGGTGTAAAGTATCTGTTCTAGTTTACCACAGGGAGAGTGCATGCCACATCCACAAAACACAATTTACAAAATTGCAAACAACCCAAGTAAGTCATTTTGGACATTTTACACAACGTCTTTAATTACTTGGTAATTGTGGCATCTTTCATGTGAGATGGCAATTTGAGATAATGCAAGAGGCAGCTGGTCCACTGATCAAGTTTATTTTGGCTAACACACAAAGACCTTTGAAAATTGAAGTCAACTCATACAAATTCCATAAGTAAAGAGAGTAAACTTAGGACAAATTGAAGATTTAAAAAATCATTAGGGTAAGCAACTCGGGTGTTCCTGCAAAACTCTGCATTGGAGCCAAGATGTATGGTATTTCTCCATCCATCTGCATCAGTCAGGAGTGGAACAAAAGCCTATTGCCTATAAAAGTGCTACTCAGGCTGGTTAATATCGAGTGTGCAATTGGTCCCATCATAAATACTGTATATACTGGAGTAATTGTTGATCTTATGTAAAAGTCAACCTTCCTATTTTTGACCAAAAAGTCTGGGGTTTTCCATATATCTCGTGTAAAAGTCGACCTTAACAGATCAACATTTGTGAGCCAGTCCTCTGGCCGTTGCGCTCTGCTCCGAGTTTCCAGCATTCCCATAATTCTTGTTGCTCTATTTGTTTGTTTAGAGTTCAATTGGGCTTCTGCTAATGATATAGTTCAAATTTTGACAGGCATGAATTTCAACCCCTCAAAAGAAGCATCCACGTAAATTTAGCCTTAAAAAATAATCAAAAAAATATTGATGATTACTCAGGTATATACGGTAATTAGTCTCCTCTAGAATCCCTACAGTTCCCACTCAATCTATTTTGATTGAACCCCTGTCCTCCCCTTCACATTTTTGGCTTTGCCCTTAAGGAACGGGCACGATTTGTCACTGGCCACTCTGGTGTTTATTTCCTGCTGGTGGGATCTGAATAAAGTTTTGTTTCGTCACTGTGCCCTACACCTACATGCACACGACATGGGTGCTCGGGGGAAATAAGTATAACTAGGAGGTTAGAATCTCTTCATTTGAGGACTGACTCCCGGAATCCCTGCAGTGGGGAAGCAGGCAATTTGGTCCACCAGGTCCAAACCAACTCTTTAAAATGCATCCCATTCCCTTTCCCAATCCACAAAACCTGCACACGTTTGGACTGTGGGAGGAAACCCACAGAGGCACAGGGGAATGTGCAAACTTCACACAGACAATCAGTCAAGGGTGGAATTGAACCCAGCTCCCTAGTGTTGCAAGGCAGCAGTGTTAACCACTGGGCTACCATGCTGCCTAATGGAGCAGATAATTATTTTGGGGCGGGGTAATTTCAGAAATATGTGGTAAGTGTAACATGGTTGGGAAGAAGAAGGTTATATTTATCATAGACTCACAGAATCCCTACATTATATTTTTATTTTCCGCATACTCTTGGCCACTGGGGGTGTTCTGTGTGGGTCAGCTGTAAGCTAATTGGTAGACATTGGCCATATACTAGAAAAAGAAAACAAAATGTATTTATGTAGCACCTTTCACAACCTCAGGGAAATCCAAAGATTCACAGTTCGGTAAGTCCTTGAGAAATGTAGAGAAACTGGCTATACCAATTACAGCAGGTAAATATTTTGAATGCAGTTAATGAGTCACTTCTGATAATTTAGGCAACCAGTACTTAGTGATTTTAACTAAGGGACCAGGACACAAAGGGGGTAACTTCCTTGCTCTACTTTGTACTGGTGATCTCTTATATCCACTGCAGAGAGCAGACAGGGATCTGGTTTGGTGCCCCATCTGGCTGATAGTGCAGTGACTGCCTGTGCAGAGTTTATATATATTCCCTGTGTCTACATGGGTTTCCTCTGTGTGCCCTGGTTTCTTCCACAGTCCAGGATGTGCAGGTTAGGTGGATTGGTCATGCTAAAATTGCCCATAGTGTCTAGGGAGCTGTAGGTTATGTGCATTAGCTGTGGGAAATCCAGGGAAAAGATAGGAAGGGTCTGGGTAGGATGTTCTTTGGAGGGTCAATGTGGACATGATGGACCAAATGGCCTGTTTCCACACTGTGAGATTCTATGATTCTAAGTACCAGGCCATCTAACCTCTTTTGGCAAAACAGCTGCTTCTGACCTGTGACAATGCAGTAGATAGAAAGTGAGGACTGCAGATGCTCCAGATAAGAGTCGAGAGTGTGGTGCTGGAAAAGCGCAGCAGGTCAGGCAGCAGCTGAGGAGCAGGAGAATCAACGTTTTGGGCATAAACCCTTAATCAGAAACAAGATGTCCGAACCGTCGATTCTCCTGCTCCTCAGATGTTGCCTGACCTGCTGTGCTTTTCCAGCACCACACTCTCGACTGTGACAATATAGCAGCCTGTCAGTACATCCTCAGAAAGCTAGTCTGTGGAGAAGAACACCTTCCACCTCTCCTCATTGCCTTGAAACATCTGGGAGAAACACTATGGGGTGGTTTGCTACTGCTTTCCAAACACTAGCCCACTGTGATCCCATTTTGAGACTAAAATTGTGACTACTACTCTGTGAGAACTGAGAGTGAGGTTGTAGGGAGGGGAAAGACCTGTGTGACTGGTGAAAGGGCACAGAACTCGACCATGGCCATGGCTGCCTCAGAGAAAGGGGCTTTAGGAGGACTACCACTTTGGGAAGCCCTGTTTTATACCATTAGTTCCAGAGTTTGATAATCTCCTGTGTTCTGATCCCAGCTGATGTTAATATTGAACCTCAGAGAGAAACTTGGCTTCATCAAATGTAACTTTGTTTTTTATTTGAAAGGTGTTGGTCAATTTCTGAACACATTCAAACGTCTGCCACCATACTTTTAATACAAAGAGAAAAACCATTTATCAAACAAAAAAAAACTGTATCACACTCGACAAAAGATTTGGAAAGATTTTATTACTGACATCAGAAAATGTTTCAAACTCATGCTATTTCTTTTGTTCTAGCAGTCTCCTGCCAAACACTGCTACCGTGAGAGTTCCCAGTATTTTCACCAAGGTTTCTTGTAAAAGCAGGAATTGCCACATATCATTTTCTCCTAGTGAATTTATGCGCATTCACAAGATGTCTCTTCTTTCAAACTGCAAACTAAACTCACTTTTACTTTAACTTTAGAAAACACATACATTTGCTCTGAACTCAGGTCCCAACAGTCTTTCTTTAGAACATCCACACACTCGCTGACTGAATTCGAGATTTTTCTGTCTCACTGTGTCTCTGAACCATGGTCACTAAGCAACAGCATAGTACTTACTTGTGTCTTTAAAAGCGCACTGAATTGGTAAGCCCACTTTCTCATTGTATCAGAAAAATGCATGTAAAAGTAAACCTCCAGACTCCCTTGTACCAAGCTACCAGCCTTACAAAAAAATTGGAACAAAAATCATCTTTTCCCCTTAACACACACACAAAAAAAATCAATCTCAAAGATATCCATTGTTCTGAAACGCTCCCACACAAGAAAATGAAAGCATTTCTTATCTTCGACTACAATCTCATCACTTTACTTTCCACATACAGAATTTACTTCAGCAGTAGCAAAGCAATCACATCAAATACTCAAGGTTTTTTCCATCAAAAATATTCCTATACAAGCCCACAGAAAGATTTGTTTTCTTCTTCATTTGCACTTGGTAAAGCATGTGCTCTGACATTATCTCTTCTTGCTACATGAATGATTTTCAAATTGTAGCAATGGAGTAGCTTTTCTTTATTTGTCATTTCTACCCTATACAACTGATACAATAAAAATGAGACAGCATTCCTCCAGGACTGAGGGTGCTACATGGACTGCACAAACTACACAGTCATATGTGGCATAAAGTGCATAGGAAGTACGAAACACGCAAGTTACAGTGTAATGGAACAATGACAAATAGTAGACATTGTTCTAGCAGCAATTCGAAGTTGCGCAAAGAGTTTAAAATGGGAAAAAGTCTGATCATACAGTGTTAAGGAGCCTGATGGCTCAGGGGAAGAAACACTTGCACAGTCTGGCCATGAGAGACGGAATGCTCCGGTATGTTCTGCCAGGTGGCAGGAGGGAGAAGAGTTTGAGTGAGGGGTGTGAGGGGTGTGCGGGGTCTTCCACAATGCTGTTAGCCTTTCGGAGGCAGCGTGTGGTGTAAATGTCTGGAATGGAGGGGAGAGAGACCCCCCGATGATCCTCTCAGCTGTTCCCACTATCCGTTGTAGGGTCTTATGATCCGAGGTGGGGCAATTCCCGAACCAGTCAGTGATGCAGTAGCTCAGGGTACTCTCAGTGAACCCTCTGTCAAATGTGGTGAAGATGGGCTGGGAGGTGGGCTTCCCTCAGCCTGCTTAGAAGGTAGAGGTGCGGCTGGGCTTTCTTGACAGTGGAGCTGGTACTGAGGGTCCAGGTGAGATTCCCTACTAGGTGTATGCCAAGAAACGGTTGTAGCATTAAACTCTAACCAAACAGTCTCTAATTCTTGGTATCAACATTTGCTTGGAAAATGATCAGATTATGGTGCATGGAATTAACAGTCTCTGCAGAGTTATTGGATATTTTGAATTTCAAAATTTTTGTGGATCCAAAATCAAACCCAAAGTATTTCTCTCCACAGTTGAGTATATTTTTAGGCAAGATTTCAATATTTGAGAAAAGGAATTGACTGGCTATTCAATTCCTCTTTCATCGCCCTATAATAACATTGCTGGCATCATCAGCCAGTTGAAATGGTCTACCATAATTCGGCAATGCAACAACTTTAGTAGAGCCCAGTGCAGCTTTCAAGTTTTTAAAGCAACTGTGATACTCCCCTGTCCATTCAGCTTTCTTCTACTCTTTTATGACAGGCTTATCAGCGTAGCCGCTATAGTGCTGAAATACAGAATAAACATCAGATCAACATGAATGGATTCCAGAAAACTGTAAAATCTGTCATTTCGTCTCTGGCATAGAAAATCCAAACTGGACCTTCCTTTCTTCTTGAGGGCCTACTTGGCCTTGCCTCACCGCAAATCAAATACCCCAAATAAAAAGAAACCACTTGTGCTTTGGGCAAATTCATTTTTTCCCAAGTTGATGGCAAACTCGGATCCTTTAAACAATTAAACAATTTTTTCAGGTGTTGTACAGGTGTTCCTTCCAGGTTTGACTGGATACAGCCAAGTCATCAAGATATACAACACTGTTACATAATCTTTCAGTGACTTTGGCGGAACAATCTTTGAAAAATATTTTATCGTGCATTATCTATTCTGAATGGTTTGACTCTATATTGATGCAGTCCAGCTAGGGTTATAAAAGTGGCTATTGTTTTACATCAGTCAATGGAACTTACCAATATCCTTTTAATAAATCGATTCCTGTAATTCCTTTATTGGTCAGAGTATTGAGTACAAGAGTTGGGAGCTGAAAATGTGTTGCTGGAAAAGCGCAGCAGGTCAGGCAGCATCCAAGGAACAGGAGAATCGACGTTTTGGGAATAAGCCCTTCTTCAGGAATAAGGGCTGAAGAAGGGCTTATGCCCGAAACGTCGATTCTCCTGTTCCTTGGATGCTGCCTGACCTGCTGCGCTTTTCCAGCAACACATTTTCAGCTCTGATCTCCAGCATCTGCAGTCCTCACTTTCTCCTCCTCCAGGAGTTGGGAGGTCATGTTGCGGCTGTACAGGACATTGGTTGGGCCACTGTTGGAATGTTGCATACAATTCTGGTCTCCTTCCTATCGGAAAGATGTTGTGAAACTTGAAAGGGTTCAGAAAAGATTTACAAGGATATTGCCAGGGTTGAAGGATTTGAGCTATAGGGAGAGGCTGAATAGGCTGGGGCTGTTTTCCCTGGAGCATCAGAGGCTGAGGGGTGACCTTATAGAGATTTACAAAATTATGAGGGGCATGGATAGGATAAATAGGCAAAGACTTTTCCCTGGGGTGGTGGAGTCCAGAACTAGAGGGCATAGGTTTAGGGTGAGAGGGGAAAGATATAAAAGAGACCGAAGGGGCAACGTTTTCACACAGAGGGTGGTATGTGTATGGAATGAGCTGCCAGAGGCTGGTACAATTGCAACATTAAAGAGGCATCTGGATGGGTATATGAATAGGAGGGGTTTGGAGGAATATGTAGTTTTCTGCCTTGTGTCACTTTCCCTGTTGGAGTAAAAGAATAGCATTTGCTATCTTTGAATCTAATGAAATCTTCAAGGGTGTTTTGGAAAATAGAATCAACGCATTGGAAATCTCAATAGCGAATAATATGGGATTCAACAAGAAACCTGTTGGAATAGAAAGAAGTAGAATGTATGAGGATGTTCACTGATGATTATGCAATGTTCAGCACCATTCCAAACTCTGAGGATGAAATTTACCAGAACTGGACACTATCAGTTCACAACTCCAACAGTTCATTCAATATCACTTCTTAGATTCTTGCAATCTTCCCAAACTCCTTTCTCCCTTCCAATTCTGATTTGTGGCTAGTTCTGGAATGTTCCTTGTATCCTCTAGAGTAAGGTCAGTTGTAAAACATCTGCCAACTCTTTATTTTCCAAGTCTCCAGGCTCACTTTCCATAGTACCAACGCTCACTTTGTTCATCTCTCTTTATATATTTCTAGAAATTCTTACTGACGGTTTTGATATTTCTGACTAACCTTGCACAATTATATGCTTTTTCTTTAAGTTTATACTTGCAATGTTGGACCCATCCTTCAGAATTCTTTGTATTTGTTGGAATATGTCCAATCTATACTCGAAACCACCATCTTGATTGCCTGCCTCTATCTCTCTAATGACCGACCCTTTAACCTAATTTGCTGATTTACTTTAGCCAGCTCTGCTTTGAAGCCCTTATTTGTGTCTTTCTTTTTAAAAAAGTCTCAAACCCACTCCTCTCCCTCAAATGAGATATAAAATTCAATCACATATTGTTGCTGCTACCCAGGGCTGCCTTTACTGTGATACCTTTAAGCCTATCTTGTTGCTCAGTTACTCAGTTCAATAATCATCATGACCTTTATTTCTTCCTGTTGTTTTGAATGTCAATGGGAGATGGTTAGATTCTCTCCATTTTGAGATAGTCATTGCTTGCTAGTTGTGTGGCAGGCATGTGTCTTGCAATGTGTCAGGTTCATGCTTGAATGTTATCTGGGTCTTGCTGAATTTGGACATGAACTGCTTCAGTATCTGAAGAAGGGTGCTGAACATCGTACAATCATCAGTAAACATCCTCATGAATTCTACTGTCTTTTTTTTTAGATTAGATTACTTACAGTGTGGAAACAGGCCCTTCGGCCCAACAAGTCCACACCGCCCTGCCGAAGTGCAACCCACCCATACCCCTACATCTACCCCTTACCTAACACTACCGGCAATTTAGCAATGGCCAATTCACCTGACCTGCACATCTTTGGACTGTGGGAGGAAACCGGAGCACCCGGAGGAAACCCACGCAGACACGGGGAGAATGTGCAAACTCCACACAGTCAGTCGCTTGAGGCGGGAATTGAACCCGGGTCTCTGGCGCTGTGAGGCAAGAACAGGAAGGCAGATTACTACCTCAATGGTATCAAATTAGGTAAAGGGGCTGTTCAGAGAGATCTGGGTGTTCTTGTCCACCAGTCAATGAAGGCAAGCATGCAGGTACAGCAGGTCGTGAAGAAGGCTAATAGCATGCTGGCCTTCATAACAAGAGGGATTGAGTATAGAAGCAAAGAGGTGCTTCTGCAGCTGTACAGGGCCCTGGTGAGACCACACCTGGAGTACTGTGTACAGTTCTGGTCTCCAAATTTGAGGAAAGACATTCTGGCTATTGAGGGAGTGCAGCGTAGGTTCACGAGGTCAATTCCTGGAATGGCAGGATTGCCTTACACGGAAAGACTGAAGCGACTGGGCTTGTATACCCTTGAGTTTAGAAGACTGAGAGGGGATCTGATTGAAACGTATAGGCTTATGAAAGGACTGGACACTCTGGCAGGAGGGAACATATTTCCGTTGATGGGGGAGTGCCGAACCAGAGGACACAACTTAAAAATACGGGGTAGACCATTTAGGACAGAGATGAGGAGAAACTACTTCACCCAGAGAGTGGTGGCTGTGTGGAATGCTCTGCCCCAGAGGGCAGTGGAGGCCCAGTCTCTGGATTCTTTTAAGAAAGAATTGGATAGAGCTCTTAAAGATAGTGGAGTCAAGGGGTATGGAGATAAGGCTGGAACAGGATACTAATTAGGAATGATCAGCCATGATCATATTGAATGGCGGTGCAGGCTCGAAGGGCAGAATGGCCTACTCCTGCATCTATTGTCTATTGTCTATTGTCTATTGTCTATTGTCTATTGCTAACCACTGTGCCACCATGCCGCCCAGTTTATTCCCCCCAGTTTCCTTGTTGACTCCCATATTGCAATTTCCCTATATGGAACTGTCAGTGTGAAATATCTACCGGAACTGAACTTTGATACTTAATGCTCATCTAAATAAATCTCAAAGGTTATCAGAATACCATTTTAGAATTCTTCCATCACATAATCCCCCTCACTTTGTCAACATTTCCCTCTAAACTCTGCAATTTAAACCATTGATCCCACAACATTTCTTTTTCTTTTGCAATTTGCCCAAATATCTGATTAGTTTTCTTTATCATAATCCTAAATACCAATTGATAAACTTGAGGGACACTATCGTAAGCATACATTGCCTTCGTAGAAGTACCATAATCTGCAGCCTGTTCCTCTGCAGACTGGGTACACATTCCTAGCGGTAACTGTCAGAGCACTCGGAAACTTTAAGGTCCAAGCACCTTTTGTTGACTTCACAGCACTTCCTTCAAATGAAATGAAATACGTTTCAACTCCATCCTCTGCAATTTTAAGAACTGAACAAAACTTTTTACTTCAATCAAATATCTCAGCGGAATCAGAATCATCCTCAGAGCTCCTTTTGGTTTTTATCTTTCTAAGCTTTTCTCTACACAAGTCATGTTGTCTCTTTCTCTCTCTCTCTTGAAGTTTAGGCTTTGAAATTCCCTTTCCATTTTCTATTGCATTTTATTTGTCTTTTTCCACTCTCGATGATTCGAGTTTTTCTTTGTCATGTGTGGATATTTTTCTGTCTCAGCTCTGTTACTACCAGTTCAAAGATTTTCACTTCTCTTTCTTTTTCCTCCGGGTTAATGCATTTTTAAAAAAGAATTGGAAGCGAATCTTGTTTGATTTTATCTGTAATGTACTACTTTCAGGTTTTATTCCAAATACTAGTAATCACTTTAATCGTAACATCCTGCTTCAGTTCAGCCCTTGTCAACTATTTCAAACAATTCATTGTCCCATCTTCTTCTCCCAGAAAATTCTTAGCAACTGTCAAAGTCAATTTAAAAATTCCAACTCATTTAATATAATTCACAGTAGCTCGTGTTCCTATGCTTAGCACCTCCTCATATCTGTTACCATAAAGACTAACAGATTCCTCTTAAATTCAAGGTGTTTTGATTTCAGAAGATCCTTCCATTTTATTATACCAGCTGATGTTAGATTAGATTCCCTACAGTCCAACAAGTCCACACCGACCCTCCGCAGCGCAACCCACCCAGACTCATTCCTCTATTTACCCCTAACTAATTCACCTATGGGCAATTAAGCACAGCCAATTCACCTAGCCTGCACATCTTTGGACGATGGGAGGAAACCGGAGCACCCAGAGGAAACCCACGCAGACACAGGGAGAATGTGCAAACTCCACACAGTCACCCAAGGCTGGAATCGAACCCGAGTCCCTGGTGCTGTGAGGCAGCAGTGCTAACCACTGAGCCACCATGACAATGGAGGATAAACTAGAACAGAGGGATACAACAAACAAAGAACAGTACAACACAGGAACAGTTCCTTCAGGCCACCAAAACTGCTCTGACATATGATACCTCTCTAAACTAAAATCCTTTTGCCCCCACTTGGTGTTTATCCCTCCATTCCAGGAACCTGTCAAAATGCCTCTTAACTGTTGCTATTGCATCTTCCCACCACCTCTTCTGGCAGCATATTCCAGACACTTACCGCTGTCTATGTGAAAACTTTCCCTGTCATATTTCTTTTAAACTTATCACCTTTTACCGTGAACCAATGTCCCCAAGTAATCGACATTTCTACCCGTGAGTGAAACTCTGACTGTCTATAGTATCCATGCTCTTCATAATTTTGTAAACTCTTATCAGGTTGCCCCTCATCCTTCGACATTCACGTGAAAACAAACCAAGTTTGTCCAATCTCTCCTCATTGCTAACACTCTCCAAACTGTGCAACATTTTGTAAACTGTTTCTGTACCCTCTCCCAAGTCTCCAGATCCTTCTGGTAGTGTGGCAACCAGAACTATATCCCATATTCCAAATGTGGCCAAACTAAAGTTCTACACACGAAACAAAAAAACTTTCTTCAGTTCTGAAGAAGGGTCACTGAACTTGAAACATTAACTCTGCTTTCTCTCCACAAATGTTGCCAGACCTGCTGAGTTTTTCCAGCCATTTTTGTTTGTATTTCTAAAAGTTCTATTGAGTTGTAACAGAACTTACCAATTTTAATACTCTCTGCCCTGCGCGATGAAGGCTGTATGTCATCTTGACCATCTACTTCAGGGAACTACAGACCTTCGTCACTTCTTCAAGAACCACATTCAAGTTTGTGAGACATGATCTTCCCCATACAAAGCCGTACTATCACTAAAAACTCCATATTTCTCCAAATGTCAGTAAATCTTATGCCTGGGATCTTCTCCCATAATTTCTGTACTACTGACTTAAGCCTGTAACTTCCTGGATTTTCCCTGTTGCCTTTCTTAAACAGAGGACCATTGACTATTCTCCAGTCCTCTGGGACCTCTCCTGTGACTAAAGAGCATTCTGGGACAGATCCCATCAGGTCCTGGGGACATGTCTACCTTAATGCATTTCAAAACTCCAAACACCTCCTTTTTGAAACTGGCATCTCCCAGAATGTCAAATTACCCCTCCTGATACTCACCATCCACCAGGTCCTTCTCCTTTGTGAATACAGATGCAAAGTATTCATTATGGACCTCACTTACTTCTTCTGGTTTCACACTCCTTTGTCCTTGAGTGGACCTATCCTTTCCCTAGCTATTCTCTTGCTCCTGATTTATGTATAAAATGCATTGGAATTTTTCTTAATCCTGTTTGCAAAAGACTTTATGGTCTCTATTAGTCTTTGTAATTTCATGTTTGAGTTCTTTCCTGCTATCTATATATTCTTTGAGAGCTTTGTCTGTCTTCAGTTTCTTTAGCCTTACACATGCCTCCTTTTTCTTTTTGACTAAGATCTCACGTTCTCTTGTCATTCCAAGGTTCCTGAATCTTGCCATCCTTAACCTTAATTTTCACAGGATCATACTGGTCCTGAACTCTAATCAACTGGCCTTTAAAAGATTTCCACATGCCAGATGTGGAATTACCCTCAAACAGTCATCCCGCTCCACACTCCCCAGATCTTGCCTAACATTGTGGTGATTAGTCTTCCCAAGTTAGTACTTTCACCCAAGGATTACTCTTATGCTTATCCTAAATAACATCTAAATCACAGAATTGTGGTCACTGTTCCTGAAATGCCTTGATTTCATTGGTTAGGTTCATTCCCCAGTATGGTCTGGTCACTTCCCAAGTTGGAAAATTTATATATCGTTTTTAAAAAAAAAATCCTGGACACACCTAACAAATTCTCCAAATCCAAGACACTGGCACTGAAATTCTCAGTCAATATTGGGCAAGTTAAAATCACCCACCACAACAACTCTATTGTTTTGATCACTTTCCATATTTGATCCTCTATCTCCTGCTGGCTGTTGGGAGGCCTATCGTACAATCCCATCAAAGTGAATGCATTCTTTTTATTCCTGAGCTCTACCTATCTAGCCTTGCTGGCTGATCCCTCCAAGTTGTCCTTCCTGAGAATACCTGTGACATTCTCCCTAATCAGGAATGCAACTCCCCTACCTGGTTTACATCCCTCTCCAGCTCACCTGAAAAATTGAAATCATAGAACGTTAAGCTGTCAGTCTTGGCCCTCCCTCAACCAAGTCTCTGTTATAGTGACAACATCATCGTTATTTATCCCAGCTGGAAGTTCATCTGCCTGACCCAGCTTCATAGGCCCTAATTTTTCCTTAAAACTTGGAAGCCAGAATACATTTACAAGAGTCTGCCAGCGTACTTCTAACACAAATAATAAAATATGAATTAAGCAAGTGAAAGAAACAGCTATATTACACTCGACAAATTTGAAGCCATTACACTCAACAGTAAAGGATGAAATTCATACCAATCCTTTTATCCCAACAATATTCTTACCAACACCAAAACTCACTGCCTGTCACAGGCGGAACAATTACACAGCTGCCTTCAGGCGGATTTCTACACATTGACCAGCTCCTTTTCTTTCAGCTGGCATCTCTACCTAAGACACTCAAAACATACTGCAAACTAAACCCATTGTTACTTTAACTTCAGAGGAAACAAGGATTCCTGAACTCAAAGTCCATCTGCCTTTCTCAGACACACACACACACACACACACCCTTGTCCCAAGGGAACAGCATATAATATTTTTTAACACCTTTTAAGACTCTGAACTGAGTCATTAAGACATAATTAAAATGAATGTAAACAAACGTTCAGATTCCTCATCATTTCTCATAATGTGCCATTATTAAAGAAACGCTGCAAGGAAAGGACAGTGAACTACAGACCAGCGAGCCTGACGTCAGTGGTGGATAGGTTGTTGAAGGGGATTCTGAGAAACAGGATCTACATGCATTTGGAAAGAGAAGGACTGTTTAGGGATAGTCAGTATGGCTTTGTGTGTAGAAAGTCATGTTGCACAAACTTGGTTCAACTATTTGAAGAGATGATCAATGAGGCGAATGAAGGCAGAGCAGTAGACGTTGTCTACATGGACTTTAGCAAGACCTTTCACAAGGTTCTGCATGGTAGATTGGTTAGCAAGGTTAGATCACCTGAAATCCAGGGAGACCTGGCCAATTGAACACAAACATGGGCTTGATTGTAGTACAGAGAGGGAGATGGTACAGCGATTTTGTTCAGACTGGAGGCCTGTGACCAACGGTATGCTGTAAGGATTGGTGCTGGTTCACTGTGGTTCATCATTTGTATAAACGATCTGGATGAGAATAGAGGAAGTTTGATTAGTACATTTGTGGGACCCTGATCGACTGGACCAGTGAGCCGAAGAATGGTAGGTGGAGTTTAATTTAGGCAAATGTGAGGTGTGGCGTTTTGATAACCCTAACCTTAACTCTATTGCGGGGCCGAACTTACACAGATAATGGTCGGGCCTGGGGGGTATTGTCGAACAGAGGGACCTTGGGTGCAGGTCCGTAGTTCCTTGAAAGCAGTTTTGCGGACATGTCCCTGGGCGTGAAGCATTCATTCTGATTTTTCTCCACAGATGCTGTCAGTCCCACTGAGCTTTTCCAGGAATTTCCGTTTTTGTTGTTGATGATGAAGAAGGTGTTTGATATGCTTCTCTTCATCAGACAGAGCATTGTGTACAGGAGTTGGGATGTAATGTTACAGCTGTACAAGACATTGGTCAGCCCACATTTGGAGGGTTGAGTATAATTCTGCTTGCCCTGCTATAGAAAGGATGTCATTAAACTGGAAAGGGTTAAAAAAAAGGATTGACAAGGATGTTACCGAGACTGGAGGATTGAGTTATAAGAAGGGGCTGGGACTTTTTTCCCTGGACCATAGGAGGTTGAGGAGGTGGCCTTTTAGAGGTTTATAAAATCATGAGGGCATGTATAAGGTGAATAGCCAAGAACATTTTCCCCAGGGTGCGGAGACCAAAACTAGAGGGCATATGTTTAAGCTGAGAGGGGAAAGATATAAAAGGGACCAGAGGGGCAACGTTTTCACACAGAGGGTAGTACGTGTATGGAATGAGCTGCCAGAGGAAGTGGTGGAGGCTGGTACAATTACAACATTGAATAGGTAAATGGATAGGAATGGTTTAGACGGGTATGGACCAAATTCAGCCAAATGGGACTAGTTCAGTTTAAGAAAGCTGGTCTGCATGGAGTAGTTGGGCTGATGGGTCTATTTCCACGCTGTGTATTTCTATGGCTCACCACCAAATCAACTATAACATTTTAAAAATCTACAATTATCTGTCCCTCCTTACCCACAAGATAGCAGTTAAACTTAAGCTTATCTAACGCTCCCCCTCCACCATCTGTGAGAGAACCTTTGTGGATATCCTGAGGGTGAATGCTTGGGGTGAATGCATGGAGATAAGAGAAACACCAGCAAGGAATGCCCCAAGCTCAGCTCATGCTCTCTGTGCACTCTGAACGGAGACATCTGATTGCAAACAAGCAATGAAACTATTCTTGATGGAGGGGATATCGTATTGTTCCATTCCTCACTGCTGTTCTGTAACTCCCCCTGAACAACAATGCATGTGTGGGAAGTGGGTAATTGGTTATGATGCTTTCCATTGTTGTGCAATCCACCAAGATTTACTGCTAGGAATTGATGCACAGCAAGGATCGGTAATCGTTAGAAATTCTCAGAGTGTATGTCGGACTTAGGATGGATAAATTGTGAATATTAAGAGTACAAAAAACTGTACAGAAGTTCCTCAAAGCACAACACGGTACATGGAGACAAGTTTTATTGTTGCTGTTGTATCACCATAGTCTTACCAGACCATAGGGACTGCCCTCTTATTAGAAAGTTTGCAGTAACTTTCAATTTCAAAATACGTTGCCCTCAGTTTGTAGGCCAGACATGGATTGTATCTTGTATTAAGATTGTTATGACTGTACTGAGGCATCTAAAAGTGGAACGTGTTATACAGAGACAAGTTGAACTTTGCTGCACCCTCTGTAATTTTCAACTTGAAATTATTTATAATGTACATTGACAAACTTTATAAGGTATAATCATGAAATAAAAAGTGAGGAACAGTTACCGGCACAACAAAGAATATCTTTCACTGAGTTGACAGTCTTTTAGTCACAGTTGATGTTTGTGTCAGTGGGTGCCCCTGGGGACAGTTGGTAGATCCCAGTATGCTGTATCCCAGAGCTGAGAGTGTGCTGTTGGAAACACACAGCAGGTCAAGCAGCATCCAAGGAGCAGGAGAAAGGGCTTAAGCCCAATGAGGGACTTATGCCCAAGATGTCGATTCTCCTGCTCCTTGGATGCTGCCTGACTTGCTGTGCTTTTCCAGCACCACTCTCTCGACTTTGATCTCCAGCATCTGCAGTCCTCACTGTCTCCTATATATTCCAGAGCTGCACAGAATGAACATCCACATGAACCACTGCATTTCTCTGTAGATGTCCTTTTCAAAGGCACATTCCACAAGGAGGTGAAAGGCACTATTCATCTGCCTGAAACTTACTGGTCCTTCAGTGCACAGTGTAGTCCTTGACTGACCGTTGTAATCAGACATATTCCAAGGTCCATGACTATGTGCCAAGAGATACAATAAACTGCAGTCACCCAAGAGGTGCAATGGGGAAAGGTAGTTGCCTCAGGTCTTTTAACTTAGTGCACTGAGGGACTGGAAACTTTGTAGAACCTGTTAGGGTGTATAACTGACAAGGAACACACACTGTGAACATCAGAATATTGAAATGAGACAAAGAACTGTGGCTGATGGAGATCTGAAACAAAACCAGTAATTGCTGATGTGGTCTGGCAGCACCTGTGGACAGATGAAAACAAAACAAACGCTTTGAGTCCAGTGACCCGTTATCAGATAGTCATAGAGTCACACAGTGCGGAAAAGGCCCTCTAGCCCATTGAGTCTGCATCAACAATAACTACCACGAAAGATGCACTAATCCCAATTTCCTGCACTTGTTCCATATCTGTGAATGTTATATTTCAAGTGCTCATACATTTTAAAAGTTGCATGTTTTCCGGGCTCCACTACCTTCCCAGGCAGTATATTCCCACCCTCTGAATGAGAAAGGATTTTCTTTCTCCAAATCCCCCTGCATCTCCTGCCCCCTACCCTAAAACTATTCTCCCCTGTGATTGAACCTCTGTCTATTCACCCTGACCATACCCTTCATAATCTTATACACCTCAATCATGTCCCCCCCGAGTCTTCTCTGTTCTAAAGAAAACAATCCAAACCTCTCTCGTCTCTCCTAATAGCTCAACTGTTCCATCCCAGGCAACATCCTGGTGAAACTCCTTTGTACCTGCTCCACTGCTACCACAATCTTCCTGTATTGAGGTGACCAGAACTAGTGCTACCATAGATGATGAAGAGACACTGAACTTGTAACAGAGACTCTGTTTTTCTCTCAACAGATGTTGCCAGACCTGCTGAGTTTCTCCAGCAGTTTCTGTTTTGATTTGTGTCAGAATATTGAAACTGTATGACGGCACCTCTGAGTGGAACATACTGTATTGAGAAAACTGAGTCCTACTGCAATCTCTCTAATGGTCAGTTTGGAATAATTTGCCCTTGGGCTGTAAGCTTGATATGGAGGGTGTACCGTAAATATCAAGAGTATTGCAATTAGGATTGAAACAGGATGTATGCAAACAAATTGAAAAATAGAGTCCTATAAAATTCAAGTCGAAATTTTATTATGGTACTTATAGACATTTTAGAAATTGAGTAAATTTTGCAAGTGGAAAACTTTTAGCATCATATTCCACCATGAAGTAAGGCCTTACAGGAAGTCTTGTACCTCTTAAATTCTCACCTGAATGTTTAATACGTACGTAAACGGTACAGAACGAGGCTACTCTGTTTCATCCATTTAGTCATTCATTAAGGAGAAAGTGAGGACGGCAGATGCTGGAGATCAGAGTCGGGAGTGTGGCGCTAGAAAAGCACAGCAGGTCAGGCAGCATCCGAGGAGCAGGGGAATCGACGTTGCAGGCATAAGCTCTTCAGCAGGATTGAGGCCTGCTCCTCGTCCTCGGATGCTGCCTGACCTGCTGTGCTTTTCCAGCACCACACTCTCGACCGTGATTGTACCCATCAATGCACATGGTACTTACTTCTTGCATGGAACACTGTGATGCAGAGTTAAAATAAATAAACCTTCCAACTGCTGAGCAATCAATTCTTTCTGTGCCACACTAAAATAATCCTGACCACTACGGCAATAACACATGGTCTGACATACTAAAACACAAGCTAGATTTCAATTATTTCCCATTGTTGAAGTCTTTGTTTTGTTTTGGTTCCTCCAGACCATTCTGCTTTGTGAGTCGGTTTATTTTTGCTATTATCTCTGTAGGCTGTCATTGTGGAAGACAGTAAAAGGCCAAACATCTGCAGTTAAAATCACTGCACTCGACCTTAAATGCCATTGTGCATTTTGAACATTGGGTCTATTTTACTGTCTGTCGCCATAAGACCATAAGAAAAGAAGTCGGTTGTCCAACCTTTCATGCCTGCTGTACCACTCAATAGGATCCAACACTCCTCACATCCACTTTCCTGCCCTTTCCCCATAACCTTTAATTCCCCGACTGATCAATAATCCATCTATCTCTGTCTTAAATATACAGAAGGACACTACACCCATCATAGTTCTCTGCAGCAAGGAGTTCCAAAGACTCTCAACCTTCTGAGAGAAGAAACTCCTCCTCACCTCAGCCTTTATTCCAAGACCATGCCCTCTGGTCCAAGATTCTCCCATGAGGGGGAACATCATTTCAGCATTAACCCTGTCAAGCCCCTTAAGAGTCCCATATGTTTCAATGCGATCCATTTTGATTCTTTCAAACTCCAGTGAGTAGAGTCCCAATCTGTTTAGCCTTTGCTCCTAAGACACTCCCTCCAAACCAGGGATCATCCCAGTGAACCTTCTCTTAACTGCCTCCAATGAATTGATATACTTTAAATAGGGCGACCAAAACTGTCCACAGTACTCCAGATGCGGCACGGTGGCTCAGTGGTTAGCTCTGTTGCCTCACAGCCGCAGGGATTCCAGCCTTGGCTGACGGTTTATGTGGAGTTTGCACATTCTCCCAGAGTCTGTGTGGGTTTCCTCTGGGTGCTCCAGTTTTCTCCCACAGTCTAAAGATGTGTGGGTTAGATGAATTGGCCATGCTAAATTGCCCATACTGTTCAGGGATGTGTAGGTTAGGTGCATTAGTTGAAGGTAAGTATAGGATAATAGGGTAGGGAAATGGGTCTGGGTGGGTATCTCTTTGGAGGGTCGGTGTAGACTTGTTGGGCTGAAGGGCCTGTTTCTACACTGTAGGGATTCTAAAAAAATGATGTGGTCTCACCAGCACTTTGTACAGTGCAGCAAGACATCCTGACTCTTATACTCCAACCCCCTTGGAATAAGGGCCAACATTCCATTCAGTATCTCCCGCACCCTGTGTGCTAGCTTTCTATGCTTTGTGCACAAGTGCCCCAAGTCCCCTTCTGTTGCAGCTTTCTGCAGTTTTTCTCCATTTAAATAAGTGTTCTTTTGTTCTCCTTTCCAGATTTTTCCCACATTATACTCCATTTGCCAACATTTTGCTCACTTATTTAACCTATCAATATCTTTCTGTAATCTCTCTTGCAACTCATCTTTCCCCCTATTTTTTGCGTTGTCTGCAAATTTAGCTACAATATATGCACTTCCTTCCTCCAAGTCACTAATACATATTGGAAACAGTTGTAGTGCCAGCACTGATCCCTGTGGAACCCCACTGGTCACACATTGCCAAGCTGATTAAGAACCCCTCATCCCCACTTGCTGTTTGCTGCCCAAGTGCCAATTCTCTATCCACCCCAATCTCTACCTTCAACACCCAGGGCTCTAATGACTTAACTTTTGTGAGGTACCTTGTTGAATACCTTCTGGAAGTCCATATACAAAACATCTACTGGTTCCCATGTATCCTGTCTGGTTGAGACTTCCACATAAAAACTCTCACAAGTTAGTTCGACACCACATCCATTCCATGAAGTCATGCTGACTCTGCTTGATTAGGTTACAATTTTCCAAAAGGTTCTGCTTTTATTTCCTTAATAATTGATTTCAAAACTTTTGCAACTGTAGATGTTAGACTAATCGGCCTATAGTTAACTGCGCTTTGCCTGCCTCCCTCCCTCGTGAATAGAGCTCTCACCTTGGCAGTTTTCCAATCCTCTGGTACTTCTCCAGAATCCAATGACTTTTGGACAATTACAGCCAATGCACCCACTATCTCTGTTGGTACTTCTTTTAGGATCCTCAGATGCAGCCCTTTAGGACCTGTCAACGTATTTGCTCTTAGTTCCACTAGTTTATCTAATATTACTTCTATAGTAATTGTGATGATACTGAATTCCTCCGCTTTATTCTTCAGTATTAATAGGATATTTAAAGAATCTTACACTGTAAAGACTGATACAAAATATCTCTTTAACTCCTCTGCCATTTCCTTGCTCCCAAAACCATCTCCCCAGACTCATTTTCTCAGGGGCTATGTTCATTTTGACCTCCTCTCTGTTTTTATATATTTAGAAAAGCTCTTACAGTCAGCTTTTATATTCCTTGCCAGTTTGCCCTCGTAGTTTATTTTCTGTTTTTATTATCCTTTTAGGTCTCCTTTGCTGGATTCTGAATTTATTCCAGTCTTCAGGGCTATCACTAACTGTGATCTCCTTAAATACTTTCTTTTTCCAACTTAATACTTATCTTAACTTCCCTGGTTAGCCATTGTTGGTTTATTCCATTTTTGTAGAACCTTTCCTCTTCACTGGGATATATTTGTGCAGAGAGTTATAAATTACCTCCTTACATGTCTGCCACTGCTTGCTTACTGTCATTCCTGCTAATCCATCTACCCGGTTCACTTTAGCCAACCCTATCCTCATTTCATTGTAATTTCCTTTATTTAGATTAAACACTTGTTTCCGAACCACACTTCTCATGTAAGAGCTTTTCTAAATATATAAAAACAGAGAGGAGGTCAAAATGAACATAGCCCCTGAGAAAATGAATCTGGGGAGATGGTTTTGGGAGCAAGGAAATGGCAGAGGAGTTAAAGAGATATTTTGTATCAGTCTTTACAGTGTAAGATTCTTTAAATATCCTATTAATACTGAAGAATAAAGCGGAGGAATTCAGTATCATCACAATTACTATAGAAGTAATATTAGATAAACTAGTGGAACTAAGAGCAGATATGTTGCCAGGTCCTAAAGGGCTGCATCTGAGGATCCTAAAAGAAGTACTGACAGAGATAGTGGGTGTGTTGGCTGTAACCCTTCTCATCCTTGAACTGAATATTAAATTCTATCAATGTTATGATTGCCGGTTCCTCTCAGCTGGATCTATTTAGGAAAGCTAAATGGATCCAACTGAGAAATTGGGAAGAAAAGCCCAGGTTCCCAGTGCAAAACATGACCAAACTAGCAGTCATTGTTTTTACCACGCATTAAGGAACAGCCAACAGTCAACAATCCTAAGTGCCACTGTTTAATACCAAAAGGTTATTGCACAATGGGCAGATGACGTTAACAGAGATTGAGAGAACTCTTAGAAAATTTACAAAAAGAAGATTGAGGAAATGTTAAGGTGAAGAGCAGACGGTATGATCAGTCTTGATTTCAACTTCAAAGACACAGAAAGCAACAATACTGAAGTCAAACTTTGACTGAGCTGACATTTGCTGTGTGCTCAGTAGTGTCTCAGTCATGAATTTCGGCAGGAGATTTGAAGAGGGCAAGGTCTCAAACTCACATTCAGAAATACTAATGTGAAGCAGTGGTCTTACTGCAGACTTTCTTATGCTGAGAAATATTTTGGCAGGAAGTAAAACCCAGCCCTGAATGCACTCAAACCAAGGTAAACACAACCCTTCTCACATCATCACTGCCATTAGATGACAGATTAAAGAAAATTTATACCTTTCATTACTGTTTCCAATCCTCCTGTTTGTCACAATAGCAGTTCTGGCAGAAGATAAAAGCAACCTATTCATCTTTCAGCTTTCTAATTTACATCCATCAGATGAAACTGTAGCCAACATGTTACAGTTCATTTATAGACATCTCTGCTATGGTAAGGATCAACAACACTGCACAGTGTCCTGTGGCAAAGTGTCATTGGGAAGTGGCTTTGCAGGCTCCACATTCTCCAGCTCCCAGTCATTGAGCCATACAGCTCAGAAAGAGGACCTTCAGCCTATCATGTCTGCGCCAGGCATCAGTTTCCCTTTCTTTCTCCACTCCAGCCTGAGGATTAACAGCAATCGGGAACCTACTCTGCAATTTCTTTCTTAGAAATACTTGTGCGTTATTGCCTCTTTATACGTCTCAAAATGCACAATGTTCAATGCACTAGGATCCCACTAGCGTCAATCTGTGCATACAGCAATTAAACTAACTATTTGTTTTATTGGTATTGGCCAGCGCTTTCAGGAGGACTTTGTACTTTACATCAAACTATGCTCAAGGGCCTGAACTTCCTGCTGGGACAGAAGTCAGAAGTTGAGCTCAAGATTGCAACATATCGACATAGGTATGACTTTTATAGACTTAAAAACTACTATAAAGGGCAAAGTGGATTGGATCGTTACTAATTGTGTTAAAAACAGCGGACTATAAAAGTTAGATTGGGTGGAAGGGGAGGAAGAGGGATGACAGCAATACCTTCAGAGTGAGTCTCAGGAATGCAAGGTACGGTGGGCACTTGTGTCTGCTGTTTCACCATCCTGGCCTCCTGTCCCTGCCTCTGTTTCTTCACTACATATTATAATATCAAGCAATGGTAAAGGTGAAAGAGACTATTTTAATTCTTAAAAGGGATGTCAACTAGGACGAAAAGAGTTTCAACAGTTCCTATAGCAATGAATCTGTGCGGACTTCAGGTGATTATAAGGGTGCGCACATGTCTGAAAATCTGGTTATAATTTGAAGCCAGGCTTGGGGTCAATCGCAAGGAACCCACAGCCTGGTTTCTGTAATCTGAAGGGGTAGGCCCTTTAGCATTGAAACAGAAAGTGACAGCTCAAATAATTGAAAACAAAAATGGCAATTTGGAGGTGGTGCAAATGTTTAGGCCACAAGTCAATTTTGTGTCATGAGGAGACAGGCACCACACTGGGTGTACCAGGCTGAGATCTTTAATGGCTACTTCAATGGCAGACAAGGCTTCAGTGGAGTGCCTGATTCAATGGATGGTATTTCAAAACACATGCAGAGTTCCTCCAACACTGTGCTGACATGCCAGGCTGGACTATGGGCTCCATTTTGTGGAAGGGCACTTGAACCAACCCCATTTTGGCTCAAAGGCAAGGAAGTAACCAACTATTCCACGGCTGGCACACAACACACACACACACACAGAGACACAGACACACACACACACACACACACACACATAGATGAGGAAGCAGGTATGTAGCATTTGAAAGTGCTGCAGCTCTCTTAGCCATCACAATGTCTTTTAGCCTTAACCTTTAAATTGTTGACAGTTTGATGGAAATCCCTGCCTCCCTCTGCCACAGTCTGTGAACTGCAAATAATGGAAATAATTCCTAAAATTAGAATATATTGACATGGAAATAAACACTGATGGTACGGTAATAAAAATACTGTAACAACGAAATAAACATTAGTATTACGGCAATAAATCCACTTGATCAAGAATGCATTGAGATTTTTAATAAAATATTGCCATATAGCTGTGCTACACACAAAAAAAATTGGAAGCAATTTAAACTGAACATTCCCTCTGATTAGATTAGATTAGATTAGATTACTTACAGTGTGGAAACAGGCCCTTCGGCCCAACAAATCCACACCGCCCCGCTGAAGCGTATACCCCACCCATACCCCTACATCTACATCTACCCCTTACCTAACACTACGGGCAATTTAGCATGGCCAATTCACCTGGCCTGCACATCTTTGGAGTGTGGGAGGAAACCGGAGCACCCAGAGGAAACCCACGCAGACACGGGGAGAACGTGCAAACTCCACACAGTCAGTCGCCTGAGGTGGGAATTGAACCCAGGTCTCTGGCGCTGTGAGGCAGCAGTGCTAACCACTGTGCCACCGTGCTCTGACCTTAGTTACAGAAGGGAAGTTTAAATAAACTTCTTTTATTTACCTAGTTTATTCATTTTAATTATGATAAAATGAACAATATAAAACCTTCACCATCCAGGTTTCTTTTACCTCACTGGCCCCATTGTACATTATATTCAGAATGGGAACCTGTGCAGGGAGGCAGAAGAGCAGGAAACCAGGGCAAAAACAGAATGGGAATTTTAAAAAGTGTTAGCAGTGAATTCAAGGCTACAGTGCAAAATAATGCAAACAGCACAAAGAATGATTAGATTCCATATAGTGTGGAAACAGGCCCTTCAGCCCAACAAGTCCACACCGACCGCTGAAGAGTAACCCACCCAGACCCATTTCCCTCTAACTAATGCAACTAACACTATGGGCAATCTAACATGGCCAATTCACCTGACCTGCACATCTTTGGATTGTGGGAGGAAACCGGAGCACCCAGAGGAAACCCACGCAGACACGGGGAGAATGTGCAAACTCCACACAGTCAGTCACCTGAGGGTGGAATTGAACCTGGGACCCTGGTGCTGTGAGGCTGACCACCAAGCCACCATGCCATCCCTCCCACTACCTCTCGCATTGTTAAATGCAAAGTTAAAAACGCAAGCCTTAAGACATGTGTCTTAGTGCAGGGAATATTCACAGTAAAATGAATGAATTTGTCACATGAGAAGATATAAATAGTTATGATTTGGTTGGGATTACAGAGACATGACTACGGGGTGACCAGGGATGGGAACGGAAACTTCAGGGTATTCAGATTTTCAGAAGGATTGTCGAAAAGATAAAGGAAGTGGGGTAGCATTGCCGATTAAAGAAAACATTATAACAGTAGTGTGGAAGGATATTAGCTTCAGTGGAGTGAAAGCTGTATGGGTAGAGCTTCACAATACAAAGAGGCTAAAAACCATTGTGGCTGTTGTTTATAGACACCCAAAGTTTAGCAACTTTGGGGAAGGCATTAAACACCAAATCAGGGATGCAGCAATAAAGGTATGGGTGTAATTTTGGGCAACTTAAATCTGCATATAGATTTGTCAAATCAACTCAGCAACCACGTGATAGATGAGGAATTGTTGGAGTGTGTATGGGATAGCATTTTGGAGCAATACCCTGAGCAACCAATTAGAGAACTGGCCATTGTGGCCTGGTTATTGTGTAATGAGAAAGAAATAATTGGCCCTTTGGTGAAGAAGGACCATCACCTTTAACCCCTTTTTGTTATTAATTCACACCTGGCATACGGACATTATTGGCTGGACCATTTGAGAAGGTGAACTGCCTTCTTGCACCATTGCAGTTGGAGTGCTGTAGGTAGACCCACAATGCCATTAGGGACGGAATACCAGGATTTTGGCCCAACAGCTGTGAAGGAACAGCAATATATTTCAAAGTCAGGTGAATGGTTCACACGATGGAGTTCCAGTCTATCTGCTGTGCAAGACGGAAGTGGCCATGGATTAGATGATGCTTTTCTCGGAACTTTGCTGAATTTTCACAGTGCATCTTGGAGATTTCACCATCCCCATTTCTCTATTAATACTTATTTCCTCCCTCACTAGATCTCCTGTTTCCAACTTTTGGCATTTTACTTGTATCCTCCTTCATGAAGGCTGAATTAAACCCTAACAATTTAGGGTTTAGACAGCTGAAGTCAATGGTGGAGTGAGTATAGAGTGTGGGGGATGAATAAGAGGAAACAGTTGGAGCAATCGAGAGCTCTTGGAGACCATTAACATCCAACTAAAATGGATAAGAAAGATGAATAAGTATAAAGGCAAACTAGCAGTAGCTTCCTTTGTTGCATCATAGCTAAAACTATTAAACTGGGCAATCTTCATGCTCGTGGTCTGTGGCTTATCGTTCTCATTGGTGACTTCACTCAGTGAGCCATACTTGGGAGGTTGAATAGGACACTGCAGCACAAGCTTTCATTGTGGGGGTGGGGTCAGAACTGAGCACAAGATTTATACAGAGTGAGAGACGCTTCTCCAAACCAAGTGAGAGATGCAAAATCTGCAATCATGCATTTACAGAACTAATGACAAAATTAAATTAAAAGGGTTCATTATCAAGCAAGCATTCCAATTTGTGACCTAAATCAGTAGAAATTTCACAGCTGGATTTGCAGTCTCTCCATATTTGTAGAAGTGCTGTGTCTGTGTTGCTCCTTTAGGGGAACTCCAGGGGAACTCGCACTTACCAAGGTTTCCAGCTTATCCAGGATATAACCCGTCTTTCAGAATACCTTTCAGAAAAGAGATTACAGGTCTGGCAAAAAGAAAGGCTTTATTGGCAACTGATTTATTTAACTCTCTTACATTAATTCAACTGACTCCAATTTAATCCCATTTATTTCTATAACTGATGTAAGACTTGAAAAGAATTTAATGTCTTTTCCACCCCTAACCCCTTTAATCCCTAAACCATGGAATTTCTCCCTCCTCCTGATGACCTGGTCGATTCCCTAGCCTCGAGAAGCAGGTCATTTGCAATGGACCAACAAGGCTGTTCAATCACAGAAGGAACCATGACAAAGTCCCACTTAAGATCACATCTTTTGATTGTTCAGACATCTACCGTCAGGATGCCTCCCTCCTCAGATTTACCTCGAATATTTTTTAAAAAGTTGAAAACCCTTCACAAATCAATTTTAGAACACAGAGCAGGCAGCCAGCTGGCTAAGAGTTGTTTATTTGTTCACTGGGCTACACACATTGCTGGAGATCAGAGGCAAGATTAGAGTGGTGCTGGAAAAGCACAGCAGGTCAGGCAGTATCCGAGGAGCAGGAAAATCGACGTTCAGCACCACTCTAATCTTGACTCTGATCTCCAGTGTCTGCAGTCCTCACTTTCGCCTACTTGCATTGCTGGCTAGTTCGGTGGTTGTTGCCCAGCCTCACTTATCCTCGACAAGGTCGTACATTCTTGAACCGTTGCAAATGAAGTCACGTGTGTAAACCCACAGTGCTGTTAGGAAGTTCAAGGATTTTAACTCAACGTCCAGAAGCTCATGGAAGTCACCAGAGGGAAGGTAAGTGGGTGGTAGGTAGGCTGGCAAGTGGCCGAGGCTGGGTCAAGTCTGCGATGTCAGAAATCTAGTTACCCGGGAGATCATTCACACATTTCCTGGGTAACAATGCGGGTTACGTACAGTGGAGTCCTTTGTAGTTTCCATATTGAGCTCAGCTCTGGACACCTTCTCAGAAGGTTCTAGATACAGGATAATTGGCCTTCGGATACTGGAACTTCCTGAGCAATTCTCTTAGTCAGTGCAACGGAATACCAACCAGCTCCAGAGTCATGTACATTCTTGAAGACCCAGACGATCTGGGCGATGGTGTTAATTAATGCCAGTCAGCCTCCCCTGGCATGGAAATCAAACTGATACATTAGTGGGGGCCCATCTCTTCAGATTTTGTTGGGAGTTTATAAAAACATGAAAATAATTTTAAATTGTTAAGATACACCTTTTTGCTCTATCTTCACAAACTTTAGATTAGATTAGATTAGATTAGATTACTTACAGTGTGGAAACAGGCCCTTCGGCCCAACAAGTCCACACCGACCCGCCGAAGCGCAACCCACCCATACCCCTACATCTACCCCTTACCTCACACTACGGGCAATTTAGCATGGCCAATTCACCTGACCTGCACATCTTTGGACTGTGGGAGGAAACCGGAGCACCCGGAGGAAACCCACGCAGACACGGGGAGAATGTGCAAACTCCACACAGTCAGTCGCCTGAGGCGGGAATTGAACCCAGGTCTCTGGCGCTGTGAGGCTGTGCTAACCACTGTGCCACCGTGCTGCCCATTTAATCCCTTCGCTTTCTGTAGCTGATATAACATTAACTTCACTCAGGCCACCTTACACTTCCTTCTCCGTCATTTCTCTCTCTGAATCTTTCTGTCTGAAAGTTTGATGTTTGTCACCGCTGGTCTTGCGCACTCAGATACCAAATGCCTGGTTTCTCTGGCAGCAGTTATCAGCTCAGTCAATGCATGAAAATTAAGGAAAGGTCTGAAGCGCACAAACCAAGCCCAACTGCAGCTAGATGTGTTCTACGGTTAATTATGACCCATTGTCTCTTTGTTACGAGGGCAAAATCCACTCCGGGAACTGTTTATTATTGAGAGGAAATTACCACAGTGTTGACCACTTTCCCAGCACCAACAGTCCTACCTGCTGAATAAATGTATGGACCAGTCACTTTTAACAATGAAACTCTGAAGAGCTACATATTGTACAGGTAAGGGTTGCACTCGGTACGCAGGGTCACCCAAGCAACAGGCGCCATCAAGATACTCCGGTCAGAATTTCAGGAGTGGTGGTCACTTTGTTTCCCAAAATCGGAAGCTCATCTGTTGTGCAAGAACTGTACTGTGCAGTTGTTATTAAAGAGGATCAAGGTAGAAAATTAAAAAGACTTACTGGTAAGTATGCAAAGCCAATGAGTTCCATTCTCATAACATGAGGGACTTCACCAATTCTAGGAGTCAGGGTCAGCACGGTGCCTCAGTGGTTAACACTGCTGCCTCACAGCACGAGTGATCTGGGTTTGATTCCACTCTCGGGCAACTGTCTGTGTGGAGCTTGCACATTCCCCCCTGTGTCTGTGAGAGTTTCCTCTGGGTGCTCAAATTCCCTCCCACAGTCCAACAATATGCAGGCTGGGTGGAATGGCTATGCTAAATTGCCCATAGTGTCCCAGGATGTGACGTCTAGGTGGATTAGCCATGGGAAATGCAAGGTTACAGGGATCTGGGTGGGATGCTCTTTGGAGGGTCAATGTGGACTTCAAATGGGCTGAATGACCTCCTTCCACACTATGGAGACCTAGTACAGGGTGGCACAGTGGCTCAGGGGTTAACACTGCTGCCTCACAGTGTCAGGAACCCAGGTTAGAATCCAGCCTCAGGCCACTGTCGGTGTGGAGTTTGCACACACATCCAGTTGTCTGTGTGGGTTTCCTCCAGGTGCTCCGGTTTCCTCCCACAATCCAAAGATGTGCAAGTCAGGTGAATTGGCCATGCTAAATTGCCCGTAGTGTTAGGTGTGGGCATTAGTCAGGGATAAATGTAGGGGAATGGGTCTGGGTGGGATACTCTTCGGAGGATTGATATGGACTTGTTGGGCCGAAAGGCCTGTTTCCATTCTGCAGAGAATCTAATCTAATGTGTCATTGGTTTTGCGACCTGCCCAGCTTCATTCAAACTTGGAATCTGATCAAAGCTATGAACTGGAGAATCAGTGAGAGTGCAAGTAAGAGATTCTAGAAAGATCCAAGTATGAACTGAGATACTTCTCAGTAAAACAGAAGTTAAAAGCATTGCTACAAAATAATCGAAGCTGACCGAGACAGAGAGGTGTTTAATTTCATGAATAAAACCAGACAACCTGACTTGGATAGTGGGTAATGAGAAAAGACAGATGACAAGAGCACAGTGGGATTGTGAATGTCAGGCAAAGACAGCATCGAAATGCCACAGAGCTGTTCTCGTTATGAGCCAGTCGCAGGCAGAAACAGCCTCGGACTGGGTCCACTCTTCCCTTTAAATATGGCAATTCTTTTTAAAAATGAGGGACAATCTGCCGAGCAAGAACTGTACTTGTATGTCATTACAAAACAGAATCAAGTCGGCAACGTGAAAAGGCTTACTGGCAAATAGCAAACCCGATGAGTTCCATTCTCATAACATGAGCCAATTCACATGGACAGACAATTATACAGACTCCAGGCTGTGCATATTTTATCCATTTAATTGAAACTTTGCAAAGGCTAGACAACTTCAAGTAACCAAACCATTTATTTAAAATGAAACTCTCGACAATGGAATATACACAGAGAAGTGACTGCTAGTTCAGGCTGATTCATTCCTTCACTGTGTGACCAACGCCTCTCAAACAGTGTGGGAAATGAAGTCTGTTGTACCTTCAGCAACTACAGTGAACACTTCTCAAATTGAAAAAGTGTACCCATTGTTGAACTTTTAAATCAAATTCCATTAAAGTGGTAAACAAAAACAAAACAACAAAGAAGCCTGGATACTGGAAACCTCAAACTAAAACAGAAATTGCTGGAGAACATCAGCAGGACTGGCAGGGACTGTGGAGCTAAAGCAGGAATTAATGTTGCAGGTCGAGTGACCCTTCTGTGTTCTGAAGACATCAGTTCTGCTTTCACTCCACAGTTGCTGCCAGACCTGCTGAGGTTCTCCAGAAATTTCTGCTTTCATTCCATCAAAGTAGTCATGGTCTGAGCTAATATCGCTCACTGCACCAATGTTTCCAAATAATTTTGATTGGTAATAAATCATTAATCTTAAGAGTTTCTGAAGGAGACATATGAAAGAGTGTTATGTGAAGGCTCTGGTGTTAGCAGCTGTCACTGACTTGCATACCTGGCCCCAGGAAATATAAATAATCACAAAGTAAGGTGTTAAATGTGCTAGATTTACAGAAAACAATGCAGTCTTGTGAATCGTTTTAACATATTGAAATGTGTATTCCAGCTTAAACATGTGTAAGTTCCCTATTTACGGTCTTCTCTTTGTAAACTGGCCCCACTCCTCGACTCGACTGTCCAGGATTGTTGGAGGAGCCCTACCAAGAAAAGGGAAACTATTAGTAACTTTGTCAGAGAAAGAAAAATCACTCATAAAACTGAATACATTTTGGGATAACTTTAATCCAACCTAGACCTCAGGAAGCTGACAGGCTGTTAATTCCTGTTGGATGTACTGGCCAGGCAGCAGCAGAGAGCAACCCCATCCTGTCAGCCATTTACCAGGTGGGTTAGTTTCAACTTAATCCACTTTAATCTCAACTGATCTCTCTCATGGCTTTACCACCCCGCCTCCCCCCCCACCACCCCAACCCAAGTAAGATCCTGTCACATGATGACATCCTGTTCACATGAAGACCATTCTCAGTTACTTAAACAATGTGTGAAGATGGTAATGAGGCTCCAGGTTCATGTCCTGCTTGTCCCAGACAATGGGTCTGAACACACTTGATTAAAAATAGCAACCTTGAGAATTAATGTAATATCTCTGAGGAACCAAGAGACTCTTGTTCCAGTCCGACTTACTCCACAGCATCTCTGAACATGCTGATTGTATATTATCTTTAAATAAGGTGTATCTCTACCCTCCTTGCTGGAACTAGGCCAGCCTTCTGAGATATGTCACATTAAGAAGGCTCCAAGTGTTTTACACTCAATTATGCAGAAATGCATCTACAGTTGTGATGTAGGTGACCCTTGCAGCTAGATCTGACTCCAAATATAGATATGAGCAGACAGTTTAACTTCATTCAGTGCTAAGTGAGGAATGACAGGAGACTCTGTTAAAATGCTATTCTGCTTGACTAATATCATTGGGTCTTTACGGGAGTCTTGGTTTAACTCTTATCAGAAGTTAAACCAAAGGTGGCACAATGGCTCAGTGGTTAGCACTGCTTTCTCACAGCGCCAGGGACCCAGGTTCGATTCCAGCTTTGGGTGACTGTCTGTGTGGAGTTTGCATGCTCTCCCCTTGTCTGCGTGGGTTTCCTCCGGGCGCGCCTGTTTCCTCCCACAGTCCAAAGCTGGCCAGGTGAATTGGCCATGCTAAATTATCTCTTAGTGTTAGATGCATTAGTCAGAGGGGAATGGGTGGGTTACTCTTCGGAGAGTCGATGTGGACTTGTTTCCACAATGTGGGGAATCTAATCTAATCTAATCAGAACACTGTTACAACACCACTTCAGTACTATATCAGGTTGCCAGTTCTCCAGATGAGAAAATCTAACCATTTCTCTGACATTCAATGCATTACCCTCACTGAATCCTTCACCAACAACATCCTGGAGGTTACCATTGATCAGAGGTTGAACTAGACCAGCCACATAAATACTGCAGCTTTGAGGGTAAGTCAGAGGCAAGAAATTCTGGAGCAAGCAACCCGCCTTCTGATTCCTGAAAGCCTGTCTGCCATCTACAACGAACAAGTGTGATAGAATACTCCCTACACGCCAGAATGAACGTAACTCCGTAACTTAAGAAGCTGGCTACCATCTAGGCCAAAGCTGTCCATTTGACTGGTAGCACATCCACCATCTTGAATATTCACTTGCTTCACACAGCACAGTGCAAAAGTGCATGCAAGAAGCACTGCAAACATTCACCAACGCTCCTCCGGCAGCGCCTTCCAAACCCATGATCACTTCCATCTAGGACAAGGGTGGTAGACATTTCGGAACACCACCAGCTACAAAGTTCCTCTTTGAGCCACTCAGCATGCTGACTTGGAATTATATCATTGCTCCTTCACTGATGCTTGGTCAAGACCTTGAAGCTCCCTTCGTAACAGCACTGCGGGCATTTCTACACCCTAGGGACAGCTGCAGGTTAGGAAAAGAAATACAGCGGCTTCTTCTCCAGGAGGATTAGGACAGGCAGGAAGTGGTGAGCTGGCCAGCAAAACAGAGTGAAGTGCCCCAGGGATTAATGTTAGACCTCTCGGTCATGATCGTTATCTTGATAAAGAATGAACGTGCAAAAATACAGTCAAGAAAAGCAGAGAGCGTCATCTTGGCAAGCACAAACAAAAGAATTCAAGGAAGTTGCTGAAAACAGGAAGCAACTGGATTGGCAGTTCCTGAAGGCAGGAGCTGAACAAGTGGCCAATGTTACAACAAAGTAAGCCAGGTGTTAGAGTGGCTGAGACCCATGGGAGGATTCAGAACAGCTCAGCAGATCAGGCAGCATCCAAGGAACAGGAGAATTGATGTTTTGGGCTGATGCCCGCAACGTCGATTCTCCTGTTCCTTGGATGCTGCCTGACCTGCTGCGCTTTTCCAGCAACACATTTTCAGCTCTGATCTCCAGCATCTGCAGTCCTCACTTTCTCCTCGAGAATTCAGAACAAGTAAAGATCACTAAGGTAAGGCATGTATGGATTTGAAAGCAAATGGGTCTCAGGGAGCTGGAGCAAACATGGGGAGAGTACAGGAATTCGCATGGTTTGGTCATTGAAAACAGTTGCAATTAGCAGAGGATGGGAAACAACCAGGCAGCCAAGGAAGTGAGAGAGAAGAAGTTGCAACTGAATATGATCAATGCAGTATACTGTGATAAATGCATTGTGTTGCTCACTGGAAATAAAAATGAAGGAGAGGTTTATACAGCAAATTGTATCAAAGCAGCCGAAAGGAAAGTGAAAGGATTTAAGGAGCGATGATGGACTCAGCATTCACCACGTGCAGTACTGAAAACAGACTGAATGTTGAACTAGAAGGCAAAGATTATAGAGTGCAAGATAAATACTTTACTAACAAACTGCTCCGGGAGTGTATTTTTGCAAACACTCGCCTGGCAGGATTTCCTATTTTGTAAAATCTAGTTGCAGTTTGAGGCTGTCATACTGCACACTGACCTGGTCAGAAATACCTCCAGTAATGTGATCAGCCCTGAAGGAGAATTTACTATAGCCAATCCCCAGAACAGAAGAGTCACAAGACTGGGTCCTTGACTTGGAGAACAGAGATACAGAGAAAGGTTAGGAGAACATTGGATTCTCCAATTTTGAACACAGATGAATGAAGAGGGGCCTCAGGAGGTGTACAGATAGAAGGTGAAACAGGAAAAAAAAGAGAAATTTTGAGAACAGTTTAAAGGTAAACCATGTCTGTAGTTCAAACTGAATAAGTAGAAACTGGGGAATAAAAACAGCAGAGTTCGACACCTGAAATAACCTCTCAGTGGAAGTGAAAACACAAAAATCATTGACGTTTAATGAAAGCTCATAATTTATGATTGGGGAAACTTATGTTCAAAAACACAGCTATTTGGTTTTCATTTAAGTGACACTTGTTTTAAAATGGTCACAAACGTTTTTTTCCAAAGCAGGAAGCTATCGGGTGTAAAGAACTACAGGTGTGCTGTCGACTTTAAGGTTAGAGAGATGGATGCACAGCAGGGCATGGTCGTAGGAAACTATCAATACCAGAAGGACAGGCTCTTTTTGGCAGTGTCCAGGCCAGCAGAGTCAGTACGTCGTGTAAGCCACAGAGCTCGTAATATCTTTCTGCCCCTCAGTGCAAGGTCCGGGCACAGCAGTGACTTACACAACCAGATGGCATAGTGTAAGAAACCATTTACTGTGTACAGATACTCTGAGCGATTGCATGGCAGCCTGGAATGCTGGGTTGAAGCTGTTTCAGCTGCCTGAAGGGCTGAAAAAATATCCTGTCCTTTTCTTTCCTTCGAGTTCCGCGAGCTAGTATTATGTGTGTGGCTCGAGGAGAGACAGTATTGAAGGGAATCACATCCGGGATGTTTGAGAAGTTTAGTGAATTGAAAGGAAACATCTGTAATCTTGACAACCACCTGATGCTCCGAAAGCTAGTGTGCTTCCAATTAAACCTGTTGGACTATAACCTGGTGTTGTGTGATTTTTATATCTGTAATCTTGTTTGTTGGGTAAGGAATTTGAGAGTGAAGATATAAGTAACAATTCACTGGGGTTAAATCAACATAAAGATTGTTGTTTGGAAAAAGGATTGAACCTTTCCAAATTGTGCTTTTATGTATTACAATTATTTTATTCTATTCCTGTCAATATAAACTTTGAGGTTCTCTTATTAAAAGCAAATAGGTTCAGTGACTGACCAAATTGGAAAAATAAAACTTATGGTCTATCAAGACAGTTTTCACTTTGGGATCATAACCATGGTCCAGCAACAGGCAGACAGAAGGTTACAATGGATAGAGGAGCTAGCTGGACTGGGTGGCTTTCATCTGGGTTAGACCCAGAGGGTGGACAACCTTCAGCACCTGGCCCTCTAAAATAATAATGTCCATTATTGCCTGAGGGTTACTTTCTGATGCAGTCAACTTAGGGCTTTCAGATGATCCCATCTCTTCAGGGGTGTCGAGCAAGTTTACAGCAGACTTTAAGACAGCTTTTGTGCCTCCAAGCATGGAGATAGAATGAAGAAACACTGTGTCCATTGGCTAAACCAAATGGTCAGAACTTTTAATCTGCAGTCATATCAGCTTGAACTTTAAGTAGCTGTTTCTAAAATCAGAGACTAAGATGTGCTCAGGCCAGGCCAGTTTAATCTACAACACCAGCAGTAACGGGTCTTTGAGCATCCATAGCAGGCACTGACAGCTACACTGCACCTGCATCTAGATTTAATCAAATCTCACCCAACAACATGCATTGCTACACAGAAAATAAAATCACATTCATAACAAAGTAGGTTCACTTACTCTAGATGTGTCATCCCAGCACCCAATCTTGATCAGTGGCTCTCCATAATGTTTAGCACGTTATTCAAACACTCCAACCCCTGACTGATCTGCACTAACCCCACCATTCAATACTTGCTTTCTGATACTTGTCAAGTGTTGCAGAATTTGCAGTTTGGCTGAGAAAATACTCCAAGCCTGATCACAGTGGATGGAGTGCAGACGTCTACTCATTTGTGTGGAAATGTAATTGGTCATTTATCACGTACAACGGCCTTATATAATCTGCCAGTTAGCCAGCATTGAGCTACACGCCAGCTTCCAGCTGTAAATGTTCAAACCGTGTCAACTAGAAGACAGATTCCATAGATATTTCTCCATGGAACAGAATCTGCTTCAGGATTCAACTTGATGGAGTGATAAACTGCGGCTTAAACCAAGTAGGGTCAGAATTTATGGGCGATTTGTTTTTCTCTCCACTGATGTGTGAAGATCACAGGCTCTCCAGTTTCCAGTGTGTACTGACAGCACTCAGGGACAGCACCCCCAGTGGAAATCACTCGCTCGAGTCGCCACTGCGGTCTGTAACTGATATCCTAATCAACAAATCCCAACGTTCACACATGCTAAGTTATTACAGACATGCCAACTACAGCATGCTGACAGACCGAGGGATCAAGCTCACACTGATGCTTGTATAACTCCTGCTACATTACAAAACTGCTCAAGTATCGACAGGAGCTTTATTACTGCAAAACTAACTGGGCACCATTTTCATTTGTTTCTTCTCATTCACAACTTATGCTCCTATTTTAGCATTCCTTTTGATTTGGCTTCTAATGATTAAATCTTGACCATACCCTTTCTTCTAGCTCTTCGGTGCATCAAGCTCAATCAATATCTTTCCCCAATTTGAGCATCTAAGAGTTTTGAGGCTGTTGGTGACATCAAGTCGACCAGGCCTCTATTAAAAGCTCCCTTGGCAAATTAATTGGGGAGGCTCAGATTACAGCCAAAGGACTTTCTTTTTAGCAGATGAGGAGCAGCAATATTAAGGCTTTAACAATCAGGATTATTGTAGATTATTTTACAGAGATTCTATTGTTTGATTGGTAAGTTGCCCCATATTTTGAGCTTGCTGGTGTCCCATTACTGTGCTGCTTGATTTGACCAGAGATTAGATTAGATTAGATTCCCTACGGTGTAGAAACAGGCCCTTTGGCCCAACCAGTCCACACCGACCCTCTGAAGAGTAACCCACCCAGACCCATTTCCCTCTGACTAATGCATCTAACACTACAGGCAATTTAGCATGGCCAATTCACCTGACCTGCACATCTTTGGACTGTGGGAGGAAAGCGGAGTACTCGGAGGAAACCCACGCAGACACGGGGAGAACGTGCAAACTCCACACAGGCCGTCACCCGAGGCTGGAATCGAACCTGGGACCCTGGTGCTGTGAGGCTGCAGTGCTAACCACTGAGCCACCATGCTGACCCAAAGCCTGATGTTCAGCTAACTGCCAGCACAAGGCTGTTTCTGATCATTGACAGTGCTGTTCACCCTGACAAAATGAATGCTCGTCCCACCAGCATCCAGGACACAGTCGTCTCTGTAATGTGAAGATAGTTTGCTTGCCAAGAAAACGTAGTTGCTCGATTGGAAATGGATTCAAGTCAAGGTTATCTGTTTCAGCCCCTGACCTGAGGGGAGCCTCTCCTTTTGCCCAACTCCCTTTGATCAGTCATTCACTCAGTCGACAAACTCAGAATCATCTCATCGTTGGTAAATGAAACAAAGAATTAAGTTTACATTTGGCGGCTGACCCTTTGAATCCAGTCACACTACATGAGGAGAGAAGTCAGCTACAAGTAACTTCCATGTCTTGGCCAAAACTCTCATTAAAGTCACAAGGATGCTTTAAACCAGTTTTTTTGAATTACAGACCTGAAGGCAGTCCTCAACTGAATACATCGTCTGAATCGATCAAGTGTATGACAGCCAGCTACAGGTTATTCAACTTCACAACTGTTGTGGGAAAACGGAGAGGACGGGGTTGAGAGAACCACTTGAGAGAGTTCAGTCAGGTTAGCGCTGTCTCTGAAGTGCAGCAGCAAAAAAAAAGACTTGCACCTTTGATGAATGCAGGATCCCCTAAAGAGCTATACAGCCCAAGAAGCCATTTCAAAATGCAGTCATTGATGTTTCCATAAGATGCGAATATCACTGGCAAACAGCTCGCTGGGGCTCTGGAACCACGCGTCCATCAGACCAGGTATGACAGATTTCCTTTTCCCTAAAAGAACATCAGTGAATCAGATCGGTTTTTTGCAACAATTGATAGATTCATGTTCAGTTATGGAAATTCCAGATTTGTCAATGGAGTTTAAATCCCACCATTCGCAGTGGGGAGAATTTGGACATATAGCCCCCCAGAGGAATAGACTGGATTGTTAGCTCAGTGACACTGCCATCATTATCTCCCTCACAACATGGGAAATGGAATAGCCAAGTTACATACGGCAAGCTCCCACTAACAGCAATGAGACAAACACCAAACAGACCATCATTGATTTTTCTGATTTTGTTTAAAATAGCACAGCAGAATGTTTTACATTCACTTATAACGTTGGTTGAGGCCTCAGTTGAACTTCTCATCTGAAGTGGAGCATCATTCATCCTACACCTGTGCTCAGGTCCTGGGCTGGGAGTCGAACCCACAACCTCAGACTCCAAGGCAAGGAGTACTTATCAGAGAAAAATATTCAGTGCATAAAGAGTTTTAAATGCATACCAAATTAATATTGCCTTTGAGCCTTTAAAGGGAATGGTGTAACTTTATAGATATTGGATTGTTCTTATCTATTCACTCACTCCTGTTTAATTACACATTGCATGGTGTTTAATCCAGGAATGAGACCTGATGTTGCAGTCTGCTGCCCAGCTACGGTACAATGGGCCTGAGAGGCACACTTCAATCACTGTGGTTACAATAATTATTAGAAGTATTTTGTTTTATTATTACAGGCTCATTCTCAAACCGACATAAAGACTAATGAAGGATCTCACAATCATTCGGAGATGAAAGCCAATTAGTCGAACAGTGAGGGAGCTGGAAAGTATAAAATAAGAAAATGACATCGTCTTTAAAAAGTAACTTTCCAGATAAGGTACAAGTTCTCATACCTCCACTCGATCCCCAACTGGTCAGCACTTTGTTCTAACGTGCTTCATATTTATGCTCCATGGATGAGTGCCCCATCATTGATGACCAGGTACACGAGGTCAGTTTAACAGCCAGCTATATTTGAAGGCAGTTTGCTCAACAATATATCGGACGCTGGATCCTTTCCAAGATGGTGGTGGTAGGTGGTGTCCGCGCTCACTGGAGCCTGTGCACTCCAGGCCGGTGGCATCGTTTTCTCAATGTACTTTTCCTTTTTTCCTCCTCTTCCTCCTTTCTTCTTCATCTTTGAGATTGGAGCAGTGTCAACGGGGCGGTGGCTACAGCATCGGTGATGTGGAGACAGTGAGCACTGCAGACGCTGTATTGTCACAGTTGAGAGTGTGTGGAGCTGGAAAAGCACAACAGGTCAGGCAGCATCCAAGGAGCAGGACCAAGATTCTTGGCAACAGCAGCAGTAGGCCTGGAGCCTGGTCGCCCAGGGAGAGGGGCCCCAGACTCTTGGTGGCAGCACAGCCTAGAGTGGGAACTCCTGGCTGTGATGGTGCCCAGAACCCTGACACTTAGCAGTGGTGGCAAGGTGGCGGTGACATCAGAGCTGGCATCTCCTGGGGCAGTGGCATCATTGGGGAGTTCTGGAAACCCAGAGCACTTTCCAGAGCTCTGCAGCCTTGCTTAAAACTTCAGTTTGAACAAGAAGTGAACTCTTACTTCAGTAATTAAAAAAAAATCCTTTTTGGAACTGAAAAGGGTGCCTGATTGTGGCGAGTAAACACTTTTCAATGTATCTTCCAAGATAGATGTGATAATAAATAAATGATTCAAATACCCACATGTCTTGACAATCCTCAAGACCAAGGCCAGTGCCTCTTACCAGACCATGAGGAAAAGGTGAATTGGATTTATGGCGAGAGAATAGGAAGGAAACGCCTTCATCCCTTTCATTCATGATCCTGCCGACTGTTATAGTGAGGAGTGGGGCTTTCTCAGAGTCTGACTCAGTTCTCAGATCCATTCACAACTCTTCCTACAGAGAAGCAAGTCTTACCACAGGAGCTGACAGCCCACCTGGGACTGGTGGGAGGCAGGTAACATGGACTGAAATGACCCAGGCTTGCAAGTTAGGAGTGTGATGGAATACTCTTCACTCGCCTGGTTGAGTGCAGCTCCAACACTGTTCAAGAAACCCAACACCATCCAGGACAAAAGGCAGCCCACCTGACTGGTGTCCCACAGTGCCCGCAGTGTGTATTATCTACAAGATGCAGTGCAGCAACTCAAAAGTTCCTCTCCTCATGACCTCTACCACCTAGAACGACAGGTTGAGCAGATACCGGAGAGCATCTTCACTGACAAGCTCCCCTCCAAGCCTCACATCATCCTGACTTGGAACTATATCACCACCGCTCACTGTTAACAGATCAGAATCCTGGAACTCAGTTTCTAACATCACTGTGGATGCTCCGACACCAGATGGATTGTACAGGAACTCACGACCACTTTGTCAAGGGTAACTAGGGATGGACAATGATTGCAATGTTGCCAAAGTCATCTACACCAACAAGTAACACAGGAAGTGACCATGCATTTAACTATATATCCTCGAGTAATATTTGGCATTAAGTTTAAAAGTCTTGCCACCCACTTGCATGTGAAGTGAAGTTCTAACCCACTCCTTTGAAGGTGGCTATTCAGCTCGCGTCTGTGTGCAGGATAACAAAAACACTTTGTCGCCTTTTGCAGGAATTCCGGGGCTAGATTGGCAGGAACAGTATCTGACTGGGAAGTCTGTGACCAATTAATATACCACTGTCAACAGTTTGAAATAATTGCTTTGGCAGTGAGGAATTTAACCACTGCTGAAAGGAAGCAAAAAGCTCACACTTTTCATTTCGCACACGTCAGGTTTCAGACAGAAGAATAGGAGTTGGAAAGAAAGAAACCCATTTATCCAGCACGAGACAATGGTGCTGACTGGGTTAGGTGTCATTGATAGGAGGTGCAGCAGGAGCTGTTAACTTTCACACTAAGCAGACAACATCCTGAACCATCCGACACTACCTGCCTGCTCCTAGGAACATCATTAACAGGTAATCAGACAATGAGAGGCATTAGAGTTACATTTATATTCATGTATCACCTGATCTGTTACCTTTAGGGTTAATAAATTGACTTGATCGTTGCAGGAGTATAAAGTAAAAGACATTATAGCCAGTGAGGTACTTGCGAACTGAAGTCAGGGAAAGATTCACTATCCTTTCTCAAATAGTGCCATGGGATCTTTTCCATTTCCGATTTAATATTTCATCTTATGGCATTCCAAACAGTAATGTACTGCTCTCAAGAATCTGAAGCATGGCTTTCACCCACGGCCTCCTGACTCAGAGGTGAGTGTGTTACCACTGAGCACAGAATGGCAACTTAAGAAAGCTTTTGGAAAGATTTAAACGATCGAGACCCATGGCTGACCTAATCCTTCTACTTCCCCAGAATGACCCCAACAGGTATCTTGGTTGCTAGTCCCCACCTTCAGTGAGAATGAAGGCTACACAGTGCAGCTATTGAACTGAACCTCTCCTGTCAGCGATTAGAAAATTCACAAAAAAGCTGAGATGATGATTGGTGATCAGGGGCCTGGAGGCAGCAGGTAGTGGCAGAATTACACCCTGCACTTTATCCAGAAACTACCAGCTTCCATTAAAAAAAAGGATCTGTTCAATCCACTGGTGGCAACCAGCACTGAGGAATGGAGTACTGTGTGGGGTATAGTGCTGGCAGTGATGCCAGGTCAGAGTACCATGTGACTGAGGCAGGGGAATCAGACAAAGGCTAACATCAACCATCTGATGAAGGAGCAGCGCTTCGAAAGCTAGTGCGCTTCCAAATAAACCTGCTGGACTATAACCTAGTGTTGCATGATTTTTAACCTTGTCTACACTGCAGGCCAACATCGGCACCACCAAATCATAATATCAAGATCATCAATCATAGGCTCAGCCAGAGAGACCTGGCACATGTCGGGTCGAGAGAAGTTAGAATTATCGGCAGATTAGACTGCTGGATTGATAATGACCGGGAACAGGGACGTAAACGTGGTGACAAATGGAACATAGGTCTGTCTGTCTGTGGTAGTGGTGGAGGACACAGACAGAACAGTGACTCCTACAAGCCATGCAAACAGTCTGGGGCCACCGGCTGTGCGTGTGGAGCTCAAGGATTGATTAAAGTTGAAAAAAAAACTTCAACCCAGATGAATTGTGGAATAATACCACCATCCCCACCTCAAACTGAGCTGTGAATGTGTGGAACTGTAAACAAATCAGTCAAAGATCTCAAACAGGTAAAGTTTGAATTCAAAATAAGATCCATATCATTGCAGCTGAACCAGACAGAAACAAATACACCCACACGACAAGGCGGCCTTAGCTAGATGTATCTATGGATAAGGGCAGGAGTAGGTAACACAGCCCCTCGAGCTCAGTATTATGGCAGAGAGGCAAGGAAAACGCTGTAAGCCATAGGCAGTAGAAGCTGTGCCTGACTACACATAGTCTTTACAGGGTATTGAAGCAGGTTCAGGGTTTGACAGATTACAAAGAATGGGGTAAAGTCTATGATGGAAAACAGAGTAGTCAATATGCCGTATACTTGGCCCTTCCCTAAGGCTGTATTCAGTGCCCACTGGGAATGGGACAGAAATGGAAATCACTCAGTCTCTAATGCTATAGCAGGACAGCTCACCTTCACAAGTACAGTACCATCAGACAGGGTCCAATCAGGTCATATTGACAACAGGCAGTACCATCAGACAGGGTCCAATCAGGTCATATTGACAACAGGCAGTACCATCAGACAGGGTCCAATCAGGTCATATTGAGAACAGGCAGTACCAACAGGCAGGGTCCATCAGGTCATATTGACATGTACAAAGGTCACGCAGGAACACATTTAAAGCCTGCTGGGGGATTATCCTATTGAAACAGTGGGCCTTGTGATTTGGTGTCAGTTTTGAAACTAAAGTACTGATCTTGCAAATATTTGCAAGGCCCAGGTGATAGATAAATAACCAAATCCAGGGGGAGAAACCGTCAAACTTGTCAGTGAAGAAATTCCTCAGTGACTATTTTTTCAGTTTTATATTCAGGTGAACATTTGTGCAAGGAAGGAAAAAAGCACTTTTAAAGATTTCTAAAAGAATCTCTACATAAGTATGAACCAAAACTTTCACATGGTGTCATTCCTATATCCTTCAAAACTAGACCTTCATAACATAGCAACAGCCCCGTAACCACCGGTACTGTACCTCAGTAACAGGTAGACAGCCCCGTACCCACCGGTACTGTACCTCAGTAACAGATACACAGCCCCGTACCCACCGGTACTGTGCGTCAGTAACACAGAGACTGCCCTGTACCCACCGGTACTGTACCTCAGTAACAGATAGACAGCCCTGTACCCACTGGTACAGTACCTTTGTAACACAGAGACAGTCCTGTACCCACCGGTACTGTGCCTCAGTAAAAAAGAGACAGTCCTGTACACACTGGTACCGTACATCAGTAACACAGGGATGGCCCCGGACCCACCGGTATTATACCTCGGTAACACAGGGATCCGCAGCCACCAGTACTGTACCTCAGTCACAGTGGGACAGCCCTGTACCCACCGACACTGTTCCTCAGTAACACAGACACATCCCCGTACCCACCAGTACTGCACCTCAGTAACATAGAGACAGTCCGGCAGCTACCGGTACTGTACCTCAGTAACACAGAGACAGTCCTGTTCCCACCAGTACTGTACCTCAGTAACGCAGGGATAGCCCCGGACCCACAGGTATTATACCTCAGTAACACAGGGATCCGCAGCCACCAGTACTGTACCTCAGTAACAGATAGACAGCCCTGTACCCACCGGCACTGTTCCTCAGTAACATAGACACACCCCCGTACCCACCAGTACTGCACCTCAGTAACAGAGACAGTCCTGTTCCCACCAGTACTGTACCTCAGTAACACAGGGATAGCCCCGGACCCACAGGTATTATACCTCAGTATAACAGGGATCCGCAGCCACCAGTACTGTACCTCAGTAACAGATAGACAGCCCTGTACCCACCGACACTGTGCGTCAGTAACAAAGAGACAGTCCTGTACCCACCAGTACTGTACCTTAGTAACACACAGTCCTGTACCCACCGGTACGGTACCTGCATAACACAGAGACAGCCATGTACCAACCAGTACTGCACCTCAGTAACATTGGGACAGTCCTTACCCACCGGTACTGTGCCACAGTAACACAGAGGCAGCACCGTAGACACCGGTACTGTATCTCAGTAACACAGAGACAGCCCTGTACCCACCAGTACTGTACCTCAGTAACACAGGGATAGTCCCATACCCACCGGTAGTGTACCTCAGTAACACAGGGATCATCCTGTAGCCACCGGTACTGTTCCTCAGTAACATAGCAACAGTCCTGTACCTACTGGCACTGTACCCGAGTAACACAGAGACAGCCCAATACCCACCGGTACTGTGCCTCAGTAACACCGATACATTCCTGTACCCACCAATACTGTAAGAAAGTGATGACTGCAGATGCTGGAGAGTCAGAGTTGAAAAGTGTGGCACTGGATAACCACAGCAGGTCAGTCAGCATCGAAGGAGTGGAATAGGTGGGACAGGGGGATGAGATGGGTGTGGGTGGGGTTAGCGGGGGGTGAGGAGATGACAAAACTGATGAAGTTGATGTTGATGCTGTATGGCTGGAGGGTCCCATTGCACAAGATGAGGCGTTCCTCCTCCAGTCGTTGGGTGGCTAGGATTTGGCGATGGAGGAAGCTCAGGACGTGCCTGTCTTTAACGCAGCGGCAAGAGGAACTGAAGTCAGCCGCCAGGCGGTGGGGTTGATTGATGCATTTCTCCCAGAGATGTTCCCTGAAACATTCCACAAGTTGGCATCCTGTCTCCCCAGTGTACAGGAGACCACATCGAGAGCAACTGACACAGTAGATGAGATGTTTGGATTTTCTGGAAAATCACTGCTGGATGTGGAAGGATCCTTTGGGGCCTTGGGTGGAGGTGAGGGGGGAGGTGTGGGACCCTCCAACCACATGGCATCAATGTCAACTTCACCAGTTTACTCATCTCCCCTCCCCCGCCTCATTCCGATCGAACCTTCCAACTCGGCCCCGCCCTCTTGAACTATCCATTTGCCTTCCCACCAATCAGCTCCACCCTCCACTTCGGCCTAACACCTTCTACCTTTGCAGCTACCTCCCCCACCCCCTCCTATTTATCTCCCAGCCCCCTTGTTCCTCCACATTCCTGACAAAGGGCTTATGCCCAAAATGTCGACTCTCCTGCTTCTCGGATGCTGCCTGGCCTATTGAGCTTCTCCAGCTCCACACTTTTCAACTCCCACTGGTACTGTACCTTACGATAGCAACAGACCACCTGTGCCAAACAAAATGTTCACTTCCCCAAACAACGAGAACTCGGGCTGTCTGTCATTCCTTTCAGGTTCATTTCCAAAAAGACCTTTGGTTTATGGCTTTTTCGGAGTTTTTGGACACATGGCAATGGATACTGACTTGTACTACCTTCCAGAATTCTTCTTCCCAGAGTGCATCACCACATACTTCTCTGCACTGAATCTCAGCTGCCACCTACCCACCCACTCCACCAATGTGTCAATGCCCTTTTGGGAGTTCCACATTGCCCTCCTCACGGTTTATAATTGTTCCAAGCTCCGTGTCCCCTGCACGCTGAGATCCTGGCCATTTATTTTTGCTAGGGAAAGCAAGATTCCCACTACTGACTGCTGGGAAAACTCCACAACAAACCTTTCCCAAAGAAAAAGAAAAATCCATTGGCCATTACACTCCTACCTATCACTCTCTCAATTTACGTTTCTATTGTCTCTTTTATATAATGGTCTATAACTTTATCACAACCTGTCGTGTGGTACTGTATCAAACATCTTCTGGAAATCAAAGTACACCACATCAACAGTGTTACCCTCATCAAACCCTTGAAAATATTCCAGCAGGTTAATTAAATACAACTTCCCTTTAGAAATACATGCAGAATCTTCCTAATCAACCCACCTTTTCCCATGGGACTACTAAGTCTATCCTGAATAATTGCTTCTAGAAGCTTCCCCACAACTGACGTCAAACTGACAGATCTGTAATTGCTGGGATTCTTGCAGGTCTCTTGAGCAAGATCGTAACGATTGCAATTTTCCAATCGTCTAGCACTTCCCGAGTCCAGGGAAGACTGAAAGATCATTAGCCAGTGTCCTTGCAAATTCCAGCCTCACTTCCATCAAAATCCTTGGAGACATCCCATCTGGTCCTGGTCAACTTTAAGTACCAAGAGTCTGAAACCTGTCGGGGAAAGGCAGCCAGAGTCATCCAGAACCTGCAAACTTAATACATCTCTCTCTCTCTCTCTTCCTTGCTATTTTTCTCTCACTGCGTCTAATGTTCTGGGGATTAAAAGACAAAAGAACCACAAAAGCTCAAAGAAAAGACTCTGATGAAGAAAAAAAGACCTAATATCCAAACTAAATACCAACCCCCAATATCTAAAATAGAAATTACGAGATCAAAGTGCATTGTGCAGTTGTATAATACAATGTCTGTTAAGTTATTAACTAAGTGCATTGATTAGTCCCGATGTGGCCCAGAGTGCAGGAAATTCCCCAGTCAGCAGGAGCTCTAGAGATGGAGATTAGTCCCACCTTCTCCTCTCAGGCCCTTGATATTGACGACAGGTCATAGGTCAGTCCACTTCCATCCCATAACCCAGAGATCACCTGTGAAGGGTTACTGCTGCCTGTAAAATTGCAACACTCAGAACCTTCAGGGAGATCAGTGGCAACAAAACCACTTCCCATTCAGAGGCAGTGTAAAGAAGCCGTCACTAATTCCTGAAGCAGCACAGTGTCTGCTTTAAGCTCCAACTCCCATCCAAATCGGAGATGACTCACCTTAATCTTTCACTGCTGCAGGTTCCCAGGCAGCAAACATCCTGGTACACATCTCCTTCTCCTTCAAGCTCCACTCTCGGTAGCATCTAGAAAGGAGGGAAAGCAAACACATGGGGCAGATTCTTCAACACTGCAATTTACAGAAACATCGCCCTTCCCATTTGGCTGATGTTTTACCAGAACATGAAAATAATGTGGGTAACAGGCCTGGAATTGTAAAGGAAACCAACGTTACCCTGACCTTACCTGACAGTCTGAGTGGACAAATAAAACACTTGCATTTTCCAAATCTCTGCTTTGGTTGTAGTAGTAAAAGATTCAGAACAGACTGTAACAATTGCAGAACAGTATCTACATCCAGATCAAGTTTTGATACCCTGACACTAACTCTGTTCACAAAGTTAAAAATCACACAACACCAGGTTATAGTCCAACAGGTTTAATTGGCTCCTTCAGCTAGTGTGCTTCCAATTAAACCTGTTGGACTATAACCTGATGATTTTTAACTTTGTACACCCCAGTCCAACACCGGCATCTCCAAATCTGTTCACAATGTATACCTTCAACACTGTGCACTACCACCCCTGATGTCACAGTCTACTAGCCCCATCTAGTGCCGAAGCATGGGAATGCAAAGGTAAATTGCAGCAGTTCTCTGATTTACCATCACCAGTATCCCCTCAACCATACTGACTCATTCGCAATCTGCAAGGTCTTAACAACTTACAAAGTGCTGCTTCCTCCAGCTCATCAACTTCCAAAGTTTAAGGTTACAAACTCCCAAAGAGTTTCTGCAAAAGTAGTTCCTCACTCCCAGATTGTTAGTGTTCTGGCATTCCCTTCTCTTTCTGCATCAAATTGGTAACATAAACATTTCAGCATCTAAACAGACGTGTGGTAATCCATGTGTTTTACTGGAGACTCTAATTGTTCCCCAGCCCCAGCAAGTGTTCAATCCCCTTCTAACTCTCATCTCCCCCACCACTCCCCCTGCACCTCAAGAGACTAACCGAGAGGAGACCCCATTGCCATGTTAAAGCTCTTGGGACAAGAAATGGAACTAAATGAGCTATTGAGTCATACAGTACAGAAACAGACCCTTTGGTCTAACCAGTCAATATTGACCATAATCCCAAAGTAAACCAGTCTCACCTGCCTGCGCTTGGGCTCATATCCCTTTAAACATTTCTTATTCATTTACTGATCTAAACACTTTTTAAACATAGTAACTGTACCTGCATCCATCAACTCCTCTGGAAGTTCATTCCATACACAAAACGCACTGTGTTAAAAAAAAAATGCCTCTTGGCGTCTTTTAAAAATTTTTCTTCTCTCACTTCAAAGATATACCCCCTTGTCTTGAAATCCCCCACCCTAGGGAAAAAAACACATGCCAATCACCTTACGTATACCCCTCATGGTTTTATTAACTTCAATAAAGTCACCTCTTGGCCTCCTACACTCCAGTGAAAAGTCCCACCCTCTCCTCATATCTCAAACCCTCCAGGCCCACCAACCTCCTGGTAAACCCTCCAGGCCCACCAACCTCCTGGTAAACCCTCCAGGCCCACCAACCTCCTGGACCCTCTCCAATTTAATAATATCCTTCCTGTAGCAGGACGACCAGACTGCACCCAGTACTGGAGAAGGGGCCTCACCAACATCCCGTACAACCTCAACACGACATCCCAACTCCTATACTCAAAGGTCTGAGCAATGACGGCATGTCTGCTAAGTGACTCCTTAACCGTCCTGTCTACATGTGGTGCAAACTTCAAACAGGATGTACCTGAACTTCTAGGTCTCTCTGTTTGTACAACACTACCCAAAGCCCTACTTTAGCTGTATAAGTCCTGTCCTTACATTTACCAAAATGGAATACAGCGCATTTATCCAAATTAAACACCGTTTGCCACTTCTCAGCCCATTGACCCAATTGATCAAGATCTCTTTGTAATCCTAGATAACCTTCTTCAGTGAAGTCACTTTCTATGACTGTAAATGTGCATGGAAAAAACAGTGAATAATAATGGTGCCATCCTGTGATTGGGTCCCCCTAATGAGATTGGAAATGTCAGTGCTGAAAATGATCCGATACACATTGCCCGAGAGTGAAGCCTCTCGCTCAGTATGCATAAACTCATCATTTCCAACACCCCTTCACTTCAAACACACTGATTGTTTTGTCCCATTAAAACAGCCAGGAGAGGAGCGTGGGCATCAGGCGTCACCACCTACAGAGCCCAGAGGCTTTAACTCTGGGAAGGTTAGACTCCACTCACCTGTCCAGCTTCACCAGGGCACGGTTCACGTCAGGATTGAACGGCTCCAGTTTCTGTGCCCTCAGTAGGAAGTCCTTGGCTTTGTCATACTCCAGCAGCAGTATGCAGGCCTGGTATAGGGTGGCACCATAAAGAAAACTTGGTTAACCACTAGGAGGACTACTGTACCATGTCTTTTTCATTTTGTGGAGTTTTTAAACAACAGGGGACTGAAAATAAAAAAAAAAAAGAGGCTGCTTTAAAGCCAGCGTTTAAAAGGATGGCTGCAGCTTAGAAAGCAGATAACCTGACACCCACTCCAGGCAATGTGTAACTAACTGTTTAGGTATGCAATATGTGAAGCTTGAGTTGCAGATGACTGGGAGCCAACAGAGAGTACATAGACAGCTTTTGCTGTAACGAGTATCGATTTGTCTATGGACTAGTGATCAGTTATCAGTGGCATTGGCCTTTTCTATCTGCCAACAACAGTATGATTGGTTCTTTGGTACTGAACAGCTTGGAGTTGGGAACTAGTTACAGAGAGCAAAGTATTCCACTCCTGCTTCAGCTAGGTGACAGTCTCTCTGTTCTCTGCAGTCAAAACTCACTATAAACCTGAAAAAAAAACTGCTTTATCTTTCCTGGAGCAGTTTCTACAGACATTTTCAAATAAACCTGTTCAAAGATGTCATTATCCACCTCTGGAACAGGTGGGACTTGACCCCAGGATTCCTGGCTCAGAAGTAAGGACATATCAATGTACCATGAGAGCCTTGTAACAGTTGTTGCAAGCTGTAACTTTTAACTGATAAACCAGAGACTTGTTATAAAAGACACAGCCATCTTTAGTCTCTTACTAACCAGTGGAAGTGACCGGAGAAAGACAACGGAAACAACATGCGAAAGAGTCAGAAAAATCACCTCAACGACAGAACCTGGGTACAAAGACCAAAAGGACCACCTTTCCAACCTTTTCCCCTTTGTCCATACCAACTTATTGTCTGTCTGTCTGTCTCTGTGGGTAAGGGGGAATTTATAAGGAGAATTGGGTTTTAATTTGTCACGTTCTATGCTAACAGTTTTATGATTGTTTACCAACAGCTAGAGTCTAATTACTTTAAGAATTACTATTTATTAAATCAGGACAGAAACCTGGTCCATGATTTCTATTAACCTGGGTCTGAAAGTCAGGTGAAGTGGGAAACTTTACATACTTGATAAATCTTTGATCTTTGTGATGACCCTGGGAATAGCGCAGCTCAATTTACAGTGTGTTACCCAAGTGAGGTATAAAACTAAATTCACACTCGCTCACCCAGATCAGAGAATGGGTCTGTAAGTTCCTCCCAGCACACCAAGAGAAGCCACATGGGAAACAATACATGTACAAGATAAACTCACTCTTGAACTGGGAAGAAACTCTCTCTCTCTCTCTCTATACTCTCCCTACTTCCCTGATGGTGATGGTTGTTGCTGATCTATAATATAACCACACTTTATGCCAGCCTAGTTAGGTTGGTTTGGAGACAAGCAGATGAGTTTTTGACCTATTGTTTCCAAAGGTCTCCTTGACTGGGGATTGTCCGCAGCTCTGACCTGGGTCAGTCGTTCAAAATCAATCAATCAATCAGTTGAATAAGGGGAATTATGGAGCTACGAGGGAGGAGCTGGTCAAAGTTCAATGGTGCAATACCTTAGCAGGGATGACAGTGGAGGAACAATGGCAGATATTTCTGGGTATAATGCAGATGAAGGATCAGTTCATTCCAAAAAGGAAGAAAGATCCTAAGAAGAGGCATGGGTGGCCGTGGCTGACGAGGGAAGTTAAGAAACATATAAAGTCAAAAGAGAAAAAGTAGAACATAGCAAAGATAAGTGGGAAAACGGAGGACTGGGAAGCTTTTTAAGAACAACAGAGGATTACTAAGAAGGAAAGACACAGGGAAAAAAATGAGGTATGAAGGTAAATTGGCCAAAAATATAAAGGAGGATAGTAAAAGCTTTTTTAGGTATGTGAAAGACAAAAAAATGGTTAAGACTAAAATTGGGCCCTTGAAGACAGAAACAGGGGAATATATTACGGGGAACAAAGAAATGGCAGAAGAATTGAATTGGTACTTCACTATGTTCACTGGGGAAGACACAAGCAATCTCCCTGAGGTAACAGTGGCTGAAGGACCTGAACTGAAGGGAATTTATATTTGCCAGGAATTGGTGTTGGAGAGACTGTTAGGTCTGAAGGTTGATAAGTCCCCAGAGCCTGATGGTCTACATCCCAAGGTACTGAAGGAGGTGGCTCGAGAAATCGTGGATGTGTTGGTGATTATTTTCCAGAGTTCAATAGATTCAGGATCAGTTCCTGCAGATTGGAGGGTGGCTAATGTTGTACCACTTTTTAAGAAGGGAGCGAGAGAGAAAGCAGGAAATTATAGACCAGTTAGTCTGACCTCAGTGGTGGGAAAGATGCTCGAGTCAATTATAAAGGATGAAATTACGACACATCTGGATAGTAGTAACAGGATAGGTCAGAGTCAGCATGGATTTATGAAGGGAAATCATGCTTGACTAATCTTCTGGAATCTTTTGATGATGTAACTCTGAAGATGGACAAGGGAGATCCAATAGATGTAGTGTACCTGGACTTTCAGAAAGCTTTTGATAAAGTCCCACATAGGAGGTTAGTGAGCAAAATTAGGGCGCATGGTATTGGGGCAAAGTACTGACTTGGATTGAAAATTGGTTGGCTGACAGGAAACAAAGAGTAGTGATAAACGGCTTCATTTCAGTGACCAGTGGGGTACCACAGGGATCAGTACTGGGACCGCAGCCTTTTATAATATACATTAATGATATAGATGATGGTATTAATAGTAACATTAGCAAATTTGCTGATGATACAAAGCTGGGTAGCAGGTGAAATGTGAGGAAGATGTTAGGAGATTACAGGGTGACCTGGACAGGTTAGGTGAGTGGACAGATGCAGGGCAGATGCAGTTTAATGTGGATAAATGTATGGTTCTCCACTTTGGTGGCAAGAACAGGAAGGCAGATTACTACCTAAATGGAGTCAAGTTAGGTAAAGGGGCAGTACAGAGAGATCTGCGTGTTCTTGTACACCAGTCAATGAAGGTAAGCATGCAGGTACAGCAGGTAGTGAAGAAGGCTAATAGCATGCTGGCCTTCATAACAAGAGGGATTGAGTATAGAAGCAAAGAGGTTCTTCTGCAGCTGTACAGGGCCCTGGTGAGACCACACCTGGAGTATTGTGTGCAGTTCTGGTCTCCAAATTTGAGGAAAGACATTCTGGCTATTGAGGAACTGCAGCGTAGGTTCACGAGGTCAATTCCTGGAATGGCGGGACTACCTTACGCTGAAAGATTGGAGTGACTAGGCTTGTATACCCTTGAGTTTAGAAGACAGAGGGAATCTGATTGAGACATATAAGATTATTAAAGGATTGGACACTCTGAAGGCAGGAAGCATGTTTCCGCTGATGGGTGAGTCCCGAACCAGAGGACACAGTTTAAAAAAAAAAGGGGTAGGCCACTTAGAACAGAGTTGAGGAGAAACTTCTTCACCCAGAGAGTGGTGGGTGTATGGAATGTTCTGCCCCAAAAGGCTATGGAGGCCAAGTCTCTGGATACTTTCAAGAAAGAGTTGGATAGAGCTCTTAAGGATAGTGGAATCAAGGGTTATGGGGATAAGGCAGGAACAGGATACTGATAGAGGATGATCAGCCATGACCATAATGAATGGTGGTGCAGGCTCGAAGGGCAGAATGGCCTTCTCCTGCACCTATTGTCTATCAATTGAATTGAATCATGCCATTGCCAGAATTTCCCGTGTATAGAATCAGGAGCAGGACCTTTAGTGGATTTTTTCCCCTTGGGGATTTGGTTATGGTTCAGGAGGGCAGAGCAGCAGGGAACTGAAGCTGGGAGCTGCCTGGTCCCAAATACACTAAGCACTGCAGTCATCTCCTGAGACAGTGGGGTGCCAGAGCCCAAGCAAAACTATGCCAAGATATCATTCCCAGCATTCCTTGCAGCTTTTCTAAGGATGTTTAAAGTGGTCCAGGTTGCGAATCACTTGAGACCAAAAAAAAATCCTTGAAGCTCGGGAAAGTAACTAATATAATCAAAGACCCCTCCCACCCTGTTTACCCTCTCTGCCACTAAGTCCCATCAGGCAGAAGACATCAACATTTCAAAACACTTACCAACAGATTCAAGAACAGCTTGTTCCCCGTTGTTATCAGCCTTTTGAACGAACCTCTCATATTAAAGTTGATCTTTCTCAACACTATATTCTACATTCTATTACCCTGATTTACGTGAAGTATGATTTGTTAGGATAGCGCACAAAACAATACTTTTCACTGCACCTCAGCACGTGACAATAATCAATCAAATCAAAACATCTGCAGTCCAAGACAAAAAGCTATCCAAGTTTTCCAAGCAAGCTTAAAAATGGAAGGCATATTTGTGGATGATCTCGAAAACTCCCAGGATGGGTTATTGGACATGTCCAATCCCAGCGCCTTCTCCCAAAAGGATGTTCAGGCACTGCTGCACTTTGTGTCGATCCAAGTGTCTAGAATGAGTCCTTGACGAGAGGAAGATGTCTCGTATTTCCTGCTCTTATAACAGAAACGGTTCTGCTCCACAGCCTGAAGAACTCTCATATAGAATTCACATCAGTTAAAACAAACTAGTAACTTCTTCACATGGAACCATTTGGTCCTAAACGTTTTCTGTCCACTCACCTGGCCACATCTGAACAGAGCTTTGCGGTTCTTGCTGTCGATGCCGAGAGCCCTCTCCCCGTAAACCAGAGCCCGCCTGGGCGCATTCAACTTCAGACTGGCCAGAGACAGGTTCAGGTACAGCAATAATTTGGAGGAGTGAATTGCCTGAGTTTGCTCCTCACCAGTTTCGTGACAATGTGCAAACACCGAGAGAGCCTAAGGAGAAACAGCGAGCATGAGGAGAATGTGTCAGGGCCAGGGAAACGGGACACCACTCTTTAAAAACAGAATATCAAACTACCTCTACTTCCCAACAGATGCAACACCATAGAGAGAGGACCCTTGAAGAAGATAACGAGATCAATAATTTGTTTAGGAAAGAGAAGGGGATGCTCCAAATGAAGGTTGGAGCGATATTATTCCAACGTCCCACTCTCGCTGATGAGTCTCATCAGGAGACAGGGATCAGAGATCTGGGTGGAATTATGGAACCCTCTCAGGGCTTGGCCATGCAATAGTGGGCACGGTCATCTCCCCAGGGTACACAGCATGGCCTACATTGTCATGACAACAGATCAGAACCCTGAATCATATACGAACATGTTTTTTCCGTTAAATAAAGATTGCAAGGCAAGTGTGGCTCACAGTGCAAGTGCTGAAAGAAATCCTGTGAGAACCCCTGGAATATTGTACCTTGGGGCAGGTAAAGGAAGCTACAGAGAGAGAGAGAGCGTGCGAGAGACAGAGGCAGAGCGGGCGCACGAGGGAGAGGGCGCGAGTACAAGACGGACAGACAGACTGACCGACCGACCTCAAAAGCAGCAGAGGTGTAAGGCAAACTAATTACAAAGGAACCTCGATTATACGAAGGACACGGGCAGGGAGTATTTCGTTTGGATAATCGAGGTTCCTCTGTAACTCCTCTCAGCAGAAAAACGTCTATTCTGAGTTATATTCCAGGCTGGAGACACATGACAATTGAAATGTGTTATCCCTTTCAACTGCAGGGCTGTAACTGCAACAACAGCCCTGGCTGAGTGTATTTGTGGACTAATACACAATGAAAGTGAGGGATTGAGGGCAGCCACTAAACACCCCTGCACTGCAGGTCAAAAGGTAAAAGATACTCTGAGCCATCATCGAAAAGAAATAGGATAGAAGAATTTCGACTGACCTGCATCTTGAATTCAACTGCTTGCATGCCAACATGAGTGTTATTAGCATCACCCAACCAAACCGCCCCAACATCCTATCATCTATTCTTCAGATATCTGATTAACCTTTACCTTTGTTTTGTGGACTCACCTCTCACTTCTAATGTGTGTATCAATGTGCTTTTGTTAACTGAAGAATGCCTGGCAAAGTGGGCTCATTTTCAAACATAAGTTCATTTGGTCTGACAGTGAGGTATCCATAAGGGAAGAGATCCGTGCAAAACTGAACTAGCTGCAAGCCATCGAGGAAGTGGGTGAACAAAGAACAGGAGTGAGCCCATTTCTCTTCACCCACGAGCCCATGACAGGATCTGTATAGCACTGGGGATCCTCACTGGTCATAACATCCTTAACACAAACATGTATGTGCCGAATACCTTCAGCTCTACAAAACATTCCAAATATTTCCCAGGACTGGTATCAAGTCAGATGTGAGACAAAGCCACAGGACGGTGAACAACTGAAGGTTTGGCCCCGTTGAAAACTCTTCACAGTTGAAGAGGAGGGAGACCTTCCTTAAGGTTATGGGCAGCATGGTGGCTTAGTGGTTAGCACTGCTGCCTCACAACACCAGAGACCCGGGTTCAATTCCTGCTTTGGGCAACTGTCTGTGTCAGTTGGTTTCTGCATTGGTTTCCTCCAGGTGCTCCAGTTTCCTCCCACAAAGATGTGCAGGTCAATTTAGTCCATGCTAAATTGCCCGTAGTGTTAAGTGCATTAGTAAATGTAGTGGAATGGGTTTAGGTGGGTTGCTCTTCGGAGGGTCGGTGTGGCTTGTTGGGGTGAAGGGCCTGTTTCCACACTGTAAAGAATCTAATCTAATCTTAAACAAGGCTTGGACGGCCGAATGTATGACTATAAATGGTGGAGCAATTAAAACTGACAAAAGAGAACCGTGTTTGAGAAGCAGGGTGAGGGGTTGGATAAGAGAACCAGAGGGTGGTCTTTAAGGCAGCTTGCTGCTTCAGTTCAATTCCTGTGGTTCAAGCTGGTCCAAAAAATGGAGGCAGTGGCTTCCATTGATGATTATTTGAGTACTTTAAAGACAGACAGGTCCTGAGCTGCTCAATTCATAAATGGAGAGATTTATCTAGATATTGGTCAGGAAGATACACTCAACAGAATCAAAGGACAAAAGGATTAACTATAGATTGGTTGTTGCCATAACACTGTCAGGGTTTGAGTAAAGTTGTGGAAGATTGATTGGGATTGCCCTGCACAGAGCAAGCACTAACCCTGCCATCAGCTGGAGACAGAAAGCTCAAACTTGGATTATTCCGGAATGGCTAATCCTCCGGCCTATAAAAACCTGTTTGATAGGCTTGCAACAACTTGATATAGTACCTTTAACAATAGTATAAGACCCCACAGCATTTCATAGCAGCAGAATCAAATAAATTGTGACACTGAGCCAGACAGCCATTAGAGCAGGTGGCCACTGAGATGAATTTTGCCAGCAACTGAACAGAGAGCGCGGAATGAAGAAACTGCATACAGAGCTCAGGGTCTAGGACACTGAAGGCACAGTCACCAGTGGTTAGGGGATGTGATAGATAGAGCCCTGTAGAGGACTTGAGGAAGAGGCAAAAGACCATTAGACACAGGAGTGAAGGTAGGCCATTTGACCCATCAAAGAAATGATCTGTTCATTGTCTTGTAGGGCTGGAGGAGGTTGGTAGGAATATAATGCCCCCACCCCTGACCAGGGACAAAGATTCAGGAGACAGGCAGGATTCAGGCAAGTGCAAGACCTTTATTCAAGCAACAACTGGTTAATGTAGGGGAGAGGGCGAAAGACTTTACCAGAATCTGGCCTCGACATGAGAACCCAATCATTCCCTCAATCTACAGCTCAGGTCAAAAGTGAGATTAGTGACACACTCCGATTTTTAGTGAAATACTGCACTTTTATACATTTTGTGTTACAATAATCACTTACAACATGGTCACTATGTCCTTCCCTCTTAGTCCGTACACTCAATCTTGTGGAACACCTAATCAATGATGGCTGTTGCTATGGACAGCCCCATGGTGTTTAACAGACATTGTAATCGCCTGGAGAAAGTGAGGACTGCAGATACTGGAGAGTCAGAGTCATAATGTGTGGCACTGGGAAAAAGCACAGCAGGTCAGGCAGCATCCTAGGAGCAGGGGAGTCGAACTTTCCAGCATAGGTCCTTCACTCCTGATGAAGGGCTTACACCTGAAACGTTGACTTTCCTGCCCCACTGATGCTGCCTGACCTGCTGTACTTTTCCAGTGCCACCCTTTTCGATTGTAATCTCCAGGCCTTGAGATCCTATTAATTCACATTCCAAAGTTACTGGCTATACTCTTTTGGGACTTGCTTATCCCTGAAGATTGCTTGAATCCTGTTATTCATTGTATTCCCTATGCTCTCTCGACAAAATGCACCCATTCTTCTTATATTTTCCACTGTCCCAGTTATATATATCAAAAAAAACAAAGAAGTTGGTTTTAACTATGAGATTTGTAATATTAATATCTGTTGCAACATGTAAAGTTAGACAGTTGCTTCTACTGTTTGCACTTTGCAACTAACACGTTGCAAACAACTCATTTTGTTTAGGTCTACCAAGCAAATTTTTGGGGATAAAGAAAGCATTTCCTGGGACTAATTAACTTTCACATCTAGGTTTAAATATTTTTCTCAAAATGCTTCTATTATACATTGGTTATAGGTGTATCGATACTCATGTTGAAATCTTTGATTATCTGAAGAATCTTTAAGTAGACCCTATTTCTTCATATTATGAATAACTTCAAAGAAACAACTAATTACTACAAAATAACTTTAGCTGTTGTTTTCACAGCTACTTCAGAGTTAGGTTGACAGATTAACGAGCTGAGATTTACACCCTTTGTTCTAATTGTAGCTGTTCACCTAATGGAACAACATCCTTTCATTAATGAAGTTAGAATCGATCACTTGTCATATTTGAATGAGCTGATGACTATCCTGAGATATCCTTTGATCAATTGTTTCGGATGGTTGCTTGTAGGGCCTCCTGTTCACCTTGGAGTAGCAGTGTTCAAGGGTACCATTATGTTTCACTTAAATGACAGAGCAGGCTGTTTAATTCTACTGACACCTTGTCGGCCATTTTGTATCTTAATGCCGGAGCAGGCTGTTTCATTGGTTAACCATTGTCAGCCATTTTGTGTCTTTCAAACACAGGCTGCCCTTACAAGATTATAGAGATCAAGAAAACTAAAGCCACAGAAGCATTCAAAACTAGAAGAACAGCTTTAAAAATCAAGACATCATTCGGCCCAGAGCCACAGTAAACCAGTGAGCAGGGAACTCATAAATGGGCAAAGTGAATTTGGTGCAAGTTAGGATAATGTGCAGAGCTTTGGATGAGCTCAGTTGAAATGGGCAGGAGCACAGGGTGATTTCCACAAGCCCCAGTCAATACCAGGATACCACCTCAGCAGGGAAATACTAGGAATGGCCTCTCCAAGGGCATTACACCACTCATTCCTGCAAATACCGGAACACTGCGAAAGAGCCAGGCTATCGGCTAGTACTGAGAAACACATACACCCTCCCACCTTCCTGCTTTAAATACAGGAACTCATAGGAGGGATTCCATCAGCAAGCTTCCCAAACCCCCACAGATATATACTGACCCATCCCAGTAAACTGGATTCTCACCCTCCTCTAGCTTATCTCTCCACGCTTCAGGCTCACTGCCTTTATTCCTGATGAAGGGCTTTTGCCTGAAACATCGATTTCAAAGCTCCTTGGATGCTGCCTGAACTGCTGTGCTCTTCCAGCACCACTAATCCAGAATCCCAAGATCACCCACTGAGTAGTCAGCAGCAATGGAATTCCAACTGTCTCTCCAATTGGTCTCTCCCAGCCCTGCCCATTCAGTACCTTCTTGTACTGGTCCTTCGCATCCTCATACCGTTGCTGTTGGAAGAAATAATTCCCAAACTCTCGCTCCGTACTGGCCACTTTCAGAAGTTTCTCCACCGGGTAAATAATCTGCTCTTCCTACAGAAAAAAAAACATAATCCCATCAAACCAGGAACTAGCAGCTCCCACGCCTTTTACAACGCCTTAGCCCCACTCACTTTGAAACAAACACCTTCTTTATTTGAGATAGACGGGAGAATTGCACCCTAATGTGTCCTCACACTGAATCCTAAACAATGAGTGACACCATCAGAATCCTACATGTTTTCTACCTTATATTTCCTTTAGTAGTGTGAGAGCGAGACAGAGCCAGAGAGAGCTATGTATCCATGGGAGAGCTGCTCAGACCATATATTGATAAATACATATTAATTTATTAGTAATTTCATATATTTCTAGAAGGTTTATATTTATAGAGGGTTCTCCTCAGCACAGTTGTGTACACACTGATAAACTGAGACAGTGGCAGGCTTGTACACAACACTGTAGAGCTGGAGACTTCAGTATCAGAGACAAGGTGGCTTCCTGGAGATAGCCTGAAGTTACACAGAATGCAGGTGGAAGGGATAACTCTCCACGGGCAGGGATGGAGCTGCTTGACCTACAGTAAAGTGAATGAATCTGGCCCTTGTTTTCCACTGTCTATCTACTCCATTCAATCTTTAGAAATCTGGTCCAGCAAGGCTCCAGGTCCCTGTGCATTTTTTTTCCCCCTTCTCCTAACTCTCGCTGCCTTCCTCGCTTATGGCTTTCTGTCTGCCGGTGTCAGATTGAAATTTTGCAAGAGTGGTCAGTCTACAATGAGCACGCCCATGACCGGAAATGGCAGAGACCTGTCGCCAAAGTGCTGTGTTTTCCACACGTCGGACACAATCTGCTAACTTGTGTTTTTTTTTAAAAAAATCTAGCTTCAGATCTCTTCATACTGGCCAGACGGGTTGACAGGACTTTGGACCCGCTTCAATGCCAGCCTCAGGTGACTAACTGTGTGGAGTTTGCACATCCTCCCCGTGTCTACGTGGGTTTCCTCCAACAATCCAAAGATGTGCAAGTTAGGTCAATTGGCCATGCTATATTGCCCATAGTGTTCAGGGATGTGTAGGTTAGGTCAGTTTGCTATCTGAACCAGGCCCAGTGTTTTAAATCAGATTAAAGAGTGTTAAAATGCTTCAGTAATTTCAGCCCAATACATATACACACACAAAATCTGTCAAATTAATGATACCTTGAGCTAGTGTTACCTGACTCATGACAACAAATTACTTCCATCTGCTCTCACACCCAAAAGCCCTTTACCGCAGAACCTCAAATCTGCCATCACAGCTCTTTGATAATTCCCTGTCTTATGATGCTGTGGTAGTGTCCCTTCCTCTGAGACAGGAGGCCCGGCTTCAGGTCCCAAGAGATTCGCAATAACATCTCTGAACAGGTTGCATGAAAATATATATTGCTTCATCTGAGTGACTGGCTGAAGACTACAGAGGAACTCCCTGGCCTCACTGGAGATGTTCTGATTTATCTACCGATGAGAGTTGTGAGCGCACATAATGCGTTGCCAGTGGTGGCGGTGGAAGCAGTGTCACTTGGGACATTTAAGCGAATGCTGGACACGCACATGGATAGTAGCGAATTGAGGGATGTGTAAGTTAAGTTATTTTATTTTACATTAGGACTAACGCTCGGCACAACATCGTGTGCTGTACTTTTCTACGTTCTAATGGTGCGCGTGGTACTTAAATTGTAATTCATTTTCTAACATCATTAATGCATAACTCATTAATAACACATCATACAGGAACCTCCTCGAAGAACCTTAGAAATTCACAGCCTCCAGTTCTGAAATCCTTATTTCAGTATAGAAACTGACAATGCACAGATACTTATTCAGAACACGACAATATTATAGTCTCAGCCTTTACAATGCACTGCCCAGACCCCACACACACCCACACACACACACATACCCCCACCCAAACACACACCTAAAACACACACCCACATATCCCCAAAACACAAACCCACCCACACACACCCACCCATACCCCCCCAAAACACCCACCCATACCCCCCCAAAACACACAATGGAAATTGCGGTCTTTGAAGAAGGTGGCCTCCAATCGCCACCAGGTCAGAACCCCACTGGTCCTCACCTACCACCCCACCAACCTCCATATACATCGTATCATCCGTCGTCATTTCCGCCACCTCCAAACGGACCCCATCACCAGGGATATATTTCCCTCCCCTCCCCTATCAGCGTTCCAAAAAGACCAGTCCCTCTGTGACTCCCTCGTCAGGTCCACACCCCCCACCAACCCAACCTCCACTCCCGGCACCTTCCTCTGCAACTGCAAGAAATGCAAAACTTGTGGCTACACCTCCCCCCTTACTTCCCTCCAAGGCCCCAAGGGATCCTTCCATATCTGCCACAAGTTCACCTGCACCTCCACACGCATCATTTATTGCATCCGCTGCACCTGATGTGGCCTCCTTTATATTGGGGAGACAGGCTGCCTACTTGTGGAATGTTTCAGAGAACACCTCTGGGACACCCGGACCAACCAACCCAACCACCCCGTGGCTCAACACTTCAACTCCCCCTCCCACTCCACCAAGGACATGCAGGTCCTTGGACAACTCCATCGCCAGACCATAGCAACACGACGGCTGGAGGAAGAGCGCCTCATCTTCCGCCTAGGAACCCTCCAACCACAAGGAATGAACTCAGATTTCTCCAGTTTCCTCATTTCCCCTCCCCCCCACCTTGTCTCAGTCCCAAACCTCGAACTCAGCACCACCTTCCTAACCTGCAATCTTCTTCCTGACCTCTCCGTGCAACCCCCCCCTCCCACCAACTCCGGCCTATCACCCTCACCTTAACCTCCTTCCACCTATTGCATTTCCAACGCCCCATCCCCCAAGTCCCTCCTCCCTACCTTTTTTCTTAGACTGATTAGGGATGGTCAACATGGCTGTGTGTGGGGGAAATCATGTCTCACTGACTTGATTGAGTTTTTTTTTGAAAAGGTGACAAAGAGGATTAATGAAGGCAAAGCAATGGATGTTGTCTCACAGCTGGATGGGCTGCCCAAATGATGAATTTATGGTGGATTTAAAAAGATTGGACAATAACTAAGGCATGCTGGGGAAACTAAGGCAAGCCTTGCCCAAAGTGACTGTGCTAATAAACATGCTACAGAACTCAGACAGGCTGCAGCCATTAATAGACAATTTACAACCAACTTGGTAGCTGTAGACCCTATAGTACACACCCAAATCTGGTATTGTATGGAGTCAATGGAATGTCATGCGATTTGAAACATCGCAGGGTGTACCAGACACAGAGGCGTCTTACCCCCTTATTTGGAGATAGCTATGTGCACCCTGTACCTTCAGGAATGGAGGCCGAAGGACCACCCTGCCATTAAAATGCCAACGCCAGGTTGGGTCTGATGGATCAGGGAGATTGAGACCTGATCAATGTAATAGAGGACAGTCCAGACCCTCCCAAAAGGGCGTGAAGACCCTGGAGTATAAGAATCACCGCAACAGCATCCTTAGGAGCGGTAAATGGAGAGCAACTCCCGAGAAGAGAAGATACCCCTGAGACCATCGGGAGATGAAGGCCAGATGACATCACCACACAGAGTAAGCAGAAGTTCTAGTGTGTGATACGGTCATTCAGAGTTACGTTAAAGCACAGACAGGTTTGTAGAGTAAATTGTTAGCTTATAGTGCATTTTGTGATAGTATTAATTGTGTCAAATAAATGAATATTATTGCTTTTCATTCTTATTAAGAGTTGATTCTCAGTTCTGTTGCTAGATAGAAGAGTGAAAGCACACTGTGTGACAGGCACAATGGTCTCTGGCCTTCAGTAAGGCTTTTGACTCGGTTCCTCATGGTGGACTGGTTAGCAAGGTTAGATCACTTGGAATCCATTGAGAGTTGGATACAACACTGGCTTGGAGGTAGAAGGCAGAGGGTTGTTCATCAGACTAGAAACCAGTGGAGTGCCACAAGGATCGGTGCTGTCCACTGCTTTTCATTTATATAAACAATTTGGATGTGAATATAAGAGGCAATGGTTAGTAAGTTTGCACATGACACCAAAATTGATGGTGTAATGGACAATGAAGCAGGTTATCTCAGAGTACAATGGGATCTTGATCTTGATCAAATGGGCCAATGGGCTGAGGAATGGCAAATGGAGTTTAATTGAGATAAGTGTGAGGTGCTGCATTTTGGAAAGGCAAATCAGAGCAGGACGTACATGCTTAATGGTAAGGCCCTCGGGAGTGTTTCTGAACAAAGAGACCTTGGAGTGCAGGTTCATCGCTCCCTGAAAGTGGAGTTGCAGGTAGACAGGGTAGCGAAGGTGGTGTTTGGTAAGCTTTCCTTTATTGGTCAGAATATTGAGTACGGGAGGTGAGAGATCATCTTGTGGCTGGACAGACTTTTGTTAGGCCATTTTTGAAATACTGCATGCAATTCTGGTCCCCCTGCTATAGGAAAGATGTTAAATTTGAAAGGGCTCAGAAAAGATTTACAAGGATGTTGCCAGGGCTGGAGGATTTGAGCTATAGGGAGAGGATGAACAGTTTGGGGCTGTTTTCCCTGGAGCATCGGAGGCTGAGGGATGACCTTATAGAGATTTATAAAATCATGAGGGGCATTGATAGGGTAAATAGACAAGGTCTTTTCTCCAGGGTGGAGGAGTCCAAACTCAGAGGGCAAAGGTTTAAGGTGAGAGGGGAAAGATTTAAAAGGGACCCAAGGGGCAACATTTTCATAGAGGGTGGTGCGTGTATGGAATGAGCTGCCAGAGGATGTGGTGGAGGCTGGTACAATTACAACATTTAAAAGGCATCTGGATGGGTATATGAGTAGGAAGGGTTTGGAGGGATATGAGGCAAGTGCTGGCAAATGGGATTCGGTTAGGGTTGGATATCTGGTTGTCATGGACAATTGGATTGAAGGGTCTGTTTCTGTGCTGTACACCTCTGACTCGGTAACCCAGCAGAGTGGTTTGATCTCCAACAAATAAAAACAAGGTCAGACTGCAAATTCTTGGCTCCCACTTTTCGGGGCAACAGCCGAGCTCTCCTTGACCCAGAAGTAAAGTGCAGGTTGGATGGTAAAACCCTTAACAAGGTAAGGTGGAGATTGTACAAACTGGACGATTGGCAGAGTCCCTCACCTGTGACAGCATGAAGTATTCATCAGACTCCAAGGTGTCCACAACATGCAGGATCTCCAACTCAAACATGACCGTGGCGTTTGCAGGGATTCGCGGGGGACAGCCCATCTGGCCATACGCGTACTGCGGCTTGAACAGAAACCTGGCAAACTCGCCCTTCCTCATGGTCTGGATTGCCAGCTCCATACCCAGCAGAGTGATGTCTGGAAAAGACCAGCACAGCAGAATCGTGGCCAATCACCTTTCGGGGACAGGATGGGCGCATAACATGAACCGCAGAGACATCTCACAATCACTTTCACTAACGCATTTATAACACCCAGCGACAGACAAACAAACGCGATCACTCAGTGTTGTCGCCATAGAAACTCAGCAACCTCCAGAAACTTCTCCAAACTGGACTTTGTCCTCTCCCCAGCCCCAGAAATCAGTCATCTTCATCTCAGGCAGCACCTTGTGACAGACCATGCTCGTTTGGGTGGTTCAACATCAAATTCCCAGGAGTCTGTTACAATTCCTCCACAAAGACTTCGAGATGAACCATGAAGTGTTTTGGTTGGCTTCCTGGATCTTGTCATGTGTGGCCCACTCAATCTAACTCGATGTAACCAGTGCCTTGATGCTGGCCTGCAAGAGGACCCTGGTATTGGAGAGCCCATCTTGCCGGGTGGATTTGCTGGATTTTGGGGAGACATTGCTGGCGGTATTTCTCTGGGGATTCGTGTTGACTGCTGTACATGTCTTGGCAGTATAATGACAGGCAGGGAGTGTCTATGCCCCATAGCCCATGAGCTAGGTGCCACCAGATTACAGGCTTTGCTATCAAACTGCACTGCTTCTCAGACAGCCACAGGCTGAACTGGCACGGTGGGGACAATGTTGAACTCGATGGGCAGCTTTGACCTTCAATGAGAGAAGGTTCTCAAGGAATGAATACTGACCTATGTCAATAGACAATAGGTGCAGGAGTAGGCCATTCAGCCCTTCGAACCTGCACCGCCATTCAATATGATCATGGCTGATCATTCCTAATCAGTATCCTCTTCCTGCCTTATCTCCATAACCCTTGATTCCACCATCTTTGAGAGCTCTATCCAACTCTTTCTTCAATGAATCCAGAGACTGGGCCTCCACTGCCCTCTGGGGCAGAGCATTCCACACAGCCACCACTCTCTGGGTGAAGAAGTTTCTCCTCATTTCTGTCCTAAATGGTCTACCCCGTACTGTCGTCCAGTAGCTTGCCCTTGCTCAGAATGGAATGGAATGGAATTGGCAGCAGGAGGTTGGTCGGCCTCTGTCTTCCAAATGTCCAGCTCAGGGCCCACTGTCTACCAGGCCTCTGGGAATGCATCAACCACAGACTGAAGTTCAGCCTTAGGGACTGTACATGTAATCTTTGTCTGCAAACTGCAGCTCAATGCGATACATTGGGGTGCTGTTGGGGCTGGGCTGGAGGTGACACAACTTCAACAGTTTCCCACTTGCCCTTCAGTGGGAGGTGCTGTGTTGCAGCACTGAAGACAGACAAGAGCATTGGGGCGATGGTGAAGCCTTTGTGACTCCAGTCTGCAGAGGTACTGGGTGAAAATCACAGCTTGCATGTTGTCACGCAGCAGGCACAGGCTGGTGACAAAGTTTGAAGCCAACGCCCTAGGACTCCTCCCGCCTGACAGTGTCGGAGGTTCATTGCAAAGGTTGAAGGTTCCTGCTGCTCTCTGCACAGCCCAGTTCAGCCTCACAAAGGCGTTCCACTCAGTCAACCCACCACTGAGCCCAGAGTGATGACATTCTCAGTGACACAGTGTGCTGACACATCGCTTTCCAAATCCAGCACCAGTCACCATGACAACCACTGAACAGGAATGGAGATCTACTGTCGGATTGGGAAAGATTGGTGGAAGCTTCCAACATGAGGTGAGGGATATTACTTTTGTTCACTGACACCGAGTATATCACCATCCAGGAGGGAAATCCCATCTGGTTCACTAACACCCCACAGAGAAATCTGCTACCCTTACATGGTCTGGCCTACATGTGACTCCAGACCCACAGTAACGTGGCTGAACTTTAACGGCCCCCTGCACAATAAATGCTGGTCTAGCCAGTGATGCCCACATTTACACGAATGAATAAAAAAGAAAATACCACCCATTTTAGGCTCAAAAAATCAAACCAAACGTTTCCAAGTGAAAAAGAATGAAGTTCACTTGTGATGGCATTATTAAAAACTCCAGAAACTGGGTGGATCAGAGTCAAAGAAAAGTTGCTTCATTACATCTCAATGAAAAACAACACCCTAGTCAAATATGGCAGTATACTACACCAGTGTCACCTTTCTCTAATAGAAATACCAATTCAGTGCTAAATTAGGGAGATTACACCACCTCATATTACACAATGAACAGCTCTCAATAAGCTTTATTTCAGTCTAGGCTACTGTCTGATGCAGCATAAAAACTACTCCTCAGAATAAAGGCATTCTCTCTCAAGTCTGAAGGGTCAGTAGGTTCTAGATAGCCTGCACTTGCCTCATCATCACAGATATCTCCAATTCTCTCTCTCTCAGGAACACTGTGGGTTGGACACACAGACACATTGATGAGTTCTGTTCTCCAATGCAAGAGCTGACATTCTCACCTTCCATGTCTAGATGGTGCTGGTGCACCATGGACTTGCAAACAAACCAGAGTGCGACTGATCTCTCAGCCACTAAAATGTCAGTTTGTCAACAATTGCTACCCACTAATTAACACAGGAGATGTGGCACATTCGCTCAGAGGGAGTGAGATGTGGTTAGTGGAAAAGATGATGTATATCTTCAGCTTGGAGAATAGTTAGGGTGTCCAAACCCTAAACAGCCATCCTCACAGCAATACACAGCATCCCCATAAGGGGTTTCTACATCATGTCCAGGGGAATGACAGCCATGCAAGTGTCTTTTTTCAGGATTCGACAGAGTAGGGTCCAGCTGGTTCTTTCATTTTATGTTGGAGAGAAGCATATGGGCTCACCCAACAGAGCTTTACTCAATCTCCATTAACACCGGTTAACAGCTTCCTGGAACTGTTCCCTTGGTTGCACTGAATGAAAACAAGCAGCATTCACACAGACCATGGCTGTCCCGGTCAAAGTGCAGTCCCTTGGTTAGACCCACAAGCTCACCACCGTCGAGTCACTGCCATCTTACCGCAGGTTCACAATCCCCAGCGGAAACCTTTGCTCAGTGTTCACCTACAACAACATTGTATGTACCAGCAGGTGGCACTAAGCAATGCCTGCTGCGTGGCTGTGTGACAGACGTGCCACAGAATGCCAGTCTCCAGGTGCTTGGGGGTGGGGTAGGGGTTTGATGCAGCATAGGAGTGCTGTTCCCCTCAGGTTTACAGCTTCAAACCTGCCTAACCCCGGTAAAGAGTAAATCAGAACATACAAGAGCTGAACTGGAACGGACTCTCAGCAGAATCACCTTATGAATCTGTGCCAAGATACCATTGTAGCTAAGGTGGCACCCTAAGTGGTGATTTGTAGCCCTTTGACCATACCCATTTGAATACATGACCACAAAGCTAAATCTAATTCTTTAATCTCTACAGCCCTGACTGTGACAACTTTCATGAAGCTCTTAATAATAGTGATGAAAAGTGCTGAGGAACAGTGAATGGTACATCTAACCAACACTGGGTACTGCCGTGGATTGCAATGGTTTGTCTCTCGCTTGGGTAAACCCTGCAGCTTCTAGTCTCTGGAAGCCAAGGCAGCCCAGTCCCCTGCTGCTTTCTCTGTCTCTCTGAGGGGAGCAGAACCATGTAACATTATGCAAATCGTAAACAGAGGTGAAGCAAATGCACCAGGTGAAGGGGAAGGAGCGCTGTATGCTCTAACCCTGACGAACAGAAACACAGTCAGCAGCAAAACAAAAATTGCAGTGAGCCAACTGTATGCAGCTCAGCAATCAATGTTCACAGACACCAGAGTAGACCCAACTCACCTCGACCAAGCTTCATGAACCTTGGCACATCCCTCTGCAGGTTGGAATCGAAGGGTTTGTCCGTATATTCACTGTAGGCACTATAGTGAACTGCAGGAAACAAACAGAGTCAGGCTTTGGAAATGGGTCCCAACAGGATCTAGAAGGTTCCATCATAAACCTCAGTGACATCCATAACTAAATCCAACCCTGCCATCGCCTGGCCCATATGTAAAAACTCTCACAGGCTGTTCTTTCCTTCACTTGGATGTGAAAGCAGGGGGAGAGAGAATTCTGGAAAGTCTCTATCCTGGATGCCTTAACAAGGAAAGCACTACCACCTCCATGATTTACTGGGCACTCCTTCGAGGATGATATAGACTGCTCAGTCCTCATTGGGAGCAGGGAAGCAGGGTTTATTGATCTACACGTGGCTCATTGCCTTTACTGACTGAGCAAACATAAAAATGATGGAAGAACTAAACTGTGACAATAAACAATGGGTGATGAAAACCTGAGAAAGGAACAGAAAATACTGAGGTCAGTGTAGCTGTTTCCATTATTAAAAGGATGAGCTTGTATGATCAATGATGAACTGAATATGTGCAACTTTCATTTCGCTCAAGAAACTCAAATAAGTTTTTAAAAAACTCATTCACAGAGTGTGGGTGTTGCTGGCTAGACCAGCATTAATTCCCAATCCTAATTATCCAGAGGGCAGTTTAAGAGTTGACCACATTGCTGTGGGTCTGGAGTCACATGTAGGCCAGACCAGGAAAGGATGGTGGTTTCCTTCCCTGAAGGACATTAGTGAACCTTGGACATTAACACTCTTTTAAAGTTACTTAGATGAAGGCTGAAAAAGTATCGGTTCAGGAGGGTCTTTGGCCATTCCAACTGGTGCCAATGTAGACACCTATAATCTCTGCATCTGACTGCCTATCGTAAGATGCCCATAGATTTTGCCTCCATTAGCAGAGAGCTGTTATTGTAACATAATCTGCTTCACTGCTCTCTAACCCGGTCTGATCGGCTGGTGCAGATCAACAAACAGGAATTTGGAGGCCCCTCCTTATTGAGAAAGCAATTGCCCAGGTCACCCCACACACTCTTCACATGGCACAGGGCCTGACACTTAAACATGGACAATAAGAGGGGAACACAACTGGAAACAAAACTGTGCACAGAGGAACAAGCAATTTCTGCAGCAAAGGCAAGGTTCAACCATCTTGTTTCTGCTTAAAATGATCAAGATCCTCTTCGGAGAACTTCTGCCGCTAACAGGGGGCTCTCTCTGTGCTATTCTTCACCATCAAGACGGGCTTGCTCTGTGCCTCTGTCTAGATTAGAGTGTTGCTGGAAAAGCACAGCAGGCCAGGCAGCATCCGAGGAGCAGGAAAATCAACATTTTGGGCAAAAGCCCTTCATCAGGAATGGAGGCAGGAAGGCTGCAGGGTGGAGAGATAAATGAGAGGGGGATGGGGATGGGGAGAAAGTAGCAAAGAGTACAATAGGTGAATGGGGGTGGGGATGAAGGTGATAGGTCAGAGAGGAGGGTGGGGGAAGGTAGCAAAGAGTACAATGAGTGAATGGGGGTGGGGATGAAGGGGATAGGTGCCTCTGTCACCAACTCCCTCACTATCACTGAGCTCAGCGCTCCCACAAGGAATTGGAGACCGAATCAGGAATTATAGAGGATAAGAAATTTCTTCAATCAAAAAAAAAAAGAATGGGAGGTACTTCAGATTTCACCCTGGTTTCCATGGAGAAACTCCTCACTGTTGGAGGTTCATGGGATGATACACAAAAGGGTCAGAGTAGCTCCATGGTCAGCCCTACCAGACACTGAGGCAGTGGGTGGGATAACACTGCCTGAGCCACGTCGAAGGATCTCCTTCAGTACACCCCCATCACCGGTCACATCTTGCATTCTTTGAGACATGTGGTAGAAGGGACTCTGAAATCAAAAGACATTAAATATTGCTGAGATGTAGTGTCACACACCTGCAATACTCACAGCCAGGCTTACAATGAGCATTAGTCATAAAGTCACTGAATATTTACAGCATGGGGAAACCTCCTGCAGGCCTGCATACCATGTCGGTCTAATCCCATTTGTTAGCACTTGCCCTGTCTGTGATGGCATTTCAAGAGTTTATTCAAATTGTTCTAAAAATGTTTTGGAGGTTTCTTGCCTCCTCTGCCATTTCAGGCGGAGAGTTTCTGGATACCTACCACCATCTGGGTGAAAACTCTGGGAGAGGCCTCGAATCCCCTCGAAGCCTCTCACTCCTTGCCTTTAAAACAGCACCCTCTGGTTACCAACTCCTCCCCCATGCGTCCCCCTCAGCCTTCGCTGCTTTAAGGAAAGCAATCCCAGCCTCTCCTTTTCACAGTGGAGACACTCCACGCAAATCTTGGTGAACTTCCCCTGCACCTTCTCCAGTGGAATTTGCTGTTCCCAACACGGAAATGGAACACACACCTTGTGTAATAAACAGCTTACCCCCCTATTAATTCCCATCACCTCGAAAGGAGTGGAATCATTCTGGTGACTCAATCCATGGCAACCATGTTTCATATACGAGTATGGGCTTGCTATTTGACAATGGAGGCATCACAGCCCAGTTCAGGCCAAGCAGTACCCTCTCAATATCCCTACCCCACTTTAACAGGGAGTCAGCTGAATGTTGAGGATCAGGAGCCTACACCAATTCCTCAGCACAAAGTATTGAAGCCAATGACAGTGCTCCAGAGGGACTGGGCTGGTTAAGCAAACACAGGGAATGGTTTACCATCATGTTACATGGTTCAGTCCCCTCCTCCAAACCCTCAAATACTATACAAAGAACAAGATGATTATCACTCCCAGCACCATTTGGAAAGCAGGGTGCAACCATATGACAAACAGTGATAGAGACTGGTCCCTGCTCACAGCACCACAACACCAGCAGATCCAAGTTATAATGTTAGCCGCACTGTGTTCTAGCCAGAGATCGACTGCCAGCTCGGTTTTGAAGCAGAGAGTGCCTAGTAATGAAATAATCCAAATGACAGTGTATATAGTTACCAGCTGGCCACGCGAGCTGGGAGGAGGTCCATTCATTGTGTTAACACAGCCAAGGTCAGTCTCTGGTTGCTGTCAAACTCCGAAATGGAGAGAGCCCGGCCACTTGGTACCAAGTATCTAGCAGGTGAAAGTCTAGAAAGAAAACGAACATGAGTCACTATTGACCTTGTGTTTTGTATTTTTGGTGAATTCATGTGAAACTAGTTTCATTTTTGCTTAATCACTTGCAACTACAGGAACGATGTCCCTGGAGTATGTCACGTCAGTCAGATGAGAATGCTAAGCGATTACATTGAGATGCCTCAAGAGTTTTATGAATGGAACAAAGTCTTCAAATTCAGCAAGCGTGTGTCACATTCACAGATCAGTCCCAACCACTGCCCTCAATTACTCACTCTCCTGAAACACAGTCAGCTGCTTCAAGGCCCTGTACTCTGTATGGTCCTCCTGGTAACCTGCTTCACAACTTAAATGACTTCTTGGGTTTCTCCTGATTGTATTCTAATATTAATCAAACCCTTCACTACATTGAACAGAATCAGCTGTGACTATTCCCTTGTTCAAACAGAACACCTCAAGGTTTAATCTGTAGGTTAGCACACTATAACCTACATGTGGTCCCACCAGCAGAAATGGATTGCCCTTTACGACCCAAACAATCTGATAGATCTCAACTCTCCTTGGTTGTAAAATCTTGACTATAAGCCATTCATATTTCAAAATTACTCCTTCTATAAAGATTTGCATTTACATAGCACCTGCCAGAATTTCACAGCCATATCATTAGTACTTTAAGTCAGTGTTGCAATGTAGAAATTTAATTAATATTTATCACCCTAAACTAATGAAGAATGATAGTGGAGCACATTAGTACCCTGGCTGCAGTAAGTCTCAGGTAGACCGTGTCATGAAACAATTCTTAAAGCTTGAAACAGGACTCACTGACCCGCAATGTTTTATTAAAGGGAACTATACAAATCGGATGAACAAAACTCTCTGTTTGGGTAACTGCTGTGCAGAACACAATAAACCAAACTACATCGTTTTCAAATCAAATTCATGTCTCAAATAACAAAACCTCAGTACAACAAAGCCTGCCATTTTGATAGCATTACTTTGATTCTTAATCCCTGATGTAATTTCTGCAGGCAATTGCTTTCCATTTATCTACCCGATCTCAATCTCGCTCCCAGATATCCTTGTGTAAAACAGTGCAGATGCTAATACACTGCATGTAAACGCATTTTAATATCAAAATCTAATCTGGCCCAAGGTCTGTTGATGTAGATTCTTACATTACTGATGCTTGGCGTTTCATTTCTTACTGAAGGCAACCTCTTAATGTTTTACTTTAGGGCATTTTTGTAGCAGTAATCTTCATCTAAAAGCACTTCCTGACCTGCCAGGTAATGACACTGGATGTGTTCTTCATCTTATTGCATTTTGTACATTAAACTTTCATTTGAAAGTAAATGAATATGAGGGGTTATTGGCCAAAATTCTTCCCAAGGGGATACAGTGAGCTTTTAAGAGATGACTTTGGTTTGTCCCAAAGGTAACGCATTACATTTATGGTTTTCTGGACACAATCTATTTCTACCAGGCGGCATTATAATTGTTACATTGAATTCTCCATCTTAAAGCACAGCGCTTCTCATAATACAGCCCCAAAGTCATTTAGAGCCCACTGCCTATTCACCGGAAACCCTTTCAATAGTGTTTCTGTACCTCCCATGGGACACTGGCGAGTCATAACTCAGCGCTTGCTCTCTCTCTCTCTCCTCTCACGAGGAGATTGAATATCCCAGTAGCTACAGCAGATGTGAAAGGTCTCCTCTTCAACATGGACGTGTATTTCCACTGTCTTAGGGCAGCAAACAGCAAGCTCACTATCGAAGGAATCCCGAGCCCAAACCCACTCCCTTTCAGCATTCACCGCTACATCCTTTTGAGCGAGAAGGTGCTGACCAATCACTAAGTCAGTTTTAAGAGGACAGCACCGAGAAGGGACAACAGCAAATTCTGAAGGAGGGACATGGGACTCAAATCATTCAATCTATTTTCGCTCCACACGTGCTGCCAGCCCTGCTATGTTCCTTTAGCATTTTCTGTTTTTGTTCGGGTAAGGAATATGGTTATATAATCAGCTTTACTGTTATGCCTGTGCAGCAATATTTACCAGCTGCACTTAAAACATATTGAGCAGGATACAGTGTTTTATCTGATCCAGAGAATGAAAGGGTTTTGGGGTAGGATTCCCACTTGTTTCACACCTGAAGCAGCAAGAGTCTGACAAAAAGGAAAATAATTCCACAAATTCCACTTTTGGTATAAGAATACTCGCCCTGCGTTCAATTTTGGTCTCCTTATTATAGAGCAGAAATTGTGAAACTTGAGAGGGTTCAGAAAATATTTACAAGGACGTTGCCAGGGTTGGAGGGTTTGAGCTATAGGGAGAGGCTGAATAGGCTGGGGCTGTTTTCCCTGGACTGTTGAAGGCTGAGGGGTGACCTTACTCAGATTCATAACATCGGGAGGGGGCATGGATAGGATAAATAGACAAGGTCTTTTCCCTAGGGTAGGGGAGTCTAGTTTCCCCAGAGGGCATAGGTTTAAAGTGAGAGGGGAAAGGGACCTAAGGAGCAATCTTCTTCACACAGAGGGTGGTGCTTGTATGGAATGAGCTGCCAGAGAAAATGGTAGAGGTTGGTACAATTACAACAATTAAAAGAGATTTGGATGGGTATATGAATAGGAAGGGTTGAGGGGGACATGATCCAAATGCTAGGACTAGGTCAGATTGAGATATCTGGTTGGCATGGACGAGTTGGACTGAAGTGTCTGTTCTGTGCTATGCAGCTCTATGACTAAATGACCATCACAGAAACGTTTCTGTACCTGATGACAGGGCTCGACAGGGCTCAACAGGACAAAAGGTCTGCCCCATTTTGACCTCCAAGAGTGTTTCCGTAGCACACAGACTATTGATGGGGGCAGGAGAACTGCTGCGTAGCACACCAATCAACATAGCAGACTGGCCTCCACTTCCACAATTTTCTGAGCTGGCCTTCAGTTTTACAGAATGTGGAACTCTGTCCTGATTGTTCGTGGAGCCAAGTGATGAGCAGAATCACCCGCACTTGTTCCCAGGGAATCCGATAAATCCATGAAGGCATACAAGGGAAACAGGAGATGGGGAAAGAGTCAAAGAGTGGGACTATCTAAACAGGAAGTGCACACCTGATGGGTTGAACAGGTCTTCCTGCCCATCATATTCAGTGCTCCTATAATGTGTGCTGAAAGAATAGTTGGCACAGTGCTCCGGTCAGAGTGATGGCCTTTTGCAATCCTACCCACAAACAAACAAGAATTAACTAACTTGTCCTACACCTAGCAAGCGATATCAGGACAATACCAAAAACCAAACTTTAATAGATCAAAGTTTAACGATTACTTTTTGTTCCATTTATTTGCAAAGCAATCAATTTCCATTCAAATAAATTTTCACTTCAAAACGGCGTAGTTCTTCAGCGCCATTTCTTGCGAATCCTGGGGGACCCAGTGGCCCAGAGGCCAGTGTCATTGATCGCCCATTAATGACTCCAAACTTTCTGAACGTATTAATAGCCTGTCTCCAAAAGGTGAGACAGACGAGCTGTGTCAGGTCAAGAAGGTTACAGTGTAATCAATTCTCACCCAGACATTTGATCAATACATACACATGAAGATACATTAGCAGGCAAAGATGTTTAATATCTTCTCCTACTGTAACTGTCACTGTTTTCCCACTGCAGACAGCAACCACTCCCTGGCCTCCGAGTCAACCACACATCTCTGCGTGACACAATGGACAATCGGTCTTGGAAGAGGGTGGAATTGTGGAAAACAATATGGCGGAATAAGTGTAGACAAAGGATTTTCATTCACAACTGGGCTTGATGATGGCCTGAAAGTCCACATCCAACTTCAGTCAATGAGCTCAGAGGTTAGTTATAGTACTGTGGCAGCATAGACTAAGGATTAAAATAGAATCAGTGCGGTTCAGCACCAGCCTGCTGGGTAATTATTTAGCAAAGCAACATAGAATCTCAGTCAGTCATTAAACTTGGCGTGAGTATTCTAAAGGCCAAGACATTTGGGTTTTTGTTAAAGGTATCAAGGGATGTGTGGGTCAAAGACAGGAAAATGCAGCCAAGATGCAGATCTGAAACGATCCAATTGTATCAGACTCGAGGGACTGAATGGACGACTGATTCCTTTTGTTCTGAACTCCAGAGGAAAGAAACGAATAGCATATTCGGGGGATAGACCGTGTGTTCAGAAAAGATAAGAGCAGATTTAAAAATCAAGGAGGTAGTGCAGCCAAACATGTCAGGAAGGTAAATAAATTTGTTCTCCGAGGAAGATAAAAAGTGATCCATGTAACAACTCTGGGTAGGTGTTGCTAATATTAAAATACTCTAACAGAGGCATATGATCCACCACAATCACTTTATAAGGCTAGAAAGTTATCTAAGTTGGCAATTTCAACCTACCAACCGAGAGAAATGATTAAGTTGGTTAAGTGACCCACCAAGTTCCTTGGCCAAAGATATGCCACGTTCATCCTTATCTGGACTTGATATTGATGAACAGTGTACTGAAAATACAAGTCGTGACATCCCTGGTGACAGCTTTCACAGAATTATCAAATACAACATAAGCCAGGATTCAGAAAGACTGAAGACCAGGCGCTGGATATTGAACGCCATACTGAAAGACAGATCAATTCCAATAAAATGAAGGAACTCCGATGATTTGATTGGAGAAGTTGTTCAACTTCAGAGCAGAACAAGTGGGACCTCTTCAAAGAGACATACAATTATTCTCAAATATTTAAGGTATGTTTACAAGCAAGCTCAAACAGATATGGCCACAAATTAATCATACAACAAATTCAAAGGAAAAAGGAGATCTATAAATCCAGAAAGGAGATGAATAATAAATCCTTTACTATACATCAGTCAATATCAATTCAGAAACAGCAACATCCTTGAATTGATATCCCACGTGGTCATGAAAGAACTTGATTGTTGAATTGACTTTCGGAAAGGCATTTGGCAAAGTCTATTAAATTTAGTTCAGGAGGACAGATAAAGAATTAGCAGCTAGTTAGAAAGCAACAGATGTCTGTAAGAGGTATTGGATGGGAGATGAATAGGACGTTTCTGCTGGAGTAGTTGCTGGAACCACTCCTAATTCTGAGCGCTCATCAAATCTGTACATCAATCTCATCCAGCAGGGCTGTGCAATTGGACAAGGCAGTACAAATATTACAGAATGAGTCAGCCAAAAAAGGTTTCAAGTCGGCAGAGGAGGAACAGATGGGACTTAACAGAGACAAATGTAAAACACCACCCAAAGGGATGAGAAATGAGCAACCTATACCAACTGAAAGCTGCTGAAAGAGCAGAGTATGGAGAGATTAAAAAAAAGAACACTGTAACCTTAATGCTCAACCTGTCCAAGCTGCGTAGAGCAGCAATCAACAATCCAGCTCAATGCTGAATCGCCCAAAATAATAGAATACAAATCAAAAGGCACTTCCCACATAAATTGCACACTGTTCAGTCACTTCTCGAGCACCCATTTCCACAGAGCTTTGCACAATAATTGCGGATATATTATCAGGTGATGCCTAGAGGACCAACAATGGCACTACAGATCCATCAGGAAATCAAAAGGGAGACTGACACTGAACTGGTTACAACTCTTTGCATCTGACCCATTCGTGATGAGAGATGGCCATTTCATGCTCCTGCCAGTCACAGCACAATATTCAGTTTTCTAATGGGTCACCTTTCACCCTGGTTAGTGCAGCCCCCCCCTCCCTCCCCCAACCCTCCCCCATCCCCACACACACAATAGAAAAATCTTCAATATAACAAATGCATGCTTTTACAACTGCACTGTTCAACATATTCTATTATAATTTTGGTGCAAGATTTTCCAAGGGCTTTTCAAACCATTCAAACTTAAGCTGCTCCCATGTTGCTAGACAGCAAATTATAAGAGAGCAGTATTTATAAATGAGCTCTATTATAACACCCCTAGAGATATAAAGCATATCACAGCTCTGATTTGTAACAACCAATCAGCCTTCATGAAGCAGACAATGGCAATGAATACTTTCTCAGGGAATCCTTCCAAAAATGACCTTTTCCAAAATCCTGCATTTGCATTTCAATCAATACAGGAGATTAGCTGGAAACCTTTTGACGGAAAGCACAGTGAAGAAGTTTCTATATTGACAATGCTTCCTAATTAAGTGATATTACTTGGCATCATTTGTTGCTGCTGAACAATGAGTGGCAGATCACCATTTATTTCCTGTAGGATTACGATATTCTTGCAGGAAAATTTGATTAGCTCCAATCTCCTTTATAAATGCACCAGAAACACCCATTAGCAATTGTTTCTCCTAATTAAGTGACAGCAGACAAGCAAATGGGGGCAGAACTATTTCCGTCTTTGCAGCTGGTACCACTAGTCATTTTGGGAATATTCAGGTATTTGCTCCTGCATCATTCTGAAATCACCAAGTCCAACTCGGATAACAGGTGGCAGTGTACGCTCGGGGCTGGAACTGGATTCTGATGCTAAAAGAAAAATGTCAAGACTCAGAAATCTCAGTGCCCTCCTGGGAGACAAGACAGAGACAACCATTTTAGATTCCAATAAAAGCAAAATGCAGTGCACACTGGAAATCTGAAATAAAAACAGCAAGTGCTGGAGAAATTCAGCAGGTCTGGCAGCATTTGTGGGGAGAGAAACAGTTAAGGCTCGGAGTCTAATATGACTCTCCTTAAGTTCTGAAGGAGGGTCAGACTGATCTTGAAATTGTTCTCTCCACCAACGCTGCCCGACCTGCAAGTTTCCCCAAAACTTACTGTTTTTATTCCGATTTACGGGCAGTAAAATGGTCTTGATAGTTACCACCAGGTGAACATTTCACCTCAGCCAAATCTCCAGGATTGACCCAGCGATTCAGAACTAACCTCCTAGTCATTGCTGTGAATTATCCAGGAAAAGAAATGGTAAAGGCGTTGTAAAACAATTACATATTGGAGGTGTGCAACCTGGTGGTTCAAATGTCTAGAACATGCCCTAACTGGAAGGTTTAGATCACAGATCCTTTGGGATCCTGTCAATTGGTGGCTGTTTCTACTTTATCACAGATTTCAGGCAATTGGGAGTTTTTCTTTTAACTTTCCATTCCAATATGGAAAATCTGAAATGATCTCAGCAGTGAGTAACTTTCATAGACAGAGAAATATGGGGAGAAAAACATTAAGCTAGCTTTTGCCTGAAAAAAAATCTCTCAATTCCACTCCCCTCCCCTTGTCACACTGAGCTCAAACCAAGTCATAGAGATGTACAGCACAGAAACAGACCCTTCGGTCCAACCCGTCCATGCCAGCCAGATATCCCAACACAATCTAGTCCCACCTGCCAGCAACCGGCCCTCCAAACCCTTCCTATTCATATACCCATCCAGATGCCTTTTAAATGATGTAATTGTACCAGCCTCCACCACATCCTCTGGCAGCTCATTCCATACATATACCACCCTCTGTGAGAATAAGTTGCCCCATAGGTCTCTTTTATATCTTTTCCCTCTCACCCTAAACCTATGCCCTTTGGTTCTGAACTCCCCCACCCCAGGGAAAAAAAACTTTGTCCATTTACCCTATCCATGCCCCTCATGAGTTTATAAACCGTTAAGGTCACCCCTCAGCGTCTGATGCTCTAGGGAAAACAGCCCCAGCCTGTTCAGCCTCTCCCTGTAGCCCAAACCCTCTAACCCTGGCAACATCCTTGTAAATCTTTTCTGAACCCTTTCAAGTTTCACAACATCCTTCTGATAGGAAGGAGACCAGATTGCACGCAATATTCCAAGGGGCCTGTACAGCCGCAACATGACCTCCCAACTCTTGTACTCAATACTCTGACCAATAAAGGAAAGCATACCAAACACCTCCTTCACTATCCTATCTATCTGCGACTCCACTTTCAAGGAGCTATGAACCTGCACTCTAAAGTCTCTTTGTTCAGCAACACTCCCCAGGATCTTACCATTAAGTGTATGAGTCCTGATAAGATTTGCTTTCCCAAAATGCAGCACCTCACATTTATCGAAATTAAACTCCATCAGCCACTTCTCAACCCATTGGCCCATCTGATCAAGATCCTGTTGCAATCTGAGGTAAGCTTCTTCGCTGTCCAATTTTGGTGTCATCTGCAAACTTACTAACTATACCATTTATGCTCGCATCCAAATCATGTATGTAAATGACAAAAAGTAGTGCACCCAGCACCGATCCTTTGGTACTCCACTGGTCACAGGCCTCCAGTCTGAAAAACAACCCTCCACCACCACCCTTTGTCTTCTACCTTTGAGCCAGTTCCGTGTTCTCCCTGTATTCGGAGAGATCCAACCTTGCCAACCAGTCTCCCATGGGGAACCTTGTCGAATGCCTTACTGAAGTCCATACAGATCACATCTACTGCTCTGCCCTCATCAATCTTCTTTGTTACTTCTTCAAAAAACTCAATCAAGTTTGTGAGACATGATTTCCTACACACAAAGCCATGTTGACTACCCCTAATCAGTCCTTGCCTTTCTAAATACGTGTACATCCTGTCCCTCAGGATTCCCTCCAACAACTTGGCCACCACCGAGGTCAGGCTCACTGGTCTATAGATCTCTGGCTTGTCCTTACCGCCCTTCTTAAACAATGGCACCATGTTAGCCAACCTCCAGTCTTTCAGCACCTCACCGGTGACTATCGATGATACAAATATCTCAGCAAGAGGCCCAGCAATCACTTCCCTAGCTTCCCACAGAGTACTAGGGTACACCTGATCAGGTCCTGGGGATTTATCCACCTTTATGCATTTCAAGACATCTAGCACCTGTTCTGTAATATGGACATTTTTCAAGGTGTCACCATCTATTTCCCTACATTCTATACCTTCCATATCCTTCTCCACAGTAAATACTGATACAAAATAGTGGTGTACTATCTCCTGTGGCTCCACACAAAGGCTGCCTAGCTGATCTTTGAGGGGTCCTATTCTCTCCCTAGTTACCCTTTTGTCCTTAATGTATTTGTAAAAACCCTTTGGATTCTCCTTAACCTGCTTTACCAAAGCTATCTCATGTCCCCTTTTTGCTCTCCTGACTTCCCTCTTAAGCATATTCCTACTGCCTTTATATTCTGCTAAGGATTCACTCCATCTATCCTGTCTATACTGGACATATGCTTCATTCTTTTTCTTAACCAAGCCCTCAATTTCTTTAGTCATCCAGCATTCCCTATACCTACCAGCCTTCCCTTTCACCCTGACAGGAATATACTTTCTCTGGATTCTTGTTATCTCATTTCTGAAGGCTTCCCATTTTCCAGCCATCCCTTTACCTGCGAACATCTGCCCCCAATCAGCATGTGAAAGTTCTTGCCTAATACCGTCAAAATTGGCCTCTCTCCAATTTTGAACTTCAACTTTTAGATCTGGTCTATCCTTTCCCATCACTATTTTAAAACTAATAGAATTTTGGAATGCTCTCTTATCTTCTGGAAGACTCTGTCACAATCACTGCCTTCTCAGCGATGATTTTCTGAAGTGGATTGGAGGTTTTAAGAAACAAAAAGACCGAGCTCCTGATCTCTGGCTGCCCCCAGGCTGCACAGTGCACTGCAATTCTCTCCACTGTATCACACTGCAGTGGCAGACAGCCAATGGAGGAAGGATATTAATGATTCCTCTTGGCCTCTTCTACTCTGTGTACAGTACAGCTCTCAGCTGGAACCTGAACATACAATAAACATAACGTTTCTGCTTGATTATGCGGTATTTTTCAGAGCACATTTGACCAAAAGCAGTGTCAGGCAGTAGTGACCCCAAGAACAGACTTTGAACAAATGTAGACTGTTTAACTCTGGAAATGATCGGAGTCACGTCCAATCCCCACAAAAACCAGTTCCCACGGATGTATGCTTTCTATTCCATTCTGGGTTTGACATTCTGCTGAGTGTGGCAGGTGGGTTCAAGTAATAACCACGAAGGAGGTAAATGGCTCAGGAAGGAGGCCTACACTACATGAATATCATTAACTGTTTCTCGGACAGTAAACAGGGCTTCCAAAAAAACTTTGCCCCGCTCTGTCCCCCACTGAAAGCCTTAGAGTTTCCACCAGCTCTGATTGAGAACCGGAGGGGATGGTCACTGCGAGGGAGCAGCCGCCTGTTAGAGAGGGGGGGTAACCGCCTGTTTGGGGGGGCAAACCCACCTGCTTTGGGATGGGAGGGATACCCACTTGACTGAGGGGGTGACCCACCTGTTGGAGGGGGGTGGGGGCGAAGACCCACCCATTAAAGGTGAGGCAAAGCTACAAGGATTTACTTGGTGCTCCAGGGTGACGATTGGTGAGTCAGAGCTCACACGTCCACAATTTCAGCTCATGGTCCCACCTTAGGGTCCTGCCCTCACTTTGGAAAGCCCAGTTTTAGGAGCTACATACTTACAGGGACTGAACATAAATGTTAACAGTTTGTATTAACGTTGCAAATGATACCCATCACAGTAAGCATAACAGAGCAGGGCTCGGAGACAGTCTTCTTCAATCAATCAGAGATCAATCCTTTATGACCAGACAGGACATGTGCTTAGTAGTTGATAGAGTAATGGTACCATTTCTCAGCTATTTCTCTGCCCCACATCTCCCAAATCACTACCCCCATAAATGATGTACACCGCCTCCACCACCTACCCTGTCGGCCTCTGTTCTTCACAGGGAAAGTCCTCAGGAGAGTTTCACCAGCCTCTCGAAATATATGCACAGCTTTTTAGCTTCAGGTCTCTGAATCAAAACGAACAGTACTGAAGAGGAGGTGATAAACTGCCCATCTCTTGCGCTCAAAGAGATCAATGCCATGGTATTCCCATAGTCATGTTGGGACTATGAGAGCAGTATTGGTTCTCTGAGTGGTACAGCCAGGGACCATATCCTCAAGACAATGTGAGATACTGTCTGACTGTATCGCATCACTGCAGCCTGGCCTGAAACCTGAAAATACCAAAGGGGCCTCTGGTGTATCTGCTGGAGGCCACCAAGAGATCATCAGTAATGTTGATGTGATGATGTTGTTGGAGAAGCAGTGCCACAGGATAGAGATATCATGAGCAGACTCAGACTAGCCATCAACAGTGTGGATGTAATGGTGGGGGGTGCCCAAGTCCAGACAGACGAACAAAGGGGCCTTACCATACATGTGTGCCACAGGTTAGCAAGATCATAAAAGTTATTAACACAAGCCCCATGTTTTAATTTTGAAGGGACAGAATTTAGGGTAAAAACCCACTAAATTAAACAAAATCTATTATAACCTTGGTTAGACCATTGTACTATATGTAGTACCTCACCATATTATTCAAAAAAAAAGGGGATGAAGGAAATGAAAAGGATACATTTATAATAAGTGGGAGATTTCTAGGCCAGGTTCCTAGAGTGACATGGTGGCGCATTGGCTAGCACTGCTGCCTCACAGTACCAGATACCCAGGTTCGATTCCAGCCTTGGGTGAACGTCTGTGTGGAGTTTGCATGTTCCCCCTGTGTCTGCGTGGGTTTCCTGAGTGCTCTAGTTTCCTCCCACAGTCCAAAGATGTGCAGGTTGGGTGGATTGGCCATGGCAAATTTGCAGATGGGGTGGGGGTCTGGGCAAGATGCAATTCTAAAGGGTCAGTGCAGACTCAGTGGGCTGATGGCCCTTTCCCACTCTGTCGGGATTTGATGTGCATTGGCAAATTTTGAGCAGTTAAAAGGTTGTACAACTCCCCAACATCTTGGGCTAAACTTGCATCTGCTTCCCCTGGAGAGTTCATGGACATCCACAATAGAAGGTCAGCAGTCTGGAACTATTCCCTTCACCTGTGATGGTAGCAAACTGCATGAGCATCAAATGTAATCAGCATCTCTGGATTCTGGGTGGTATCATTGCAATTGCCATGGTATTCAACCATGTTGGCAGGTGTCCGAGGTCAGTTTTAACCATCAATGGAAGGCCTGAGATGTACAGTCAAAATTTCTTCAATACCCACTTTACTATGAATACTTCTTTCTCCATCACTGTTTGGATTAGCGGGAACCTCTGGATCGCAATGGAGACACAATGGCTTTGGAATTACTATTACCCAAAGTCCTGTGGATGACGGCTCTGCTATCATTGGAAGTTTGGGATCATGACATGCTTAGATCTCTGACAATATTAGCATTTGGTCAACTTCTTAAAAATCCATTTACGGGATAAGGGTGTCATTGACTCGCTGTTGCTCATCTAAGAAAGCGGTTAAGAATCAACCACATTGCTGTGGGTCTGGAGTCACTAGTAGTCCAGACTAGGTAAGGGTGGCTGTTTCCTTCCCTAAAAAGGACATTAGTAAACTAGATGGGTTTTTTTCCTAACAATGAGACTTTGACTGAATTCAAATGACACATTCTACCATGTTGATATTTGAAAACATATCCCCAGAACATTACCATGGTCTCTGGAATAACATTCTGGCGATAGTACCACTCACTGGCTTGTTTATTGTTGATGCTCAGTTTCTGATGCCTGATCTTATTTCAAACATTTCCTGATTGCTTCCTACATATTTACTTGGGCTAAGTGGAGTAAGGGTCTTCCCACCTGGTTCAACATATCCATAAATTGCTGGGAGCTGTGTAAGATGTCTAGGTAGTGGAAGTTTACCGATGGCTTTTGTCTTGAGAGAGTCTGCTGTGATCCATGGTGCCTAGAAAATGTGAGACAAACTGTTAATCATTAGCTTTGAAAATCCACATTGTTAAGCTTCAACTCAGCCTCTTGTTGCATTTCCAAGAGTCCAATGTTCTTTTGGTATGTTGTTCTTCAGTGGAACCAAGGAATAGGAACATTGTCTGTGTGATTTTCAGGTGACACCTTCCTTGCGTCCCGGGAGATTGGGCACAGCCTTGCTGGAAATTCTCCAATGCAGACAGGATTCCAAAATGCAGACTATTTTAACAATATCCAAAGGGGTTTAATGAAGGGTGGTTCAAAGTTTGGACTTATCTAGCAGGTGTTGTTAGAATCGATTTCTTGTATCCAACTTGGTGAAGATTGTGCTGTCCAAGGGTCTAGATATCATTGGTTGTATTTCTCATTGTATTGCCTTGTTCAAATGTATTAAGTTGATGTAAATTTCCATCGGTCTATTCATGTTGAGAATGGCACTGTAGCAGAATACTACAAGGGTAGCTCTGAGGGAGAAAGAGAGACCTTGCAAAGTGTGAACAAGCAGCAAGTTTTGGCATCAGTCTTCAGTGTGATCCAGTATACAGTGTTCAGTTTTCCTGTGCTTCTGAAGAGCTTTGATTTAAATTGATTTGCTCGTTTCAGTTTGTTGCCATCTTTCACTCAAGGCTTCAATGTCCTCCTTATGAAAAGGCTTCCCTGCTTAGGAGTGAGTATAACGGCTGCAGCTAGCAGTGTCGAGATCTTTGTGTCTTAACATTTCTGCAACGGACCTCTGACTTGGAGGTGGATTTTTCCCCAGCCCTTGATATTTGACAGGAAGGCTGCAGGCTAATTCTTCGCAGTAATTTATGTCCATCTGATAGAAGTGAGTCCAGCTCCTGTCTCGAATTTAGAGTCAGCACAGCATCTGTTGAGCTTGATGTTAACAGTCCAATATTGATTTTCATTCTCTGACTTTCTCGAGAGAAGCAATTTCTTATGTCATGGTTCCTTCAAAAAGCTTTTGTCTTGTGCTTCTTAAATAGAACCACAGGAACTGGAATAGGTCATTCAGCCCCTTGAGCCTGTTCCACTATTCAATGAGATCATGGCTGATCTGCAGCCTAACTCTATAGACCTGCCTTTGGCCCATACCCTTGAATAGCTGATTTTTAAAGATTACTTTAGATTAGAATCTCTAGTGTGTGGAAACAGGCCCCTCGGTCCAACAAGTCCACACCGACCCTCCGAAGAGTAACCCACCCAGACCCATTTCCCTCTGACGAATGCACCTTACACTATCGGCAATTCACCTGATCTTTGGACTGTGGGAAGAAACCGGAGCACCTGGAGGAAACCCACGCAGACATGGGGAGGATGTGCGAACTCCAACAGATAATTGCCTGAGGCTGGAATCGAACCTGAGTCCCTGGTGCTGTGAGGCAGTAGTTCTAACCACTGCACCACCATGCTGTCGATGTTTTGCTTCACAAAACATTACTGCACATTTAATAATTAATAATTGATCCTCAATCCACTGCCGTTTGTGAAAAAGAGTTCCAAACATCTACCACTTTGTGTGTAGAAATGCTTCCTAATCTCTCTCCTGGACAGTCTCATCCTAAATTTTAGAACTAGAAATGGACTTCCCAATCAGTGGAAATAGTTTATCTTTATCTATCCTGTCTTTTCCTGTTAACATCCTTCACATCACCTCCTAAGCTTCTAAATTCCACTGAAAACGGTTTGTATAATCACTCCTTATAACTTAACCCTTGAAGCCCAGGCATTATTCTTACATTGCCAAGGCCAATATACCTGTCCCAAGGTGTGACACACAGGACTGCTCACAGTACTCAGAGTGTGGTCTCACAAGGGTTTTGAATAACTGCAGTACAACTTCAACACCCTTGTACTCTAGATATGAGGGCCTGTATTCTTTTTAGCTTTCTTGAGTATTTACTGCCCTTACTCATTGCATTTTAAAGATCTATGCACCCAAACCGACAAGTCTCTGTGGACAGGCATTGTATTTATCTGCATACCTTTTAGACAGTGCATGGATTTATATTTTTTTCCAGTCCAAAATGGATAACCTCACACTTCCTTACACTGAACTCCATCTGCCACAATTTTACCCATTCACTTGGTCTGTCAATATCCCTTTGTAATTTTACACCATCATCTACCCGGTCTGCAATGCTGTCTAACTTGGCATCACCAGCAAATTTGGATTTATGATTTTTAATGCTATTAGTCAAATAGTTAATAAATAATGCTAAAAACCAGACTATTACATTTAAGAGACATTTGGTTAGGTATATGAATAGGAAGGGTTTGGAGGGATATGGGCCGGGTGCTGGCAGGTGGGACTAGATTGGGTTGGGATATCTGGTCGGCATGGACGGGTCGGACCGAAGGGTCTGTTTCCATGCTGTACATCTCTATGACTCTAATGTGAGCAATTGAGGTCACGAAAGGCAGTCATTTTAAAATAATAGATTGCTTCAATCCTGCATTTCCAGATGCTATTCTAAAATGACAGCTGTTATCACTGACACGGCTGGGCCTTCTCACCTTTGACCTCTTTGCACCATCACAGGGACCTTATAAAATGGCAGGTGGCACCTTTCCAAAGCACATCCACTGTCGCTGCTGCTTTTGAGGCAAATGACCAGAAAGGTCTTCCAGCCTCACCTGCCTTTGCTCAGCCAGTCAGAGGTCAGCTGCTTTCCAGAAAGTTCTTGGGTGGGGTAAGACAGAACTGATTGCTCACCTGAGTTGCAGTCCATATCTCCCAGGGTGCTGTCTCTGATAGTCACTGGGCTGTCCTAGCAATTTGCCCCCTTGAAGACTGTTTGCTTTGTTGGCCTCAACTCCCTTTGTCTGTAGCTCTGGGCATTCCTGGGTTACTCTTCCAGGTTTTTCTTGATGCTTACCACTGTATTTCTGGGTCTGGTCTCTGTTTGCCATCGTGAGAGAATATTGGGAGGATTTTCTAGGAGCTCCAGACACACAAGGGCTGAACACTGGGCTAATGCACAGTCTTAACATGTATTGGCTACACTGCCTTCTCCCAACAACTCTCAGTCCCATTTCATATGCCAGCATCATAGCTGCCAAGAATGTGCATCAGGAGCTATGGTGACAATATTGATACAATTAGTCCTTCGCTCCACACAATCTGCTGCTTTCCAAATTCCACAGTAAAGTGTGTGTTATCTCTTTCAAGTTGGCCCCATGGGCAACTCAGAGAGTGAGGACTGCAGATGCTAGAGAGTCAGAGTTGAAAAGTGTGGTACTGGATAAGCACAGCAGGTCAGGCAACCTCCAAGCAGCAGAAGAATTGATGTTTTGAGCATAAGCTCTTCGTCACAATGCTGGGGGTGGAGGGCAACTCATCGACATTATAAGCTTGAAAGCATGTGGCCCAATGGCTCAGTGTTAGCACTGCTGCCTCACGTTGTCAGGGACCCAGGTTCAATCCCAGCCTTGGGAGACTTTGTATGGAGTTTGCACATTCTCCCAGTGTCTGCGTGGGTTTCCTCTGGGTGCTCCAGTTTCCTCCCACAGTCCAAAGATGTGCAGGGTAGGTGGATTGGCCATGCTAAATTGCCAATAGAGTGCAGGGATGTGTGGGTTAGCCATGGGGAATGCAGGGTTATAGGGGAGGGGGACGGATCTGTGTAGGATGATATTTAGAGAGTTGGTGTGAGCTTTGAAAAGTCCAATGGAATTATGTATTTTGGGGCTGCAACCTCCAGCTCATATTTTGACTTAACAAACAATCAAGGTCTTTTTCAATGTATAATTTCAGTTACATCACACTGTAAACCTTTGCGATAAATTCTGTGTCTTACAATCTTATTCTCCACAACCACCTGATGAAGAAGTGGCGCTCCAAAAGCTAGTGCTTCCAAATAAACCTGTTGGACTATATCCTGGTGTTGTGTGATTTAATTCAACATTAGTCTGGATGTGCTAATGAGCAAATGTATATGCACTTCTTGGCTTGGATTCAAATATGAGTCAGCTTTGAAGGTCAGAGCCAAAGCACCAACTGCTCGTCACCTCTCCATTGCAGGTAATAAACTCTCTCACACCCTAAATGCTGCCAGCCAGCCACTGATGGAAGGAAGCAGAAAAAACAATTTCAGTCAACCTGCAAAGCCAAATCAACTGTAATCATTACACCTGTCTCCTTTTTACAAATTATCAATTTTTCTTTCTCTCTTCTCATTTTTAATAAGTATTTGCATTATTTCTCTTGTATTTAATAATTAATAAACTTTCTCTTCTGTTAACTCAGTCTCCTTTTATCTCATCCTTTGTAAATTAACCTTACTGAGACAAACCAAGGGGCAGCTGTATAAAGGAGGGGATGGTGCCAGTAAACCCCCCCACCTCCCAACACACCCTCACATGGGAACTTACTGATTTTAGGTATCTGGTCTGGGACTGTAATAACTCGTTCAGGGTCCAGTCAGAACAGTCCTTCATGTCGACAGTACACTGCAAAGCAATTCACTCGTAATGATTTGGAGATGCCTCACCTGATAATGGAGCAGCACTCCGAAAGCTAGTGCTTCTAAATAAACCTGTTGGACTATAACCTGGTGCTGTCTAATTTTTAACTCGATAAAGTAATTCGATATCACGCAAGTCAACAGAGGCAAGTTAGACAAATGACGAGCACATTCTGCTCTCCTAATCACACCTTGGGACCTCTCATTCAACTAGACAGAAGGGCCATGCCCTTCTGCCACTGGCATCACCTAGCTCGTACTGCACTTAGGTTAGACTCTCAAATCCTGGCATGAGGCTTAAAAGGCAACCATCTGAACCATCAGACAGAGCACTGTTAAAGTCAGGCTGACGTTAGTGGCTTTTTAAGTTTGCTCAGTAACATTGGTTAACATTAAGAGGAAAGGTTAAAAATCTCTTGCTTTAAAAGCATTGATATCAAATGCATAATTTTCCACTTTGTCCACACACTGAGCATCAAGTACAACCAAATCAGCCATGGGTTAGCTCTCAGATAATGGTACAACAAAGGCAGCCATTATCTGAGCACTTAGCCCCAGCACAGCAGAGTGCCCTCTGCCAATGCAATCTGACATTCTTGACTCTCATATTAAGTCAGGCTGGAAATTTGCATTGAATTCTTTCAGATGCAAGTACGGCCCACTGAAACCGGATCAACATGGAGTCAAACATATTTCATTTCAAATCTTGACAATCAGCAAGGAAAGGAGCTATAACTCAAATGTAAAATACAACATTAATTGACATACTAGTTGCTAGGATTAATACCCGAACCAAAAGACCATACATTCCGCAGCGCAGCCCTCGGCTGGTACAGCACACATTCCGCAACGCAGCCCTCGGCTGGCACTGCACACATTCCACAACACAGCCCTCGGCTGGCACAGCACACATTCCACAACACAGCCCTCGGCTGGCACTGCACACATTCCACAACACAGCCCTCGGCTGGCACTGCACACATTCCACAACACAGCCCTCAGCTAGCACGGCACTCCTTCATCAACACAGCACTTAGCTAGCACTGTACCTTGGTTACACTCTCAAATCTTGTTCAGAGAGTTGCTAGTTCAACCTCACACCCACAGGAGACAGCACTGTTGACATCAGGCTGATGTTACTGGGTTTTTAAGTTTGCTTGGTAATATATTTTTCAAAATTAATTCAAAGGATATAGATGTCACTAGCAAGGCCAGTATTTATTACCCATCCCTAATTGGCCAGAGGGTAAGTGAGAGTTAACCACATAACTGCACATCTGAAGTCACATGTAGGCCTGATTAGGTAAGAATGACAGATTTTCTCTCCTGAAGGGCTTTTCTGACAATAAACAATGCTTCATGATCATCAGTAATTTCTTAATCCCACACATTTTCTGTTGAATTCAAATTCCACCATCTGCCTTGGCAGAATTCAAACCCAAGTTCTCAGAATCTTAGTTGAGTTTTTGATTAACAGTGTAATGATAATACCACTAGGCCATTGTCTCCTCATTATTGGTCAATATTAGATGTTAACACAATTACCAGCATTTGCAGCCCAATTGGATTCAGGGTGGGGTCCTGCATATTGGTCACATGTCACTAAAATACTGCTTTTTAAAATCAGATTATGCCAGAATCCATCAGAACAGAAAAGTTATTATGAGTACACAGTGATACTGTGAACATCACTGAAACCAATTTGTCAGGACTTGCAGAATTGATATCTCAGCATCCAGGAAATGTATCTCCCCAGCTTGTTGTTATTACCATTAAGTTGTAGGCATCAAATAAAATAGTGAAAGGAGAAGTACACAATGGTTACCCTACATTTAATACCGCAGTCTGCCTGGCTTTTTCAGACAACCAGAAACTCACTGGAAGACTCTCAGAACCAGAGTTTCTCACATAGTAGGCTGCAGCTGGACAGAATCCTAACCACAGCCACCAGCAGCAGCCCCCCAATACACACAGGAGCTGACTGCAGCCTGTCAATCACAAACCTTGATGTTAAATACCACATCAGTGCAAACCTCCCTGCTAGCTTACTACCCAACACACTGACAGAGCTAATACATCAAACTACAAGACAGGATTTCCCTGCTTCCCACCTTCAGCTGCAGCCTGTGCATGTGACCACCTGCTCCATTTCCATTAGTCAGACAATTTGGGAGGTTGTATCAAAATGCAAATGAAACATATCTCCAACCAGAATGCAAACTATAATCTGAAATATTATTTCTTTCTTGGGCGGGGGACGCTATTAAAAGTTATTAAATAACCATGACCTTTGAACTGGAGGTCAAATGTGCATGACATAATGGTGCCTCTCAGAGGTGACTGTGAGTATTGCTGGTTCTCTGTTCAGTAAATGCACTGTATAGAATCATATATATTTATCACATAAGCACATTTTCTTTAAGTGAGAGCTTCCTTTCCTGCAGATCACAGAATTATTCCAGTGCAATTTGCACTGGCTGTCTGAGCATTTTAACTTTGTACCAATCAAAACTCAAAAAGGGATCATGCTGTAAGGTTGAGTGAAATAGGAGTTGATGGGAGGGGTGAGGGCAGTAACAAATTAAAAATACTATACATGAATGCACGAAGCATTAGAAATAAGATGGATGAGCTTGAGGCTCTTTTGGAAATTGGCAGATATGATATTGTGGGGATAACTGAGACGTGGCTTTAAGTGGACAGGGCCTGGGAAATGAATATTCAAGGCTACACGTGCTATCGTAAGGACAGACTGACGGGCAGAGGGGGTGGGGTGGCCATGTTGGTAAGGGATGATATTCAGTCCCTTGCATGGGGGGACCTAGAATCAGGGGATGTAGAGTCAGTGTGGATAGAGCTGAGAAATTCTAAGGGTAAAAAGACCCTCTTGGGAGTTATGTACAATAAGCTTCAATCTGCAATTTGAGAGGGAGAGGGTACAATCGGAAGTGACAATATTTCTGTTGAATAAAGGGAACTATGGAGCTATGAGGGAGGAGCTGGCCAAAGTTCAATAGTACAATACCTTAGCAGGTATGACAGTGGAAGAACAATGGCAGATATTTCTGGGTATAATGCAGAAGATGCAGGATCAGTTCATTCCAAAAAGGAAGAAAGATCCTAAGAAGAGGCTGGGTGGCCGTGGCTGACCAGGGAAGTTAGGAAACATATAAAGTCAAAAGAGAAAAAGTATAAAATAGCAAAGATAAGTGGGAAAACGGAGGACTGGGAAGCTTTTAAAGAACAACAGAGGATTACTAAGAACGAAATACACAGGGAAAAAAATGAGGTACGAAGGTAAACTGACCAAAAATATAAAGGAGGATAGTAAAAGCTTTTTTAGGTATGTGAAAGGCAAAACAATGGTTAAGACTAAAATTGGGCCCTTGAAGACAGAAACAGGGGAATATATTACGGGGAATAAAGAAATGGCAGAAGAATTGAATTGGTACTTCAGATCTGTGTTCACTGGGGAAGACACAAGCAATCTCCCTGAGGTAACAGTGGCTGAAGGACCTGAACTGAAGGGAATGTATATTTGCCAGGAATTGGTGTTGGAGAGACTGTTAGGTCTGAAGGTTGATAAGTCCCCAGGGCCTGATGGTCTACATCCCAGGGTACTGAAGGATGTGGCTTGAGATATCGTGGATGCGTTGGTGATTATTTTCCAGAGTTTGATAGATTCGTGATCAGTTCCTGCGGATTGGAGGGTGGCTAATGTTGTACCACTTTTTAAGAAAGGTGGGAGAGAGACAGCAGGAAATTATAGACCAGTTAGTCTGACCTCAGTGGTGGGAAAGATGCTGGAGTCTATTATAAAGGATGAATATTTGACACATCTGGATAGTAGTAATAGGATAGGACAGTGTCAGCATGGATTTATGAAGGGGAAATCATGCTTGACTAATCTTCTGGAATTCTTTGAGGATGTAACTCTGAAGATGGACGAGGGAGATCCAATAGATGTAGTGTACCTGGACTTTCAGAAAGCTTTTGATAAAGTCCCACAGAGGAGGTTAGTGAGCAAAATTAGGGCGCATGGTATTGGGGGCAAAGTACTAACTTGGATTGAAAGTTGGTTGGCTGACAGGAAACAAAGAGTAGTGATAAACGGCTCCATTTCGGAATGGCAGGCAGTGACCAGTGGGGTATCGCAGGCATCAGTACTGGGACTGCAGCTTTTTACAATATATATTAATGATATAGAAGATGGTATTAGTAATAACATTAGCAAATTTGCTGATGATACAAAGCTGGGTAGCAGGTGAAATGTGAGGAGGATGTTAGGAGATTACAGGGTGACCTGGACAGGTTAGGTGAGTGGTCAGATGCATGGCAGATGCAGTTTAATGTGGATAAATGTATGGTTATCCACTTTAGTGGCAAGAACAGGAAGGCAGATTACTACCTAAATGGAATCAATTTAGGTAACGGGGCAGTACAAAGAGATCTGGGAGTTCTTGTAGTCAATGAAGGTAAGCATGCAGGTACAACAGGTAGTGAAGAAGGCTAATAGCATACTGGCCTTCATAACAAGAGGGATTGAGTATAGAAGCAAAGAGGTTCTTCTGCAGCTGTACAGGGCGCTGGTGAGACCACACCTGGAGTATTGTGTGCAGTTCTGGTCCCCAAATTTGAGGAAAGACATTCTGGCTATTGAGGGAGTGCAGGTTCATGAGGTCAATTCCTGGAATGGCGGGATTACCTTATGCTGAAAGACTGGAGCGACTGGGCTTGTATACCCTTGAGTTTCAAAGACTGAGAGGGGATTTGATTGAGACATATGAGATTATTGAAGGATTGGACACTCTGGAGGCAGGAAACATGTTTCCGCTGATGGGTGAGTGTCGAACCAGAGGATACAGCTTAAAAATACGGGTAGACCATTTAGCACAGAGATGAGGAGAAACTTCTTCACCCAGAGAGTGGTGGCTGTGTGGAATGCTCTGCCCCAGAGGGCAGTGGAGGCCCAGTCTCTGGATTCATTTAAGGAAGAGTTGGATAGAGCTCTCAAGGATTGTGGAATCAAGGGTTATGGAGATAAGGCAGGAACAGGATACTGATTAAGGATGATCAGCCATGATCATATTGAATGGTGGTGCAGGCTTGAAGGTCGGAATGGCCTACTCCTGCACCTATTGTCTATTGTCTATTGTCTAATCTTCTGCCTTCTCCTGAACCCTGAGCATTATTTTTTAAAAATAGAAACATCCAATATGCCTCAATTGAATTATCTCCCCCTCACTTACTGGCAGTACAATCCATACCCTAAAGACTTAGACTCATAGAGATGTACAGTAGAGAAACAGACCCTTCAGTCCAACTCATCCATGCTGACCAGATATCCTCAATTAATCTAGTCCCATTTGCCAGCACTTGGCCCATATCCCTCCAAACCCTTTCTATTCATGTACCTTTTCAATGTTGTAATTGTACCAGCCTGTTCGAAGAGGGGTTTTCTCATCTTGCATTTGCTTCTTCAGCAAAATAATTGAAATCTGTGCTCTCTGGTTCGCAATTCCGTATCCACTCTCAGATTTTGAAACTTCCCATCAAATCTCCTCTTAGTCTTCAGCAGGAGCTCTCTCCTCCAGCGAGAGCTACTCATACAATCGTCGTCATAATGTTGCTATCAGTCAGTGATGCCAACACATTTACAGCTGGAGTAAGTCAGAGTGAAAATGAAGCGTAACTCAGCAAAGGGTGAGAAATGAATGGAGAATGAATCACAGGCTTACTTCACAGACTGGCTCCGAAGATTCCACAGACTCTCTATTCGCTCTGATGACGTCAACAATGCTCACTACCCAAACAAAAAAAAGGACAAAAAAAAACAGTAATGGACAAAGATGAACAAAATATTAAGGTTTAAGGTCACACCCTACACACAATTTGATCTCTGTTTTCCCATGAACCTTAGGCTGAAGAATAGGACAATGATCACACTGGAAATTAATGTCTGTTCAGTATTGGGTTGGATGGAGCTGGTAGTGTGTGTTGTAATCTCACAATGTTCAACAAGCCATTTACCTCACCTTTTAAGACATTTTATGCTATTGGCTGTGGTCAAACAAAATGAAAGATCAGTCAAAATTTTGTGCAGACCTAATATGGGTGTCGGAGCACAGAATGAAAATCGGATATGAAGATTTGTGTCCAGTGCTGCAGCTGAACTTTGATGAGCTACGCTGGGGATGGAGATGAGGTTAGATGATTTGTATAGGGGTGGAGATGGAGTTTGACGATTGGTTTTGGGATACAGGTAGGATTTGATGGTTTGTATTGGGGATATAAGTGGGTTTGAAGGGTAGGTATTAGGGGTTCAGATAGAATTTGATGGTCTCTATTAGGAGTACAAATAGAGTTTCCTGGTCTGTCTTGAGGTTCCTGGTAAGTTTTGATGATCTGTATTGGAGTTATAGATCTGGTTTGTTGGTCTGTACGGGGGTTATAGATGGATTTTTAAGATGTGCATTGAGGGTATTGAGGTGGGTTGATGATCTGTGTTGAGGTTACAATTAAAGTTTGATGGTCTGTATTGGGGATACAGATAGAGTTTGATTATCTGCTTTGGGCATATTGATAGGGTTTTATGTTCTGTATTTGGGGTGTAAATGGGGTTTGGGAGTCTGTATTACCAATCTCTTGCTTTCTCCCTAACCCTGCATATATTCTCAAATGGTACAAATAGGGCTTGAAGATCTGTTTGATTTTTGAAAAATTTTTAAAATGTTTGTCATTTTGCATACCACTACTTAGAGTTTCTCAGTAGCTTTTTAACTAACCACACTTACAAAATAGACACCAAGTTATAATCCCAGAGTTGTTGCCCATTTACATTACCGGCAACTTATTCTCAAGCTAAGAAAGTGCAGATTAACCCCGCAAAGATTGCTACATCATCTGTAGTACAATATCGTGACATTGAATTTCATACCAAAGTCCTTTGTACAGTACCACTGGGTGATTGGACTTTGGGCCTAGTTTAGGCTTGCTAGCACTGACTTGATATTTTCATCATATGAGATCCTCCTGCCAAATGCCCAGCCTCATCAATCCCTGGCACTAGCCACCCACTCGATGAGAGTGAGGACTGCAGATGCTAGAGATCAGAGTCAAGATTAGAGTGGTGCTGGAAAAGCACAGCAGGTCAGGCAGCATCTGAGGAACAGGAAAATCGATGTTTTGGGCAAAAACCCTTCATCAGGAATGGGGAAGTGGCAAGTGCCTGGACAGCTTTTGGCTAACTGCCTGGTCTTCTACACCCCTGGCATTAATCACCTATCTCACTCAATGCCAATTGCAATGCCAACAGGGTCTTCACTATTTCATAGTTATTCTTAACAGTCAACCAAACAATTATCTTGTTCTCATCTTCATTACATAACATGGAATCAGAGTATTAGAGTTTTTTTTAATGTCTCTATAATTGTTCTGCTAGTTTGCTTTCAGTGATGTCAAGAGATTAATCTTCAGGGTTCTTAAAGGTTGCCAGGACTAGTCCAGGCTTAGTATCTGTCAGGATAGAAAGTAACTTGAAAGGGCTCAGAAAAGATTTACAAGGATGTTGCCAGGTTTGGAGGATTTGAGCTATAGGGAGAGGCTGAACAGGCTGGGGCTGTTTACCCTGGAGCGTCGGAGGCTGAGGGGTGACCTTATAAAGGTGTATAAAATCATGAGGGGCATGGATAGGGTAAATACACAAGGTCTTTTCCCTGGGGTGGGTGAGCCCAGAACTATAGGACACAGGTTTAAGGTGAGAGGGGAAAAATTTAAAAAGGACCTAAGGGGTAACTTTTTCACACAGAGGGTGGTGTGCGTTTGGAATGAGTTGCCAGAAGAAGTGGTGGAGGCTGGTGCAATTGCAACATTTAAAAAGCATCTGGATGGGTATATGAATAGGAAGGGCTTAGAGGGATATGGGCCAGGTACTGGCAAATAGGATTAGATTAGATGAGAATATCTGGTCGGCAGGGACGAGTTTGACTGAAGGATCTGTCTCCGACTTGTATATCTCAATGCAATGTACTCAATGGAGACCATACAGTGCATGGCAAATTGAAAAAGCAAAATATATTTTCCAGTCTCTCATTGTCTCTCAATTATGAATGGTTGGTGCATGTGGAATTGTGACCCAGTGACAAGCTGTGTTATAAACAAGGCAAGTTAGGCTGAGTTGGACCAAAGGGTCTGTTTCCGTGCTGTAGATCTCTATGATTCTATGAGTGTAGTACTTGCAATGAGTTTAGGTTTCAGGCTGTAGTTAACAATTCTTGATCAAATTTACTTTATAAGTGAGCTACTACTAATGGCAATGATGCTGTTTTAAACTGAAAATAAAAAGCCACAGTGGAAATGTCTCTGAGATTCAAACCCTAACTGCACATTCCCACATTTCCCGGACTGAGTCATCAGTCCTTCAGCTGGCAATGTGAAGACTGGGATGTTATTGATGTTTTCTTCCTCATGTCACCAACCTCCATGTCTCTGCACTGAGCTCTGTGTTTACCACAGAAACCCATTAAGCGTGGGAAGGCCACTGCAAAAAGCTTTTTCACAAAGTGTGGGGAGTTTTGATTACTCGCTGAATACTTTGGAATGAGATTAACGAAAGCCCATTAGTGCTTTCAGTGCACTGAGAGTGTTGCAGCTAGTCGTGATTCTGCTTAAAAGTGAGAATCCCAGCACATGAACAAATGTTAGTTTTGACACATGAAGAGCTACAATGATCTGCTGTGAGGAAAGGTATCACATTACACAACAGTGCTGGGTAAAAGGAACATAACTGAGCTGATAGCACTCACTACTAGTTTGTGTGCCTCATGGCTTGTGGTTTAGGATTTGATTCAGCTCATTGGAGTGATGTCTATCCTTATCTCTGTGGTAGTCTGCAGCTTGTAATGATTTCCCCTTACCTTGAGTAACTGCTGTCTGATTCTAATCGATCCTGCAAACTTTTGTATTTACATTGATGTACGCAGAATTGTTTCCGCTAAGTGCATCGTACATTAATGCAGAGTATTGCATCATTTCTTCACAGTTGCTTGCACATGAGTGCAGATCATTGGAATCTCAAGATAGACATCGCCATTTTATTATCGTATTCATTCCTATTATACTGCATCTGCCCTTAGTTTCTCTCAATTTTTAATCCCCATCACTTAACTATTTACTTTCTGTCCTACACCCATGTTAAGATTTGAACCTCACAAGTGGAATCTCCATGGTGCTTTTCCAGCTCGTCGTGAACTTATTTCAGGTGGCACGGTGGCTCAGTGGTTAGCACTGCTGCCTCACAGCGCCAGGGACCTGGATTTGTTTCCAGCCTTGCACATTCTCCCCGTTTCTGTGCTGGTTTCCTCCCACCATCTAAAGATATGCAGTTAGGGTGAATTGGCCATGCTAAATTGCCCATAGTGTTCAGGGATGCGTAGGTTAGGTGCATTAGTCTGGGTTAAATAGAGGGTAGATGAATGGCACTGGGTGGGCTGCTCTTCGGAAGGTTGGTGTGGACTTGTTGGGCCGAAGAGCTTGTTTCCATGCTATAGGGATTCTAATTTTTGTTCTCATCGACGTTGATTGAGGGTAATGATCTTCAACAATTATCATAATGTGAAGTTCTTTTCTCATTATCTGAACGCTCATGAGAGTTGCTCTTGTTTATTCTTCCTGCTCTGAGTATTTAAATGCTTTTCAGTTTTTCTGAATTTTCCCATGAGAATTCAAACAACATTAGAATGTGGCTGATCTACCTGTTAGAGTTAACTTGGCTTTCTGACTCTCTCCATACTGTCAAACCTACTCCCAAAGCTAATAGAATCTTCATTTTTTGTGTGGAATTGTGCCATTTCTTCTGTATTCTGTTTTGATTGTTCTACACTATTCTTGAGGTGTGATATGTCATCCAAGGTTTAGTTGCAGCAATGGCATTTACTTTTGTACCTGTTTGCTCACAAACAAATCTGCCAAAAAACTATAAGTTGCTCAGGGATATTGCTCTGTGAAACTGAATCTCGATCATTATTCCTACTTATCAACACCTTCAATTGTTCTCACCTCTCTTTCAGCCCCATCAAAGAAGTTTCAGAAATGACAGCCAGACTACTAAGTCCCCTCGGAATCCTAGTAGCAAACAAACCCACCAACACTCTCAAACAAAAACTAGCAAACATAAAAGACCCAGTACAACCCATGGACAAAACCAACGTCATCTACAAAATTCCATGCAAAGACTGCCACAAACACTACGTAGGACAAACAGGAAGAAAGTTAGCCACCAGGATACACGAACACCAGCTAGCCACAAAAAGACACGACCCTCTCTCCCTCGTAGCCCTACATACGGATGAAAAAAACCACCAATTCGACTGGGACAACACATCTACCCGGGACAGGCTCAGCAAAGACATGCCAGAGAATTCCTAGAGGCCTGGCACTCCAACCACAACGCCATAAACAAACACATAGATCTAGATACCATCTATCAACCCCTCAGAAAACGAACAGGAAGTGACATCACCACAAACTCCAGGAGCCCCCATTCAGGAGAAAGATATAAATAGAAAGCAGGAGACAACAGCTTCGCTTCACTTGGAGGTCACCACTGATGATGTTACCGAGCCAGGAATGAAACGTCTGGATATCAAACCTACAGCTCAGCGAGCAAACCTACACCCTCATCATTGACCCATGGATAAAGGGGAGAACTAGTGATGTGATTTTTTTTTGTGAATGTCGCGATGTATTCATTCACAAAATGTGGACAACAGGCACGTGTGGAATGGATTTTGTTCACCATCTCAGCTGTTATACTGTGATGTCTGGTAACTTCTAACTTCCTAGAGTAGTAATCCACCGTGATTAAATTTGCTTTCCCTCAAATATCAAAGATGTCTCATCCTAACCTTTGCCATGGACAGTCTGGAACATCACAAGATAATAATGGCTCCATTGATGTCTAGCTATTGATTGCACTACTATGGCAAAGTGACATGAAATCTTCAATTTCTTTTGAAATTGCAGGTTACCATTACAAATTGGCATGAGCCTACACTCAGTTATTCCCAAGTGACCTCCAGGATTCTATAAAGAATTTCTGCCCACGTAGTTTTCCGGCTTAATGACCTGTGATTAAAGAAGAGAAAATCCTTTACAATGGTCAAATAGCTCCTTTGTTCACGGTAATTCCGAAAGACCTGATCATTCAACGTGTCAAAACTAATATGTTTTTGTGTGCTGAGGTTCTCACTTTTACTTCTTGCACTTCCTGATTTGGATACATTTGACATTTGACTTTTGTGCTGGTCTGATTTATTACAACTTCTTCTCAGAAGGCGGTAAAGAATTTGTTAAAAACTGATGAAATGTTTATACTTTGAAATATTAGGCAAATCTTCCGCTGCGACTTGAGTCAGTTTTTTGTTACGAAGGTGCTTCATATTCAATATTTCTTGGAGAACTTAAGCTTTGAAAGATCATGGAAAATGGATTTATTTCAAGTTTTATGGGAACACCGAGTGTTTCTTTAAAAGATGCCGTTGAACGCTCTGGGGACAAAGTAGTCTGGCTTCCTTCCAGCCTGCTCCAAAGCCTGTTGGGAATGTTTCTGTTGGACACCACCATGGGCAACCTGGAATTATAAACTAATTTCTCTTTTATTCCGAAATTCTCAATTGGTTTGATGTCCCATTGTCTTTCCGCAGAACATTGACTTTTTTCTGGAAAACCTCGTTGTACACGTGTATTTCGACTCAAAAAGACATTCCTTCAATTTTTGTTTGAGTAAGCTTCCATTTTGAAGTGACTGGATTATACAAAGAGGGAAATCTCACTAAAACTGTTCGAGGGCTTTGTCAAGGCTACAGCTGGAAGACCCCGTAAAATAGTTTTAGTCCCCTTTTCTAAAGAAAGACATACCGACATTGAAGGCAGTCCAGAGAAAGTTCACTTCGTTGATCTAGGGTATGGAGGAACTGTCTTCTGAGGAAAGGTTGAATATGTTAGGCCTATAGTCACTGTAACCTCGTAGAATGAGAGGTGACCTTATTGAAACCTATATGGTCTTTAGGGGGTTTAGTAGGTTAGATATAGAGATGCTGTTTCCTCTTGTGGGAGAGTCGAGGACCAGATGGTAGAACCTCAGAGTATGGGGTCACCCAGTTAGGACAGAGATGAGGAGGAATTATAGAGATGTACAGCACAGAAATAGATCCTTCGGTCCAACCCATCCATGCCGACCAGATATCCCAACTTAATCTAGCCCCACCTGCCAGCACCCGACCCATATCCCTCCAAACCCTTCCTATTCATATACCCAACCAGATGCCTTTTAAATGTTGCAATTGTGCCAGTCTCCACCATTTTCTCTGGCAGCTCATTCCATACACGTACCACCCTCTGTGTGAAAAAGTTGTCCCTTAGGTCTCTTTTATATCTTTCCCCTCTCACCCGAAACCCATGCCCTCTAGTTCTGGATTCCCCGACCCCAAGGAAAAGACTTTGCCTATTTACCCTATCCATGCCCCTTATAATTTTGTAAACGTCTATAAGGTCACCCCTCAGCCTCCGACACTTCAGGGAAAACAGCCCCAGCCTGTTCAGCCTCTCCCTGTAGCTCAGATCCTCCAACCCTGGCAACATCCTTGTAAGTCTTTTCTGAACCATTTCAAGTTTCACAACGTCTTTCCAATCGGAAGGAGACCAGAATTGCACGGAATATTCCAATAGTGGCCTAACCAATGTCCTGTACAGCCGCAACATGACCTCCTAACTCCTGTACTCAATACTCTGACCAATAAAGGAAAACATACCAAACGCCTTCTTCACTATTCTATCTACCTGTGACTCCACTTTCAAGGAGCTATGAACCTGTACTCTCTTAAAGAATAATGAATCTGTGGAATTCTTTACCCCTGAGGGCTGTCGAGGCTGTGTTGTTAAGTACTTGCAAGGCTGAGATAGATGTTTAATCAGGGGTTATGGGGAAAAAGGCAGAATTGTAGAGTTGAGGAGTACTAGATCAGCCATGATCTCATTGAATGGGGGAGCAGACTCAAGGGGCTGAATGACCTACTTCTGCTCCTCAGTCTTATGGTCTTAGAAAAATGGCAGCTATTTGGAAGAAAATAAGCCCCCACAAACAATATGATGATGACAAATAATCTGTTTTATGTGAATTTTCTTATATAGACTAGGTCAGCAGGGAGAACTATTCTTGATTTGGACTGGGGTGTACAACGTTACAAATCACACAACACCAGGTTATAGTCCAACCGGTTTAATTGGCAGCACTAGCTTTTGGAGCGCTGCTCCTTGGGTTTTTTGAGAACTAATCTATTTTCGTAGCATCATAGAATCTCTAGAGTATAGGAGCAGGCCATTCAGCCCATCAAATCCACATCAACCATCCAAAGAGCATTCCACCTAGACCCATCCCCCCAACCCTACTCCCTGCATTTCCCATGGCCAATCCACCTAACCTTTGAACTCCTTCAAAATAGTGCTATGGGATGCTCCACATTGCATTTGACGCCTTGTTTTAACATCTCATCTTAAAATTACACTTATGGTAGTATAGCCCACCTTCAGTACTCCACTGTTGACTGTGAACTTTGCACTCATGACCTGGACTTGAACTTCCTGAACCCACAGTCTTTCAACTCAGAAATAAGAATGCTCCGAATGAAGTTAAACTTTTAAAGAGAATGATGGATGAACAGGGGAGTGGGACTAAGTATTTGATTTTTTTCTGAGGGTTGGCACAGACGTATTGGGTTGAAGGACTCATTGTATGCGATAAAATTGTGTTACTCCCTGGAATCTACAATTGAGATGTTTTTCAGGCAAAATGCATTGTTGATCGAACCTCAGGTGATCTTTACAAAGAAGGCAATTTAAAAATTTGGATACGTTCATTCAGAGACATATATAATACACACTCATATATATTTATATAGTTGGCAGCTCTCCAGTTACAAACAGCACGTTGAAGTGACTTGGCAGTGCAAGTGCCTGGTACCATTAACAACTTCCCTTCAATTGCTTATTCAATCAGCCATGGAAATAGAGCACTTTGAACTCCAGAGAATGCAAGCTTTTGATCTTACAGTTGGAAGTTAATAATGTCAGCTTTTGAATAAAATATAGGACATTTATAATTGAATAGTGTTTGCAATACTCAGTACATCATTGTCATGATTGTTGCAGCACTGAAATCTTGTCCGTAGTACACTTGAAGTTTGTTAGTTATACTTCTCCTAGTCACACTCCATCCGTTTTTTGAACTAGCTTATTTCCCTAGCTTTTTAAAAAGGAAGTGAATGCAATATGAGCCTCCTTCTCTGGGATCTAGTCCACATGAGCTGATTCTGTAAGTTATTACCTCCTTTAAGAAACCTTCTTTATCCTCCAGGGAATGAGATTGAGCACTTGCTGCTAATGTCAATCCATAGAGATTACATATTTCTAAGGAATAATAACTGCTTGTTGTTCCTGTGCTTATTGGTCCCTGCCAGAGATTTTGAGCTGCTGTTCTTTCAGTTCAAAGGATGAGAAGCGCAAGGAGGCAGAGGTCAGGAACGAAATCGTGATTTGAGAGAAATGAAAGAGCAATTGCAACACAAAGTGGGGACTTGGATTTGACCCTAGAAAGCCTGTTCTCTCGGCTGGCCCAGGCATCTGTTTCCTTCATCTTGATTAAACTGAAGAATTTGACAGCCAACACGAGGAACAGACTGAACATTAAAATTTGGTTGTGTTTTTCCAATAAATTAAAGGACACAAGAATGAGGTAGAGAAGGAAGGAACAGAATGGTGCTTCCACGACTTTGTAACATCTCAAAGTGTTTTTAACCCAAGGAAGACCTTTTCTGGTGCAGCATTTATTGTATTGTCCTGAGGCAGCAGCTGATCTGCAGAGATAACGAACAATATTGGTTGAAAGGTAAATATTAATTTACTTTCTCCTGAGAGGACAGACCAAGTTTCACTTTCAGATTTTACCTGAAAGGTGATTCCTCAGACAGCACTTCACTCTGCCAGTACTGCACTGGAGGGTCAAGCGAATTTATATGCAACATCTCTGCTTTGGTTTGGTCTAATAAATTTCTGAGTCAATATGTGTATGACCACTGGCTAATACTTCAATCCATTCAGCCACAGAGAGGCTCACTCCTAGTTCTACAGGCACCTATCATTCTTCAGCACACACAGATGGCTGCTCTACATATGAATCGTTGGCAGTGAGTTTAGTCTATACCATTGAACTGTGAGCATTATGATAACCAAGATAGTTATCGTTCAACTTGCATATTCACATTTCCAACAAGGACCGCTAGACAGGGGACAAAACCCTCAGTCTGTCTTCTTTATAGCAGTTCTGAGATGAACTTTACTGTCAGTGCTGTTGGTCTGTCTGGCATTAGTCTCAACTGCAGTACTGGAACATCAGCCTAGATTTCTGTGTTCATCCCTTTCCACTGGGATTTGATTCTGCAACCTGTGAATTCAAAAGCCAGCGTGTTCATAACCGAGCCAAGGTCTTCACATTACTTTATCCTAGTGTGATTGGAGAAAAGCTTCACTTGCCTCCATGTTAACCTAGTGTACATTTTTCCCATTTCCATTTATCTGCAACCCTAGTTGGATTTACCTGCAAGCCCATTCAACTCTCACGTGGGGAGTGATGGTTCTTTTAGTGTAATGTGTGAATGTCCCTGAGATTCACGTTAAGATCCACAGTGGGTGCACCATAGCAGAAGGCAGCTCTTTAGGACATGTGCACTCTTTGGTGGAAGCTGAACTCAGGTGGAAGAGGGCAGCATATAAACAGCCAGTGTGAGTATAGGCCAAGCTGAATGACATGACTATAATTCTCTAGCTGTTGGACTTCAAACAGTTCCTGAGCTAACATTTTATATTTCCTATTGAATCCACAGGACACTGAATGAAAGTCATTGCAATCCCACAGGAGCACAGGCTGCTCTCTCATTAGTAAGGAGAGACAAGTGGAGTTTAACCTCAGGGTCTCCACAACTTTTGAGAGGGGTACAGTTGAGAAGCTGTTTATGACCGCAGTCACTACAGGAATTGAACTTGTGCTGCTGGTGTCACTGTCTGTCACAGATCAGCCACCCAGCCACTGAGCTAACCTTCTTGCGAAGTAACATAGTTAACCAAGACTTTCAGAAAGTCCAGATGGACAGAATTTACTGGGTTTCACTAATTCACCATCCGAGTGACCTCCTCAAAAACACTGTCAGTTTGCTAGGCTGAGCTTTTTTTTCCCCAGAAGTCATAATTTGACCACAGTCCCTTCCAAAATACTGGATATCAGGCTTATGGGCCTGTAGTTCTCTGGCTATGATTGGTCACTTTTGAAATAGAAAGGGACTACATACGTTCACTTACTGTCAGAGGGAACTGTCCCTGACTCTAGTTAGCTACTAAAGATATGGACAAACGTCTATCTGTCCAGCTCTTTAACCACTGTTGGATGGCCATTACCCAAAACTGAAGACCGAACAATTTTGAGCGTTCATAATCCATCCAAAATGACATTACCATCAATTTTAATATTATTGACCCTACCCAGCATAAAGCAGGACATATCTGGAATGCAACACCTTTTACAAGATAGTGGACTGATGCAAAATATACACTTACATAAAAGCGTTGGGAATAGGTGCAGGTGGAAGTCATTCGGCTCATTTGGCCTGCTTCATGATTCAATTAGATCTTGGTTGATCTTGTGTCAGTTTCCCACACTATCCCCTCATCCCATGATATCTTTAATGTCTAGAAATCTATTCATATTTATCTTGAATGTACTCAGACTGAGACACCGCTGCATCCCTGTGGTAGGGAATTCCATAGATTTGCCATTCTCTGAATGAAGAAATTCCTCCTCATCTCATTTAGTAACTCTGTCATTAAACATGAATCAGTTTGAATATTCAAATAATGGCCTTGTTAGGTTCTTAATGAACTCCTGATGTTTGACTTGGCTGAAAAGCTTTTTCTGCACCTTAAATAATTATGCACCATTATCTTTTCTAGACTTTCCTCTGTTGTTATGGCTATTTCTGTCTCAGTTATGTGAGTGACTCCTCCCTGTTCTCCTGTGAGCTAAGTGCCTTAAGTGTTCTATAGTGTCTGAAGTTGCTTCTGTGCACTTCTCATCAAGCATAGTGGCTTTGTTGTATTGCATGACCTTCAATCACTGGACCAGATGTGGATCCATCCTGTTTAAGAATGGTCATAAACAGCATTCACGAATTCACAACTGTTGCTTGCCTATCTAGTTGGACTTTGAAGATAATTTTTGCCAGAGGTTCATCAGTTCTGTTATCCCTCTTAAAATCTTGGACACGCTTTAGATTGAGAGCAGCCTTGGAATGACCAATATGATTAAGACTATTTATTACTGTGCCGAAATTCCATCAAATGTACAGTGACTATCGCACTAAAGTCACTGGTCACATTTTCCAACCTAATCTTTTAGGCAGATTCCTCAACCCTGGAATCATTCTGGCAAATCTCCTCTGTATCCTCTCAAGGACTTTCACATCCTTGATTCTGACTTCAAAGGTTTTGCTCAGCCAATTTGACTCTAGTCATGGGAGCTATAGGAACCATTCTCCTTGGCTTGTGTGTTGCCAGGAAGATTGCACAGAGACAACACAGGAGGAGGATTGCCTGAAGAAGGAAGCAGTGGGCTCACACCATAAACTCAGTGAGGCACTGTGTGTGTGTGTGTGTGTGTGTGTGTGTGTGTGTGTGCGTGCGTGTGTGTATATATTTGTGTGTGTGCGTGTGTGAATGCATGTATGTGTGCGTGTATGGCATGTGTGCATGTGTCTTGTGTATTTGCATGTATTTGTGTGTGTGCATGTCTGGATACATCCATGTACATGCATGCATTTGTGTGGCATATGTATGTATGGTCATGTGTGTATGCAGGTGTGTTTGTGCATGTGTATGCATGAATGTGCATGTATGTATGCATATGTCTGTACTTGCATGTGTGTACCTGGGCATGTGTGTGTGTATGTACGTTTGTGTTTGTGCATGTGCATGCATGTATCTATGCGTGCATGCTTATATATGTATGGAATTTGCATGTGTGTTTGTGTGTACATGATTGCATATGTGTGTGTGTGTCTATGTGTTTCGGCATGTATGTATGTGTATGTGTGAGAGAGAGTGAGACATGCTCAGTGAAATCTGCAAACTCCTGCAGTTAGACTGGTTCATGTCTGGAAAAGGGTGGTCCTAATGGCTGCTCCAAAAGTGCTCATAGTCATTAACTTCTTCTCTGTATGCTTAGCTCCTGCACAAAACAACTCCGCTAGCATCTCGCAGTTTGCTGTATAAGGGAGGTGGCTGACATTCTTTCTGCAGGAGAGGGGAGTACAGGGAATTCTCCCTCAGCAGAGAGAAGCTAGTGGAGTTTGCACGTGACCTTGCACAATATTTGTCTGTAGATACATAGACATGGGTGCCACTTATAAATTCGGTGTTGATGTGGGGCCAGATCCAGTGGTCACACTTCTCAATGTCTGGTAGCAGCTGTCTTTCTGCCTCTGTCATGATCCAGGCTGTTGTACCTTTGAACCACCCGGCCAGCTTATGGAGTAGCCGTGACATGGACTTGCTGGCTTCTGACTCCAGCCACATGTGACCAGTACATGGATCATGGCAGCCCGACTATCCTAATGACAGTCCAAAACGAGAGTCTGTAACAGAGAGATGGGAAGATATTGTACTGGTGTCGAATGGCATGCAATGCTCAATCAATGGTGCTGCTCCCAGCTGATCCTGGAGTAGCCGTGTAGTTATCCCCTGAGCGCAGGTCAAAGTTTATCCCAGCCTGCTGCACCTTGCACCAACTCACCTTCATAAGGACACAGCCCTTGCATTCAGGCATACGTTGAACAGCTTATTCTGGAAGAGGACGAGGGAGTGAAGAAAAGGAGCATGAAAGAAGATGCGATGGAGTCAGAGGCAGGGAGGAGACAATCAAAATATTCCCTTTCCAACTGGAATGTCTGTGCTTTGTCTCATCTGACTGCAGTCCCAGTGAGCACTACCCCAATTCCCCATTCTATAACACGACGATCGTTTTCTATCTGATTTGGTTTGATTTGATTTGTTGTAGTCATGTGTGCCGAAGTGCAGTGCAAAGTTTTGTACAGTCGGATCACAGTAAGCAGGGACATACAGATCATCGGGTCCTTAGACAGAATGAGGCATGCAGATTACACTGCACAGGACGTGGGCTCAGCAAGATCAACATTAATGAGATCAGCATTATTTGAAGTTAGAGAGTTCAATCATCAGTCTAATAAAGCAAGGAAGAAGCTGTTCTTGTACCTACTTGTGTGTGTGTGTTGAAACTTCTGTACCTTCTGCTTGATGGAAGAGGTTGTTTCGAGCATTTTCGGGGTGGGATGGGTCATTGATGATGTTGGCAGACTTTCCCCGGGAACAAGACATGTAACTGGAGCCCATGGATGAGAAGATGGCTTCAGTGATAGTCTGGGCTGTGCAGATAACATTCTGTAACTTCTTATGGCCGTGGGCAGGCGATTGTGCACCCGGACGGTATGCTTTCCATGGTGCCTCTGTAGAAGTTGGTGAGGGTCCTTGTGAACATGCCAAATTTCCTGCACCACTTGAGGAAGGCGCAACATTATGTGAGAAGTCCAGGACAGGTAGTCAGATATCATTGCTCCGAGAAACTTGACATTTTCAACCCTCTCAACCTCCGCTCTGCTGATGAGAATGGGTGTGTGTCCTTCTCCTTTCTTTCTGATGTCAATGGTCAGTTCTTTAATGTTGCTGACATTGAGAGATAGGTTTTTATCATTGCACCATGTCACCAAACCTTCTATCTCCTTCCTGTATTGTGACTCATTGTTGTTTGATAACCGTCCTATCACAGTGATGTCATCAGCAAACTTGTAGCTGCCGTTTGTTTGAAATTTGGCAACAGAGTCATGTGTGTACAGGGAGTATAGTAGGGGGCTGAGAATATATCCTTGGGGGGCTCCAGTGTTGAGTGTTATCATGGAGGAGGTGCAATTGTCTCTCCTCACTGGTTGCAGTCTATGGGTCAGGAAGCTGAGGATCCAGTTGTAGAGGGTGGTGCCAGTCTTAGATCTCGGAGCTTTGAGATCAGTCTGGAGGGGATAATGGTGATGAAAGCAGAGCTGTAGTCAATGAGCAGGAGTCTGATGTGGGTGTCATTGTTGTCCAGACGTCCCAGGGATGAGTGCAGGGTTAGGGAAATGGTGTCCGCTGTGGACTAGTTTTTACAGTAGGCAAATTGGAAGGGATTGAGACAGGTTGGGATACTGGAGTTGATGTGGACCATGACCAGCCTCTCAAACTGCTTCATGAATTTGGAGGTCAGAGCCACTGGGCCATAGTTATTCAGGCAGGTTGCACTTCTTCGGTACTGTTGGTGATCTTCTTGAAGCACATGGAGACTTCAACTTGTGGAGGGAAAGGTTTTAGGTAAATACTTCCACCAGCTGGCCTGCACAGGGTCGAAGTGCACTGCCAGGGACTCTGTCCAGGCCCGTCGCTTTCCTAGGGTTGACTACCAGGAAGTCTATGGAAGGAACAGCTGCACCCGGGGCTGTCCGGGCAGGTGGTACCGGGCTGCTGGTATGCTCATACCAAGCTTAGAAAGCATTGAGCACATCAGGGAGGGATAAACCTTTGTCCACTATTTTGCTCTGTTTTATTTTTGTATCCCATTATGTTATTTATGCCTGGCTACAGGCAGCGGGAGTCCATATGGTTGGTTTGGGCATCTAACTGCAGTGCCTCTTGGCCTCTCTAATGGCTTTGTGGAGGTCATATCTGGATTTTCTGCAGAGTCTGGGTCATCCGACTTGAACGCTGCATGCCTGGTCATTAGTAGTGACTGGATTTCCCGGTTCATCCAAGGTTTCCAGTTGGCGAACACTTGGGTTGACTACTTTGGCAAGCAGCCCTCCACGCATTTGCTAATGACGTTTGTGACAGTGGTGGGCATACTCGTCTGAGTACTTGAACAAGTCCGGTCCACCAATTCCAAGCAGTCCCGGACATGCAGTTTCACTGCCTCAGACCAACATTGTAGTTGCTCAGCTGCACAAAACAAAAATTGCTTGCTTTACCCCTGGCTCTCCGCTGCATTGAATTATTGATTGAACACGGCTTCTTCCCAGTCCCCACAAAACTCAGGGATTTTCCTAAACCTTAATTCCACCAATAAGCTGCACCTCCTAGCACCCTCAAATTCCCCTGATGCCTAACAGCTTTGAGGTATATTAGCAGCACCTTTTTGGGATGGACCCTGTTTTTTCTGCTCCTAAACACTTGACTGACCAACACCCTGAAGGTAACCACCTTCTCTTCTGACTGCCTCCATTCACTTGACTGTTCAGTAAAACCTTGAACTGCTTTGAGTGATGTATTTGAAACCTCTCGACAAGTCTTGTTCTTGTTCCAAGGCAAGCTAATATTTGGACAAATCAAATGTAGCAATCATTTGGAACTGAATATTTCAATTTCCACAGAGGTACATAACACAAATGGATATAAAAATGTATAAAAACGAATAGAATTAATCAGAGATCATTTAAATTTCTGAAGCACTGCATCCAGTTGCTGAGGGCTATTGAGTTGGTATTGACTCCAACAGCTAACTGCTCTCACTGCCTTTGCATTGCCTCTTGACCCCCTCTAAGGGTAGCATCTCTCTCCTCTTGTCCCCTCTCGCACAGCCTGTTGTCTTTGAGAACATTGTAGTTTGCTTTCTGTCATGGGGTGCCATTACTCAGTGCATATCCTGCTCAGCTGTCTTTGTCAGCCACTTTCAGCACCTGTTGAAGCCAGTGGGTACATCAACTTTAAGACGTTCAGCTTAGCTTTAATTAACCTTAACCCTAACCCTATTGCAGGCTGGTTCTGGCCTTGTTGAGGCCCCCTGCTGTGGTGTGCAGTCACTGAAATATATAGCAAAGTCGGCTATTACAATCCCTGCACCAGTCTTCCAGTATTGTCTGAATTTTGTCCGTCTATTTGTAGCTTTCCTCTTGGAAGTGTTACTCTCACTTTCTGAAACACATTTCCTTTCACCTGTTGCCTTGGATAAGCAGAATTTATCATAGTCCTGATGGCCCTGATGTCAATGTGATATGAACTATGTGGCTGTTATGTGGCTGTCAGGACCTTTGTATATCAGTCAAGTTGGATGACCCATTGATGTGGAGACCAAGTTTCTGGTGAACAACAGACATCTTCAGGACCACTTCACTTGTGTTCAGACTTAAATTTGGGTGAGCTACCTCACATCATTATACTGTGCAGGCAGGAGCAGCACTACTGTCCTTGTCAGACCAACACTGAAAAGGAAACCAGGAAATTAATCCCTGTTCCTCCTGTGTAAAATGGGGAACAATCTGTTGGTGCCGTACCAGAAATAAGTCTGGCCACATAGTGCAGGTTAGGACTTGCCTGTTCCAGAACTAGGCAAGTGTTGGTTTTCCCTGGTTTGCTGTGGTCTAACCGGCAGTGAGATAACCACCTCTACCATAGAGTCGGGTCCAACATCTCTTGGCTCCACTGTCCCACGTCAGGCTCCTAATAGCCCTCATTAGTCCCCTTCACATTCTCCTGTCCTGGGTCACAGGACTTTCCAGGGAGCTGCTTCTAGACTAAAATTGGAGGCAGGGTTACGGAGGTGTAACAGGGTTTCAGACCAGACTGCAGTTACACTGATGAGTCTCTTGTCTTCGCAGCTCCTAGAACAAACCTTTATGAATTTCTAACACAGTATTTTCTGCCACCTTCAACTTCTTTGTCAGCTTTTCTCTAAGCAAGTGTATATTTAGTCTGACTTCAGAGAAATAAAATCTTTGCTAAACATTGATACCTGCTTCAGGGGCACCCACAGCTGTCACTATTATTAAGTTGGAGACAGGGCAATGTGAGAAGCAACAGGTCAAATACGAAGACCATTACCAGGAGCAACTGTCACTATGGAAACTGAAAGGGTGTCTCGGCCATATCTACATTTCAAATAATGGAATAACACCCAATTGTTATAAACTCAGTCACCATATGTAACGCCATTTGTGAATAAAGATGGTGTCAGCCAGTGTGAGATCAGGCACAGTGGGGAAGGCTGCATTGCTAACAATAACAAGCTTATTTGAATGGTGCTACTAAGCTGCTTCTGAATCATTTAATGATTAAGAAAAACAAATTCCCATTGCACATTCCTCACTGTGTTAAACCCCACAATGCAAACCACATCAAAACTTAGAAATTGCTATGGAGATTTGAGTTTGAAGATGCTGGAGTTTGAAGCTGCTGACTGGTGTGCTGTTACCGAGGGGATGCTGGAGTTTAAAGGAGCTGACTGGTGTGCTGTTAATCACGGGGATGCTGGCATTTGATGGTGCTGACTGGTGTGCTGTTACCCTGGGGATGCTGGAGTTTGAAGATGCGGACTGGTGAGCTGTTACCCAGGGGATGCTGGAGTTTGAAGGTGCTGACTGGTGTGCTGTTACCGAGGAGATGCTGGTGTTTGAAGGTGCTGACTGGTGTGCTGTTAGCTTGGGGATGCTGGAGTTTGAAGGTGCTGACTGGTGTGCTGTTACCCTGGGGATGATGGTGTTTGAAGGTGCTGACTGGTGTGCTGTTACCGAGGAGATGCTGGAGTTTGAAGGTGCTGACTGGTGTGCTGTTAGCTTGGGGATGCTGGAGTTTGAAGGTGCTGACTGGTGTGCTGTTAGCTTGGGGATGCTGGAGTTTGAAGGTGCTGACTGGTGTGCTGTTACCCTGGGGATGATGGTGTTTGAAGGTGCTGACTGGTGTGCTGTTAGCTTGGGGATGCTGGTGTTTGAAGGTGCTGACTGGTGAGCTGTTACCCTGGGGATGATGGTGTTTGAAGGTGCTGACTGGTGTGCTGTTAGCTTGGGGATGCTGGAGTTTGAAGGTGCTGACTGGTGTGCTGTTACCCTGGGGATGATGGTGTTTGAAGGTGCTGACTGGTGTGCTGTTACCGAGGAGATGCTGGTGTTTGAAGGTGCTGACTGGTGTGCTGTTACCCTGGGGATATTGGAGTTTGAAGATGCTGACTGGTGTGCTGTTACTCAGGGGATGGTGGGGCTTGAAGGTGCTGACTGGTGTGATGTTACCTTGGGGATGCTGGGTTTTGAAGTTGCTGACTGGAGTGCGGTTACCCAGGGGATGCTGGGGTTTGAAGGTTCAGACTGGTACGATGTTCCCCTTGGGGATGATGGAGTTTGAAGGTGCTGACTGGTATGCTGTTACCGAGGAGATGTTGGTGTTTGAAGGAGCTAGCAGAGATTGATAGATTCTTGTTGTCTCGAGGATTTAAGGGCTATGGGGAGAATGCGGGTAAGTGGAGTTGAAATGTCCATCTGCCATGATTGAATGGTGGAGTGGACTCGATGGGCCGAATGGCCTTACTTCCACTCCTATGTCTTATGGTCTTATGGTCTTATAGCTGGTGCTGTTACCTTGGGGAAACAGGAGTTTGAAGCTGCTGACTGGTGTGCTGTTACCGAGGGGATGCTGGAGTTTGAAGGTGCTGACTGGTGAGCTGTTACTGAGGGGATGCTGGACTTTGAATGTGCTGACAGATAAGACTAAACAGTGATTAAGGAGAGATCGTCCTAATCCTGAGCATTTGAGAATTCAAGACTTCAGCCTTCATCCCATTGCACATTCCGACCTTGGAAATCAGAAGATTGTGAGTTCAAGTCCAAGGCTCGAGTCTTGAGCACATAATCTATGTGCAGTATTGTTGGTGTGCTGTTCTTAGGGATGAGATGCAAAAATGTAACTTCTCCTTTTTGAAGAAGAGCAGGGGAAATCTTCCTGATGTCATTCGGAACTGAGCTAGATCACCTCATCCTTACCTCAGAGCTGTTTGCTGGAGCTTGCGGTGTGAAAATATTTTCAATTACGGCAAGGACTGCACTTCAAGAGTGCACCTGTGGTTGTCAAACATGTTTGGATGTCCTGAGTGGTGCTATATAAATGTATCTGTCACCCTTTAACTTTTCTTGCTGACAGGAGTGGAAATGCCTCTTCAACCACTTCCCACTCAATTTACTTCGACCAACTTCCAGCCGAGTAAGTCCAATGGTATGTGAGCTTTCGTTGCAAGGGGCTTGTGTCAGGGGAATATTGAAGGCTTGCTACAATTGGACATGTTTTTAATGACACCACACCTGGAATACTCTGGACAGTACATTTTTATAATTCTGGTAGCATTGATACACTGATAATCAGGGTCACACTACTTTGTGACTGCTCCTAGAAATCTAAATGGTTTAGTTATTTGTCAAAATGGTCAGTTTGCTTCTGTATTAGAGTCATAGAGATGTATAGCATGGAAATAGAGCCTTCTGTCCATGGCAACCAGTTATCTCAAATTAATCCAGACCCATTTGCCAGCACTTGGCCCGTATCCCTCCAAACCCTTCCTATTCATATACCCATCCAGATGCCTTTTAAATGTTGTAATTGTACCAGCCTCCACCACTTGCTCTGGCAGCTCATTCCATACACGCACCAGCCTCTGTGTAAAAAAGTTGCCCTTTAGGTCCCTTTTATATCTTTCCCCTCTCACCCTAAACCTTTGCCCTCTAGTCTGGACTACCCCAGCTCAGGCAAAAGACCTTATGTATTTACCCTATCCATGCCCCTCATGATTTTACAAACCTCTATAATCTCAGCCTCCGATGCTCCAGGGAAAACAGCCTCAGATGGGCCAATGGATGGTGGAGATCGAAACTCAAAGGATAAAAATGGAAGACTTTTCTCATTCTTATTGAGTTAGGATCATAAACTTTTGCAGTAGAGTAGGAGGCCATTTAATCCATCGCTTCTGCACCACCTCTTAGAAGAGCTACCCAGCTAGTCCCACTCTCTAGCCCTATTTCGGTAGCACTCTATTGTCATCCTTTTCAAATATTTATCCAGCTCTCTTCTGAAACCCCCCTATGCAATCCTCCTCCAGCACTCTCCCAGGCAGCGCATTCCAAATCCTGAGTAAAGACGTTTCTTTTCATCTCACTCCAAGCTCGCTTGCTGACGATCTTGAAATTGTGACCCCTAGTTTCTAATGGAAACAGAATGTCCTTCTTTGCCCTGTCAAAATTGTTCATAATTTTGAACACCTCAATAAGGACACCTCTAAATTTTCTCCACTCCAAGGAGAATAAGCCCAATGGCTCAAGTCTTTCCTTATATCTAAAATCCCTCGTTCCTTGTATTGTTCTAGTAAATCTCCTTGGACGTCTCTCCAGAGCTTTAGCGTCCTTTCTTAAATAAAGTGCCCAAATTGGAACACAATACACTCTGACCAATGATCGGTAGAGGGGGAGCATCACTTCCTTGCTTTGATACTCTATTCCTCTTTCTATAAACCCAAGGATCCTGTAAGTCTTCTTAACAACTGTTTCACCCTGTCTGGCCACCTTCAGACAATCATGCAGTGAGCCCCAAGGTCCCTCTGCTCCAGTACTCTCCTCATAGTTGTACCATTGAGCCTGTATTATCTCTCCATGTTTGTTCAGTGAAAATGTATCACCTCACATTTCGTGACAATGAATTGTTATGGTTGCCAGCTGTAGAATTGATCTGAGTTCAGAGGGAAGTCATATAGAAAAATATTTGTTTGACTTCATCAGATTCTCACAATGCTAGAAAGAGATCTTTACAGTTGTTTCTGCTTCAGGACTTTCAGCTTACTTTTCAGGAGTGTCAGAGTTTGGCTTTCTCCATCTTAGAAGTCTTTCTTCAACTGACACCACAGGTAAGACTTGAAACAAGTCAGCATCTCCAGTCTGGAGGGTGTTGCTGGGCAATCTTCACCATAGGACCTCTCCAAAACAAGCATGTTCAACAATTAATATGAATAATTTGGGTGTGAACATAAGAGGTTTGGTTAATAAGTTTGCAGGTGGCACCAAAATTGGCGGCATCTGGGACAGCGAAGAAGGTTACCTCAGAGTACAATGGGATCTTGATCAGATGGGCCAATGGGCTGAGGAGTGGCGGATTGAGTTTAATTTAGATAAATGTGAGGTGCTGCATTTTGGGAAAGAAAATCAGTGCAGGACTTATACAGTTAATGTCAAGACTGTGTGGTGCTAGAAAATTCCTGATGAAGGGTTTATGCCTGAAATGTCAATTGTCCTGCTCCTCGGATGCTGTCTGACCTGCTGTGCTTTTCTAGCACCACACAGTCTCGACTCTGATCTCCAGCATCTGCAGTCCTCACTTTCTCCTTATGCACTTAGTGGTAAGATCCTTGGGAGTGTTGTTGAACAAAGAGACCTTGCAGTGCAGGTTCATAGCTCCTTGAGAATGGAGTCCCAGGTAGACAGGGTAGCAAAGAAAGCGTTTAGTATGCTTTCTTTTATTGGTCAGAGCATTGAGTGTCAGAGTTGGGAGGTCATGTTACAACTGTACAGGACATTGTTTCGGCCACTTCTGGAATACCCATGCAGTTTGGGTCTCTCTGTTACTGGAAGGATGTTGTGAAACTTGAAAGAGTTCACAAAAGATTTACAAGGATATTGCTGGAGGATTTGAGCTACAGGAGAGGCTGAATAGGCTGGGGCAATTTTCCTTGGAGCGTCGGAGGCTGAGGGGTGACCTTACAGAGGTTTATAAAATCATGAGGGGCGCGGATAGGGTAAATAGACAAGGTCTTTTCCCCAGGGTGAGAGTGTCTAGAACTAGAGGGCATGGATTTCAAGTGAGAGGGGAAATATTTGAATGGGATCTAAGGGGCAAAACCATACCAAGTGTTCTTGATTAACCCCTGCCTCTCCAAGTGCAGTGTTATTCTGTCCCTCAGAATTGCGTGCAATGGTTTCCTCTGACCCCCACTGAAATTAGGCTGACCAGCTTCCTTATGTATCCCTCTCTCCCTTCTTACATTCCGTTGTGCAGAGGAATGTGAGACAATTTCACCGAAATGTCAAAAAGAGCTTGACAATGTGGACTCTCGAATGTTGTTTCTGCTTGCTGGGGAATCCAGAACATGGGGACAAAGGCGTAAGACAAGAGGTTGTTGTTTTAAACTGAGGTGAGGAGAAATTTCTTCACACAAACGATTGCGAAACTTTGAAATTCTCTCGGGGGAGGCTCCGTTGTTGAATATATTTATGGCTGCGATAGACAGATTTTTGGTCGCTCAGGGAATTAAGGGACATGGGGTATGGGCGGGGGTGTGGAGTTGGAGTCCACGCTCAGCAATAATAAAACTGAATGGCAGAACAGGCCTGACAGGCTGCATGATCTATTCCTGTTCCTATTCCATGTGTTCAAATGAAGATGTCAACCAGACATTAGAATGTTTCTATTATCATCCCTTCTGATTAATGAGAAGAGGCAGCACAGACAGGATTTCAGCTTAAGGGGATGGCATTTGAAATTTTATAATAAATTATTTTGACACACCTTTTGCAAAGGCCAAGAAAATAATCTCTGCCTGTTTAATCATTGCCAGTGCATAGGACTTTACAAATCGCTTCATTTTAATGAATTTTATGTTTTCAAAACTGTCAGCCCACAGATCTGGACTCAACGGCTTATGTAACAAGAAAGTGTAGAATGAGCAAAGACTATTCAGCCCGTCATATCCCGTTCGTCCCCAGGCTGTGTCATGGATGTTAAATCCCAGAGGTTAATTGTTGTATGGACAGAATCCAGGCACACAGTTTTCAGAGATTTATTCTAACTCATACATTATCCATTTCCCACCCACTGATTACTTGTTCTTCATGTTATAGTGATTGTAACGAGGTCAGGCAGCTGGACCCCACAGAATATGGGTTCCCTGACAGGGGCTGTTAATCTGATCCAATCATTGAGCCCTGACACTCTGGTACCTGATGCTAATTGAGGCAGTACTGTGGTCAAGGACTGTTCATGTGTGAATGAAGGGTGACTTGGTGATTGAATACCAGCCTCTGTAGAGTTATTTCAGTTATGACAAGAGTGGGATCAATGATGTAACTACACAAAAGAGTCTACTAGCTGAAGCCTGACTAGATTTCAAACAGGCACGACAGTTGGCTTTATCATCAGACAATGTGACCAGTGGAGCGTATGCATTACAGAATATTCTGAAGGAAGTGGATACCCTCTCCAGTTCGACTGAGTTTGGGGGGCACCACTTGAGTGAAGACAATTGCTTAGCCTCACACAGGACATATCCTGATCAGAAAGCCTTTAGGCCAGCCCACAGCAAAACCCCAAAACAGAGCCAAACCTCGGCCAAACGGTTAAAACTTTCATCAGGAATTGGACTGGAGAGCCATTGTAGTTGGTGCCAGTGTGTGGCCACAAGCGAGCAAGAGTCCTGCTAGACCTAAACTGAGTAAGGTAACTCCATAGAGGTCGATATCCCATCACCAAGTCATTGTTTATTTAGACATGAACATTCCTTAACTATAGTTCTGCCTCAGATGGAGTTAGACATCAGAGTGTCAGCATCTCTGATATGCACCTATTCTTATCTGTCAGCCAAGACTCCCTGATTGGACCAGACTAACAGCCCCAATCAGGGAACTCATATCCTATGAGGGCCCCCTGACTGACCTCATTACAATCATTGCAATATCAGAAACACATTTGCCATGGTCCCAGATAACATGTTTTCTCAATAGATAGAGATGTCTGGTGATGGTTTAACCCCTTGGTCACCACACCTCAGGTGAGGGGAAAGGCTGAGAAAGAGAATCCTTTGTGGTAACCCCCACCTTGGAGCAGTGAAAATGATCCCATTAAAACAAATTATAACATCTCCAAACACACAACCTATTAACAATATAGGGCAATAAAGTATTGCACCTTCAGAATAACTAGAGTGACACTTTCTGAAGAAGCTGAGTTTAAAATGTAATTAAACTGCACCAAACCTTTTGGAAATGGGAAAGCAAACTGTATCATTGCATCATTCTGCATTCAAACTGGGATAAGATAATCTCCGAGTGGAAAGACAGTAGGTTTGCAGCAGAGATATTGAAGCCACACCCTGTGAGAATCATCTCAGTATGACTGATAAATTTATTCACCCAAATTTGCCATACGATCGGACAATACGTTTGTGAGGACTTACACTTTCTTTTTTTTTGAGATACTGAGAGCAAGTGTTCAGATTTTGTTGGAAACATCACAGAGAGCAAATCTTCAGAAACCTATTTGCAATCTGTCACTACAAAGTGAGCAGAACATTCTTACCCCGAGGTGTCCTTATTCACAATTCCTCCTGATAACTCCCACAGATTCAACTCTTCTTTTCCCTTTAATCATCAACAGGATTTTTTGCAATAATCTGTTTTGAATAACATTATCAGAATAGACTCGATTCCGCCAAGATGCATCTTCATTATCTTAAAATTAGAGTTTTTTTTAATAGTCTTAGGCAATTTCTAACTACTCATTCATGACTTGATTTGATATTAGAATTGACAGGGTCATTTATCCATTTTTGCTCCCATTCCTAATGGGAATTTGAAGAAATGGAAATTTGCTTCAATTTTCATCCACCTGTAACAATGAATTCTGGCCAGCCGTTTCCCAGTATATGTGTGCAATTTTAAACAGACTCTAACATTACCGAAGAGTGACAGTTCTGGAGTAAAACTGTTATTGAAACATGAGTCCTATAATTTCTGTTAAAATGAAAACAAAGTATCCTTGAGATATCTTGTTCCTGGTTTCTTTTCTCCTTATTTTCACTCTTTGCACTGAAATGTAATCATCCTTTTAAAATAATGCAACTTTTAAAAATAGCTCCTAGTTTAATTTAAAAAAAATGAAAATTGTCTCAATTTTCCTAAAGTACCAGTCTCTGTGTATTGAAAGTGGGCTGTGGCATATTTCAAAATTGACCTTCAATTTGCCAATAATCAGTCCAACCTGCTGGTGGCCCTGTCAGCTTTGATTCTTGGTGTCAAGTAACAACTTGGTTCTTTGTAGTGTTACCATTGACCCTTCATATGCATCGACTGATTGAGAGCTTCATTTAAATTTGGGATTGCATCACTGTAAAAGATGGCTGAATCCTCAGTACCACCTACCTATTGGGAACCCTGTTTGACCAACTATCACATTGACAGGTTGACAGCAACAAGAACGGCAGCTTTCTACTTTCCTTCATTCATTGGATGAGGGCATTATCCCACCCTAATTGCCCAGAGGGCAGTTAAGAGGCAACCATATTGTGGTGGGTCTGGAGGCACCAGGTAAAGATGGAAATAGCCCTTCCTAAAGGACATGAGTGATGGTTTTTTTCCAACAATCGACAATAGATTTATGGTCATCATTAGACTCTTAATTCTAGATTTCTTTTTATTGAATTCAAACTTCCCCATCTGCCATGGCAGCATTTGAACCTGGATCCCTTGAACATTCTCGGGATTTCTGGATTAACAGGCCAGCGACATACCACTGAGCTGTCGCCTCCCCCAGTGGGGATTGTGGATGCGATTCCCTCCAGGTTAACTAAACTAGAAAATCTGTCTCCATAATTTACTCAACGTGGAAGCTTAGAGGATTGTTTCCCACAAAATGGCTGTATCCATCCCTTATTGTCATGCTTCACTTCTTTACAGAGTGCATTTCTTTCAGTAGACTGACGACACAATTCAAACTGTGACTCTACATGTGAAATTGTCCAGCTTTTGTGGTCACCTTTAATTCCGCACATTCGGACTTCACATCAATGCACAATGTGGATTTCCCCTTGCCATTCTGCAGTGTAGTAAGTACTTGCTGTAGCCAAGTATTCTTTTGAGAGGTTGTTCCTTAATATGATGGTTATGAAATCATTAGCCAGCTGACAGGTACATTTCTGTCTCACTGTGTTAGCTGGTTTCATTCCAGCCTACATCATTGAGACCTGCATCTCACAGTTGAGTCCCTGCTGCAGATTTAACATGAGTCATTGACAAATATAACAATCCATGTATCTTCATGTGAAGACATAAGTCTTCATGTGCAAACAGTGCTTTAAGGGTTAATACAATAACTACTGTGCTGCCTGTGTCTGAGCTGGTCGGGCTGTAGCTATTAATCAAACACAATGCAAATTGACAGTTATATTTAAATAATGAATGGGAACATTAAAAAATGAAATTGATTACATTTTTGTAACACATTCTGAACTCACTCTCTGTCTTTCCCTCACAAGAAAACACCATTTCTGCCAGACGTCATGTAATGGATGAATTTGTTTCTCAGAGGCAAGAAAAATTCATCTCTGCTTCTTAATTTTGTTTTCCCTTTCTTTCCCCATTGCTTTATCTGTACTGTTATTTTTAGATTTTACTTATAGGTTCGCAGGAAAAAAAAACGCATTACTGTGTAAATAGCAACATCTATCACGGTACCCATAAGTTTTAAATCTTTGTGAAAAAAAATACCTATTATGGACATGGTTGACATTTGCAGATGTGGATTCTGAATTAGTTACCTCATTTTCATCGTAGCAACAGTTGCTCCATTTTGAAAGCTCTTCATTGGCTGTTAAGTGCTTGGAACACTTTGAGGATGTGAAAGGAGCAGCAGACAGCAGAGGTCAAAAGGAATCAAAATTATTGCCACCGTACCTGTAATTATTTACACCACACAGTGGATTGTTACAGCCAGACTCTGAGTAAAATTCTCTACAGTATCCTGCCTCTCTGCTGATTCACCAAACCGTGAGCTCCTGGCTGAGGAAGGATGAGCTGGTTTCCCTTCTTGGATTACCCCTGGTTGGTCACAACAAAGTTACTTTGAAAAAGATCCCTCACTTGTTGATGCCTGTCTGCCAGACCAAATGAGTTTATGTTTTAAAAGGAGGCTTTTTCCAGTTAATGGAAGGGTCAGGTTATTAGTTACAAAATGCACAAAGAAAGAATAACACAACACATATAGACAGCGGTTAGCAATTAGATGTGAATCCAAAAACCAATAGAACCTCAAAGATATACGGATCAATTTCCAAAGGTAGTTTATGTAGAGCAGATAGTTGACAGTTGGACAGTCAATTTCGGAATTCTTGGCTTTTGCAGGTTATAGAGTCACAGAGACACACAGCACGGAAATAGACCCTTGTATCCAGCCAGTCCATGCCGAACATAATCTCAAACTAAATTAGTCCCGTTTGTCTGCGCCTGGCCCACAGAACTTCAAAGATACCCAGATCAGTCTCCAAGGGTAGTTTATGAAGAGTTGACAGTTGGACAGTCAATTTCAGATTTCTTAGCTTTTGCAGCTTAAAGAGTCATAGAGTATTACAGCACAGATACAAACCCCACCGGACCAACTAGTCCATGCCGAACATAACCCCAAACTAAACTAGTCTCACCTGCCTGCTCCTGGCCCATATCCCTCCAAACCTTTCCTGTTCATGTAATGAGCCAAATGTCTTTTAAATGTTGTAATTGCACCCACATCCACCACTTCCTCTGGATGTTCATTCCACACATAAGCCACTTGCTTTGTAAAAAATTTGTCCCTCATGTCTTCTTAAAATCTCTCTCCTCTCACCTTAAAAATGTACCCCTAGTCCCCATCCTAGGGGAAAGACACCTCCCGTTAACCCTATCTATACCACCCGTCATGATCTTATAAATCTCTATGAGGTCACCTCCTACGCTCCAGTGAAAAAAAGTCTCAGCCTATCTAGCCTTTCTTTATAACTCAAACCTTCCATACCCAGCAACATTCTGGTAAGTCTCGACTGAATCCTCTTCAGCTTAATAATATCCTTCCTGTAACTGGGCAACCAGAACTGGTCAGAGTGCGCCAGTGAAATCCATTTGGAACTATTTCCTTTTGATGGTGGTTGATTGGCAGCACTCAAACAAAGTGAGTCCTTTTTGTGCCTGTTTCCTTCTGAATGGTTTGTTGGCCAGTTGGTTTTCCGACATTCAGAGTGAGGGACTTTGTTTGCTCGCAATGCAGGGGTCACAAGTACGACTCTCACAGTACACAAGCACATGAGCCCAGACCAGTGCACTTGGGTGCCTCAATTTACTGGCATGCATTCTTCCCCAATAACACGAACTAGGATTGTAGTCAGTTTTCAACTCCCACTTTTGTGTATTCTCGGGAGGGAGAAACACAAACATATCTGCAAGAGGTGGATTTCTGCTGACATGAGAAGGATAATCAACCCTCTTGCTATCTATTCCTGTCACATCTCTCTCTCTCTCTCTGTCCCCATGTGCAGTATTGTGTGAATCGAACATAGCAATTTGCCAGACACGAACTACATTTATGCCCATAGTCTCCTTTTTTCTATAGTGGTCTCTTCAAAAAAACACGACTTGGAAGAAAAACTTTAAAATGTCTGCATTACCTCAGGGTTCTGAAGCATCGTTGCACCATCGTCAAAGCATGGCAAAATGATAGACACAGAAGTGTACTGCTACAGGCCAGTAAACCCTGAACTACTGACGTTGATGAGACCAAGCTCATTGTGAAGAAGTTTGGGATGTGGAAAAAAAAGGTGGAGTAAGGGACTGCTGTTACTCCCATAATTTTAAGATTGTGGAAATGAGTGAATTAAAATAGGAGAGTGTGTGACAGGTATTGAGTTAACACGTTGCTGATGCAGGGTATTGTAACAGTCTGCATTGCAGTGAACCTGGTGCTCAGGTTGAGTGATGACCAAAGGTGAAGGACGTGAGGATTGTAGGTGATGGAGATCAGAGTCAAACGGTGTGGAACTGGAGACTCACAGCCGGTCAGGCAACATCTGAGGAACAGGAGAGTCGATGTTTTGGGAACATTCCTGATGTTCCTGAACAGTTTATGCTCGAAATGTCTACTCTCCTGCTCCTCGGATGCTGCCTGATCAGCTGTGCTTTTCCAGTGCTACACCTTTTAACTCTGATAACCAAAGCTGATCTATGACCTAGCAACATAGTTAGGATCTGAGTTAAACATGGCTGCATTGAACATCTGTGAATGAGAATACAGTAGTTGGTCATGCACCATCCCATGTGACATGTTGGTGATGGGGAATTACTCTCCTCTGTTCTTCGGGTTTGCTCCCATGGGAATTTTCTTCTCTTTATTCTTGACATGTAAGGTGAGAATTATGAGCCATGATTAAAAGCAGGTGTAGGTGAGCTGTTTCCTTGAACCACTGCAGTCCATGTGGTCTGGATTGTGCTGTCGGGAAGTGAGTGCAAACATTTTGACAGTGAAGGAATGGTGATATTATCCAAGCCAGGAGACTGTGTGGATTGGAGGAGTGCTTACAGATGGCAGTGTTTCCATGCATTGTTATCCCTGATCTTCTCAGTGGTAACGGGATGGGTAGGCACTGTTGAAGGGATCTTGGCGAGTTGTAGATTTATATCCTGTATATGGTATACACTGCTGTTGGCAGTGGAGGGAGGTGAACACTGTAGGTGATGGGGAGGATGTCAATTAGGTGAGCTGCTGTACCCCAGATGGTCTGCGGCTTTTTGTCAATCACTGGAGCAGGACAATGATACAGTTCTATCACCCTTAGCAACCACGCCAAGCAGAAAACCTGCATCAACTGTTGCTTACAGTCTCATTCTGTGTTTTATTATGTGCAGGGTTTGATCTCCCCTGATTTTCCTTCTCAGGGCTGTATTGCACTGTTTTATACTCTCAGTCTCCTTCCATAGCGTTCGGTCGCTAATACTTAGTTTCTTTTCCCGATCCCTCTCTGCCTCTGTCTCTCTTTCTTTCTCTGTTTCTCAGCCTCTCACATTTAATATTGTTGGATCGGTGGAGTCAGCACGGGGAGTGCTAGATTTTTAGCTCAATGTCACTTCATCAGGTCCAAAGCGCGAGCCCTGCTGTTTGCCCTGAGAAAATGTATTCCTCTCCTCTCAGCTTTTAATAACCAAGCAAATTAACTGCAGCTTAACCTTCTCTGGTCGGCACTTGCTTCTATTTACACCATACACCAAATGTACAGTGTAAGCAGTTGATGCTGTATTTGCTTTAGTTTCCTTCTGTCAGGGTCACACCTCTTCATTCAATACATCCAACAGAAGAAGTCATTTCGCCTTTTATATTCATCATTCATTGTATCGATTGAATCTTTTGCAAACAGCGAAATAAAATCTAATATATCAAACACCACACGGGTCACAAGCCACATGGACAGATATGTTTCATTGGAGATGGCACCCAGACACATGCAGACAGGTTCACCCCAATTCCAGGGTGAAGCCAGCTGTGGTGCCCAGCTCAGTGGTTAAACCAACACACCATTCAACCCAATACAGGACTACCATTCAGTTTAATGGCGAACTACTTTTAGTTCAAACCTCATGTTAGCTGTTACAACGTCAACTTGCAGTTCAACCCAGATCATTATCACCCACATCTGCACTCACAGGGATAGGCAGGTTCAGAATCGAATGGTTGTGAATCAAGCTCGAAGTTATGGTTCAAAGCTAGATGTTAGTCACACAATCTAATCCTGGATCTTAGTCGCACACTGATCCTGTGTCTCAGTCACACTCTGATCCCGTGTCTCAGTCACACACTGATCATGTGTCTCAGTCACACTCTGATCCCGTGTCTCAGTGACACACTGATCCCGTTTCTCAGTCACACTCTGATCCCGTGTCTCAGTCACACTCTGATCCCGTGTCTCAGTCACACTCTGACCCCGTGTCTCAGTCACACTCTGATCATGTGTCTCAGTCACACTCTGATCCCGTGTCTCAGTCACACTCTGATGCCATGTCTCAGTCACACACTGATCCCATGTCTCAGTCACACTCTGATCCCGTGTCTCAGTCACACTCTGATCCCATGTCTCAGTCACACACTGATCCCGTGTCTCAGTCACACTCTGATCATGTGTCTCAGTCACACTCTGATCCCATGTCTCAGTCACACACTGATCCCATGTCTCAGTCACACTCTGATCCCGTGTCTCAGTCACACTCTGATCCCATGTCTCAGTCACACACTGATCCCGTGTCTCAGTCACACTCTGATCCTGTGTCTCAGTCACACACTGATCCCATGTCTCAGTCACACTCTGATCCTGTGTCTCAGTCACACTCTGATCCCGTGTCTCAGTCACACTCTGATCCCGTGTCTCAGTCACACTCTGATCCCGTGTCTCAGTCACACACTGATTATGTGTCTCAGTCACACTCTGATCCCGCGTCTCAGTCACACTCTGATCCCGCGTCTCAGTCACACTCTGATCCTGTGTCTCAGTCTCACTCTGATCCAGTGTCTCAGTCACACTCTGATCCCGCGTCTCAGTCACACTCTGATCCCGTGTCTCAGTCACACTCTGATCCCGTGTCTCAGTCACACTGTGACCCCGTGTCTCAGTCACACACTGATCATGTGTCTCAGTCACACTCTGATCCCGCGTCTCACTCACAATCTGATCCCGTGTCTCAGTCATGGACTGATCCCGTGTCTCAGTCACACTCTGATCCCGTGTCTCAGTCACACTCTGATCCCGTGTCTCAGTCACACTCTGATCCCGTGTCTCAGTCACACACTGATCATGTGTCTCAGTCACACTCTGATCCCGCGTCTCAGTCACACTCTGATCCTGTGTCTCAGTCTCACTCTGATCCAGTGTCTCAGTCACACTCTGATCCCACGTCTCAGTCACACTCTGATCCCGCGTCTCAGTCACACTCTGATCCCGTGTCTCAGTCACACTCTGATCCCGTGTCTCAGTCACAATCTGATCCCGTGTCTCAGTCTCACTCTGATCCCGTGTCTCAGTCACACTCTGATCCCGTGTCTCAGTCACACTCTGATCCCGTGTCTCAGTCACACACTGATCATGTGTCTCAGTCACACTCTGATCCTGTGTCTCAGTCACAATCTGATCCTGTGTCTCAGTCACACTCTGATCCCGAGTCTCAGTCACACTCTGATCCTGTGTCTCAGTCACACTCTGATCCTGTGTCTCAGTCACACTCTGATCCCGTGTCTCAGTCACAATCTGATCCTGTGTCTCAGTCACACTCTGATCAAGTGTCTCACTCTCACTCTGATCCCGTGTCTCAGTCACACTCTGATCCCGTGTCTCAGTCACACTCTGATCCTGTGTCTCAGTCACACTCTGATCCCGTGTCTCAGTCACACTCTGATCCCGTGTCTCAGTCACACTCTGATCCCGTGTCTCAGTCACACTCTGATCCTGTGTCTCAGTCACACTCTGATCCTGTGTCTCAGTCACAATCTGATCCCGTGTCTCAGTCATGGACTGATCCCGTGTCTCAGTCACACTCTGATCCCGTGTCTCAGTCACACTCTGATCCCGTGTCTCAGTCACACTCTGATCCCGTGTCTCAGTCACACACTGATCATGTGTCTCAGTCACACTCTGATCCTGTGTCTCAGTCACAATCTGATCCTGTGTCCCAGTCACACTCTGATCCCGAGTCTCAGTCACACTCTGATCCTGTGTATCAGTCACACTCTGATCCTGTGTCTCAGTCACACTCTGATCCCGTGTCTCAGTCACAATCTGATCACGAGTCTCAGTCACACTCTGATCCCGTGTCTCAGTCACACACTGATCCCGTGTCTCAGTCACACTCTGATCCCGTGTCTCAGTCACACACTGATCCCGTGTCTCAGTCACACTCTGATCCCGTGTCTCAGTCACACTCTGATCCTGTGTCTCACTCACAATCTGATCCCGTGTCTCAGTCATGGACTGATCCCGTGTCTCAGTCACACTCTGATCCCATGTCTCAGTCACACTCTGACCCGTGTCTCAGTCACACTCTGATCCCGTGTCTCAGTCACACACTGATCATGTGTCTCAGTCACACTCTGATCCCGCGTCTCAGTCACACTCTGATCCTGTGTCTCAGTCTCACTCTGATCCAGTGTCTCAGTCACACTCTGATCCCGCGTCTCAGTCACACTCTGATCCCGTTTCTCAGTCACACTCTGATCCCGTGTCTCAGTCACACTCTGATCCCGTGTCTCAGTCACAATCTGATCCCGTGTCTCAGTCTCACTCTGATCCCATGTCTCAGTCACACTCTGATCCCGTGTCTCAGTCACACTCTGATCCCGTGTCTCAGTCACACACTGATCATGTGTCTCAGTCACACTCTGATCCTGTGTCTCAGTCACAATCTGATCCTGTGTCTCAGTCACACTCTGATCCCGAGTCTCAGTCACACTCTGATCCTGTGTCTCAGTCACACTCTGATCCTGTGTCTCAGTCACACTCTGATCCCGTGTCTCAGTCACAATCTGATCCTGTGTCTCAGTCACACTCTGATCAAGTGTCTCACTCTCACTCTGATCCCGTGTCTCAGTCACACTCTGATCCCGTGTCTCAGTCACACTCTGATCCTGTGTCTCAGTCACACTCTGATCCCGTGTCTCAGTCACACTCTGATCCCGTGTCTCAGTCACACTCTGATCCCGTGTCTCAGTCACACTCTGATCCTGTGTCTCAGTCACACTCTGATCCTGTGTCTCAGTCACAATCTGATCCCGTGTCTCAGTCATGGACTGATCCCGTGTCTCAGTCACACTCTGATCCCGTGTCTCAGTCACACTCTGATCCCGTGTCTAAGTCACACTCTGATCCCGTGTCTCAGTCACACTCTGATCCCGTGTCTCAGTCACACACTGATCATGTGTCTCAGTCACACTCTGATCCTGTATCTCAGTCACAATCTGATCCTGTGTCTCAGTCACACTCTGATCCCGAGTCTCAGTCACACTCTGATCCTGTGTATCAGTCACACTCTGATCCTGTGTCTCAGTCACACTCTGATCCCGTGTCTCAGTCACAATCTGATCACGAGTCTCAGTCACACTCTGATCCCGTGTCTCAGTCACACACTGATCCCGTGTCTCAGTCACACTCTGATCCCGTGTCTCAGTCAAACACTGATCCCGTGTCTCAGTCACACACTGATCCCGTGTCTCAGTCACACTCTGATCCCGTGTCTCAGTCACACTCTGATCCCGTGTCTCAGTCACACACTGATCATGTGTCTCAGTCACACTCTGATCCTGTGTCTCAGTCACAATCTGATCCTGTGTCTCAGTCACACTCTGATCCCGAGTCTCAGTCACACTCTGATCCTGTGTCTAAGTCACACTCTGATCCTGTGTCTCAGTCACACTCTGATCCCGTGTCTCAGTCACAATCTGATCCTGTGTCTCAGTCACACTCTGATCAAGTGTCTCACTCTCACTCTGATCCCGTGTCTCAGTCACACTCTGATCCCGTGTCTCAGTCACACTCTGACCCTGTGTCTCAGTCACACTCTGATCCCGTGTCTCAGTCACCCTCTGATCCCGTGTCTCAGTCACACTCTGATCCCGTGTCTCAGTCACACTCTGATCCCGTGTCTCAGTCACACTCTGATCCTGTGTCTCAGTCACACTCTGATCCTGTGTCTCAGTCACAATCTGATCCCGTGTCTCAGTCATGGACTGATCCCGTGTCTCAGTCACACTCTGATCCCGTGCCTCAGTCACACTCTGATCCCGTGTCTCAGTCACACTCTGATCCCGTGTCTCAGTCACAAACTGATCATGTGTCTCAGTCACACTCTGATCCTGTGTCTCAGTCACAATCTGATCCTGTGTCTCAGTCACACTCTAATCCCGAGTCTCAGTCACACTCTGATCCTGTGTATCAGTCACACTCTGATCCTGTGTCTCAGTCACACTCTGATCCCGTGTCTCAGTCACAATCTGATCACGAGTCTCAGTCACACTCTGATCCCGTGTCTCAGTCACACTCTGATCCCGTATCTCAGTCACACTCTGATCCCGTGTCTCAGTCACACACTGATCCCGTGTCTCAGTCACACACTGATCCCGTGTCTCAGTCACACTCTGATCCCGTGTCTCAGTCACACTCTGATCCCATGTCTCAGTCACACTCTGATCCCGCGTCTCAGTCACACACTGATCCCGTGTCTCAGTCACACACTGATCCTGTGTCTCAGTCACACTCTGATCCCGTGTCTCAGTCACACTCTGATCCCATGTCTCAGTCACACTCTGATCCCGCGTCTCAGTCACACACTGATCCCGTGTCTCAGTCACACACTGATCCTGTGTCTCAGTCACACTCTGATCCCGTGTCTCAGTCACACTCTGATCATGTGTCTCAGTCACACTCTGAAACCCGCGTCTCAGTCACACTCTGATCCTGTGTCTCAGTCACACTCTGATCCCGTGTCTCAGTCACAATCTGATCCCGTGTCTCAGTCATGGACTGATCCCGTGTCTCAGTCACACTCTGCTCCCGTGTCTCAGTCACACTCTGATCCCGTGTCTCAGTCACACACTGATCATGTGTCTCAGTCACACTCTGATCCTGTGTCTCAGTCACAATCTGATCCTGCGTCTCAGTCACACTCTGATCCCGAGTCTCAGTCACACTCTGATCCTGTGTCTCAGTCACACTCTGATCCCGTGTCTCAGTCACACTCTGATCCCGTGTCTCAGTCTCACTCTGATCCCGTGTCTCAGTCACTTACTGACCCCGTGTCTCAGTCACACACTGATCCCGTGTCTCAGTCTCACTCTGATCCTGTGTCTCAGTCATACACTGATCCCATGTCTCAGTCACACACTGACTCCGTGTCTCAGTCACACACTGACTCCGTGTCTCAGTCACACTCTGATCCCGCGTCTCAGTCACACTCTGATCCCGCGTCTCAGTCACACACTGATCCCGTGTCTCAGTCACACACTGATCCTGTGTCTCAGTCACACTCTGATCCCATGTCTCAGTCACACTCTGATCCCATGTCTCAGTGACACACTGATCCCGTTTCTGAGTCACACTCTGATCCCGTGTCTCAGTCACACTCTGATCCCGTGTTTCAGTCACACTCTGATCCCATGTCTCAGTCACACTCTGATCCCGTGTCTCAGTCACACACTGATCATGTGTCTCAGTCACACTCTGATCCCGTGTCTCAGTCACACTCTGATCCTGTTTCTCCGTCACACTCTGATCCCGTGTCTCAGTCACACTCTGATCATGTGTCTCAGTCACACTCTGATCCCGCGTCTCAGTCACACTCTGATCCTGTGTCTCAGTCACACTCTGATCCCGTGTCTCAGTCACAATCTGATCCCGTGTCTCAGTCTCACTCTGATCCCGTGTCTCAGTCACACTCTGATCCCGTGTCTCAGTCACACTCTGATCCTGTGTCTCAGTCACACTCTGATCCTGTGTCTCAGTCACACTCTGATCCCGTTTCTCAGTCACACTCTGATCCCGTGTCTCAGTCATACTCTGATCCTGTGTCTCAGTCACACTCTGATCCCGCGTCTCAGTCACACTCTGATCCCGCGTCTCAGTCACACTCTGATCCCGTGTCTCAGTCACACTCTGATCCCGCGTCTCACTCACAATCTGATCCCGTGTCTCAGTCATGGACTGATCCCGTGTCTCAGTCACACTCTGATCCCGTGTCTCAGTCACACTCTGATCCCGTGTCTCAGTCACACACTGATCCCGTGTCTCCGTCACTCACTGGTGCCATGTCTCAGTTACACACTGTTCCCTTGTCTCACTTACACACTGATCCCGTGTCGCAGTCACCCTCTGAACCTGTGTCCTAGTCACACACTGGTCCCGTGTCTCAGTCACACTCTGATCCCGTGTCTCAGTCACACTCTGATCCCGTGTCTCGGTCAAACACTGATCCCGTGTCTCAGTCACACTCTGATCCCGTGTCTCAGTCACACTCTGATCCCGTGTCTCAGTCTCACTCTGATCCCGTGTCTCAGTCACTCACTGACCCCGTGTCTCAGTCACACACTGATCCCGTGTCTCAGTCTCACTCTGATCCCGTGTCTCAGTCACACTCTGATCATGTGTCTCAGTCACACTCTGATCCCGCGTCTCAGTCACACTCTGATCCTGTGTCTCAGTCACACTCTGATCCCGTGTCTCAGTCACAATCTGATCCCGTGTCTCAGTCTCACTCTGATCCCGTGTCTCAGTCACACTCTGATCCCGTGTCTCAGTCACACTCTGATCCTGTGTCTCAGTCACACTCTGATCCTGTGTCTCAGTCACACTCCGATCCCGTGTCTCAGTCACAATCTGATCCTGTGTCTCAGTCACACTCTGATCCCGTGTCTCATTCACACTCTGATCCCGAGTCTCAGTCACACTCTGATCCCGTGTCTCAGTCACACTCTGATCCTGTGTCTCAGTCACACTCTGATCCCGTGTCTCAGTCACACTCTGATCCTGTGTCTCAGTCACACTCTGATCCCGCGTCTCAGTCACACTCTGATCCCGTGTCTCAGTCACACTCTGATCCCGTGTCTCAGTCACACTCTGATCCCGTGTCTCAGTCACACTCTGATCCCGTGTCTCAGTCACACTCTGATCCTGTGTCTCAGTCACACTCTGATCCCGTGTCTCAGTCACACTCTGATCCTGTGTCTCAGTCACACTCTGATCCCGCGTCTCAGTCACACTCTGATCCCGTGTCTCAGTCACACTCTGATCCCGTGTCTCAGTCACACTCTGATCCCGTGTCTCAGTCACACTCTGATCCCGTGTCTCAGTCACACTCTGATCCTGTGTCTCAGTCACACACTGATCCTGTGTCTCAGTCACAATCTGATCCTGTGTCTCAGTCACACTCTGATCCCGTGTCTCAGTCACACACTGATCATGTGTCTCAGTCACACACTGACTCCGTGTCTCAGTCACACACTGACTCCGTGTCTCAGTCACACTCTGATCCCGCGTCTCAGTCACACTCTGATCCCGTGTCTCAGTCACACTCTGATGCTGTGTCTCAGTCACACACTGATTCTGTGTCTCAGTTACACTCTGATCCTGTGTCTCAGTCACACTCTGATCCCGTGTCTCAGTCACACTCTGATCCCGTGTCTCGGTCAAACACTGATCCCGTGTCTCAGTCACACTCTGATCCCGTGTCTCAGTCACACTCTTATCCCGTGTCTCAGTCTCACTCTGATCCCGTGTCTCAGTCACACACTGATCCCGTGTCTCAGTCTCACTCTGATCCTGTGTCTCAGTCACACACTGATCCCGTGTCTCAGTCACACACTGACTCCGTGTCTCAGTCACACACTGACTCCGTGTCTCAGTCACACTCTGATCCCGCGTCTCAGTCACACTCTGATCCCGTGTCTCAGTCACACACTGATCATGTGTCTCAGTCACACACTGACCCCGTGTCTCAGTCACACTCTGATCCCGTGTCTCGGTCAAACACTGATCCCGTGTCTCAGTCACACTCTGATCCCGTGTCCCAGTCACACTCTGATCCCGTGTCTCAGTCTCACTCTGATCCTGTGTCTCAGTCACACACTGATCCCGTGTCTCAGTCACACACTGACTCCGTGTCTCAGTCACACATTGACTCCGTGTCTCAGTCACACTCTGATCCCGCGTCTCAGTCACACTCTGATCCCGTGTCTCAGTCACACACTGATCATGTGTCTCAGTCACACACTGACCCCGTGTCTCAGTCACACACTGATCCCGTGTCTCAGTCACACTCTGATCCCGTGTCTCAGTCACACACTGACCCCGTGTCTCAGTCACACTCTGATCCCGTGTCTCGGTCAAACACTGATCCCGTGTCTCAGTCACACTCTGATCCCGTGTCTCAGTCACACTCTGATCCCGTGTCTCAGTCTCACTCTGATCCTGTGTCTCAGTCACACACTGATCCCGTGTCTCAGTCACACACTGACTCCGTGTCTCAGTCACACATTGACTCCGTGTCTCAGTCACACTCTGATCCCGCGTCTCAGTCACACTCTGATCCCGTGTCTCAGTCACACACTGATCATGTGTCTCAGTCACACACTGACCCCGTGTCTCAGTCACACACTGATCATGTGTCTCAGTCACACACTGATCCCGTGTCTCAGTCACACTCTGATCCCGTGTCTCAGTCACACACTGATCATGTGTCTCAGTCACACACTGATCCCGTGTCTCAGTCACACACTGATCCCGTGTCTCAGTCACCCTCTGATCCCGTGTCTCAGTCACACTCTGATCCCGTGTCTCAGTCACACTCTGATCCTGTGTCTCAGTCACACTCTGATCCTGTGTCTCAGTCACAATCTGATCCCGTGTCTCAGTCATCTACTGATCCCGTGTCTCAGTCACACTCTGATCCCGTGCCTCAGTCACACTCTGATCCCGTGTCTCAGTCACACTCTGATCCCGTGTCTCAGTCACAAACTGATCATGTGTCTCAGTCACACTCTGATCCTGTGTCTCAGTCACAATCTGATCCTGTGTCTCAGTCACACTCTAATCCCGAGTCTCAGTCACACTCTGATCCTGTGTATCAGTCACACTCTGATCCTGTGTCTCAGTCACACTCTGATCCCGTGTCTCAGTCACAATCTGATCACGAGTCTCAGTCACACTCTGATCCCGTGTCTCAGTCACACTCTGATCCCGTATCTCAGTCACACTCTGATCCCGTGTCTCAGTCACACACTGATCCCGTGTCTCAGTCACACACTGATCCCGTGTCTCAGTCACACTCTGATCCCGTGTCTCAGTCACACTCTGATCCCATGTCTCAGTCACACTCTGATCCCGCGTCTCAGTCACACACTGATCCCGTGTCTCAGTCACACACTGATCCTGTGTCTCAGTCACACTCTGATCCCGTGTCTCAGTCACACTCTGATCCCATGTCTCAGTCACACTCTGATCCCGCGTCTCAGTCACACACTGATCCCGTGTCTCAGTCACACACTGATCCTGTGTCTCAGTCACACTCTGATCCCGTGTCTCAGTCACACTCTGATCATGTGTCTCAGTCACACTCTGAAACCCGCGTCTCAGTCACACTCTGATCCTGTGTCTCAGTCACACTCTGATCCCGTGTCTCAGTCACAATCTGATCCCGTGTCTCAGTCATGGACTGATCCCGTGTCTCAGTCACACTCTGATCCCGTGTCTCAGTCACACTCTGATCCCGTGTCTCAGTCACACACTGATCATGTGTCTCAGTCACACTCTGATCCTGTGTCTCAGTCACAATCTGATCCTGCGTCTCAGTCACACTCTGATCCCGAGTCTCAGTCACACTCTGATCCTGTGTCTCAGTCACACTCTGATCCCGTGTCTCAGTCACACTCTGATCCCGTGTCTCAGTCTCACTCTGATCCCGTGTCTCAGTCACTTACTGACCCCGTGTCTCAGTCACACACTGATCCCGTGTCTCAGTCTCACTCTGATCCTGTGTCTCAGTCATACACTGACCCATGTCTCAGTCACACACTGACTCCGTGTCTCAGTCACACACTGACTCCGTGTCTCAGTCACACTCTGATCCCGCGTCTCAGTCACACTCTGATCCCGCGTCTCAGTCACACACTGATCCCGTGTCTCAGTCACACACTGATCCTGTGTCTCAGTCACACTCTGATCCCATGTCTCAGTCACACTCTGATCCCATGTCTCAGTGACACACTGATCCCGTTTCTCAGTCACACTCTGATCCCGTGTCTCAGTCACACTCTGATTCCGTGTCTCAGTCACACTCTGATCCCATGTCTCAGTCACACTCTGATCCCGTGTCTCAGTCACACACTGATCATGTGTCTCAGTCACACTCTGATCCCGTGTCTCAGTCACACTCTGATCCTGTTTCTCCGTCACACTCTGATCCCGTGTCTCAGTCACACTCTGATCATGTGTCTCAGTCACACTCTGATCCCGCGTCTCAGTCACACTCTGATCCTGTGTCTCAGTCACACTCTGATCCCGTGTCTCAGTCACAATCTGATCCCGTGTCTCAGTCTCACTCTGATCCCGTGTCTCAGTCACACTCTGATCCCGTGTCTCAGTCACACTCTGATCCTGTGTCTCAGTCACACTCTGATCCTGTGTCTCAGTCACACTCTGATCCCGTGTCTCAGTCACAATCTGATCCTGTGTCTCAGTCACACTCTGATCCCGTGTCTCATTCACACTCTGATCCCGAGTCTCAGTCACACTCTGATCCCGTGTCTCAGTCACCCTCTGATCCTGTGTCTCAGTCACACTCTGATCCCGTGTCTCAGTCATACTCTGATCCTGTGTCTCAGTCACACTCTGATCCCGCGTCTCAGTCACACTCTGATCCCGCGTCTCAGTCACACTCTGATCCCGTGTCTCAGTCACACTCTGATCCCGCGTCTCAGTCACACTCTGATCCTGTGTCTCAGTCACACATTGATCCTGTGTCTCAGTCACAATCTGATCCTGTGTCTCAGTCACACTCTGATCCCGTGTCTCAGTCACACTCTGATCTTGTGTCTCAGTCTCACTCTGATCCCGTGTCTCACTCACAATCTGATCCCGTGTCTCAGTCATGGACTGATCCCGTGTCTCAGTCACACTCTGATCCCGTGTCTCAGTCACACTCTGATCCCGTGTCTCAGTCACACACTGATCCCGTGTCTCCGTCACTCACTGGTGCCATGTCTCAGTTACACACTGTTCCCTTGTCTCACTTACACACTGATCCCGTGTCGCAGTCACCCTCTGAACCTGTGTCCTAGTCACACACTGGTCCCGTGTCTCAGTCACACTCTGATCCCGTGTCTCAGTCACACTCTGATCCCGTGTCTCGGTCAAACACTGATCCCGTGTCTCAGTCACACTCTGATCCCGTGTCTCAGTCACACTCTGATCCCGTGTCTCAGTCTCACTCTGATCCCGTGTCTCAGTCACTCACTGACCCCGTGTCTCAGTCACACACTGATCCCGTGTCTCAGTCTCACTCTGATCCCGTGTCTCAGTCACACTCTGATCATGTGTCTCAGTCACACTCTGATCCCGCGTCTCAGTCACACTCTGATCCTGTGTCTCAGTCTCACTCTGATCCCGTGTCTCAGTCACACTCTGATCATGTGTCTCAGTCACACTCTGATCCCGCGTCTCAGTCACACTCTGATCCTGTGTCTCAGTCACACTCTGATCCTGTGTCTCAGTCACAATCTGATCCCGTGACTCAGTCTCACTCTGATCCCGTGTCTCAGTCACACTCTGATCCCGTGTCTCAGTCACACTCTGATCCTGTGTCTCAGTCACACTCTGATCCTGTGTCTCAGTCACACTCTGATCCCGTGTCTCATTCACACTCTGATCCCGAGTCTCAGTCACACTCTGATCCCGTGTCTCAGTCACACTCTGATCCCGTGTCTCAGTCACACTCTGATCCTGTGTCTCAGTCACACTCTGATCCTGTGTCTCAGTCACACTCTGATCCCGCGTCTCAGTCACACTCTGATCCCGTGTCTCAGTCACACTCTGATTCCGTGTCTCAGTCACACTCTGATCACGCGTCTCAGTCACACTCTGATCCTGTGTCTCAGTCACACACTGATCCTGTGTCTCAGTCACAATCTGATCCTGTGTCTCAGTCACACTCTGATCCCGTGTCTCAGTCACACACTGATCATGTGTCTCAGTCACACACTGACTCCGTGTCTCAGTCACACACTGACTCCGTGTCTCAGTCACACTCTGATCCCGCGTCTCAGTCACACTCTGATCCCGTGTCTCAGTCACACTCTGATCCTGTGTCTCAGTCACACACTGATTCTGTGTCTCAGTTACACTCTGATCCTGTGTCTCAGTCACACTCTGATCCCGTGTCTCAGTCACACTCTGATCCCGTGTCTCGGTCAAACACTGATCCCGTGTCTCAGTCACACTCTGATCCCGTGTCTCAGTCACACTCTGATCCCGTGTCTCAGTCTCACTCTGATCCCGTGTCTCAGTCACACACTGATCCCGTGTCTCAGTCTCACTCTGATCCTGTGTCTCAGTCACACACTGATCCCGTGTCTCAGTCACACACTGACTCCGTGTCTCAGTCACACACTGACTCCGTGTCTCAGTCACACTCTGATCCCGCGTCTCAGTCACACTCTGATCCCGTGTCTCAGTCACACACTGATCATGTGTCTCAGTCACACACTGACCCCGTGTCTCAGTCACACTCTGATCCCGTGTCTCGGTCAAACACTGATCCCGTGTCTCAGTCACACTCTGATCCCGTGTCTCAGTCACACTCTGATCCCGTGTCTCAGTCTCACTCTGATCCTGTGTCTCAGTCACACACTGATCCCGTGTCTCAGTCACACACTGACTCCGTGTCTCAGTCACACATTGACTCCGTGTCTCAGTCACACTCTGATCCCGCGTCTCAGTCACACTCTGATCCCGTGTCTCAGTCACACACTGATCATGTGTCTCAGTCACACACTGACCCCGTGTCTCAGTCACACACTGATCCCGTGTCTCAGTCACACTCTGATCCCGTGTCTCAGTCACACACTGACCCCGTGTCTCAGTCACACTCTGATCCCGTGTCTCGGTCAAACACTGATCCCGTGTCTCAGTCACACTCTGATCCCGTGTCTCAGTCACACTCTGATCCCGTGTCTCAGTCTCACTCTGATCCTGTGTCTCAGTCACACACTGATCCCGTGTCTCAGTCACACACTGACTCCGTGTCTCAGTCACACATTGACTCCGTGTCTCAGTCACACTCTGATCCCGCGTCTCAGTCACACTCTGATCCCGTGTCTCAGTCACACACTGATCATGTGTCTCAGTCACACACTGATCCCGTGTCTCAGTTACACTCTGATCCCGTGTCTCAGTCACACACTGATCATGTGTCTCAGTCACACACTGATCCCGTGTCTCAGTCACACTCTGATCCCGTGTCTCAGTCTCACTCTGATCCCGTGTCCTAGTCACACTCTGATCCTGTGTCTCAGTCACACACTGACTCCGTGTCTCAGTCACACACTGACTCCGTGTCTCAGTCACACTCTTATCCCGCGTCTCAGTCACACTCTGATCCCGTGTCTCAGTCACACTCTGATCCCGTGTCTCAGTCATACTCTGATTCTGTGTCTCAGTTACACTCTGATCCTGTGTCTCAGTCACACTCTGATCGCATGTCTCAGTCACTCTCTGAACCCGTGTCTTAGTAACACACTGACCCATGTCTCAGTCACACACTGATCCCATGTCTCAGTCACACACTGATCCCGTGTCTCAGGCATGGACTGATCCCGTGTCTCAGTCACACTCTGATCCCGTGTCTCAGTCACACACTGACTCCGTGTCTCAGTCACACTCTTATCCCGCGTCTCAGTCACACTCTGATCCCGTGTCTCAGTCACACTCTGATCCCGTGTCTCAGTCACACTCTGATTCTGTGTCTCAGTTACACTCTGATCCTGTGTCTCAGTCACACTCTGATCCCGTGTCTCAGTCACACTCTGATCCCGTGTCTCAGTCACACTATGATCCTGTGTCTCAGTCACACTCTGATCCTATGTCTCTGTCACACAGTGATCCCGTGTCTCAGTCACACACTGATCCCATGTCTCAGTCACACACTGATCCCGTGTCTCAGGCATGGACTGATCCCGTATCTCAGTCACACTCTGATCCCGTGTCTCAGTCACACTCTGATCCCGTGTCTCAGTCACACTATGATCCTGTGTCTCAGTCACACTCTGATCCTATGTCTCTGTCACACAGTGATCCTGTGTCTGAGTCACACACTGATCCTGTGTCTCAGTTATTGCATATCTCGAGATCTCATATATACTCTCCATCTCTCAGTTATACTCTGATCCTAGCTTTCAGATATGCCCTGGATGATTATTAATCTTGAACGTAAATTGATCCAAGATCCCAGTTTTACCCGCAAGCTAAATCCTTCTAATACAAAAGTGGTATCCTTGAATATCCCCCACATTTTCCTTTCAGAAGTGCGTCAATTTGTGTATCCATTCCACAGCAGTACTTCCTCTCAAATGAAACTGCACAATTTCCTCCAGTAAGTGGGTTTTAACGAAGGCAGCAAGCCTTTGACTGTGCTGGTACCTTTTCGATGTCTATTTGACCTATTCTGAAGGAGACTCCAAATTCTATTCATAGAATGTCTTGTATTCACAAAATTCTCAGCTCTTAAACCTGATGCAAATTTCCCGTGCATTCAGAAGTCTAGGGCAGCATGTACTTTTTGAAAATGTATATGTACACAAATGTGAATGTCCTTACTTTAACAGACATGGTAAACACCTTGTTTGGGGCAAAAGGATTGTCCGACAGAAATTTGCACAGATCGTGATTGTTCCTACCCGGATCCCTAAATCCCAATCTTTTATGATTTCATGAGTTATTGGTCTTGGTCCCTTGAGTTTCTGATTGATTGAGCTCTGTTCCATGGTGGTCCGTTATTGGATAAGGCATATTCCCCGTTGTTCTATTGCCACTATAATATCCACGCTTGGGTTCTGATTGTAGTGAGATTATTCAGTGCTGACATACGGAGAATGAAAGGATGTCACCATTCCTGGAAGACCAATCAGGAAATGCAGTCACTGTCATGTTTCATGTGGTGGGGCCCGGTAATAGACTCCCACAAGTCGCGACTAGAATGTTGACTTTGCAACTCACACCAACCTCTTCCCAAGTCCCCAAAAATTCCTATTTGTTCTTTTTAAGTGTGAGAAGAAGACACCAGTTAACTACTTAATGGGAAGAGTGATCATAACTAGGGACACAAAAATATTTGTAACAAGAAGATTAGACGACCCACTACCCCATTCATCAAAAAGAGTGGACCAGCCTCTCAAGTACAGCAGTCCAGTGAACAATAATCATTGCATCCTGCAAACATTTGTGTCCTGGATTTTTAAGTGTCTTCTCTGAATGTAGAAACAACAGATTATGGTTTGAGCACTGCACTCTGAAATTAGAATATCTCTCACACTTCCTCTTGGGATATGCACCAGCATTCAATCAGACTGGAAAGATGGGAGAATGTTTGCCTGGAACATAATTCCAACATGGATACCATGGGTTGAATGGCTTCTTCCTCTCTATATGGCTTCTTCCTGTTCATATTACAATTTGATTCATGTCTCATGGCGGCATGGTGGCACAGTGGTTAGCACTGCTGCCTCACAGCGCCAGAGACCCGGGTTCAATTCCCGCCTCAGGCGACTGACTTTGTGGAGTTTGCACAGTCTCCCCGTGTCTGTGTGGGTTTGCTCCGGTTTCCTCCCACAGTCCAAAAATGTCCAGGTCAGGTGAATTGGCCACGCTAAATTGCCCGTAGTGTTAGGTGTCGGGGAATGGGTCTGGGTGGGTTGTGCTTCGGTGGGTCAGTGTGGACTTGTTGGGCTGAAGGGCCTGTTTCCACACTGTAAGTAATCTAAAAAATATAATTGTTGAGTTCTGGGCACTGTGTGGACTTGGAAATTGCAACAAGCTGAATTCTAAGGTCTCTCAAAAGGCTTGTATTTTAAAATACTGCTGACTGGAGGTGATACACCAACAAAGATAGAGTAAGAAGATCTGACAAACAGCGAATTAGTGAATGAGTTGATAAATATACCCAGCAGTCTGCTTCACACAGGCGTTTGAATATTATCACATATTGGTGCAAATCATATGCAAATATCTTGTCCAATTAAATGTCATTATTTGTAGAAGAACTCGGGGTACACACAGTTAGGCACATCAACAACAGTTAATAAAGTATTGAACACCCGGCAGAACAAATGTTACACTGAAACTTAAATCTAGGCCAATGACAATCTTGATTCCATTGAAATAAAACACCCTTCACAATTAGTATGTCAAAAAGCATTGTTCTGCTGACGAACTGTTCCCTGTGAAATATCAGGGCAGTCTATCAGCCAGTCGTGCTTGCTCCCGAGAAGGAAAGCTAATTCAGTAAAACCGTCATCATAACAAAGGGATAATATTACAGACAGTCTTTCGATATTCTTCGCTTACAGAGAAAATCAGAGTGTACAGATGTCTGCAACATAACATAGACGTACTTGCTACACCCTAACCTCCCTAAAAGGAATGAAATCAAAGGCTTGCATACATATCATAGAATCGTAGATTGGTTACCTCACGGGAGGTTATTCAATCTGTCAAGTTGGTGTAATCTCTCTCTGTCGAGAGCAGTTTAGTTGCTTATTTGATTCCTTTTGGTAGTATATTCCGGAGTTTATAATGGAATTCAATGGAATACAAAGCTGCAGAAGGTTCATTTGGAAATTCCCCAATCTGTGCTGATGTTGATGTTATTGGCGTGTGCCAAAGTATTGAGCATGGACAGAATTCTAGACTTGACGGGAGTTAAATTGATGGATAAACATACACTACTACAACGATTATCAGAAGCACTAAAAAAAATTCCCTGGAAGGCTTTCCTTCCCAGCAGCGTTCACTGAACAAAGGGTGCAAGAGGCAATATAACAGATAATGGAGGACAAAATGGTGCAGGTTACAGGCCTCAATATGAAAGGAGAACTGCAACTAATAGAAACGAGGAGAGAAACAACATTGATAATTTTGAGAAGAAAATTTGGAATTTAAAACATGAAGGAGAACCAGAGAAATGCTCAGAGTGCAGTCAATTGGTGTTTCAGATGTGACTGAAAGTACCACTTTACCATCAGCTGTCCAAAGTGTTACAACATAAAATGAGAAACATACCAAGGAGTGGAACACTCGGCTGAAGCAGGTGGAGGTGGAAATTAAAGGGACGGCAATGTGTTACTCACAAGGTGTTTCGCACCAGCGGTGAATGTATTGGCAGCAGAGTCTTGCACTAGGGCATTGTTAGTCAGTGGATACACATCTATTGTGTATAGAGGGAGTCGGCTGGCTTAAATGCTACCTAGATTAGAGTAGTGCTGGAAAAGCACAGCAGGTCAGGTAGCATCCGAGGAGCAGGAAAAATTGACGTTTCGGGCAAAAGCCCTTCATCAGGAACTGAAATGTTGATTTTCCTGCTCCTCGGATGCTGCCTGACCTGCTGTGCTTTTCCAGCACCACTCTAATCTTGACTCTAATCTCCAGCATCTGCAGTACCCACGTCTACCTTAAATACTATCGAGACTCTTTGGGGAAGAAGGCTGGGGACAAAGTTAAAGCATTCGAGAGTTCCACTAGTTTCAGGTTTGGTGGTAGTTATATACTAAAATCCTTGTAAAGAATGGGCATTCTTGTAAAATATCCAGAATTAATCAGTTTATTTTCATGATGTAATACTCATTGAAATGCCCTGAATTGTGAGTAAGTGATTGATGAAGAAAGCACAAGTGAAGTAAACATGCAAAATGACAAGAGCTATTATGTTTGTATATTTTATCGCTTTTTAAAAGTTATATATCTTGTTTATTCAGAAAGATAAAAGGTAATCTGTTATCTTCCAAGATGTTCTGACAGCACATCTGTGACCTCATGGAACGAGGGAATGGATAATGGATATATTAATTATGGGTTAATTGTTTGGGTAAATATGAGGAGTTAGTACTCAATTGGATTCAGTGATGAATATTATCCAGGACAGTGGTAAGATATTCCTCAAAAGAATGCCGCACAATCTTCCACATCAACCTGGTGGCCAAGACTGGGCCTCATCTAACAGCCAGCAACTGGAAATCACACAGCCTTCTCTCACTGCACCGCAGTCTCAGCTTGGATTTTGTGGCCATGTTTCTGGAGCGAACACGTATTTCTTGGCCTAGAATCAAGAGCATTATCAATGAGCCCCAGTGATACAGTAACATGCCTGAGGTAAAGGGGAGCATCAGGTTTTCAGTGGCAGCATTAAGAGAGCAGCAGGGATGACAACAGAAAGTAAGTCTGTGCTGGAACCTTGGGTGCAGCTCCATTGAGCATCTGCTGGATGAATGTCCTTGTATTCCTCAGCTTGTGACACAGACAGCCTGGAGCTAACCCAGATGGAGCCTATATCATCTTCTAATGGGCAGTCAGGAATGGGCAATGAGTACCAGTCTTTTCCAAAGTATATCATGGAACTCAGTCCTTCTAAGCCATACCCCATGATGAATGAAGAATGCATTTCTATTAAACTAAGTCAGGTCCAGAAAGGGGCAAACTGAATCAATTTGTAAGGCTGGCTCATGATCTTTAGAGAGATGTGAGAGTGGGACTTTCACTGACTCAGGAGTTGCCAGCTACACTGGAAGAGTTTCAGGACTTCTCCACAATTCACTTCCCGAAGTGAAAATGGCCTCCTTGAGGTGGCTTGTCTTTGCACAATAAGTGAGGCCAGCGATGTACTAATCTTAATCGTTGTCCAGAAGCAACTACCCACTTGTGCAAGACACTGTAATCCATGAAGCTGCAGATGAGGAATCATTGCCCTCAGGAAAGATGCAGAAATATTTATTTTTAAGTGTGTAGATCAAAGATCTATGTGAACAGATGGTCAAACATTAAGAGTGCCTCATTCTATATTTTTGACTGATATTGTCTAGTTCCCATCTAATGTTACTTTCTCTCTTCACCGATCTCTGTGGCCTGATATCTGGATTTCCTTAATGAACTGAGACTGGGATTTGTCATGTGCAACCGAACGAGAAGCAAAATCAACACTGTCTGCAGCGTGACTCAGAATTGATGTACACGCAAAGGCTATTCCCCTACACTATTGTAATGTTCACTGTATCGAGCAAACCCATGTGTATCCTAATTCATTATTCCAATCTTCGTGGTACTTCTTCATATTCAGAAAAGTTTCTGTTGAAAATAACTTGAGATATTTTATCTGGCAGCTTTTCCAGGAATATAATTATCTTCATGAATAGTCACTTAGCTCCAGAGGGAGTCAAGGCTTTAAGATATTATCGGTATTATATGGGATTATAGCTAGTCACAGATTGTTAATAACAACAATAATAATAAATGAGCAAATGAAGGGCCTCTGGGATAGAAAAGAAATCCATTTGTGACAGAAAATTCCAGAACACTGTCAGAGCCATCACGTGACTAGTATTATGCCATAAAAAGGTAAGGTTGCTCTAGCCCTGCTCTCTCCGCAGAGAGAGGGAACTGGTGGGGTCTTAACCTGAGGGTCACTACACCTCAGATGAGGGGGGGCATGTTGAGGAGGAGAGTCCTTCATTGTAACCTTAGCTGGTGTGGGAAATGAACTGATACTGTTGGTATCCTGCAACAGCCATCCAGCCAACTGAGCTACGTTGCATGCTAATAGGGTTTAAGGAAAAGGTAACGTGGAAATGGAAAACTGGGATAGAGGAGAAGAAAGGCACAGAGCAGAGAACTGATAAAGGACTCCATGCTCACCTGATATGTAGGAAATACATTGTATGCAGGTTATTAATGGCCAAATATTTTAAGAGTGATCCCAGTTCCATGTTGGCACTCCAGAAGTTACGGCTGTTTTTGCATTTCTCGGGAGCTCTGTGGATGTCAGAGTGTGGAAAACTGGGAGAAACCTGTGGAAGGCCCACTTCTCACTGTGTCTTAAGTTCCTTATAACCTTTTACTTCTCAGGATGCTGTCCTATTCTGGGGAGGGGGGTGTGTGACAGGGATATTCCCACCCTTCAGCAAGGCAGATTAGAGTTACAACAGCTCAGCAACTTGAGACAGTGGGGGCCAGGAGGGTGAATGAAAAGTAGGTCCACAGAGGCACTTTGTTAATTGGCCCCTCATTCAATGTTGGTCTGAATTCGAGCACACTTGCTGGGTACTGGGAGGCTGAAGAAACACATTTTAAACCAAGCAAGAAAGAAAGGGAGCAATAGGTGGACCTGGAACCAAGTTAAATTTGAAAAAAGGTCAGTACTGACAGGGAAACAGGAACAATGGGATGAGCACAGAGGAGATGTGTGACATTTCTGGATAAAGTTTCCACAGGGACTCCATCAGTCAGAGATTGTTGCCCACACCTGAGCAATGAGGGAAGTGACCATTTCTCTGACAACTCTGTTGTTACACAGTGAACTCTGAAGGTGGGAAAGCAAAGCTATATCGACCAATCAGGACCCAGCAACAATGTCAAAATCCACCAAGGAAATCATGTATTGTTCTCAAAGTTACTGCTTTCCAATACATCTTTGCATGCCTGGTGTTTAAAAAGTGTCATTTCTTTTAGCAAAACACCAATATTACCCAGGGAAAGTCAGAAAAATCCTTTGACCAACTTTTTCTCTTGCCCTGGTTATTGAGGCCAGGTTCAGTCCTATAGCTGGGCGCCTTTCCCTCTTTGTCTCCACCTTTCTTGCTGGTGATTGGCAAACCAAATGTATGCAGGGTCCCCACTGCCTCTATCGTGGACTGCACAAGCCTAGCCCGTTATTTCTCAAAGCCATTTTGTGGAGGTGCAGCTCAGGCCTTTGACTGACTTCAAGCTAAAATTGCCATAATCCCATTCTCTCATTCAAAAGGTGACTGCTGATGGTTTAACCTGCAGGTCACCACAGCTCAGACAAGGGCTGAGTTTGAGAAAGCAAGACCTTGGATGGTGACCTCTGCTCGTTCAGGGATCGAGCCCCCATTGTTGACATCACTCTGCAACACAAGCCAGCTGTCCAGCCAGCTGAGCGATCCAACTCCCTCACTGCTAAGCAGGACGATCACTTGCCTTTTACTTCTCAACCTCTGGCCTTCCATATCTTCACTCCCAACTTGTTCTCCATTCACCATTCTGACAGCTCCCTGGATAGCCCGTTCAATAGTCTCAATGGGTTTGAACTGAAGCAGGTTGCTTAGCAAATGGCTGCAGATGTACTTCATATTTCTACGATGGGGTGGAGAGTACTCACCTCAGGTTGGATCCTATTGCTTTTGTTGTGTGGTTTTAGGGCCACATGTCCAACTTTAGCCGCAAGCCAGACTGGTTGAATAAGAGGCAAAGTTAGGAATTGCCTTCAGGCTTAAACTTCTGTAACCTCTGCTTCTTGCAAAATGAGACTGTATGCAACACAGGGTAATCTGAGAGAGCAGATAGGTGTTGGCAAAACTGGCATGGAACACGATGGGCCAAAGAGCCTCTTTTCATGCTGTACAACTCTATCACTCAATGCTACAAGCATATCTCTTAAATTATACTAATTGTACGACATAACACAGTGAGAGACGGGGTAGTAGGACAGTAAAAGCAACAAGGTGTTGGGTTGGCTATTTGTAACACCCCCTTATTGCATTCAATTAGAAGTTCATGAAATAAACTTCACAAAAGGTTTCAGTGATTTGTCATCAAGTGTTTAGTTTTTGAAGACTGGACACTTGATTTGTAAGTTTGAACTGAAAAAGCCAGCTAATGAGCGGGGAAAGTCTGTAGTGTCGGGAGATAGGAAAAGTAATGTTTTGACTTTGAAAATATTTAAAGGCCTGCAAATTACCTTTGAGATCAGTTGCTCCTTTTGACTTCATGCCTCAGTAAGAAACATATGTTTAGCTTACATTAAACAAGGCAGGCATTAAACAAAAAGGGCTTTTCTCTAGAAAGTGTTTCAGCCTTAACTTTTACAATACTGGTCAATAAATAGAGTAAAATCCAAAGAGCAATCATTGGAATAAGTGAATCCAACACCATATAAAGCCCTAGTGCCTACTTAAATCATAAAGAAAACAAAATCCTCAATTATGTCATTCCAGATAGCTCACTGTCTACTTAAAAACTTGAACTTTGCAGATTAATTCACTTTGCCAATATGGATCTGGCAAGTTTATTAATTGCCATCTTGCTAGTGCATTGGTAATGAGACTTGTTAAGGGAACTGTGCAGTGTGTTTTGATTTCCTTCCTCCCATACCCAGCTGAAGTTGTTTATTTCCTGCGAGGCCTGTAACAATTCTCCTGTCATCACTCAAATAGCCATTTGCAAAAAATAAACAGACCCCATCAGGCAGTATCTGACTATTCCTCAGATGTTACTCTGAAAACCATCATGAGTGCATTTCTCCCTGTTCCCAGGAGAGAGGGGAAAAAAAATAAAGGTTTGCATTTATATAGCCTCCTTCATGACCTCAGGATATTCCAAAGCACTTCACACTCAATGTAAGGGCATTAATCTCAATTGGATAATTTCTTTACTTAATGTCAACCTCCATGAGTGTACAGAAGAGTTGATGGACCGTACTTGAATAGGAACACAGTAACTAAAGCAAATGCTGGTCCTCTGGGGAGAGTCTGGGAACTGATAAGAAAAACAAAGGTATAGCAGAGACTTTGAACAGATCTTTTGCACCTGCCTTCATAGCAGAAGACTTCCCGGTGAAATTGGAAATCAGTAGGCATTAGGGAGGGATGAACTTAAAATGATCATTACTTAGAAAATTATTGTACCTGAAGTTTCCAGGATTAGGTGTCCTATATTGAGCGGCGTGGTGGCTCAGTGATTAGCACTGCTGCCTCACAGCACCAGGGACCTGGGTTCGATTCCAGCCTCGGGTGACTGTCTGTGTGAAGTTTGCACATTCTCCCCGTGTCTGCGTGGGTTTCCTCCCGCAGTCCAAAGATGTGCAGGTTAGGTGAGTTGGCCATGCTAGTGTTAGGTGCATTAGTCAGAGGGAAATGGGAATGGGTGGGCTACTCTTCAGAGGGTCGGTGTGGACTTGTTGGGCCAAAGGGCCTGTTTCCACACTGTAGGGAATCTAATCTGAGCACGACCTAAGGTGTTAAAAAAGTGTCAGCACAGATAATAGAAACACAGGTTGCAGCCTTCTAAAATTGCTTAGATCCTGAAAGGGTCCCAGTGAATTGGAAAACAGGAAATGTAACACTTTTATTCAAAAAAGACTGGAGGCAGAAAGCAGGGAAACCTTTGGCCAGTTGGTCGTCAGGAAGCGACTAGCGATGACCTTGTGGAGGTTTTATAAAATCATGAGGGGCAAGGGTAGGATGAATAGTCAAGGTCTTTTCCCCAGGGTAGGGGAGTCCAAAACTAAAGGGCATAGGTTTAAGTGCGAGGGGAAAGATTTAAAAGGGAATGAAGAGACAACTTTTACACAGAGAGTGGTGCAATAATGGAATGAGCTGCTAGAAGAGGTGATGGAAACTGGCATAATTATACCATTTAAAAGGCATTTGGATGGATATATGTACAGGGAGGGTTTCGAGGGATATGGACCATATACTGGCAAATGGGACTAGATTAATTTAGGATATCTGGTCAGCATGGATGAGTTGTTTCAGTGCTGTACATCTGTATGACTCTGTGAGGGTAGATAAGAAAGTAAGTTGTTAAAACAAGTTAGAGATTCAGGAAAGGGATAAAGACAGATAAAACAAATGTGTAAAAATTTGGCAAATGGAGTATAATATGGATAAGTGTGAACTCTTTCAATCTGCCAGGAGGAATATAAAAGCAGCATAATTTTACCTTGAGACAGATTGCACAACTCAGGGGCACAGAGAGATCTGGATGTCCTGGTACTTGAAACACATAACGATGGTATGCAGGTAGAGCAAACGATTAGGAAGGCAAAAGGAAATATAGTTGTTTATTGTAAGGGGAATGAGATACTTATACTGTGCACAGCCTTGTTGAAAGTATGTGTGGGGTATGGTGTACAGTGTTGGTCTTTTTGAAGAAATAATTGCTTTCGAAGCAGTTCAGAAAAGGGTCACTTGACTCATTCCTGAGATGAAAGGGTTTGCTTATGAAGAATGTTTGAATGAATTCATTCCAAATCCACTGGAATTCAGAAGAAAGCAAGGTGATCTTATTGAGCATGTAACATCTTGAGTAGACGGAGTAGATGAAGTAGACCAGAAACCACGAGGATGTTTCCAGTTGTGGGAGAGACTCGAATTAGAATTAGTTTAAGAATAAATGGTCTCTCTTTGTCAACAGAGATGTGACTTTTTTTCTCTCAATCATTAACATATGTTATCCTTTTTGCCTCAAAGTAATAAAGGCTTGGTTGTTAAATTTATTCAAGGCTTCTGTAGATCGATGTTTGACAGATGGGGGGGTCTGGAGTAATGGGGACAAACAAGGAAGGTAGAGTTGAGACCACCATCAGAGAAGCTATGATCTTTGTATGATGGAGCACAATTGAAGTACCAAATGGGCTATTCCTATGGGAGGTGGTAGATTGGTGCAATGGCATTGACCTAGTAATTAAAAACCCTACACACGGCATGAACGGGTTGGACCGAAGGGTCTGTTTCCATGCTGTACATCTCTATGACTCTATGACATTCTTCAGTCATGAGTTCAAATCCCACTAATGGTAGATGGTGAAATATGCATTCACCAAAGATATAGAATAAAAAGCTTGTCCAATGGTAACCATGTGACCACTGTTGATTTTCATTAAAAGTCCATCTGGTTCACTAACGTCCTTGAACAATGGAAATCTGCTATTTTTACGTGGCCAGGCCTAGACATGATTCTAGGCCCATAGCAATGTAGATGCCCTCTGAGCAATTCGGGATGGGCAATAAGTGCTGACCTAGCCAGAACCACCCACATTCCACGAACAATTAAGAAATAACACCTGCTCCTAAATCCAATGTTAGCTGTTTACCCATGAGGAACAATTAGCAATCATATTCCTTTAAGGATTTTAATATAATTCTTACATGAGACATTGCTGGCCATGCTGCTATCCCTAATGTGGACAGTTCAAATGAGCCACATTACTGTGGGTCTGGAGTCACACATGGGTCTGACTGGGTAGATGACAGCGGATTGATTTCCCTCAAGGAGACCAGTGAAACTGATGGCTTTTTAATCACACTTGATCATGATTTTATGCTGACCATTACCGGGACCAACTTTCAGTCCAGAGATTTTAATGAATTCAATTTCAATTCCACTACCTGGGTTGGGTGGCATGGTGGCACAGTGGTTAGCACTGCTGCCTCACAGCGCCAGAGAACCGGGTTCAATTCCCGCCTCAGGCGACTGTCTGTGTGGAGTTTGCACATTGTCTGCGTGGGTTTCCTCCAGGTGCTCCAGTTTCCTCCCACAGCCCAAAAATGTGCAGGTCAGGTGAATTGGCCGTGCTAAATTGCCCCTAGTGTTAGGTGAAGGGGTAAATGTAGGGGAATGGGTCTGGGTGGGTTGTTCTTTGGCGGGTCGGTGTGGACTTGTTGGGTCGAAGGGCTTGTTTCCACACTGTAAGTGATCTAATCTAATCTAAGCTGGGTCTAGAGCCTGCATTCCCAGACCATGAGGCTGCCCTGCTAGATTCTTAAACTGCACCATCATCTCCCCTAAACTACAGCTAATCCTAAACAGGCTTCCTTCTAGATCAGCTAAACCCATAATCTCTATTGCCTAAGGGCAGCTCAATGAAGATTCAAAGACAATAGAATAAATTTTAAAAGTCCTTTCCCCCAGTACAATGGTCAATAAACAGAAGGCACGGGTTAAAATGATTAGCAAATAAACCAGAGGTATGAAAAGAGAGAAAACACGAGGAAAATAAGCTTCATAAATCATAATTAGATTAGATTACATTACAGTGTGGAAACAGGCCCTTCGGCCCAACAAGTCCACACCGACCCGCCGAAGCGCAACCCACCCATACCCCTAACCTAACACTACGGGCAATTTAGCATGACCAATTCACCTGACCTGCACATCTTTGGACTGTGGGAGGAAACCCACGCAGACACGAGGAGAACGTGCAAACTCCACACAGTCAGTCGCCTGAGGCGGGAATTGAACCCGGGTCTCAGATGCTGCGAGGCAGCAGTGCTAACCACTGTGCCACCGTGCCGCCCACAAGTTGTTGGGATCGCGACAGCCATCGGTGATAAAGTGATTGATAGGAATAAAATAGTGACAATCAAAAAGGAACTGGATAAATGTTTGCTGGAGAATACATTGCTGGGTTATTGGTCTACGGATTTATAATGTTCTCTGTAAGAGCCTGTACACTACAATGGACTGTGTGGCCTTTTTTGTGCTTTATTTTATGATTGTGTGAGGGCAGGGATGTGTGGAAATCTGTCAGAACTGGAGCTACAGAGAGCTGAGCCCCTGAAGAGAATGATCTCTCCCTGGATTTACAAGGAAATACTTCAGCAGCTCAGTGAATGAGCAGAAATGACATCTCCCTCCATATCAGTGTTGGGAAAGATCTCGATTTTTAATTACAAGAAGCTTTCTGCTGATTTCCCTTCTGATTAAAAATCCCCTCTGTTGACATCTGTCTCTGGTAAATAGTGCCTTCTCCCTTTCTCTTTCCTTCACCGATTCTGTTTCCTGTTCTCAGCACCGCATTCGTGCCAACCTCATATGATTTCCTTAAGGAGATGCCACGTATGGGGATTGTTTTGAGGACCAGCGACAAACAAATCAGTACAAACAACTTAACTCTGTATCTCACTTCCTGCAGCAAGTGCAGCATCCATTTTAATGGCGGATTAGTGGTGCATCTTCTCACGGGTTCTCCTTTGTCAGTCCATACTGCAGTGAGGTCGAAGAGGTCTTGAGAGAAGGAGGGAAAAGTGGCATGAGCTGTCAGCTAATGACGGGCATAAATAATTCCAAACTGCAGCCTTCTTCCAACTCCCAGGAATTTGTTATTCTGGAAATAAACCACCTCAATCATAGAAGAAAACACATGTATGTTAACACTATGTTCGTCCAGAGAAAATAGAGGACTAATATTGACTGAATTCATTTAAACAAAGTTGTTAAAAAAAATCAATCCTTCTTCCTCAATGTTATTGTGCCATTGGAGGATATATTCAAGGACCATTGTACTGCAAAGTTAGGCCTGTAAAGATTGTTATAGTGATAAAGTAAATAATATTGTGTGTAAAAGGTTTTAAAATAGTCTTTTAACACACAAGTGTTGCATTGTAGAAGGAATGAGGGCTGTGGTAAGGATGAGAGATTGCTGTGATGGAAAAGGCACTATAGCACTATAGCGCGGACAACAATGCTAAGGTTTGGTAAAAACAATGATAGGAACTAACAGGAAGGTATCGAAACAGAAGGGGCTCCTCATCTCTGTTCACACACAAAAAACACACAAATTAGAAGCAGGAGCAGGTCTTGTATTCTCTCAAAACTACTCCACCAAAACTACTCAAAACTATTCGATTAACATTCCAGATAATCTGATTGAAGCCTCAATTCCACTTTCCTGCCTAACCCCTGTCACTCTTGACTCATTTATCAATCAAAATCTGTCGAACCCACATCTAAATATATTTAAAGTCCCAGCCTCCATTGATCTCTGTGGTAGAGAATATCACAGTGTGGTGCTGGAAAGGCACAGCTGGTCAGGCAGCATCCGAGGAGCAGGAGAATCAACCTTTCAGACATGAGGCCTTTGTCAGGAATGGGGCAGGGGGGTGGGGAAGAGATGCCCAAGGGGGCTAAGAGATAAATGGGGGGAGGTGGGGGGGGGGGGGGGGGGAAGGGGAAGGTAGTTGGGAATGTGATAAGTAAGTGGAGGTGTGGTGTGATGGTGTAGGTCGGAGAGGAGGCTGGAGTGGATAGGTGGGAAGGAACATGGACAGGTAGGACCATTCGAGAGGGCGGTGCCGAGTTGGAAGTTTGGATCTGGGATAAGTGGGGGAAGGGAAAATGGGGAAACTGATGAAATCCACATTGATCCCGTGTGGTTGCAGGGTCCCAAGATATCAGGTGGGTAGAGTTTGGTGGTGGAGGAGGCCTAGGACTTGCATGTCCTTAGTACAGTAGGAGGGGGAGTTAAAGTGTTCAGCCACAGGGCGGTGCGGTTGTTTAGTGTATGTGTCCCAGAGATGTCCTCTGAAACAATGTGCAAGTTGGCGTCCTGTCTCCCCAATGTACAAGAGACCACATCGAGAGCAATGGACACAGTAGATGACGTGTGTGGAATTACAGGTAAATCTCTGCCGGATGTGGAAGGATCCTTTGAGACCTTGGACGGAGGCGAGAATGGAGGCATGGGCACAGGTTTGCACTTCTTGTGGTGGCAAGGGAAGGTGCCAGGAGGGGAGGGTGTATTGGTGGGGGGTGGGGTTAGCGTGGACCTAACAGGGGAATCGCAGAGGGAATGGTCTCTGCGGAACGCAGATAGGGATGGGGAAGGAAATTTATCCCTGGTGGTGGGCTTTGTTTGTAGGTGGTGGAAATGGCGGAGGATGATGCGATGTATCTAGAGGTTGGTGGGGGTGGAAAGTGAGGACAGGGGGGTTCTGTCCTTATTGCGATTGGAGGGGTGGTACTGAGAGAAGCAAACAATTCTCATCTCCATTTTAAATGAGACACCCTTAATTATAAATGGGGTCCAAAGGACTAGGTTCCTCTACAAGGGGAAAGATCCTCTCAGCATTCACTCTGTCAAGATCTCTCAGGATTTTATGCTTTAATAAGATCACCTGTAATTCTTTTAAACTCCAATCTCCTCAACATTTCCTCATAAGATAACCTCTTCATTCCTGGAGCGAACCCTCTGCTTCTATTGTAATTGTATCCTTTCTCAAGTAAGGACACTAAATCTGTATACAGCTGCAAACTAACAAGTGCCTTGTACAGCTACAGCAATGCTTTTTCACTTGTATGCTCAATTCCCATATCGGTAGACACTAATGTTCCCTTTTCCCTTCTTATCACTTGCTACCTTTTTGTGATTCATGTACCAATTCAGCGCAATTGGCTGGTCGTGAGACGCCATGTCATGTTACATCCAACAAGAAGCAAGCATAAAGGAAATATTTTCACCTTGTGAGGAAGGCCTTATGCTGCCTTCATGGCCCGATGCAGTGAATAGACTCAAGGAAGCCATCTTTGGGGGGCGTCATTAAAACATTCCACAGTTAGGTGAAAGACTAGCTAAGACTGTGTTATGCAGGCTTTACACACTATGGGCTGGATCTTAAAGCATCCTCCACAGCTTTGGCCATTTGGAGATTTTTGGCAGAATCGACTGAGAAGTGTGATGAAGCATGTTGTGATTTCTGGAATAATTCTCTTTGTCTTTACAGAGCAGGGGTCCTTGGTGGGTGGACAGGTGCCTTGATTGAAAACGTGGGCCGGAGGTGCAGGCACCCCCTCCCACTCTACCTCCTGCAAAAATGCCATCCCTTATTCCCAATTCCTCCACCTCCACCACATCTGTTTCCAAGATGACCAATTCCACCATAGAAAATCCAAGATGGCATCCTTCTTCCAACATTGCAATTTCTCTTCCCACATGGTTGACAATGCCCTCCAGCACATCTCCTCCACTTCCTGCACCTCTGCCCTTGAGCCCCACCCTTCCCAATTTTAATAAGGACAGAACCTTCCTGGTCCTCACCTTCCACCTCACCAACCTCCAGATACACCGCATCATCCTCTGCCATTTCCACCACCTACAAACAGACCCTACCACTAAGTTTAGTTTTCCCTCCCATCCCTATCAGCATTCCGGAGAGACCATTCCCTCCATGATTCCCTCGTCGGATCCATACCATCCACCAGCCCACAGCCCACTCCTGGCACCTTTCCCTGCCACCACACGAAGTGCAAAACCTGTGCCCACACTACTCCCCTCACCTCCATCCAAGGCCCCAAAGGATCCTTCCACATCCGACAGAAATTTACCTGTACCTCCACCAATGTAATCTACGGCATCCATTGCTCCCAATGTGGTCTCCTTTACATCGGGGAGACAGGATGCCTACTTACAGATCATTTCAAAGAACATCTCTGGGACACCTGCACCAACCAACCTCACCACCCCGTGGCTGAACACTTCAACTCCCCTTCCCACTCCACCAAAGACATGCAGGTCCTGGGCCTCCTCCATCTCCAAACCTTTACCACCCAGCACCTGGAGGAAGAACGTCTCATATTCTGCCTTGGGCCTCTGCAACCACACAGGATCAATGTGGATTTCACCAGTTTCCTCATTTCCCCTCCCCCACCTCATTCCAGCCCCAAGTCTCCAACTTGGCACCGCCCTCTTGACCTGTCCATCACCTTTTCCAACTATCCACTCCACCCTCCTCTCTGACCTTTCACCTCCTCCCCCACCTTCATCTCCCTATTGCATTCTCAGTTACCTTCCCCCCAGCCCCACCCTCCTCCCATTTATCTCACAGCTCTCTGGCCCACAAGTCTCATTCCTGATAAAGGGCTTATGCCCTAAAACGTTAATTTTCCTGCTCCTCAGATGCTGCCTGACCTGCTGTGCTTTTCCAGCACCACACAGTCTTCACTTTCTCCTTCAGTACGTGACACCCTGTGAAAAAGGCTCTGATGCTCCACCGTATCCATGCCTTTCATAATTTTATATACTTCTAGGAGCTTGCCTTTAAGCTTCTGATGCTCTTGGGAAAACTGTTCAAATTTGTCCAAACTCTCCTTATAGCTTAATGCACTCCAATCCAGGCAACATCCCGATAAACCTCTTCTGCACCCCATCCAAAGCCTCCACATCCTCCCCTGTGTTAATACTGTAATTCTCCATCCCCCTCCCATTCTCTGGTGCCCCAAGTGCAGCAACTTCTATGTCTCTGATTAATGCTAACAGTGCTAACAATCTCAGAAAGTTGTAGGTTCAAAATCCACCCTTGAGAGTGGAGCACAGAATCTCAATGCACACTGTATTGCAGTCCTGAGGGAAAGCCATTACTTCAGGTGGAATGTTAATTCTGACGGGGAAGTTCTGAGGGCTGGAAATTGGTTCATGTCACTGTGCACCACTAGGCATCTAAGAGATGACCTTCAGGTGGGACTGCTCTGTACTTGGAAGATTTTTCGGAAGCTGGGCACTATCATGTGAAATTGGTGTTTGATCTTTGAATTTTCCGTTACGCTGTCCTAATGCCTATTTGAAGGGCCTGTTGCTCAAACCTCATGCATATTCCATTCTGTTGGAGGCTGGGGATCACACCCTCCTGCCTCCATGTCAGCCATTATCAATCTGGATTCACACCCTTCCTGTTCACTGACAGCCTTCACTCTCATCCCCAAACCTTGAACTGAGTTGTGACCGTGATTCTGTGGATTCTGCGGCAGAGTGCTGAGGTGGTGCCTAAAGTGCCCCCTTTTTGCGCTGTTATTGTCCAAGATCAGGGTGCTTCAGGTAACTCCTTTAGGCTCAGCCCTTTTGGGTTCTGGGGAGAAAGTAATGATTCCATCTGCATTTTTCCTTTCTGGTGCTTGCTATCTTCAGATTGCAGTGAAGCCATGCTCCTGGGAGTATAGATTTCTATTAAACCAGTAGCTGGAGGCAAAACCTTCCTCGTACGATACAGTTGAGTACTTGTCCCATTTGGCAGGGTTGCACATTCTAATAAATCCCTGAAACCAGCAAACTGCCCTTCAACTTGTACATCCTAATCTCGATACCAGTCCCCCGAGTCTGCTTGCTCCTCCTCGTGGGGTCACAGCCAGCATACACACTCATGTTTTTTTTTTAGTAAGCAATTCTCTGACAACATTACATCCCGTATAGGTGATACGAGAAAGATTTCATCAGTGTACACGCGACATTAGAACAGAAATAGCTGTGATTGATGGATTGAGAGAATTTCAGCTTTGCACTGCTCACGGCTCTTGTATTGCAAGTTATTAGTCAATGCTAAGCAGAGATGTAGGCCACGGAACACAAGACAAACCAACCTTGGCCTCCTCAGCTAAAATACCTGATGTCGAGAATAGCACTTTATGAGGAGAAGTTCTTTGTCTTTTCTCATGATATTTCAAACAATTAAATTGAACCAACATTCAGTTTGTTCAATTAGCTTTCGCTTTCTGAGGTAGACTCTAAGCTTCATCAATAACTGAAAAAGTATGTGTACACAGATCCCAAGGTCAGGTTGAGTCTCTCGTCAGTGCTAAGCCCTCAGCTGGATAGGATTGAGCTCAGCGTCTCTGGGCTAGTGGCAGAAGCCAATCAGTGTCATTGCTTTGGATTGTCTTCAGGAGCTGTTGCTAGTCAGGATTGATAGATTTATGGTGACTGTCAGTGATGCCTCCTGGCTCATCTCCACTTTCTAAAGGGACTCTTTCTGTTGTGATGCTCTGGCCTATTGCTGCTGTAACAGCAGTACAGTTCACTCAGAAATAACAGACCATAGAACATTGAACAGTACTGCACAGGAACAGGCCTTTCAACCCATTATCTCTGTGCTGACCATGATGCCAGTAAGACCATAAGACCAAAGGATATTGGAATAGAAATCATGCCATTCTGCCCATTGAGTCTGCTCCACCAATTAATCGTGGCCGATGAGTTTCTCAACCCGATTCTCCAGCTTTGTTACTGTAACCCTTGATCCCCTTGATACTCAAGCACCTATCTATCTCAGTCTTAAATGTACTCAATGACCTGGCCTCCACAGCCTTCTGTGGTAATGAATTCCACAGATTCCCCACTCTCTGGCTGAAGAAGTTTCTCCTTATCTCCATTCCATAAGGTCTTCCCTTTACTGTAAGACTGTGCCCTTGGGTCCTAGTCTCTCCTACCAATGGAAACATCTTCCCAATATTCACTCCATCCAGGCCATTCAGTGTTCTGTAAACTTCAATTAGATCCCCTTTCATCCGACTAAACTCCATCGAGTACAGACCCAGGGTCCTCTAACATTCCTCCTCTGTTAAGCTTTTCATTCCTGGGACCATTCTCGTGAACCAGCTCTGAACACACTCCAGGACCAATACATCTTTGCTGAGATATTGGGCCCAAAACTGCGCACAATACTCCAAATGCCATTCCAACCTACTTCCACGTACCTGCACAAGGCCCAGTATTCCCTGCCTATTAAACATTGCTGTCATATCTGCTTCTGTCACCTCCCCTGGCAGTATCTTCCTACCACTCTGTGTAAAAAAACGTATCTTGCACATCTCCCCTAAACCTTTCCCCTCTCACCTTAAGCATATGCCCTCTAGTACATGACATTTACACCCTGTGAAAGACTCTGACCCTATCCATGCCTCTTATAATTTTATATATTTCTATCAGCTTGCCTCTCAGCTTCCGGTGCTCTAGTGAAAACAATCCAAGTTTGTCCAACCTTGCCTTATAGCTGATGCACTCCAATCCAGGCAACATCCTTCTGCACCCCAACCAAAGCCTCCACATCCTCCCTGTGCAATTCTCCTTCCTGCTCTCATTCTCTGCTGTCCAAGTGCAGCAATTTCGATGTCTCTGATTAGCCTTGCCTCAATCTCAGAAAGTTGTTGGTTCAAAATCCACCTTTGAGAGTGGAGCACAGAATCTCAATGTACACTGTATTGCAGTCCTGAGGGAAAGCCATTACTTCAGGTGGAATGTTAATTTGCAATTCTCCCACGTAGATCTTAAAGATTGAATGACACAATTTCAATGAGGAGCAGTGGTGTTCTCGCAATAAATATATCTCACCCACCACCATTTACGAATGTAGATCATTGAATAAGGAGGTAAAATACTGTGAATGCTAGACATCTGAAATAAAAGCAGAAAGTTCTGGAAAAACTCAGCATGTCTGGCAGCACCTTTGGAGGGAGAAACTGCTTCAAATCCTGAATGGCTGCTCTTCAGAGAAGGAGTTCAATTTCAGATTATTTGATCACTGATTATGACTATGACTATTGATCTTTGTGGGAGCTGTGCACATTGCCTGGTGTGTTCTCTGTATTATCTAGTGACAGCACCTTGGGAATATTTCAAATATTTTTAATGTACTTTGGAACATTTGGGAGTTGTGAAAGGTGCTAAATCATTGCAGGATTTTGATCGTCCTTTGCAATCTGCGGAATCCATTTCTGGCTTTCCCCTGGATAACCCGCTCCCTTTAACAACATCAGACTTGAGTTCAACCCTCCGTGTTTTTTTCCAGCATTTTCACTGTTAATTCCAGGCCTGCGTTTGCAGATCTTCCTTCTCTGCTTTTCAAGGTCGTTCCCACAGCTGAGCCTCCAGTGGGGCAGGCTGTTTGTGATTCTATCGTTTTTTTTTCAGTATCTCTCTACAGTCTACCTGCAAGGACCCTGAGGTAAATGGCCTGTCACATTTCCTCACATTACAACAATACCTATATTTCACAAAAGTATTTCACTGCCGTCAGGGAGCTCCTGATGTTGAAGATAAAAACCATGCAAGTACAAGTTAGTTCTTCCTTCATTATATTATTGATTGTCTTTGTGTCAAGCTGATCACAGGCAAATCACCCATTACCGTCCCCTCTTGTGATCTACCATCTGCTGTTGGCTTGTTTTTTCCTTGCTCCCTTTCTCCCTTTGTTCAAATTCTATTCAAATAATTTGTCAGTTTCCAACTCTGAAGAGAGATATTGTGGGATATAATGACCTCCCTTTTGTCTCTTCCTTCATGCTAAGTGACTCTTTTCTTTCAGATTTCCGGCGTCAGCAGGTTTCCTCCAGCCGTCACTGGTATTGTTTGCGACGGCAGTTACATCAATGAAGCTGGGGAACAGAACTCACTGCATCCAGCAGGGACAACTTGGTGCCAGTCCACCATGGAGCAATGCCACTGCAAACAGGGGGCTCTGAACCTTTCAGTTTGGCCAATCGCCAGCACCGCTGTGGAAAGTGCCTGGATTTAAGCCCCAGGCCTCTGTGAATCTCCAGTATGAGGGTCACTCTCCTCCTCTGGCAGTATTGTTCACCAAGTTGCAGAACACACTCAGCTTGTACGCCTCAGTCAGACCCAGCATCTCGAGCTTGGCTGAATTCCAATGATTTTATAAAGGTGCATCTCTGGGAAACAGTTTTGGCTAAAGCGACAAAGAGCAGAAGAGGTCTGACCATGTTCTCACCAACAAAGGAGCAGCCGTGGTTAAAGTGTCCTGCAAGAGCCATAAAACACTTTCTCCTTAATGAATAGAACAGGATTAATATTCAGCTGGGCAGCTTTACGATGAAGGAGAGTATGCGTGCCAGAAACTATGATTATGTGTTAATACTCCTGCATTCATTTAAAGGCCCCTTTATCTGTGACCAGAGTGTTTGTTTCAGTGCCATGGCTGGGCTAGCCATCAGAATATATGTTTTGGAAGGAATTGGAAAGTTGGTAACAGAACTGTGTCAATCAGGAGAGGGATGGGGAAGGTATCAGGAGTGATGCTGTCAGAATGTGGGGCTGGGGGGGGGGGGGGGGTTCGGCTGTTGAGATTCCCTTTCTATAACCGTATGGTGCTGTTGTACAAAACGACCGGATGGATTTGTGCTTCATGGTGGTGAAACAAGTAAGTGTTGATCCAAGGGAAATCTGAGGAGTTTCTTAACGGGGCTTGTGTGATTTCTCTTCTTCGCTGTGATGGCACCTTAAAGTCCATGGGAAAGCTTAAATGTATCTGCCCCTGGAGCTTGTTGAGTATGAGTCCCCTTGGTAGCGGGAAATGGCCTGCTGGAACTCATCGCCTGAGCCCCTTCGGCCCTTTTAAGGGTGCAGTGGTCATGTCCTAGCCCAGGAGACCCGAGTTCAAGTCCTACCTGCATCAGGGGTCTACCATAACATCTACGAACAAAATTGATTCGCAAAATAGGTTGCATAAAAATTAAGAACGCAGACCTAGGAGGGGGCCCTCCTGTGACACAGTGGTAGTGTCCCTTGCCTTATACTGGGAAGCCTGGGCTCAAGTTCGACCTGCTCCAGAGGTATGTAGTAACATCTCTGAACAGGTTTATTAATAAGATAAATTAAATTAAGAAAAACTGACTGTGAAGCTGTAAACTTGTTATAAAGCAGACCCAGGAGGGACCAAGCTGTGGTACAGTGATAGCGTCCCTACCCCTAGGCTGGGAGGCCTGGGTTCAAGTCACACCAACTCCAAAGGTTTGTAATAACATCTCTGAACAAGATGATTAGAAAAATAGGTGAGTAACTTTTTAAAAAATAGGCTAAAGCAGATCCAGGGATGGATGGTCAAAACTGTCTGTCCCAGGCTGGGACTAGCCTATTGTGTGTAACATCAAGTGGCTCTCTCTTTATGTTCAACGATCAAGATGGTCATTTCCCGTAGAGCTTCCTGAGTATTACACTCACTGAGATAGAGCACAAAGAGGCAGGGGCGAACACAATGTTGAACATGGTCTCTACCACCCAGTGTCAGGAGCCAATGGCATTCTGTAACTGACACAGGAACAGAAAACCATTTTACCCCACACTAACTCCCACCAGCCCTTGTTTGTTGACTGAAATTTCCGATTTGCCATTTCCACCAGTTTAGCGTTCGTAGTCTTGTTAACAAATTTCTCTGTGACTCCACCACTTTCTATCTCTGCCATCCACTCCAATAATGTGGAATGCAGAGTTCCCTGTAGTCCTCCAATTCAGAGCTCTTGCCTAGCTCTGGTTTCCATTGCCCAGCCATTCTTCAGAGGACAAGGCACGAAGCTCTGGATTTCCCTCACCGTACCTCGCTGCCTCTCTACCTCTCTCACTCCTCTTTCTGGAAGCTGGTGAATTAGTCTTTGACCATTCTCTGTCCTAGTGTCTCTTTATGTGACCTGGGGTGGGGTGGGGGGAGCTATCCTGTGAATTGCCTTTGGATATTATAGAAGTTTCAGAGTGCTACATAAGTGCAAGTTATAGTTTTGATTGTTGGTGACCCATTTGCTCTCACCTGTGATGTACCATTACAGATTTGGTGAACTAATTAAGTTTGCATGAGCCACCTTCTTCATATTGACTGCGTTACTCCCCTTGGAGTCACCCCACCCCCTGCACCTCCTGCCATGCCATTTATTGAGTAAGTCTGCTGTACTGACTTGATACACGGTCTGTTAAACTGATAGGTTGTGATCACAAACCAGTTTATCGGTTTCCCATCTAATGATGGAATGTTTACCACACAATGGCAACCAGTTGGTTCACCGTGATCATGTAGAATCCCTGTCAAACAATTCTGCTGATCCTACTCCCCTGCCACTTCCCCACCGCCCTTTTTAGATAATTATCCAATTTACCCTTTGATTGGGTCAGCCTTGACCAAACTCTCAGGAAGTGCTTTCTAAATCCTAACCATCTGCTATGGAAAAACGTTTTGCTTCATATTGCCTCTGATTCTTTCGTTAATCTCCTGGAATCAGTGTCCTCTGGTCGTTGACCTTGCTGCCGATGGGAACAGCCTCTCCCTGTATATTTGTCTTGACCCCACATGATTTTGAAGACCTCCCATCAAATATACCTGAAGAAAACAATACTAGTTTTCCCAATCGATCCTTGTAACTGAAATCCCTCATCGCGAGAACGCTGTTGTAATTCTGTTCTGCAACTTCTTCGAAGCCTTCACAAGCTTCTTAAAGTACAAACCTCAGAAATGGACTCAGTACTCCAACTGGGTTCGGACAAATGTTTTATGAAGGCTCACTATAATGGCCCTGCTTTAGTACACAAAGTCCCGATCTCACAAGCCCAGGATTCTGAATGCCTTGTTAACCACTTACTCAACCATCCCTGCCATCTTCCAGGGATTGTGTGTCTCCAGGTTTAATATTAGCTCTGACAGAAAGCACTGCTAATGGCAGCTACCTGTGAGTTTGGGTACTTCAAAAGGTACTTTAGTACAGGGATAAGTACAGTGAAATCATCACCATCCACCATAATGGAAAGGAACATTGAAGAACATTCAGATAATTCAAAAGAAAAGCAGAAAATGCTGTGAATGCAGCACTGGTCTGAAAAAGCGTATGCCTGTTTCTCAGAATTGGAAAGTGGAGGATAAATAAGACATGCAACCTTCAGGTTAAAGTAAAATACCAGGAATACTGAACCTATCAGACTAATGTTCTGTGGAAAACGTTCTGTTTCAGGAGCAGAATGATTACTTCTGAGTCCTAATCTATGAGTTGAAGCGAGGCCATATGGTGTGAGCTTGTAATCCAGGTTGGTAATCGAATGGGGTGGGTGCAATATGTATGACAGCCCTGGCTAGTTGACTCTGATGCACTGGATTGGTTCTCACCTTTGAGATGGTAACTGGAGTCAGGAAGATCTACCTCTACAGGGTGGGGGAGGGATAGACTTGGGCTCATTGTTACCACAAACAGACAGAAATGGCCACAGGACCAACCGATAAAAAACATACTATTAAATCGTCACTTTAAAAAAAACCTGCTAGCACCTTAGAACTCTTATTCCTGAGGCACAGTGGCTCAGTGATTAGCACTGCTGCCTCACAGCATCAGGGACCCGGGTTCGATTCCAGACTCGGGCGACTGACTGTGTGAAGTTTGCACATTCTCCCCGTGTCTGCGTGGGTTTTCTCCGGGTGGACTGGTTTCCTCCCACAGTCCAAAGATGCGCAGGTCAGGTGAATTGGCTATGCTAAATTACCCGTAGTGTTAGGTGCATTTGTCAGAGGGAAATGGGTCTGGGTGGGTTACTCTTCAGAGGGTCGGTGTGGATTTGTTGGGCCGAAGGGCCTGTTTCCACACTGTAGGGAATCTAATCTAATCTAATCTAAATAGACAGTGAGACATTGAAAAAAGAGATCACAGAAAAAACAACTTATTACAGACACATAAAAATGTCTAGGAGAAAGTGAGGACTGCTGAACTGATTCCTGAAGAAGGGCTCCTGCTGCCTTGGATGCTGCCTGACCTGCTGCGCTTTTCCAGCAACACATTTTTCACATAAAAATGTCTGTAGACCAATGTGAATATTTCAGTCCTACTGTGTAAACAACCTTTCATTCACATCTTCCCCTTTATGGCTCTGGGTATCCAAACAGTCTCATTATGATATTTTAATGTCACAAGCCATCCAGAAGCAAATCCAGTTCCACAATAGCTGCAGATGGTCCAGGAGATGTCATAACGAAGTTGGCCAGTTTGAAAGTGTAGGGTGTAGAGTTGATACCCACACCAACACTACCCACACCCAACAGTGAGAGATGTGACGCTGGTGTTGGTTGGTTCAGTGCAGATGGTCGCAAGTCAGTGGTGTAGGAGTATCAGCCCAGCGGCAAAGATGGCACTTGAGGTTCAGCGACTCTGATGTTGGCTGGTTCTGGTGGAGATGGTGGCGAAGCGATGGTGGTACAGGCGTCGTTGATGGTGATGAACTGGCTCAGGACTGATAGACTCTCTTCAAACTACATCTTCTTCATTTTTCTTATTCTTAAATTATTCAAAATGGCGTCGCATCCTGGCAAGAAATGAAAGCTTTTCACTGTATTTTCTTTTGTATTCTTACCGGAAAATGCACGTGACAAGAAAATCATAAATCGAACCAAATCAAAAAGTAGTGATGCTGGGAACTGAATGACTTCCTAGGCTGTTTAAGGTTGGGGGGGGGGGGGGGGTGGTGGCTAAAAATCAATGATATAGGCCTGGGCCTCAGTGACAGAAATGGCAGATTTGCCCCGAGTGAACCGGAGGGATTTTTCGGACAATCAAAAGTGGCTTGGTATGACTGAGACTGGCTATTAATTCCCCATTTATTGACTGTATTTAAAATGCACCAGCAATGTTAGTGGCTTTTCAATCCATGTCCCCAGACTGGGCCTCTGGATTACAGGACCAGTGACATTACCCCAAGTCAGATGGAGTGAGAAAATTGATTCTGTTAACCATCAGCAGTCATTACGCTAAGTATCAAGAGCAAACTTGTTTCTCTGTCCATATTAGTGAGATTAATCAAACCTACACCTGACACCTCACTCAGATCAGGAGCAGGGTTGGCTCTAGTACTGTTATGATGGTTTCTACAGTTGAATGTGCAAGCTCTGGTTGCTGCATAGACGAGCGAATAACTGCTCAAGTATGATTATGATTATTGCCCCTTGGAGCGGATCCACAACAAAGTCCAGAGAAGAAGGTGAGAGACTTGACAGAAAACACAGATTGTTATCACGAGCTCCTGGGCGAGGAGGCTCAGAGATTTTCTCCACGTAGTGGTGTAAAGGTCACTCATCCTCAGACAGCAGTGATGAGATTGCCGGGAAGAAACAGGCAGTGCTCTGTAAAATGGTTGAGAGGTCACACAAACAAATCTCTCCTTTGTTCCGTCTCCTTATTCATTACTGACAGGTGGCACGGCACTATTGGAAGTGACCATCTGGCCGCCTCCATTAACGTCCCACAGTGCAGCACTAGAAGCAAATTAGTTTAGGGAGATTCAGTTAGATAAAGGCTTCCTACCAACCATCATTGCCACATGGTAACATACTGCTCACAGCTGTTGGTACTAGGTCTGAGAGGTCACTAGAGAGTCATGCTCCATCCAGGATTACAGATCTGAGCTGATCAGATTTCATGCTGACTTTAGGTGCTGGACCCTTGACAATGTACTTGTTTGCCCAACATTTTTTTGACAAGACCAAAGCCGTCCATTTTCAGCACTTGGGGTCAATTAATCAGCAAGCTGTATCGACCATCAGCCACCACCTGCCCTCCCAGGGAGGGTAGGGAATGGCATCAGGCCCCTGCTTCAAGTTTACCCCAGTACCACAGTGCAGATAGTGACGGGAACTTTAGGTCAGGACAATGGTACAGTTATAGACCTCGCAGACCACTTTTACACAACCATAATAATATAAAAACAAATAACTGCAGATGCTGGGGATCTGAATCTAACCAGAAATTGCTGGAGAAACTCAACAGGTCTGGTAGCATCTGCACAAAGAAAACAGAGTTGACATTTCAGGTCTGGTGACTCCACAGTGGGAAAAAGGTATTTATGTTGAAGCTAAAGTTTGGTGGTGGAGGGGAAGGGGAGAAGTGAGCAGATAGTTGGAGATGGTAACCTGGAGAGAGAGAGAGAGAGAGAAAAGGTGTAGGTAAACAAGGGGTTTTGGATAGCAGGCGAAGGACAGAAGGAAAGCTGAATAAGTGATAATAAGAGGTAAGAGTGAGAAAATGGGTTAGCCATGCTGAATATAACCCATAAAGAGTAACAATGGGCCCAGGTGTATTTAGGAATGGGTGACTGTGCCAAAAGGAATCAGGGTCAAACCAGGAGCAGGTGTAAGGGAGAGTAAACAGTCTGGAAGGTTGGAATCAGGTTGTAAAGCTATTGACCTCAGCATTGACGCCTAGAGGCTACAGGCTCCCCAGTGGAAAATGAGATGTCATACTTTGAGTTTGTGCTGAGGCTCACTGGAACACTGAAGCAGGGCTGTGACAGTAAGGTTGCCATGGGAATGGGGTTGGGGGGGAGGGGAGGGAGTGTGCGGGGATGGTGAGGGGTGCTGGGTGGCAGGCAACTGGACACTCGGTAGCAGAGCAGTCACCAAGTCTGTGTTTTTTCACCCTACTGTAGAGAAAACCACATTATGAACAGCAAATACAAGAAATACATTGAATGAAATGAAAATAAATCACTTCTTCACCTGGAAGTTATGTCTGGGGTTGTGGATGGTAGGGTTTCTATTTGATACAAAGTGCACGGTTGGAAGCACTTTAAGCAGTTGGAGCATGTATACCATGATGTATTTAATCCGCTCAGCTCTGGTGAGAACATTATTGACTGCAAAGAGCTGGTGTTAAATATCAAAGAGTAGAGGCTGGGCCAACTACTGATTTATCAATATACCAGTGACGACCACAGAACTATAAATCCAATGTTATTAATCGATCTCTGAAATTATAGCCGAGCCTTTCCCCAGAGCAATATTCACAAATCTCTGTTGCATTGTCCGACTCAGAAATTCTGTGCTTTGTGAGTTCCCGCTGCACCATCAATCAACCACAGCCAAGTGGGTACTTCACACGTTTTTATCTAAGTGTCGGTTTGGGTGGGGTACATGAAGGTTTTCTCACTGCAAGGTCTAATCAGATCTCACACTGTACCTGACCAACCCCATCTCATTCGTTACCTCCCCTGCTCCAATGGTACCCACTCACCCTATTCCCACCCTATTCTTATCACTTGCTGTATCTGGAACAATGCGCCATGGCTGGGATAGTCTAGAATAGACTGGCATCACTGGCTCCAGTGCCATCTTTAAAAGCTGGTCATGTACCCAGAAAGCAATATCAGTCTGGAGCTGGCAGCCTGTGCTAAACAGGAGGGCAATAGACCAGCAGTGTGAGCTGGTATCTCTAATTGAGAGGCAAGGCGTAAACAGGCTAGACAAGGTAAAGCAGTGTGGTGATGCTGTAAGTGTCCAGGTTGCTTTAAAGTAAATGGACAGTAAGAGCGAAAGTGAACAGCCCAGAGACGCAGCCTGGTCTAACCCAGGGGCTGGGAGCAAGTTCCTGTGAGCACAGTGCCCTTGCTGCAGCATTACAATGAGCCCTCCAAAGAGCAGCACTGAAATACAGAAGGACCTTGCAAGTGGATTGGACATGTGCCATGATGGCTCTTACAGCCTGGCACATGTTGGATGCCAATGTCTGTGGGGTGCATGTAGTCGGTGCCCATGGTGAAGGAAGAGATGACTGAGGTCAAGTAATTTGCAGCAATATTCATGGATCAGCCATATGTGTGAAAGACTTAACGCTGATTCTCATCCAGGATCTGAAAAGATTTCAAGTTTGTTTTGTTCATTTAAATTGCTAGATCATTCAGCAAACTCCCTGGGAATTTCAATGATTTCTCCCCCAGTTTTATCTTCGACTTGGCTGGGCTCAGCTTGGGTATGGCTCCGCCCACTGAGAGCAAAACCATTTGTATCCTGTCCAAAACCCAGTCAGGGCAGCTGCCATTGGTTTCTGCTTCAGCTCTGTCTTCAGCTCATCATTCCATCCAAGCCTATCTTTCACATTCTGCTCTTCTTCAATCCTCTCCCCCCCACCCCCCCAGAGCCCATCTCCACAATAGCATTGCACTTTGGAAAAACGCCAATAATATTAACAGATACTAATCAGCACAACTAATGCATCAAAACTCCCAATGTACTTCAGAGAACATAGAACACAGAACATATATTGTTTCCCTGGTGCCAGGATCAAGGATGTCTCAGAGAGGGTGCAGAATGTTCTCACGGGGGAGAGGGGCTAGCAGGAGGTCATTGTCCACATTGGAACCAACGACATTGGAAGGGAAAAGGATGAGATTCTGAAGGGAGATTACAGAGAGTTAGGCAGGAATTTAAAAAGGAGCTAGTGAGGGCAGGAATAGGAGGATAGAGCAGATGAATGCATGGCTGAGGAGCTGGTGTATGGGAGAAGGCTTCACATTTTTGGATCTTTGGAATCTCTTTTGGGGTAGAAGTGATCTGTACAAGAAGGACGGATTGCACCTAAATTGGAAGGGGACTAATAGACTGGCAGGGAGATTGGCTAGAACTGCTTGGGAGAATTTAAACTAGTAAGGTGGGGGGGTGGGAGGCCAGGGAGATAGTGAGGAAAGAGATCGATCTGAGACGGGTACAGCTGAGAACAGAAGTGAGTCAAACAGGCAGGGACAAGGTAGGATGAATAAATTAAACAGCATTTATTTCAATGCAAGGGGCCTAACAGAGAAGGCAGATGATCTCAGGGCATGGTTAGGAATATGGGACTGGGATATCATAGCAATTACGGAAACATGACTCAGGGATGGGCAGGATTGACAGCTTAATGTCCAAGATACAAATTCTACGGGAAGGATAGAAAGAGAGGAGGGTGAGTGGCATTTTTGATAAGGGATAGCATTACAGCTGTACTGAGGGAGGATATTCCCGGAAATATATCCAGGGAAGTTATTTGGGTGGAACTGAGAAATAAGAAAGGGATGATCACCTTATTGGGATTGTACTATAGACCCCTAATAGTCAGAAGGAAATTGAGAAACAAACTTGTAAGGAGATCTCAGCTATCTGTAAGAATAATAAGGTGGTTATGGTAGGGGATTTTAACTTTCCAAACATCGACTGGGACTGCCATAGTGTTAAAAGTTTAGATGCAGAGGAATTTCTTAAGTGTGTACAAGACAATGTTCTGATTCAGTAGGTGGATGTACCTACTAGAGAAGGTGCAAAACGTGACCTATTCTTGGGAAATAAGGCAGGGCAGGTGACTGAGGTGTCAGTGGGGGAGCACTTTGGGGCCAGCGACCATAATTCTATTTGTTTTAAAATAATCTGGAAAAGGATAGACCAGATCTAAAAGTTGAGGTTCGAAATTGAAGAAAGGCCAATTTTGATGGTATTAGGCAAGAACCTTCAAACGCTGATTGGAGGCAGATGTTCATAGGTAAAGGGACGGCTGGAAAATGGGAAGCCTTCAGAAATGAGATAACAAGAATCCAGAGAAAGTATATTCCTGTCAGGGTGAAAGGGAAGGCTGGTAGGTATAGGGAATGCTGGATGACTAAAGAAATTGAGGGTTTGGTTAAGAAAAAGAAGGAAGCCTATGTCAGGTATAGACAGGATAGATCGAGTGAATCCTTAGAAGATATAAAGGAAGTAGGAGGGCAAAAAGGGGACATGAGATAGCTTTGGCAAATAGAATTAAGGAGAATTCAAAGGGTTTTTACAAATATATTAAGGACAAAAGGGTAACTAGGGAGAGAATACGGCTCCTCAAAGATCAGCAAGGTGGCCTTTGTGTGGAGCCACAGAAAATGGGGGAGATACTAAATGAATATTTTGCATCAGTATTTACTGTGGAAAAGGATATGGAAATATAGAAGATATAGATATAGGGAAATAGATGGTGACATCTTGCAAAATGTCCAGATTACAGAGGAGGAAGTGCTGGATGTCTTGAAACGGTTAAAAGTGGATAAATCCCCAGGACCTGATCAGGTGTACCCAAGGACTCTGTGGGAAGCTAGAGAAGTGATTGCTGGGCCTCTTGCTGAGGTATTTGTATCATCGATTGTCACAGGTGAGATGCTGGAAGACTGGAGGTTGGCAAACGTGGTGCCACTGTTTAAGAAAGGTGGTAAAGACAAGCCAGGGAACTATTGACCGGTGAGCCTGACGTCAGTGTTGGGCAAGTTGTTGGAGGGAATCCTGAGGGACAGAATGTACATGTATTTGGAAAGGCAAGGACTGATTAGGGGTAGTCAACATGGCTTTGTGCATGGGAAATCATGTCTCACAAACTTGATTGAATTCTTTGAAGAAGTAACAAAGAAGATTGATGAGGGCAGAGCAGTAGATGTGATCTATATAGACTTCAGTGAAGTGTTCGACAAGGTTCCCCATGGGAGACTGATTAGCAAGGTTAGATCTTATGGGATACTAGGAGAACTAGCCATTTGGATACAGAACTGGCTCAAAGGTAGAAGACAGAGGGTGGTGGTGGAGGGTTGTTTTTCAGACTGGAGGCCTGTGACCAGTGGAGTGCCACAAGGATCGGTGCTGGGCCCTCTACTTTTTGTCATTTATATAAATGATTTGGATGCGAGCATAAGAGGTACAGTTAGTAAGTTTGCAGATGACACCAAAATTGGAGGTGTAGTGGACAGTGAAGAGGGCTACCTCAGATTACAACAGGATCTGGACCAGATGGGTCAATGGGCTGAGAAGTGGCAGATGGAGTTTAATTCAGATAAATGTGAGGTGCTGCATTTTGGGAAAGCAAATCTTAGCAGGACTTATGCACTTAATGGTAAGCTCCTAGGGAGTGTTGCTGAGCAAAGAAACCTTGGAGTGCAGGTTCATAGTTCCTTGAAAGTAGAGTCTCAGGTAGATAGGATAGTGAAGAAGGTGTTTGGTATGCTCTCCTTTATTGGTCAGAGTATTGAGTACAGGAGTTGGGAGGTCATGTTGTGGCTGTACAGGACATTGGTTAAGCCACTGTTGGAATATTGCATGCAATTCTGGTCTCCTTCTTATCAGAAAGATGTTGTGAAACTTGAAAGGGTTCTGAAAAGATTTACAAGGATGTTACCAGGATTGGAGGATTTGAGCTATAGGGAGAGGCTAAACAGGCTGGGGCTGTTTTCCCTGGAGCATCGGAGACTGAGGGGTGACCTTAAAGAGGTTTACAAAAGTATGAGGGTCGTGGATAGGGTAAATAGGCAAAGTCTTTTCCCTGGGGTCGGGGAGTCCAGAGCTAGAGGGCATAGGTTTAGGGTGAAAGGGGAAAGATATAAAAGAGACCTAAGGGGCAACTTTTTCATGCAGAGGGTCGTACGTGTATGGAATGAGCTGCTAGAGGATGTGGTGGAGGCTGGTGCAATTGCAACATTTAAAAGGCATTTGGATGGGTATATGAATAGGAAGGGTTTGGAGGGATATGGGCCGGGTGCTGGCAGGTGGGACTAGATTGGGTTGGGATATCCGGTCAGCATGGACAGGTTGGACCGAAGGGTCTGTTTCCATGCTATACAACTCTATGACTCTATGACTCTATATATTAATACAGCGCACAACAGGCCCTTCGGCCCTCGATGTTGCACCAACCTGTGATCTAATCTAAGCCCATCCCCCTACACTATCCCATCATCATCCATGTGCTTATCCAAGGATTGTTGAAATCTCCCTCATGTGGCTGAGTTAACTACATTGGCACGTGGGGCATTCCATGCCCTTACCACTCTCTGAGTAAAGAACCTGTCTCTAACATCCGTCTTAAATCTATCACCCCGCAATTTGCAGCAATGCCCCCTTGTACAAGCTGACGTCATCATCCTCGGAAAAAGACTTTCCCTGTCCACCCTATCTAATCCTCTGATCATCATGTATGTCTCTCAGAAGTATGTACTTCAGAAAAGCAATCAAACAACGTTTGACCCGAATATCTCTTGCTTGAGCCCTGTGCCTTGCTTTTTCTCAAATCCTAGCATTGTTTTGATCTTTATTTCCATTTTCCTCCCAATTCAGTACTGTGATCTTTGTTCACTGTGTGAAACATCTCAGGATATTTCACTGATGGAGCACAATGCAAACTTATTTTTCAATAGGTGCTATTGTCACATTCAAGTAATCATTCCTGGGTTTGTTCTTCAATGGGCCTTGCTACAAAGGTACAGTGTGACTCTCTCACTGCCTGTCCGATAACAGAAGAGCCTTGACAACACAGCAATGTTCTGTACCTAGAGTGGGGGGGTGGGGGGTGGGGGGGGGGGGGAAACATCCATTAAGACAGAGAGAGGGCGACAAAAGCACACAGTGTAACAACAAGACAGCGAATTACACAATAAGAGTCTGTTTGCTGCAGCGGGTCAATAAACGATTAGGAACATGAGCTGGTTCAAGTAATTGTGAGTACAAAGCCCCCTTGGCCAAGCCATTTTATTGTCTTGTCACTCACTCTTTATTGTAAAAAGATGGAAATCTCTCAGCCATGTTTGTCTTCGCTTTATTAAGTTTGCTTTATCTGCCAGGAAGCATACAGAATCTGAACCAAGGTTTCCCAAGTCATTACGGCCTGTGAGAATAGATTGCTCTGACGTGAATAAATAGGTTGACTTGCTCTAACATAACGCTGACCAGGACACACATTTTAATTACTGTTCTTGATGCCCTGTGTGAGGACTTTAACAGACCTATTTATTTTTCTTGTTGGATATTGTGGAATGCTGGATGTATATAATCAGGGTGAGTATTGAGAGTATGTTGCTCGGGTTAATATTTGGAACAACGTGATCAGGAATGGTGTTCTAGACCAAAGTGGTCAAGGTTGCTGTCCTAGAATGATGTGGTCAGGGTTGGTTTCTGAGAAGGATATGGTCAGAGTTATTGTTCTTGAACAATATGCTCAGGCTTGGTTTTCAGCAGCAATGTGATCAGTTCTAATATTCAGAAACAATATGCTCAAGGTCGGTATTCTGGAACAAACTGGCCCTGAATGACATTCTGGAACAGTGTGGTTAGGGTTGGTATTCTGGAAAAAGAAATGCAGAGAGTTTTGATGCTCTTGATAAATGTAGTGAGTGTTTATGTTCTGGAACAATGTGGAGAGTGTTGGTTTTCTGGAACAATGTGAAGAATGTAGGTGTTCTGGAACAATGTGGAGAGTGTAGGTGTGCTGCAACAATGAGGAGTGTGTTCATGTTCTGGAACATTGAGGGGTGTGTTGGTGTTCTGGAACAATGTGGAGAATGTTGGCATTCTGGAAAAATATGAAGAATGTAGGTGTTCTGAAACAATGAGGAGTGTGTTGGTGTTCTGGAACAATGAGGGATGCGTTGGTGTTCTGGAACAATGTAGAGCATGTAGATGTTCTGGAAAAAAGAGAAGTGTATTGATGTTCTAGAATAATGTGGAGAGGATAGGTGTTCTGAAACAATGAAGAATGTGTTGGTGTTCTGGAACAATGAGGAGTGTGTTGATGTTCTGGAATAATGTGGAGAGTGTGGGTGTTCTGGAACAATGAGGAGAGTCTCTTCTTCCTCAGGCAGCTGAGGAAATTTGGCATGATGGCGAATACCCTTACCAACTTTTATAAGTGCGCCATCAAGAGCATTCTGTCTGGATGTATCACTACCTGGTATGACAACTGTTACCATTCTAGATCGAAGACGGTTACAGAGAGTGGTGAACTCAGCCCGGACAATCATAAAGGCCAACCTCCCATCTATAGAATCCATCTACCAGGCCCGCTGTTAAGGAAAGGCCACCAGCATTCTCAAAGATCCATCCCACCCTGATAATGTATTTCTGCTATCTCTACCATCGGGGAGAAGGTACAGAAACCTGTACACACGCACTAGCCGGATTTGAAACAGTTTCTCCCCTACTGTTGTTAGAATACTGAATGGATTCACAAATTCTTAACATTCGCCTATACCTGTGTTTTTGTTTTTGCTGCTGTTTATCTATTATTTATTTATCTGTGCTACTTAACTAAGTGATCTCCCTGTATTGCTTGCAAAACAAAGCTTTTCACTGTGCCTCGGTACACATGACAATAAATTCAATTCAATGAGGAGAGTGTTGGTGTTTTGGAACAATGATTGGTGTGTTGGTGCTTTGTAACAATGAGGGGTGTGTTGGTGTTTTGGAACAATGAGGAGAGTGTAGGTGTTTTGGAACAATGAGGACAGTGTAGGTGTTTTGGAACAATGAGGAGAGTGTAGGTGTTTTGTAACAATGAGGGATGTGTTGGTGTTTTGGAACAATGAGGACAGTGTAGGTGTTTTGGAACAATGAGGAGAGTGTAGGTGTTTTGGAACAATGAGGAGAGTGTAGGTGTTCAGGGACAAGAGGAGTGTGTTGCTGTTCTGGAACAACGAGGGATGTGTTGGTGTTCAGGAACAATGAGGAGAGTGTAGGTGTTTTGGAACAATGTGGTAGCATTGGTCACCTGCAAGGCAGTGATGAATAGACTGAATCACCTATAATGAGTTATTAAAGTTTTTTTTGAGCATTCCTATGGCTTCTTTTGTCCATGCAAAGATCAGTTTGTGCTCAGGTGCTGTTCCAGATGCACCAGCAATGTTTGAATCCTTATTTTGCCCATAAGGGTGGCACAGTGGCTCAGTGGTTAGCACTGCTGCCTCACAGCGCCAGGGACCTGAGTTCGATTCCACCTTCGGGTGACTGTCTGTGTGGAGTTTGCACATCCTCCCCATGTCTGCGTGGGTTTCCTCCAGGTGCTCCGGTTTCCTCCCACAGTCCAAAGATGTGCATGCCAGGTGAATTGGCCATGCTAAATTGCCCGTAGTGTTAAGTGCATTAGTTGGACGGAAATGGGTCTGGATGGGATACTCTTCAGAGAGTTGGTGTGGACTTGTTGCGCCAAATGGCCTGTTTCCACACTGGAGGGATTCTAATCTAACCAAAACTGTTTGTTATGCCTAACAGATATTTATGTCATCAAGTGCAATGCGTGTCACATGCAAGTTTACTTTATCCTTACCTGATGCTCAGCCACAGCACAATACATCTATGTAGTTGATAATTTCACCTCACTGACTAACCTTGAGCAAAAAGAGCCCCACTTACTGTGAAATCCCCTACTGCTCGCCAGTTGAAATCAACTGCTCACAGTGCTAGAAAACTATAGCTCTGTCCTGCTTTTGTCCCTTTATTTGGTTCAAGAACTTAAATACTATGAAACAGAGTGAGACAGTCAATTAATCTGCAGAGTTTTGGGCTTCTCTACTCATGGCGCTCAGATTTCTGGACATTTTGATTGGTGGATTGGGAGTTTTAAAATGAATCTCTCTCCATATTCTTATCCCCTATCCTTAAGAAGATTGTGAGCTAATTTTTAACTATTTTAAAAATAATGTTTCTCCCATATTTCCAACTCCAAATTTCAGTTTGTGAAATAAGACATCAGGATAATTATAGAGAATCTTAGGTAGGGATGAGAATGAGAATACTTTGCAACACAGGCACACTCACAGACACACCAGGAGAGGCAGGAATCCAAATGTTTAGATAAATTATTCAATTAGCAACAACGTATGCTCTAAACTGTTAAACCAAGCCAGTTTACTGATGTCCTTGCTTTCAAATGGAATCCAAAGAGGAAAGTTGGAGTAGGCAGTGTGGAATGCCTTTGTTCATTGATGAGCTGACAATTCAAGAGCTCTTATGAAGTTTTTTTTGAACATTCCTTCAATGGTCTTCTGAATAATATTACTGAAATTTAAATTCTGCTTTACCACTTTGATGACTACTTGCAGAAAGCACACACACCACCTTTTGACCGTTTTATGTTGACCAGTTTGACCACTTTGACTCTGTTCATTTCTGTTCTTTCTGTGAATCCTTCTATTCTTTTCAGTCTGAGTTCAGTCCTTTCCACTGCTGAGGGCTTAACCTGGGTTATTCCTGTTGGCCATGGGACCCACTCCAGCCTTCTGCACCTTTACAGATCCTTATTGAAGTGATTCACTCTGACACCATTCTCCCCAACTCCCCAATCCCCAACTTCTCTTCTCCAGGAGTCACCTTTTCCTTTGTTGGGTCTATTTTTTTCAAGGTTATTTCATCTGGGTCTTCTACCAGACTCTAGTTTGACCACCCTCAAATCCTGTTGCTGCTTGGACTCTTTGTATTGCCTGTATGAGCTAGGCCTTTTGGGGTTACTATAACATGATCAGTTCCAAGTAGCAATCTAAGTATTGATGCTGGGAACACCAGAATGGTTGCTATGATTACGAGGGTGAAGACCAAGCCACACTGTAGCTGAACTCAGCAGATGGGCTCATTAATGTGCTCTCCACTCATTCCTCTGATGCAGGCTGTCAAAGCAGAGTCAGCTTTGGCACTCCCTTAAAACACAGGAAATTAGCTAAACTAACTTCACTAAGGTGAGGTGAGAGTCCCTTGACATTAAGATCACATTTGACCAAGTGTAACATCGAGGAACCTGAGCAAAATTGGAATCAGGGGGCAAACTCTCTGCTGGTTGGAGGCATACCTGGCACATAGGAAGATTGCTGAGGTTGTTTCAGCTCAGTTATCTCAGCAGGGGTTCCTCAGGCTAGTGACCAAAGTGTGAATGCTTACAGATGATTCATAGGATCCCTACAGTGTTGAAGCACACCATTTGGCCTATCCAGTCCACACTGACCCTGCAAAGAGCACCTCATCCAGGCACAGCCCCATCCCTGTGTTTCCCATGGCCAATCCACCTAGGCTACACATCTTTGGACTGTGGGAGGAAACCCACGCAGACACGGGGAGAATGTGCAAACTCCACACAAACAGTCACCCGAAACTGGAATCGAACCTGGGTCCCTGCTGCTGTGAGGCAGCAGTGCTAACCATTGAGCTACCATACTGCCCACAATGTTCAGCATCATTTATGACTCTTCAGATATTGAAGCAGTCCATGATAAAATGCAACAAGATCTGGATAATGTCCAGGCTTGGGCTGACAAGTGGCAAGTCACCATCGCTAATAAGAGACAATCGAATCGCCATCCCTTGACATTCAATGGCATTTCACTGAATCCCTCACAAGTGACAATCTGGGGGTTACCTTTGGCCTGCAACTCAACTGGACCTGCCACATAAAACAATGGTTACAACAGCAGGTCAAAGGCTAGAAATACTGTGGTGATAAACAGAACTCCTGACTCCTTCAAGTCTGTCCACCATCGACAAGCCACAAGTCAGGTGAGATGGAATAATCCCCAGTTGCCTGGATGAGTGTAGCTGCAACAACACTCAAGATAAGCAGCCTACTCAATTTGAGTCACATCCAAAGCACCTACTCCCTCCAGCACTGACTCTCAGTAGCAGCAGTGTGTACTCTTTACAAGGTGCACTTCAGAAATTCACCCAAAGATCCTTGGACAGCGGCTTCCAAGCTGACAACCACTTCCATCGAGAAGAACAAGAACAGCAGAAATATGGGAACACCGCCAGTTGCAGGTTCCCATCCAAATTACTCACCATCCTGGCTTGGAAATAGATTACTGTTCCTTCACTGTCGCTGGGTCAAAAACCTGCAAAACCATCCACAAGAGCATTTGGGGCCTACCCATTGCAGGTAGACAGCAACAGTTCCAAAAGGCAGCTCTACATTGTCTGAGGCCAACTAGAATCGGGCAATAAATACAGCTCAGCCAGTGATGCCCACATCCCCTGAGTGAATTAAACAAAAGCTCACCCTGGTATCTCTGGGTAAAGCAAGAGACTTGCTGTTTTCTTGGACAGGTCCATGGACAGTGTTCCCGTGAGAACAAAACTCCGGCAACTGTCAGCACATTTTTGTGGGTTGGTGCTGCTCCTCGGTTGCTGTCTGAACTGCTGTGCTCTTCCAGCACCACTAATCCAGTATCTGGTTTCCAGCATCTGCAGTCATTGTTTTTACCCAGACGTGGGAGAAACCCTGACTACATTCTGCAGCCAGGCTCCCTGTTGGTTCCACTCCTCGGTTGGGGTATCACATTCAGGACTGGTTTATGGTGGACTCTCATGATTCCTATCGCCTTTCTCCCTCCGGTATTCCAACAGGGAATTCCCCGCTGTATTGCAATGAAAACATACAGGTCTTCAGGTCTGTCCTCTGGAGCTCACTGTGGACATTTCACCCACCTCATTTATCTCCCCTGTCCCACATGTGGCTTCCTTTCCATCCATTCACCCCTCTTATCATTCACTGGCTATGTTTGGGGGGAGAGGAGGGCTTCTGAAAGGGTCGGCCTGAGTACTTCAGCTTATTGGTGCGATCCTAGCTATCAGCAGCCAGCAGTTTCTCTCATTGTGAGGTATCTCTCTGCTATGCTCAGTGCTTTCTTAGGTTGGAGGGGGATAGAAGATTTTTTTCAATTCCTCCAGCTGGCAATTTGCCTCATTTGTCAAAAGTGTAGATTAGTTTTACAGACTACGTGAACTCATCCAAAGTGATTTGCTTTCATCTTTTGAACTCCAGATAAGTCTGCGTGGGTTTCTTTCTGTCAACTCTTCTCTTGAATTACCTCATACACACTGGTGATGGCAGCTTTGGTCTGCTTTGTTCAGAGCTAGTGGACAACTCTGGGGTCAATGTGCAATCGGCCTGTTCAACTCCACCCCCCCCCCCCCCCCCCCCCACCCCCTTCCCCTCAGCTGCGCTTTCATAGAATCTCTACAGTGTGGAAACAGGCCCTTTGGCCCAACAAGTCCACATTGACCCTCCGAAGAGTGTCCCACCCATTCCCCTATTACTGTACATTTACCCCAACTCATGCATCTAACCTACACATCCCTGAACACTATGGGCAATTTAACATGGCCAATTCACCTGACCTGCACATCTTTGGACAGTGGGAGGAAACTGGAGCACCTGGAGGAAACCAACGCAGACACAGGGAGAAGGTACAAATTCCACAGAGTCGCCCGAGACTGGAATTGAACCCAAGTCCCTGGCGCTGTGAGGCAGCAGTGCTAACTACAAGGATCCTCATTTCTTGCACTATTGTAACTGTTCTGTCTGCTTTTCCAAGGTAGTGAAGAAGGACCTCACCCTTTTCAAATTTAAGAACAAACTGAGTGTATTAGAGGCTTTTAAAGCTTGACTCTGGAGGAGGAAGATTTCAACAGTTACTGAGTGGAGAGGAGTTTTCTCAACAGCCTCAATCTGTCACAGTTTTTACATAACTATAACTCCATTCCCAAATCTCAGAGCTGGAAAGCCCTTTATCTGTCTCCCTCTTTCTCTCCTTAAACTCTGCCATTATTTAAGACTTTCCGCCTCTTGTCGGGTGATGGGATGTTGATCTTGTTTCCAGTTCTAACTCTCCCCACTCTGGAATGGGACTCTGTCCTTAATACTCAGCCAGCTCTTTAAGGATTTCATTCCATTTTACTGTACTTTGCAGTTTCATTTACAATTCCATAGCTACAATCTTTAACTGGCCTGTTGTCAGAGTGACTAATATTTCAGTGATTAATCTGTCCTGTTCTATCAATGTTCTATCGTTTGAATGAAAATGTGCCATTTTCCAATGTTGGACTAAAAAGGTTTTGTTGCAGTTTGTTTGGTTTTACAAATTGTTTCAGCTCTCCAGTTTTCACCTTTGACTTCCAGTTAGTTTATTTCAGCTCATTTCAGACATTTGTCAAATCTATTGGCTCTGTCGTCATGGGTCTACCCCAAGCTTGAGGCTCCAATTGCTTTCACTATCAGACTGATAGTGAGTTTCAAAATGAACCTCTCTCCCAGTTTTCATGGCTTGTCCTTGAGCAGATTGTAACAGATTCCCCCTCATTTTTTAAAACAGTGGTGCCATGCATCCCCACTCTGTCAGTCTGTGGAGTCTGACTTTGTAGGGATCGCAAAAGCACTATGGCAATGTTTAACCAGCAGTGACTCCACACAATCTTAGACATGGGGAGATGGGGTGGGGGCGGGGAAGGATTGCAACATGGTTACATTTGCATATGTACAAGGAGAGAGAGAGAGATTGGAAAGGATAAACAGGTTACTCAAATAGCATTGAATTGAAATGAATTGAATTGAAGTAGCTCTATTGTCACGTGTATTCACTTATGATACCATCTTAGGTGCCTAGATACAGATTCATGAGTCCAAATGCATTGGAAAATATTAGACACATAAAGAAATAAAAAGTCTAACATTTCAGACCTTTAAAAGTGCAAACGCACAGAAAAAAATTAGAAAAATAAAGAAATAAAATGTTCAGAATAACAGTTCTTCCACGATAATATCATAAAAAAAGAAATTCAACAACATAATTACAAAAGATTGGGGAGATAAAGGTTTGTCTGTGTTTTTGCTTTGAAGATAGTGTCCAAACCAGGAATGAACAGCCTGGAATTCCTTGATTGATTGATTGATTGACTAGCCAGCATTTAAGGAGCTGAGGGCAATTTCTTCTCTTAAAAATTCCTTCAAAGATCTTTTGATGAATTTTGCTTGAATGTAGTTTTCCGCTTTGTTGTTTTGATGGAAGGAAGTTGACCACTTGCAGAGAGAATAAATACAGGCTTTAGACACCTTTGTAGCATTAAATTAGGGGTGTTTATAACATCAACAAGCATTGCGTGAAGCAACATTGAGCCATTAACTGTTTTTTTAAAATTGTTGTGGGAAAAGAATTTGCGTTCAGCCCTACAGGAGCCTGTAACCAAGCCTCCTTGCTGGTATTGGAGTGGGGAGGGATGATTAGATTAGATTACTTATAGTGTGGAAACAGACCCTTCGGCCCAACAAGTCCACACTGACCCTCCAAAGCGCAACCCATCCAGACCCATTCCCCTACACCTAATACTATGGGCAATTTAGCATGGCCAGTTCACCTAACCTGCACATTTTTGGACTGTGGGAGGAAACCGGAGCACCCGGAGGAAACCCACGCAGACACGGGGAGAATGTGCAAACTCCACACAGTCAGTCGCCTGAGGCGGGAATTGAACCCAGGTCCCTGGCGCTGTGAGGTAGCAGTGCTAACCACCGTGCCACTGTGCTGCCCACTGAGTGGGGATAGTTAGCATCAAGACAAGACATTACATCGTGCATAATAACTGCCTATAGACCATTTCAGAGGTTAAGTGAAATGTTATTAACATATCTTCTTACAGGATAACGTGCAGATATTTTGTGTTGCAGTTTTCCATGAAAACAATCAGTCTTTGTAAGTATGTAAGTTAGCTCACTGAGCTGGAAGGTTTGTTTTCAGATGTTTTGTCACCATCCTAGGTAATATCATCAGTGAGACTCTCCAGTGAAGTGCTGGTGGTATGTCCTGCCTCTCTATTGATAGATCTTGGTTTCTTAAGGTGGGTAATGTCATTTCTGTTTTTTTTTCAAGGGAAGGTAGATAGGATCTAAATCAATCTGTTTATTGATTCAGTCCTGGTTAGATTGCCATGCCTCAAAGATAAAAATCGCACGACACCAGGTTTTGTCCAACAGGTTTATTTGGAAGCACTAGCTTTTGGAGCGACGCTCCTTCATCAGGTGATTATGTCCACAACCACCTGACGAAGGAGCGTCGCTCCGAAAGCAAGTGCTTCCAAATAAACCTGTTGGACGACAAGCTGGTGTGGTGTGATTTTTAAACTTTGTACACCCCAACCCAACACCGACATCTCCACATCATGCCTGGAAGAATCAGTCTTTGGCGGCACGGTGCACAGTGGTTAGCACTGCTGCCTCACAGCGCCAGAGACCCGGGTTCAATTCCCGCCTCAGGCGACTGACTGTGTGGAGTTTGCACGTTCTCCCCGTGTCTGCGTGGGTTTCCTCCCACAGTCCAAAAGATGTGCAGGCCAGGTGAATTGGCCATTGCTAAATTGCCCGTAGTGTTAGGTAAGGGGTAGATGTAGATGTAGGGGTATGGGTGGGTTGCGCTTCGGCGGGGCGGTGTTGACTTGTTGGGCCGAAGGGCCTGTTTCCACACTGTAAGTAATCTAATCTAATCTAATCTTTGTGTCAGTTTATATTGTCATGATGTGGAGGAGCCCAGTGTTGGACTGGGGTGGACAAAACTAAAACTCACCCAACACCAGCTCACAGTCCAACAGGTTTATTTGGAAGCAAATAAATGGAAGCTGCAGGAGGCACTTACCTGACTGATTTTGATTCCTGAAGAAGCTTCTGGAAGGTCACTGTTACGGCCAGTGCAGTGATTACAGCAACCATTCTTTTTGGGATGGTTAATGGGTTATTAAAACAGCCAGTAATTAAGTATAGATGTGTATAATCATTTGCTTTCAATCAATTTACACCAGCATCAGAGATGTGAAGTTTGAATCCGTTAGAGTGTATTATTTCCCAAGATAGATTGACAACAAGGGTTTGGTTAGTCAAACAACTGACCCATGATTCCTTTCTGATTCCAGACACTTCATTCACAGCTGCACTGCACAGGCGCAGTGTCTGTTGGAGAAAGAAAGCAGATTGACGTCAATTATTGGAGCGCACTGGGAGAATGAGAAAGCAGATGTAAGGGTTGGCTCGAAGGATGTAACAGGGAGGGCATTCACCAGAAAGAACAGGCAGCTGTAAAACGGATAATTAAAAAGTCTCTCATTGGAATGGAGCTGAACATTGGGATTTCTGAAATGATATGAACAAATGAGAGACAGATCAAGGACAAATTCTAGGTATGAAAACAGGATGTCTCCTCAGACAGCAGAGTGCAATGTGTGAATGCAAACTGTTGAAACTGTGAGTTGAGAACAAACAGCAGCATCCTAAGTTTCATTTCATGTTCCTGAGGGACAGGAATGAGTTATTCAGTGGAGGAGGAATAAGGTATCACTAGGGTTGAGTGTGGAACATCAAATGCTACTTAGAATCAGCAATCATGAGGATATTTACATCACCTGAGGAGGCCATTCAGCCTATTAATTCCATGCTGACCTCTGACAGAGGGTTCAGTCAGTTTCAGTCGTCTCGTAACCCTGCCAGACGATTTTCTTCAAATGCCCATCCCATTTCTTTTTGAAACTATCGCTTATTTCCACATCCACAATCCCCAACGTTTCTGTTTAAAATCTTAAATGAGCATCTCCTCATCCTTGTACTATCAGTGAGTGGGAAGCAATTTCCCGTGTTGATTTGTTCCAGTCTCCCATAATATTGGAAACCTCCATCAAATCCGCCCATCAATCTCTGTTAATCCATGGAGATTAATCCCAGACTTTTCAACCTATCCTTGCAGCTAAAATCTCCCAGCCCTGGAACCATCTACTCTGAAACTTTTTGAAGACCTTTATAGCTTTCAAAAGTGCAGTAATGAAAACTGGGTACGTTAGTTTATACGTTTTTATCGAGAGAGGTTCGAGTTAATTAAGAGTCAGAACAGATATGTAAAAGTTAAAATCAACGAGGAATCAACAAGCCCTGCTGAAGGGCTTTTGCCCGAAATATCGATTTCGCTGCACCTTGGATACTGCCTGAACTGCTGTGCTCTTCCAGCACCACTAATCCAAAATCTGTAAAAGTTAAGTCAGGCTTAACTAACTTAATTGCATTTTGTGATGAAATAAGAGCCATCTTCATGAATGGAATGCAATAGGTGCATTTCATTTTTAAAAAGTGCTAAAGGTAAATTGCCTTGCAGTGCATGGATCACATTAAGTCAGTTGTGAAATCTAATGAAAAACTCACCCTTATTACAAGAGAAATTGAATCAAAAACTAGGGATGTTATGCTTCATTTATCCAAGGCATTGGTGTGATGATATCTCAGATATTGTACAATTTGGTCGCATTATTTAAGGAAGGGCGTAAATGCATTGGAGGTGCTTCACAGGAGGTTTCCTGGATTGATTCCTGGTGGAATGAGTGAGTTGTTTTATGAGGATAGTTTGGATAGACCGAGCTTGTTTCCACTGGAATTTAGAAGCTTAGAGGTTGACTTGAATGAAGTGTGTTGGATTCTGAATGGTCTTGACAAAGTGGATGTGGAAAGGTTATTTCTTCTCATGCATGAGTCCAGACTGATAGAGTACATGGAGTCCCCAGACTATGAATCGGTTCCTTTCCTGAGTCCATTCACAATTTAATTTGTACGCGATGTAGGAAAATATAAAACAGCCATTTGTAAGTATAGGAAATGTTTATATGTCAGATCTTTAACAGTACCTTCCTGACAATCTCCTCATTCTAATTGCATTTTCCAGCACTTGGCCAATTGCCCTATATGCCTTGGCTCCTAAATATTAAATGCTCTGAGGGTTTCTGCTTCTATCAACCTTATAGGCAGCGAGTTCCAGATTCCCACCACCCTCTGGCTGAAAAAGATCCCCTCTGGATACAGAACTGGCTGGCCAGAAGAAGACAGCGAGTGGTAGTGGATGGAAAGTATTCCATCTGGAGCTCAGTGACCAGTGGTGTCCCACAGGGATCTGTTCTTCGGCCTCTGCTCTTTGTAGATTTTATAAATGACTTGGATGAGGAAGTGGAAGGGTGGGTTAGTAAGTTTGCCGATGGCACAAAGGATGATGGTGTTGTAGATACTGTCAAGGGCAGTTGCAGGCTCCAACAAGACATCGACTAGATGCAGAGTTGGGCTGAGAAGAGGCAGATGGAATTCAACCTGGATAAATGCAAAGTGATTCAGTTGGAAGGGTGATTTTGAATGCTGAACCCAGGGTTAAAGACAGGATTCTTGGCAGTGTGGAGGAACAGTGGGGTCTTAGGGTCCACATGCATAGATCCCTCAAGGTAGCCACCCAAGTTGTCAGGGTTGTTAAGAAGGCGTATGGTGTTTTGGCTTTCATTAGCAGGGGATTGAGTTTAAGAGCCATGAGGTTTTGCTGCGGCTCTATAAAACCCTGGTTAGACCACACTTGGAATATTAGGTAAAAACAATGACTGCAGGTGCTGGAAACCAGATTCTGGATTCGTGGTGCTGGAAGAGCACAGCAGTTCAGGCCACATCCGAAGAGCAGTAAAATCAGGAATAAAGGCAGTGAGCCTGAAGCATGGAGAGATAAGCTAGAGGAGGGTGGGGGTGGGGAGAAAGTAGCATAGACTACAATGGGTAAGTGGGGGAGGGGATGAAGGTGATAGGTCGGAGGGGGGAGGGTGGAGTGGATAGGTGGAAAAGAAGATAGGCAGGTAGGACAAGTCATGAGGACAGTTATTGAGCTGGAAGTTTAGAACTAGGGTGAGGTGGGGGAAGGGGAAATGAGGAAACTGTTGAAGTCCACATTGATGCCCTGGGGTTGAAGTGTTCCGAGGCGGAAGATGAGGCGTTCTTCCTCCAGGCGTCTGGTGGTGAGGGAGCGGCGGTGAAGGAGGCCCAAGACCTCCATGTCCTCGGCAGAGTGGGAGGGGGAGTTGAAATGTTGGGCCACAGGGCGGTGTGGTTGATTGGTGCGGATGTCCCGGAGATGTTCCCTAAAGCGCTCTGCTAGGAGGCGTCCAGTCTCCCCAATGTAGAGGAGACCGCATTGGGAGCAACGGATACAATAAATGATATTGGTGGATGTGCAGGTAAAACTTTGATGGATTTGGAAGGCTCCTTTAGGGCCTTGGATGGAGGTGAGGGAGGAGGTGTGGGCACAAATTTTGCAATTCCTGTGGTGGCAGGGGAAGGTGCCAGGATGGGAGGGTGGGTTGTAGGGGGGCGTGGACCTGCCCAGGTAGTCATGGAGGGAACAGTCTTTGCGGAAGGTGGAAAGGGGTGGGGAAGGAAATATATCCCTGGTGGTGGGGTATTTTTGGAGGTGGCGTAAATGTCAGCAGATGATTTGGTTTATGCGAAAGTTGGTAGGGTGGAAGGTGAGCACCAGGGGCGTTCTGTCCTTGTTACGGTTGGAGGGGTGGGGTCTGAGGGCGGAGGTGCGGGATGTGGACGAGATGCTTTGGAGGGCATCTTTAACCACGTGGGAAGGGAAATTGCAGTCTCTAAAGAAGGAGGCCATCTGGTGTGTTCTGTGGTGGAACTGGTCCTCCTGGGAGCAGATACGGCAGAGGCAAAGGAGTTGGGAATATGGGATAGCATTTTTGCAAGAGATAGGGTGGGAAGTGGTGTAATCCATGTAGCTGTGGGAGTCGGTGGGTTTGTAAAAAATGTCAGTGTCAAGTCGGTCGTCATTAATGGAGATGGAGAGATCCAGGAAGGGGAGGCAGGTGTCAGAGATGGTCCAGGTAAATTTAAGGTCAGGGTGGAAGTTGATGAATTGCTCAACCTCCTCGCGGGAGCACGAAGTGGCGCCAATGCAGTCATTAATGTAGCGGAGGAAGAGGTGGGGAGTGGTGCTGGTGTAATTACGGAAGATCGACTGTTCTACGTAGACAACAAAGAGACTGGCATAGCTGGGGCCCATACGTGTGCCCATAGCTACCCCTTTGGACTGGAGGAAGTGGGAGGATTCGAAGGAGAAATTGTTAAGGGTGAGGACCAGTTCGGCCAAACGAATGAGAGTGTCAGTGGAAGGGTACTGTTGGGGACGTCGGGAGAGGAAAAAATGGAGGGCTTGGAGGCCCTGGTCATGGCAGATGGAGGTGTAGAGGGATTGGATATCCATGGTGAAGATGAGGCGTTGGGGGCTGGGGAAATGGAAGTCTTGGAGGAGATGGAGGGCGTGGGTGGTGTCTCGAATGTATGTGGGGAGTTCCTGGACTAGGGGGGATAGGACAGTGTCGAGGTAGGTAGAAAAAACCACTAATCCAGAATCCACACTTGGAGTATTGTCCAGTTCTGATCACCTCATTATCGAAAGGATGTGGATGCTTTACAGAGGGTGCAGAGGAGATTTACCAGGATGCTGTCTGGATTGGATGTCTTATGACGAGAGATTGAGTGAACTAGGGCTTTTACACTGGAGAGAAGAAGAAAGAGAGGTGACTTAATAGAGGTGTACACTTAATGAGAGGCAAAGATAGAGTAGATAGCCAGAGACTTTTCCCCAGGGCAGAAATGGCTGTCATCAGGTGTGAAAATTTTAAGGTGATTGGAAGAAGGTTTAAGGGAGATGTCAGAGGTAGGTTCTTTACACAGAGAGTGATGGGTGCGTGGAATGCACTGCCAGCGGGGGTAGTAGACTCAGATATATTAGGGACATTTAAGTGACTGCTGGACAAGCACATGGATGGCAGTGAATTGAGGGATGTGTAGGTTAGGTTGATTTTAAATTAAGATAAGTGCTCGGCACAACATTGTGGGCCGAAGGGCCTGTATTGTGCTGTACTGTTCTATGTTCTAAACCTTTTATCCCTTACCTTAAATCTATGTTCCCTGGTCATTAATCCTTCCACCATGTTAGCATTCACATACCTAAGTGTCAGTGCGTAGACCCATTGCTTTTTTGATACATGAATAATTTGGAAGTAGAAATAAAAAGTAAACATGCAAGATTTGGTAATGATGCTAAATTGGAATATAACCAACAACAAGGATGACATTAATCAATGGCAGCAGGACATATATGGGCTAGCTGAATAGGCAGTCAATGGCATTTAAGACAAAGAACTGGTAATTCATTTTAGCAGAGGGTTAGTGGAGGCATTATCGACTTAATAGCACTGTTCTACAAAGTGTGCAGCGACAGTAGGAGTTGTGGGTTAATGTGCATAGATCTTTGAAGTTGGTGGGATTTATGGAGAGAATGATAAAAGACATTTGGAATTTGGATTTTACAAACACATAACATTTGACTGAAACAAACAAACACAAACTGATGAAAGATAAAGAAACCTTCTGTACAGAGACTAATATTAAAAAAATAAGATTTGGGCCAAATAATTGTTAACTTTTGAAGAAAGAAAAGGACAGGAGAGGAAATGTGCCAGTTTTGTTTTTGATAGTATCACAGAGTCATAGAGATGTACAGCATGGAAACAGACCCTTTGGTCCAACCCATCCATGCCGATCAGATATCCTAACCTAATCGAGTCCCGATTCGGAGATGCCGGTGTTGGACTGGGGTGTACAAAGTTAAAAATCACACAACACCAGGTTATAGTCCAACAGGTTTAATTGGAAGCACACTAGCTTTCGGAGTGACGCTCCTTCATCAGGTGATTGTGGAGGGCTTGATCGTAACACAGAATTTATAGCAAAAATTTACAGTGTGATGTAACTGAAATTATACATTGAAGAATTGATTGTCTGTTAAGCCTTTCATCTGTTAGAATACAGTGATAGTTTCACTTCTTTCATGTGTAAATCACAAAAATCTTTTTTTAAAGTTGCATTCTCGGGTTAGCTGTTAACAATGGTGATAGCTAGACAATATGTTGAAGGTGTTTGCCCCCTGTGTTCTCTGTCTATGACCTGATGTTTAGATTGATTCCAATCCCCCACCCCAGACAGACAGACACACACACAGACAGACAAAGACCCACATGCACACATATATTTTGTGTGGTGAATTTGTATTTGCAGAGTTACATTGCACTTTGCTCAAAAACTACATACATTCATGTAGAACTCTGAGCTCAAAAACTGCATGAATTTATGTAAAACTCTGTTATCTCACTTTTTAGATTGGAATCAATCTAAACATCAGGTCATAGACAGAGAACACAGGGGGCTAACACCTTCAACATATTGTCTAGCTATCACCATTGTTAACAGCTAACCCGAGAATGCAACTTTTTAAAAAAAGGGTTTTGTGATTTACACATGAAAGAAGTGAAACTATCACTGTATTCTAACAGATGAAAGGCTTAACAGACAATCAATTCTTCAATGTATAAGTTCAGTTACATCTCACTGCAAATTTTTGCTATAAATCCTGTGTTACGATCGAGCCCTCCACAATCACCTGATGAAGGAGCGTCGCTCCGAAAGCTAGTGTGCTTCCAATTAAACCTGTTGGACTCAAACCTGGTGTTGTGTGATTTTTAACTATCTAGTCCCATTTACTAGCACTTGGCCCATATCCCTCTAAACCCTTCCTATTCATATACCCACCCAGATGCCTTTTAAATGCTGTAATTGTACCAGCCTCCACCACTTCCTCTGGCAGCTTATTCCATACATGTACCACCCTCTGTGTGAAAAAGTTGCCCCTTAGGTCCCTTTTAAATATTTCCCCTCTCACCCTAAACCTATGCCCTCTAGTTCTGCACTCACCCACCCCAGGGAAAAGACCTTGCTTCTTTACTCTATCCATGCCCCTTATGATTTTATAAACATCTATAAGGTCACCCCCCCTCCCCCCCTCCCCCCAACCTCCCCCAGCCTCTGATGCTCCAGGGAAAACAGCCCCAGCCCATTCAGCCTCTCCCTATAGCTCAAACCTTCCAACCCTGGCAACATCCTTGTAAATCTTTTCTGAACCCTTTCAAGTTTCACAACATCCTTCCTATAACTGGCATCCTGGTACACTTTGAGGGTTGGCACTCGACACATGCAGTTGTCACTCTGTTCTTGTTTACAAGCAGTGAGTTCCAGAGATATTGAGAGGGAGTCTTCTCGAAACTTGTCAGGAGAACTGCTGCATGAACGTCCCAGTGCTACTGCTGGGTTCGAAAACAGCTGGGGAAGCACGAGTTTGTGAGTCTTCTCTTTAGCAGGCTGCGCTCCACGTGACTTCTACAAACAAGATTCCAAACTTTGCACAATTCCTGGCAGCCCAGAAATCCACGTGTGGGTTCTCTGCCAACAAGTCCAAACAGTCCCACAGTCTGTGAGGAATCAGCTGTTTGCTCAGCTAATTGTCTCTTTCAGGAGATATCTTTGAACAGAAGTCAAAAATGACCCTTCAGTAACTTCTTCAAGGGGAAAACGAATCCAGGCATTGCTGTACTCTTTCAAATGAACACATTTTCTCAATCTTTTGAGAACTAGACCTCAAAGTAATGATAAGAATGGAAGCACCTTCATAACAGGAGCATCCTATTCCAGCCGGAGCCATGGAGTAGTTGCCTTTAACTGTTTAGTGCGAGCAATGGGGGGGGGGCTTTGCTTCAAACAATATGGTCTCCCATTAAATGTGTCTTGGGCCTGTATGTTGTGAATGGAAAATGAGCCTCTAATAGCTGCATCGGAAATAGAATCCTTTTTGTTTCATGTGGATAAATGAGATAAACAGACAGCTGCTCTCTGGAGATAGCCCTAAAGTTCAGCCGAAGGTGACTTGCCTTTGTTTACCAGCCTGCGTGCAGTCAGAATCTAATCAGATCAGGTTTGTTTCTCTAAGTCTCTAGTTGCTCAAAATTAGATAGCTGGAAGCCAGCCATACATGAGTAAACATAACTAATATTGACACAACAATTAAGGGCGTGTTATATCATACACAAAAAAAAAGGACATGATTTCTTTAATCAGCCTGTCTCGAATAAAGCCACATCGTCTTCAAATAAACAGAGCTAACGTTGAAAGGTTGCATTTATCTGTATCCACCTGGGTCAGATGGAATGGTGTTGCCTTTTATCTCACCTGCTCGTTTTCACTGAATGTTTGTGAGACAGAATTCCAGAGAATGGAACTGGGACGTGTGGGGGGTGGCAGTTAAATGGGAGTTAAGTGGAGCATTTTCCAATGAGGTACAATATGCTGCCATGGCTGGTTTGCAGCACAGAATGATGCCAACCACATGGGTTCAGTACCCACGCTGGCTCAGGACGCCATGAAAATCCCAGTTTGTTAGCCTTGCCCCTCGTCTAAGGTGTGGTAACCCTCAAGTGAACCTCGCCACCGATGATCTCTTCCTAATGAGAGAGCAGTCTATGGTCCTCTGGGACTATGGCACATTTGCCTTCAATCGTTCAGGATCTCATGAAAAGCCATTAGGGCAAAAGAACATTCAAGGGCTTGTTCACATCATTTGACATTTGGAAATCAAAATTGTGTCTCAGAGGGAGTTTGAGTTGGAATATTTTGTGCTGAGATGCAGAAGCATTACAGATGGTCTCTGTGTTTCATGTTGCATGCCATATCTGATTACTGTAGCTCTGGGAGGAGCTGATGAGTTCTGACATTTTTGATATTGATTGTTGGAACATGGTACAGCAGCAGCTGGAAAAGGTATGAGGGCCGTCACATTGAACGAAGGTGATGAGAAAAAGCCCAGCGGAGATCGGAAGCTGGATTTTTATCTAGTCCATGATCATGTTGAATCAATCACCAATCAGTCACCAGATTAGCAAACAGCCGCAATAGATTGTCAAAGACACTTGTATTTTTTTAATCAAGCTGTAGGTCTTAGTGATGGAACATTTAATATCTTCAACTTCTGCACTACCTTCCCTGATCGCTGACAGCACATCCTGTTGAGCATCTGCAGACCCTGTGTTCAGACCTCTAACCTCAGTCAGGGACAGACTCCACTCACTGCGAGATTAGAGTGGTGCTGGAAAAGTACAGCAGGTCAGGCAGCATCAGAGGAAGGGCTTTTGCCCGAAATGTCGATTTTCCTGCTCCTGCTGTGCTTTTCCAGCACCACTCTAATCATGACTCTGATCTCCAGCATCTGCAGTCCTCAGTTTTGTCGACACTCACTTCTAACCCCATATGCTTATGTAGGGACCACTTATAGATTAGTGGCTGTCATTGCCCCCTCCCTTGGGGGAAAGGCTCCAAGTCAGAGGAGCCGGAGTTTGTTATCTGAGCATTTAATGATGCAGAAGTATGGATCCACTGCCTCCTGGGATTCAGAGCATTGTATCAAACCTGCTCTTGCTCCAGCACTTGGATCTGCCTTGAGAAAATCTCATTCTCTATTTCCAACCTTCCCATCTGGCCCTCAAAAGCCACCACGCGATGCCTCCTCACATTCCTCCTTGGCTTCTGTCTCCATCCAAAACCGACAATCTACCTGAGATCCAGTGATCGTGTCCTCTTCTTCTGAGTTGTGTAGGTCATTCAGTTCCGCCTCTGTTGGGGGCTGCTTAACAATTCGATTGGTTGGAAGCTTTCAAGGATGGGATTTCAAGTTTGAGCCTCACTTTGCGAAGGCCGGCTGGGAAGCATTAGGCTCTGTGAGCTGGCCTTGTTTAATATCAGTCAGTTAAGGACCAACTTTCCTTCCAGGGCATGAGTAAGCAGTACAGCACAGCCTCATAAAATTCAGCCCAGTCATAAATCTCTGATGTTTCAGTGTTTAGCACAAGTCCATATCACTGCGCAGTCACAGAGGATACCATTTGTGATTGTTGCATACGAGGTGGGGAATTGCAGAGAACTTGCTGATGAATGGAAGCTGCAGCCAGGGCTGGGATCACGGTGAAAGAGGCTTGATATCATGGATAAAGGAGCAATTGGTCTGAACAAGCTGAGGAACAAAGAAGGGGGCAGGTGAAAAGGGATGAAAGAAAATATTCAGTGGGAGAGAAAAAATAATGGCTTGACGTTACCTTTGCAATTCTGGATGATCCTCTAGTGATGAGCATCTTTAGCAGAGGTGAGCGGGGTCGAATGTGTGACAACTCTAACCAGATTTGGGAACAAAAGGTTCCAACGGTTTGTTGCATCATATGTATTCAAGGGACAAAGGCGGCGATCTTGCTTCGATGAATGATCAGGGTGTGAGGGAAGAAGCATTTTGTGAGGGACAAGGGCATGGTACTGAGGTTGTCTTTGAACAAATGGATTTCAATGTAGCTTTGTCTAACCACTTGAATATTTTCATACAGGGCTCCAAGAGGAGCAGAGTAGGATCAATTTACTGCAGCCAGTAGAAATAGGAAAGAGCTGATCACCTTATTGGGATTGTATTATAGACCCCTCCAATAGTCAGTGGGAAAATGAGAAACAAATTTTTAAGGAGATCTCAGCTATCTGTAAGAATAATAAGGTGGTTATGGTAGGGGATTTTAACTTTCCAAACATAGACTGGGACTGCCATAGTGTTAAGGGTTTAGATGGAGAGGAATTTGTTAAGAGTGTACAAGACAATTTTCTGATTCAGTATGTGGATGTACCTACTAGAGAAGGTGCAAAACCTGACCTACTCTTGGGAAATAAGGCGGGGCAGGTGTCAGTGGGGGAGCATTTTGGGGCCAGTGACCATAATTCTATTAGATTTAAAATAGTGATGGAAAAGGATAGACCAGATCTAAAAGTTGAAGTTCTAAATTGGAGGAAGGATAATTTTGATGGTATTAGGCAAGAACTTTTGAAAGTTGATTGGGGGCAGATGTTCACAGGTAAAGGGATGGCTGGAAAATGGGAAGCCTTCAAAAATGAGATAATAAGAGTCCAGAGAAATTTCCTGTTAGGGTGAAAGGAAAGGCTGGTAGGTATAGGGAATGCTGGATGACGAAAGAAATTGAGGGATTGGTTAAGAAAAAGAAGGAAGCATATGTCAGGTATAGACAGGACAGATGGAGTGAATCCGTAGAGTACAAGGGCAGTAGGTGTATACTTAAGAGAGAAATCAGGAGGGCAAAAAGCGGACATGAGATAGCTTTGGCAAATAGAGTTAAGGAGAATCCAAAGGGTTTTTACAAATTCAATATGGACAAAAGGGTAACTATGGAGAGAATAGAACCCCTTAAAAATCAGCAAGGTGGCCTTTGTGTAGAGCTGCAAGAGATGGGGGTGATACTAAATGAGTATTTTGCATCAGTGTTTACTGTGGAAAAGGACATGGAAGATATTGAATGTAGGGAGATAGATGGTGACATCTTGAAAAATGTTCATATTATAAAGGAGGACGTGCTGGATGTCTTAAACTGTGTAAAAGTGGATAAATCCCCAGGCCTGATCAGGTATACCCTGGAACACTTTGAGAAGTGATTGCTGGGCCTCTTGCTGAGATATTTGTATCATCGATAGTCACAGGTGAGGTGCCGGAAGACTGGAGGTTGGCAAACGTGGTACCACTGTTTAAGAAAGGTGGTAAGGAAAAGTCAGGAAACTATAAACCAGTGAGCCTGACGTCAGTGGTGGGCAAGTTGTTGGAGGGAATCCTGAGGGATAGGATGGACATGTATTTGGAAAGGCAAGGACTGATTAGGGATAGTCAACATGGCTTTGTGCATGGGAAATCATGTCTCAAGAAATTGAGTGAATTCTTTGAAGAAGTAACAAAGAGGATTGATGGGGGCAGAGTGGTGGATGTGATCTATCTGGACTTCAGTAAGGCATTCAACAAGGTTCCTCATGGTAGACTGGTTAGCAAGGTTAGATCTCATGGAATACAGGGAGAACTGGCCATTTGGATACAGAGCTGGCTCAAAGGTAGAAGATGGAGGGTGGTGGTGGAGGGTTGTTTTTCAGATTGGAGGCCTGTGACCGGTGGAGTGCCACAAGGATCGGTGCTGAGTCCACTACTTTTCATCATTTACATAAATGTGCACATTGGAGGTATAGTTAGTAAGTTTGCTGATGACAACAAAATTGGAGGTGTTGTAGACAGCGAAGAATATCTTAAAGTACAACGGGATCTTGATCAATTAGGCCAATGGGCTGACGAGTGGCAGATGGAGTTTAATTTAGATCAATGAGAGGTGCTGAATTTTGGTAAAGCAAATCAGAGCAGGACTTATGTACTTAATGGTAAGGTCCTGGGGAGTGTTGATGAACAAAGAGACCTTAGAGTGCAGGTTCATAGCTCATTGAAAGTAGAGTCACAGATAGATGGGATAGTGAAGAAGGTGTTTGGTATGCTTCCTTTATTGGTCAGAGCATTGAGTACATGCATTGGGGAGGTCATGTTGTGGCTTTACAGGACATTGGTTAGGCTGCTTTTGGAATTCCGTGTGGAATTCTGGTCTCCCACCTATTGGAAGGATGTTGTAAAACTTGAAAGTTTTCAGAAAAAAATTAATAAGGATGTTGCCAGGGTTTGAGTTACAGGCAGAGATTGAATAAGCTGGGACTGTTTTCCCTGGAGCATTGGAGACTGAGGTGTGACCTTATAGAGGTTTATAAAATCATGAGGGGCATGGATAGGGTAAATAAACGTGGTCTTTTCCCTGGGGTGGGGGAATCCAGAACTAAAGGGCATGGTTTAAGGTGAGAGGGGAAAGATATAAAAGGGATCTAAGGGACAATCTTTTCACACAGGGGTGGTGTGTGTATGGAATGAGCTGCCAGAGGAAGTGGTGGAGGCTGGTACAACTACAGCTTTTAAAACACATCTGGATGGGTACATGAATAGGAAAGGCTTCAAGGGATAGCGGCCAAGTGCTGGCAAATGGAACTAGATTGGGTTGGGATATCTGGTTGGCATGGATGAGTTGGACCAAAGGGCCTGTTTCCGTGCTGTACATCTCTATCACTCTATGACTCTGAAAGCCAGCAAAGGGCATGATGGGTAAAAAATGGTTTATTTCTGCCTTGTACCATTGTGTGGTTCGAATTGCATTGAGATTTACAATTTCAATGAGACAAAGCTGATGATACTTGAACATTAAATCACAAAAGAAACTTGTGAAATTGCATCTGAGATTGTTCTTTCAAAGAATGCCTATTTTTGCTTAGCAATAGTAATTTGCATGAATACCACATTCCTTCTTGGTTAATATAGTTTAAAGTAGGCTGATGTAATGCATGCAGAGAATGGTCACATAACTGTAACCATAAGCCTTTTGAGAGGATCTTACTCATTACATTTATAGAACTTGATTCTCTTGTTTATCAATGTTCTTTGAAAAGTTCCAGATGCATTGATGAGCATATTGACAAACCAATCACAAGTAGACAATCAGTGGTTGGTGGGACCAAAATGAATGATGTTTTTGTTGTTATGAAAATATTGAAGGTGGATGACTTGATAAGTCATTAGCATTGTGATTGAAAATAGCCCAAATATTCCAGTGACCGGAATGTGGTCGGAGCAGCATTGATTGGAGATGTGCGTGGGGACCATGTGGAATCTCCAGTGCTCAGCAAAGTGAGTGTTTACCTGTGTTTGCAATTTTCTGAAAGCCCATTCAAGTCGGAGAATTTGGAGGGTTCTGCAGCTGAAGAGGGTATGACATAGGACACTAACCTGAAGAACTCTTGCAGTAAAGTCCTCAAACAGTGATGATTGACCTCAACACCCACCACCATCTTCCTTTTAGTCAGGCATGACTCTGCCCAGCAGAGAATTTTCCCTCAGTTCCCGTTTCAGCTTTACTCAGGCCATTTTATGCCACACTCAGTCAACTGCTCCTTTGATAGTAAGGACAGGAAGTGTCACCCCATCTCTGGAGAGCAGAGTGTTGTACCCATGCCTGGACCAATGATATGATGAGGGCAGGAGCTGAATAGCCCTTGCAGAACCCAAACTGAGTGCCAATCAACAGGTTATTGCTGAGCAAGTGCCACTTTGCTGTTAACACCCCCCTTTCATTACTTTGCTGATGATTGAGTGTGGACAAATGGGATAGTAATTGGCCAGCTGGATGTGTTCTGTTTTTTTTTCATAAGATTTTGTCTTTTGACGTACCTGGGCAATTTCCACACTGCTGGGTCGGTGCCAATGTTGTAGCTGTAAGGGAGCAGCTCGACTGAAGACACAGCTAGTTCTGGAGGACAAGTCTTCATTGCTGTTGTCAGAATACAGTCTGTGTCCATAACCTTCTGACATTTCCTGATGTCATGTGGGGTGAACTGAATTGATTGAAGACTAGCGCCTGTGATGCTGGGGACCTTGGGGAAGGCTGAGAAATATCATCCAGTTGGCGTTTCTGACTGTAGGTTGTTGCAAATGCTTCACCCTTACCTGTTGGGCTGGTGTGTCGGCCTCACTGCTCGCTGACAATGGGGAAATTTGTGGAGCCTTCTCTTATTGATCCTTATTTACTGGGCCACCGCCATTCCCAATTGGAAGTGGAAGGTCGACAAAACTTCTGTCTGATCCATTTATTGTGGAATCACTTGGCTCTGTTGCTGGCATGCTGCTTCCTTTGGTTGGTGTACAAACACATCTTGTAGCTACAGTAGGTTGGCACCTTATTCATATGTCAAAAAGTAACTTGGGCATAAGCCCTTCATCAGGAATGTGGTGGGGGAAAGGGGGCTGAGAGATCAATGGGAGGGTTCAGGGTGGGGCTAGGGGGAAGGTAGCTGGGAAGGTGATGGATAAATGCAGGAGGGAGTGATAGTGATAGGTCAGAGCGGATAGATGGGAAGAAAGATGGAGAGGTGGGACAGATCAAGAGGGCAGTGCCGAGTTGGAGGGTTGGATCTGGATTGAGGTGGGGGGAAGGGAGAGGAGAAAACTGGTGAAGTCGATGTTGATGCTGTGTGGTTGGAGGGTCCCAAGGCGGAGGATGAGGTGGTCTTCCTCCAGGTGTCGGGTGGCTAGGATTTGGCAGTGGAGGAGGCCCAGGACCTGCATGTCGTTAGCGCAGTGGGAGGGAGAATTGAAGTGTTCAGCCACAGGGCGGTGAGGTTCTTTAGTGCGTGTGTCCCAAAGATGTTCTCTGAAACGATCCGCAAGTTGGTGTCCTGTCTCCCCGATGGAGGTGAGGTGTTTGCATGTGCAAGAAAATCTCTATCAGATGTGGATGGATGTGCTGTTCCTGGCCTACCTTGCTGCACTCTTGTTTTGAATCAGAGTTAATCTCCCAATGGGACAGTAATAGAGTAAGGGACATTCAGGGCCACAACGTTGTAGTTGAATACAGTTCTTCCACAATTGATCATCCACAGTTAGATCTGGTCCATTTAGCGTGGTCGTAGTAACATCTGACACAGTGTAAGATATCCTCAACGTAAAGACTGGACTTTATCTCCAGAAGGCCAGTGAGGTGGTCACTCCTGCTAATACTGGCATAGACCGATGCATCTGTGACAGGTAGATTGGTGAATACCAAGTCAGGAATGCTTTTTCCCTCTTGTTGCTTCCCTCATCACCAGCTGCAGACTGAGTCCGGCAGTTAGGCCTTTTCGGACCCGACCAGCTCGTTCAGTCGTGCTGCTGCCAAGCCTCTCTTGGTTTTAGGAATGGAAGTCTTCCACAATATACCCAGAGTATGTTCTCGACCCTAATCACCCTCAGATGATAGGTCATAACCACCAGAAGGTTTCCTTATTCACATTTGATCTGATATCATGAAATATCACAACTGGAGACCGGTGTGTTCTTTGGGGAGGCAATGACCGAGTGCCATTGTCGTTGGATAGTTAATCCAGATGGGGACCTGGGGTCAAATCCCATCATAGCAGATGGTGAAAGTTAAATTCAGGAAAAAGAAACTCTGGAATTAAGAGTCTAATGAATACCATGAATTAATGTTGAGAAACTCATCTGCTTCACTAATCCTTTTTAGGAAAGGAAACTTAGCTGGTCTGGTGTCCATGTGACTCCAGAGCCACAGCATTGTGGTTGACTCTTAACTGCCCTCTGGGCAATTGGTGCTGGCCCAGTGAATGATGCTGAGTGAATTTTAAAAAGCCACGGTATTGAGAATCAATGTTGAAGATTTCCAAGGCAACTCTACACAGTATACCACTGTGCTGCCCCCACTGGTGGGTTTGCCCTACTGCGAGGAGAGGACATACATGGGAATGCTGATGGTGCTGGCAGGGACATTGTAAGGCATGAGTCTGTCAGACCCATGATATATCTGGGAGACATTTCAAATGGGAACTTTGGGACAGCAGACGTGGCATTTACATCCGACCAGTTTGGATTACATCTGAACCCAGTACAAATAGGATACAGAAGCAATGAGTTGCATTTCTGGAGTTAGAAGACAGGTCGTACGTTGGGAGGATTTATAGGAATTGGTAGGCTTTGCTTAGTCCTAAAAATGTGATCCCGGAGCCTGTAACGGAGATCCCGGAGCCTGTAACGGAGATCCCAGAGCCTGTAACGGAGATCCCGGAGCCTGTAACGGAGATCCTGCGGCCTGTAACCGAGATCCCGGAGCCTGTAACGGAGATCCTGCAGCCTGTAACCACGATCCCGGAGCCTGTAACGGAGATCCTGGAACCTGTAACCGAGATCCCGGAGCCTGTAACGGAGATCCTGCAGCCTGTAACCACGATCCCGGAGCCTGTAACCAAGATCCCGGAGCCTGTAACGGAGATCCTGGAACCTGTAACCGAGATCCCGGAGCCTGGAACCAAGATCCCAGACGATGTCAAGCTGGTGGCTCAAGGAGCAGCAGAGAAAAAACAAGAAGAGGGGGCTCGATGGACTCTATTGCAATAACATCTTGCATTATATTGAATGTTTCAAGATGGCACCCAGAGTGTGGGAACACCTTGTCTGTAATGCTCGACACAAAACTCTTCCTACTGTATCTTGATATACATGTGACAATAAATCTAAATCTAATCGAAAGCATCTGTGGCATTCACAGCAGCCAGGGAATGGGCAGCTTGGAGTTTAGTTACAGTCTCTCTATTTCATGGAATCTACCAGCAGGAGGCAGTGTTGCTGGAACGGATTCTTTAAAAGAGCTACCCCAACTCGTCCTTCTGCCCTGCTTTACTTTGCCGTACCCTTTTCCCTCCTGAAGTTTTAGACTCTGAATAGAACCATACAGGTGGCATGGGATAACCATGACTTTGGGAATATTGTGCAAAGGAGGGCAAAGCATGAAGGCTTCACAGACACAATGCATCTCAGGGATTTATGCCTGTCATTCATTCACTCATCTCTCATACGAGAGAAAATAAACAATAAAGAGTGGAAAAGAACTCACGGAGTGAATGCAGAGGAGTATAATTGTAAAGTTTCCTGACCACTTGATTCGTTTTGATGTGAGGGATGGTGGCAAGAGTAGTTTAATGCAGTCAAAAATCGGCCCTTGGGTAACGTCAGGAGAAAAAGTCTGATTAATACGGAAAATCGTTCATTCACCAGCCACAAAGAATCAGTCAGACCTCTCAGGGTGGCACAGTGGTGTCAGATTTGAGCAAAATGTTTCTGGAACTGAGCAGCCCTGGATATGTTCAAACTGTTCCAGCTTGTAACACAAACCAGGAGCTTCCCAATCCTGCTGCTTCTTTCAAGAGAAGCTCGTCAGGGCCTTTCGTGCTGAACTGCACTAAGTGTGGGCGATGGTCTGTCATTTACTCTGACGGGAGATGGGGAAGCCATTCTGCAGAAGTATCAGCTCAGACAGTTTGTGCTTCTGTACTTCCAACCTGCTTACCTTCGTGTGATTAACTGGTGATTATTACAGATCAGAGAAAGCAGCCAGTGTGGCTTGCAGACAAATGATCAGGTTGAAGGTGTTTTCATGCCTGTGGATTCTCAGTTCTCTGTGCAGTCTTGTACAGGCAGATGTCATCGAGTCATAGAGATGTACAGCATGGAAACAGACCCTTCGGTCCAACCTGTCCATGTTGACCAGATATCCCAATCCACTCTACTCCCACCTGTCAGCACCTGAAACATATCCCTCCAAACCCTTCCTATTCATATACCCATCCAAATGCCTCTTAAATGTTGCAATTGTGCCAGCCTCCACCACTTCCTCTGCCAGCTCATTCCATACACGTACCACCCTCTGCGTGAAAAAGTTGCCCCTTAGGTCTCTTTTATATCTTTCCCCTCTCACCCTAAATCTGTGCCCTCTAGTTCTGGACTCCCTGACCCCAGGGAAAAGACTTTGTCTATTTATCCAATCCATGCCCCTCATAATTTTGTAAACCTCTATAAGGTCACCCCTCAGCCTCCGACGCTCCAGGGAAAACAGCCCCAGCCTGTTCAGCCTCTCCCTATAGCTCAAATCCTCCAACCCTGGCAACATCCTTGTAAATCTTTTCTGAACCCTTTCAAGTTTGACAACATCTTTCCGATAGGAAGGAGACCAGAATTGCACACAATATTCCAAAAGTGCATTCTACATATTCATTTATAATTAGAGCAAGGTGTTAGATCATAATCTCTTATCACCACTGATAAATACTTGATCAAATCCAACTTTCCCCGTGAAATGATGTAATTTACAAGACAAAGTCCCTCAGCTTTAAACCTTTTGCAGCTTTTGCTGTAAAAGGCTCACTCCTGTGAAAATTTGAACTTTAAATCAATTTCTGGCTGTAGGCAGGTTTTTAATCCAAGATCAGACCGTTCCTGTTTTCCATCTCAATGGGAAAAATTCAGTCCCTCATTTTAAACTATTAAAACACACTGAGATACAAGAATTGTCGTGTCCCTGGCAGTTGGCTGCACATCTTAGACAGACCGAATTATCTTCAAACAATGGATTTATAATTAATGTCGTCCCGCAAATAGGCTTATTTACAATACTTGTATGATTTTCCACATAGCCTTAGCTCAGATCTTCACCAGGATCTTCTGTTTTCTCAGCACTTTAGCTTCACTCACAGACACAAGCAAATAAATAGAGACATGACTAATTAATCAAACACAGATCAAATCAACCATTAAACATTGCAGAAACTTTCCAGAATTCAAACAAGCAAGATTTCACTTTCATTTCTGCTTTATTCATTTGGGGATCAACATGAGAATTCCAGAATCTCTGGAGCTTATGGAGTTGAAAGATTGGTCTTTTAATGCCTTAAAATAGTTGACCTGTCAGCCTCTTTAAATATAAGGACATAACACAAGAACTAAGAGCAGGAGTAGTCACTTAGGGACCTCAAAAGGGTACTGCCATTTGGTATAACCATGGTTAATCTCCTCTTGACCTTAACCCCTGCTCTCCATTATCCTTTAACCCATCACTGACTAAATATCTCTCTATCTCCTCTTCAAATTTACTCAATATCCCAACATAAGTGCCTTATTTTAGGAAAGCTATTTGGTATAGGCAGGTGGGCTGAAGGGCCTGTTTCTGTGCTATAAATCTCTGTGACTTTATGACTCTATGCCAGTCTGGGGTAGTGAATTCCATAGATCCATGGCCCTTTGTGAGAAGTCAATTCTCCGGAATCTCTGCTTTCGATCTGCTACCCCTCATCCTAACCCTATGACCTCTCATTCTAGATCGACTCACATGAGGAAACATCCTCTCCACATCTGGTGCTATCACTATGGCTGGCCTGGTGGCTCAGTGGTTAGCACTGCTGCCTCACAGGGACCTGGGCTCAATTCCAGCCTTGGGTGACTACCAGTGTGGGTTTCCTCCTGGTGGTCTGGTTTCCTCCTGCAGCCTGAAGATGCACAAGTTAAATCGGTTGGCCAAGCTAAGTTGCCCATAGTGTATGGGTTAGGTGGATTAGCCATTGGAAATGCAGGGTTATAGAAGGTGGGTCCGATGGGATGCGTTTTGGAGGGGCAGTGTGGATTTGATGGATCGAATGGCCTGCTTCCACACTGTAGTGATTCTGTGACCTAATTTTTCAATCCTTTTTAGCACCATATATATCTCAATTAGCTTTCCTCTTGTTCTTATAAAATCTTCTTTCTCTGGCATGAACTCTAAACAGCTTTTGAACAAAATGAACAGACCTTATTTGGGATATGACTGGGATTCCTCATGTGATTAGGATTACCAGCAACAACTTGAAAATTGAGACATCACCCATCGCTGGTATTTTCCATCCAGTTAGTTAGCTATCTCCTTCCTGCATTTTCCCAAAAGACTATCATGTGGCCCCATTGAAAATTCAATTATTTGACATTTCTTTATACACTCAGTCATCTGTTCAACAGGAATGAGCAGGGCGGTTCAGTCTGCTTTTGATTCCATGTTGACTTTTTTTAACATTTTCTGCCTTCAGCTGACCTTTCCTTGTGTTGCATACAAGGCACAAACAAGTTGTCACATTTGACTGTCAGGGTATTAAATTTAATTTTGCGCAATAATATGGACAGGGCTTGTCGTAGGTCTGTCAGCAGGTCACTCAAAACGCGTAAAGGTTAAACATCTACAGCTCCGGGATTGCAGTCATTTGGAGAAGACGACAGAAAAAGACAGGAACTGGCTCCATTTGGAAAAGAACAGTAAATCTGTGCTGCTGAGGAAGGGACTTAGAGCCATTGACTTTGTGCAGTAAGCGTTCAGTAAGAGGTTCAAGGAGCTAGCAGCTACATAACTAACAGAGCAGTTGGATATCTCTATGCAGTTAGAACTGTGGCAGAGGTTATCAGAGTTGGTAGGCAGCGAAATGTTAGGTATAGTGTCCAGGAAAAGGCTGGGGGGCTGAGAGGCCGATGAAGAACTTTTATGCCATTAGTAGCTCAGTACAGCAGGGAGCCAGGTTGAAGGAGAGAAACAAGCAATATTTGCTATGTGTGAATATGACAGATTACAGCTCAGGAATCAAAACTGGGGTCATCAGAGGAGCCTCAAAGACTGCTCCTCTATGGACAGTCTCAAAGACTGCTCCTCGACCGACACTCGCAGAGAATGCTCTGCTGTGGAGTATATTTTGGAATGCAGTTTCTAGACTCCAGGGCCTGTAAGCCCAGGACAAGAAGGTGAACTGGAAGAACGTGAGCAGGCTTTGAGACAGTCCATAGAGGAGCAGTCTTTGAGACTGTCCATAGAGGAGCATCTTTGAGACTGTCCATAGAGGAACAGTCTTTGAGGGATTTTCAAGGCCTGGTCATTAAAAGTGAAGAATTGGAATCACTCGTGAAGTTTAAGGAAGATTTAGTGACCAATATTGTGACTAACATCCTGTAGAATTGTTGTGAAATTAATGAGTCCTGCCTTCATTCTATTTGTTGTTTGATGTAGCCTGTGAGTGTTCACCCATTATTTGTCTCATGGTATGTTTGAGATGTTGATGCATCAGTTAATCTATTCTTGTGCAGTCTAAACCTTCGATTCTCAATACAGTCATAGAAATCTTTGCATTTTGCTTTCAATAAACTTTTTCACTAATAAGGTAATTATTTTTTAGTTGATTAAAAATCCTGACAGTCTTGTTTTGAATTCTAAAGCATGTCCGGCCTAATTATGCAATGCCAGCATTCTAGTTATTTTTAGAATTTACCATCGTCAGTGGTGGATTTGGACAAGGAAGGAATCAAACAGCCATCTCACCTTAGAACCCTAGAATGATAGAATTCCTACAGTGTGGAAGCAGGCCATTTGGCCCATCAAGTCCACACTGACTCTCTCAAGAGCATCCCACCCAGACCCACCCTCCTATCCCACCCCTGGAACCCTGCATTCCCCATGACTTACCCACCTAGCCTGCACATCTCTGGACACTATGGAGCCGTTTAAAACAGCCAACCCACCTAACCTGCACATCTTTGTACTTGGTCACAACAGTCCCTCAATGCTCTTCTATAAGTGTGTTCAATCTGTGTTTGAGCACCTTTCCTTCCAGTGATATTAAATGCAGTGCTCAGATTTTATTCTCTCTCCCTTTTCCAATACAGGAACAATGTCTCTGGCACCATCCCCTTTCTATTGAATGTCTGTGTCTCTATTATCTTCAGTAAAAACTGACATACAATAGTTATTCAATATGCTTTGCACTTATCATTTAAGTTCTGAGACTCTTTACTTCACTGAATGTGTCCTCAGAGGTGACAAAAAGATCTTTCATCTTGCTGTGTGCTTCTGTTTAATAGTAATTTAAAATTAGCTTGAATTGAGCTTTGTTGCCTGAAACTATCTGTTAGAGACTATTGGGATTTAGTGTTTCTTATGCCTCTCCTGCCAAGCTCTGAAGACAAGGCAACATCATGCACCTTTGAGTCTAGGCAGCTTCAATGTTCGCCTTTTCCAAATCGCTTGTCCAGGCAGCCATGCAAGGGCAGTAGATAATCCCGTCTAAGCTCACTAAAGTTCCGAGGCTGCATTCCCATCATCCCTCATAGATGGATGGACGCTGTGTTTCGTTGTGAACTATTGCCTCCCCGGTGTATCAGGGCCACACTCACCTCCCATGGGAGAGTGACAGCTTCCCTGTGGAAGTTGCCTCCTTGCATTGGACACGGAGGCAGAATGTGGGGAGCATGGAGACATTAACAGATTGTTCAAGCCTGCTGTATCCACTCATCTCCACCTAAACAAATGCCAGCCAATTCCTAACAACCATTGCAGTGTGTGAGTGAAGTGCTGAGGCTGTCAGCTCCTGATTCATGGGAGGCTGCACTCCCAGTAAAACTGAAGTTATTTTGAGTCTGTTGACCAATGCAGTATGAGGAGCTTGCAGCCTCTTGCACACCATTAAACTAACACTAAGAGAATTTATAAACAGCTTGCATCATTCCGCTGCTACCTAATACTGTGAAGTCATCAGAACAATGCTGTAGAACAATTTGACTACAGCAATTAGATTCACTGCACAATAAAACCTGAATTCAGATCAAAGCAGCGCAATTAGATTATAATTGCAAGCAGCACAGTCAATAGCAGCTATTGTGGACAGCAATCCTTCACCAGTAAATAGAAAGTAGCGATTTAGATCGACTCTTTTATCCTGAATAATACTCAGCAAAACAACTGATCTACAGGTAAGTAGAAAACAATGCCTGACGAACAAGTGAGTTGGGAAAGTGAGTTGAAATCCTCTTGCCTCCCTCACTCCTTTTAGTAATTTTGTAGGCCATTTATTTTATAGCACCACACCTTGAGACTAAAGAATTATCCTCATGAATCAGAGATTGTATTAAATCCTTCCATGCCTGTCGGTATTATATCTTACTCCTCTGACTCTGCCTCTTGTGTATCTCCCTCCTTTTGGCCCATCATAAACATCAGTTCCCAAATCTCCATGCCATCACACCCACTACCCCTCCACCCATAACCCTTAAGTATTGTCACTTCTCCATCTTATTTTCTTTTCCTTTAAGACCATGCTTAGAACCTACCTATCCCCTAAAATGGTTTCGGTCACCGTTCCTACTTCAGCTTGGTTTCACTTTCACTCCAGGTTCTATGATGTGCTGTGTAACATTTTCTATGTCAAAGGCAATAACTGAATGCAAGGTGCTGTTGTTGCTGCAATCTTCTTGCCTAGAGTTTGTCTGGAACTGGGATGTTTTTGGGTATTTATATTGGTGAATGCGTTGCCTTGTTTGGTCGTGACTCACATGACTAAGATCCTGCATTTTATCTGTAGCCTGTGGCAAGCTCACATAGGGCAGTGTGGTGGTCGATTGTTTTACAAAATAATCTCAGGAGCCTTGAAATACAGGCCAATGATTGTTTTTTGAGCCGCTGTTGGGAGAGTCTACCCCAGGGAGGATTCCAAGGTCCTACCTCAATAAGGCTTCATCAGATGTTGTAGGTCATGTAGACAGTATGTTACTCGAATACCAAGATGGTCTGTTTTAGGTCTCACCAGTCCTTATCTCCAAGGTGCCATTCCATCTCCTGTCTGAAACCTAGGCTTTACTCCCAGCCGTGAATAAACCCCATTGCTTTGCCTTTCTCTGAGTGGGGCAGGATCATCCTCACACCCCATTTTGAAAAATCAGGCCTTAGGGTGAATGCTGGTTCAGTCATGTTGTATTCTCACTTCAACATCTCAACGTGTTGATGCGGTTCAGCTAATTTTTCTTTTAACCTGAGTATTTTTCTTGAATAAGAATAAATGAAAATGGATCTTAATGATCTGTATGACTATCGCTCATGAAGTTAACTAATACCCTTGACCTGATGGTAATTGCAACTGGAGCTTCATGGGGATTTACAGGTTAGTTCAGCTCCTCTCCAAAATGCCCCCGAGCAGCAGTGTGTGAGAAGAGGATGCCTTTGAGATAAAATTTATTGTGACAACCATTGTGCATGGGCTCACTCAAAAAGATTAGCCTCCTCAACATGGCAACGAAAGACTGCAATAGGATTGGAGTCCAGTAGGTGGCATCCCGCCTCAAGGAAGGGCACTTCAAAAGGAGCACATTAGGATTATGCAGCTTGAACCTGAATAAGGTTTATTTCAAATAACATTTGAGGAACATGAAGGAGGGCTGTCCAGTCTTTTTGTTCCAGCAGTGGTGAGAACTAGCTGCCTGAACCCTCCATGAGAATAATAAGTGGCTCCATGTTGATGAGCTCCCGTGAGGCTCAATGAAGGAAGATGCCTGAATGTTTGCACTCACTCTCTGGTTCCCAACTGTGCCTGTCATAGGAAAATAGAGTTCCGTCTTGGTTCCTCGGAAGAATGCATGTTGTTCCGCTTGTTGTGAAGGACATACCTAACTGAGAGAATGCAGAGTGTGATGGTAGGAAATGTGCCCAAGTCAGTTCCAAATCTTTTGTGTGTCAGCTGAGCTTCAAGCAGTAGACGCAATTGGAAGATTGTGGCTCAGATTCACTTCCAAAAAGACCACAGTGTGGAAGCAGGCTCTTCAGCCCACACCAACCCTCCAAACAGCATCCCACATAGATCCAACTCCCTACCATCATTGGATTGTGGGCAACACGGTGGTTCAGTTAGCACTGCTGCCTCACAGCACCAGGGACCTGGGTTCGATTCCAGCCTTGGGCGACTGTCTGTGTGGAGTTTACACATTCTCCCTGTGTCTGCATGAGTTTCCTCCAGGTGCACTGGTTTCCTCCCACAATCCAAAGATGTGCAGATTAGGTAGATTGGTCATGCCAAATTTCCCATCATGTTCAGGGATGTGTAGGTTAGGTGCATTAGTCAGGGGTAAATGTAGAGTAATTGGAGAATTTTGAAGGGTCGGTGTGGACTTGTTGGGCCGAATTCCACACAGTAGGGATTCTAAGGTACCTCTGAACTTCCCACGGCCAATCCACTTGGCCTGCACATCTTTGGACTGTGGGAGGAAACTGGTGTACCCGGAGAAAACCCACGCAGACATGGGGAGAATGTGCAAACTCCACACTGACAGTGGCCTGAGGGTGGATTTGAATGCAGGTCCTTGGTTCTGTGAGGCAGCAGTGCCAACCACTGAGCCACTGTGCTGTCCTAGAGTCAAGAACAAAACTAAAATAAATGTGCCACCCCTTTGCCTTCTTGGGTGGATATGAACAATCCAATGATATTCTTCTGAAGGTTTCCCAATTCCCAGGACATTATTTATCCTTCAATTTACATCTTAAAAACAGATTACCCTGCTACCCCCATATTGCTGTTTGTGAGAGTTTGCAGTGCACAGATTAGCTGCCACATTTACGACAGTGACTGCACTGAAAATGCTTCATTAACTGTGGAGCACGTTAACATGTCCAGTGGTGAGGCAAGGCACGAAACAAATGCAATTCTGTTTTTTCCGTCATGTGCTGAAATAAAACAGGGAGGATATCTGGGCTTTTCCAGGTCACCCAGGCAATCAGTGGAAGGGACAAAGACAGAAGATGTTGGGAAAACTCAGCAGGTCTGGCAGCATCTGTGAGGAAAACTGAGGAGGGGTCACCGGCCCCGAAACATTAACTCTGACTTCTCTGCACAGATGCTGCCAGACCTGCTGAGCTTCCCCAGCATCTTCTATCTCTGTTTCTGATTTACAGCATTCGCTGTTCTTTTGGTTTTTTAGTCATTGGAAGGGGGTGAGCTTAATTCTATTCCTCAATGACCTGTTCCTGCCCCGACTCCACTTTGGGAATGGTTTGAATTCCATTGATCCTGACTCAAATTCCGAACGTACCCGAAAACCCAAATCCTATCCTCACTCGGAGTAAAATTGCCCCGGCTTCCAGCGAGCAACCACATTTTGAACACGCGATAAATAATATATGCTCTCCATCAAAACGCCTTTCCATTTTCCACGCAGGATGACTTTTCTAACATGACAGGACGGTAATCATCTGTGAAGCACTGCTGATGCCTGAAATACAATTTCCTCATCATTTTCCCAGTTAACGTAATGTGAGGTTAAAACACAGTTCAGTAACCCTGTGTTTCCTTTTGCTTGATTTATGCACATTTAAAAGCATTGCCCAGCGCAGGGCCCTGCCTCTGCTCGCTCTGCTTGCAGGAACTGGACGCTCGGTAAAGGATCCCATTGCATTTGAAAGGCGAGCTACCCCATCTGAGACTATGGGTCCGTTATTTGATACTGAATTGCTAATTCCTTACATTTTGCGGAACCGGTGCCTTCACTTGCAAGGTTTGGGGGCGCACTGTCCTGTGGTGATGGGAGGGAACTCCGTGTGACTGGTGCAAATCTGAAATCTATAAAAATTAAGAATAGTGGGAATGAACAGCAGGCTTCCTCAGCAACTCCTCAACTTCAAGTGTCTTTGCTCCAGCCGATGAATTGACGGTGCAATTCCAACATGTTCTATCTTCATTTGTTGGGTAAATTCCCAGTCTGTTTCCTGTAATTATGTATATCAGTGTTCTATTATTACTCAGTGGGACAGCACAGAGACAGCCGAATCTAAGGAAAGTCTTATTCTCTGCCACCCGATACAATTTCTGTCTAATTGCTGCAGCTCTCAATTTCAACTGAGAAAAAAAAACTTATCCCTTCTTTAATAATACAGCAAAATATTGCAGATTTTGCTGATAAGTGTTTTTATAACACAGACCAAAGCAGTTAGAGATTCAGTTATTGAACCTTGGCAAGTAAGAATCGTTTTTTTTGTGTGTATCATAGTGATTTATCCAGAATCAATTATGGTGGGTCTCACAATCAGCTAATCCTTTAAAAGCTGTTTAAGAAACTTTGTTGATGGTAATTACTTCAGACGTACGTGCTGTGATTGTTCTTGCTTTGTGACAAAGATGTTTGACAGGACTAAATGCGCTCTTAAAGGGGCATTGCTCGCCTAATTTGGGGTGGCACGGTAGCTCAGTGGTTAGCACTGCTGCCTCACAGCGTCAGGGACCTGGGTTTGATTCCAGCCTCTGGTGACTGTCTGTGTGGAGTTTGCACATTGTCTGCATGGGTTTCCTCCAGGTGCTCCAGTTTCCTCCCCAGTCCAAAGGTGTGCAGGTTAGGTGAATTGGCCGTGCTAAATTGCCCATAATGTTAGGTTCATTGGTCAGAGGGAAATGGGTCTGGGTGGGTTAGTCTTTGGAGGGTCAGTGTGGACTGGTTGGGCTGAAGGGCCTTTTTCCACACTGTAGGGAATCTAATCTTGACATTGTACTCGTAATCTGACATGTTTCCATTCCCATAAAGGTTCCGTAATGCTCTCACTGTGCTGTTTGTCCTCAATGAACATGAATGGGTTGATTTCTCTCTGTTTTCAGGCATGGGTAGATTAGTGGCACTTGGACCAGAAACCATACAGGCCCATTCCTGTTGACACCCCATCCAGCATGATTGACGAGGAACCTGCCGTTCATTTGTACAGTTTCCCCATTGATTTTGTTCCTCATTCTCTGCCAGTCACAAATTCTCTCTTCACCTTAATTCAAAAGATGGGCTCCTCAATTTGGAATCTGACTGCTGACCCAGCCAGTGATCTTCCACACTCTCTGGGATTAGTTTAAAAGATTACATCTCCGGCCACTGCACTTAAACAAAAACTTCAGAGTCATCAGCAGCTGTGTTCATTGCTCACCGAATGCACAACAATCTCATCACCACACCCCGCACACCACACTCTGCTCACCACACCCCGCTCACCACACCGCGCTCACCACACCGCGCTCACCACACCCTGCTCATCACACCCCGCTCACCACACCCCGCTCACCACACCCTGCTCACCACACCCTGCTCACCACACCCTGCTCACCACACCCCGCACACCACACTCTGCTCACCACACCGCGCTCACCACACCCTGCTCACCACACCGCGCTCACCACACCCTGCTCATCACACCCTGCTCACCACACCCCGCTCACCACACCCTGCTCACCACACCCTGCTCACCATACCCCGCACACCACACTCTGCTCACCACACCGCGCTCACCACACCGCGCTCACCACACCCTGCTCATCACACCCCACTCACCACACCCCGCTCATCACACCCTGCTCACCACACCCTGCTCACCAAACCCCGCTCACCATACCCCGCTCACCACACCCTGCTCACCACACCCCGCTCACCACACCCTGCTCATCACACCCTGCTCAACACACTCTGCGCAACACACCCCACTCACCACACTCTGTTCACCACACCGTGATCACCACACCGCGCTCACCACACCGCGCTCACCACAACATGCGCACCACACCCTGCTCACCACACCCCGCTCACCACAACCTGCTCATCACACCCCGCTCACCACACTCTGCTCACCACACCCCGTTCACCACACCCCGTTCACCACACCCCACTCACCACACCCCGCACACCACTCCCTGCTCACCACACCCTGATCACCACACCCCGCTCACCACACCCTGCTCACCACACCCCGCTCACCACACCCCGCTCACCACACCCCGCTCACCACACCCCGCTCACCACACCCGGCTCACCACTCCCTGCTCACTACACCCCACTCACCACACCCTGCTGACCACACCGTGCTCTCCACACCCTGCTCACCACACCCTGCGCACCACACCCTGCTGACCACACCCTGCTGTCCAGACACTGCTCACCAGACACTGCTCACCACACCCCACTCACCACATACTGCTCACCACACCCCGCTCACCACGCCCTGCGCACCACACCCTGCTCACCACACCCCACTCACCACACCCCACTCACCACACCCTGCTCATCACACCCCGCTCACCACGCCCCGCTCACCACACCCTGCTCACCACACCCCACTCACCACACCCCGCACACCACTCCCTGCTCACCACACCCTAATCACCACACCCCGCTCACCACACCCTGCTCACCACACCCCGCTCACCACACCCCGCTCACCACACCCGGCTCACCACTCCCTGCTCACCACACCCCACTCACCACACCCTGCTGACCACACCGTGCTCTCCACACCCTGCTCACCACACCCTGCGCACCACACCCTGCTGACCAGACACTGCTCACCAGACACTGCTCACCACACCCCACTCACCACATACTGCTCACCACACCCCGCTCACCACGCCCTGCGCACCACACCCTGCTCACCACACCCCACTCACCACACCCCACTCACCACACCCTGCTCATCACACCCCGCTCACCACGCCCCGCTCACCACACCCTGCTCACCACACCCCGCTCATCACACCCTGCTCTTCACACCCCGCTCACCACACTCTGCTCACCACACCCTGTTCACCACACCCCGCTCACTGCACCCCACACACCACTCCCTGCTCACCACACCCCGCTCACCACACACCGCTCACCACACCCTGCTCACCACACCCTGCTCACCACTCCCCACTCACCACACCCCGCTCACCACACCTTGCTCACCACACCCCACTCACCACAACCTGCGCAGCACACCGTGCTCACCACACCCCGCTCACCACACCCTGCTGACCACACCGTGCTCTCCACACTCTGCGCACCACACCCTGCTCATCACACCCCGCTCACCACACACAGCTCACCACATCCCGCTCACCACATCCCGCTCACCACACCCGGCGCACCAAACGCTGCTCACCACATCCTGTTCACCACACCCCGCTCACCAGACACTGCTCACCACGCCCCACTCACCACATACTGCTCACCACACCCCACTCACCACACCCTGTGCACCACACCCTGCTCATCACACCCCGCTCACCACACCCTGCGCACCACTCACTGCTCACCACACCCTGCTCACCACACCCTGCTCACCACACCCTGCTGACCAGACACTGCTCACCACATCCTGTTCACCACACCCCGCTCATCACACCCCGCTCACCACACCCCACTCACCACATACTGCTCACCACACCCCGCTCACCACACCCCACTCACCACATACTGCTCACCACACCCCGCTCTCCACACCCTGCGCACCACACCCGACTCACCACACCCGGCTCATCACACCCCGCTCACCACACCCCGCTCACCACACCCCACTCACCACACCCTGCTCATCACACCCCGCTAACCACACCCTGCTAACCACACCTGCACACCACACCCCGCTCACCACACCCTGCGCACCACACCGTGCTCATCACACCCTGCTCACCACACCCCGCTCACCACACCCTGCTCACCACACCCCGCTCACCACACCCCGCTCACCACACCCTGCTCACCACCCACTGATCACCACACACCACTCACCACACCCTGCTCACCACACCCCGCTCATCACACCACGCTCACTACACCCTGCTCACCACACCCCGCTCACCACACCCCGCTCACCACCCACTGATCACCACACACCACTCACCAGACCCTGCTCACCACACCCTGCGCACCACACCCTGCTCACCACTCTCCACTCACCACACCCCACTCACCACACCCCACTCACTACACCCTGCGCAGCACACCGCGCTCACCACACCCCACTCACCACACCCTGCTGACCACACCGTGCTCTCCACACCCTGCGCACCACACCCTGCTCATCACATCCCGCTCACCACACACAGCTCACCACATTCCAATCACCACACCCGGCGCACCAAACCCTGCTCACCACATCCTGTTCACCACACCCCGCTCACCACACCCTGCTGACCACACCGTGGTCTCCACACCCCGCTCACCACACCCCACTCACCACACACAGCTCACCACATCCCACTCACCACACCCGGCGCACCAAACCCTGCTCACCACATCCTGTTCACCACACCCCGCTCACCACACACTGCTCACCACACCCTGCGCACTACACCTTGCTGACCTCACCCTGCTCACCAGACACTGCTCACCACACCCCACTCACCACATACTGCTCACCACACCCCGCTCACCACACCCTGCTCACCACACCTCCTCAACACGCCCTGCTCACCACACCCCGCTCACCACACACTGCTCATCACACCCTGAAAACCACGCCCCGCTCACCACACCCTGCTCAACGCACCATATACACCACACCCCGCTCCCCACACCCTGCTCACCACTCCTCGCTCACTACACCCTGCTCACCACACCCTGCTCAACAGAACCCGCTCACCACACCCAGCTCACCACACCCTGCTCACCACACCCTGCGCAGCACACCTTGCTCACCACACCCCGCTCACTACACCCTGCTGACCACACCGTGCCCTCCACACTCTGCTCATCACACCCTGCTCGCCACACACAGCTCACCACATCCCGCTCACCACACCCGGCGCACCAAACCCTGGTTCACCACATCCTGTTCACCACACCCCGCTCACCACACACTGCTCACCACACCCTGCGCACCACACCTTGCTGACCACACCCTGCTCACCAGACACTGCTCACCACACCCCACTCACCACATACTGCTCACCACACCCCACTCACCACACCCTGTGCACCAAACCCTGCTCATCACACCCCGCTCACCACACCCTGCACACCACACCCTGCTCACCACACCCTGCACACCACACCCTGCTGACCAGACACTGCTCACCACATACTGCTCACCACACCCTGCTCACCACATACTGCTCACCATACCCCGCTCTCCACACCCTGCGCACCACACCCTGCTCACCACACCCCACTCACCACACCCTGCTGATCACACCTCGCTCACCACACCCCGCTCACCACACCCTTCTCATCACACCCCGCTCACCATACCCTGCTCATCACACCCTGCTCACCACACCCTGCTCACCACACCCTGCGCAACACACCCTGCTGACCAGACACTGCTCACCACATACTGCTCACCACATACTGCTCACCACACCCCGCTCACCACACCCTGCGCACCACACCCTGCTCACCACACCCTGCTCACCACACCCTGCGCACCACACCCTGCTGACCAGACAATGCTCACCACATACTGCTCACCACACCCCACTCACCACTTACTGCTCAACACACCCCGCTCTCCACACCCCGCTCACCACACCCCGCTCACCACACCCGACTCACCACAGCCTGCTCATCACGCCCCGCTCACCACGCCCCGCTCACCACACCCTGCTCACCACACCCCGCTCACCACACCCGACTCACCACACCCTGCTCATCACGCCCCGCTCACCACGCCCCGCTCACCACACCCTGCTCACCACACCCCGCTCACCACACCCGACTCACCACACCCTGCTCATCACACCCCGCTCACCACACCCCGCTCACCACACTCTGCTCACCACACCCTGCTCACCACTCCCCACTCACCACAACCCGCTCACCACACCCCGCTCACCACACCCTGCTCACCACACCCTGCACACCACACCCTGCTCATCACACCCTGCTCACCACACCCTGCTCATCATACCCCGCTCACCACTCCCCACTCACCACACCCCGCTCCCCACACTCTGCTCACCACTCCCCACTCACCACACCCTGCTCACCACACCTTGCTCACCACACCCCGCTCACCACACCCCGCTCACCACACGCTGCTCACTACACCCTGCTCATCACACGCCGCTCACCACACCCCGCTCACCAGACACTGCTCACCACACCACACTCACCACATACTGCTCACCACACCCCGCTCACCACACCCTGCGCACCACACCCTGTGCACCACACCCTGCTGACCAGACACTGCTCACCACATACTTCTCACCACACCCCGCTCTCCACACCCCGCTCACCACACCCCGCTCTCCACACCCTGCGCACCACACTCTGCTCACCACACCCCGCTCACCACACCCCGCTCATCACACCCCGCTCACCACACCCCACTCACCACACCCTGCTCATCACACCCTGCTCACCACACCCTGCGCACCACAGCCTGCTCACCACATACTGCTCACCACACCCTGCTCACCACACCCCGCTCACCACACCCTGCGCACCACACCCTGCTCACCACACCCTGCTCACCACACCCAGCTCACCACACCCAGCGCACCACACCCTGCTCACCACATACTGCTCACCACACACTGCTCACCACACCCTGCGCACCACACCCTGCTGACCAGACACTGCTCACCACATACTGCTCACCACACCCCACTCACCACTTACTGCTCACCACACCCCGCTTTCCACACCCTGCTCATCACACCCCGCTCACCACACCCCGCTCACCACACCCTGCTCACCACACCCTGCTCACCACACCCCACTCACCACACTCTACTCACCACACCCTGCTCAGCACACCCCGCTCACCACACACCGCTCACCACACCCCGCTCACCACACTCTACTCACCACACCCTGCTCAGCACACCCCACTCACCACTCCCCACTCCCCACACCCCGCTCACCACACCCCGCTCACCACACACCGCTCACCACACCCCGCTCACCACAGCTTGCTCACCACACCCCGCTCACCACACACCGCTCACCACACCCCGCTCACCACAGCTTGCTCACCACACCCCGCTCACCACACCCCGCTCACCACACACTGCTCATCACACTCTGCTCACCACACCCTGCTCACCACTCCCCACTCACCACACCATGCTCACCACACCCTGCTCACCACTCTCCACTCACCACACCCCGCTCACCACACCCCGCTCACCACAGCTTGCTCACCACACCCCACTCACCACAACCTGCGCAGCACACCGTGCTCACCACACCCCGCTCACCACACCCTGCTGACCACACCGTGCTCTCCACACTCTGCGCACCACACCCTGCTCATCACACCCCGCTCACCACACACAGCTCACCACATCCCGCTCACCACATCCCGCTCACCACACCCGGCGCACCAAACGCTGCTCACCACATCCTGTTCACCACACCCCGCTCACCAGACACTGCTCACCACGCCCCACTCACCACATACTGCTCACCACACCCCACTCACCACACCCTGTGCACCACACCCTGCTCATCACACCCCGCTCACCACACCCTGCGCACCACTCACTGCTCACCACACCCTGCTCACCACACCCTGCTCACCACACCCTGCTGACCAGACACTGCTCACCACATCCTGTTCACCACACCCCGCTCATCACACCCCGCTCACCACACCCCACTCACCACATACTGCTCACCACACCCCGCTCACCACACCCCACTCACCACATACTGCTCACCACACCCCGCTCTCCACACCCTGCGCACCACACCCGACTCACCACACCCGGCTCATCACACCCCGCTCACCACACCCCGCTCACCACACCCCACTCACCACACCCTGCTCATCACACCCCGCTAACCACACCCTGCTAACCACACCTGCACACCACACCCCGCTCACCACACCCTGCGCACCACACCGTGCTCATCACACCCTGCTCACCACACCCCGCTCACCACACCCTGCTCACCACACCCCGCTCACCACACCCCGCTCACCACACCCTGCTCACCACCCACTGATCACCACACACCACTCACCACACCCTGCTCACCACACCCCGCTCATCACACCACGCTCACTACACCCTGCTCACCACACCCCGCTCACCACACCCCGCTCACCACCCACTGATCACCACACACCACTCACCAGACCCTGCTCACCACACCCTGCGCACCACACCCTGCTCACCACTCTCCACTCACCACACCCCACTCACCACACCCCACTCACTACACCCTGCGCAGCACACCGCGCTCACCACACCCCACTCACCACACCCTGCTGACCACACCGTGCTCTCCACACCCTGCGCACCACACCCTGCTCATCACATCCCGCTCACCACACACAGCTCACCACATTCCAATCACCACACCCGGCGCACCAAACCCTGCTCACCACATCCTGTTCACCACACCCCGCTCACCACACCCTGCTGACCACACCGTGGTCTCCACACCCCGCTCACCACACCCCACTCACCACACACAGCTCACCACATCCCACTCACCACACCCGGCGCACCAAACCCTGCTCACCACATCCTGTTCACCACACCCCGCTCACCACACACTGCTCACCACACCCTGCGCACTACACCTTGCTGACCTCACCCTGCTCACCAGACACTGCTCACCACACCCCACTCACCACATACTGCTCACCACACCCCGCTCACCACACCCTGCTCACCACACCTCCTCAACACGCCCTGCTCACCACACCCCGCTCACCACACACTGCTCATCACACCCTGAAAACCACGCCCCGCTCACCACACCCTGCTCAACGCACCATATACACCACACCCCGCTCCCCACACCCTGCTCACCACTCCTCGCTCACTACACCCTGCTCACCACACCCTGCTCAACAGAACCCGCTCACCACACCCAGCTCACCACACCCTGCTCACCACACCCTGCGCAGCACACCTTGCTCACCACACCCCGCTCACTACACCCTGCTGACCACACCGTGCCCTCCACACTCTGCTCATCACACCCTGCTCGCCACACACAGCTCACCACATCCCGCTCACCACACCCGGCGCACCAAACCCTGGTTCACCACATCCTGTTCACCACACCCCGCTCACCACACACTGCTCACCACACCCTGCGCACCACACCTTGCTGACCACACCCTGCTCACCAGACACTGCTCACCACACCCCACTCACCACATACTGCTCACCACACCCCACTCACCACACCCTGTGCACCAAACCCTGCTCATCACACCCCGCTCACCACACCCTGCACACCACACCCTGCTCACCACACCCTGCACACCACACCCTGCTGACCAGACACTGCTCACCACATACTGCTCACCACACCCTGCTCACCACATACTGCTCACCATACCCCGCTCTCCACACCCTGCGCACCACACCCTGCTCACCACACCCCACTCACCACACCCTGCTGATCACACCTCGCTCACCACACCCCGCTCACCACACCCTTCTCATCACACCCCGCTCACCATACCCTGCTCATCACACCCTGCTCACCACACCCTGCTCACCACACCCTGCGCAACACACCCTGCTGACCAGACACTGCTCACCACATACTGCTCACCACATACTGCTCACCACACCCCGCTCACCACACCCTGCGCACCACACCCTGCTCACCACACCCTGCTCACCACACCCTGCGCACCACACCCTGCTGACCAGACAATGCTCACCACATACTGCTCACCACACCCCACTCACCACTTACTGCTCAACACACCCCGCTCTCCACACCCCGCTCACCACACCCCGCTCACCACACCCCGCTCACCACACCCGACTCACCACAGCCTGCTCATCACGCCCCGCTCACCACGCCCCGCTCACCACACCCTGCTCACCACACCCCGCTCACCACACCCTGCTCACCACACCCTGCGCACCACACACTGCTCACCACTTACTGCTCAACACACCCCGCTCTCCACACCCCGCTCACCACACCCCGCTCACCACACCCGACTCACCACAGCCTGCTCATCACGCCCCGCTCACCACGCCCCGCTCACCACACCCTGCTCACCACACCCCGCTCACCACACCCGACTCACCACACCCTGCTCATCACGCCCCGCTCACCACGCCCCGCTCACCACACCCTGCTCACCACACCCCGCTCACCACACCCGACTCACCACACCCTGCTCATCACACCCCGCTCACCACACCCCGCTCACCACACTCTGCTCACCACACCCTGCTCACCACTCCCCACTCACCACAACCCGCTCACCACACCCCGCTCACCACACCCTGCTCACCACACCCTGCACACCACACCCTGCTCATCACACCCTGCTCACCACACCCTGCTCATCATACCCCGCTCACCACTCCCCACTCACCACACCCCGCTCCCCACACTCTGCTCACCACTCCCCACTCACCACACCCTGCTCACCACACCTTGCTCACCACACCCCGCTCACCACACCCCGCTCACCACACCCCACTCACCACACCCCACTCACCACACGCTGCTCACTACACCCTGCTCATCACACGCCGCTCACCACACCCCGCTCACCAGACACTGCTCACCACACCACACTCACCACATACTGCTCACCACACCCCGCTCACCACACCCTGCGCACCACACCCTGTGCACCACACCCTGCTGACCAGACACTGCTCACCACATACTTCTCACCACACCCCGCTCTCCACACCCCGCTCACCACACCCCGCTCTCCACACCCTGCGCACCACACTCTGCTCACCACACCCCGCTCACCACACCCCGCTCATCACACCCCGCTCACCACACCCCACTCACCACACCCTGCTCATCACACCCTGCTCACCACACCCTGCGCACCACAGCCTGCTCACCACATACTGCTCACCACACCCTGCTCACCACACCCCGCTCACCACACCCTGCGCACCACACCCTGCTCACCACACCCTGCTCACCACACCCAGCTCACCACACCCAGCGCACTACACCCTGCTCACCACATACTGCTCACCACACACTGCTCACCACACCCTGCGCACCACACCCTGCTGACCAGACACTGCTCACCACATACTGCTCACCACACCCCACTCACCACTTACTGCTCACCACACCCCGCTTTCCACACCCTGCTCATCACACCCCGCTCACCACACCCCGCTCACCACACCCTGCTCACCACACCCTGCTCACCACACCCCACTCACCACACTCTACTCACCACACCCTGCTCAGCACACCCCGCTCACCACACACCGCTCACCACACCCCGCTCACCACACTCTACTCACCACACCCTGCTCAGCACACCCCACTCACCACTCCCCACTCCCCACACCCCGCTCACCACACCCCGCTCACCACACACCGCTCACCACACCCCGCTCACCACAGCTTGCTCACCACACCCCGCTCACCACACACCGCTCACCACACCCCGCTCACCACAGCTTGCTCACCACACCCCGCTCACCACACCCCGCTCACCACACACTGCTCATCACACTCTGCTCACCACACCCTGCTCACCACTCCCCACTCACCACACCATGCTCACCACACCCTGCTCACCACTCTCCACTCACCACACCCCGCTCACCACACCCCGCTCACCACAGCTTGCTCACCACACCCCGCTCACCACACCCCACTCACTACACCCTGCGCAGCACACCGTGCTCACCACACCCCGCTCACCACACCCTGCTGACCACACCGTGCTCTCCACACCCTGCGCACCACACCCTGCTCATCACACCCCGCTCACCACACACTGCTCACCACATCCCGCTCACCACACCCCGCTCACCACACCCCACTCACCACACCCTGCTGACCACACCGTGCTCTCCACACCCTGCGCACCACACCCTGCTCATCACATCCCGCTCACCACACACAGCTCACCACATCCCAATCACCACACCCGGCGCACCAAACCCTGCTCACCACATCCTGTTCACCACACCCCGCTCACCACACACTGCTCACCACACCCTGCGCACTACACCTTGCTGACCTCACCCTGCTCACCAGACACTGCTCACCACACCCCACTCACCACATACTGCTCACCACACCCCGCTCACCACACCCTGCTCACCACACCTCCTCAACACGCCCTGTTCACCACACCCCGCTCACCACACACTGCTCATCACACCCTGAAAACCACGCCCCGCTCACCACACCCTGCTCAACACACCATATACACCACACCCCGCTCACCACACCCTGCTCAACACACCATATACACCACACCCCGCTCACCACACCCTGCTCACCACACCCTGCTCAACAGAACCCGCTCACCACACCCAGCTCACCACACCCTGCTCACCACACCCTGCGCAGCACACCGTGCTCACCACACCCCGCTCACTACACCCTGCTGACCACACCGTGCCCTCCACACTCTGCTCATCACACCCCGCTCGCCACACACAGCTCACCACATCCCGCTCACCACACCCGGCGCACCAAACCCTGGTTCACCACATCCTGTTCACCACACCCCGCTCACCACACACTGCTCACCACACCCTGCGCACCACACCTTGCTGACCACACCCTGCTCACCAGACACTGCTCACCACACCCCACTCACCACATACTGCTCACCACACCCCACTCACCACACCCTGTGCACCACACCCTGCTCATCACACCCCGCTCACCACACCCTGCGCACCACTCACTGCTCACCACACCCTGCTCACCACACCCTGCTCACCACACACTGCTCACCACACCCTGCGCACCACACCCTGCTGACCAGACACTGCTCACCACATACTGCTCACCACACCCTGCTCACCACATACTGCTCACCATACCCCGCTCTCCACACCCTCCGCACCACACCCTGCTCACCACACCCCGCTCACCACACCCGACTCACCACACCCTGCTCATCACACCCCGCTCACCACGCCCCGCTCACCACACCCTACTCACCACACCCTGCTGATCACACCCCGCTCACCACACCCCGCTCACCACACCCTTCTCACCACACCCTGCTCATCACACCCTGCTCACCACACCCTGCGCACCACACACTGCTCACCACATACTGCTCACCACATACTGCTCACCACATACTGCTCACCACACCCCGCTCACCACACCCTGCGCACCACACCCTGCTCACCACACCCTGCTCACCACACCCGGCGCACCACACCCTGCTGACCAGACACTGCTCACCACATACTGCTCACCACACCCCACTCACCACTTACTGCTCACCACACCCCGCTCTCCACACCCTGCGCACGACACCCTGCTCACCACACCCCGCTCACCACACCCGACTCACCACACCCTGCTCATCACACCCCGCTCACCACGCCCCGCTCACCACACCCCGCTCACCACACCCCGCTCACCACACCCCGCTCACCACTCCCCGCTCACCACATCCCGCTCACCACACCCTGCTCACCACTCCTCACTCACCACAACCCGCTCACCACACCCCGCTCACCTCACTCTGCACATCACACCCCGCTCACCACACCCTGCTCACCACGCCCCGCTCACCACACGCTGGTCCCCACACCCCGCTCACCACACCCGACTCACCACACCCTGCTCATCACGCCCCGCTCACCACGCCCCGCTCACCACACCCTGCTCACCACGCCCCGCTCACCACACCCTGCTCACCACACCCCGCTCACCACACCCGACTCACCACACCCTGCTCATCACGCCCCGCTCACCACGCCCCGCTCACCACACTCTGCTCACCACACCCCGCTCACCACACCCCGCTCACCACACTCTGCTCACCACACCCCGCTCACCACACCCCGCTCACCACTCCCCGCTCACCACATCCCGCTCACCACACCCTGCTCACCACTCCTCACTCACCACAACCCGCTCACCACACCCCGCTCACCTCACTCTGCACATCACACCCCGCTCACCACACTCTGCACATCACACCCCGCTCACCACACCCTGCTCATCACGCCCCGCTCACCACACCCCACTCACCACAACCCGCTCACCACACCCCGCTCACCACACCCTGCTCACCAGACCCTGCACACCACACCCTGCTCATCACACCCTGCTCACCACACCCTGCTCATCATACCCCGCTCACCACTCCCCACTCACCACACCCCGCTCCCCACACTCTGCTCACCACTCCCCACTCACCACACCCTGCTCACCACACCTTGCTCACCACACCCCGCTCACCACACCCCGCTCACCACACCCCACTCACCACACCCCGCTCACCACACGCTGCTCACTACACCCTGCTCATCACACGCCGCTCACCACACCCCGCTCACCAGACACTGCTCACCACACCACACTCACCACATACTGCTCACCACACCCCGCTTTCCACACCCTGCGCACCACACACTGCTCACCACTCCCCGCTCACCACGCCCCACTCACCACACCCTGCTCATGACACCCCGCTCACCACACCCCGCTCACCACACCCTGCTCACCACACCCTGCGCACCACACCCTGCTCACCACATACTGCTCACCACATACTGCTCACCACACCCCGCTCACCACACCCTGCTCAACACACACTGCTCACCACACCTTGCTCACCACACCCTGCTCATCACTCCCCGCTCACCACACCCTGCCCACCACATCCCGCTCACCACACCCTGCGCACCACACCCTGCTCACCACACCTTGCTCACCACACCCTGCTCATCACATCCCGCTCACCACACCCCGCTCACCGCACCCTGCTCACCACACCCCGCTCACCACACCCCGCTCACCACACCCTGCTCACCACACCCCGCTCACCACACCCTGCTCATCACACCCCGCTCACCACACCCCGCTCACCACACCCTGCTCACCACACCCTGCTCACCACACCCCACTCACCACACTCTACTCACCACACCCTGCTCAGCACACCCCGCTCACCACACACCGCTCACCACACCCCGCTCACCACACTCTACTCACCACACCCTGCTCAGCACACCCCACTCACCACTCCCCACTCCCCACACCCCGCTCACCACACCCCGCTCACCACACACCGCTCACCACACCCCGCTCACCACAGCTTGCTCACCACACCCCGCTCACCACACACCGCTCACCACACCCCGCTCACCACAGCTTGCTCACCACACCCCGCTCACCACACCCCGCTCACCACACACTGCTCATCACACTCTGCTCACCACACCCTGCTCACCACTCCCCACTCACCACACCATGCTCACCACACCCTGCTCACCACTCTCCACTCACCACACCCCGCTCACCACACCCCGCTCACCACAGCTTGCTCACCACACCCCGCTCACCACACCCCACTCACTACACCCTGCGCAGCACACCGTGCTCACCACACCCCGCTCACCACACCCTGCTGACCACACCGTGCTCTCCACACCCTGCGCACCACACCCTGCTCATCACACCCCGCTCACCACACACTGCTCACCACATCCCGCTCACCACACCCCGCTCACCACACCCCACTCACCACACCCTGCTGACCACACCGTGCTCTCCACACCCTGCGCACCACACCCTGCTCATCACATCCCGCTCACCACACACAGCTCACCACATCCCAATCACCACACCCGGCGCACCAAACCCTGCTCACCACATCCTGTTCACCACACCCCGCTCACCACACACTGCTCACCACACCCTGCGCACTACACCTTGCTGACCTCACCCTGCTCACCAGACACTGCTCACCACACCCCACTCACCACATACTGCTCACCACACCCCGCTCACCACACCCTGCTCACCACACCTCCTCAACACGCCCTGTTCACCACACCCCGCTCACCACACACTGCTCATCACACCCTGAAAACCACGCCCCGCTCACCACACCCTGCTCAACACACCATATACACCACACCCCGCTCACCACACCCTGCTCAACACACCATATACACCACACCCCGCTCACCACACCCTGCTCACCACACCCTGCTCAACAGAACCCGCTCACCACACCCAGCTCACCACACCCTGCTCACCACACCCTGCGCAGCACACCGTGCTCACCACACCCCGCTCACTACACCCTGCTGACCACACCGTGCCCTCCACACTCTGCTCATCACACCCCGCTCGCCACACACAGCTCACCACATCCCGCTCACCACACCCGGCGCACCAAACCCTGGTTCACCACATCCTGTTCACCACACCCCGCTCACCACACACTGCTCACCACACCCTGCGCACCACACCTTGCTGACCACACCCTGCTCACCAGACACTGCTCACCACACCCCACTCACCACATACTGCTCACCACACCCCACTCACCACACCCTGTGCACCACACCCTGCTCATCACACCCCGCTCACCACACCCTGCGCACCACTCACTGCTCACCACACCCTGCTCACCACACCCTGCTCACCACACACTGCTCACCACACCCTGCGCACCACACCCTGCTGACCAGACACTGCTCACCACATACTGCTCACCACACCCTGCTCACCACATACTGCTCACCATACCCCGCTCTCCACACCCTCCGCACCACACCCTGCTCACCACACCCCGCTCACCACACCCGACTCACCACACCCTGCTCATCACACCCCGCTCACCACGCCCCGCTCACCACACCCTACTCACCACACCCTGCTGATCACACCCCGCTCACCACACCCCGCTCACCACACCCTTCTCACCACACCCTGCTCATCACACCCTGCTCACCACACCCTGCGCACCACACACTGCTCACCACATACTGCTCACCACATACTGCTCACCACATACTGCTCACCACACCCCGCTCACCACACCCTGCGCACCACACCCTGCTCACCACACCCTGCTCACCACACCCGGCGCACCACACCCTGCTGACCAGACACTGCTCACCACATACTGCTCACCACACCCCACTCACCACTTACTGCTCACCACACCCCGCTCTCCACACCCTGCGCATGACACCCTGCTCACCACACCCCGCTCACCACACCCGACTCACCACACCCTGCTCATCACACCCCGCTCACCACGCCCCGCTCACCACACCCCGCTCACCACACCCCGCTCACCACACCCCGCTCACCACTCCCCGCTCACCACATCCCGCTCACCACACCCTGCTCACCACTCCTCACTCACCACAACCCGCTCACCACACCCCGCTCACCTCACTCTGCACATCACACCCCGCTCACCACACCCTGCTCACCACGCCCCGCTCACCACACGCTGGTCCCCACACCCCGCTCACCACACCCGACTCACCACACCCTGCTCATCACGCCCCGCTCACCACGCCCCGCTCACCACACCCTGCTCACCACGCCCCGCTCACCACACCCTGCTCACCACACCCCGCTCACCACACCCGACTCACCACACCCTGCTCATCACGCCCCGCTCACCACGCCCCGCTCACCACACCCTGCTCACCACACCCCGCTCACCACACCCCGCTCACCACACTCTGCTCACCACACCCTGCTCACCACTCCCCACTCACCACAACCCGCTCACCACACCCCGCTCACCACACCCTGCTCACCACACCCTGCACACCACACCCTGCTCATCACACCCTGCTCACCACACCCTGCTCATCATACCCCGCTCACCACTCCCCACTCACCACACCCCGCTCCCCACACTCTGCTCACCACTCCCCACTCACCACACCCTGCTCACCACACCTTGCTCACCACACCCCGCTCACCACACCCCGCTCACCACACCCCACTCACCACACCCCGCTCACCACACGCTGCTCACTACACCCTGCTCATCACACGCCGCTCACCACACCCCGCTCACCAGACACTGCTCACCACACCACACTCACCACATACTGCTCACCACACCCCGCTCACCACACCCTGCGCACCACACCCTGTGCACCACACCCTGCTGACCAGACACTGCTCACCACATACTTCTCACCACACCCCACTCTCCACACCCCGCTCACCACACCCCGCTCTCCACACCCTGCGCACCACACTCTGCTCACCACACCCCGCTCACCACACCCCGCTCATCACACCCCGCTCACCACACCCCACTCACCACAGCCTGCTCACCACATACTGCTCACCACACCCTGCTCACCACACCCCGCTCACCACACCCTGCGCACCACACCCTGCTCACCACACCCTGCTCACCACACCCAGCTCACCACACCCAGCGCACCACACCCTGCTCACCACATACTGCTCACCACACACTGCTCACCACACCCTGCGCACCACACCCTGCTGACCAGACACTGCTCACCACATACTGCTCACCACACCCCACTCACCACTTACTGCTCACCACACCCCGCTTTCCACACCCTGCGCACCACACACTGCTCACCACTCCCCGCTCACCACGCCCCACTCACCACACCCTGCTCATGACACCCCGCTCACCACACCCCGCTCACCACACCCTGCTCACCACACCCTGCGCACCACACCCTGCTCACCACATACTGCTCACCACACCCCGCTCACCACACCCTGCTCAACACACACTGCTCACCACACCTTGCTCACCACACCCTGCTCATCACTCCCCGCTCACCACACCCTGCCCACCACATCCCGCTCACCACACCCTGCGCACCACACCCTGCTCACCACACCTTGCTCACCACACCCTGCTCATCACATCCCGCTCACCACACCCCGCTCACCGCACCCTGCTCACCACACCCCGCTCACCACACCCCGCTCACCACACCCTGCTCACCACACCCCGCTCACCACACCCTGCTCATCACACCCCGCTCACCACACCCCGCTCACCACACCCTGCTCACCACACCCTGCTCACCACACCCCACTCACCACACTCTACTCACCACACCCTGCTCAGCACACCCCGCTCACCACAAACCGCTCACCACACCCCGCTCACCACACTCTACTCACCACACCCTGCTCAGCACACCCCACTCACCACTCCCCACTCCCCACACCCCGCTCACCACACCCCGCTCACCACACACCGCTCACCACACCCCGCTCACCACAGCTTGCTCACCACACCCCGCTCACCACACACCGCTCACCACACCCCGCTCACCACAGCTTGCTCACCACACCCCGCTCACCACACCCCGCTCACCACACACTGCTCATCACACTCTGCTCACCACACCCTGCTCACCACACCCTGCTCACCACTCCCCACTCACCACACCATGCTCACCACACCCTGCTCACCACTCTCCACTCACCACACCCCGCTCACCACACCCCGCTCACCACTCTCCACTCACCACACCCCGCTCACCACACCCCGCTCACCACAGCTTGCTCACCACACCCCGCTCACCACACCCCACTCACTACACCCTGCGCAGCACACCGTGCTCACCACACCCCGCTCACCACACCCTGCTGACCACACCGTGCTCTCCACACCCTGCGCACCACACCCTGCTCATCACACCCCGCTCACCACACACTGCTCACCACATCCCGCTCACCACACCCCGCTCACCACACCCCACTCACCACACCCTGCTGACCACACCGTGCTCTCCACACCCTGCGCACCACACCCTGCTCATCACATCCCGCTCACCACACACAGCTCACCACATCCCAATCACCACACCCGGCGCACCAAACCCTGCTCACCACATCCTGTTCACCACACCCCGCTCACCACACACTGCTCACCACACCCTGCGCACTACACCTTGCTGACCTCACCCTGCTCACCAGACACTGCTCACCACACCCCACTCACCACATACTGCTCACCACACCCCGCTCACCACACCCTGCTCACCACACCTCCTCAACACGCCCTGTTCACCACACCCCGCTCACCACACACTGCTCATCACACCTTGAAAACCACGCCCCGCTCACCACACCCTGCTCAACACACCATATACACCACACCCCGCTCACCACACCCTGCTCACCACACCCTGCTCAACAGAACCCGCTCACCACACCCAGCTCACCACACCCTGCTCACCACACCCTGCGCAGCACACCGTGCTCACCACACCCCGCTCACTACACCCTGCTGACCACACCGTGCCCTCCACACTCTGCTCATCACACCCCGCTCGCCACACACAGCTCACCACATCCCGCTCACCACACCCGGCGCACCAAACCCTGGTTCACCACATCCTGTTCACCACACCCCGCTCACCACACACTGCTCACCACACCCTGCGCACCACACCTTGCTGACCACACCCTGCTCACCAGACACTGCTCACCACACCCCACTCACCACATACTGCTCACCACACCCCACTCACCACACCCTGTGCACCACACCCTGCTCATCACACCCCGCTCACCACACCCTGCGCACCACTCACTGCTCACCACACCCTGCTCACCACACCCTGCTCACCACACACTGCTCACCACACCCTGCGCACCACACCCTGCTGACCAGACACTGCTCACCACATACTGCTCACCACACCCTGCTCACCACATACTGCTCACCATACCCCGCTCTCCACACCCTCCGCACCACACCCTGCTCACCACACCCCGCTCACCACACCCGACTCACCACACCCTGCTCATCACACCCCGCTCACCACGCCCCGCTCACCACACCCTACTCACCACACCCTGCTGATCACACCCCGCTCACCACACCCCGCTCACCACACCCTTCTCACCACACCCTGCTCATCACACCCTGCTCACCACACCCTGCGCACCACACACTGCTCACCACATACTGCTCACCACATACTGCTCACCACATACTGCTCACCACACCCCGCTCACCACACCCTGCGCACCACACCCTGCTCACCACACCCTGCTCACCACACCCGGCGCACCACACCCTGCTGACCAGACACTGCTCACCACATACTGCTCACCACACCCCACTCACCACTTACTGCTCACCACACCCCGCTCTCCACACCCTGCGCACGACACCCTGCTCACCACACCCCGCTCACCACACCCGACTCACCACACCCTGCTCATCACACCCCGCTCACCACGCCCCGCTCACCACACCCCGCTCACCACACCCCGCTCACCACACCCCGCTCACCACTCCCCGCTCACCACATCCCGCTCACCACACCCTGCTCACCACTCCTCACTCACCACAACCCGCTCACCACACCCCGCTCACCTCACTCTGCACATCACACCCCGCTCACCACACCCTGCTCACCACACCCTGCACACCACACCCTGCTCATCACACCCCGCTCACCACACTCTGCTCACTACACCCTGCTCATTACACCCTGCTCACCACACTCTGCTCACCACACCCTGCTCACCACACCCTGCTCATCATACCCCGCTCACCACTCCCCACTCACCACACCCCGCTCCCCACACTCTGCTCACCACTCCCCACTCACCACACCCCGCTCACCACACCCCGCTCACCACACCTTGCTCACCACACCCCGCTCACCACACCCCGCTCACCACACCCCACTCACCACACCCCGCTCACCATACGCTGCTCACCACACCCTGCTCATCACACCCCGCTCACCACACCCCGCTCACCAGACACTGCTCACCACACCACACTCACCACATACTGCTCACCACACCCCGGCACCACACCCTGCGCACCACACCCTGTGCACCACACCCTGCTGACCAGACACTGCTCACCACATACTTCTCACCACACCCCGCTCTCCACACCCTGCGCACCACACCCTGCTCACCACACCCCGCTCACCACACCCTGCTCATCACACCCTGCTCACCACGCCCCGCTCACCACAGCCCACTCACCACACCCTGCTCATCACACCCCGCTCACCACACCCCACTCACCACACCCTGCTCATCACACCCTGCTCACCACACCCTGCGCACCACAGCCTGCTCACCACATACTGCTCACCACACCCTGCTCACCACACCCCGCTCACCACACCCTGCGCACCACACCCTGCTCACCACAGCCCGCTCACCACACCCAGCTCACCACACCCTGCGCACCACACCCTGCTCACCACATACTGCTCACCACACACTGCTCACCACACCCTGCGCACCACACCCTGCTGACCAGACACTGCTCACCACATACTGCTCACCACACCCCACTCACCACTTACTGCTCACCACACCCCGCGTTCCACACCCTGCGCACCACACCCTGCTCACCACACCCCGCTCACCACACCCGACTCACCACACCCTGCTCATCACACCCCGCTCACCACGCCCCGCTCACCACACCCTGCTCATGACACCCCGCTCACCACACCCCACTCACCACACCCTGCTCACCACACCCTGCTCACCACACCCTGTTCATCACACCCCGCTCACCACACCCCGCTCACCACACCCTGCGCACCACACCGTGCTCACCACACCCCGCTCACCACACCCTGCTCATCAAACCCTGCTCACCACACTCTGCTCACCACACCCCGCTCACCACACCCTGCTCACCACACCCTGCGCACCACACCATGCTCACCACATACTGCTCACCACATACTGCTCACCCCACCCTGCGCACCACATACTGCTCACCAACCCCGCTCACCACACCCTGCGCACCACACCCTGCTCACCACACCCCGCTCACCACACCCTGCTCACCACACCCTGCGCACCACACCCTGCTCACCACATACTGCTCACCACACCCCGCTCACCACACCCTGCTCACCACACCCTGCGCACCACACCCTGCTCACCACATACTGCTCACCACATACTGCTCACCCCACGCTGCTCACCACACCCCGCTCACCACACCCTGCGCACCACACCCTGCTCACCACACCCCGCTCACCACACCCTGCTCACCACATCCTGCGCACCACACCCTGCTCACCACATACTGCTCACCACACCCCGCTCACCACACCCCGCTCACCACACCCTGCGCACCACACCGTGCTCACCACACCCCGCTCACCACACCCTGCTCATCACACCCTGCTCACCACACCCTGCGCACCACACCATGCTGACCACACCCTGCTGACCAGACACTGCTCACCACATACTGCTCACCACACCCCGCTCACCACACCCCACTCACCACATACTGCTCACCACACCCTGCTCACCACACCCCGCTCACCACACCCTGCTCATCACACCCTGCTCACCACACCCTGCTCACCACACCCCACTCACCACACCCTGCTCACCACACCCCGCTCACCACACCCCACTCACCACACCCTGCTCACCACACCCTGCTCTCCACTCCGCGCTCACCACACCCTGCTCATCACACCCTGCTCACCACACCCCACTCACCACACCCTGCTCACCACACCCCGCTCACCACACCCTGCTCACCACACCCTGCGCACCACACCCTGCGCACCACATACTGCTCACCACACCCCGCTCACCACACCCTGCTCACCACACCCTGCTCACCACACCCCGCTCACCACACCCCGCTCACCACACCCTGCTCACCACACCCCACTCACCACACCCTGCTCAACACACCCTGCCCACCACACCCTGCTGACCAGACACTGCTCACCACATACTGCTCACCACACCCCGCTTTCCACACCCTGCGCACCACACCCTGCTCACCACACCCCGCTCACCACACCCGACTCACCACACCCTGCTCATCACACCCCGCTCACCACGCCCCGCTCACCACACCCTGCTCATGACACCCCGCTCACCACACCCCACTCACCACACCCTGCTCATCACACACCGCTCACCATACCCTACTCATCACACCCTGCTCACCCCACCCTGCGCACCACATACTGCTCACCAACCCCGCTCACCACATCCTGCGCACCACACCCTGCTCACCACACCCCGCTCACCACACCCTGCTCACCACACCCTGCGCACCACACCCTGCTCACCACATACTGCTCACCACACCCCGCTCACCACACCCTGCTCACCACACCCTGCGCACCACACCCTGCTCACCACATACTGCTCACCACATACTGCTCACCCCACGCTGCTCACCACACCCCGCTCACCACACCCTGCGCACCACACCCTGCTCACCACACCCCGCTCACCACACCCTGCTCACCACATCCTGCGCACCACACCCTGCTCACCACATACTGCTCACCACACCCCGCTCACCACACCCCGCTCACCACACCCTGCGCACCACACCGTGCTCACCACACCCCGCTCACCACACCCTGCTCATCACACCCTGCTCTTCACAACCCGCTCACCACACTCTGCTCACCATACCCCGCTCACCACACCCTGCTCATCACACCCCGCTCACCACACCCTGCTCACCACACCCTGCTCACCACACCCTGCTCACCACACCCTGCTCACCACACCCTGCGCACCACACCCTGCGCACCACATACTGCTCACCACACCCCGCTCACCACACCCTGCTCACCACACCCTGCGCACCACACCATGCTTACCACACCTTGCTGACCAGACACTGCTCACCACACCCCACTCACCACATACTGCTCACCACACCCCGCTCACCACACCCTGCGCACCACACCCCGCTCACCACACCCCACTCACCACACCCTGCTCACCACACCCTGCTCACCACACCCCGCTCACCACACCCTGCTCATCACACCCTGCTCACCACACCCTGCTCACCACACCCCACTCACCACACCCTGCTCACCACACCCCGCTCACCACACCCCACTCACCACACCCTGCTCACCACTCCGCGCTCACCACTCCGCGCTCACCACACCCTGCTCACCACACCCTGCTCAACAGAACCCGCTCACCACACCCAGCTCACCACACCCTGCTCACCACACCCTGCGCAGCACACCGTGCTCACCACACCCCGCTCACTACACCCTGCTGACCACACCGTGCCCTCCACACTCTGCTCATCACACCCCGCTCGCCACACACAGCTCACCACATCCCGCTCACCACACCCGGCGCACCAAACCCTGGTTCACCACATCCTGTTCACCACACCCCGCTCACCACACACTGCTCACCACACCCTGCGCACCACACCTTGCTGACCACACCCTGCTCACCAGACACTGCTCACCACACCCCACTCACCACATACTGCTCACCACACCCCACTCACCACACCCTGTGCACCACACCCTGCTCATCACACCCCGCTCACCACACCCTGCGCACCACTCACTGCTCACCACACCCTGCTCACCACACCCTGCTCACCACACACTGCTCACCACACCCTGCGCACCACACCCTGCTGACCAGACACTGCTCACCACATACTGCTCACCACACCCTGCTCACCACATACTGCTCACCATACCCCGCTCTCCACACCCTCCGCACCACACCCTGCTCACCACACCCCGCTCACCACACCCGACTCACCACACCCTGCTCATCACACCCCGCTCACCACGCCCCGCTCACCACACCCTACTCACCACACCCTGCTGATCACACCCCGCTCACCACACCCCGCTCACCACACCCTTCTCACCACACCCTGCTCATCACACCCTGCTCACCACACCCTGCGCACCACACACTGCTCACCACATACTGCTCACCACATACTGCTCACCACATACTGCTCACCACACCCCGCTCACCACACCCTGCGCACCACACCCTGCTCACCACACCCTGCTCACCACACCCGGCGCACCACACCCTGCTGACCAGACACTGCTCACCACATACTGCTCACCACACCCCACTCACCACTTACTGCTCACCACACCCCGCTCTCCACACCCTGCGCACGACACCCTGCTCACCACACCCCGCTCACCACACCCGACTCACCACACCCTGCTCATCACACCCCGCTCACCACGCCCCGCTCACCACACCCCGCTCACCACACCCCGCTCACCACACCCCGCTCACCACTCCCCGCTCACCACATCCCGCTCACCACACCCTGCTCACCACTCCTCACTCACCACAACCCGCTCACCACACCCCGCTCACCTCACTCTGCACATCACACCCCGCTCACCACACCCTGCTCACCACACCCTGCACACCACACCCTGCTCATCACACCCCGCTCACCACACTCTGCTCACTACACCCTGCTCATTACACCCTGCTCACCACACTCTGCTCACCACACCCTGCTCACCACACCCTGCTCATCATACCCCGCTCACCACTCCCCACTCACCACACCCCGCTCCCCACACTCTGCTCACCACTCCCCACTCACCACACCCCGCTCACCACACCCCGCTCACCACACCTTGCTCACCACACCCCGCTCACCACACCCCGCTCACCACACCCCACTCACCACACCCCGCTCACCATACGCTGCTCACCACACCCTGCTCATCACACCCCGCTCACCACACCCCGCTCACCAGACACTGCTCACCACACCACACTCACCACATACTGCTCACCACACCCCGGCACCACACCCTGCGCACCACACCCTGTGCACCACACCCTGCTGACCAGACACTGCTCACCACATACTTCTCACCACACCCCGCTCTCCACACCCTGCGCACCACACCCTGCTCACCACACCCCGCTCACCACACCCTGCTCATCACACCCTGCTCACCACGCCCCGCTCACCACAGCCCACTCACCACACCCTGCTCATCACACCCCGCTCACCACACCCCACTCACCACACCCTGCTCATCACACCCTGCTCACCACACCCTGCGCACCACAGCCTGCTCACCACATACTGCTCACCACACCCTGCTCACCACACCCCGCTCACCACACCCTGCGCACCACACCCTGCTCACCACAGCCCGCTCACCACACCCAGCTCACCACACCCTGCGCACCACACCCTGCTCACCACATACTGCTCACCACACACTGCTCACCACACCCTGCGCACCACACCCTGCTGACCAGACACTGCTCACCACATACTGCTCACCACACCCCACTCACCACTTACTGCTCACCACACCCCGCGTTCCACACCCTGCGCACCACACCCTGCTCACCACACCCCGCTCACCACACCCGACTCACCACACCCTGCTCATCACACCCCGCTCACCACGCCCCGCTCACCACACCCTGCTCATGACACCCCGCTCACCACACCCCACTCACCACACCCTGCTCACCACACCCTGCTCACCACACCCTGCTCATCACACCCCGCTCACCACACCCCGCTCACCACACCCTGCGCACCACACCGTGCTCACCACACCCCGCTCACCACACCCTGCTCATCAAACCCTGCTCACCACACTCTGCTCACCACACCCCGCTCACCACACCCTGCTCACCACACCCTGCGCACCACACCATGCTCACCACATACTGCTCACCACATACTGCTCACCCCACCCTGCGCACCACATACTGCTCACCAACCCCGCTCACCACACCCTGCGCACCACACCCTGCTCACCACACCCCGCTCACCACACCCTGCTCACCACACCCTGCGCACCACACCCTGCTCACCACATACTGCTCACCACACCCCGCTCACCACACCCTGCTCACCACACCCTGCGCACCACACCCTGCTCACCACATACTGCTCACCACATACTGCTCACCCCACGCTGCTCACCACACCCCGCTCACCACACCCTGCGCACCACACCCTGCTCACCACACCCCGCTCACCACACCCTGCTCACCACATCCTGCGCACCACACCCTGCTCACCACATACTGCTCACCACACCCCGCTCACCACACCCCGCTCACCACACCCTGCGCACCACACCGTGCTCACCACACCCCGCTCACCACACCCTGCTCATCACACCCTGCTCACCACACCCTGCGCACCACACCATGCTGACCACACCCTGCTGACCAGACACTGCTCACCACATACTGCTCACCACACCCCGCTCACCACACCCCACTCACCACATACTGCTCACCACACCCTGCTCACCACACCCCGCTCACCACACCCTGCTCATCACACCCTGCTCACCACACCCTGCTCACCACACCCCACTCACCACACCCTGCTCACCACACCCCGCTCACCACACCCCACTCACCACACCCTGCTCACCACACCCTGCTCTCCACTCCGCGCTCACCACACCCTGCTCATCACACCCTGCTCACCACACCCCACTCACCACACCCTGCTCACCACACCCTGCTCACCACACCCCGCTCATCACACCCTGCTCACCACACCCTGCTCACCACACCCCGCTCACCACACCCTGCTCACCACACCCTGCGCACCACACCCTGCGCACCACATACTGCTCACCACACCCTGCTCACCACACCCTGCTCACCACACCCTGCTCACCACACCCCGCTCACCACACCCCGCTCACCACACCCTGCTCACCACACCCCACTCACCACACCCTGCTCAACACACCCTGCCCACCACACCCTGCTGACCAGACACTGCTCACCACATACTGCTCACCACACCCCGCTTTCCACACCCTGCGCACCACACCCTGCTCACCACACCCCGCTCACCACACCCGACTCACCACACCCTGCTCATCACACCCCGCTCACCACGCCCCGCTCACCACACCCTGCTCATGACACCCCGCTCACCACACCCCACTCACCACACCCTGCTCATCACACACCGCTCACCATACCCTACTCATCACACCCTGCTCACCCCACCCTGCGCACCACATACTGCTCACCAACCCCGCTCACCACATCCTGCGCACCACACCCTGCTCACCACACCCCGCTCACCACACCCTGCTCACCACACCCTGCGCACCACACCCTGCTCACCACATACTGCTCACCACACCCCGCTCACCACACCCTGCTCACCACACCCTGCGCACCACACCCTGCTCACCACATACTGCTCACCACATACTGCTCACCCCACGCTGCTCACCACACCCCGCTCACCACACCCTGCGCACCACACCCTGCTCACCACACCCCGCTCACCACACCCTGCTCACCACATCCTGCGCACCACACCCTGCTCACCACATACTGCTCACCACACCCCGCTCACCACACCCCGCTCACCACACCCTGCGCACCACACCGTGCTCACCACACCCCGCTCACCACACCCTGCTCATCACACCCTGCTCTTCACAACCCGCTCACCACACTCTGCTCACCATACCCCGCTCACCACACCCTGCTCATCACACCCCGCTCACCACACCCTGCTCACCACACCCTGCTCACCACACCCTGCTCACCACACCCTGCTCACCACACCCTGCGCACCACACCCTGCGCACCACATACTGCTCACCACACCCCGCTCACCACACCCTGCTCACCACACCCTGCGCACCACACCATGCTGACCACACCTTGCTGACCAGACACTGCTCACCACACCCCACTCACCACATACTGCTCACCACACCCCGCTCACCACACCCTGCGCACCACACCCCGCTCACCACACCCCACTCACCACACCCTGCTCACCACACCCTGCTCACCACACCCCGCTCACCACACCCTGCTCATCACACCCTGCTCACCACACCCTGCTCACCACACCCCACTCACCACACCCTGCTCACCACACCCCGCTCACCACACCCCACTCACCACACCCTGCTCACCACTCCGCGCTCACCACTCCGCGCTCACCACACCCTGCTCACCACACCCTGCTCAACAGAACCCGCTCACCACACCCAGCTCACCACACCCTGCTCACCACACCCTGCGCAGCACACCGTGCTCACCACACCCCGCTCACTACACCCTGCTGACCACACCGTGCCCTCCACACTCTGCTCATCACACCCCGCTCGCCACACACAGCTCACCACATCCCGCTCACCACACCCGGCGCACCAAACCCTGGTTCACCACATCCTGTTCACCACACCCCGCTCACCACACACTGCTCACCACACCCTGCGCACCACACCTTGCTGACCACACCCTGCTCACCAGACACTGCTCACCACACCCCACTCACCACATACTGCTCACCACACCCCACTCACCACACCCTGTGCACCACACCCTGCTCATCACACCCCGCTCACCACACCCTGCGCACCACTCACTGCTCACCACACCCTGCTCACCACACCCTGCTCACCACACACTGCTCACCACACCCTGCGCACCACACCCTGCTGACCAGACACTGCTCACCACATACTGCTCACCACACCCTGCTCACCACATACTGCTCACCATACCCCGCTCTCCACACCCTCCGCACCACACCCTGCTCACCACACCCCGCTCACCACACCCGACTCACCACACCCTGCTCATCACACCCCGCTCACCACGCCCCGCTCACCACACCCTACTCACCACACCCTGCTGATCACACCCCGCTCACCACACCCCGCTCACCACACCCTTCTCACCACACCCTGCTCATCACACCCTGCTCACCACACCCTGCGCACCACACACTGCTCACCACATACTGCTCACCACATACTGCTCACCACATACTGCTCACCACACCCCGCTCACCACACCCTGCGCACCACACCCTGCTCACCACACCCTGCTCACCACACCCGGCGCACCACACCCTGCTGACCAGACACTGCTCACCACATACTGCTCACCACACCCCACTCACCACTTACTGCTCACCACACCCCGCTCTCCACACCCTGCGCACGACACCCTGCTCACCACACCCCGCTCACCACACCCGACTCACCACACCCTGCTCATCACACCCCGCTCACCACGCCCCGCTCACCACACCCCGCTCACCACACCCCGCTCACCACACCCCGCTCACCACTCCCCGCTCACCACATCCCGCTCACCACACCCTGCTCACCACTCCTCACTCACCACAACCCGCTCACCACACCCCGCTCACCTCACTCTGCACATCACACCCCGCTCACCACACCCTGCTCACCACACCCTGCACACCACACCCTGCTCATCACACCCCGCTCACCACACTCTGCTCACTACACCCTGCTCATCACACCCTGCTCACCACACTCTGCTCACCACACCCTGCTCACCACACCCTGCTCATCATACCCCGCTCACCACTCCCCACTCACCACACCCCGCTCCCCACACTCTGCTCACCACTCCCCACTCACCACACCCCGCTCACCACACCCCGCTCACCACACCTTGCTCACCACACCCCGCTCACCACACCCCGCTCACCACACCCCACTCACCACACCCCGCTCACCACACGCTGCTCACCACACCCTGCTCATCACACCCCGCTCACCACACCCCGCTCACCAGACACTGCTCACCACACCACACTCACCACATACTGCTCACCACACCCCGGCACCACACCCTGCGCACCACACCCTGTGCACCACACCCTGCTGACCAGACACTGCTCACCACATACTTCTCACCACACCCCGCTCTCCACACCCTGCGCACCACACCCTGCTCACCACACCCCGCTCACCACACCCTGCTCATCACACCCTGCTCACCACGCCCCGCTCACCACAGCCCACTCACCACACCCTGCTCATCACACCCCGCTCACCACACCCCACTCACCACACCCAGCTCATCACACCCTGCTCACCACACCCTGCGCACCACAGCCTGCTCACCACATACTGCTCACCACACCCTGCTCACCACACCCCGCTCACCACACCCTGCGCACCACACCCTGCTCACCACAGCCCGCTCACCACACCCAGCTCACCACACCCTGCGCACCACACCCTGCTCACCACATACTGCTCACCACACACTGCTCACCACACCCTGCGCACCACACCCTGCTGACCAGACACTGCTCACCACATACTGCTCACCACACCCCACTCACCACTTACTGCTCACCACACCCCGCGTTCCACACCCTGCGCACCACACCCGACTCACCACACCCTGCTCATCACACCCCGCTCACCACGCCCCGCTCACCACACCCTGCTCATGACACCCCGCTCACCACACCCCACTCACCACACCCTGCTCACCACACCCTGCTCACCACACCCTGCTCATCACACCCCGCTCACCACACCCCGCTCACCACACCCTGCGCACCACACCGTGCTCACCACACCCCGCTCACCACACCCTGCTCATCAAACCCTGCTCACCACACTCTGCTCACCACACCCCGCTCACCACACCCTGCTCACCACACCCTGCGCACCACACCATGCTCACCACATACTGCTCACCACATACTGCTCACCCCACCCTGCGCACCACATACTGCTCACCAACCCCGCTCACCACACCCTGCGCACCACACCCTGCTCACCACACCCCGCTCACCACACCCTGCTCACCACACCCTGCGCACCACACCCTGCTCACCACATACTGCTCACCACACCCCGCTCACCACACCCTGCTCACCACACCCTGCGCACCACACCCTGCTCACCACATACTGCTCACCACATACTGCTCACCCCACGCTGCTCACCACACCCCGCTCACCACACCCTGCGCACCACACCCTGCTCACCACACCCCGCTCACCACACCCTGCTCACCACATCCTGCGCACCACACCCTGCTCACCACATACTGCTCACCACACCCCGCTCACCACACCCCGCTCACCACACCCTGCGCACCACACCGTGCTCACCACACCCCGCTCACCACACCCTGCTCATCACACCCTGCTCACCACACCCTGCGCACCACACCATGCTGACCACACCCTGCTGACCAGACACTGCTCACCACATACTGCTCACCACACCCCGCTCACCACACCCCACTCACCACATACTGCTCACCACACCCTGCTCACCACACCCCGCTCACCACACCCTGCTCATCACACCCTGCTCACCACACCCTGCTCACCACACCCCACTCACCACACCCTGCTCACCACACCCCGCTCACCACACCCCACTCACCACACCCTGCTCACCACACCCTGCTCTCCACTCCGCGCTCACCACACCCTGCTCATCACACCCTGCTCACCACACCCCACTCACCACACCCTGCTCACCACACCCTGCTCACCACACCCCGCTCATCACACCCTGCTCACCACACCCTGCTCACCACACCCCGCTCACCACACCCTGCTCACCACACCCTGCGCACCACACCCTGCGCACCACATACTGCTCACCACACCCCGCTCACCACACCCTGCTCACCACACCCTGCTCACCACACCCCGCTCACCACACCCCGCTCACCACACCCTGCTCACCACACCCCACTCACCACACCCTGCTCAACACACCCTGCCCACCACACCCTGCTGACCAGACACTGCTCACCACATACTGCTCACCACACCCCGCTTTCCACACCCTGCGCACCACACCCTGCTCACCACACCCCGCTCACCACACCCGACTCACCACACCCTGCTCATCACACCCCGCTCACCACGCCCCGCTCACTACACCCTGCTCATGACACCCCGCTCACCACACCCCACTCACCACACCCTGCTCATCACACACCGCTCACCATACCCTACTCATCACACCCTGCTCACCCCACCCTGCGCACCACATACTGCTCACCAACCCCGCTCACCACATCCTGCGCACCACACCCTGCTCACCACACCCCGCTCACCACACCCTGCTCACCACACCCTGCGCACCACACCCTGCTCACCACATACTGCTCACCACACCCCGCTCACCACACCCTGCTCACCACACCCTGCGCACCACACCCTGCTCACCACATACTGCTCACCACATACTGCTCACCCCACGCTGCTCACCACACCCCGCTCACCACACCCTGCGCACCACACCCTGCTCACCACACCCCGCTCACCACACCCTGCTCACCACATCCTGCGCACCACACCCTGCTCACCACATACTGCTCACCACACCCCGCTCACCACACCCCGCTCACCACACCCTGCGCACCACACCGTGCTCACCACACCCCGCTCACCACACCCTGCTCATCACACCCTGCTCTTCACAACCCGCTCACCACACTCTGCTCACCATACCCCGCTCACCACACCCTGCTCATCACACCCCGCTCACCACACCCTGCTCACCACACCCTGCTCACCACACCCTGCTCACCACACCCTGCTCACCACACCCTGCGCACCACACCCTGCGCACCACATACTGCTCACCACACCCCGCTCACCACACCCTGCTCACCACACCCTGCGCACCACACCATGCTGACCACACCTTGCTGACCAGACACTGCTCACCACACCCCACTCACCACATACTGCTCACCACACCCCGCTCACCACACCCTGCGCACCACACCCCGCTCACCACACCCCACTCACCACACCCTGCTCACCACACCCTGCTCACCACACCCCGCTCACCACACCCCGCTCATCACACCCTGCTCACCACACCCCGCTCACCACACCCCACTCACCACACCCTGCTCACCACTCCGCGCTCACCACTCCGCGCTCACCACACCCTGCTCATCACACCCTGCTCACCACACCCCACTCACCACACCCTGCTCACCACACCCTGTTCACCACACCCCGCTCATCACACCCTGCTCACCACACCCTGCTCACCACACCCTGCTCACCACACCCTGCGCACCACACCCTGCGCACCACATACTGCTCACCACACCCCGCTCACCACACCCTGCTCCCCACATCCTGCGCAGCACACCCTGCTCACCACACCCTGCTCACCACATCCTGCGCACCACACCCTGCTCACCATATACTGCTCACCACACCCCGCTCACCACAACCCGCTCACCACACCCTGCGCACCACACCGTGCTCACCACACCCCGCTCACCACACCCTGCTCATCACACCCTGCTCTTCACAACCCGCTCACCACACTCTGCTCACCATACTCCGCTCACCACTCACTGCTCACCACACCCTGCTCACCACACCCTGCTGACCACACCCCGCTCACCACACCCTGCTGACCACACCCTGCTGATCAGACACTGCTCACCAAACCCCACTCACCACATACTGCTCACCACTCCCCGCTCACCACACCCTGCGCACCACACCCCGCTCACCACACCCCGCTCACCACACCCCGCTCACCACACCCTGCTCATCACACCCCGCTCACCACACCCTGTTCATCACACCCCACTCACCACAGCCCACTCACCACACCCTGCTCATCACACCCCGCTCACCACACCCCGCTCACCACACCCCACTCACCACACCCCGCTCACCACACCCTGCTCACCACACCCTGCGCACCACACCCTGCGCACCACATACTGCTCACCACACCCCGCTCACCACACCCTGCTCACCACACCCTGCTCACCACACCCCACTCACCACACCCCGCTCATCACACTCCGCTCACCACACCCTGCTCACCACACCCTGCTCACCACACTCTGCTCACCACACCCTGCTCACCACACCCTGCTCACCACACCCCACTCACCACACCCCGCTCACCACACCCTGCTCACCACACCCCGCTCACCACACCCTGTCCATCACACCCTGCTCACCACACTCTGCTCACCACACCCTGCTCACCACACCCCACTCACCACACCACGCTCACCACTCCCTGTTCACCACACCCCGTTCACCGCACCCGGCTCACCGCACCCCGCACACCACTCCCTGCTCACCACAACCCGCTCACCACACACCGTTCACCACACTCTGCTCACCACACCCTGCTCACCACTCCCCACTCACCACACCCCGCTCTCCACACCCCGATCACCACACACAGCTCACCACACCCCGCTCACCACACCCCACTCACCACACCCTGCGCAGCACACCGTGCTCACCACACCCCGCTCACCACACCCTGCTGACCACACCCCGCTCACCACACACTGCTCACCACACCCCACTCACCACAGCTTGCTCACGACACACAGCTCACCACATCCCGCTCACCACACCCCGCTCACCACACCTTGCTCACCACACCCTGCTCACCACACCCCACTCACCACACCCTGCTGACCACACCGTGCTCTCCACACCCTGCGCACCACACCCCGCTCACCACACACAGCTCACCACATCCCACTCACCACACCCGGCGCACCAAACCCTGCTCACCACATCCTGTTCACCCCACCCCGCTCACCACACACTGCTCACCACACACTGCGCATTACACCTTGCTGACCTCACCCTGCTCACCAGACATTGCTCACCACACCCCACTCACCACATACTGCTCACCACACCCCGCTCACCACTCCCTGCTCACCACACCTCCTCAACACGCCCTGCTCACCACACCCCGCTCACCACACACTGCTCATCACACCCTGAAAACCACGCCCTGCTCACCACACCCTGCTCAACACACCATATATACCACACCCCGCTCACCACACCCTGCTCACCACTCCTCGCTCACTACACCCTGCTCACCACACCCTGCTCACCACACCCTGCTCACCACTCCCCGCTCACCACACCCTGCTCATCACACCCCGCTCACCACACCCCACTCACCACACCCTGCTCACCACACCCCACTCACCACACCCTGCTCACCACACCCTGCTCACCACACCCTGCTCACCACATACTGCTCACCACACCCCGCTCACCACACCCTGCTCACCACACCCTGCTCATCACACCCCGCTCACCACACCCTGTTCACCACACCCCGCTCACCACACCCCGCTCACCACACCCCGCTCACCACACCCTGCTCACCACACCCTGCTCTCCACACCCCACTCACCACACCCTGCTCACCACACCCCGCTCACCACACCCCACTCACCACACCTTGCTCACTACACCCCACTCACCACACCCTGCTCTTCACACCCCGCTCACCACACTCTGCTCACCACACCCTGCTCACCACACCCCGCTCACCACACCCTGCTCATCACACCCTGCTCCTCACAACCCGCTCACCACACCCCGCTCACCACACCCCGCTCACCACACCCTGCTCACCACACTCTGCTCACCACACCCCGCTCACCACACCCTGCTCACCACACCCTGCTCATCACACCCCGCTCACCACTCCCCGCTCACCACACCCCGTTCACCACACCCCACTCACCACACCCCGCACACCACTACCCGCTCACCACACCCTGCTCACCAAACCCTGCTCACCACACCCCGCTCCCCACACCCCGCTCACCACACCCTGCTCACCACTCCCCACTCACCACACCCCGCTCACCACACCCCGCTCACCACACCCCGCTCACCACACACTGCTCACCACACCCCTTTCACCACACCCCGCTCACCATACCCCGCACACCACTCCCTGCTCACCACACCCTGATCACCACACCCCGCTCACCACACCCTGCTCACCACACCCCGCTCACCACTCCCCGCTCACCACACCCTGCTCACCACACCCCACTCACCACACCCCACTCACCACACCCTGCTGACCACACCGTGCTCTCCACACCCTGCTCACCACACCCTGCGCACCACACCCTGCTGACCACACCCTGCTGACCAGACACTGCTCACCAGACACTGCTCACCACACCCCACTCACCACATACTGCTCACCACACCCCGCTCACCACGCCCTGCGCACCACACCCTGCTCACCACACCCTGCTCATCACACGCCGCTCACCACACCCCGCTCACCACACTCTGCTCACTACTCCCTGCCCACCACACCCTGCTCATCACACCCAGCTCACCACACTCTGCTCACCACACCCTTTTCACCACACCCTGCTCACCGCACCCCGCACACCACTCCCTGCTCCCCACACACCGCTCACCACACCCTGCTCACCACACCCTGTTCACCACTCCCCACTCACCACACCCCGCTCATCACACCCCGCTCACCACACACAGCTCACCACATCCCACTCACCACACCCGGCGCACCAAACCCTGCTCACCACATCCTGTTCACCACACCCCGCTCACCACACACTGCTCACCACACCCTGCGCACTACACCTTGCTGACCTCACCCTGCTCACCAGACACTGCTCACCACACCCCACTCACCACACCCTGCTCACCACACCCCGCTCACCACTCCCTGCTCACCACACCTCCTCAACACGCCCTGCTCACCACACCCCGCTCACCACACACTGCTCATCACACCCTGAAAACCACGCCCTGCTCACCACACCCTGCTCAACACACCATATATACCACACCCCGCTCACCACACCCTGCTCACCACACCCTGCTCACCACACCCTGCGGACCACACCCTGCTCACCACTCCCCGCTCACCACACCCTGCTCACCACACCCCGCTCACCACACCCTGCTCACCACTCCCCGCTCACCACACCCCGCTCACCACACACTGCTCACCACACCCTGCGCACCACACCTTGCTGACCACACCCTGCTCACCAGACACTGCTCACCACACCCCACTCACCACATACTGCTCACCACACCCCACTCACCACACCCTGTGCACCACACCCTGCTCATCACACCCCGCTCACCACACCCTGCGCACCACTCACTGCTCACCACACCCTGCTCACCACACCCTGCTCACCACACACTGCTCACCACACCCTGCGCACCACACCCTGCTGACCAGACACTGCTCACCACATACTGCTCACCACACCCTGCTCACCACATACTGCTCACCATACCCCGCTCTCCACACCCTCCGCACCACACCCTGCTCACCACACCCCGCTCACCACACCCGACTCACCACACCCTGCTCATCACACCCCGCTCACCACGCCCCGCTCACCACACCCTACTCACCACACCCTGCTGATCACACCCCGCTCACCACACCCCGCTCACCACACCCTTCTCACCACACCCTGCTCATCACACCCTGCTCACCACACCCTGCGCACCACACACTGCTCACCACATACTGCTCACCACATACTGCTCACCACATACTGCTCACCACACCCCGCTCACCACACCCTGCGCACCACACCCTGCTCACCACACCCTGCTCACCACACCCGGCGCACCACACCCTGCTGACCAGACACTGCTCACCACATACTGCTCACCACACCCCACTCACCACTTACTGCTCACCACACCCCGCTCTCCACACCCTGCGCACGACACCCTGCTCACCACACCCCGCTCACCACACCCGACTCACCACACCCTGCTCATCACACCCCGCTCACCACGCCCCGCTCACCACACCCCGCTCACCACACCCCGCTCACCACACCCCGCTCACCACTCCCCGCTCACCACATCCCGCTCACCACACCCTGCTCACCACTCCTCACTCACCACAACCCGCTCACCACACCCCGCTCACCTCACTCTGCACATCACACCCCGCTCACCACACCCTGCTCACCACACCCTGCACACCACACCCTGCTCATCACACCCCGCTCACCACACTCTGCTCACTACACCCTGCTCATCACACCCTGCTCACCACACTCTGCTCACCACACCCTGCTCACCACACCCTGCTCATCATACCCCGCTCACCACTCCCCACTCACCACACCCCGCTCCCCACACTCTGCTCACCACTCCCCACTCACCACACCCCGCTCACCACACCCCGCTCACCACACCTTGCTCACCACACCCCGCTCACCACACCCCGCTCACCACACCCCACTCACCACACCCCGCTCACCACACGCTGCTCACCACACCCTGCTCATCACACCCCGCTCACCACACCCCGCTCACCAGACACTGCTCACCACACCACACTCACCACATACTGCTCACCACACCCCGGCACCACACCCTGCGCACCACACCCTGTGCACCACACCCTGCTGACCAGACACTGCTCACCACATACTTCTCACCACACCCCGCTCTCCACACCCTGCGCACCACACCCTGCTCACCACACCCCGCTCACCACACCCTGCTCATCACACCCTGCTCACCACGCCCCGCTCACCACAGCCCACTCACCACACCCTGCTCATCACACCCCGCTCACCACACCCCACTCACCACACCCTGCTCATCACACCCTGCTCACCACACCCTGCGCACCACAGCCTGCTCACCACATACTGCTCACCACACCCTGCTCACCACACCCCGCTCACCACACCCTGCGCACCACACCCTGCTCACCACAGCCCGCTCACCACACCCAGCTCACCACACCCTGCGCACCACACCCTGCTCACCACATACTGCTCACCACACACTGCTCACCACACCCTGCGCACCACACCCTGCTGACCAGACACTGCTCACCACATACTGCTCACCACACGCCACTCACCACTTACTGCTCACCACACCCCGCGTTCCACACCCTGCGCACCACACCCTGCTCACCACACCCCGCTCACCACACCCGACTCACCACACCCTGCTCATCACACCCCGCTCACCACGCCCCGCTCACCACACCCTGCTCATGACACCCCGCTCACCACACCCCACTCACCACACCCTGCTCACCACACCCTGCTCACCACACCCTGCTCATCACACCCCGCTCACCACACCCCGCTCACCACACCCTGCGCACCACACCGTGCTCACCACACCCCGCTCACCACACCCTGCTCATCAAACCCTGCTCACCACACTCTGCTCACCACACCCCGCTCACCACACCCTGCTCACCACACCCTGCGCACCACACCATGCTCACCACATACTGCTCACCACATACTGCTCACCCCACCCTGCGCACCACATACTGCTCACCAACCCCGCTCACCACACCCTGCGCACCACACCCTGCTCACCACACCCCGCTCACCACACCCTGCTCACCACACCCTGCGCACCACACCCTGCTCACCACATACTGCTCACCACACCCCGCTCACCACACCCTGCTCACCACACCCTGCGCACCACACCCTGCTCACCACATACTGCTCACCACATACTGCTCACCCCACGCTGCTCACCACACCCCGCTCACCACACCCTGCGCACCACACCCTGCTCACCACACCCCGCTCACCACACCCTGCTCACCACATCCTGCGCACCACACCCTGCTCACCACATACTGCTCACCACACCCCGCTCACCACACCCCGCTCACCACACCCTGCGCACCACACCGTGCTCACCACACCCCGCTCACCACACCCTGCTCATCACACCCTGCTCACCACACCCTGCGCACCACACCATGCTGACCACACCCTGCTGACCAGACACTGCTCACCACATACTGCTCACCACACCCCGCTCACCACACCCCACTCACCACATACTGCTCACCACACCCTGCTCACCACACCCCGCTCACCACACCCTGCTCATCACACCCTGCTCACCACACCCTGCTCACCACACCCCACTCACCACACCCTGCTCACCACACCCCGCTCACCACACCCCACTCACCACACCCTGCTCACCACACCCTGCTCTCCACTCCGCGCTCACCACACCCTGCTCATCACACCCTGCTCACCACACCCCACTCACCACACCCTGCTCACCACACCCTGCTCACCACACCCCGCTCATCACACCCTGCTCACCACACCCTGCTCACCACACCCCGCTCACCACACCCTGCTCACCACACCCTGCGCACCACACCCTGCGCACCACATACTGCTCACCACACCCCGCTCACCACACCCTGCTCACCACACCCTGCTCACCACACCCCGCTCACCACACCCCGCTCACCACACCCTGCTCACCACACCCCACTCACCACACCCTGCTCAACACACCCTGCCCACCACACCCTGCTGACCAGACACTGCTCACCACATACTGCTCACCACACCCCGCTTTCCACACCCTGCGCACCACACCCTGCTCACCACACCCCGCTCACCACACCCGACTCACCACACCCTGCTCATCACACCCCGCTCACCACGCCCCGCTCACCACACCCTGCTCATGACACCCCGCTCACCACACCCCACTCACCACACCCTGCTCATCACACACCGCTCACCATACCCTACTCATCACACCCTGCTCACCCCACCCTGCGCACCACATACTGCTCACCAACCCCGCTCACCACATCCTGCGCACCACACCCTGCTCACCACACCCCGCTCACCACACCCTGCTCACCACACCCTGCGCACCACACCCTGCTCACCACATACTGCTCACCACACCCCGCTCACCACACCCTGCTCACCACACCCTGCGCACCACACCCTGCTCACCACATACTGCTCACCACATACTGCTCACCCCACGCTGCTCACCACACCCCGCTCCGCACACCCTGCGCACCACACCCTGCTCACCACACCCCGCTCACCACACCCTGCTCACCACATCCTGCGCACCACACCCTGCTCACCACATACTGCTCACCACACCCCGCTCACCACACCCCGCTCACCACACCCTGCGCACCACACCGTGCTCACCACACCCCGCTCACCACACCCTGCTCATCACACCCTGCTCTTCACAACCCGCTCACCACACTCTGCTCACCATACCCCGCTCACCACACCCTGCTCATCACACCCCGCTCACCACACCCTGCTCACCACACCCTGCACACCACACCCTGCTCACCACACCCTGCTCACCACACCCTGCGCACCACACCCTGCGCACCACATACTGCTCACCACACCCCGCTCACCACACCCTGCTCACCACACCCTGCGCACCACACCATGCTGACCACACCTTGCTGACCAGACACTGCTCACCACACCCCACTCACCACATACTGCTCACCACACCCCGCTCACCACACCCTGCGCACCACACCCCGCTCACCACACCCCACTCACCACACCCTGCTCACCACACCCTGCTCACCACACCCCGCTCACCACACCCTGCTCATCACACCCTGCTCACCACACCCTGCTCACCACACCCCACTCACCGCACCCTGCTCACCACACCCCGCTCACCACACCCCACTCACCACACCCTGCTCACCACTCCGCGCTCACCACTCCGCGCTCACCACACCCTGCTCATCACACCCTGCTCACCACACCCCACTCACCACACCCTGCTCACCACACCCTGCTCACCACACCCCGCTCATCACACCCTGCTCACCACACCCTGCTCACCACACCCTGCTCACCACACCCTGCTCACCACACCCTGCGCACCACACCCTGCGCACCACATACTGCTCACCACACCCCGCTCACCACACCCTGCTCCCCACATCCTGCGCAGCACACCCTGCTCACCACACCCCACTCACCACACCCTGCTCACCACATCCTGCGCACCACACCCTGCTCACCATATACTGTTCACCACACCCCGCTCACCACAACCCGCTCACCACACCCTGCGCACCACACCGTGCTCACCACACCCCGCTCACCACACCCTGCTCATCACACCCTGCTCTTCACAACCCGCTCACCACACTCTGCTCACCATACTCCGCTCACCACTCACTGCTCACCACACCCTGCTCACCACACCCTGCTGACCACACCCCGCTCACCACACCCTGCTGACCACACCCTGCTGATCAGACACTGCTCACCAAACCCCACTCACCACATACTGCTCACCACTCCCCGCTCACCACACCCTGCGCACCACACCCCGCTCACCACACCCCGCTCACCACACCCCGCTCACCACACCCTGCTCATCACACCCCGCTCACCACACCCTGTTCATCACACCCCACTCACCACAGCCCACTCACCACACCCTGCTCATCACACCCCGCTCACCACACCCCGCTCACCACACCCCACTCACCACACCCCGCTCACCACACCCTGCTCACCACACCCTGCGCACCACACCCTGCGCACCACATACTGCTCACCACACCCCGCTCACCACACCCTGCTCACCACACCCTGCTCACCACACCCCACTCACCACACCCCGCTCATCACACTCCGCTCACCACACCCTGCTCACCACACCCTGCTCACCACACTCTGCTCACCACACCCTGCTCACCACACCCTGCTCACCACACCCCACTCACCACACCCCGCTCACCACACCCTGCTCACCACACCCCGCTCACCACACCCTGTCCATCACACCCTGCTCACCACACTCTGCTCACCACACCCTGCTCACCACACCCCACTCACCACACCACGCTCACCACTCCCTGTTCACCACACCCCGTTCACCGCACCCGGCTCACCGCACCCCGCACACCACTCCCTGCTCACCACAACCCGCTCACCACACACCGTTCACCACACTCTGCTCACCACACCCTGCTCACCACTCCCCACTCACCACACCCCGCTCTCCACACCCCGATCACCACACACAGCTCACCACACCCCGCTCACCACACCCCACTCACCACACCCTGCGCAGCACACCGTGCTCACCACACCCCGCTCACCACACCCTGCTGACCACACCCCGCTCACCACACACTGCTCACCACACCCCACTCACCACAGCTTGCTCACGACACACAGCTCACCACATCCCGCTCACCACACCCCGCTCACCACACCTTGCTCACCACACCCCGCTCACCACACCCCACTCACCACACCCTGCTGACCACACCGTGCTCTCCACACCCTGCGCACCACACCCCGCTCACCACACACAGCTCACCACATCCCACTCACCACACCCGGCGCACCAAACCCTGCTCACCACATCCTGTTCACCCCACCCCGCTCACCACACACTGCTCACCACACACTGCGCATTACACCTTGCTGACCTCTCCCTGCTCACCAGACATTGCTCACCACACCCCACTCACCACATACTGCTCACCACACCCCGCTCACCACTCCCTGCTCACCACACCTCCTCAACACGCCCTGCTCACCACACCCCGCTCACCACACACTGCTCATCACACCCTGAAAACCACGCCCTGCTCACCACACCCTGCTCAACACACCATATATACCACACCCCGCTCACCACACCCTGCTCACCACTCCTCGCTCACTACACCCTGCTCACCACACCCTGCTCACCACACCCTGCTCACCACTCCCCGCTCACCACACCCTGCTCATCACACCCCGCTCACCACACCCCACTCACCACACCCTGCTCACCACACCCCACTCACCACACCCTGCTCACCACACCCTGCTCACCACACCCTGCTCACCACATACTGCTCACCACACCCCGCTCACCACACCCTGCTCACCACACCCTGCTCATCACACCCCGCTCACCACACCCTGTTCACCACACCCCGCTCACCACACCCCGCTCACCACACCCCGCTCACCACACCCTGCTCACCACACCCTGCTCTCCACACCCCACTCACCACACCCTGCTCACCACACCCCGCTCACCACACCCCACTCACCACACCTTGCTCACTACACCCCACTCACCACACCCTGCTCTTCACACCCCGCTCACCACACTCTGCTCACCACACCCTGCTCACCACACCCCGCTCACCACACCCTGCTCATCACACCCTGCTCCTCACAACCCGCTCACCACACCCCGCTCACCACACCCCGCTCACCACACCCTGCTCACCACACTCTGCTCACCACACCCCGCTCACCACACCCTGCTCACCACACCCTGCTCATCACACCCCGCTCACCACTCCCCGCTCACCACACCCCGTTCACCACACCCCACTCACCACACCCCGCACACCACTACCCGCTCACCACACCCTGCTCACCAAACCCTGCTCACCACACCCCGCTCCCCACACCCCGCTCACCACACCCTGCTCACCACTCCCCACTCACCACACCCCGCTCACCACACCCCGCTCACCACACCCCGCACACCACACACTGCTCACCACACCCCTTTCACCACACCCCGCTCACCATACCCCGCACACCACTCCCTGCTCACCACACCCTGATCACCACACCCCGCTCACCACACCCTGCTCACCACACCCCGCTCACCACTCCCCGCTCACCACACCCTGCTCACCACACCCCACTCACCACACCCCACTCACCACACCCTGCTGACCACACCGTGCTCTCCACACCCTGCTCACCACACCCTGCGCACCACACCCTGCTGACCACACCCTGCTGACCAGACACTGCTCACCAGACACTGCTCACCACACCCCACTCACCACATACTGCTCACCACACCCCGCTCACCACGCCCTGCGCACCACACCCTGCTCACCACACCCTGCTCACCACACCCCGCTCACCACACCCCGCTCACCACACCGCACTCACCACACCCTGCTCACCACACCCTGCTCATCACACGCCGCTCACCACACCCCGCTCACCACACTCTGCTCACTACTCCCTGCTCACCACACCCTGCTCATCACACCCAGCTCACCACACTCTGCTCACCACACCCTTTTCACCACACCCTGCTCACCGCACCCCGCACACCACTCCCTGCTCCCCACACACCGCTCACCACACCCTGCTCACCACACCCTGTTCACCACTCCCCACTCACCACACCCCGCTCATCACACCCCGCTCACCACACACAGCTCACCACATCCCACTCACCACACCCGGCGCACCAAACCCTGCTCACCACATCCTGTTCACCACACCCCGCTCACCACACACTGCTCACCACACCCTGCGCACTACACCTTGCTGACCTCACCCTGCTCACCAGACACTGCTCACCACACCCCACTCACCACACCCTGCTCACCACACCCCGCTCACCACTCCCTGCTCACCACACCTCCTCAACACGCCCTGCTCACCACACCCCGCTCACCACACACTGCTCATCACACCCTGAAAACCACGCCCTGCTCACCACACCCTGCTCAACACACCATATATACCACACCCCGCTCACCACACCCTGCTCACCACACCCTGCTCACCACACCCTGCGGACCACACCCTGCTCACCACTCCCCGCTCACCACACCCTGCTCACCACACCCCGCTCACCACACCCTGCTCACCACTCCCCGCTCACCACACCCCGCTCACCACACACTGCTCACCACACCCTGCGCACCACACCTTGCTGACCACACCCTGCTCACCAGACACTGCTCACCACACCCCACTCACCACATACTGCTCACCACACCCCACTCACCACACCCTGTGCACCACACCCTGCTCATCACACCCCGCTCACCACACCCTGCGCACCACTCACTGCTCACCACACCCTGCTCACCACACCCTGCTCACCACACACTGCTCACCACACCCTGCGCACCACACCCTGCTGACCAGACACTGCTCACCACATACTGCTCACCACACCCTGCTCACCACATACTGCTCACCATACCCCGCTCTCCACACCCTCCGCACCACACCCTGCTCACCACACCCCGCTCACCACACCCGACTCACCACACCCTGCTCATCACACCCCGCTCACCACGCCCCGCTCACCACACCCTACTCACCACACCCTGCTGATCACACCCCGCTCACCACACCCCGCTCACCACACCCTTCTCACCACACCCTGCTCATCACACCCTGCTCACCACACCCTGCGCACCACACACTGCTCACCACATACTGCTCACCACATACTGCTCACCACATACTGCTCACCACACCCCGCTCACCACACCCTGCGCACCACACCCTGCTCACCACACCCTGCTCACCACACCCGGCGCACCACACCCTGCTGACCAGACACTGCTCACCACATACTGCTCACCACACCCCACTCACCACTTACTGCTCACCACACCCCGCTCTCCACACCCTGCGCACGACACCCTGCTCACCACACCCCGCTCACCACACCCGACTCACCACACCCTGCTCATCACACCCCGCTCACCACGCCCCGCTCACCACACCCCGCTCACCACACCCCGCTCACCACACCCCGCTCACCACTCCCCGCTCACCACATCCCGCTCACCACACCCTGCTCACCACTCCTCACTCACCACAACCCGCTCACCACACCCCGCTCACCTCACTCTGCACATCACACCCCGCTCACCACACCCTGCTCACCACACCCTGCACACCACACCCTGCTCATCACACCCCGCTCACCACACTCTGCTCACTACACCCTGCTCATCACACCCTGCTCACCACACTCTGCTCACCACACCCTGCTCACCACACCCTGCTCATCACACCCTGCTCACCACTCCCCACTCACCACACCCCGCTCCCCACACTCTGCTCACCACTCCCCACTCACCACACCCCGCTCACCACACCCCGCTCACCACACCTTGCTCACCACACCCCGCTCACCACACCCCGCTCACCACACCCCACTCACCACACCCCGCTCACCACACGCTGCTCACCACACCCTGCTCATCACACCCCGCTCACCACACCCCGCTCACCAGACACTGCTCACCACACCACACTCACCACATACTGCTCACCACACCCCGGCACCACACCCTGCGCACCACACCCTGTGCACCACACCCTGCTGACCAGACACTGCTCACCACATACTTCTCACCACACCCCGCTCTCCACACCCTGCGCACCACACCCTGCTCACCACACCCCGCTCACCACACCCTGCTCATCACACCCTGCTCACCACGCCCCGCTCACCACAGCCCACTCACCACACCCTGCTCATCACACCCCGCTCACCACACCCCACTCACCACACCCTGCTCATCACACCCTGCTCACCACACCCTGCGCACCACAGCCTGCTCACCACATACTGCTCACCACACCCTGCTCACCACACCCCGCTCACCACACCCTGCGCACCACACCCTGCTCACCACAGCCCGCTCACCACACCCAGCTCACCACACCCTGCGCACCACACCCTGCTCACCACATACTGCTCACCACACACTGCTCACCACACCCTGCGCACCACACCCTGCTGACCAGACACTGCTCACCACATACTGCTCACCACACCCCACTCACCACTTACTGCTCACCACACCCCGCGTTCCACACCCTGCGCACCACACCCTGCTCACCACACCCCGCTCACCACACCCGACTCACCACACCCTGCTCATCACACCCCGCTCACCACGCCCCGCTCACCACACCCTGCTCATGACACCCCGCTCACCACACCCCACTCACCACACCCTGCTCACCACACCCTGCTCACCACACCCTGCTCATCACACCCCGCTCACCACACCCCGCTCACCACACCCTGCGCACCACACCGTGCTCACCACACCCCGCTCACCACACCCTGCTCATCAAACCCTGCTCACCACACTCTGCTCACCACACCCCGCTCACCACACCCTGCTCACCACACCCTGCGCACCACACCATGCTCACCACATACTGCTCACCACATACTGCTCACCCCACCCTGCGCACCACATACTGCTCACCAACCCCGCTCACCACACCCTGCGCACCACACCCTGCTCACCACACCCCGCTCACCACACCCTGCTCACCACACCCTGCGCACCACACCCTGCTCACCACATACTGCTCACCACACCCCGCTCACCACACCCTGCTCACCACACCCTGCGCACCACACCCTGCTCACCACATACTGCTCACCACATACTGCTCACCCCACGCTGCTCACCACACCCCGCTCACCACACCCTGCGCACCACACCCTGCTCACCACACCCCGCTCACCACACCCTGCTCACCACATCCTGCGCACCACACCCTGCTCACCACATACTGCTCACCACACCCCGCTCACCACACCCCGCTCACCACACCCTGCGCACCACACCGTGCTCACCACACCCCGCTCACCACACCCTGCTCATCACACCCTGCTCACCACACCCTGCGCACCACACCATGCTGACCACACCCTGCTGACCAGACACTGCTCACCACATACTGCTCACCACACCCTGCTCACCACACCCCACTCACCACATACTGCTCACCACACCCTGCTCACCACACCCCGCTCACCACACCCTGCTCATCACACCCTGCTCACCACACCCTGCTCACCACACCCCACTCACCACACCCTGCTCACCACACCCCGCTCACCACACCCCACTCACCACACCCTGCTCACCACACCCTGCTCTCCACTCCGCGCTCACCACACCCTGCTCATCACACCCTGCTCACCACACCCCACTCACCACACCCTGCTCACCACACCCTACTCACCACACCCCGCTCATCACACCCTGCTCACCACACCCTGCTCACCACACCCCGCTCACCACACCCTGCTCACCACACCCTGCGCACCACACCCTGCGCACCACATACTGCTCACCACACCCCGCTCACCACACCCTGCTCACCACACCCTGCTCACCACACCCCGCTCACCACACCCCGCTCACCACACCCTGCTCACCACACCCCACTCACCACACCCTGCTCAACACACCCTGCCCACCACACCCTGCTGACCAGACACTGCTCACCACATACTGCTCACCACACCCCGCTTTCCACACCCTGCGCACCACACCCTGCTCACCACACCCCGCTCACCACACCCGACTCACCACACCCTGCTCATCACACCCCGCTCACCACGCCCCGCTCACCACACCCTGCTCATGACACCCCGCTCACCACACCCCACTCACCACACCCTGCTCATCACACACCGCTCACCATACCCTACTCATCACACCCTGCTCACCCCACCCTGCGCACCACATACTGCTCACCAACCCCGCTCACCACATCCTGCGCACCACACCCTGCTCACCACACCCCGCTCACCACACCCTGCTCACCACACCCTGCGCACCACACCCTGCTCACCACATACTGCTCACCACACCCCGCTCACCACACCCTGCTCACCACACCCTGCGCACCACACCCTGCTCACCACATACTGCTCACCACATACTGCTCACCCCACGCTGCTCACCACACCCCGCTCACCACACCCTGCGCACCACACCCTGCTCACCACACCCCGCTCACCACACCCTGCTCACCACATCCTGCGCACCACACCCTGCTCACCACATACTGCTCACCACACCCCGCTCACCACACCCCGCTCACCACACCCTGCGCACCACACCGTGCTCACCACACCCCGCTCACCACACCCTGCTCATCACACCCTGCTCTTCACAACCCGCTCACCACACTCTGCTCACCATACCCCGCTCACCACACCCTGCTCATCACACCCCGCTCACCACACCCTGCTCACCACACCCTGCTCACCACACCCTGCTCACCACACCCTGCTCACCACACCCTGCGCACCACACCCTGCGCACCACATACTGCTCACCACACCCCGCTCACCACACCCTGCTCACCACACCCTGCGCACCACACCATGCTGACCACACCTTGCTGACCAGACACTGCTCACCACACCCCACTCACCACATACTGCTCACCACACCCCGCTCACCACACCCTGCGCACCACACCCCGCTCACCACACCCCACTCACCACACCCTGCTCACCACACCCTGCTCACCACACCCCGCTCACCACACCCTGCTCATCACACCCTGCTCACCACACCCTGCTCACCACACCCCACTCACCACACCCTGCTCACCACACCCCGCTCACCACACCCCACTCACCACACCCTGCTCACCACTCCGCGCTCACCACTCCGCGCTCACCACACCCTGCTCACCACACCCTGCTCAACAGAACCCGCTCACCACACCCTACGCACCACTCACTGCTCACCACACCCTGCTCACCACACCCTGCTCACCACACACTGCTCACCACACCCTGCGCACCACACCCTGCTGACCAGACACTGCTCACCACATACTGCTCACCACACCCTGCTCACCACATACTGCTCACCATACCCCGCTCTCCACACCCTCCGCACCACACCCTGCTCACCACACCCCGCTCACCACACCCGACTCACCACACCCTGCTCATCACACCCCGCTCACCACGCCCCGCTCACCACACCCTACTCACCACACCCTGCTGATCACACCCCGCTCACCACACCCCGCTCACCACACCCTTCTCACCACACCCTGCTCATCACACCCTGCTCACCACACCCTGCGCACCACACACTGCTCGCCACATACTGCTCACCACATACTGCTCACCACATACTGCTCACCACACCCCGCTCACCACACCCTGCGCACCACACCCTGCTCACCACACCCTGCTCACCACACCCGGCGCACCACACCCTGCTGACCAGACACTGCTCACCACATACTGCTCACCACACCCCACTCACCACTTACTGCTCACCACACCCCGCTCACCACATACTGCTCACCACACCCTGCTCACCACACCCCGCTCACCACACCCTGCTCATCACACCCTGCTCACCACACCCTGCTCACCACACCCCACTCACCACACCCTGCTCACCACACCCCGCTCACCACACCCCACTCACCACACCCTGCTCACCACACCCTGCTCTCCACTCCGCGCTCACCACACCCTGCTCATCACACCCTGCTCACCACACCCCACTCACCACACCCTGCTCACCACACCCTACTCACCACACCCCGCTCATCACACCCTGCTCACCACACCCTGCTCACCACACCCCGCTCACCACACCCTGCTCACCACACCCTGCGCACCACACCCTGCGCACCACATACTGCTCACCACACCCCGCTCACCACACCCTGCTCACCACACCCTGCTCACCACACCCCGCTCACCACACCCCGCTCACCACACCCTGCTCACCACACCCCACTCACCACACCCTGCTCAACACACCCTGCCCACCACACCCTGCTGACCAGACACTGCTCACCACATACTGCTCACCACACCCCGCTTTCCACACCCTGCGCACCACACCCTGCTCACCACACCCCGCTCACCACACCCGACTCACCACACCCTGCTCATCACACCCCGCTCACCACGCCCCGCTCACCACACCCTGCTCATGACACCCCGCTCACCACACCCCACTCACCACACCCTGCTCATCACACACCGCTCACCATACCCTACTCATCACACCCTGCTCACCCCACCCTGCGCACCACATACTGCTCACCAACCCCGCTCACCACATCCTGCGCACCACACCCTGCTCACCACACCCCGCTCACCACACCCTGCTCACCACACCCTGCGCACCACACCCTGCTCACCACATACTGCTCACCACACCCCGCTCACCACACCCTGCTCACCACACCCTGCGCACCACACCCTGCTCACCACATACTGCTCACCACATACTGCTCACCCCACGCTGCTCACCACACCCCGCTCACCACACCCTGCGCACCACACCCTGCTCACCACACCCCGCTCACCACACCCTGCTCACCACATCCTGCGCACCACACCCTGCTCACCACATACTGCTCACCACACCCCGCTCACCACACCCCGCTCACCACACCCTGCGCACCACACCGTGCTCACCACACCCCGCTCACCACACCCTGCTCATCACACCCTGCTCTTCACAACCCGCTCACCACACTCTGCTCACCATACCCCGCTCACCACACCCTGCTCATCACACCCCGCTCACCACACCCTGCTCACCACACCCTGCTCACCACACCCTGCTCACCACACCCTGCTCACCACACCCTGCGCACCACACCCTGCGCACCACATACTGCTCACCACACCCCGCTCACCACACCCTGCTCACCACACCCTGCGCACCACACCATGCTGACCACACCTTGCTGACCAGACACTGCTCACCACACCCCACTCACCACATACTGCTCACCACACCCCGCTCACCACACCCTGCGCACCACACCCCGCTCACCACACCCCACTCACCACACCCTGCTCACCACACCCTGCTCACCACACCCCGCTCACCACACCCTGCTCATCACACCCTGCTCACCACACCCTGCTCACCACACCCCACTCACCACACCCTGCTCACCACACCCCGCTCACCACACCCCACTCACCACACCCTGCTCACCACTCCGCGCTCACCACTCCGCGCTCACCACACCCTGCTCACCACACCCTGCTCAACAGAACCCGCTCACCACACCCTACGCACCACTCACTGCTCACCACACCCTGCTCACCACACCCTGCTCACCACACACTGCTCACCACACCCTGCGCACCACACCCTGCTGACCAGACACTGCTCACCACATACTGCTCACCACACCCTGCTCACCACATACTGCTCACCATACCCCGCTCTCCACACCCTCCGCACCACACCCTGCTCACCACACCCCGCTCACCACACCCGACTCACCACACCCTGCTCATCACACCCCGCTCACCACGCCCCGCTCACCACACCCTACTCACCACACCCTGCTGATCACACCCCGCTCACCACACCCCGCTCACCACACCCTTCTCACCACACCCTGCTCATCACACCCTGCTCACCACACCCTGCGCACCACACACTGCTCGCCACATACTGCTCACCACATACTGCTCACCACATACTGCTCACCACACCCCGCTCACCACACCCTGCGCACCACACCCTGCTCACCACACCCTGCTCACCACACCCGGCGCACCACACCCTGCTGACCAGACACTGCTCACCACATACTGCTCACCACACCCCACTCACCACTTACTGCTCACCACACCCCGCTCTCCACACCCTGCGCACGACACCCTGCTCACCACACCCCGCTCACCACACCCGACTCACCACACCCTGCTCATCACACCCCGCTCACCACGCCCCGCTCACCACACCCCGCTCACCACACCCCGCTCACCACACCCCGCTCACCACTCCCCGCTCACCACATCCCGCTCACCACACCCTGCTCACCACTCCTCACTCACCACAACCCGCTCACCACACCCCGCTCACCTCACTCTGCACATCACACCCCGCTCACCACACCCTGCTCACTACACCCTGCTCATCACACCCTGCTCACCACACTCTGCTCACCACACCCTGCTCACCACACCCTGCTCATCATACCCCGCTCACCACTCCCCACTCACCACACCCCGCTCCCCACACTCTGCTCACCACTCCCCACTCACCACACCCCGCTCACCACACCCCGCTCACCACACCTTGCTCACCACACCCCGCTCACCACACCCCGCTCACCACACCCCACTCACCACACCCCGCTCACCACACGCTGCTCACCACACCCTGCTCATCACACCCCGCTCACCACACCCCGCTCACCAGACACTGCTCACCACACCACACTCACCACATACTGCTCACCACACCCCGGCACCACACCCTGCGCACCACACCCTGTGCACCACACCCTGCTGACCAGACACTGCTCACCACATACTTCTCACCACACCCCGCTCTCCACACCCTGCGCACCACACCCTGCTCACCACACCCCGCTCACCACACCCTGCTCATCACACCCTGCTCACCACGCCCCGCTCACCACAGCCCACTCACCACACCCTGCTCATCACACCCCGCTCACCACACCCCACTCACCACACCCTGCTCATCACACCCTGCTCACCACACCCTGCGCACCACAGCCTGCTCACCACATACTGCTCACCACACCCTGCTCACCACACCCCGCTCACCACACCCTGCGCACCACACCCTGCTCACCACAGCCCGCTCACCACACCCAGCTCACCACACCCTGCGCACCACACCCTGCTCACCACATACTGCTCACCACACACTGCTCACCACACCCTGCGCACCACACCCTGCTGACCAGACACTGCTCACCACATACTGCTCACCACACCCCACTCACCACTTACTGCTCACCACACCCCGCTCACCACACCCTGCTCACCACACCCTGCGCACCACACCATGCTCACCACATACTGCTCACCACATACTGCTCACCCCACCCTGCGCACCACATACTGCTCACCAACCCCGCTCACCACACCCTGCGCACCACACCCTGCTCACCACACCCCGCTCACCACACCCTGCTCACCACACCCTGCGCACCACACCCTGCTCACCACATACTGCTCACCACACCCCGCTCACCACACCCTGCTCACCACACCCTGCGCACCACACCCTGCTCACCACATACTGCTCACCACATACTGCTCACCCCACGCTGCTCACCACACCCCGCTCACCACACCCTGCGCACCACACCCTGCTCACCACACCCCGCTCACCACACCATGCTCACCACATCCTGCGCACCACACCCTGCTCACCACATACTGCTCACCACACCCCGCTCACCACACCCCGCTCACCACACCCTGCGCACCACACCGTGCTCACCACACCCCGCTCACCACACCCTGCTCATCACACCCTGCTCACCACACCCTGCGCACCACACCATGCTGACCACACCCTGCTGACCAGACACTGCTCACCACATACTGCTCACCACACCCCGCTCACCACACCCCACTCACCACATACTGCTCACCACACCCTGCTCACCACACCCCGCTCACCACACCCTGCTCATCACACCCTGCTCACCACACCCAGCTCACCACACCCCACTCACCACACCCTGCTCACCACACCCCGCTCACCACACCCCACTCACCACACCCTGCTCACCACACCCTGCTCTCCACTCCGCGCTCACCACACCCTGCTCATCACACCCTGCTCACCACACCCCACTCACCACACCCTGCTCACCACACCCTGCTCACCACACCCCGCTCATCACACCCTGCTCACCACACCCTGCTCACCACACCCCGCTCACCACACCCTGCTCACCACACCCTGCGCACCACACCCTGCGCACCACATACTGCTCACCACACCCCGCTCACCACACCCTGCTCACCACACCCTGCTCACCACACCCCGCTCACCACACCCCGCTCACCACACCCTGCTCACCACACCCCACTCACCACACCCTGCTCAACACACCCTGCCCACCACACCCTGCTGACCAGACACTGCTCACCACATACTGCTCACCACACCCCGCTTTCCACACCCTGCGCACCACACCCTGCTCACCACACCCCGCTCACCACACCCGACTCACCACACCCTGCTCATCACACCCCGCTCACCACGCCCCGCTCACCACACCCTGCTCATGACACCCCGCTCACCACACCCCACTCACCACACCCTGCTCATCACACACCGCTCACCATACCCTACTCATCACACCCTGCTCACCCCACCCTGCGCACCACATACTGCTCACCAACCCCGCTCACCACATCCTGCGCACCACACCCTGCTCACCACACCCCGCTCACCACACCCTGCTCACCACACCCTGCGCACCACACCCTGCTCACCACATACTGCTCACCACACCCCGCTCACCACACCCTGCTCACCACACCCTGCGCACCACACCCTGCTCACCACATACTGCTCACCACATACTGCTCACCCCACGCTGCTCACCACACCCCGCTCACCACACCCTGCGCACCACACCCTGCTCACCACACCCCGCTCACCACACCCTGCTCACCACATCCTGCGCACCACACCCTGCTCACCACATACTGCTCACCACACCCCGCTCACCACACCCCGCTCACCACACCCTGCGCACCACACCGTGCTCACCACACCCCGCTCACCACACCCTGCTCATCACACCCTGCTCTTCACAACCCGCTCACCACACTCTGCTCACCATACCCCGCTCACCACACCCTGCTCATCACACCCCGCTCACCACACCCTGCTCACCACACCCTGCTCACCACACCCTGCTCACCACACCCTGCTCACCACACCCTGCGCACCACACCCTGCGCACCACATACTGCTCACCACACCCCGCTCACCACACCCTGCTCACCACACCCTGCGCACCACACCATGCTGACCACACCTTGCTGACCAGACACTGCTCACCACACCCCACTCACCACATACTGCTCACCACACCCCGCTCACCACACCCTGCGCACCACACCCCGCTCACCACACCCCACTCACCACACCCTGCTCACCACACCCTGCTCACCACACCCCGCTCACCACACCCTGCTCATCACACCCTGCTCACCACACCCTGCTCACCACACCCCACTCACCACACCCTGCTCACCACACCCCGCTCACCACACCCCACTCACCACACCCTGCTCACCACTCCGCGCTCACCACTCCGCGCTCACCACACCCTGCTCACCACACCCTGCTCAACAGAACCCGCTCACCACACCCAGCTCACCACACCCTGCTCACCACGCCCTGCGCAGCACACCGTGCTCACCACACCCCGCTCACTACACCCTGCTGACCACACCGTGCCCTCCACACTCTGCTCATCACACCCCGCTCGCCACACACAGCTCACCACATCCCGCTCACCACACCCGGCGCACCAAACCCTGGTTCACCACATCCTGTTCACCACACCCCGCTCACCACACACTGCTCACCACACCCTGCGCACCACACCTTGCTGACCACACCCTGCTCACCAGACACTGCTCACCACACCCCACTCACCACATACTGCTCACCACACCCCACTCACCACACCCTGTGCACCACACCCTGCTCATCACACCCCGCTCACCACACCCTGCGCACCACTCACTGCTCACCACACCCTGCTCACCACACCCTGCTCACCACACACTGCTCACCACACCCTGCGCACCACACCCTGCTGACCAGACACTGCTCACCACATACTGCTCACCACACCCTGCTCACCACATACTGCTCACCATACCCCGCTCTCCACACCCTCCGCACCACACCCTGCTCACCACACCCCGCTCACCACACCCGACTCACCACACCCTGCTCATCACACCCCGCTCACCACGCCCCGCTCACCACACCCTACTCACCACACCCTGCTGATCACACCCCGCTCACCACACCCCGCTCACCACACCCTTCTCACCACACCCTGCTCATCACACCCTGCTCACCACACCCTGCGCACCACACACTGCTCACCACATACTGCTCACCACATACTGCTCACCACATACTGCTCACCACACCCCGCTCACCACACCCTGCGCACCACACCCTGCTCACCACACCCTGCTCACCACACCCGGCGCACCACACCCTGCTGACCAGACACTGCTCACCACATACTGCTCACCACACCCCACTCACCACTTACTGCTCACCACACCCCGCTCTCCACACCCTGCGCACGACACCCTGCTCACCACACCCCGCTCACCACACCCGACTCACCACACCCTGCTCATCACACCCCGCTCACCACGCCCCGCTCACCACACCCCGCTCACCACACCCCGCTCACCACACCCCGCTCACCACTCCCCGCTCACCACATCCCGCTCACCACACCCTGCTCACCACTCCTCACTCACCACAACCCGCTCACCACACCCCGCTCACCTCACTCTGCACATCACACCCCGCTCACCACACCCTGCTCACCACACCCTGCACACCACACCCTGCTCATCACACCCCGCTCACCACACTCTGCTCACTACACCCTGCTCATCACACCCTGCTCACCACACTCTGCTCACCACACCCTGCTCACCACACCCTGCTCATCATACCCCGCTCACCACTCCCCACTCACCACACCCCGCTCCCCACACTCTGCTCACCACTCCCCACTCACCACACCCCGCTCACCACACCTTGCTCACCACACCCCGCTCACCACACCCCGCTCACCACACCCCACTCACCACACCCCGCTCACCACACGCTGCTCACCACACCCTGCTCATCACACCCCGCTCACCACACCCCGCTCACCAGACACTGCTCACCACACCACACTCACCACATACTGCTCACCACACCCCGGCACCACACCCTGCGCACCACACCCTGTGCACCACACCCTGCTGACCAGACACTGCTCACCACATACTTCTCACCACACCCCGCTCTCCACACCCTGCGCACCACACCCTGCTCACCACACCCCGCTCACCACACCCTGCTCATCACACCCTGCTCACCACGCCCCGCTCACCACAGCCCACTCACCACACCCTGCTCATCACACCCCGCTCACCACACCCCACTCACCACACCCTGCTCATCACACCCTGCTCACCACACCCTGCGCACCACAGCCTGCTCACCACATACTGCTCACCACACCCTGCTCACCACACCCCGCTCACCACACCCTGCGCACCACACCCTGCTCACCACAGCCCGCTCACCACACCCAGCTCACCACACCCTGCGCACCACACCCTGCTCACCACATACTGCTCACCACACACTGCTCACCACACCCTGCGCACCACACCCTGCTGACCAGACACTGCTCACCACATACTGCTCACCACACCCCACTCACCACTTACTGCTCACCACACCCCGCGTTCCACACCCTGCGCACCACACCCTGCTCACCACACCCCGCTCACCACACCCGACTCACCACACCCTGCTCATCACACCCCGCTCACCACGCCCCGCTCACCACACCCTGCTCATGACACCCCGCTCACCACACCCCACTCACCACACCCTGCTCACCACACCCTGCTCACCACACCCTGCTCATCACACCCCGCTCACCACACCCCGCTCACCACACCCTGCGCACCACACCGTGCTCACCACACCCCGCTCACCACACCCTGCTCATCAAACCCTGCTCACCACACTCTGCTCACCACACCCCGCTCACCACACCCTGCTCACCACACCCTGCGCACCACACCATGCTCACCACATACTGCTCACCACATACTGCTCACCCCACCCTGCGCACCACATACTGCTCACCAACCCCGCTCACCACACCCTGCGCACCACACCCTGCTCACCACACCCCGCTCACCACACCCTGCTCACCACACCCTGCGCACCACACCCTGCTCACCACATACTGCTCACCACACCCCGCTCACCACACCCTGCTCACCACACCCTGCGCACCACACCCTGCTCACCACATACTGCTCACCACATACTGCTCACCCCACGCTGCTCACCACACCCAGCCACCACACCCTGCGCACCACACCCTGCTCACCACACCCCGCTCACCACACCCTGCTCACCACATCCTGCGCACCACACCCTGCTCACCACATACTGCTCACCACACCCCGCTCACCACACCCCGCTCACCACACCCTGCGCACCACACCGTGCTCACCACACCCCGCTCACCACACCCTGCTCATCACACCCTGCTCACCACACCCTGCGCACCACACCATGCTGACCACACCCTGCTGACCAGACACTGCTCACCACATACTGCTCACCACACCCCGCTCACCACACCCCACTCACCACATACTGCTCACCACACCCTGCTCACCACACCCCGCTCACCACACCCTGCTCATCACACCCTGCTCACCACACCCTGCTCACCACACCCCACTCACCACACCCTGCTCACCACACCCCGCTCACCACACCCCACTCACCACACCCTGCTCACCACACCCTGCTCTCCACTCCGCGCTCACCACACCCTGCTCATCACACCCTGCTCACCACACCCCACTCACCACACCCTGCTCACCACACCCTGCTCACCACACCCCGCTCATCACACCCTGCTCACCACACCCTGCTCACCACACCCCGCTCACCACACCCTGCTCACCACACCCTGCGCACCACACCCTGCGCACCACATACTGCTCACCACACCCCGCTCACCACACCCTGCTCACCACACCCTGCTCACCACACCCCGCTCACCACACCCCGCTCACCACACCCTGCTCACCACACCCCACTCACCACACCCTGCTCAACACACCCTGCCCACCACACCCTGCTGACCAGACACTGCTCACCACATACTGCTCACCACACCCCGCTTTCCACACCCTGCGCACCACACCCTGCTCACCACACCCCGCTCACCACACCCGACTCACCACACCCTGCTCATCACACCCCGCTCACCACGCCCCGCTCACCACACCCTGCTCATGACACCCCGCTCACCACACCCCACTCACCACACCCTGCTCATCACACACCGCTCACCATACCCTACTCATCACACCCTGCTCACCCCACCCTGCGCACCACATACTGCTCACCAACCCCGCTCACCACATCCTGCGCACCACACCCTGCTCACCACACCCCGCTCACCACACCCTGCTCACCACACCCTGCGCACCACACCCTGCTCACCACATACTGCTCACCACACCCCGCTCACCACACCCTGCTCACCACACCCTGCGCACCACACCCTGCTCACCACATACTGCTCACCACATACTGCTCACCCCACGCTGCTCACCACACCCCGCTCACCACACCCTGCGCACCACACCCTGCTCACCACACCCCGCTCACCACACCCTGCTCACCACATCCTGCGCACCACACCCTGCTCACCACATACTGCTCACCACACCCCGCTCACCACACCCCGCTCACCACACCCTGCGCACCACACCGTGCTCACCACACCCCGCTCACCACACCCTGCTCATCACACCCTGCTCTTCACAACCCGCTCACCACACTCTGCTCACCATACCCCGCTCACCACACCCTGCTCATCACACCCCGCTCACCACACCCTGCTCACCACACCCCGCTCACCACACCCTGCGCACCACACCCTGCTCACCACACCCCGCTCACCACACCCTGCTCACCACATCCTGCGCACCACACCCTGCTCACCACATACTGCTCACCACACCCCGCTCACCACACCCCGCTCACCACACCCTGCGCACCACACCGTGCTCACCACACCCCGCTCACCACACCCTGCTCATCACACCCTGCTCTTCACAACCCGCTCACCACACTCTGCTCACCATACCCCGCTCACCACATACTGCTCACCACATACTGCTCACCACATACTGCTCACCACACCCCGCTCACCACACCCTGCGCACCACACCCTGCTCACCACACCCTGCTCACCACACCCGGCGCACCACACCCTGCTGACCAGACACTGCTCACCACATACTGCTCACCACACCCCACTCACCACTTACTGCTCACCACACCCCGCTCTCCACACCCTGCGCACGACACCCTGCTCACCACACCCTGCTCATCACACCCCGCTCACCACGCCCCGCTCACCACACCCCGCTCACCACACCCCGCTCACCACACCCCGCTCACCACTCCCCGCTCACCACATCCCGCTCACCACACCCTGCTCATCACACCCTGCTCTTCACAACCCGCTCACCACACTCTGCTCACCATACCCCGCTCACCACACCCTGCTCATCACACCCCGCTCACCACACCCTGCTCACCACACCCCGCTCACCACACCCTGCGCACCACACCCTGCTCACCACACCCCGCTCACCACACCCTGCTCACCACATCCTGCGCACCACACCCTGCTCACCACATACTGCTCACCACACCCCGCTCACCACACCCCGCTCACCACACCCTGCGCACCACACCGTGCTCACCACACCCCGCTCACCACACCCTGCTCATCACACCCTGCTCTTCACAACCCGCTCACCACACTCTGCTCACCATACCCCGCTCACCACATACTGCTCACCACATACTGCTCACCACATACTGCTCACCACACCCCGCTCACCACACCCTGCGCACCACACCCTGCTCACCACACCCTGCTCACCACACCCGGCGCACCACACCCTGCTGACCAGACACTGCTCACCACATACTGCTCACCACACCCCACTCACCACTTACTGCTCACCACACCCCGCTCTCCACACCCTGCGCACGACACCCTGCTCACCACACCCTGCTCATCACACCCCGCTCACCACGCCCCGCTCACCACACCCCGCTCACCACACCCCGCTCACCACACCCCGCTCACCACTCCCCGCTCACCACATCCCGCTCACCACACCCTGCTCACCACTCCTCACTCACCACAACCCGCTCACCACACCCCGCTCACCTCACTCTGCACATCACACCCCGCTCACCACACCCTGCTCACCACACCCTGCACACCACACCCTGCTCATCACACCCCGCTCACCACACTCTGCTCACTACACACTGCTCATCACACCCTGCTCACCACACTCTGCTCACCACACCCTGCTCACCACACCCTGCTCATCACACCCCGCTCACCACACTCTGCTCACTACACCCTGCTCATCACACCCTGCTCATCATACCCCGCTCACCACTCCCCACTCACCACACCCCGCTCCCCACACTCTGCTCACCACTCCCCACTCACCACACCCCGCTCACCACACCCCGCTCACCACACCTTGCTCACCACACCCCGCTCACCACACCCCGCTCACCACACCCCACTCACCACACCCCGCTCACCACACGCTGCTCACCACACCCTGCTCATCACACCCCGCTCACCACACCCCACTCACCAGACACTGCTCACCACACCACACTCACCACATACTGCTCACCACACCCCGGCACCACACCCTGCGCACCACACCCTGTGCACCACACCCTGCTGACCAGACACTGCTCACCACATACTTCTCACCACACCCCGCTCTCCACACCCTGCGCACCACACCCTGCTCACCACACCCCGCTCACCACACCCTGCTCATCACACCCTGCTCACCACGCCCCGCTCACCACAGCCCACTCACCACACCCTGCTCATCACACCCCGCTCACCACACCCCACTCACCACACCCTGCTCATCACACCCTGCTCACCACACCCTGCGCACCACAGCCTGCTCACCACATACTGCTCACCACACCCTGCTCACCACACCCCGCTCACCACACCCTGCGCACCACACCCTGCTCACCACAGCCCGCTCACCACACCCAGCTCACCACACCCTGCGCACCACACCCTGCTCACCACATACTGCTCACCACACACTGCTCACCACACCCTGCGCACCACACCCTGCTGACCAGACACTGCTCACCACATACTGCTCACCACACCCCACTCACCACTTACTGCTCACCACACCCCGCGTTCCACACCCTGCGCACCACACCCTGCTCACCACACCCCGCTCACCACACCCGACTCACCACACCCTGCTCATCACACCCCGCTCACCACGCCCCGCTCACCACACCCTGCTCATGACACCCCGCTCACCACACCCCACTCACCACACCCTGCTCACCACACCCTGCTCACCACACCCTGCTCATCACACCCCGCTCACCACACCCCGCTCACCACACCCTGTGCACCACACCGTGCTCACCACACCCCGCTCACCACACCCTGCTCATCAAACCCTGCTCACCACACTCTGCTCACCACACCCCGCTCACCACACCCTGCTCACCACACCCTGCGCACCACACCATGCTCACCACATACTGCTCACCACATACTGCTCACCCCACCCTGCGCACCACATACTGCTCACCAACCCCGCTCACCACACCCTGCGCACCACACCCTGCTCACCACACCCCGCTCACCACACCCTGCTCACCACACCCTGCGCACCACACCCTGCTCACCACATACTGCTCACCACACCCCGCTCACCACACCCTGCTCACCACACCCTGCGCACCACACCCTGCTCACCACATACTGCTCACCACATACTGCTCACCCCACGCTGCTCACCACACCCAGCCACCACACCCTGCGCACCACACCCTGCTCACCACACCCCGCTCACCACACCCTGCTCACCACATCCTGCGCACCACACCCTGCTCACCACATACTGCTCACCACACCCCGCTCACCACACCCCGCTCACCACACCCTGCGCACCACACCGTGCTCACCACACCCCGCTCACCACACCCTGCTCATCACACCCTGCTCACCACACCCTGCGCACCACACCATGCTGACCACACCCTGCTGACCAGACACTGCTCACCACATACTGCTCACCACACCCTGCTCACCACACCCCACTCACCACATACTGCTCACCACACCCTGCTCACCACACCCCGCTCACCACACCCTGCTCATCACACCCTGCTCACCACACCCTGCTCACCACACCCCACTCACCACACCCTGCTCACCACACCCCGCTCACCACACCCCACTCACCACACCCTGCTCACCACACCCTGCTCTCCACTCCGCGCTCACCACACCCTGCTCATCACACCCTGCTCACCACACCCCACTCACCACACCCTGCTCACCACACCCTGCTCACCACACCCCGCTCATCACACCCTGCTCACCACACCCTGCTCACCACACCCCGCTCACCACACCCTGCTCACCACACCCTGCGCACCACACCCTGCGCACCACATACTGCTCACCACACCCCGCTCACCACACCCTGCTCACCACACCCTGCTCACCACACCCCGCTCACCACACCCCGCTCACCACACCCTGCTCACCACACCCCACTCACCACACCCTGCTCAACACACCCTGCCCACCACACCCTGCTGACCAGACACTGCTCACCACATACTGCTCACCACACCCCGCTTTCCACACCCTGCGCACCACACCCTGCTCACCACACCCCGCTCACCACACCCGACTCACCACACCCTGCTCATCACACCCCGCTCACCACGCCCCGCTCACCACACCCTGCTCATGACACCCCGCTCACCACACCCCACTCACCACACCCTGCTCATCACACACCGCTCACCATACCCTACTCATCACACCCTGCTCACCCCACCCTGCGCACCACATACTGCTCACCAACCCCGCTCACCACATCCTGCGCACCACACCCTGCTCACCACACCCCGCTCACCACACCCTGCTCACCACACCCTGCGCACCACACCCTGCTCACCACATACTGCTCACCACACCCCGCTCACCACACCCTGCTCACCACACCCTGCGCACCACACCCTGCTCACCACATACTGCTCACCACATACTGCTCACCCCACGCTGCTCACCACACCCCGCTCACCACACCCTGCTCACCACACCCTGCTCACCACACCCCGCTCACCACACCCTGCTCACCACATCCTGCGCACCACACCCTGCTCACCACATACTGCTCACCACACCCCGCTCACCACACCCCGCTCACCACACCCTGCGCACCACACCGTGCTCACCACACCCCGCTCACCACACCCTGCTCATCACACCCTGCTCTTCACAACCCGCTCACCACACTCTGCTCACCATACCCCGCTCACCACACCCTGCTCATCACACCCCGCTCACCACACCCTGCTCACCACACCCTGCTCACCACACCCTGCTCACCACACCCTGCTCACCACACCCTGCGCACCACACCCTGCGCACCACATACTGCTCACCACACCCCGCTCACCACACCCTGCACACCACACCCTGCGCACCACACCATGCTGACCACACCTTGCTGACCAGACACTGCTCACCACACCCCACTCACCACATACTGCTCACCACACCCCGCTCACCACACCCTGCGCACCACACCCCGCTCACCACACCCCACTCACCACACCCTGCTCACCACACCCTGCTCACCACACCCCGCTCACCACACCCTGCTCATCACACCCTGCTCACCACACCCTGCTCACCACACCCCACTCACCACACCCTGCTCACCACACCCCGCTCACCACACCCCACTCACCACACCCTGCTCACCACTCCGCGCTCACCACTCCGCGCTCACCACACCCTGCTCATCACACCCTGCTCACCACACCCCACTCACCACACCCTGCTCACCACACCCTGCTCACCACACCCCGCTCATCACACCCTGCTCACCACACCCTGCTCACCACACCCTGCTCACCACACCCTGCTCACCACACCCTGCGCACCACACCCTGCGCACCACATACTGCTCACCACACCCCGCTCACCACACCCTGCTCACCACATCCTGCGCAGCACACCCTGCTCACCACACCCCACTCACCACACCCTGCTCACCACATCCTGCGCACCACACCCTGCTCACCATATACTGCTCACCACACCCCGCTCACCACAACCCGCTCACCACACCCTGCGCACCACACCGTGCTCACCACACCCCGCTCACCACACCCTGCTCATCACACCCTGCTCTTCACAACCCGCTCACCACACTCTGCTCACCATACTCCGCTCACCACTCACTGCTCACCACACCCTGCTCACCACACCCTGCTGACCACACCCCGCTCACCACACCCTGCTGACCACACCCTGCTGATCAGACACTGCTCACCAAACCCCACTCACCACATACTGCTCACCACTCCCCGCTCACCACACCCTGCGCACCACACCCCGCTCACCACACCCCGCTCACCACACCCCGCTCACCACACCCTGCTCATCACACCCCGCTCACCACACCCTGTTCATCACACCCCACTCACCACAGCCCACTCACCACACCCTGCTCATCACACCCCGCTCACCACACCCCGCTCACCACACCCCACTCACCACACCCCGCTCACCACACCCTGCTCACCACACCCTGCGCACCACACCCTGCGCACCACATACTGCTCACCACACCCCGCTCACCACACCCTGCTCACCACACCCTGCTCACCACACCCCACTCACCACACCCCGCTCATCACACTCCGCTCACCACACCCTGCTCACCACACCCTGCTCACCACACTCTGCTCACCACACCCTGCTCACCACACCCTGCTCACCACACCCCACTCACCACACCCCGCTCACCACACCCTGCTCACCACACCCCGCTCACCACACCCTGTCCATCACACCCTGCTCACCACACTCTGCTCACCACACCCTGCTCACCACACCCCACTCACCACACCACGCTCACCACTCCCTGTTCACCACACCCCGTTCACCGCACCCGGCTCACCGCACCCCGCACACCACTCCCTGCTCACCACAACCCGCTCACCACACACCGTTCACCACACTCTGCTCACCACACCCTGCTCACCACTCCCCACTCACCACACCCCGCTCTCCACACCCCGATCACCACACACAGCTCACCACACCCCGCTCACCACACCCCACTCACCACACCCTGCGCAGCACACCGTGCTCACCACACCCCGCTCACCACACCCTGCTGACCACACCCCGCTCACCACACACTGCTCACCACACCCCACTCACCACAGCTTGCTCACGACACACAGCTCACCACATCCCGCTCACCACACCCCGCTCACCACACCTTGCTCACCACACCCCGCTCACCACACCCCACTCACCACACCCTGCTGACCACACCGTGCTCTCCACACCCTGCGCACCACACCCCGCTCACCACACACAGCTCACCACATCCCACTCACCACACCCGGCGCACCAAACCCTGCTCACCACATCCTGTTCACCCCACCCCGCTCACCACACACTGCTCACCACACACTGCGCATTACACCTTGCTGACCTCTCCCTGCTCACCAGACATTGCTCACCACACCCCACTCACCATATACTGCTCACCACACCCCGCTCACCACTCCCTGCTCACCACACCTACTCAACACGCCCTGCTCACCACACCCCGCTCACCACACACTGCTCATCACACCCTGAAAACCACGCCCTGCTCACCACACCCTGCTCAACACACCATATATACCACACCCCGCTCACCACACCCTGCTCACCACTCCTCGCTCACTACACCCTGCTCACCACACCCTGCTCACCACACCCTGCTCACCACTCCCCGCTCACCACACCCTGCTCATCACACCCCGCTCACCACACCCCACTCACCACACCCTGCTCACCACACCCCACTCACCACACCCTGCTCACCACACCCTGCTCACCACACCCTGCTCACCACATACTGCTCACCACACCCCGCTCACCACACCCTGCTCACCACACCCTGCTCATCACACCCCGCTCACCACACCCTGTTCACCACACCCCGCTCACCACACCCCGCTCACCACACCCCGCTCACCACACCCTGCTCACCACACCCTGCTCTCCACACCCCACTCACCACACCCTGCTCACCACACCCCGCTCACCACACCCCACTCACCACACCTTGCTCACTACACCCCACTCACCACACCCTGCTCTTCACACCCCGCTCACCACACTCTGCTCACCACACCCTGCTCACCACACCCCGCTCACCACACCCTGCTCATCACACCCTGCTCCTCACAACCCGCTCACCACACCCCGCTCACCACACCCCGCTCACCACACCCTGCTCACCACACTCTGCTCACCACACCCCGCTCACCACACCCTGCTCACCACACCCTGCTCATCACACCCCGCTCACCACTCCCCGCTCACCACACCCCGTTCACCACACCCCACTCACCACACCCCGCACACCACTACCCGCTCACCACACCCTGCTCACCACACCCTGCTCACCACACCCTGCTCACCACACCCCACTCACCACACCCCGCTCATCACACTCCGCTCACCACACCCTGCTCACCACACCCTGCTCACCACACTCTGCTCACCACACCCTGCTCACCACACCCTGCTCACCACACCCCACTCACCACACCCCGCTCACCACACCCTGCTCACCACACCCCGCTCACCACACCCTGTCCATCACACCCTGCTCACCACACTCTGCTCACCACACCCTGCTCACCACACCCCACTCACCACACCACGCTCACCACTCCCTGTTCACCACACCCCGTTCACCGCACCCGGCTCACCGCACCCCGCACACCACTCCCTGCTCACCACAACCCGCTCACCACACACCGTTCACCACACTCTGCTCACCACACCCTGCTCACCACTCCCCACTCACCACACCCCGCTCTCCACACCCCGATCACCACACACAGCTCACCACACCCCGCTCACCACACCCCACTCACCACACCCTGCGCAGCACACCGTGCTCACCACACCCCGCTCACCACACCCTGCTGACCACACCCCGCTCACCACACACTGCTCACCACACCCCACTCACCACAGCTTGCTCACGACACACAGCTCACCACATCCCGCTCACCACACCCCGCTCACCACACCTTGCTCACCACACCCCGCTCACCACACCCCACTCACCACACCCTGCTGACCACACCATGCTCTCCACACCCTGCGCACCACACCCCGCTCACCACACACAGCTCACCACATCCCACTCACCACACCCGGCGCACCAAACCCTGCTCACCACATCCTGTTCACCCCACCCTGCTCACCACACCCTGCTCATCACACCCCGCTCACCACTCCCCGCTCACCACACCCCGTTCACCACACCCCACTTACCACACCCCGCACACCACTACCCGCTCACCACACCCTGCTCACCAAACCCTGCTCACCACACCCCGCTCCCCACACCCCGCTCACCACACCCTACTCACCACTCCCCACTCACCACACCCCGCTCACCACACCCCGCTCACCACACCCCGCTCACCACACACTGCTCACCACACCCCTTTCACCACACCCCGCTCACCATACCCCGCACACCACTCCCTGCTCACCACACCCTGATCACCACACCCTGTTCATCACACCCCACTCACCACAGCCCACTCACCACACCCTGCTCATCACACCCCGCTCACCACACCCCGCTCACCACACCCCACTCACCACACTCCGCTCACCACACCCTGCTCACCACACCCTGCGCACCACACCCTGCGCACCACATACTGCTCACCACACCCCGCTCACCACACCCTGCTCACCACACCCTGCTCACCACACCCCACTCACCACACCCCGCTCATCACACTCCGCTCACCACACCCTGCTCACCACACCCTGCTCACCACACTCTGCTCACCACACCCTGCTCACCACACCCTGCTCACCACACCCCACTCACCACACCCCGCTCACCACACCCTGCTCACCACACCCCGCTCACCACACCCTGTCCATCACACCCTGCTCACCACACTCTGCTCACCACACCCTGCTCACCACACCCCACTCACCACACCACGCTCACCACTCCCTGTTCACCACACCCCGTTCACCGCACCCGGCTCACCGCACCCCGCACACCACTCCCTGCTCACCACAACCCGCTCACCACACACCGTTCACCACACTCTGCTCACCACACCCTGCTCACCACTCCCCACTCACCACACCCCGCTCTCCACACCCCGATCACCACACACAGCTCACCACACCCCGCTCACCACACCCCACTCACCACACCCTGCGCAGCACACCGTGCTCACCACACCCCGCTCACCACACCCTGCTGACCACACCCCGCTCACCACACACTGCTCACCACACCCCACTCACCACAGCTTGCTCACGACACACAGCTCACCACATCCCGCTCACCACACCCCGCTCACCACACCTTGCTCACCACACCCCGCTCACCACACCCCACTCACCACACCCTGCTGACCACACCGTGCTCTCCACACCCTGCGCACCACACCCCGCTCACCACACACAGCTCACCACATCCCACTCACCACACCCGGCGCACCAAACCCTGCTCACCACATCCTGTTCACCCCACCCCGCTCACCACACACTGCTCACCACACACTGCGCATTACACCTTGCTGACCTCACCCTGCTCACCAGACATTGCTCACCACACCCCACTCACCACATACTGCTCACCACACCCCGCTCACCACTCCCTGCTCACCACACCTCCTCAACACGCCCTGCTCACCACACCCCGCTCACCACACACTGCTCATCACACCCTGAAAACCACGCCCTGCTCACCACACCCTGCTCAACACACCATATATACCACACCCCGCTCACCACACCCTGCTCACCACTCCTCGCTCACTACACCCTGCTCACCACACCCTGCTCACCACACCCTGCTCACCACTCCCCGCTCACCACACCCTGCTCATCACACCCCGCTCACCACACCCCACTCACCACACCCTGCTCACCACACCCCACTCACCACACCCTGCTCACCACACCCTGCTCACCACACCCTGCTCACCACATACTGCTCACCACACCCCGCTCACCACACCCTGCTCACCACACCCTGCTCATCACACCCCGCTCACCACACCCTGTTCACCACACCCCGCTCACCACACCCCGCTCACCACACCCCGCTCACCACACCCTGCTCACCACACCCTGCTCTCCACACCCCACTCACCACACCCTGCTCACCACACCCCGCTCACCACACCCCGCTCACCACACACTGCTCACCACACCCCACTCACCACAGCTTGCTCACGACACACAGCTCACCACATCCCGCTCACCACACCCCGCTCACCACACCTTGCTCACCACACCCCCGCTCACCACACCCCACTCACCACACCCTGCTGACCACACCATGCTCTCCACACCCTGCGCACCACACCCCGCTCACCACACACAGCTCACCACATCCCACTCACCACACCCGGCGCACCAAACCCTGCTCACCACATCCTGTTCACCCCACCCTGCTCACCACACCCTGCTCATCACACCCCGCTCACCACTCCCCGCTCACCACACCCCGTTCACCACACCCCACTCACCACACCCCGCACACCACTACCCGCTCACCACACCCTGCTCACCAAACCCTGCTCACCACACCCCGCTCCCCACACCCCGCTCACCACACCCTGCTCACCACTCCCCACTCACCACACCCCGCTCACCACACCCCGCTCACCACACCCCGCTCACCACACACTGCTCACCACACCCCTTTCACCACACCCCGCTCACCATACCCCGCACACCACTCCCTGCTCACCACACCCTGATCACCACACCCCGCTCACCACACCCTGCTCACCACACCCCGCTCACCACTCCCCGCTCACCACACCCTGCTCACCACACCCCACTCACCACACCCCACTCACCACACCCTGCTGACCACACCGTGCTCTCCACACCCTGCTCACCACACCCTGCGCACCACACCCTGCTGACCACACCCTGCTGACCAGACACTGCTCACCAGACACTGCTCACCACACCCCACTCACCACATACTGCTCACCACACCCCGCTCACCACGCCCTGCGCACCACACCCTGCTCACCACACCCTGCTCACCACACCCCGCTCACCACACCCCGCTCACCACACCGCACTCACCACACCCTGCTCACCACACCCTGCTCATCACACGCCGCTCACCACACCCCGCTCACCACACTCTGCTCACTACTCCCTGCTCACCACACCCTGCTCATCACACCCAGCTCACCACACTCTGCTCACCACACCCTTTTCACCACACCCTGCTCACCGCACCCCGCACACCACTCCCTGCTCCCCACACACCGCTCACCACACCCTGCTCACCACACCCTGTTCACCACTCCCCACTCACCACACCCCGCTCATCACACCCCGCTCACCACACACAGCTCACCACATCCCACTCACCACACCCGGCGCACCAAACCCTGCTCACCACATCCTGTTCACCACACCCCGCTCACCACACACTGCTCACCACACCCTGCGCACTACACCTTGCTGACCTCACCCTGCTCACCAGACACTGCTCACCACACCCCACTTACCACACCCTGCTCACCACACCCCGCTCACCACTCCCTGCTCACCACACCTCCTCAACACGCCCTGCTCACCACACCCCGCTCACCACACACTGCTCATCACACCCTGAAAACCACGCCCTGCTCACCACACCCTGCTCAACACACCATATATACCACACCCCGCTCACCACACCCTGCTCACCACACCCTGCTCACCACACCCTGTGGACCACACCCTGCTCACCACTCCCCGCTCACCACACCCTGCACACCACACCCCGCTCACCACACCCCGCTCACCACACCCTGCTCACCACTCCCCGCTCACCACACCCTGCTCACCACACCCTGCTCACCACACCCTGCGGACCACACCCTGCTCACCACTCCCCGCTCACCACACCCTGCTCACCACACCCCACTCACCACACCCCGCTCACCACACCCTGCTCACCACACCCTGCTCACCACACCCTGCGGATCACACCCTGCTCACCACACCCTGCTCACCACACTCTGCTCACCACACCTTGCTCACTACACCCCAGTCACCACACCCTGCTCAACACACCCTGAGCACCACACCCTGCTCACCAAACCCCGCTCACCATACCCCGCTCACCACACTCTGCTCACCACACTATGCTCACCACACGTGCTCACTACACCCCACTCACCACAGCCTGCTCAACACACCCTGAGCACCACACCCTGCTCACCAAACCCCGCTCACCACACCCCGCTCACCACACCCTCCTCTCCACACTATGCTCACCACACCTTGCTCACTACACCCCACTCACCACACCCTGCTCACCACACCCTGCTCTCCACACCCTGCTCACCACACCCTGCTCACCACACCCCGCTCACCACACCCTGCCACCACACCCTGCTCACTACACCCCACTCACCACACCCTGCTCACCACATCCCACTCACCACACCCCGCTCACCACACCCAGCCACCACACCCTGCTCACCACATCTTGCTCACCACACCCCGGTCACCACACCCCGCTCACCACAGTCTGCTCACCACAGTCTGCTCACCACACCCCACTCACCACACCCAGCCACCACACCCCGCTCACCACACCCTGCTCATCACACCCTGCTCACCACACCCCGCTTACCACTCCCTGCTCACCACATCCCGCTCACCACACCCTGCTCACCACTCCCCACTCACCACAACCCGTTCACCACACCCCGCTCACCACACCCCGCTCACCTCACGCTGCACATCACACCCCGCTCACCACACGCTGCTCACCACACCCTGCACACCACACCCTGCTCATCACACCCCGCTCACCACACTCTGATCACCACACCCTGCTCATCACACCCTGCTCACCACACTCTGCTCACCACACCCTGCTCACCACACCCTGCTCATCACACCCCGCTCACCACTCCCCACTCACCACACCCCGCTCCCCACACTCTGCTCACCACTCCCCACTCACCACACCCCGCTCACCACACCCCGCTCACCACACCTTGCTCACCACACCCCGCTCACCACACCCCGCTCACCACACCCCGCTCACCACACCCCACTCACCACACCCTGCTCATCACACGCCGCTCACCACACCCCGCTCACCAGACACTGCTCACCACACCACACTCACCACATACTGCTCACCACACCCTGCTCACCACACCCTGCGCACCATACCCTGTGCACCACACCCTGCTGACCAGACACTGCTCACCACATACTTCTCACCACACCCCGCTCTCCACACCCTGCGCACCACACCCTGCTCACCACACCCCACTCACCACATACTTCTCACCACACCCCGCTCTCCACACCCTGCTCACCACGCCCCGCTCACCACACCCCACTCACCACACCCTGCTCATCACACCCCGCTCACCACACCCCACTCACCACACCCTGCTCATCACACCCTGCTCACCACACCCTGCGCACCACAGCCTGCTCACCACATACTGCTCACCACAGCCTGCTCACCACGCCCCGCTCACCACACCCTGCGCACCACACCCTGCTCACCACAGCCCACTCAACACACCCAGCTCACCACACCCTGCGCACCACACCCTGCTCACCACATACTGCTCACCACACACCGCTCACCACACCCTGCGCACCACACCCTCCTCACCACACCCTGCTCAACACACCCTGCCCACCACACCCTGCTGACCAGACACTGCTCACCACATACTGCTCACCACACCCCACTCACCACTTACTGCTCACCACACCCCGCTCTCCACACCCCACTCACCACTTACTGCTCACCACATCCCGCTTTCCACACCCTGCGCACCACACCCTGCTCACCACACCCCGCTCACCACACCCGACTCACCACACCCTGCTCATCACACCCCGCTCACCACGCCCCGCTCACCACACCCTGCTCATGACACCCCGCTCACCACGCCCCACTCACCACACCCTGCTCATCACACCCCGCTCACCCCACCCTGCGCACCACATACTGCTCACCAACCCCGCTCACCACACCCTGCTCACCACACCCCGCTCACCACACCCTGCTCACCACACCCTGCGCACCACACCAAGCTCACCACATACTGCTCACCACACCCCGCTCACCACACCCTGCTGACCACACCCTGCGCACCACACCCTGCTCACCACATACTGCTCACCACATACTGCTCACCCAACGCTGCTCACCACACCCCGCTCACCACACCCAGCGCACCACACCCTGCTCACCACACCCCGCTCACCACACCCTGCTCACCACATCCTGCGCACCACACCCTGCTCACCACATACTGCTCACCACACCCCGCTCACCACACCCCGCTCACCACACCCTGCGCACCACACCGTGCTCACCACACCCCGCTCACCACACCCTGCTCATCACACCCTGCTCTTCACAACCCGCTCACCACACTCTGCTCACCATACCCCGCTCACCACACCCTGCTCATCACACCCCGGTCACCACACTCTGCTCACCACACCCCGCTCACCACAACCTGCTCACCACAACCTGCGCACCACACCATGCTGACCACACCCTGCTGACCAGACACTGCTCACCACACCCCACTCACCACATACTGCTCACCACACCCCGCTCACCACACCCCACTCACCACATACTGCTCACCACACCCCGCTCAGCACACCCTGCGCACCACACCCCGCTCACCACACCCCACTCACCACACCCTGCTCACCACACCCTGCTCACCACACCCCGCTCACCACACCCTGCTCATCACACCCTGCTCACCACACCCTGCTCACCACACCCCACTCACCACACCCTGCTCACCACACCCCGCTCACCACACCCCACTCACCACACCCTGCTCACCACACCCTGCTCACCACACCCCGCTCACCACACCATGCTCACCACACCCTGCTCACCACACCCCGCTCACCACACCCCGCTCACCACACCCTGCGCACCACACCCTGCGCACCACACCCTGCTCACCACACCCTGCTCACCACACCCCGCTCACCACACCCTGCTCATCACACCCTGCTCTTCACAACCCGCTCACCACACTCTGCTCACCATACCCCGCTCACCACTCACTGCTCACCACACCCTGCTCACCACACCCTGCTGACCACACCTCGCTCACCACACCCTGCTGACCACACCCTGCTGACCAGACACTGCTCACCACACCCCACTCACCACATACTGCTCACCACTCCCCGCTCACCACACCCTGCGCACCACACCCCGCTCACCACACCCCGCTCACCACACCCCGCTCACCACACCCCACTCACCACACCCTGCTCATCACACCTCGCTCACCACACCCTGTTCATCACACCCCACTAACCACAACCCACTCACCACACCCCACTCACCACACCCCGCTCACCACACCCTGCTCACCACACCCTGCGCACCACACCCTGCTCATCACACCCCGCTCACCACACCCCGCTCACCACACCCTGCTCACCACACCCCGCTCACCACACCCCACTCACCACACCCTGCTCATCACACCCCACTCACCACACCCCGCTCACCACACCCCACTCACCACACCCTGCTCATCACACCCCACTCACCACACCCCGCTCACCACACCCCGCTCACCACACCCTGCTCACCACACCCCGCTCACCACACCCCGCTCACCACACCCTGCTCATCACACCCCGCTCACCACACCCTGTTCATCACACCCCACTCACCGCACCCCACTCACCACACCCCACTCACCACACCCCGCTCACCACACCCTGCGCACCACACCCCGCTCACCACACCCTGCTCACCACACCCTGCTCACCACACCCCACTCACCACACACCGCTCACCACACCCCGCTCACCACACCCTGCGCACCACACCCCGCTCATCACACCCTGCTCACCACACCCTGCTCACCACACCCCACTCACCACACCCCGCTCACCACACCCCGCTCACCACACCCTGCTCATCACACTCCGCTCACCACGCCCTGCTCACCACACCCTGCTCACCACACTCTGCTCACCACACCCTGCTCACCACACCCTGCTCACCACACCCCACTCACCACACCCTGTTCACCACACCCCGCTCACCACACCCTGCTCATCACACCCTGCTCACCACACTCTGCTCACCCCAACCTGCTCACCACACCCCGCTCACCACACCCTGCTCACCACACCCTGCTCACCACTCCCCACTCACCACACCCCGCTCACCACTCCCTGCTCACCACACCCCGTTCACCACACCCCGCTCACCGCACCCCGCACACCACTCCCTGCTCACCACAACCCGCTCACCACACACCGCTCACCACACTCTGCTCACCACACCCTGCTCACCACTCCCCACTCACCACACCCCGCTCACCACACCCCGATCACCACACACAGCTCACCACACCCCGCTCACCACACCCCACTCACCACACCCTGCGCAGCACACCGTGCTCACCACACCCCGCTCACCACACCCTGCTGACCACACCGTGCTCTCCACACCCTGCGCACCACACCCTGCTCATCACACCCCGCTCACCACACACTGCTCACCACACCCCACTCACCACAGCTTGCTCACCACACACAGCTCACCACATCCCGCTCACCACACCCCACTCACTAAACCCTGCTGACCACACCGTGCTCTCCACACCCTGCGCACCACACCCCGCTCAACACACACAGCTCACCACATCCCACTCACCACACCCGGCGCACCAAACCCTGCTCACCACATCCTGTTCACCACACCCCGCTCACCACACACTGCTCACCACACCCTGCGCATTACACCTTGCTGACCTCACCCTGCTCACCAGACACTGCTCACCACACCCCACTCACCACATACTGCTCACCACACCCCGCTCAACAGAACCCGTTCACCACACCCCGCTCACCACACTCTGCTCACCACAGCCTGCTCACCACTCCCCGCTCACTACACCCTGCTCACCACACCCTGCTCATCACACCCTGCTCACCACAACCTGCTCACCACATACTGCTCACCACACCCCGCTCACCACACCCTGCTCACCACACCCTGCTCATCACACCCTGCTCACCACACCCTGTTCACCACACCCCGCTCACCACACCCTGCCCACCACACCCTGCTGACCAGACACTGCTCACCACATACTGCTCACCACACCCCGCTCACCACACCCTGCTCACCACACCCTGCTCACCACACCCCGCTCTCCACACCCCGCTCACCACACCCTGCTCACCACACCCCGCTCACCACACCCTGCTCATCACACCCCACTCACCACACCCTGCTGACCAGACACTGCTCACCACATACTGCTCACCACACCCCGCTCACCACACCCTGCTCACCACACCCTGCTCACCACACCCTGCTCACCACACCCCACTCACCACACCCTGCTCACCACACCCCGCTCACCACACCCTGCTCATCACACCCCACTCACCACACCCTGCTCACCACACCCTGCTCACCACACCCCACTCAACACACCCTGCTCACCACACCCCGCTCACCACACCCCACTCACCACACCTTGCTCACTACACCCCACTCACCACACCCTGCTCACCACACCCCGCTCACCACACCCCACTCACCACACCTTGCTCACTACACCCCACTCACCACACCCTGCTCACCACTCCCTGCTCTTCACACCCCGCTCACCACACTCTGTTCACCACACCCTGCTCACCACACCCCGCTCACCACACCCTGCTCATCACACCCTGCTCCTCACACCCCGCTCACCACACCCCGCTCACCACACCCAGCTCACCACACTCTGCTCACCATACCCCGCTCACCACACCCTGCTCACCACTCCCCACTCACCACACCCCGCTCACCACACACTGCTCACCACACCCCTTTCACCACACCCCGCTCACCACACCCCGCACACCACTCCCTGCTCACCACACCCTGATCACCACACCCCGCTCACCACACCCTGCTCACCACACCCCGCTCACCACTCCCCGCTCACCACACCCTGCTCACCACACCCTGCTCACCACACCCCACTCACCACACCCTGCTGACCACACCGTGCTCTCCACACCCTGCTCACCACACCCTGCGCACCACACCCTGCTGACCACACCCTGCTGACCAGACACTGCTCACCAGACACTGCTCACCACACCCCACTCACCACGCCCTGCGCACCACACCCTGCTCACCACACCCCGCTCACCACACCCTGCTCATCACACCCCACTCACCACACCCTGCGCACCACATACTGCTCACCACACCCTGCTCACCACACCCTGCGCACCACACCCTGCGCACCACATACTGCTCACCACACCCTGCTCACCACACCCCACTCACCACACCCCGCTCACCACACCCTGCTCACCACACCCCGCTCACCACACCCCACTCACCACACCCTGCTCATCACACGCCGCTCACCACACCCCGCTCACCACACTCTGCTCACTACTCCCTGCTCACCACACTCTGCTCATCACACCCCGCTCACCACACTCTGCTCACCACACCCTTTTCACCACACCCTGCTCACCGCACCCCGCACACCACTCCCTGCTCCCCACACACCGCTCACCACACCCTGCTCACCACACCCGGTTCACCACTCCCCACTCACCACACCCCGCTCACCACACCCTGCTCACCACACCCCACTCACCACACCCTGCTCATCACACCCCGCTCACCACACCCTGCTCACCACACCCTGCTCATCACACCCCGCTCACCACTCCCCACTCACCACACCCCGCTCCCCACACTCTGCTCACCACACCCCGTTCACCACACCCCGCTCACCGCACCCCACACACCACTCCCTGCTCCCCACACACCGCTCACCACACCCTGCTCACCACACCCGGTTCACCACTCCCCACTCACCACACCCCGCTCACCACACCCTGCTCATCACACCCCGCTCACCACTCCCCACTCACCACACCCCGCTCCCCACACCCTGCTCACCACACCCCGCTCACCACACCCCACTCACCACACCTTGCTCACCACACCCCACTCACCACACCCTGCTCATCACACGCCGCTCACCACACCCCGCTCACCACACCCGGTTCACCACTCCCCACTCACCACACCCCGCTCACCACACCCTGCTCACCACACTCTGCTCACCATACCCCGCTCACCCCACCCTGCTCACCACTCCCCACTCACCACACCCCGCTCACCACACACTGCTCACCACACCCCTTTCACCACACCCCGCTCACCACACCCCGCACACCACTCCCTGCTCACCACACCCTGATCACCACACCCCGCTCACCACACCCTGCTCACCACACCCCGCTCACCACTCCCCGCTCACCACACCCTGCTCACCACACCCTGCTCACCACACCCCACTCACCACACCCTGCTGACCACACCGTGCTCTCCACACCCTGCTCACCACACCCTGCGCACCACACCCTGCTGACCACACCCTGCTGACCAGACACTGCTCACCAGACACTGCTCACCACACCCCACTCACCACGCCCTGCGCACCACACCCTGCTCACCACACCCCGCTCACCACACCCTGCTCATCACACCCCACTCACCACACCCTGCGCACCACATACTGCTCACCACACCCTGCTCACCACACCCTGCGCACCACACCCTGCGCACCACATACTGCTCACCACACCCTGCTCACCACACCCCACTCACCACACCCTGCTCACCACACCCCGCTCACCACACCCCACTCACCACACCCTGCTCATCACACGCCGCTCACCACACCCCGCTCACCACACTCTGCTCACTACTCCCTGCTCACCACACTCTGCTCATCACACCCCGCTCACCACACTCTGCTCACCACACCCTTTTCACCACACCCTGCTCACCGCACCCCGCACACCACTCCCTGCTCCCCACACACCGCTCACCACACTCTGCTCACCACACCCGGTTCACCACTCCCCACTCACCACACCCCGCTCACCACACCCTGCTCACCACACCCCACTCACCACACCCTGCTCATCACACCCCGCTCACCACACCCCGCTCACCACACTCTGCTCACTACTCCCTGCTCACCACACTCTGCTCATCACACCCCGCTCACCACACTCTGCTCACCACACCCTTTTCACCACACCCTGCTCACCGCACCCCGCACACCACTCCCTGCTCCCCACACACCGCTCACCACACCCTGCTCACCACACCCGGTTCACCACTCCCCACTCACCACACCCCGCTCACCACACCCTGCTCACCACACCCCACTCACCACACCCTGCTCATCACACCCCGCTCACCACACCCTGCTCACCACACCCTGCTCATCACACCCCGCTCACCACTCCCCACTCACCACACCCCGCTCCCCACACTCTGCTCACCACACCCCGTTCACCACACCCCGCTCACCGCACCCCACACACCACTCCCTGCTCCCCACACACCGCTCACCACACCCTGCTCACCACACCCGGTTCACCACTCCCCACTCACCACACCCCGCTCACCACACCCTGCTCATCACACCCCGCTCACCACTCCCCACTCACCACACCCCGCTCCCCACACCCTGCTCACCACACCCCGCTCACCACACCCCACTCACCACACCTTGCTCACCACACCCCACTCACCACACCCTGCTCATCACACGCCGCTCACCACACCCCGCTCACCACACCCGGTTCACCACTCCCCACTCACCACACCCCGCTCACCACACCCTGCTCACCACACTCTGCTCACCATACCCCGCTCACCCCACCCTGCTCACCACTCCCCACTCACCACACCCCGCTCACCACACACTGCTCACCACACCCCTTTCACCACACCCCGCTCACCACACCCCGCACACCACTCCCTGCTCACCACACCCTGATCACCACACCCCGCTCACCACACCCTGCTCACCACACCCCGCTCACCACTCCCCGCTCACCACACCCTGCTCACCACACCCTGCTCACCACACCCCACTCACCACACCCTGCTGACCACACCGTGCTCTCCACACCCTGCTCACCACACCCTGCGCACCACACCCTGCTGACCACACCCTGCTGACCAGACACTGCTCACCAGACACTGCTCACCACACCCCACTCACCACGCCCTGCGCACCACACCCTGCTCACCACACCCCGCTCACCACACCCTGCTCATCACACCCCACTCACCACACCCTGCGCACCACATACTGCTCACCACACCCTGCTCACCACACCCTGCGCACCACACCCTGCGCACCACATACTGCTCACCACACCCTGCTCACCACACCCCACTCACCACACCCTGCTCACCACACCCCGCTCACCACACCCCACTCACCACACCCTGCTCATCACACGCCGCTCACCACACCCCGCTCACCACACTCTGCTCACTACTCCCTGCTCACCACACTCTGCTCATCACACCCCGCTCACCACACTCTGCTCACCACACCCTTTTCACCACACCCTGCTCACCGCACCCCGCACACCACTCCCTGCTCCCCACACACCGCTCACCACACTCTGCTCACCACACCCGGTTCACCACTCCCCACTCACCACACCCCGCTCACCACACCCTGCTCACCACACCCCACTCACCACACCCTGCTCATCACACCCCGCTCACCACACCCTGCTCACCACACCCTGCTCATCACACCCCGCTCACCACTCCCCACTCACCACACCCCGCTCCCCACACTCTGCTCACCACACCCCGTTCACCACACCCCGCTCACCGCACCCCACACACCACTCCCTGCTCACGACACCCCGCTCACCACACCCTGCGCACCACATACTGCTCACCACACCCTGCTCACCACACCCTGCGCACCACATACTGCTCACCACACCCTGCTCACCACACCCTGCGCACCACACCCTGCGCACCACATACTGCTCACCACACCCTGCTCACCACACCCCACTCACCACACCCTGCTCACCACACCCCGCTCACCACACCCCACTCACCACACCCTGCTCATCACACGCCGCTCACCACACCCCGCTCACCACACTCTGCTCACTACTCCCTGCTCACCACACTCTGCTCATCACACCCCGCTCACCACACTCTGCTCACCACACCCTTTTCACCACACCCTGCTCACCGCACCCCGCACACCACTCCCTGCTCCCCACACACCGCTCACCACACCCTGCTCACCACACCCGGTTCACCACTCCCCACTCACCACACCCCGCTCACCACACCCTGCTCACCACACCCCACTCACCACACCCTGCTCATCACACCCCGCTCACCACACCCTGCTCACCACACCCTGCTCATCACACCCCGCTCACCACTCCCCACTCACCACACCCCGCTCCCCACACTCTGCTCACCACACCCCGTTCACCACACCCCGCTCACCGCACCCCACACACCACTCCCTGCTCACGACACCCCGCTCACCACACCCTGCGCACCACATACTGCTCACCACACCCTGCTCACCACACCCTGCGCACCACACCCTGCGCACCACATACTGCTCACCACACCCTGCTCACCACACCCTGCTCACCACACCCTGCTCACCACACCCTGCGCACCACACCCTGCGCACCACATACTGCTCACCACACTCTGCTCACCACACCCTGCTCACCACTCCCCGCTCACCACACCCCGCTCACCACACCTTGCTCACCACACCCCGCTCACCACTCCCTGCTCACCACACCCCGTTCACCAAACCCTGCTCACCGCACCCTGCACACCACACCCTGCTCACCACAACCCGCTCACCACACACCGCTCACCACACTCTGCTCACCACACCCTGCTCACCACTCCCCAATCACCACACCCCGCTCACCACACACAGCTCACCACACCCCACTCACCACACCCCACTCACCACATCCTGCGCAGCACACCGTGCTCACCACACCCCGCTCGCCATACCCTGCTGACCACACCGTGCGCTACACACCCTGCGCACCACACACCGCTCACCACACTCTGCACACCACACCCCACTCACCACACCCCGCTCATCACACCCCGCTCACCACACACAGCTCACCACATCCCACTCACCACACCCGGCGCACCAAACCCTGCTCACCACATCCTGTTCACCACACCCCGCTCACCACACACTGCTCACCACACCCTGCGCACTACACCTTGCTGACCTCACCCTGCTCACCAGACACTGCTCACCACACCCCACTCACCACATACTGCTCACCACACCCCGCGCACCACACCCTGCTCACCACACCTCCTCAACACGCCCTGCTCACCACACCCCGCTCACCACACACTGCTCATCACACCCTGAAAACCACGCCCTGCTCACCACACCCTGCTCAACACACCATATACACCACACCCCGCTCACCACACTCTGCTCACCACACCCTGCTCAACAGAACCCGCTCACCACACCCCGCTCACCACACCCTGCTCACCACACCCTGCTCACCACACCCTGCGGACCACACCCTGCTCACCACTCCCCGCTCACCACACCCTGCTCACCACACCCCGCTCACCACACCCCGCTCACCACTCCCCGCTCACCACACCCTGCTCACCACACCCTGCTCACCACACCCTGCGGACCACACCCTGCTCACCACTCCCCGCTCACCACTCCCTGCTCACCACACCTCCTCAACACGCCCTGCTCACCACACCCCGCTCACCACACACTGCTCATCACACCCTGAAAACCACGCCCTGCTCACCACACCCTGCTCAACACACCATATATACCACACCCCGCTCACCACACCCTGCTCACCACACCCTGCTCACCACACCCTGCGGACCACACCCTGCTCACCACCCCCCGCTCACCACACCCTGCTCACCACACCCCGCTCACCACACCCTGCTCACCACTCCCCGCTCACCACACCCTGCTCACCACACCCTGCTCACCACACCCTGCGGACCACACCCTGCTCACCACTCCCCGCTCACCACACCCTGCTCACCACACCCCACTCACCACACCCCGCTCACCACACCCTGCTCACCACACCCTGCTCACCACACCCTGCGGATCACACCCTGCTCACCACACCCTGCTCACCACACTCTGCTCACCACACCTTGCTCACTACACCCCAGTCACCACACCCTGCTCAACACACCCTGAGCACCACACCCTGCTTACCAAACCCCGCTCACCATACCCCGCTCACCACACTCTGCTCACCACACTATGCTCACCACACGTGCTCACTACACCCCACTCACCACAGCCTGCTCAACACACCCTGAGCACCACACCCTGCTCACCAAACCCCGCTCACCACACCCCGCTCACCACACCCTCCTCTCCACACTATGCTCACCACACCTTGCTCACTACACCCCACTCACCACACCCTGCTCACCACACCCTGCTCTCCACACCCTGCTCACCACACCTTGCTCACCACACCCCGCTCACCACACCCTGCCACCACACCCTGCTCACTACACCCCACTCACCACACCCTGCTCACCACATCCCACTCACCACACCCCGCTCACCACACCCAGCCACCACACCCTGCTCACCACATCTTGCTCACCACACCCCGGTCACCACACCCCGCTCACCACACCCCGCTCACCACAGTCTGCTCACCACAGTCTGCTCACCACACCCCACTCACCACACCCAGCCACCACACCCCGCTCACCACACCCTGCTCATCACACCCTGCTCACCACACCCCGCTTACCACTCCCTGCTCACCACATCCCGCTCACCACACCCTGCTCACCACTCCCCACTCACCACAACCCGTTCACCACACCCCGCTCACCACACCCCGCTCACCTCACGCTGCACATCACACCCCGCTCACCACACGCTGCTCACCACACCCTGCACACCACACCCTGCTCATCACACCCCGCTCACCACACTCTGCTCACCACACCCTGCTCATCACACCCTGCTCACCACACTCTGCTCACCACACCCTGCTCACCACACCCTGCTCATCACACCCCGCTCACCACTCCCCACTCACCACACCCCGCTCCCCACACTCTGCTCACCACTCCCCACTCACCACACCCCGCTCACCACACCCCGCTCACCACACCTTGCTCACCACACCCCGCTCACCACACCCCGCTCACCACACCCCGCTCACCACACCCCACTCACCACACCCTGCTCATCACACGCCGCTCACCACACCCCGCTCACCAGACACTGCTCACCACACCACACTCACCACATACTGCTCACCACACCCTACTCACCACACCCTGCGCACCATACCCTGTGCACCACACCCTGCTGACCAGACACTGCTCACCACATACTTCTCACCACACCCCGCTCTCCACACCCTGCGCACCACACCCTGCTCACCACACCCCACTCACCACATACTTCTCACCACACCCCGCTCTCCACACCCTGCTCACCACGCCCCGCTCACCACACCCCACTCACCACACCCTGCTCATCACACCCCGCTCACCACACCCCACTCACCACACCCTGCTCATCACACCCTGCTCACCACACCCTGCGCACCACAGCCTGCTCACCACATACTGCTCACCACAGCCTGCTCACCACGCCCCGCTCACCACACCCTGCGCACCACACCCTGCTCACCACAGCCCGCTCAACACACCCAGCTCACCACACCCTGCGCACCACACCCTGCTCACCACATACTGCTCACCACACACCGCTCACCACACCCTGCGCACCACACCCTCCTCACCACACCCTGCTCAACACACCCTGCCCACCACACCCTGCTGACCAGACACTGCTCACCACATACTGCTCACCACACCCCACTCACCACTTACTGCTCACCACACCCCGCTCTCCACACCCCACTCACCACTTACTGCTCACCACACCCCGCTTTCCACACCCTGCGCACCACACCCTGCTCACCACACCCCGCTCACCACACCCGACTCACCACACCCTGCTCATCACACCCCGCTCACCACGCCCCGCTCACCACACCCTGCTCATGACACCCCGCTCACCACGCCCCACTCACCACACCCTGCTCATCACACCCCGCTCACCCCACCCTGCGCACCACATACTGCTCACCAACCCCGCTCACCACACCCTGCTCACCACACCCCGCTCACCACACCCTGCTCACCACACCCTGCGCACCACACCAAGCTCACCACATACTGCTCACCACACCCCGCTCACCACACCCTGCTGACCACACCCTGCGCACCACACCCTGCTCACCACATACTGCTCACCACATACTGCTCACCCAACGCTGCTCACCACACCCCGCTCACCACACCCAGCGCACCACACCCTGCTCACCACACCCCGCTCACCACACCCTGCTCACCACATCCTGCGCACCACACCCTGCTCACCACATACTGCTCACCACACCCCGCTCACCACACCCCGCTCACCACACCCTGCGCACCACACCGTGCTCACCACACCCCGCTCACCACACCCTGCTCATCACACCCTGCTCTTCACAACCCGCTCACCACACTCTGCTCACCATACCCCGCTCACCACACCCTGCTCATCACACCCCGGTCACCACACTCTGCTCACCACACCCCGCTCACCACAACCTGCTCACCACACCCTGCGCACCACACCATGCTGACCACACCCTGCTGACCAGACACTGCTCACCACACCCCACTCACCACATACTGCTCACCACACCCCGCTCACCACACCCCACTCACCACATACTGCTCACCACACCCCGCTCAGCACACCCTGCGCACCACACCCCGCTCACCACGCCCCACTCACCACACCCTGCTCACCACACCCTGCTCACCACACCCCGCTCACCACACCCTGCTCATCACACCCTGCTCACCACACCCTGCTCACCACACCCCACTCACCACACCCTGCTCACCACACCCCGCTCACCACACCCCACTCACCACACCCTGCTCACCACACCCTGCTCACCACACCCCGCTCACCACACCCTGCTCACCACACCCTGCTCACCACACCCCGCTCACCACACCCCGCTCACCACACCCTGCGCACCACACCCTGCGCACCACACCCTGCTCACCACACCCTGCTCACCACACCCCGCTCACCACACCCTGCTCATCACACCCTGCTCTTCACAACCCGCTCACCACACTCTGCTCACCATACCCCGCTCACCACTCACTGCTCACCACACCCTGCTCACCACACCCTGCTGACCACACCCCGCTCACCACACCCTGCTGACCACACCCTGCTGACCAGACACTGCTCACCACACCCCACTCACCACATACTGCTCACCACTCCCCGCTCACCACACCCCGCTCACCACACCCCGCTCACCACACCCTGCTGACCAGACACTGCTCACCACATACTGCTCACCACACCCCACTCACCACATACTGCTCACCACACCCTGCGCACCACACCCCGCTCACCACACCCCGCTCACCACACCCCGCTCACCACACCCCACTCACCACACCCTGCTCATCACACCTCGCTCACCACACCCTGTTCATCACACCCCACTAACCACACCCCACTCACCACACCCCACTCACCACACCCCGCTCACCACACCCTGCTCACCACACCCTGCGCACCACACCCTGCTCATCACACCCCGCTCACCACACCCCGCTCACCACACCCTGCTCACCACACCCCGCTCACCACACCCCACTCACCACACCCTGCTCATCACACCCCACTCACCACACCCCGCTCACCACACCCCACTCACCACACCCTGCTCATCACACCCCACTCACCACACCCCGCTCACCACACCCCGCTCACCACACCCTGCTCACCACACCCCGCTCACCACACCCCGCTCACCACACCCTGCTCATCACACCCCGCTCACCACACCCTGTTCATCACACCCCACTCACCACACCCCACTCACCACACCCCACTCACCACACCCCGCTCACCACACCCTGCGCACCACACCCCGCTCACCACACCCTGCTCACCACACCCTGCTCACCACACCCCACTCACCACACCCCGCTCACCACACCCCGCTCACCACACCCTGCGCACCACACCCCGCTCACCACACCCTGCTCACCACACCCTGCTCACCACACCCCACTCACCACACCCCGCTCACCACACCCCGCTCATCACACCCTGCTCATCACACTCCGCTCACCACGCCCTGCTCACCACACCCTGCTCACCACACTCTGCTCACCACACCCTGCTCACCACACCCTGCTCACCACACCCCACTCACCACACCCTGTTCACCACACCCCGCTCACCACACCCTGCTCATCACACCCTGCTCACCACACTCTGCTCACCCCAACCTGCTCACCACACCCCGCTCACCACACCCTGCTCACCACACCCTGCTCACCACTCCCCACTCACCACACCCCGCTCACCACTCCCTGCTCACCACACCCCGTTCACCACACCCCGCTCACCGCACCCCGCACACCACTCCCTGCTCACCACAACCCGCTCACCACACACCGCTCACCACACTCTGCTCACCACACCCTGCTCACCACTCCCCACTCACCACACCCCGCTCACCACACCCCGATCACCACACACAGCTCACCACACCCCGCTCACCACACCCCACTCACCACACCCTGCGCAGCACACCGTGCTCACCACACCCCGCTCACCACACCCTGCTGACCACACCGTGCTCTCCACACCCTGCGCACCACACCCTGCTCATCACACCCCGCTCACCACACACTGCTCACCACACCCCACTCACCACAGCTTGCTCACCACACACAGCTCACCACATCCCGCTCACCACACCCCACTCACTAAACCCTGCTGACCACACCGTGCTCTCCACACCCTGCGCACCACACCCCGCTCAACACACACAGCTCACCACATCCCACTCACCACACCCGGCGCACCAAACCCTGCTCACCACATCCTGTTCACCACACCCCGCTCACCACACACTGCTCACCACACCCTGCGCATTACACCTTGCTGACCTCACCCTGCTCACCAGACACTGCTCACCACACCCCACTCACCACATACTGCTCACCACACCCCGCTCAACAGAACCCGTTCACCACACCCCGCTCACCACACTCTGCTCACCACAGCCTGCTCACCACTCCCCGCTCACTACACCCTGCTCACCACACCCTGCTCACCACACCCTGCTCACCACTCCCCGCTCACCACACCCTGCTCATCACACCCCGCTCACCACACCCCACTCACCACACCCCGCTCACCACACCCTGCGCACCACACCCTGCTCACCACACCCTGCTCACCACACCCTGCTCACCACATACTGCTCACCACACCCCGCTCACCACACCCCGCTCACCACACCCTGCGCACCACACCCTGCTCACCACACCCTGCTCACCACAACCTGCTCACCACATACTGCTCACCACACCCTGCTCACCACACCCTGCTCACCACACCCTGCTCATCACACCCTGCTCACCACACCCTGTTCACCACACCCCGCTCACCACACCCCGCTCACCACACCCCACTCACCACACCCCGCTCACCACACCCTGCTCACCACACCCCGCTCTCCACACCCCGCTCACCACACCCTGCTCACCACACCCCGCTCACCACACCCTGCTCATCACACCCCACTCACCACACCCTGCTCACCACACCCTGCTCACCACACCCCACTCAACACACCCTGCTCACCACACCCCGCTCACCACACCCCACTCACCACACCTTGCTCACTACACCCCACTCACCACACCCTGCTCACCACACCCCGCTCACCACACCCCACTCACCACACCTTGCTCACTACACCCCACTCACCACACCCTGCTCACCACACCCTGCTCTTCACACCCCGCTCACCACACTCTGTTCACCACACCCTGCTCACCACACCCCGCTCACCACACCCTGCTCATCACACCCTGCTCCTCACACCCCGCTCACCACACCCCGCTCACCACACCCTGCTCACCACACTCTGCTCACCATACCCCGCTCACCCCACCCTGCTCACCACTCCCCACTCACCACACCCCGCTCACCACACACTGCTCACCACACCCCTTTCACCACACCCCGCTCACCACACCCCGCACACCACTCCCTGCTCACCACACCCTGATCACCACACCCCGCTCACCACACCCTGCTCACCACACCCCGCTCACCACTCCCCGCTCACCACACCCTGCTCACCACACCCTGCTCACCACACCCCACTCACCACACCCTGCTGACCACACCGTGCTCTCCACACCCTGCTCACCACACCCTGCGCACCACACCCTGCTGACCACACCCTGCTGACCAGACACTGCTCACCAGACACTGCTCACCACACCCCACTCACCACGCCCTGCGCACCACACCCTGCTCACCACACCCCGCTCACCACACCCTGCTCATCACACCCCACTCACCACACCCTGCGCACCACATACTGCTCACCACACCCTGCTCACCACACCCTGCGCACCACACCCTGCGCACCACATACTGCTCACCACACCCTGCTCACCACACCCCACTCACCACACCCTGCTCACCACACCCCGCTCACCACACCCCACTCACCACACCCTGCTCATCACACGCCGCTCACCACACCCCGCTCACCACACTCTGCTCACTACTCCCTGCTCACCACACTCTGCTCATCACACCCCGCTCACCACACTCTGCTCACCACACCCTTTTCACCACACCCTGCTCACCGCACCCCGCACACCACTCCCTGCTCCCCACACACCGCTCACCACACTCTGCTCACCACACCCGGTTCACCACTCCCCACTCACCACACCCCGCTCACCACACCCTGCTCACCACACCCCACTCACCACACCCTGCTCATCACACCCCGCTCACCACACCCTGCTCACCACACCCTGCTCATCACACCCCGCTCACCACTCCCCACTCACCACACCCCGCTCCCCACACTCTGCTCACCACACCCCGTTCACCACACCCCGCTCACCGCACCCCACACACCACTCCCTGCTCACGACACCCCGCTCACCACACCCTGCGCACCACATACTGCTCACCACACCCTGCTCACCACACCCTGCGCACCACACCCTGCGCACCACATACTGCTCACAACACCCTGCTCACCACACCCTGCTCATCACACCCCGCTCACCACTCCCCACACACCACTCCCTGCTCACCACACACCGCTCACCACACTCTGCTCACCACACCCTGCTCACCACTCCCCGCTCACCACACCCCGCTCACCACACCTTGCTCACCACACCCCGCTCACCACTCCCTGCTCACCACACCCCGTTCACCAAACCCTGCTCACCGCACCCTGCACACCACACCCTGCTCACCACAACCCGCTCACCACACACCGCTCACCACACTCTGCTCACCACACCCTGCTCACCACTCCCCAATCACCACACCCCGCTCACCACACACAGCTCACCACACCCCACTCACCACACCCCACTCACCACACCCTGCGCAGCACACCGTGCTCACCACACCCCGCTCGCCATACCCTGCTGACCACACCGTGCTCTACACACCCTGCGCACCACACACCGCTCACCACACTCTGCACACCACACCCCAGTCACCACACCCCGCTCATCACACCCCGCTCACCACACACAGCTCACCACATCCCACTCACCACACCCGGCGCACCAAACCCTGCTCACCACATCCTGTTCACCACACCCCGCTCACCACACACTGCTCACCACACCCTGCGCACTACACCTTGCTGACCTCACCCTGCTCACCAGACACTGCTCACCACACCCCACTCACCACATACTGCTCACCACACCCCGCGCACCACACCCTGCTCATCACACCTCCTCAACACGCCCTGCTCACCACACCCCGCTCACCACACACTGCTCATCACACCCTGAAAACCACGCCCTGCTCACCACACCCTGCTCAACACACCATATACACCACACCCCGCTCACCACACTCTGCTCACCACACCCTGCTCAACAGAACCCGCTCACCACACCCCGCTCACCACACCCTGCTCACCACACCCTGCTCACCACACCCTGCGGACCACACCCTGCTCACCACTCCCCGCTCACCACACCCTGCTCACCACACCCCGCTCACCACACCCCGCTCACCACTCCCCGCTCACCACACCCTGCTCAACACACCCTGCTCACCACACCCTGCGGACCACACCCTGCTCACCACTCCCCGCTCACCACTCCCTGCTCACCACACCTCCTCAACACGCCCTGCTCATCACACCCCGCTCACCACACTCTGCTCACCACACCCTTTTCACCACACCCTGCTCACCGCACCCCGCACACCACTCCCTGCTCCCCACACACCGCTCACCACACCCTGCTCACCACACCCGGTTCACCACTCCCCACTCACCACACCCCGCTCACCACACCCTGCTCACCACACCCCACTCACCACACCCTGCTCATCACACCCCGCTCACCACACACAGCTCACCACATCCCACTCACCACACCCGGCGCACCAAACCCTGCTCACCACATCCTGTTCACCACACCCCGCTCCCCACACTCTGCTCACCACACCCCGTTCACCACACCCCGCTCACCGCACCCCACACACCACTCCCTGCTCACGACACCCCGCTCACCACACCCTGCGCACCACATACTGCTCACCACACCCTGCTCACCACACCCTGCGCACCACACCCTGCGCACCACATACTGCTCACCACACCCTGCTCACCACACCCTGCGCACCACACCCTGCGCACCACATACTGCTCACCACACCCTGCTCACCACACCCTGCTCATCACACCCCGCTCACCACTCCCCACTCACCACACCCCGCTCCCCACACTCTGCTCACCACACCCCGTTCACCACATCCCGCTCACCGCACCCCACACACCACTCCCTGCTCACCACACCCTGCTCACCACTCCCCGCTCACCACACCCCGCTCACCACACCTTGCTCACCACACCCCGCTCACCACTCCCTGCTCACCTCACCCCGTTCACCAAACCCTGCTCACCGCACCCTGCACACCACACCCTGCTCACCACAACCCGCTCACCACACACCGCTCACCACACTCTGCTCACCACACCCTGCTCACCACTCCCCAATCACCACACCCCGCTCACCACACACAGCTCACCACACCCCACTCACCACACCCCACTCACCACACCCTGCGCAGCACACCGTGCTCACCACACCCCGCTCGCCATACCCTGCTGACCACACCGTGCTCTACACACCCTGCGCACCACACACCGCTCACCACACTCTGCACTCCACACCCCACTCACCACACCCCGCTCATCACACCCCGCTCACCACACACAGCTCACCACATCCCACTCACCACACCCGGCGCACCAAACCCTGCTCACCACATCCTGTTCACCACACCCCGCTCACCACACACTGCTCACCACACCCTGCGCACTACACCTTGCTGACCTCACCCTGCTCACCAGACACTGCTCACCACACCCCACTCACCACATACTGCTCACCACACCCCGCGCACCACACCCTGCTCACCACACCTCCTCAACACGCCCTGCTCACCACACCCCGCTCACCACACACTGCTCATCACACCCTGAAAACCACGCCCTGCTCACCACACCCTGCTCAACACACCATATACACCACACCCCGCTCACCACACTCTGCTCACCACACCCTGCTCAACAGAACCCGCTCACCACACCCCGCTCACCACACCCTGCTCACCACACCCTGCTCACCACACCCTGCGGACCACACCCTGCTCACCACTCCCCGCTCACCACACCCTGCTCACCACACCCCGCTCACCACACCCCGCTCACCACTCCCCGCTCACCACACCCTGCTCACCACACCCTGCTCACCACACCCTGCGGACCACACCCTGCTCACCACTCCCCGCTCACCACACCCTGCTCGCCACACCCCACTCACCACACCCCGCTCACCACACCCTGCTCACCACACCCTGCTCACCACACCCTGAGCACCACACCCTGCTCACCAAACCCCGCTCACCATACCCCGCTCACCACACTCTGCTCACCACACTATGCTCACCACACGTTGCTCACTACACCCCACTCACCACAGCCTGCTCAACACACCCTGAGCACCACACCCTGCTCACCAAACCCCGCTCACCACACCCCGCTCACCACACCCTCCTCTCCACACTATGCTCACCACACCTTGCTCACTACACCCCACTCACCACACCCTGCTCACCACACCCTGCTCACCACACCCTGCTCACCACACCCCGCTCACCACACCCTGCTCACCACATCCCACTCACCACACCCCACTCACCACACCCAGCCACCACACCCTGCTCACCACATCTTGCTCACCACTCCCCGGTCACCACACCCCGCTCACCACACCCCGCTCACCACAGTCTGCTCACCACACCCTGCTCACCACACCCCGCTCACCACACCCCGCTCACCACACCCTGCCCACCACTCCCCGCTCACCACACCCCACTCACCACACCCTGCTGACCACACCGTGCTCTCCACACCCTGCTCACCACACCCTGCTGACCAGACACTGCTCACCAGACACTGCTCACCACACCCCACTCACCACATACTGCTCACCACACCCCGCTCACCACGCGCTGCGCACCACACCCTGCTCACCACACCCTGCTCACCACACCCCGCTCACCACACCCCACTCCCCACACCCTGCTCACCACACCCTGCTCATCACACGCCGCTCAACACACCCCGCTCACCACACTCTGCTCACTACTCCCTGCTCACCACACCCTGCTCATCACACCCCGCTCACCACACTCTGCTCACCACACCCTTTTCACCACACCCTGCTCACCGCACCCCGCACACCACTCCCTGCGCACCACATACTGCTCACCACACCCTGCTCACCACACCCCGCTCACGACACTCTGCTCACCACACCCCGTTCACCACACCCCGCTCACCGCACCCCACACACCACTCCCTGCTCACCACACACCGCTCACCACACTCTGCTCACCACAACCTGCTCACCACTCCCCGCTCACCACAACCCGCTCACCACACACCGCTCACCACACTCTGCTCACCACACCCTGCTCACCACTCCCCACTCACCACACACAGCTCACCACACCCCGCTCACCACACCCCACTCACCACACCCTGCGCAGCACACCGTGCTCACCACACCCCGCTCAGCACACCCTGCTGACCACACCCCACTCATCACACCCCGCTCACCACACACAGCTCACCACACGATGCTCACCACACGTTGCTCACTACACCCCACTCACCACACCCTGCTCACCAAACCCCGCTCACCACACCCCACTCACCACACTCTCCTCTCCACACTATGCTCACCACACCTTGCTCACTACACCCCACTCACCACACCCTGCTCACCACACCCTGCTCACCACACCCTGCTCACCACACCCCACTCACCACACCCCGCTCACCACACCCTGCCACCACACCCTGCTCACCACATGCTGCTAACCACACCCTGCTCACCACACCCCACTCACCACACCCCGCTCACCACACCCAGCCACCACACCCTGCTCACCACATCCTGCTCACCACACCCCGCTCACCACACCCCGCTCACCACACCCCGCTCACCACAGTCTGCTCACCACAGTCTGCTCACCACACCCTGCTCACCACTCCCCACTCACCACACCCCGCTCACCACACCCCGCTCACCACACACAGCTCACCACACCCCGCTCACCACACCCCACTCACCACACCCTGCGCAGCACACCGTGCTCACCACACCCCGCTCAGCACACCCTGCTGACCACACCCCACTCATCACACCCCGCTCACCACACACAGCTCACCACACGATGCTCACCACACGTTGCTCACTACACCCCACTCACCACACCCTGCTCACCAAACCCCGCTCACCACACCCCACTCACCACACTCTCCTCTCCACACTATGCTCACCACACCTTGCTCACTACACCCCACTCACCACACCCTGCTCACCACACCCTGCTCACCACACCCTGCTCACCACACCCCACTCACCACACCCCGCTCACCACACCCTGCCACCACACCCTGCTCACCACATGCTGCTAACCACACCCTGCTCACCACACCCCACTCACCACACCCCGCTCACCACACCCAGCCACCACACCCTGCTCACCACACCCCGCTCACCACACCCCGCTCACCACACCCCGCTCACCACACCCCGCTCACCACAGTCTGCTCACCACAGTCTGCTCACCACACCCCGCTCACGACACCCAGCCACCACACCCCGCTCACCACACCCTGCTCATCACACCCTGCTCACCACACCCTGCTCACCACACCCTGCGGACCACACCCCGCTCACCACACCCTGCTCACCACACCCTGCTCACCACACCCTGCTCACCACACCCTGCTCATCACACCCTGCTCACCACACCCTGCTCACCACACCCTGCTCATCACACCCCGCTCACCACACCCCGCTCACCACACCCCGCTCACCACACCCTGCTCACCACACCCTGCTCACCACACCCCGCTCACCACACCCTGCTCACCACACCCTGCTCACCACACCGCGCTCACCACACCCTGCTCATCACACCCCGCTCACCACACCCCGCTCACCACTCACGACTCACCACACCCCGCTCACCACACCCCGCTCACCACACCCCGCTCACCACAACCTGCTCAACACACCCTATTCAACACACCCTGCTCACCACACCCCGCTCAACACACCCTGCTCACCACACCCTGCTCAACACACCCTGCTCACCACACCCTGCTCAACACACACTGCTCACCACTCACCGCTCACCACACCCTGCTCACCACACCCAGCCACCACACCCTGCTCACCACACCCTGCTCACCACACCCTGCTCACCACACCCTGCTCAACACACACGGCTCACCACACACCGCTCACCACACCCTGCACACCACACCCCGCTCACCATACTCTGCTCACCACACCCAGCTCACCACACCCTGCTCACCACACCCCACTCACCACACCCTGCTCATCACACCCCGCTCACCACACCCCACTCAACACACCCTTCTCATCACACCCCGCTCACCACACCCCGCTCACCACACCCCACTCAACACACCCTTCTCATCACACCCCGCTCACCACACCCCGCCACCACGCCCTGCTCACCACACCAAGCTCACCACACCCCGCCACCACACCCTGCTCACCACACCTAGCTCTCCACACCCCGCTCACCACACCCGGTTCACCATATCCCGCTCACCACACCCCACTCAGCACACCCCGCTCATCACACTCTGCTCACCACACCCTGCTCACCACACCCGGCTCACCACACCCTGCTCATCACACCCTGCTCACCACACCCTGCTCACCACACCCCACTCACCACATCCTGCTCACCACACGCCGCTCACCACACCCCGCTCACCACACCCTGCTCATCACACCCCGCTCACCACACCCCGCTCATCACACCCTGCTCACCACACCCTGCTCACCAAACCCCGCTCACCACACCCTGCTCACCACACCCCACTCACCACACCCCGCTCACCACACCCCGCTCACCACACCCTTCTCATCACACCCTGCTCACCACACCCTGCTCACCACACCCCACTCACCACACCCTGCTCACCACACCCCGCTCATCACACCCTGCTCACCACACCCTGCTCACCACTCCCCAATCACCACACCCCGCTCACCACACACAGCTCACCACACCCCACTCACCACACCCTGCGCAGCACACCGTGCTCACCACACCCCGCTCGCCATACCCTGCTGACCACACCGTGCTCTACACACCCTGCGCACCACACACCGCTCACCACACTCTGCACACCACACCCCACTCACCACACCCCGCTCATCACACCCCGCTCACCACACACAGCTCACCACATCCCACTCACCACACCCGGCGCACCAAACCCTGCTCACCACATCCTGTTCACCACACCCCGCTCACCACACACTGCTCACCACACCCTGCGCACTACACCTTGCTGACCTCACCCTGCTCACCAGACACTGCTCACCACACCCCACTCACCACATACTGCTCACCACACCCCGCGCACCACACCCTGCTCACCACACCTCCTCAACACGCCCTGCTCACCACACCCCGCTCACCACACACTGCTCATCACACCCTGAAAACCACGCCCTGCTCACCACACCCTGCTCAACACACCATATACACCACACCCCGCTCACCACACTCTGCTCACCACACCCTGCTCAACAGAACCCGCTCACCACACCCCGCTCACCACACCCTGCTCACCACACCCTGCTCACCACACCCTGCGGACCACACCCTGCTCACCACTCCCCGCTCACCACACCCTGCTCACCACACCCCGCTCACCACACCCCGCTCACCACTCCCCGCTCACCACACCCTGCTCACCACACCCTGCTCACCACACCCTGCGGACCACACCCTGCTCACCACTCCCCGCTCACCACACCCTGCTCGCCACACCCCACTCACCACACCCCGCTCACCACACCCTGCTCACCACACCCTGCTCACCACACCCTGAGCACCACACCCTGCTCACCAAACCCCGCTCACCATACCCCGCTCACCACACTCTGCTCACCACACTATGCTCACCACACGTTGCTCACTACACCCCACTCACCACAGCCTGCTCAACACACCCTGAGCACCACACCCTGCTCACCAAACCCCGCTCACCACACCCCGCTCACCACACCCTCCTCTCCACACTATGCTCACCACACCTTGCTCACTACACCCCACTCACCACACCCTGCTCACCACACCCTGCTCACCACACCCTGCTCACCACACCCCGCTCACCACACCCTGCCACCACACCCTGCTCACTACACCCCACTCACCACACCCTGCTCACCACATCCCACTCACCACACCCCACTCACCACACCCTGCCCACCACACCCTGCTCACCACATCTTGCTCACCACTCCCCGGTCACCACACCCCGCTCACCACACCCCGCTCACCACAGTCTGCTCACCACACCCTGCTCACCACACCCCGCTCACCACACCCCGCTCACCACACCCTGCCCACCACTCCCCGCTCACCACACCCCACTCACCACACCCTGCTGACCACACCGTGCTCTCCACACCCTGCTCACCACACCCTGCTGACCAGACACTGCTCACCAGACACTGCTCACCACACCCCACTCACCACATACTGCTCACCACACCCCGCTCACCACGCGCTGCGCACCACACCCTGCTCACCACACCCTGCTCACCACACCCCGCTCACCACACCCCACTCCCCACACCCTGCTCACCACACCCTGCTCATCACACGCCGCTCAACACACCCCGCTCACCACACTCTGCTCACTACTCCCTGCTCACCACACCCTGCTCATCACACCCCGCTCACCACACTCTGCTCACCACACCCTTTTCACCACACCCTGCTCACCGCACCCCGCACACCACTCCCTGCGCACCACATACTGCTCACCACACCCTGCTCACCACACCCCGCTCACGACACTCTGCTCACCACACCCCGTTCACCACACCCCGCTCACCGCACCCCACACACCACTCCTGTGCTCACCACACACCGCTCACCACACTCTGCTCACCACAACCTGCTCACCACTCCCCGCTCACCACAACCCGCTCACCACACACCGCTCACCACACTCTGCTCACCACACCCTGCTCACCACTCCCCACTCACCACACCCCGCTCACCACACCCCGCTCACCACACACAGCTCACCACACCCCGCTCACCACACCCCACTCACCACACCCTGCGCAGCACACCGTGCTCACCACACCCCGCTCAGCACACCCTGCTGACCACACCCCACTCATCACACCCCGCTCACCACACACAGCTCACCACACGATGCTCACCACACGTTGCTCACTACACCCCACTCACCACACCCTGCTCACCAAACCCCGCTCACCACACCCCACTCACCACACTCTCCTCTCCACACTATGCTCACCACACCTTGCTCACTACACCCCACTCACCACACCCTGCTCACCACACCCTGCTCACCACACCCTGCTCACCACACCCCACTCACCACACCCCGCTCACCACACCCTGCCACCACACCCTGCTCACCACATGCTGCTAACCACACCCTGCTCACCACACCCCACTCACCACACCCCGCTCACCACACCCAGCCACCACACCCCACTCACCACATACTGCTCACCACACCCCGCTCACCACGCGCTGCGCACCACACCCTGCTCACCACACCCTGCTCACCACACCCAGCTCACCACACCCCACTCCCCACACCCTGCTCACCACACCCTGCTCATCACACGCCGCTCAACACACCCCGCTCACCACACTCTGCTCACTACTCCCTGCTCACCACACCCTGCTCATCACACCCCGCTCACCACACTCTGCTCACCACACCCTTTTCACCACACCCTGCTCACCGCACCCCGCACACCACTCCCTGCGCACCACATACTGCTCACCACACCCTGCTCACCACACCCCGCTCACGACACTCTGCTCACCACACCCCGTTCACCACACCCCGCTCACCGCACCCCACACACCACTCCCTGCTCACCACACACCGCTCACCACACTCTGCTCACCACAACCTGCTCACCACTCCCCACTCACCACAACCCGCTCACCACACACCGCTCACCACACTCTGCTCACCACACCCTGCTCACCACTCCCCACTCACCACACCCCGCTCACCACACCCCGCTCACCACACACAGCTCACCACACCCCGCTCACCACACCCCACTCACCACACCCTGCGCAGCACACCGTGCTCACCACACCCCGCTCAGCACACCCTGCTGACCACACCCCACTCATCACACCCCGCTCACCACACACAGCTCACCACACGATGCTCACCACACGTTGCTCACTACACCCCACTCACCACACCCTGCTCACCAAACCCCGCTCACCACACCCCACTCACCACACTCTCCTCTCCACACTATGCTCACCACACCTTGCTCACTACACCCCACTCACCACACCCTGCTCACCACACCCTGCTCACCACACCCTGCTCACCACACCCCACTCACCACACCCCGCTCACCACACCCTGCCACCACACCCTGCTCACCACATGCTGCTAACCACACCCTGCTCACCACACCCCACTCACCACACCCCGCTCACCACACCCAGCCACCACACCCTGCTCACCACATCCTGCTCACCACACCCCGCTCACCACACCCCGCTCACCACACCCCGCTTACCACAGTCTGCTCACCACAGTCTGCTCACCACACCCCGCTCACGACACCCAGCCACCACACCCCGCTCACCACACCCTGCTCATCACACCCTGCTCACCACACCCTGCTCACCACACCCTGCGGACCACACCCCGCTCACCACACCCTGCTCACCACACCCTGCTCACCACACCCTGCTCACCACACCCCGCTCACCACACCCTGCTCACCACACCCTGCTCACCACACCGCGCTCACCACACCCTGCTCATCACACCCCGCTCACCACACCCCGCTCACCACTCACGATTCACCACACCCCGCTCACCACACCCCGCTCACCACACCCCGCTCACCACAACCTGCTCAACACACCCTATTCAACACACCCTGCTCACCACACCCCGCTCAACACACCCTGCTCACCACACCCTGCTCAACACACCCTGCTCACCACACCCTGCTCAACACACACTGCTCACCACTCACCGCTCACCACACCCTGCTCACCACACCCAGCCACCACACCCTGCTCACCACACCCTGCTCACCACACCCTGCTCACCACACCCTGCTCAACACACACGGCTCACCACACACCGCTCACCACACCCTGCACACCACACCCCGCTCACCATACTCTGCTCACCACACCCAGCTCACCACACCCTGCTCACCACACCCCACTCACCACACCCTGCTCATCACACCCCGCTCACCACACCCCACTCAACACACCCTTCTCATCACACCCCGCTCACCACACCCCGCTCACCACACCCCACTCAACACACCCTTCTCATCACACCCCGCTCACCACACCCCGCCACCACGCCCTGCTCACCACACCAAGCTCACCACACCCCGCCACCACACCCTGCTCACCACACCTAGCTCTCCACACCCCGCTCACCACACCCGGTTCACCATATCCCGCTCACCACACCCCACTCAGCACACCCCGCTCATCACACTCTGCTCACCACACCCTGCTCACCACACCCGGCTCACCACACCCTGCTCATCACACCCTGCTCACCACACCCTGCTCACCACACCCCACTCACCACATCCTGCTCACCACACGCCGCTCACCACACCCCGCTCACCACACCCTGCTCATCACACCCCGCTCACCACACCCCGCTCATCACACCCTGCTCACCACACCCTGCTCACCAAACCCCGCTCACCACACCCTGCTCACCACACCCCACTCACCACACCCCGCTCACCACACCCCGCTCACCACACCCTTCTCATCACACCCTGCTCACCACACCCTGCTCACCACACCCCACTCACCACACCCTGCTCACCACACCCCGCTCATCACACCCTGCTCACCACACCCTGCTCACCACACTCCGCTCACCACACCCTGCTCATCACACCCCGCTCACCACACCCCGCTCACCACACCCTGCTCACCACACCCTGCTCACCACACCCCACTCACCACACCCTGCTCACCACACCCTGCTCACCTCACCCTGCTGACCACACCCTGCTCACCACACCCCACTCACCACACCCCGCTCACCAAATCCTGCCACCACAACCCGGTCATCACACCCCGCTCACCACACCCTGCTCACCACACCCCACTCACCACACCCCGCTCACCACATCCTGCCACCACACCCCGCTCACCACACCCTGCCACCACACCCCACTCACCACACCCCGCTCACCACACCCCGTTCACCACACCCCACTCACCACAGTCTGCTCACCACACCCCGCTCATCACACCCTGCTCACCACACCCTGCTCACCACACTCCGCTCACCACACCCCACTCACCACACCCCGCTCACCACACCCCACTCACCACGCCCTGCTCACCACACCCTGCTCACCACACCCCGCTCACCACACCCTGCTCAACACTCACCACACCCCGCTCACCACACCCTGCTCACCACACACCGCTCACCACACACCGCTCACCACACCCTGCTCACCATACCCTGCTCACTACACCCTGCTCTCCACACCCCGCTCACCACACCCTGCTCACCACACCCCGCTCACCACACTCCGCTCACCACACCCCACTCACCACACCCTGCTCACTACACCCTGCTCTCCACACCCCGCTCACCACACCCTGCTCACTACACCCCACTCACCACACCCTGCTCAACACACACTGCTCACCACACCCTGCTCATCACACCCCGCTCACCACACCCTGCTCACCACACCCTGCTCACCACACCCTGCTCACCAAACCCCGCTCACCACTCCAAGCTCACCACACCCCGCCACCACACCCTGCTCACCACACCCTGCTCACCACACCCCGCTCACCACTCCCTGCTCACCACACCCTGCCACCACACCCCACTCACCACACCCTGCTCACCACACCCTGCTCACCACACCCCGCTCACCACACCCTGCTCAACACTCACCACACCCCGCTCACCACACCCTGCTCACCACACACCGCTCACCACACACCGCTCACCACACCCTGCTCACCATACCCTGCTCACTACACCCTGCTCTCCACACCCCGCTCACCACACCCTGCTCACCACACCCCGCTCACCACACTCCGCTCACCACACCCCACTCACCACACCCTGCTCACTACACCCTGCTCTCCACACCCCGCTCACCACACCCTGCTCACTACACCCCACTCACCACACCCTGCTCAACACACACTGCTCACCACACCCTGCTCATCACACCCCGCTCACCACACCCTGCTCACCACACTCCGCTCACCACACCCCACTCACCACACCCCGCTCACCACACCCCACTCACCACACCCCGCCACCACACCCTGCTCACCACACCTAGCTCTCCACACCCCGCTCACCACACCCGGTTCACCATATCCCGCTCACCACACCCCACTCAGCACACCCCGCTCATCACACTCTGCTCACCACACCCTGCTCACCACACCCGGCTCACCACACCCTGCTCATCACACCCTGCTCACCACACCCTGCTCACCACACCCCACTCACCACATCCTGCTCACCACACGCCGCTCACCACACCCCGCTCACCACACCCTGCTCATCACACCCCGCTCACCACACCCCGCTCATCACACCCTGCTCACCACACCCTGCTCACCAAACCCCGCTCACCACACCCTGCTCACCACACCCCACTCACCACACCCCGCTCACCACACCCCGCTCACCACACCCTTCTCATCAGACCCTGCTCACCACACCCTGCTCACCACACCCCACTCACCACACCCTGCTCACCACACCCCACTCACCACATCCTGCTCACCACACGCCGCTCACCACACCCCGCTCACCACACCCTGCTCATCACACCCCGCTCACCACACCCCGCTCATCACACCCTGCTCACCACACCCTGCTCACCAAACCCCGCTCACCACACCGTGCTCACCACACCCCACTCACCACACCCCGCTCACCACACCCCGCTCACCACACCCTTCTCATCACACCCTGCTCACCACACCCTGCTCACCACACCCCACTCACCACACCCTGCTCACCACACCCCGCTCATCACACCCTGCTCACCACACCCTGCTCACCACACTCCGCTCACCACACCCTGCTCATCACACCCCGCTCACCACACCCCGCTCACCACACCCTGCTCACCACACCCTGCTCACCACACCCCACTCACCACACCCTGCTCACCACACCCTGCTCACCTCACCCTGCTGACCACACCCTGCTCACCACACCCCACTCACCACACCCCGCTCACCAAATCCTGCCACCACAACCCGGTCATCACACCCCGCTCACCACACCCTGCTCACCACACCCCACTCACCACACCCCGCTCACCACATCCTGCCACCACACCCCGCTCACCACACCCTGCCACCACACCCCACTCACCACACCCCGCTCACCACACCCCGTTCACCACACCCCACTCACCACAGTCTGCTCACCACACCCCGCTCATCACACCCTGCTCACCACACCCTGCTCACCACACTCCGCTCACCACACCCCACTCACCACACCCCGCTCACCACACCCCACTCACCACGCCCTGCTCACCACACCCTGCTCACCACACCCCGCTCACCACACCCTGCTCAACACTCACCACACCCCGCTCACCACACCCTGCTCACCACACACCGCTCACCACACACCGCTCACCACACCCTGCTCACCATACCCTGCTCACTACACCCTGCTCTCCACACCCCGCTCACCACACCCTGCTCACCACACCCCGCTCACCACACTCCGCTCACCACACCCCACTCACCACACCCTGCTCACTACACCCTGCTCTCCACACCCCGCTCACCACACCCTGCTCACTACACCCCACTCACCACACCCTGCTCAACACACACTGCTCACCACACCCTGCTCATCACACCCCGCTCACCACACCCTGCTCACCACACCCTGCTCACCACACCCTGCTCACCAAACCCCGCTCACCACTCCAAGCTCACCACACCCCGCCACCACACCCTGCTCACCACACCCTGCTCACCACACCCCGCTCACCACTCCCTGCTCACCACACCCTGCCACCACACCCCACTCACCACACCCTGCTCACCACACCCTGCTCACCACACCCCGCTCACCACACCCTGCTCAACACTCACCACACCCCGCTCACCACACCCTGCTCACCACACACCGCTCACCACACACCGCTCACCACACCCTGCTCACCATACCCTGCTCACTACACCCTGCTCTCCACACCCCGCTCACCACACCCTGCTCACCACACCCCGCTCACCACACTCCGCTCACCACACCCCACTCACCACACCCTGCTCACTACACCCTGCTCTCCACACCCCGCTCACCACACCCTGCTCACTACACCCCACTCACCACACCCTGCTCAACACACACTGCTCACCACACCCTGCTCATCACACCCCGCTCACCACACCCTGCTCACCACACTCCGCTCACCACACCCCACTCACCACACCCCGCTCACCACACCCCACTCACCACACCCCGCCACCACACCCTGCTCACCACACCTAGCTCTCCACACCCCGCTCACCACACCCGGTTCACCATATCCCGCTCACCACACCCCACTCAGCACACCCCGCTCATCACACTCTGCTCACCACACCCTGCTCACCACACCCGGCTCACCACACCCTGCTCATCACACCCTGCTCACCACACCCTGCTCACCACACCCCACTCACCACATCCTGCTCACCACACGCCGCTCACCACACCCCGCTCACCACACCCTGCTCATCACACCCCGCTCACCACACCCCGCTCATCACACCCTGCTCACCACACCCTGCTCACCAAACCCCGCTCACCACACCCTGCTCACCACACCCCACTCACCACACCCCGCTCACCACACCCCGCTCACCACACCCTTCTCATCAGACCCTGCTCACCACACCCTGCTCACCACACCCCACTCACCACACCCTGCTCACCACACCCCGCTCATCACACCCTGCTCACCACACCCTGCTCACCACACTCCGCTCACCACACCCTGCTCATCACACCCCGCTCACCACACCCCGCTCACCACACCCTGCTCACCACACCCTGCTCACCACACCCCACTCACCACACCCTGCTCACCACACCCTGCTCACCTCACCCTGCTGACCACACCCTGCTCACCACACCCCACTCACCACACCCCGCTCACCACATCCTGCCACCACACCCCGCTCATCACACCCCGCTCACCACACCCCGCTCACCACACCCTGCTCACCACATGCTGCTAACGACACCCTGCTCACCACACCCCACTCACCACACCCCGCTCACCACACCCAGCCACCACACCCTGCTCACCACATCCTGCTCACCACACCCCGCTCAGCACACCCCACTCACCACACCCCGCTCACCACAGTCTGCTCACCACAGTCTGCTCACCACACCCCGCTCACCACACCCTGCTCACCACACCCTGCGGACCACACCCCGCTCACCACACCCTGCTCATCACACCCTGCTCATCACACCCTGCTCACCACACCCTGCTCACCACACCCTGCTCACCACACCCCGCTCACCACACCCTGCTCACCACACCCCGCTCACCACACCCCGCTCACCACACCCTGCTCAACACACCCTGCTCAACACACACTGCTCACCACACCCTGCTCACCACACCCCGCTCACCACACCCCGCTCACCACACCACGCTCACCACACCCCTCTCACCACACCCTGCTCAACACACCCTATTCAACACACCCTGCTCACCACACCCTGCTCACCACACCCTGCTCACCACACCCTGCTCAACACACACGGCTCACCACACACCGCTCACCACACCCTGCTCACCACACCCCGCTCACCATACTCTGCTCACCACACCCAGCTCACCACACCCTGCTCACCACACCCCGCTCACCACACCCTGCTCATCACACCCCGCTCACCACACCCCACTCACCACACCCCGCTCACCACACCCTCCTCTCCACACTATGCTCACCACACCTTGCTCACCACACCCCACTCACCACACCCCGCTCACCACACCCTGCTCACCACACCCTGCTCACCACACCCCACTCACCACACCCTGCTCACCACACCCTGCTCACCTCACCCTGCTGACCACACCCTGCTCACCACACCCCACTCACCACACCCCACTCACCACATCCTGCCACCACACCCCGCTCATCACACCCCGCTCACCACACCCCGCTCACCACACCCTGCTCACCACATGCTGCTAACGACACCCTGCTCACCACACCCCACTCACCACACCCCGCTCACCACACCCAGCCACCACACCCTGCTCACCACATCCTGCTCACCACACCCCGCTCAGCACACCCCACTCACCACACCCCGCTCACCACAGTCTGCTCACCACAGTCTGCTCACCACACCCCGCTCACCACACCCTGCTCACCACACCCTGCGGACCACACCCCGCTCACCACACCCTGCTCATCACACCCTGCTCATCACACCCTGCTCACCACACCCTGCTCACCACACCCTGCTCACCACACCCCGCTCACCACACCCTGCTCACCACACCCCGCTCACCACACCCCGCTCACCACACCCTGCTCAACACACCCTGCTCAACACACACTGCTCACCACACCCTGCTCACCACACCCCGCTCACCACACCCCGCTCACCACACCACGCTCACCACACCCCGCTCACCACACCCTGCTCAACACACCCTATTCAACACACCCTGCTCACCACACCCTGCTCACCACACCCTGCTCACCACACCCTGCTCACCACACCCTGCTCAACACACACGGCTCACCACACACCGCTCACCACACCCTGCTCACCACACCCCGCTCACCATACTCTGCTCACCACACCCAGCTCACCACACCCTGCTCACCACACCCCGCTCACCACACCCTGCTCATCACACCCCGCTCACCACACCCCACTCACCACACCCCGCTCACCACACCCTCCTCTCCACACTATGCTCACCACACCTTGCTCACCACACCCCACTCACCACACCCTGCTCACCACACCCTGCTCACCACACCCTGCTCATCACACCCTGCTCACCACACCCTGCTCACCACACCCTGCTCACCACACCCCGCTCACCACACCCTGCTCACCACACCCCGCTCACCACACCCCGCTCACCACACCCTGCTCACCACACCCCGCTAACCACATCCTGCTCAACACACCCTGCTCAACACACACTGCTCACCACACCCTGCTCACCACACCCCGCTCACCACACCCCGCTCACCACACCACGCTCACCACACCCCGCTCACCACACCCTATTCAACACACCCTGCTCACCACACCCTGCTCACCACACCCTGCTCACCACACCCTGCTCAACACACACGGCTCACCACACACCGCTCACCACACCCTGCTCACCACACCCCGCTCACCATACTCTGCTCACCACACCCAGCTCACCACACCCTGCTCACCACACCCCACTCACCACACCCTGCTCATCACACCCCGCTCACCACACCCCACTCACCACACCCCGCTCACCACACCCCGCTCACCACACCCTCCTCTCCACACTATGCTCACCACACCTTGCTCACTACACCCCACTCACCACACCCTGCTCACCACACCCTGCTCACCACACCCCACTCACCACACCCTGCTCACCACACCCTGCTCACCACACCCTGCTCACCACACCCCGCTCACCACACCCTGCCACCACACCCTGCTCACTACACCCCACTCACCACACCCTGCTCAACACACCCTGCTCAACACACACTGCTCACCACACCCTGCTCACAACACCCTGCTCACCACACCCCACTCACCACACCCCGCTCACCACTCCAAGCTCACCACACCCCGCCACCACACCCTGCTCACCACACCCTGCTCACCACACCCCACTCACCACACCCCACTCACCACACCCCGCTCACCACACCCCGCTCACCACACCCCACTCACCACAGTCTGCTCACCACACCCCGCTCATCACACCCCGCTCACCACACCCCACTCACCACACCCTGCTCATCACACCCCGCTCACCACACCCTGCTCACAACACCCTGCTCACCACACCCCACTCACCACACCCTGCTCACCACACCCTGCTCACCACACCCTGCTCAACACACCCCACTCACCACACCCCGCTCACCACACCCTGCCACCACACCCCACTCACCACACCCCGCTCACCACACCCCGTTCACCACACCCCACTCACCACAGTCTGCTCACCACACCCCGCTCATCACACCCTGCTCACCACCTCCTGCTCACCACACTCCGCTCACCACACCCCACTCACCACACCCCGCTCACCACACCCCACTCACCACACCCTGCTCACCACACCCTGCTCACCACACCCCGCTCACCACACCCTGCTCAACACTCACCACACCCCGCTCACCATACCCTGCTCACCACACACCGCTCACCACACACCGCTCACCACACCCTGCTCACCATACCCTGCTCACTACACCCTGCTCTCCACACCCCGCTCACCACACCCTGCTCACCACACCCCGCTCACCACACTCCGCTCACCACACCCCACTCACCACACCCTGCTCACTACACCCTGCTCTCCACACCCCGCTCACCACACCCTGCTCACTACACCCCACTCACCACACCCTGCTCAACACACACTGCTCACCACACCCTGCTCATCACACCCCGCTCACCACACCCTGCTCACCACACCCTGCTCACCACACCCTGCTCACCAAACCCCACTCACCACTCCAAGCTCACCACACCCCGCCAACACATCCTGCTCACCACACCCTGCTCACCACACCCCGCACACCACTCCCTGCTCACCACACCCTGCCACCACACCCCACTCACCACACCCTGCTCACCACACCCTGCTCACCACACCCCGCTCACCACACCCTGCTCAACACTCACCACACCCCGCTCACCACACCCTGCTCACCACACACCGCTCACCACACACCGCTCACCACACCCTGCTCACCATACCCTGCTCACTACACCCTGCTCTCCACACCCCGCTCACCACACCCTGCTCACCACACCCCGCTCACCACACTCCGCTCACCACACCCCACTCACCACACCCTGCTCACTACACCCTGCTCTCCACACCCCGCTCACCACACCCTGCTCACTACACCCCACTCACCACACCCTGCTCAACACACACTGCTCACCACACCCTGCTCATCACACCCCGCTCACCACACCCTGCTCACCACACCCTGCTCACCACACCCTGCTCACCAAACCCCGCTCACCACTCCAAGCTCACCACACCCCGCCACCACACCCTGCTCACCACACCCTGCTCACCACACCCCGCACACCACTCCCTGCTCACCACACCCTGCCACCACACCCCACTCACCACACCCTGCTCACCACACCCTGCTCACCACACCCCGCTCACCACACCCTGCTCAACACTCACCACACCCCGCTCACCACACCCTGCTCACCACACACCGCTCACCACACACCGCTCACCACACACCGCTCACCACACCCTGCTCACCACACCCTGCTCACTACACCCTGCTCTCCACACCCCGCTCACCATACCATGCTCACCACACCCTGCTCACCACACCCCACTCACCACACCCTGCTCACCACACCCTGCTCACCACACCCTGCTCACCACACCCCGCTCACCACACCCTGCCACCACACCCTGCTCACTACACCCCACTCACCACACCCTGCTCAACACACCCTGCTCAACACACACTGCTCACCACACCCTGCTCACAACACCCTGCTCACCACACCCCACTCACCACACCCCGCTCACCACTCCAAGCTCACCACACCCCGCCACCACACCCTGCTCACCACACCCCGCTCACCACACCCCGCTCACCACACCCCACTCACCACAGTCTGCTCACCACACCCCGCTCATCACACCCCGCTCACCACACCCCACTCACCACACCCTGCTCATCACACCCCGCTCACCACACCCTGCTCACAACACCCTGCTCACCACACCCCACTCACCACACCCTGCTCATCACACCCCGCCACCACACCCTGCTCACCACACCCTGCTCACCACACCCCACTCACCACACCCCGCTCACCACACCCTGCCACCACACCCCACTCACCACACCCCGCTCACCACACCCCGCTCACCACACCCCACTCACCACAGTCTGCTCACCACACCCCGCTCATCACACCCTGCTCACCACACCCTGCTCACCACACTCCGCTCACCACACCCCACTCACCACACCCCGCTCACCACACCCCACTCACCACACCCTGCTCACCACACCCTGCTCACCACACCCCGCTCACCACACCCTGCTCAACACTCACCACACCCCGCTCACCACACCCTGCTCACCACACACCGCTCACCACACACCGCTCACCACACCCTGCTCACCATACCCTGCTCACTACACCCTGCTCTCCACACCCCGCTCACCACACCCTGCTCACCACACCCCGCTCACCACACTCCGCTCACCACACCCCACTCACCACACCCTGCTCACTACACCCTGCTCTCCACACCCCGCTCACCACACCCTGCTCACTACACCCCACTCACCACACCCTGCTCAACACACACTGCTCACCACACCCTGCTCATCACACCCCGCTCACCACACCCTGCTCACCACACCCTGCTCACCACACCCTGCTCACCAAACCCCGCTCACCACTCCAAGCTCACCACACCCCGCCACCACACCCTGCTCACCACACCCTGCTCACCACACCCCGCACACCACTCCCTGCTCACCACACCCTGCCACCACACCCCACTCACCACACCCTGCTCACCACACCCTGCTCACCACACCCCGCTCACCACACCCTGCTCAACACTCACCACACCCCGCTCACCACACCCTGCTCACCACACACCGCTCACCACACACCGCTCACCACACCCTGCTCACCATACCCTGCTCACTACACCCTGCTCTCCACACCCCGCTCACCACACCCTGCTCACCACACCCCGCTCACCACACTCCGCTCACCACACCCCACTCACCACACCCTGCTCACTACACCCTGCTCTCCACACCCCGCTCACCACACCCTGCGCACTACACCCCACTCACCACACCCTGCTCAACACACACTGCTCACCACACCCTGCTCATCACACCCCGCTCACCACACCCTGCTCACCACACCCTGCTCACCACACCCTGCTCACCAAACCCCGCTCACCACTCCAAGCTCACCACACCCCGCCACCACACCCTGCTCACCACACCCTGCTCACCACACCCCGCCACCACACCCTGCTCACCACACCCTGCTCACCACACCCCGCTCACCACACTCCGCTCACCACACCCCACTCACCACACCCTGCTCACTACACCCTGCTCTCCACACCCCGCTCACCACACCCTGCTCACTACACCCCACTCACCACACCCTGCTCAACACACACTGCTCACCACACCCTGCTCATCACACCCCGCTCACCACACCCTGCTCACCACACCCTGCTCACCACACCCTGCTCACCAAACCCCGCTCACCACTCCAAGCTCACCACACCCCGCCACCACACCCTGCTCACCACACCCTTCCACCACACCCCACTCACCACACCCTGCTCACCACACCCTGCTCACCACACCCCGCTCACCACACCCTGCTCAACACTCACCACACCCCGCTCACCACACCCTGCTCACCACACACCGCTCACCACACACCGCTCACCACACCCTGCTCACCACACCCTGCTCACTACACCCTGCTCTCCACACCCCGCTCACCATACCATGCTCACTACACCCTGCTCAGCACATCTCCTCAACACACTCTGCTCACCATATCCCGCTCACCACATCCTCCTCAACACATCCTGCTCTCCACACCCTGCTCACCACACCTCGCTCACCAACCCCTGCTCACCACACCCCGCTCACCAGACCCTGCTCACCACACCCTGCTCACCACGCCCTGCTCACCACACCGTGTTCACCACACCCCGCTCACCACACCCTGCTCACCACACACCGCTCACCGCACTCTGCTCACCACACCCTGCTCACCACACCCTGCTCAACACACACTGCTCACCACACACCGCTCACCACACCCTGCTCACCACACACCGCTCACCACACCTCGCTCACCAACCCCTGCTCACCACACCCCGCTCACCAGACCCTGCTCACCACACCCTGCTCACCACGCCCTGCTCACCACACCGTGTTCACCACACCCCGCTCACCACACCCTGCTCACCACACCCTGCTCACCACACCCTGCTCACCACACCCTGCTCACCACGCCCTGCTCACCACACCGTGTTCACCACACACCGCTCACCGCACCCTGCTCACCACACCCTGCTCACCACACCCTGCTCACAACACCATTCTCACCACACCCTGCTCACCACACCATGCTCACCACACCCCACTCACCACACACCGCTCACCGCACCCTGCTCACCACACCCTGCTCACCACACCCTGCTCACCACACCATGCTCACCACACCCCACTCACCACACCCTGCTCACCCCGCCCTGCTCACCACGCCCTGCTCACCACACCCTGCTCACCACACACCGCTCACCGCACCCTGCTCACCACACCCTGCTCACCACACCCTGCTCACCACACCGTGTTCACCACACCCCGCTCACCACACCCTGCTCACCACACCCTGCTCACCACACCCTGCTCACCACACCATGTTCACCACACCCGTCTCACCACACCCTGCTCACCACACCCCGCTCACCACACCTCGCTCACCAACCCATGCTCACCACACCCCGCTCACCAGACCCTGCTCACCACGCCCTGCTCACCACGCCCTGCTCACCACACCGTGTTCACCACACCCCGCTCACCACACCCTGCTCACCACACCCTGCTCACCACACACCGCTAACCGCACCCTGCTCACCACACCCTGCTCACCACACCCTGCTCACCACACCATGCTCACCACACCCTGCTCACCACACCATGCTCACCACACCCCACTCACCACACCCTGCTCACCACGCCCTGCTCACCACGCCCTGCTCACCACACCCTGCTCACCACACACCGCTCACCGCACCCTGCTCACCACACCCTGCTCACCACACCCTGCTCACCACACCGTGTTCACCACACCCCGCTCACCGCACCCTGCTCACCACACCCTGCTCACCACACCGTGTTCACCACACCCCGCTCACCACACCCTGCTCACCACGCCCTGCTCACCACACCCTGCTCACCACACTGTGTTCACCACACCTCGCTCACCACACCCTGCTCACCACACCCTGCTCACCACGCCCTGCTCCCTTTGCCATCCACTGTGCCACTCACCATCTGCCCAATTCCAGCTCACCACCTGTTCAATGCCCCATCACCAACGTGCCTATCAGACCTGCACCATCCATTCTATTCCCCAGCCAACCCCAGCTCTGTGTGTGACTGTGCTTCACTCTGTACTGCTCTGTACACCCTCTCTCCTCACTGGGGAGTGCGAGGTCGTCTGGGTGTAAGTGGGGAGGGCGTGGGAGATAGTGAGAGGCGAAGAATAGGACAGCCAAAAGATGCAATCCTTTAATTTGATAGAAGGAAATAGTAAAGCCTCAGTACATCTGTGTAAAGTGAGAAAAAATCAACACATTTTTCTGGTGCTCCAGCCATTCGAATATCTTTCCACTGGCCAGTGTAATGGAAACCCCATTTGTCAATGCAGGCACTGAGTGCAGCCTCGCTGCCTGTGATGCCCATGCTCTGTGAGCGTACGTGTGGTGTGTGTGTGATTCTCCCGTTAGGATCTTCTGCACATCACTGACCAGCTTTACGAAGGCAGTTTCACAGGAACAGGCTGCTATGGTGTCTCCCACCTCAACTGGATTCAAACAGGAATCGAAGACCTGGATTTTTTTTTAATGCCAGAAACTTGAGTGGAAGTGGGTTCCGTAGAGTTTACTGTTGGAGTCCCAGTTTCAAATACGTTGTCGGAAAGTATTCACCATTGTTTCCCCACCCCAACACTTTGCTTCCTGGCCCATTCTTCCTTTGTCATTATCGGGACAACAAGACTGCCTGTGATTGGTTGATGCAAGTGGCCGTTTCTGAACGCCAGCAACATGCGATACTTTGTTGAGGGTTGACCACAGCACAATGACAGTTTCAGGGCAGGGTCAGACAGCCACCAAGAGTCAAGCATGTTGGTTGGCCCAGTGTCACAGAACTAAAGCTGCTCCTTAAAAACACACCGTGTCCCTCTCACTCCCACATTGCTAGATTGTCCAGAGTGAGGTGGGTGGTGCTACCTCAATGAAGGACGTAAGCCAACCCAGGAGAATGGATTATGATCAGGGTCAAAGTGGCAGGCAGGAGTCTCTCTCCTATCCATCTCCACTGCTGGAAGAGGGACCTGTAACATCTGACTTCAAACTCAGGAGCAATAAAGCTGCATCTGTTCAGGTGTCTTCACATTGCTCAAGATTATGGATGAGCCAATTTGCTGATGCAGGCACCAAGTGCAGCTGCACATCAAGCATCTGGCACAAGGCGAAAAAAGAACAGATGTTCTTCAAAGTTCTCAACCATAAGCCAGTGAGAATTAAACTCGAAATAACCTCACTAATTTCAATTAGACTTTCTTTAAAGAGATAGCATTCCACCACCACAGCAGAATGATACAATGTGCATTAGCTGAGGTCAAATTCCTACCCTTAAATCATAAAGGACGTTCATTTTTAACCTGAAAACTGCCCGGAGATTGTAGGATGTAATCGTATTCAGGTTTTGGGATGTATACATGCCATAGTCTGTCTCTAACCTTGCTGTAACTGACCTAGTGCTGACCCTGAACCTGGTGGGATGCTCAACTAGTCACCTGTCCTTCCCCAGCCTGTCCCACGCTGAACCTTGAAAACATTCTGAAAACAAAAGAATGACAACAGAGATCTCCCCTCACATCGGCAGCTTAAAGTCTTACATCCTAGCTCCAGTCAGTTCGTAACTGCACAGCCTGAAGACCAATTATTTTGTAGTAAAACACTGGGAAATTGGGCTATAATAGTTTAAGACCTATACAAAAACAAAGACACTGCAAAAAATGCAATAGTGTTATCAGCAACCATTTGTGCCTGGACTTATTACATCTTCAAGCCAGGAGAATGAAAAATCAATGCAGCTTCTGGTTTTGGCTTACCATTCCCATTGACTGATTGGCTTTTGGAGGAATCTTTAAGGTGTTCAATTATCAACTTGTCTGCTCGGGTTGGAAGGCCTGTAGTTTGTTTTCACTCCTGACAGGAGGTATCATTACCTCTTGACCCGTCGATATGCTGCTTGCTGAACCAAATCCAGCTTAGCATACAGACTTGTACTTAGTGCAGATTGAATTGCAGGCCAGTGTGATGAACGCCAGAAGGAGGATTATTAAGCTCTTGGTGTATAAGGCAGCTGGGGACAGAGTAACAAAGACACATACGTAGTATTACAAAGGGAACGGGCTGGTTGGACCGAAGGGTCTGCTGTACCAAGGATAATGAATGCGCAGGGATACAAAGGACAGAGGACAAACCAAAAAGGACTACTTAAGGATGGACTGAACAGTAACAAGGCTCAGTACAATGGGACAACAGAATATGTAGGCCAGGAATTAAAACATGAATGGCTTTTTATGAGGTTTGCCTGATTTGTGGCTGGTGCCAAGTTTGAGTAATCACTGTGTGTTGCAAAAGCTCCTGAACTGCTTCAAATATGAACAGGTTCCCAAAGATCCCCAGCCAATATTGACACACTGCCTTTTAATATTGACATTCTCCTGTTAATATTAACATGCTCTTATACAGCCCCTGGTATGACTGACAGGTGCTCATGCCTGGGATTAGAGGTATGTTCAGAAGCTGAACGATGCTTTCGAAATGGCAATGCTTTCTCTCCTCGTTCTCTTTTCGCACAAGGATGTTCAAATGCGTGTCCCTTTAACAGCTCCTCCCAATGTGTCAGCTGGCCAGTACTGTCCATTCTGCTGAGTGGATCTGTCATGTGTTGACCCCTTTGAGTTTGACATGAAAATGGTACTGGAGTCCTGTTGGATGTTGATAGCACGGTTTAATGCTTTACTGGAGCTTAAGAATGAAGTAGAGAGTGACGAAAAGATGTGAATTTTTTTTTTGGAGAAAAAATCATGCAAGTATAGAACTTTTACGATCTGTAAAACAAATGCTTCGAGGCCATTTGAAATGGGTGAAACGATGAGACTTCGAGTTGGTGAAAGCATTGGCATTCCCTGTGTTTGGTTTCTATCACCATCAATGGATGGTATGGGATCAACAAAGTGACCACAGCATTTCAATGGAGGTCTGAAGTGAATGTCATGTAGGCTGGAGTAGAGGCATAGAGTCATACAGCATGGAAGCAGACCCTTCAGTCCTACAGTCCATGCTGACTATGTTCTCAAACTAAACTAGCCGCACCTGCCCATATCCCTCCAAATCTTTCCCATTCAGAACCTTATCCAAAAGTCTTTTAAATGTTGTAACTGTACCCTACATCCACCACAACAACTGCTGGTTCATTCCACACATGAACTACTCCTTGTGGAAAATAGTTTTCCCTCATGTCCTTTTTAAATCTTTCTCCTCTCACTCTAAAAATATGTCCTCTAGTTTGGAACTCTCCTACCCTAGGGAAAAGACCTTTGCTATTTACCTTATCTATGTCCCTCATGATTTTATAAACCTCCATAAGGGTTACCCCTCAACCTTTTACACGCTAGTGAAAAAAAGTACCAGCCTAGTTTTATAACTCAAACCCTCCCATTCCTGGCAATATCCTGGTAAATCTTTCCTGAGCCCTCTGCAGTTTAATAATATCCTCCCTATAACAGTGCAACCAGAACTACATACACTACTCCATAAGAGGCCTCACCAATGTCTTGTACAAACCAACTGTTATACTCAAAGCTAATGCAAGATGAAATCCATGGTAAAAACAGAGAACAAAAGAAAATGGACAGATTTGCAAACAATTTCCTAATTTAACCACCACCTTCACAAAGCTATAGAGAGACAGACAATAATTATTGGCCTTGGCACACACAATTTAAAACAAAAACTCTCAAAGGTTAACATGGCCTTGGATACCAGCAAAAACAAAGCATTAATGAAGCAACATAATGATATCCAGTACACAAGGACCTGCGTTTGATTCCACCCCTCGAGCAACTGTCTGTGTGGAGTTTGCACATTCTCCCCGTGTCTGCGTGAGTTTTCCCCGGGTGCTCCGTTTTCTTCCCACAGTCCAAAGATGTGCAGGTTAAGGTGAATTGGCCATGCTAAATTGCCCGTAGTGTTCAGGGATGTATAGGTTAGGTGCATTAATCAGGAGGAAATGTAGGGGAATGGGTCTGGGTGGGTTACTCTTTGGAGGGTCGATGGGGACTTGTTGGGCTGAAGGGCCTGTTTCCACACTGTAGGGATTCTATGATTCGATGGTATTCGTTAAAGTTGGCAGAGATCACCATCAGACAAGTTTGAAAATGTATGTTTGCAAAGTACTTTGTGAGAAAGTTATATTTTGTATACTCAGGGAGGCTTCACTCAAGCCCTCCGTATTCTTTGGTGATATGGGAGTCAGTGAAGGTCCTCTGTCCCCACCACGTACATAATCCACTTTCCAATCCTCAGTCAGCCTGCCCTTTCAAACAACCACACAACAAGCAGATTCGCCCTAATGTCCCCATAGGCCCCGACATGATTGTGATTGAAAAGTAATACAGTTTCATTGTAAGCAGCTGCGATTTAGAGTTACAAAGGAATGGGCTGAATGACCTAAAACAAAGTACAAAGCCCTTTGGCCCTCCAAGCCTGAGTTGATCCAAATGTACTGTCTAAACCTGTCCCCCAACTCCTAAGCATCTGTATCCCTCTACTCCCCACCTCCTCATACATCTGTCCAGACACATCTTAAATGAATCTACCGTGCCTACCTCTACCATCTCTGCTGGCAACGCGTTCCAAATGCCCACCACTCTCTGTGTGAAGTACTTGCCATGTGTATCCACCTTAAACCTTCCACCTCTCACCTTGAAAACATGATGTCTCATTATTGAATCCTTCACCCTGGGAAAAGCTTGTCTCTATCCACCCTGTTAATTCCCTTCATGATTTTGTAAACCTCAATCAGGTCCCCCCTCAATCTCCTTTTTTCTCATGAAAACAAACCTAACCTACTCAACCTCTCTTCATTGCTAGCACCTTCCATACCAGGCAACATCCTCATAAACCTTCTCTGCACCCTCTCCGAAGCGTCCACATCTTTTCGGTAATGTGGCAACAGAACTGTACACAGTATTCTAAATGCAGCTGAACCAATGTCCTGTATAATTTTAACATGACCTCCCAGCTCTTATACTCAATACCCCGTCCAATGAAGGCAAGCATACTATATGCTTTCTTGACCACTCTATCCACCTGTGCAGCAACTTTCAGGGTACGATGGACCTGAACTCCCAGATCTCTCTACCCATCAGCTTTTCCCAAGGCTCTTCCGTTCATTGTATAATTCGCTCTAGAATTAGTATTGCCGAAATGCATCACCTCACATTTGTCTGGATTGAAAACCATCTGCCACTTTTCTGCCCAATTCTCTAGTCTATCTATATCCTCCTGTATTCTCTGACAATCCCTTATGCTTTCTGGTACTCCACCAATCTTCGTGTCATCTGCAAACTTGCCGATCATACCAACAGTGCCCTCTTCTAGATCATTTATATATATTACAAACAACAGTGGCCCCAATACTGACCCCTGTGGAACACCACTGGTCACCTTTCTCCATTTCAGGAAACTCCCTTCAACTACTACTCTCTGTCTCCTGTTACTCAACCAGTTCTTTATCCACCTAGCTAGAACACCCTGCATACCATATAACTTCACTTTCTCCATTAGTCTATCATGAGGAACCTTATCAAACGCCTTACCAAAGTCCATGTATTTGACATCAACAGCCCTTCTTTCATCTATCAACTTGGTCACTTCCTCGAAGAACTCCATTAAGTTGTTTAGGCACGATCCCCCCCCTCCCCCCCACCCCCCCACAAAACCATGTTGCCTCTCACTGATAAGCCCATTCTTTTCTAAATATAAATAGATCTATCCCTCTGTACCTTCTCCAGCAACTTTCCCACCACTGATGTCAGGCTCACTACTCTTCTTGTACAGGGGGACAACATGAGCAACCTTCCAGTCCTCCGGCACTTCACCTGTATTTAAGGATGCCACAATGATATCTGTCAGCGCCCCAGCTATTTCCTCTCTCGCCTCTCTCAGCAACCTGGGATAGATCCCATCCGGTCCTGAGGATTTGTCTACCTTAATAACCTCTAACATACCCAACACATCTTCCCTATTTATGTCAACATGATCCAGACTAATCAAACTTCTATCTCTAATCTCAACATTCATCATGTTCCTCTCCTCAGTGAACACTGATGCAAAGTAATCATTCAGAATCTCACCCATTCTCTCAGGTTTGACACACAACCTTCCTTCGTTATCCTTTAGTGGGCCAATCCTTTCTCTAGTTACCCGCTTGCTTCTTATATAAGAATAAATCTACCAGTGTTCCTATATCAAATAGCTTTATATATGTGCAATTCTTGTCTAACTCAGCATTTTTTGGTGGGGGCTGAGGTGGGTGGGGAGCAGGACGTGGACATAGTAGGAGACTAGGTCAAAGTTTGGGAAACCTCCAATTGGGGAGACTATCATAAAACTGTTGGCGGATGATAAAACATCTAATCACGCAGGTAAGCTGTGGCATCAGAAATATTATTGCCAGAAGATTCAATTTCAGCGATGGACTAAATCAAACACAGCATTAGACATTACGGCGAAAGCAGTTCACGAGGCATTGGGCCTCTTTTGGAGGGTATTCTACAATGGAAGCTGAACAAGGAAATGCATTTCTGTGCTCAACTGGAAGCAGAGCAAAAGATAAATGAAACATCAGACAACTTCAAAGAACTATTGAGAATCTTTGACAATTATTTAAACGTAGACCTAATACAATTCTTTAAAGGACAGGAATTAATAAAGCAGTCCAATAATCAGAAGAATCCATAAACAGTATCATGAATGATCACGGGCTAATGGAGAAACCTTGAGAGATGTGATTTTTGTGACTTAAAGCCAGAATTCACAAGGGACTGGATTGTTGTAGGTATTATTGGTGAGTCTTATCACAGTCTAAGGAAGGTTTGCTTTTAGAGAAAATCTAAGGATAGAAGCCAGCCACCTATTCAGGCTGTGCAGCTGAGAAACCTCACAGACATGAACAGTGCCCAGATTCTAACATCAAATGCTTTTATTTTAAGAGCATAGGTAACTTATATAAAATTTGCTGAAGTTGGACATATCTACAGAAAAGTAATATAGCCAAGAACTAACCAGGCAAAACAGTCTCCAGTCAAAGGTCAACCCTAAATTTTACCACAGGAAAATAACAAAACCAGGCCAAACATTTTGGCAGGCATTTACATCTATGAATTTCAAATTATTTGCAAAATTATTACCAGATAGGAAGGTATGGTTGACTAAACATTGTTTACAAATAATTAAATACACAGTCCAAGGTGTTGCATTTAATGTTGAAGGTATGTTACAAACAGTTCTCGTGCATAGTACATATTAACTACACAAAAATCATTACGCACTTCATTATAACAAGAATTATAACCACTGAATATTCACCTCAACCTCACTCAAAAGGTAGAAGTTCGACATCAAAAAATCAAGCCATGAAAAGAATATGTTTTGGGCTCCCTAAGCTCAAGGCAGAACTGAACAAACAAGAAAATTCCCTGAGCTTGCTGATGCTGGATGAAAAAGCAAAGTCTTTACCAGGCACCAGATGAGAAGCTGTGAGTATAGTGGCTTGGCAGCAAGGTTTTGCACTGCTGTGGGAACTGAATGGCTTCAGATTCCAAGCGGTAACGTGATTCAAGATGAAGTGCAAGGTAAGAGACAGTAATTGAACTGTCTATACCACGAGAGAGAATGAATCTTGATAGACAGACAATTGAAGCAGCTGCAGTGAATTAAGGTTGACTCATGGAATAAGGTATAGCTCTCTCCTCCAGATTCAAGTCTCTCATTAAAAAGGTGAGTTGATTGGGAAAGGAAAGGTCAATCAAAATGTTCACCCTCCTCACCTTCCAATCAAACGCATCAAGGAGCCCTCATAAAACTTACATCAGTTGGAACCTGGGAGAAAATCCCACTATTTGGCATCTTAATTTAGACAAGTGAAGATGGTCATGATTATTGGAAGTCAGACATCTCTGCTGGAGTTCCTCGTGGTAATGAACTTGGCCAAACCAGCTGCTTCATCAATTAACTTCCTTTAGCATATTCACCAATGATTGCACAATGTTTAGCACCATTTCTGACTTCTCAGATACTGAAGTAATACATACCCAAATGCAACAGGACCTGGAGAAGCTCCAGTTTGGGCTGACAAATAGCAAAAAACATTTGCACCACCCAGGTGCCAGGCAATAATCATCTCCAACTCAAGAGAATCGAACCAACATCCTTTGATATATAATGGCATTGCCATTGCTGAACCTCAACAATCTGAAGGTCACCATTGACCTGAAGCTGAACTGGACTTTCAATGCTCACACTGTGGCTACAAGAGCAAGTCAGTGACTAGGAATTCTGCAGTGAATAGTACACCTCCTGACTACCCAAAGCCCCTCCACTATCCACAAGGCATGGGTCAGGAGTGTGACAGAATGCTTCCCAATTGTCTGAATGGATGCAGCTCTAACAACACTCAAAAAGCTAGACACAATCAAGGATACAGCATGGTTGGGACCACATTCACAACCATCCAATCACTCCACCACCAATGCTTAGTAACAGCAGTGTGTACCCTTTACAAAATGCTTAGCAGAAATTTACCAAGGCTTCCCAGACAGCAGTTCCCAAACCCATTGCTACTACCATCAAGGGCAGCTGACACTTAGGAACATAATCATTTGCAAGTTCCCCTCCAAGCCACTCACCATCCTGGAAACATATTACCGTCTTTTCATTGTCACTGGGTCAAAGTCCTGAAACTCCACTGCCATTGTGAGTGTACCATTGCCAAATGTAACAGTTCAAGAAGGCAGCTCACCACAAGTGACAAGGACAAGTAGGAATGAACAATAAATGGTGGGCCAGCCAGTGATGTTTGTGACTTCTGAATACATTAATAAAAAACAGTCCAGCCTGTCTTTCCACCAGGACATGGTGGAACAGATGAAATGCTACCTTAAAATGAGGTGCTGATACTTGGAAGCATTTGATGGAGGAAAATGACTTTGCAGTACATTCCAAACAGACTGTGCCACATAATCTTAACAGACTGTGTTATGCACAACTGCAGCAGGCAATGAGTGTGTATAAGCATCTTTTGGATATTTAATGAATGAAATAATCTGAGACTCTGTTCAGTGCAGACTCAACAGGAATAGGAATGGGATGGGTAGCTTGTGACTTTCAGAGCAGTAGCCCATATGAAAGAAATTCTTAAAATTGATGAATTGCTGACTAAAATTGACTAGGTCTCTCACTGGAAATTTAAGGACCATTGAATCAAAAATACTTACTGCACTTCATCTCTCTTACTTGACATGTTAATAATATCATTAATATAATAGTAATGAAAAAATAACAAACATCAGAAATAACTGTATGTTGATCATAAAAGTACTTTAATAAATCTTAATATTACCTCTGATAATTTCAGTTATTAAATATACAGCACAGACTAATAATTCAGCTTGGCACAATTCTAGTTGTTAAAGTGAACCATTAATTGTCTCACTTCTGCGTCCATTATCTGCAAACTGTTGAAAAAGTGATTGGAATCATATCGCCCATCCTCCCTCCCTGTTGGTTTCATTAGAATGATTACTGCCATGTTCACTCACGTGTAATTGGATTTACCTGTAAGATTCCATTGCTGTTAATAAAACCAGGCAGAATGGTGCCAGTTTCAACCTTCATGTCTAACTTACACATTAAGAACAATACTTGAATGTAAAATGTTGCAGGAAGAGTTCATTGCTGATATTGCTATGTATTCCTGTGTGAATACAACTCATTAACTTCGTGGATTAAACCTCCGCATATTCATTTAAGCTTATATGTTATGTTATATTAAAGTAGCAACTTCAATCATGCTGACTTTAGTCTGCAAGTGTAGATAAAAAGCCTGGACTAAGTGAGGCCTCTTGCTCCATTAGCATATGCCATGTAATTATTTGGAATGTGCAATGCCCCTAATCTTAATTGGATCATTCTCCTCTCAATAATTGCCTAAATTGCTGTTTGTAATTCATCATTTAAATGATTTATCCCAATTATTAATGCTGACCAAAGATTGACATTGTTAATTCAGCATTTAAAGTAGAGGTGACAACAGTGGGGTTTTTTTTCGAAAGCTTTTCTTGAGCACAGCAAGCACTCCTAGAGCTCCAAAATGTCTCCTTCCATGTGTAATTCTGTGGTCAATCCTGCCACACTGGTGGGCAGTAGCAATCAACATCTTCCAGATGTATGAAGAGAAAACAAACAAACAAGATGCCATTTGGTGTGCAACTCTGTTGCCCACTCGGAGTCCCACGATAGAACGAAATGTTCCAGCTAAGACCATTTCTTGTCCATCTGGGCATTTGTTCAGCTTCAGACACAATCCCATGGCAGTTTCTACAAGCTTACCATGCTTCCTATACTTGCTGCAAGTTGCAAGAATCCACAGGGAGTGGTGTCGCACATGCTGGGATGCTCTTCAGAATTAGTGCAGATATGAAGGTCGAATTGGTCTCAGTTTGCACAGTTGGGATTCTATGATTCTATTCTGTGAACTGTAACCCCAATATTCCCATTCAGTAATATTCTCACATCTTATCTCCCCAGTGTCAGTGTTGTATTAGCAGTGTCCTCTTCCCAAGCCAATGCAACTGCTAATCACACCAAACCAGCTCCACTGGGGTTTGGGGGAGCTGGGGGGAGACATATTGTTTTTAAGCAAACTCCTCCTTAGAATTTGGTTGCTACAGGATACGACCAAGGGGAGACAACAGAACTATGTTAGCGGTGTCCTCAAAGCGTGCCTCAAGGATCAACATCCCTGTCAACTCAGTGGAGCCCCTAGTTAGTGACCAGTTGAAATGGAGAAGGCTAACTCAGGAAGGCAGCAAAGCATTTCAGCAAGAATATGCATGGAGGTAAAGTCAAAGCTTCCAAGACTGTGACCCTCTGCTTCCTGACCTTTCCTCTGCCCTGCATGTGTTGGCAGCTGCAGATCATCACTGGAACTCTGAGATCTATAGCTCAGAGAAACATCAGTCATCTCACAGAGCCCATCAAAATAGAATGGAGTTTATCCTTAATCCCAAGGGACAGCCGAAGCACATAGAACATAGAACATTTCAGCGCATACATGCCCTTCAGCCCTTGATGTTGCGCCAACCTGTGAAACCAATCTGAAGCTTATCTAACCTACACTATTCCATTTTGGTCCATATTTCTATCTAATGACCATTTAAATACCCTTGAAGTTGGCGAGTCTACTATTGTTGTAGTCAGTGCATTCCATGTCCCTACTACTGTCTGAAGGCAATATATTTGCTCCCAGTGCCTTTTGACTATTTCTTTTCAGGATGTCCTTTTATCCCCGGATATAGGACTCATTTTCTATCTCCACCACTAAGGCCTCTAGCATCTGTTGCTTATGAGGATGATCCAAAGTAACCTTATGTCGCTAGAGAAGAGGACAGCTATGAGAGTCTGGGAGACAGCATGTTGGAAAGAAATGAAACAAGGAGAGTTAATAACTGATGCTAACATGGAAAAGACAGAAATAATTGAAGCAAGGTGTAGGAATATAACAGAGAGGTTAAACAGTAAGCTAATACTGTGAAGAGTACATGTACAAGTGACAAACACAACAATGATAGATTTGAATGTTGCAAGATTGGGTCATATTTAGTCATTTTCTCAACCCAGGGTGTTCTGTTGAATTGAAAATTGCATATTAGACATTATCTTTAACAACATTGCTTAAGAAACACATTAAATGTGGTACTTCACGATTACTGCTGGGAACTAAAAACACCAATTTAGTCAATTACTGAAGTGGATCATATTAACTTTCGCTAGTCTGTTCACTTCCTGATAATATTATACTACCAGCCATCACAATCTGATCAGTTTCTGTTCCACTAGCAGATAACAGGACAGCATTGAAAATGTATTTTATCAGATTAAAACCAGGTCTGCAATACAACATTTAGAGTGCAATATTTAATTGTGATTTATCAAGAAAGAACATGTAGGATTACATGAAATGACAGACTATGCAGCATAGAAACAGGCCATTAGGCCCCTCGTACCTGTACTACTGCTTATGCTCCACTCAAGACTCCTACCTTTCCTCATGTAAAGTTACCATAGCAACCATCTATTACCTTGCCTCCCACATGCTTGCCTAAAAGCATTTAGAGTAGTCTTTTTAACTACTCCCTCCCATAGCTTCTCACCACTCTTGATGAAGACATTTCTTCTGAAATCCCTATTTCTTACACATTACTGGCCTCCAGCTACGCTCGTCCTCAAAGTGAAAACCGTCCATTATCTGAAAATCTTGCCAATTTTAAAGATCTCTATTACATTAACTTTTTCAAGGAAAAAGAGACCCAGTCTGTTCATCTTCTCCTGACATATCCACCCCCACGCTTCCGCTGTCATCCTCGTATGAACATGATTGATGTTTATTATATTGATACTTAACGTTTCCCTGAACATGAAGCGAGCTAATTGTGCCGATCGCAGTGAACGATTTTAAAGAAGCTCCAATTGAAAGAGTCCTTTTGTGCAGAAAATAAAACTCTCGCTTTCCCATCGGATTCAAAATGCATTTTCACCTACGTGAAGAAAGCTGATTTCAAAGGGTGACAGAAAAAGCTGTTGTGCCGTTTTGGAGGAGAAAGGGGAAAAAAAGAAGAGAGTTTCTAAGGCACTAATGACAGAGTGATGCAGGTCCTCAGCTTGACGGGGGTGCAGGCCCAGCGTTGTCATGGCGCTGGGGAATGTGGAATATTCCGGACCTCCCTCGGTAGGAGTCCTGAGGTATCTGCTTGTAATTCTGTCCTCAGAGGCTGGCTTGTGAGTGTTACCTCCTTCAGGTTGGAACATTTAGACTGAGTAAAATCTTACGGTTGCCTCGCTCCGGTAATTGAAATTCGCCTTTTGTTACAACTACAAAACCACTAAAGCCTTCAAAAGACATCAGCAATCGGGGCGTTTTCTTCAGAGACTTCTTCACAAAGAGCACATTTTGCAACTTGCCATATAAACTGCGAAACCTTGGTGTACCGGACCATGTGCATCGTGGAGCCTAAATTAAACTTAACGAATTAATAGAATCACTGACAAGAATCAAAATGGAAAAAGATGTGTCTCAAAATGGGACAATATAAGGCCTTGAGAAGAATTGGCTTTACTTGACAGACCTCAGAGACTTTTTGGAAGAGACAATAAATTGTCAGTGAGCCATTGTAACTAGCAGAATTTCAAACAAGGCCTTCGATAAAAACACCACATAAAGACAGTTTTACAACCTGCTGTTATCATATAGCAAGAGTGAAATATGAATATGGATTTGCAAATAGCCAAGAAATGGAGCCTGGTGATAATTAAAAGGGCAGTTACACTGTGGCAGGGTAAGATATTGAGTGGGGGGTGGAGCGCTTCAGGAATTGTTGCTATAATCCATCGAGCTCCTGCTGTCTGTATTGGCCCCAAATCACAGGCTCAGGACAAGGTTACTAAATTCACATGGCAAGACTGAGAACTTATAGTTTACACATGGGTTGACCAGCAGCAATAGAAATTCAATACAGGCAATCAATTGTAATTAAAAAAAAAATCTAAAGAGAAGGGTTGGTTGTGAATGAGCTGTGGATCCGCTGGAGTGAATACAGTATACACTACACAATGCCTGCAAGAGTGAGCATGAGAAATTGTTCAACGAAGAACGTGGTTTATTTAACACTTCAGTATGAGCAGCTGATTGCTACTTATCTCAGATTGAGTTGTGTCTATTTGAATGAAATTCTGGTGCAGGAAGCCTCAATAATTATGAAGCAAAGATCTTTAATGCAGCATTAGACAATGCTGGCGCAATAGCAAGAATATTTCTAGGCAGGAGATTGCAGTGCACTGATAGGTCAAGGAGAATGTCTGATTGAGTGAGTTTGCTGCTCATAGTAGATATCAGAAAATTGCAAACATCACGATCCCAGCAATAACATCCCTCAACTTGACGAGTACAATTGAAACCAGAAACATGTTACATCTGGAAACCAACTTCGCCACCGATAGTGGGTTTTGAGCAGTGGTGTAGTGTGACATCACCTGAATAGTAATCCAGAAACCGAGGCAAATATTCTGGGCTGGAAACCCACCTTGTGAAGTTTGAAAACAATAAAAAGAGGTCTTTAATTAAAAGCTAGACATATGGTGACTGTGTAACTACTGTTGATAATTGTGAAAAGCTCTCTGATTCATCAAAGTCCTTCCAGGATGGAAATCTGCCATCCTTACCTGGTCTGGCCACTTTACCACATGTCCTCTCTCTTGAATGATGGCTACAAACATCCAAGATGAGTTTACTGGTATTTTGTCTCCAATTAATTTCAAGGTAAGACAGGAATACTGTGAGCTTTGTTGCTGTGGATGAGGGGCATAGCAAATAAAGACAAGGCAATGGTGGGGTGCTGTGAACATTGAGTTGGCTGCAAAGTGAGTAAATGCTAAGAGAGCAATCAAGCAGCTCTGAGAGGCACCCTGCTCATCACCGATGGGGTGAGGGTATCACTGGCTAAGCCAGCCTTTATTGCCTGTCCCTAATTGCCCTTGAGATAGTGGTGATGAGCTGCCTTCTTGAACCACCATGGCCCATGTACTGTGGGGTGACCCACAATGCCCTGAGAAAGGGAACTCCAAGATATTGCTCCAGCGACCATGAAGGAATGGTGTTATATTTACGAGTCAGGATGGTGAGTGACTTGGAGAGGAACTTGTCACTGATGGGTGTTCCCATGTATCCGCTGCCCTTGTTCTTCTCGATGGAAGTGTCATTGGTTTGGAAGGTCCTGTCTGAGGATCTTTGGTGAATGTCTGCAGTGCATCTTGTAGATAGTGCACACTGCTGCTACTGAGTGTCGGCTTTTCGACTGAGTGAATGTTGTGCCAATCAAATGGGTCGCTTTGTCCTGGATGGTGTCAAGCTTCTTGAGTGTTGTTGGAACTGACCTCAACCAGGCAAATGGGGAGTATTCTGTCACACTCCTGACAAGTGCCTTGTAGATGGTGTACAGACCTCTTGGGGACTCAGAAGGTGAGTTGTAAGATTCCCAGACTCTGACCTGATCTTGTAGCCACTGTACATATATGGTTAGTACAGTTCAGCTTGCGGTCAATGGTAACCTCAAGGATGTTGATAGAAGGGGATTCAATGAAGGTGATACCATTGAATGTCAAGGAGTGGTGAATAGATTCTTACTGGAGATGGCCACTACCTGGCACTTGTGTGAATGAATGTCGAACAGTAGCAGCGGATATTGTTCAGATCTTGCTGCATTTGGATGTAGTCTGCTTCAATACCTGCGGAGTCGTGAGTGGTGCTGAACATTATACAGTCATCAGTGAACATCTCCATCTCTTTCTTTAAGACAGAGAGAAGCCGTTGGAGATGATTGAGCCGAGGACACTATTCTGAGGAACTCCTGCAGAGATGTCCTGGAGCAGAGATGACTAACTCTCAACTATTCAACTACCTTCTTTGGTGCCAGGTATAACACAAGCCAGTGGAGAGTTCATCCCTGATTCAGATTGACACCAGTTTTGTTAAACCTCCTTGGTGCCATACTCACAGAAGTGTGGTCTTGATGTCATACTCACCTTCCCCCAGAGAGAATGTGACAGATAATCCTTGCATGATGTGGAGCAGGAGGAGAAGGAATGTGATGAAGAACATGGAAGAATGGCCAGAGTCATCCAAGGATGAATTAGAGTACATTGAGTCGGGAAAACATCACATTCTGCACGATAGAGTGTGGCAATGGCAAGTCCAACAAGTAAGTCAGGACTGTATTGGCAGCTGGTTCCAGTAGACCAGAGCTGGGTGCAGTGGTCACTCACCGAGAGTAAATTCCTTGATACTCGAAGGATGGGCTATCTGTTTCTGGCGTGAGAGGCGAATCCAGCATCTCTTCTTTGCTTCTGTTGTTGCACAACAAAAGTGACTGTAATTCGAGAAACGGATTTTTAGATTTTAAAGGCATCACAAGGGACATGGGGAGAAACAGGAATACTAGGAGAAAGTGAGGACTGCAGATGCTGGAGATCAGAACTGAAAAGTGTGTTGCTGGAAAAGCGCAGCAGGTCAGGCAGCATCCAAGGAATACACCATGGAGAAAGAGGATCAACTGTGATCCTACTGATTGATGGAGCATGCTCAAAGGGGTGAACACTTTTGAACCATTCGAACATTTTCTTGCTCCCACGTTGAATGATAACAAACAGCTGGGATACACTGGGCTTTGCTGAAGGAGGGTTAGCAGTGACTTTCAGAGGGTTGCAAGATGAGATGTGGCTAAGGACAGGGGGTTGGAAATTAAGATGCTGCTAAAAGGACAGGAATTCTGGGTCTGGCGTGGTTCCTAAGCACTGGGACATTTGAGGTTGTGTATTGTATGTACAACAAAGGGCCAGCCACCTATGTTAGCTGAGAAGCATTGGTTTCTGGTTGATCTCCCACCACGAGCACGGTGAACGGCAACTCCAGACTGCCAATGCTTGCTGGGTACACAGCTGGGCTTCAAGAATGGTACGGTGTCAGGGATAATCCAACAGTGGAAAATACATTAGCCTATAGGAATTGTGAAAATGGTAATGAATGGGCACCACAGGGCTGTGGTGCATACATAACGAGGCATGTTTGGGACAATAGTGTGAGAAAACTCGCTACACCTCATCGAGAAACTCTCCTTGAAAATCGTCACAACTGACTTTTGGCTTATTTCTGGTAAGATTCAGCCCAAAGTCAGTCCTAACCCTGACTGAAACAGAGCAACACACAAGCTTCAATGTTACATTAGACTACCAATCAACGCTTCTGTGAGTTTCTGTCAGCTCCTCTTCATAAGTCTTGTTGATTACTTGAAGAGCCCACAAGCATCTTGACAGTAAACTCAGTGATGCAGATGATGGGATTAGTCACGGGACACAATTTTGGAATTAATTATAAATTAAAAAAGAACAGTCATGTGTTGCAAACTAATAGCTCTCTGGTTGTAGATGCAAATTTAATGTTTTCCATGTAATTTAAGGGAGAACTATAACTTTATCCTCATAAGGGAAGGAGGCGAGTACTAGGCTGGTCAGAGAACAAGGTTGACACCTGTTACAACCACAGCTATCAGAATGTACCATTGCTCTCAACATAGACTAAAAATACTTCTCCCAGTTTCTTAAATGATCAGTTAAATACATGTTGCTCCACTATAACGTACGTTTCGTTAACACAAACTCACTGTAACGCGATTGACGATTTGGGGACACTGTTTCGAAAGCGCAAACTTTTAAAATGTGTTGGCTGTAACATGGTGACATCACCAACACTTTAAGCACTGTTTCTATACCATGGGGTTACACAATAGTGCAGCCATCCCATTATAGAAGAACTCCCTGTACCATGCATATCAGGTTTTAAAGGAAAGGATCTAGCTCACGGTTTTTTAAATAGACACAATTGCTGATTTATTATGGGAACAAGACTGATTCAATGAAGATGCATTCTTTAGTTAACATACACAGTCAGTATTGTAGGAGCATACATGCTTGTCTCTCTAAGTACCCTGAAAGCATGTATACAAATACATTTCAGGGAAATAAAAATCAGCATGGAGTTTCTTTCTGAAAAAAAAAACACTTTGGCTAATGGCTTATTCCTGAAGGCAAATTAATAAGAAGTGGAATGCTTGGATGGAAGGATCTCTTTCTCTCCTCTCCTTCTCTCTGTGACTTTATGACTGTAAATCTATCTCTCTGATGTCCTGGAATGCACAATCAAGTTCCAGTTCACACACGACTGTCTCAGGCACCTTCGCACACAGCTCTCTCAGGAAACAAAATCTTGAGAAGTTCTTTCAATCCCTCTTTCAGAAGGACAAGCAAGTTTCACCCAGAAGTTCAGTAAGAGCTTAGGGTAGCAGAGTGGCTCAGTGCTTAACACCACTGCCTTACACTGCTAGGGACCTGGGTTCAATTCCAGCCTGGGGGGGTGATTGCCTGTGTGAAGTTTACAGGCTGCCCACATGTCTGCACAGGTACCTGCTAGGTGCTGTGGTTTCCTCCTGCAGTTTGAAGCCATGCAGGTTAGGTGGATTGTCCATGGGAAGTATTGGATTACAAGTGTATGGTGTGGGGTGGGATGCTTTTGGGAAGGTTGGTGGAATGATCTCTTTCTACACTGTGGAATTCTATGAGAGGGTTTCATTTCAGAAATAGGAGTCTCAGCTGGGGTAGCCTTCCCCCATGAGCTCCTTGTCTCCTATCTGAAGACCAGATGCCAACACATTTCGTCTGGACCAGTCACTCTTATAACAGACTGGGTGTACAGCAAAACAAGCAATTCTCATCAGAGGTATCATTTCTCGGATTCCTTGTTAAAAACAAAACCTTCAAAGTCCACAGTGACCTTTCAACAACCCTTTCTAAATAAAGCACCTCGGTATTTCCAGAACATTTGAAATAAATCCATTTTTCACAATCCTTCAATCTGCAAGTCATCCAAGAAAGATGAAGTGCCTTATCACAAGGGAAATACAATAGAAAAAAAATAGGATGTTTTATTGCAGTTATGCACAGCCTTGTTGAAACGCAATGTGGAATACTATGACAATAATTGCAAAGAACATTGGATGGTAGAAATTTGAAATGAAAACAGAGAGTGCAAGAGAAACCCAACAGGTCTAGCAGCATCAGTGGAAAGAATAGCAGCTAGCATTTCAAGTCCAGTGAATCTTCATTGGAATAAGATGTACAGTTTTAGTTTCCTTTTATAATTTCTTTAGATGAAGTTCAGAGAAGGTTCATTTGTATCATTCCAGGGGTCAAGGACTTAACTTATGAAGAAATGGTGAACAGATTGGGTCTATACCCACTGAGTTTAATAGAATTAAAGATGATAACGTATTAGGATGACCCAGGGGTCCTTTAATGAATGTAGAAAGCATCAAATTCCAGGACATCCAACTTCATTTCTGGGTTTACGATCTTTAGGAATACACTCCTGACCTTGCTAATTCGATAGCAGGAGTAGGCGTGTTCCAGTCTGCCACCATTTTCACAGAATTGGGTTGACATTGGAAAGAGTCATATTTCACATACTTCAGACTTTTGTGAACCACGACCTGCACGGCAGCACTTTCTGAAATGTAAATTTAGAAGGTTCTCCTGCCCGTACCTTCATGCCAGGCTATGTTCCCCCAACCAACTGCTATAGAGTCATAGAGTCATACAGCATGGACAAACCCTTCAGCCCAACTCACCTATGCTGACCAGGTTTCTTCAACTGACTTAGTCCCATTGGCCTGCATTTGGTCCATATCCTATTAAACCTATCCTTTTCACGTACTTGTCTGAATGTCTTTAAAATATTATAACTCCTTACCTATTGCCCTTCAATACAATAAATAATGCTACATTGGCAGAAGGATTTGTAGACAAACTTTCAAAAGACAGCTATTTCCAGATAGAATTCTATTCTGTTAAAGTAAAAATGTCTTCTCCCTACAGCGTAAGAAAAGTGTCAACAATCCAGAATTGTTAGTACACCCATGGTTGATATGGCAGACATCTGGAACATCTTGGCCTTTTTTAAATAACATTGGGAAAGTGACTGCGCAAGTTGGAAAACCAGAGCTGCCAATTGACCAGGGATTCAGATGTTGCAACAGATTTGAAGCTAAAATTATGGAGCAAGGCTTGGCTGGGCTGGCCTCTTAGGTTTGGGTTGTGTGAAGGGGCAGGATGTTAGAAGCTCAGACAGGTGTGCAGCTCTCATTGACCGTCGCGCCTTCCCAATGTCCAGTCCTTCAGTTAGGCAGAGGTGAGGACTGCAGATGCTGGAGATTAGAGTCAATTCCTGATGAAGGGCTTTTGCCCGAAATGTCGATTTTTCCTGTTCCTCAGATGCTGCCTGACGTGCTGTGCTTTTCCTGCATCACTCAATACTTGACCCCCGTCCTCCAGTTAGTCAATGGTTGACCAAGGGTCAACTGTGATGCCCCACTCAGTTAAATATCTTGAAGCCACACGACCAGAATTTACACGGGTTTTGTAATGGAGCCCTGCTTGTACCTGCTGAGCAAATTCGCTTTCCTTGAGCTGATTTCATAACCATTGGGCATTCCAAACGCCTTCCACAGCCAATGAAGCTGTGCTAGCCAAATCCATCAGCTGATATGTGCATCAAGATTCCCCAGAGAACCCTTTGATAAATGACCAGTTTTCAATGCGTTGATAGTTCAGGCATAAATGTTGGCCAGGACACAAGATCTCTCTCTTTCCTATGTTCCAACCCATTGATGGCATCTATTAGTGGGAAGCCTTATTTGTAAACCAAAACATATGTAAACTTGAATAACCTTAAACAAAACTAAGACCTGCAGACACTGGAAATCTAAACAAAACCAGAAATTGCTGGAGGAACTCTGCAGGTCTGTCCACATCTGTGGAGAGAAAATAGGGGTAATGTTTTGAGTTGAGTGCCTTTTTTTCAGAACCAATTGTAAAGAAGGCTCATTGGACTCAAACATAAACTCTGTTTTTTCTCCACAAGTACCATAGATGGCATGGTAGCTCAGTGGTTAGCACTGGTGCCTCACAGCAGCAGGGACCCAGGTTCAATTCCAACCTCAGGCGACTGTCTGGTGATTGCATGTTCACTGTGTAGGTTTCCTCCCACAATCCAAAGATGTGCAGGTTAGGTGGGTTGGCCATGGGCAAATGTTAGAGGGCCAAATCTGGGTAGGATACTCTTTGGAAGGTTGGCGTGGGCTTGATGGGCTGAATGGCCTGCTTCCACACTGTTGGCATTCTGTTATCAGTCCTGCTGAGTGTCTCCAACATGTTCTGTTAAAGTAAATTTGATTGTTTGGGGATTCCAGATTTAGATCTCCTACATTGTCTGCTGTTTGCCCTTGTTGGAGTCTGGTTTTACCTGCCACTGAGTAGGGCAGAGATGACAGAGCTCTTGGCACTGTCCCCTCCTACATCTGACGGCTTGGGTAGGGGGAATGACTGAGATTGATTGACAGTGACAACAATACAGATAGACAATCAAAAAGATTTGTGTCTCATTGTGCTCTAAGCTTCAGCCTGTCCTTGCACATCATTCATCTATCTTCTCATTTAGTTCTGAAGTCCATCCATCATTAACTAAAGGCAGCATGTTATGTGTGAACATACCACTTTGTTCCTCACAGTTTTTGTGTGAATGCTTCGGTCAGCAACAATTTTATGACTCGAGTTTATGACTGAAATGAAACTGCAGCAGAGCAAAAACAAATGATTCAGAACTGTTGGGGCTCTGGAGATAGAAATTTATCGGTCTACAAAACACGACATTTCGAACGTTTGCTAAACACCCTTCATTGGATGTGAATTGAACTCTGTGATGAAATAACATAGCTTTGAAGGAGAATCTCGAAAGGATTTTAGCTTTCAAGGCCTGACTACTACTTGAGACATTTGGAGATATTTTCGTCTGAATTTTAACCCATCCCTGTTTACTTTTAGCATGTTCTACTTGCTGGCTTTTCATGGCCATTTCAACATTGTTTACTCAAACATTTTTGTTATGTAGTTGGGATTTGGGATTGCTTTGTTTCCACTACTCCATTTGAGTCTGTGGTCATTTATGCAAAAAAACTCTTTATTTACAGTTAAAGATACGCATACATTTAACACTCACATGAGGTTAGAACTCTTACCTTCTTCTACTGCTCTCTATCTAGGCAGAAGACTCTGCCATTATCATTACAGTGTCATCATCATATATGCTTCTGATTTTTTTTAGATTAGATTAGATTCCCTACAATGCGGAAACAGGCTACTCGGCCCAAAAGGTCCATACTGACCCTTCAAAGAGTAACCCGCCCAGAGCCATTCATCTACTAATGCATCTAACACTATGGGCAATTTAGCATGGCCAATTCGCCTGACCTGCACATCTTTGGACTGTGGGAGGAAACTGGAGCACCCGGAGGAAACCCACGCAGACACGGGGAGAATGTGCAAACTCCCTGTCGAGGCTGGAATTGTAAGCCATTACACAACAGAAAATCATCCTGCACTCCTATTACAGCTGCAGCTATTTTAACTTCAAAGCTTGTTGATACTTTGTTAAGATCCGACTGGTCTCATGGAGAAGAGTTGAGGAGAAATGTCTTCACCCAGACAGTGGTGAGCCTGTGGTATTCTCTGCCTTAGAAAGCAGTTGAGGCCAAAACACGGAATGTTTTCAAGAAGGAGGTAAGCATAGTTTCTCAGGATCAAAGGTCATGGGGTGAAAGCAGGTAGAGGATATTGAGTTGGAAGATCAGCCATGTTCATATTGAATGGTGGAGTAGGCTCAAAGGTCCAATGGCCTACTCCCAATCCTATATTTTACTTTTGCTATGTCAGTGATAGCCATTTTATCTGAAACCAGCAGCAGATCTATTTGGGGCATCATTGACTCTCCAAAACAGGCGAAAGGAAATGATATTTGTAAGGATACCTTCTCGGCCCAAAAAGGAGCTAGAATGATCTACCCCACAATACCCTAACAAACCATCATTAGTTCACCCCAGAGCACCCTCCAACCATGGCATTGTGATGGACACCACTTTCCTCATACCATCCTGACTGAACTTCCTTTCTTACACTCCTGACTCATCCCTCCACTGACTGCTTTGATGCCTGCCACCAAATCCTTATTTCTGACCAGCTGCTGGCACACGTGGGGAAATCTCCTGGAAGGTTTATGCAAAAGGGGGAAACTGTTAAAGTTGGTCAGCCCTCTATTTCCATGAACTTCGATGAAGATGCCAATTGCTTTGTGGCGCAGGGAACACTGCATCTACTCCATTAACAGCCAGAGCTGAGCCAAGGTCCTGAAACCCTCCTCACATTGTGGTGAGTGTTGAAACCACCTGATACATACCTGGCTGTGCCAATCTGCCATCATCACCTGGTGCTTGTAATCAGATGGCATGTATCATTCTGAAGGTGCCAGTCCTAAGCCTCAGAGCTTGAAGATAGTTCAGTTCATCAGTGCTTGTTTCGAGTTGGAAGATAATGAACTCAAGTCGCACTCTTGAGACTTGAAAACATAATCCAAGTTGAAAATCCTGTTTGCAGTAAATGGCAGGCACAGTGTTTCATATAAGATGCTAAATACAGTCTTTGCTCACTCCCTCCATTGACACAAAGTTCCTATGGCACAAATTTGTCGAGGAGTGGGGGAGATTTTCCAGGTATTTTGATTGATATTTATCCACATCACTAGATTGTCAGATCATTATCACATTTCTGATGGCGGGAAGTTTCTGTGTCCAAATTGGCTGCCATTTTTCCAACATTCTGATGGTGACGGCTGTGAAGGGACTGCCCCAGTTTTAAAATACTTTGGGACATTCTGATGTCCTGAATGGTTACAGTATTTCTTTATTCATTTTTAGCGATATGGGATTAACAAGCCCAAAATCACCACTCCACTCCTCTTGACTTTTTCTTTGCAAGAGTGACCCTAAAATGTATGGAGTCACGTTCCACCTCGTGTGCCCATTACTCCACCATCCTCTCTGAAGGTTAAAGCTTTCAGACACAGGCAGAATTCAGTGCATGAGATACTGTTCATGTGATTTCAGATTATTGCCCATCTGTTGCTAATTTTAACTCCCACCAAATGTCAATGATGACAATGATGTCTGTCGTTACATGGTGTGGCTTTACTTAGTGTTTTACAGCTTGACTTCAACAGAGTGATAAAAGTTTACCACTAGTGAAGTCAGAAGCATGAATTTACCCAATTAATTTTGACTAAGCAGTAATGCCTGAATTTCTCTACTTCAGCACAATCTACAAGTATTTCTCTGACGCTCTGCTACCTTATAAATTTGAGATGATGCATTTTGAAAGTAGGATCAAGACCAGGGAGCACTGAGTGGATGGAAAGACACTCGGAAGCTCAGAGGAAGAGAGGGATCTTGGGGTTCTTGTGTACAGATCACTGAAAGCAGCAGGACAGAGTAATAGGTGGTTAAGAAGGAATAAGGGGCACTTGCCTTTATCAGTCCTGGCATAGATCACCAGAGCAGGGAGGTCATGTGGGAGCTGGGCAAAGCTTTGGTTTGGCCACAGTTGGAATGGTATGTGCAGTTCCAGTTACCACACTGTAGAAAGGATGTGTTTGCGTCTGAGGAGGTGCAGAGGCGATTCACCAGGATATTGCCTGAAATGGAGCATCCAAGCTATGTCAAGAGGCTGGATAAGCTGAAGTAGTTTTCTGTGGAGCAGAGGAGGCTGAAGGGGGACCTGATGGAGGCAGATAATTCTGAAGGGCATAGACAGGATGGTTACAAAGGAGCTATTCCCCTTAGTTGAAAGGGCAATAACAAGGAGGCATCTTTTAAGGTGAAAAGCAGAAGGTTTAAAGGGTACATGAGGTTTGTTTTTCATCCAGAGGGTGGTATGAGTCTGGAATGCACTGTTTGGGAAGATACTTGAGATGGGACGAGCCTCACAACCTTTAATGAGGACCTGGCTGGGCACTTGAAGAGTCCGAACATTCAAGGCTATGGGCCTAACGATGGAAAGTGGGACTAGCATAGATTTAGTATGGTACAGACTCATTGGGCCAAAGTGCCTCTTTTGTACTGTATGATTCTATTGGATTCACATCATGGAATAATCCCTCCGACCAAGTCCTGGCTGCAGTGTGTGCCATCCACAGGTCACTATGGATGTAGACTCCTTCAGCAGTTCTACTCAAACCCATGACCTCTAGCACACAAAGACAGCAGGGACAGAGGACACCACCTCTGAGTCCTCTCCAAACCAAGCATCATCCTGACTAAGAAACTTATCATCATTCTTTCACTGTTTCTGGGTTAAAGCCTCTGGAAGTCTCGACCTGTCAGTACTACAGTGATGCTTACACCATATAGATGCAATGGTTTATGTAGGTAGCTCACTATCACCTTCACAGGGGCAATTAGGGACAAGGAATAAATGCTCTTTTGCCTGCAATCACGACTTGAGAATGACTTATTTTCAAAGTCTTTCTCAGTAAGATGGTCAAGAGAAATGCATCATGTAGTTGAAAATATTTGAGGAACATTGACTCCAGTTCTGTTCACAAAAGACACTTGGACTGCACATGGATAGGAAATGTTTAGACGTTTCTGGGCCAAATGCAGGCAAATGGGTCTAAGTTCAGTTTCAGAAACCTGGCCAGCATGAAGGGGTGAGGCTGGAAAGCTCGAGGTCTCTCAAAATCTATTGCCTCAAATACATCCAGTAAGTCTGTCAGGTCCTGTTGCGTGTTATCTGCTGACAATGCCCACTTTCCAACATTCACCCTTTAAGACTAACTTGTTGCAATGTGGAGACAGACATTGTCTTCCCAAAAAGAATAATCTTCAAATTATAGGAAGAAAGCATCCAATCTTTCCCAATGCTTCTGCCACCCTGACAGTGTACTGCCTGCTTTTCCCCACGTTTCACCAGTCTCTCACTTCCAAAGAGTCGCTAACTGGGACACCCTGGTGTTAAAACACTCCTAGAGTCATGAACATGCTGCATATGTCTTCAATTGTTTCTTCCTTTTCCAGTTCCTGCAGGCCATAGCCTCTCTTGAGGTCAACATTGATCTCTGTCTGGTGATTGATCTCAGTCGGGGTAGAGTTTCTAAGGTTACACTGTCAGTAAATAAGGGAGGTCACCTGGGTGGGTGTAATTTACCTCCAGAGAAGCTTGACCCATTCAGTCTGTTTCTCCACTTCGTTTTTCAACAGAAGAGAAATAAAATCCCCCTGCGTCGGTGTTGCAGAATCGGAAAAAAAGAAATTGAATTTGGCAAAGGTCAGTCACAAAGAAGCTGACTGAGAAACAAAGGAATAACTGGGGGTGGGGGAAGGGAACAAAAATCAACTAGAAAGGCCGGCTAAGAAACCAATCTACAAATGGAATTGCACAGGCTCTGAGCTCGTTTTCATTTCTTTGTCAGCTCTTTGGATTTTTGCTGGCAAAATCCTGAGAGCCCCTCCCCCTTCCCTTCCCCCTCCCTCCAGGTTGCTGGCTAACACACACATCAAAATGTAAATAGCTCTCCTGGTCTGGGCGCAGTTGTTCAAGCAGAACGTGGCCCTTGAGAAACACAGTGCAATTGTTCGAGTTGAAGATTTGCTGACCGTTTAATCTTAAAGAACTCCAGTAAATCTCTCATATTGCTCTGACTGAGAGATCAATAATGGATTGCTGAATACCAAAACCCTGTGTCAACTCAAAATGACTTCAGTACATCCATCAGACAATCTCAGCCCAAATGGATTTCGACACAGGCCTTTCTTTTTAATTTACACTGTGTTCAAACCTCCTCAATCCTTTTTTTTTGATAGATGCCTTGTAATCAGAGATCCAGCATCTTCGTGGCTTTCATCTTGTTCCCTTTTGCCATCCAGTTTTCCGGATTTTTCTATTGCGGAAACCTGCCCACCTCACATCCAACCTTGGAATGGAAGGGAGGGGAAGTAATTTTTGAGAAGCTTTGTAGCTCAGGTTGATGAGAAGTATGTAAGTTAGCTCGCTGAGCTGGAAGGCAGAGGGAGTCATGTGGAATGTGAAACAGGAAGCTGAAAGTCAGATAACCCCTTCACGTCATTGGCAAACTCTGTCCAAACTGTCAGGCACTGGGAAACGACGTAAGAGGAGTGTCCTGGGTCCTTTAGGTTTGTGGCAGTGATGTGTCTGCTTAGCTCTAATGATCTCTCTACAGAGACACAATGAAGAATTACTGGAACAGTAAAAGGCCATTTGGCCCAGCAAGCTCAGTCTGTTCGGACCAATGAATGTAGCAACCCATCTTCTGATTCAAAACTATGCACACAAATTCTGAACAAGCACTTACACTGAATTGAGCTCCGCTGAAAAGGTACAACATATTTACTTTTCTTCACGACCCACTTCCCCGCCCTGCCCCCAGATTGAAACATATATAGATAACAATTTCTAGACAGAAAAGTTATTGATGATTAATGAGCCATAATTACCCCCTCCCCCAGAGGTTTGTGCCATCATTGAGTCACCGAGGGTGGGTCCGGAGCTGTGGGGGAGTTTTGCAATGTGGGCGTGTGGCTGATCAGGCACAATGCATGGCAACCAGTTAATGAAATGCTCACGGAAGACAGAGAGTTGGCAGCGATGCTGTCACCTCTCAGTATTGAAGTTCTGGCTGCCACATCTCCAGGGTAACCACAGCGGGAATGGGTTCCTGCCTGGCAGGACCATCAAGTCTGGACGGGTGACTGGGGGTACCCTTCACTCTACTGCTACCACCTGCTGATTTAGGTCCAATCTCTACCTGCCAGCCCTACCCACTTTGGGTCAGTCGCGTCCTGATTGCTCTCACACTGACACTGTTTACCTAACCACAATGGTGCCTCTCCTGTGGGCCTACAAAACTCCTGTGAAGGTATAAGAGTTCCTACTATGTGTAACTTCACCCATGAAGATGACCTTGCCTGCTACAAGCTACCTTTAACAAGCTGCCTGGCTGCAGATTCATGTTTCCTGGTCATACACATGCAGTTGCTGAGAGGATGAGAGGATGGTTCAGTGGGAATGTATGACATGACCATACATTATAAATAGGCTCCTATCACCTGCTGTTGACAGTCACAACTCTCCATCAATCGGCCGCAATCTGAAATTCCTGACTTCTCCAAGCCATCAGAAAGCTGACATTCCACATCTCACACAGTTAAGTATATCTGACCACCTTGTTCCCGTAGCATCATGGGGTTCCAGTGATTGGGGCCAACCCAGCTGCTCCTCAGAGATTCACCTGGAGATTTTCAAGCTGTGGGACTCAGGTGGTGAGCAAAAAAGGATGGAGTTTATCATTGAACAGCCGAGCACCACAGCACTTCCACAGTGTCTATCACAGGGACTGTACACTGTCTATCACAGAGCCTGTACAGTGTCTATCACAGAGCCTGTACAGTGTCAAACACAGCGCCTGTATACTGTCTATCACAGAGCCTGTACAGTGTCTATCACAGACACTGTGCAATGTCTGTCACAGGGACTGTAAAGTGTGTATCACAGGGACAGTACAGTGTCTATCACAGAGACTGTACAGTGTCTATCACAGAGCCTGTACAGTATGTATCACAGAGACTGTACAGTGTGTATGACAGAGACTGTACAGTGTCTATCACAGAGACTGTACAGTGTCTATCACAGAGACTGTACCGTGTCTATCACAGAGACTGTACGATGTCTATCACAGAGACTGTACAATGTCTATCACAGGGCCTGTACAATGTCTATCACAGAGACTGTACAATGTCTATCACAGAGACTGTACAATGTCTATCACAGGGACTGTACAGTGTGTATCACAGGGCCTGTACAGGATCTATCACAGAGACTGTACAGTGTCTATCACAGAGCCTGTACAATATGTATCACAGAGACTGTACAGTGTGTATGACAGAGACTGTACAGTGTCTATCACAGAGACTGTACAGTGTGTATCACAGGGACTGTACAGTGTCTATCACAGGGACTGTACACTGTCTACCACAGGGCCTCTACAATGTCTATCACAGGGCCTGTACTGTGTCTATCACAGGGCCTGTACACTGTCTACCACAGGGCCTCTACAATGTCTATCACAGGGCCTGTACAGTGTCTATCACAGGGACTGTACAGTGTCTATCACAGGGACAGTACAGTGTCTATCACAGGGACTGTACAGTATCTATCACAGGGACTGTACAGTGTGTATCACAGGGACTGTACAGTGTCTATCACAGGGCTTGTACAGTGTCTATCACAGGGACAGTACAGTGTCTATCACAGAGACTGTACCGTGTCTATCACAGAGACTGTACAGTGTCTATCACAGAGCCTGTACAGTGTCTATCACAGGGACTGTACAGTGTCTATCACAGTGACAGTACAGTGTCTATCACAGAGACTGTACAATGTCTATCACAGGGCCTGTACAATGTCTATCACAGAGACTGTACAATGTCTATCACAGGGACTGTACAGTGTGTATCACAGAGACTGTACAGTGTGTATGACAGAGACTGTACAGTGTCTATCACAGAGACTGTACAGTGTGTATCACAGGGACTGTACAGTGTCTATCACAGGGACTGTACACTGTCTACCACAGGGCCTCTACAATGTCTATCACAGGGCCTGTACAGTGTCTATCACAGAGACTGTACAGTGTCTATCACAGAGACTGTACAATGTCTATCACAGGGACTGTACAATGTGTATCACAGGGCCTGTACAGTGTCTATCACAGGGACTGTACAGTGTCTATCACAGGGACAGTACAGTGTCTATCACAGAGACTGTACAATGTCTATCACAGGGACTGTACAATGTCTATCACAGAGACTGTACAATGTCTATCACAGGGACTGTACAGTGTGTATCACAGGGCCCGTACAGTGTCTATCACAGAGCCTGTACAGTGTCTATCACAGGGACTGTACTGTGTGTATCTTGGGGCTGTGCAGACAATCCGTGTTCTCTTACCTATGCTGAACTGAGTTGGAAATAAGCTCCCAGAATAAAGCTCAGTGACACTTACCAATAGGGGAGACAGACAAGTCAAGTGGCAAATGAGTGAAATTGACAATCACCAGAAAATAATAATCTTCCTGGCATTTTAATGCTCTTTGGAAATAATAACTAAATCCAATAATGTCTTGCAAACCCCCCATGAGAAAGATGTACAAGGTTCTAGCCACAATCAATGTTACAATCTGCTGTTGAGACACCTTTCCCTGCTTTGGCAGTAGATTCACACTGCAATAAGCAGACTGAAGCTAATCCAAGACTATGTCTCTGAAATGCCATAAAAGGTGTTCCCAGTGACATGGAGATATGTCAGAACTCCAAATTACATTTTTCAAAATGAGCTTTTTTAAAAAATGGGCTGCTACAGACAAAAAAATCTAAAATATATGAATTTGTTGCTGCTGAGGAAGGTCCTCTGTGGGACCTGTGGAACGTATACCCTGCAGAATGTCAGTAAAACTTAAAATAGCGACTGTAACAGGAAGAGGTAAGAAGACGGCTGTCCATCTCACCCCCTTCTCAGCAGAAACGGATCCCTTGCAGTTTTTCTTTTGTGTTTTGCCTTCCTATGAATATACAAAACAAAATTAAAATCTGCTTTTAACTCCAATCTGAATGTGGTACTGGGAGAAAGTGCACTGGGGAAGAAGATGTGCTAGTGAGCTGAGGTTTTAGAAGTTAATTGTCAAGCAATCACTGTACTAGTCACCTGTGCATTACAGGTAAAAACAGCTTCTCACTCTGAGTGATGGACGTCAACTAGCCAGTAAGGTGGTCACAAGTTGACAAGACAAGGTTGATTCTCTCACTACATGCAGCCAGCCAAACACTGGTCTAAAAAATTAGGATAAAAGGACTTCAACTCAAGCCAAAAATCCTAAATTAATAGTTGAATTCTTTACATTCCACTGAGTAGTCTGCATGAACCATCCAGAGACACTGATACCTTTGACCTTTTATTTGTTTTTGGACTCACTGCTTATTCCTAATTTTTGTTTCCATGCACCACATTATTAATTCTGTTCACATTTAGAAATGAATAATCTCATTCTTTTGTTAATTAAGGAAAGTGTGATTGAACTTGTTCCTTTTAAAATATAAATGTATTTGGTCAAGGGGGCCTTTCTAAACTAACCTTGTTACAACCAATTGAGGGTCTGGGTGAATATAAAAGGGAGCCATTTCATTGCTTCTTACCAAGAGGTGAATGATATCTGTTTGGAATTGTAATAACTCGGGGAAACTCACTGGGGTTTAATGCTGACACCAACCACATCGTTCTTCAATCGCAAGTGTTCCTCTTGAAGATCAGGCTCATCTCAAGCTGGTTAATAGCTGAGACTAATATTTCCAATTATAACTTACCCAAATTCAGTTAGAAACTAAAACTAGTAGATTAGGCATTGCTATGTCATTGGGCCTCATTAATAAATATATTTTGGCGATGGAATGTTGGTACATAAAAGTTGGCACAAATTTCAGGGTCCCAATATTTTACATTTGCCACTATATCACTGGGATGCAACATTTCATTCTAATTTTGATATCACAATTTCCCTGTTTCTTTTAACCTAAATTCAGCAGGAGATTGTAACTCTTGATGGTGCCGATATTTATCTACCAGCACTGATTGTGAAGCATCACTGATTTATCGATTGATGACTGATTAATGGTAAAACTGATTGCTAGACAAGCTATTGAGTTACTGCTGTGGGGATTGGAGCAAGGTTTGCCTTGCACCATGACCGTTATTCTCTTTACTATTGGAACTAACTAGTATTTGGGGCTATACGTGTCCATGTGGGGCATGCTGGGAGTTGACATGATACTCTTCTTCTTTGGAATTGAACCCTCATTAAACTATTGAAGGAAGTAAATCCTGCTATTGCTTGGTTGACAAGCCCAGCCCTGTCTCAGAGATTGACCCCACTAAGAGTTACAGGAATAGCCAGGTGAATTGCTACAATGAGATACACAACTCAGTCAGAATGATTATCAAGAGAATTTTTGAGATCTTAAAAGAGTCCTTTCGCTGACGTGAAATATTAAGAGAAGGTTCAACGCAAGCCCCAGCATCTCACTGTCATAGACTGCTCCATCTCAGTATCCAAAAACTTCTCTGACTTGAGCGTTCCTCAGCATGTAGACTTGCCTGCAGTGTAGCCAGACTTCCATAGAAGAGACATTTTGAGATTGTTTACTCAGAGGAATCCTCTGTAATAGCTGCCCCGGAGTATCAAAGAACACAAAACAATGTCGGTTCTTCTCTGTCTATAGTTGATCATTTTCCATGCTTCCTTTATTTCAAATTAAGGACTAATCCCTTAGCCCCATATTGTTCTTTGATCATAACAGCACATTAGATTTCTTTGCTGTTCCATGACCATACCAATGGTAATTACCGAGTTGAATAACCAACATGAGGCATGTGCACCCTCTCTGGTTGTGGCTGGTCTCTGTGAAGAACAATGTATGACAAATAAAACATATTCCCCTTTCATAAAAGAAGCTCTGAGGTGAAGCCATGCCAAGATTCTATTTCCATGGATCTTGGTTCTCTTAGTCACACCACGTTGTGGTCATATTCTAGTGCTTCACCTGTGTGGAACCTCAGGATAGTATTACTTGAGCCTGGGATGTACCTTTGATACATGTGAATCATATCCCAGTTGTAATCTTCCCCACTGCTTCTTCCAGCTGCTGGCTGCTCTTTGAAATCTTTCCTAGGTAGTTTGGTGCCAACTTCCCACAGCCTGCTTCTAGAGTGAGGCACATGTCTGGCGAAGGGAGCTGCCCTGAGCAATATTGACATTGTATGGATTTCCCTCGTCCTCCCTCACCTGCTGGGGAGAGAGATCTGCTGTACAATCCCTTGAGCTCATTCTTCAGTTCAGACAGGCAGTGATTACTTCGTACATCAGCTCCATTGACCTGACTTTGAACAACTTATTGAGTATTTAACGTGGACAAATCTTCCAAGCTGCTTCTCAGGGACGTCATCAAACTAAATGTGGCACCAAGTAAAACAGATAATGGGAGGGGTGACCAAACACACTGCCATGGAGGTGGTTTTAACAAGTATCTTAAAGGCAGCAACTATCTATCAGTCTCAGGTTTAGATAAACCAATTGATCCAGATGATACTGTCTTTTGCTACAGAGAATTTCTGATCTTCATTTTCCTTTAGGCAAAACATTTATCCCCAAATTCACTTCTAACTCCAGATGTTAGTTTTTGTTCCTTTATTCTTGAGTCCTACACCAGAGGGAATATTTCTGTATCTAACCCTACTACCATTTCAAATATTTCAGGGAGGTTGTTTTATTTAAAGAGGAGAAGGAATTATCCACTCACCTCATCAAACCTGCTCCGTCACTTAATAAGACCATGGTTTTCAACCACCTACATTCAACGGAACATCACCAATGTTTACATACCCCATCTTCATTATTTAACTCAGTAAAACGTGACATAACTTTGGTGAATTTGGACTGCATACCTTCCATGCCCAAGGAATCTTTCTGAGGTTCCTGAATCTGAATGTATAGATCCAGAGGAGATCTAACCAATGTCCTACAGAAATGAAGAATTGCCTCTTCACTTTTGTATTCTAATAGGCTTTGTATGAAAAAGATAAACATTCCATTAGCCTTTTTGTTGACTTTTATAGTTGTTAGATTTGAACGATTTCTGTTTATGAAAACAGAGCGAGGTCTTTCCACAGATCTCAAACTTACAATGTGAAGAAAATATTCCAGCCAATCCTTGTCAGATCCAACATAGAACATCGAGCATTACAGTACAGTCCAGGCCTTCAGCCCTTGAGGTTGCACTAACCTGTGAAATCAATCTGAAGCCCATCTAACCTACACTATTACATATGTCTGTCCAATGACCATTTAACTGCCCTTAAAGTTGGCGAGTCTATGATTGTTGCAGTAAGTGCGTTCCAGACCCTACTACTCTCTGAGTAAAGAAACCATCTCTGACATCTGTCCAATATCCATCACCCCTCAGTTTAAAGCTACACCCCCTGTGCTAGCCATTACCACCTGAGGAAAAAGGCTCTCACTATCCACCCTATCTAACCCTCTAATTATTTTATATCTCAATTAAGTCACCTTCTTCTAACAAACACAGACTCAAGTCCCTCAGCCTTTCCTCATAAGACCTTCCCTCCATACCAGGCAATGTGCTGGTAAATCTCCTCTGAACCCTTTCCAAAGCTTCCCCATCCTTCCTGTAATGCGGTGACCAGAACTGTACGCAATACTCCAAGTGCGGTCGCACCTGAGTTTTGTCCAACTGCAGCATGATCTCATGGTTCTGAAACTCAGTCCCTCTACTAATAAAAACTGACGCACCGTATGCCTTCTTAACACCCATATCGACCTGGGTGGCAACTTTCAGGGATCTATGTACATGGACAAATTGACTAACATGAACGACCTCACTTCTGAACATACTGAACTCTATCGGTTATGATTTAGTCTCAATTTTTCCAATTCGTCTATCTCCCTTTGCTGCCATGTCCACAACTTAGTATGTCCCTTAACCTAATCTCTATCCTATCATTTGTGTCATTAGTAAATGAGGTAGTAGGCTGAGGCCTCAGTAAAGTTACATTGGACACTTAATAATACAGCAGGCTGAGGAAGTGGTTAAGGCCTGAGGCCGAGCTGTTGGTGTGTACTGGGCTTTTGGTGTGTGTATCTATTCTAGGCTTGAGAACGAATCAATGTCTTTCATGTTCTGAATGTCAAACTGATGGAAAATTGTGGGTCATCCAAGATAGGATGTTAGAAAAGAAATTTGACAACGCAGAGGCAGTGGAGTGAGGGGATGATGAGAGTAGAGCCATGTATAAAATACAATCTAATTTCTTCTTAGAGAATGAAGGTGATTAATTTATGTCTGCAGTGCCTTTACATATTTTTACACACTCACACAGACACATGTGCACACGCACACACTCATGTACACATAAATGTACACACATATACACACATGCATGCACACACATACTCCAAGTGGGACCCATCTTGGTGGTGGGGAAACTGCCAGGAACAGTTATTCAGGATATAATTAACAGTTACATGACAAAATACTTAGGAAGAACCAGCATGGATTTGTTCAGGAAAAGCCACATCTGACTAACTTCACGGAGTTATCTGAAGAGGTGATAGAGAGGGTTGATGAGGGTCACACTGTCAATGTAGCACACGTCGATTTCTAAAAAGTGTTCAATACAGTACCACAAGAACAGACTTATGAGGAAAGTTCTGAGCCATGGCATAAAAGGGACTTTAGCAGCATGGATCCAAAATTAGCATTCGGATAGCACACATCATCCAATAGTGCTTCTAATGGGTAATAGGTATTTCTCAGGCTGGTGGAAGTGGTATTCCCAGGGGATGGATATTGGGACCTTTGCATTTCCTGAGATACATAAATGATCTAGATCCCGGTGTGTAGGGAACAATTTAAACATTTGTGGATAATTCAAAACCTGGCAGTGTTATAAACTGTGAAGAGGGTAATTAGAATGTCAAAGGAACACAGACGAGATGGTGGAGTGTGCAGACGGTATAAAATCAAGGGTACTATTCTAAAGGCTGTGAGAGGGATGGGGACATGGGTGTGTATGCACATAAATCATAACAAGTGGCAGATCAAGTAGAGACCAGTATTAATAACCGCTGCATTCTAGGATTCATAAGTAAGATGCCTAAAGTACAGGAACAATGAGGTAGTAGTGAACTTATATGAGATGCTTGTTAGTCCTCAGCTGGAACGTTGTGTACAATTCTGGGTGCCACACTTGAGAAAGGATCAGAAAACATGAGAGACAATACGTAAGAGCTTTACTAACACGGTTCCAGGAATGAGAAACCTTAGCAGTGATGATCGATTGGAGAAGTAGCACCATTCTCCTTGAAGAGGAGAAGGCTGACAGGAGATTGGGTTGAAGTTCGCAAAATTGTGAAGAGGCTGGACAGAGCAGAGAGGGAGAAACATTTCCTGCTCATAAAAAGATCAAGAACCAAAAAGATTGTTTTAAATGTGGTTTGCAAAACTAAATGAACGTGCAAAGGGAGGGGAACATTTTTACAAAGCAAGTAGTTAGTATGGAGCATGCACTGACTGGAAGAGTGAGAGAGGCAGGTTTAACTGAGGCATTCAAAAGGGTGTGAGATGATTATTAAAATCGAAACAATCTGCAAGGGTATGGAGAAAAGGTCAGGAGATTGACAACAATCAAAATGCTCAGGAGCTGGTGCAGACACGATGGGCCCAGTGACCTCCATCTGCTCTATACCAGTTACTTATATGCTCCATGTAGCTTAGAGGGAATATCAGCTACATTGCATCAGCTCACAAAGCTGGCCAAATGGAAGCAAGATGCATCAGGTCGAGGAGAGAAACTGGGAGGTACGCGCAGACATTTACCTAACATTTTCACGGTTGATATTCGAGTTAGCCTCTTGCAACTACCTGAAGTCTCCAATTCTGACCCAGAGCCTGTGAGTTTTGTGGAGTGTTCAGAGATTCTGGGGAATTGCCATTTGGAAGTTTGAGACTCTCAGGCAATTCCCGCAGAGGTGAGACAGTCCGGACTTGCACAGCTGTACGGTTTGGCCCCCAGCTATCTGGAGACTGGAAGGTTTGGGCCATTATTGTCACAATTCTCATGTCTGGACTGTACAGTAATCTAACAAAGATGTACATTCTATTCTACAGAACAGGGGTTGGCTTTGAGACACACGGTATCTTTGAGAGAGATATATAACCCTCAGGCACAAGTGGTTACAATTAGCCTTTATAAAATCTGTTACTGGTGAAGCTAAAATTCTATTTTTGACCTTCTGAGAACCTACATTATTTAGACTTCATGTTTTACATTTTCTAAACTAAATAATCATTATTTGCTGTAAAGAAAATTAATTTTTCACCATCTATAGCCCCTAATATATATACTTAGCATTGTGTTAAATTACTACTATTTGATTTGCTATAGTTTTAGTTTTGTGCTCTGTATAATCTCTCTTGTCTCATCTCCAGCTCCTGTAGACGTTTGCCACTGCAGCTCTCTCACTACGATTCCAGTCCTCTGGGTCTTAACCACAGGCTTCACAGACTGTAATTAGAATAAACTCTGCCAACCAACATATTCCATGTGAATTCTATCCTCCTGTGGCTTTCTGTTGTAATTAATTACTAAAGATCTTCATCACTCTCTCATTTTTAAATGCTTCATGTTTTGATGTGTCCCTCCCCATGGTTTGTCAGCAGCTGTGGGTCTATTTCCTGCTGCCTTCTTGGTTAGACATGCCTGTAGTTAAATCTGACATCTTCTTCAGAGATGCAGGTGGGTAATGTGAGCCACCCAAGTGCTGAAAGTTTCTTGGCATGTCACCAGTTATGTGCAATCTTATTATGTCCCTCGATTCTTAAAATTAAGGAACATTAAGCTGGAAATGTCTGGGAGAAAGACCATTGCGCTTTAGTTAATTCCTCTTTGCATTGTAAAACATAAGCGAAGGCCCATTTTAAAATAGGCAGCTTAAATCCACCACCAATACCGGAGAGCAAGGACTTGGAGTGAACTTGTACAAAATACCTGTCATTTGATGCCAAAACTCTGTTGGAACTCATAGTGAAACAGCGTGGGTATTAACACTGTTGATATCAGTCTGTCCAAGTCAGTAGGTTGCAAGCTCAAGTCTCCACTCCAGAGATGGAAGAATAAAATTGAGGCAGTCATTATGATCTGTCCCCGTGGGAGGATTTCCTGATTGCAACTGATATCCTTGAAGTACAGTATTAAACTGAGGCCTTGTCTTCACTCTGACACAATTGTAAAAACAAATTCCATGGCATTATTCAGAGGAAGAGCAGTACGTTCACCGCGGAGTGAACAGTCCTATGGTCTCCAGGACTTTGGTGACCACTATTAATCGCGAAACCAAAATCATGTTACTTTTTTGAGTTAACTTGTATGTAAATTGGCCGTCAATTACAAGTGACTATATTTCAGAAGTGACCATGATGATGGAAAGTATAGAACATAGAACATTACAGCACAGTACAGGCCCTTCATCCCCCAATGTCACACCAACTCCATCTAACCGACACTATTCCATTCTGGTCCATATGCACTCTGAGGCATTCTGGTGCAGGTAGCAAAGGTCTTACAGAATTATGTCTTTGTGTTGTTCAAGAGTTGTTATATGCAGCATTTCTCCAGCATTCCTACTGGATTTCCATCAACATTACAACAGGAAATAGGAGGAAATCTGTTGAAATTCCTCAGCTATTGACACAACACACGACAATAATTTAGAAGTTAATAGTGGCGCATTTTACCATTGGTGCATAATGTAAAGCATGTGGTGTTGACCATCTATTAACTAACTTTTTCCCAGTTCTTATTTTCCATCTTGTTAGATAGCTTTTAAAAAAAAATACAATATGTTCATGTGCATTTCACTCAGAACAATAAGTCAGCACAACTATTTGCACACACCACAGAGATCTTAACCAACAATTTGAAATTTATTGATGATATTTTGATACTAATGGTGATATTTTGGAAGAATTATTCATTTCAACCATCAATTTTTCCCAATGATGGGCTCCGTCTTTCGGTAAACAGCTGATATTTTCCAGCTAATACCATCCTTGCACTTTGATAAGCTTCTACTGTGTTCATTTTAAATTCGCCAAACCTTCCATCCTCATGGGAAAACTTAGGGACGAGGCTCATTTTTTTTCTCTCTGCCTTGGGGTTTTGCGGTAATTTGAACCTCACATCTGAAGGTGAACGATCACAATCTGTGTTGCATCTATCTATAATTGAGGGAATTGATTCGATGCTTTAAGCATTGCAGTCGGATAGTATATGATGAACGAAGGCTGACCAGAAATTGAGAAAATTCATCTTCGTGCTTAAGGGAATGAATATCAATAAATGGGATTCAAACTTTCACAGTGATGTTCAGATCCCCCAAGATATTGCTCACAATAAGTCAGAGTCTGTACTGTTATATAAGGACTGGAGTGTTATACTGTCTTTGGGCAGCACGGTGACTCAGTGGTTAGCACTGCTGCCTCACAGCGCCAGAGACCCGGGTTCAATTCTGCCTTGGGTGACTGTCTGTGTGGAGTTTGCACATTCTTCCCGTGTCTGCGTGGGTTTCCTCTGGGTGCTCCAGTTTCCTCCCGTGGTCCGAAGATGTGCAGGCCTGGTGAGTTAGGTGCATTAGTCAGGGGTAAATAGAGGGAATGGGTCTGGGTGGGTTACTCTTTGGAGGGTCAGTGTGGACTTGTTGGACTGAACGGCCTATTTCTACACTGCAGGGAATCAAATCTAATTGAGGTCAGAATATTCTGCTGCTCGGGTGCAGCTTTGTGTAATTGTCATTGCCCAGAGGAAAATTACAGTAGGGACCAAACTTGAGGTCTATTACATGCCGTTATAGATAGCAACAAGAAGCAGGCCCTGCAATGCTGGATGACTTGCCTGTCTCCTTCCTTGGGGAGGTCATTGAATACCTACAGTGTGGATGCAGGCCATTCAGACCATCAAATCCACACCAATCCTCCAAAGGGCATCCTACACAGACCCACTCCACTACCCTATCTCACTACATTTCCCATGGCTAATCCACCTAAACTGCACAACTACGGGCAATTTCCCATGGCTATTCCACCCTAACCAAAACATCTTTGGGATGTGGGAGGAACCCAGAGGAAAAACATGCAGACACAGGGAAGACATGCAAACTTCACACAGACAGTCACTCGAGAGTGGAATCAAGCCTGGGTATCTGGCGCTGTGAGGCAGCAGTGCTAACCACTGAGTCACCGTGCCACCTGTTCAGTTGGTTGGACAGTTGGTGAGTGACCCCAACAGCATGGGCTCAATTCCTACGCTGGCTGAGGTTACCATGAGGTAACTTTTCGCCTGAGCTGTGGTGACCCTCAGGTGGAACTAGCACCAGTTGTTCCTCCCTGGTAAACACACAACAAGAACAGGGCAAGGATTTAAGCCTAGCTAATACAAACCGAAAGTGCTGGAGAAACTCAACAGGTCTGGTCGTGTCTGTGGAGAGAGGCTAATGGCACTTCATGCAGGGTGGTGTGAAAATAAATTATCATCATGCTCGTAACACTGAGATATAATGCTTGAGGCAGAGGGGAAGATGTTTTAAGTCTGCTTCCAATAACTGCTAACACATCAGTCGAACTTCATTTGGCAGCTATGTAGTCTGGAAGACAATGAGTTTGAGGAGGATGCTATATGAATGCAAGTTATTTTTCTTTACTGGGATCTGGATTTTCCGATCCTGCAGGATTCCCACGGACACTTTGATCAGGGTGGACGTTTCAGTGATTTGGATACTGCTGCCTATTTGGGGGAGGTGACACAAGGAGTGGGCAAGGTTTCTGGTCAGCTTTAATAATGGGAGAAAGTGAGCACTGCAGCTGCTGGCGATCAGAGTCAAAGAGTGTGAGGCTGGAGAAGTACAGCCCGTCAGGCAGCATCCGAGGAGCCGGATAGTCGATGTTTCAAGCATAAGCTCTTCATCAGGAATGACTTATGCTCGAAACAATTGATTCTCCTGCTCCTTTGATGCTGCCTGATCTGCTGTGTTTTTCCAGCACCACACTCTTGGTTCCAATTCAATAATGTGCTTATAGATGGGGGGAAGGAAATTGACAGCTGTGTCTCTCATGCCCATCGGGCAACCTCAGGGCTTAGACTGAAAAGAGAAAAATTATCTAAGATACTTCTGTTGCCTCCCTTCCCAATCAGGCAACTGACTGTAAAGTGACCAGTTAATTCTTCAATGCCCATCTCTGCCACCTTGACAATAATGGATACCCGGGGATGGTGCTTAACTCCCTCACCCTCCGTACAGTGGAGCTGGTAATGGAAGGAGAGCACCTCCATAGCCTGTCTCCCCCCACCTCACCATTCTGTTGCCTATCCCTGGGCCAATAGTGAGGAGCTAACGGCCTCCAAAACACAATCATTCCCTGACGGCAGCATTTAAGCACTGATGAAAATCTTATGATGTTGTGAAGTGGCGTGGAACCAGGGGCCAATGTGCCCACAGGTCATGCCTGCTGATGACAACCAGCTTGCAGTCAAACTGAACAGACCCCCCCTGAGGGTGGTCTCGAAATCGGAGTCAACGGGAATCGAAATTCCTTCCAAGCCTTCGGCTGTCAGAAAACAGCTAACCCCTCTCTGCAGTAGGGCCTTGGAATCTGGCATTGTCAATTGATACCCAAAATATATTAAGTGTAGAGAAAGGATTTTATTCCCATGGTCTGGGAAATCCTTTCAAAATCTGCCTTTCCTGCCAGGCGTATATGGAGTCCATGTATAATCAGCAAACATTCAATCACTCATCTGATTCAATGTGATTTAGGGAGTAGAGGAAACATTTTTCTGAAGATCTCTCTCACGTATAAGGTCTGCTGGAAATATATTGGATTATTCAAGGGATGTGATGTGCTCTGGGTTATCTAACCTACTTAAAGATCCCCACTTTGTTCTGGACTTAACCAAGTGTGCTGACAGAAGATTCTAGAATTAATTTCAGAACCAGAGGTAACAAGCAAGATAAGATTCCTGCTCCTTATCCCTGATAGCAATCCCACTGATGGCCTGTCTTCCCTCCCACATGCGTTTTCAGTTCCCACTCCCACTGTCCACCCTGTCCCCACTCCCACTCTCCTCCCTAACCCCTCTCCCACTCTCCTCCCTGACCCCACTCCCACTCTCCTCCCTAACCCCTCTCCCACTCTCCTCCCTGACCCCACTCCCACTCTCCTCCCTGACCCATTCCCACTGTCCACCCTGTCCCCACTCCCACTCTCCTCCCTGACCCCTCTCCCACTCTCCTCCCTAACCCCTCTCCCACTCTCCACCCTGTCCCCACTCCCACTCTCCTCCCTAACCCCACTCCCACTGTCCACCCTGTCCCCACTCCCACTCTCCTCCCTGACCCCACTCCCACTCTCCTCCCTGACCCATTCCCACTGTCCACCCTGTCCCCACTCCCACTGTCCTCCCTGACCCCACTCCCACTGTACTCCCTGACCCCACTCCCACTGTACTCCCTGTCCCCACTCCCACTGTCCTCCCTGACGCACTCCCACTGTACTCCCTGACCCCACTCCCACTGTCCTCCCTGTCCTCACTCCCACTGTCCTCCCTGTCTTCACTCCCACTGTCCTCCCTGTCTTCACTCCCACTGTCCTCCCTGTCTTCACTCCCACTCTCCTCCCTGACCCCACTCCCACTGTCCTCCCTGTCTTCACTCCCACTGTCCTCCCTGTCTTCACTCCCACTCTCCTCCCTGACCCCACTCCCACTGTCCTCCCTGACCCCACTCCCACTGTCCTCCCTGTCCTCACTCCCACTGTCCTCCCTGTCTTCACTCCCACTGTCCTCCCTGTCTTCACTCCCACTGTCCTCCCTGTCTTCACTCCCACTCTCCTCCCTGTCCCCACTCCCACTCTCCTCCCTGACCCCACTCCCACTGTCCTCCCTGTCTTCACTCCCACTGTCCTCCCTGTCTTCACTCCCACTCTCCTCCCTGACCCCACTCCCACTGTCCTCCCTGACCCCACTCCCACTGTCCTCCCTGTCCTCACTCCCACTGTCCTCCCTGTCTTCACTCCCACTGTCCTCCCTGTCTTCACTCCCACTCTCCTCCCTGACCCCACTCCCACTGTCCTCCCTGTCTTCACTCCCACTCTCCTCCCTGTCCCCACTCCCACTCTCCTCCCTGACCCCACTCCCACTGTATTCCCTGACTCACTCCCACTGTCCTCCCTGTCTTCACTCCCACTGTTCTCCCTGTCCTCACTCCCACTCTCCTCCCTGACCCCACTCCCACTGTACTCCCTGACCCCACTCCCACTGTCCTCCCTGTCCTCACTCCCACTGTTCTCCCTGTCCTCACTCCCACTGGGATTCCTGACCTTACTACCACTGAGATTCTTTACCTCAATCCCACAGGGATCTTTGATTTCCGAAAGTCTACCCTCACTCTTACTCACAGCTCACCCAACATTCCCTGACATTCTACCTTCAGTTCCACTGCCAACCTTGACATTTAATTTTGAATGTGCCAGAAGGAGTCCGCTAGATTCAACGCTGTTGGTGAAAACCTGTTTCTCTATTTCAAAGGAATGGAGTATAAATGTAGGGAGATTTTGCTAAAATTGTACGAGGCATTAGTCAGATTACTGCTCGAATATTGTGAACAGTTTTGTGCCCCTTATCTCCAGAAAGATATCCTGGCATTGGAGGCTGTCTAGTAACGGTTGATTCCATGTATGGATTTACTGTATTTTAAGATGTTGAATAAATTGAGCTTGAACTCATTGGAATAAAGAAGAATGAAAGGTGAAACATATCGGATTCTGAGGCCTTCACAGGAAGAGATTGTTTCTCCTTGTGAGAGAATCTCAGACCAGAGTGCATAACCTCAGAATAAGGGGCTGTACATATAAGGCAGAGAGAAGGAGCAATTGTGTATCTGTGGAATTCTTTATCAGTAAGAGCTGATCAGACTTGATCATTAAATATATTCAAGGCTGAAACAAAATGGTGTTAAACATTAAAGCTTTAAAGGGTTCTGGGGAAAGTGGAGTTAAGGGTTTAGGGTGGTATGGTGGCTCAGTGATAATACCACGACCTCACAGCACCAGGGACTTGGGTTCAGGTCCACCCTCAGGTGAGAGTCTGTGCGGAGTTTGCACATTCTGTTTTCCTTCCACAGTCCAAAGATGTGCAAGCTGGATGGATTGGTGATAGTGTTCAGGGATATGTAGGCTAGATGGGTTAGCCATGGGAAATGCCAGGTTACAGGAATGGGTCTGGGTGGGATGCTCTTCAGAGGGTTGTATGGACCAGTTGGGCCAAACGGCCTTTTTCCACACGATAGAGATTTTATTATCCAGTCAAATATGATCTCATTGTATAGCAGAGAGGACTCAATGGGCTGAAGGGCCAATGTCTGTTTCAGTGTCTAATGGCCTTATGTTCTTAGTGAGCTGTGATGTTTGTTGCCAATTTGTGCTAGGCTCCCATCCCAAAGTTCATTATCCATTTAATCAGCAGAGCGTCAATGTTGCTGTGATTAAGGTGACAGGAGGCATCAAAGCAACATTAGTGGCCTTCTGTGCATAATGACTCAATTAATATTTTACAGCGTGTTTCTGACTAAACAGTATCTGCACTGTACCTTGGCTTATTATTATGAATGCAATTCTTTTTGTCTAAGAACTGTCAGGTTCTCAAAGCTGTGGTCCAAAGTACATTCGCCTTCCGAGCAAGATCAACACAAATCAATGCTTCACCTCACAACTGCTGCTGACCGGAGTCAGGTGAGAGGATAGTTTCAGGTGATTAACTCAAGAGTAAATAATGAAATTGAACCAATTAACACCACAAACTCTTGGTCGAAGCTGAGTGTTTGAAACACCACAAACTCTGGTAGAAGCTGAGGGTTTGAACTAATTTGTTTGTCCATTAGAGCTTAATTAAGTCAGTAATAAGGCATTAGTGTTTGTGAATCTGTGTTGCACTGTGTTACAGCAGAGTTAAGAGGACACTGACCCTGAAGCTTATGACAATACATTGAAACTGTGCAGAGCTGTCGGCTAAGAAAATCAATACATCTGTTTGCACAGTGTTGTTTGCTGTGAAGACATTGTGAATCAATGTTTGGTTAAATTGTCTCCGTTCTCCCATTTCTCTCTCCTTCAGTCCTCAAGCAATTGCCAGTGTATGGTTTCATGGGAAATTTACTTCTTCCAATTTTCCCAGTGTGGACAGAACTATTCAATAATGGAAGGCAGGAGAGAGCAACTGCCTTAATCACTGTCCGCATGTACACATAGAGCTGGGCTGATTGGGTGGTGAGTTTGAATGGTTCAGAGGGATTGAATGGTGCTGGCAAGAGTGAGAAATATTGAGTTTGAGGTCACTTCATTAAGCAGGATGCAAACTTGCAATTTCCTGACATGAGTTTAGATGAAGAGAATAACTCAGCATTGTGCCTGTGCTATGTTGAGCATTAAACTGGCCTGTGGCAGCTTCATTGTTGTAAGAAATTTGTATGCTATGAATACACATGAATGTGAACTCGTTTTCAATAATGTCCTACCCTCGGGATAAAGTGTATGTGAATCTCAAAGCACCTTGTTCAAAGGCAGCGTGTAGCAGTTGTTTTTGTGCAGTTATGTTAATAGTCAGAAGTTTCCTTTTATATCTTGACAACACACAGTGGCATAGTGGTTAGCACTGCTGCCTCACAGCACCAGAGACCTGGGTTCAATTCCCGCCTCAGGCGACTGACTGTGTGGAGTTTGCACATTCTCTCCGTATCTGCGTGGGTTTCCTCCGGGTGCTCCGGTTTCCTCCCACACTCCAAACATGTGCAGGTCAGGTGGATTGGCCATGCTAAATTGCCCATAGTGTTAGGTGCAGGGGTAAATGTAGGGGAATGGGTCTGGGTGGATTGCGCTTCGGCGGGTCAGTGTGGACTTGTTGGGCTGAAGGGCCTGTTTCCACACAGTAAGTAATCTAATCAACATAGGGGAGAGCAGCATTTGGTTGCAGGGCCAGTGAGAGTGAGTCAATGGTCTGGAGTGGTGGGGGGTGATGGGAACAGTCAGGCAAGGTAAGAAAAAGGGGCAGCTAAAGGGTAGTGCCGGTCCTGTCCTGTCCTCATGTGGGTCCATCTCAGAGTGTTGTGGCAGAATTCCAAAGAGGGACTTGAGTTCAGCAGCAACTTTTCAACTACTCCTGGGCAGAGTAATCCTGGATAATGGGCCAGATTTTTCATTAATCTATTTAATGAATAAAGGGAGCTCTGCCTTTCTGATGGTGCTCAGGGCTCCCTCAGAAACCTTGGAAGCATACCATCATTCTGACAGTTCCTTCAGCATGCAAACCTATCAGAGCAAGGCAAAACGTGCCCCTGTTTCATAGCAGTCAGCTGCCACATACTGAACAGTCTGTGTCCTGACAGCTACTTTGATAACTACGTAAAGGTCAGTGTGAGATTAGAGTGCTGGGATAGGGTGCCCGGTGGGCTCGGTGACAGGTGTAGGGTGCCAGGTTAGTAAAGTGCAAGTTATCTAGATTGGCAGCTCCCGATCGGCAAAAATGCCAGTGGTTGGATGCTAGATAAGAAGGGGACCAGATGAGAAGGGGGCCAGATGAGAAGGGTGCTGAGGTCCCAGCTGGGGCAAGGGGCCAGCAGTGAGATGCCAGATAAGTAGGCAATCAAGTGCCAGGTGGGCAGGATACCAAGTGGAAAGCTGGTAGGATGCCAACTAGTCGGATTCCAGGGTACAAGGTATTTTGCTGCAGTACAATCAGCATGGGTCACGGTGGGGAGGAGAAATCAGGTCTGATGGTGGATGGGAGCAGTGAATGTCATGTCTGGGGCTTTTGGGTCTGCCCTTGTCATGCATGGGAGGTTGGGTCAGGCTGGTGAAGGGGAGTGGGAGGGAGAAGAGGTTGCGTCCTAGTTGGTAGGTTCGGTCGAATCCAACAGGACGATTTCAGGTCAGTGTTTGAAGGGTGGAAGAGGGCTGGGAGAGGCTAGTTAAGGGTGTGTGAGGTCAATATGGGGTCAGTTGAATATATATTCAGGAGTTAGACTATATATTTCCTATTCAAGCTTTCCCGAGTAACTGTATTACTTAATTTCATTGGAACTCTCTGAAATCTGTGATGTAACGGGAGGTGAATAAAGGTGTATGTGAGGGGGTTTTACCTGTGTTTCTGTAAGGATGTGTGAGTATATGCAGTGAGAACAATCCTTCCCTTTTTTGAGTTGCAACCCTCTAGCACTGAGGGCCAAAACTCCATACAGGTTCTCAATTATTTGCTGCAGCCCCATGCTAACTTGATGTTTCAGGTACAGGAATGCCCAGGTTCCACACGTGCACATGTTTGGAATCTCCCTCCAATTAAGTAGTAGTCATCCTTTCATTCTTACTACCTCACACCTCTCTACATTAAACTCCACATTGCCAAGTTTTTGCTTACTCACTCACCTTATTAATAGACAATAGGTGCAGGAGTAGACCATTCTGCCCTATCGATATACCCTTGCAAGATCTTTGTCCTCATCACAACGTGCCCTCTCATTTATTTTTGCATCATCAACAAAGTTGGATATATTACACTCTGTTGTTCCTCTAAGCTATTAATATTGTAAATAATTGAGATCCTAGAACTTATCCTCATCATATTTCATGAGTTACGTCTTGCCAATCTGAAAGAAATTCCTATCTTCTGTGTGTTAACCAATCCTCAATCAACCCAACTACATTACCCCTAATAGTGTGAGCCCTTTCATGTACAATAATCTTTTATGTAACTCCTTATCAAAAATCCAAATGCAATATGTTTACCAGTTCCCCTATATCAATTCCACTTGTTATATTCTCAAAGAACTCATAGAAAAGTGGCCAACCATGATTTCCCTCTCACAAATCCACGATGACTCTGTTCTGTTATATTAAGCATTTCTAAATACCCTGCATTCTCAATAAAGGATGCTAGCAATTTCTAATTTCCCAAATGACAGTTGTTAGACAAAGTGGCGTATAATTTCCTGCATTTCCTTCCTCCCTCCTTGACCAAGGGCATCAGATTGACAGTTTTCCAATCTGCTGGAACCCTCCTGGAATCCAACGAGTTCTGAATATTATGATGAATACCTTTATATTCTCTGCTGCAACTTCCTGTAAAACCTTTGGGCTCAGGCCATTAAGTCCTGGCAACTTAATTGTCTTTGGTCGCAATAGTCTGCCAAATGCTTAGTCCCTTGTAATAGAGGCAGCAAGAAGATTTTCCCTCCCATTAGCACCTTATTTATTTGTTATCCCTGGGATGTTTATAATCTCCTCCACCATGAAGAAAATGTTGGCTGAAATAACCTACCATTTCTCTGTTCTACAATATCACTTCCTCCCCAGGCCCCAGGCTTGCTATAGTTACTTTCTTTATGTTTCAATACTCACAGAAGCTTGTTCTTTTTTATTTCTCTCTTTTGTTTTGCAAATTTACTAACATATGCAATTCTTTCCTGCTTGTAAGCTTTTTTAAGACAATGCTTTTGGGTCCGAGGAGATTTCCAATCCTCTGGCCAATCACTAGTTTTCATAGGTTGCACACTCTCCTCGAGTATCTTTATTAAATACGGGTGGTTCATCCCTGCCCCTCTTTTTTGACCAAATTTTTTTTTATATGAGCATGATGAAACATCTGTCTAACTGTCTGACACTCTGCATGCATTCACTTTCCCATTCGTTCTATTTTCCCAGCAGTCTTCCTTCATACCTCAGTAATTGTCCTTATTTAAGTTGAGCACACTGGTTTGAGACCTAAATTGGTTTCTCTCAAACAAAATTTGAAATTCTACCATGTTCTGATCACTATCCACGTGAGAATCCTTACCTCCGAGATCTCAACTTCATCCTCTCTCATTACACATTACGAGACCTGATATAACTTGTTCATGGGTAGGTTTTGCAAAATTCTGCTCTAAGAAGCAATCCCTGAAACACTCCACACATTTGTCTTCCATGTTACTTTCGCTCAGCTAATTTGATCAGTCAATTTCCAGATAAAAATCACCCAGGGAAATTGTCCAACCTTTCTTACCCTTCCCTATTATTTCCTGATTTATACTTTATCCTTAACTCATCTACCATAACTCCCTGATGTATGCCCACAACCTCAAGTCTCCTCCTCCTCGGATGCTGCCTGACCTGCTGTGTTTTCCCAGCACCATGCTCTCGACGCTGATTTCCAGCATCTGCAGTCCTCCCTTTCTCCTACCACGACTCCCTGGTCTGGTACCATTGTTGCTGCAGGAAAGAGCATGGCCCATTCTCTGAATGTAGTGATGAGGGTAACCTAGCCTGACCATCCTAAACAGCAGAACTGATATCAGACTATTGCGTTGACTCACTCCCTTGCTGGGATGAAGACTGTCTCCCTTGGTCTGACGACTAGAGTTTGTGACGTGGCCATTTGGTTGATGCACATGCAGTGTGTTTGCTGTGTGCATGATATACATGTGAGATTAATGTAGCAAAGTGCTATACAGCAACACCATTCCCTTGACTGATCAGTGCTGCCATCTGTGACAGGCTTCCTGGCTTTCTGTCCATGCCTTTAATATCTGGCTGAGGGGACAAAGTTCTAACAGGCAACAAAAGGCTGAGATCCTGTCAAGGTCTCTGCGGCACAGAGTGAGTGAGTGCTGACAGCAACTCGAGATTAGATTCCCTAGAGTATGGAAACAGGCTCTTTGGCCCAACAAGCCCACACCGACCTTCCGAAGAGTAACCCACCCAGACCCATTCCCCTACCCTATACTTACCCCTGATTAACAGACCTAAAACTACAGGCAGTTTAGCACGGTCAATTCACCTGCCCTGGACACCTTTGGACTGTGAGAGGAAACCAGAGCACCCGGAGGCAACCCACGTAGAAGATGTGCAAATTCCACACAGACAGTTGCCTGAGGCAGGAATCGACCCAGGTCCCTGGTGCTGTGAGGCAGCAATGCTAACCACTGAGCCGCCATGCCACCCCACAGATGTACTGTGGCTCAGCGTGTGAGCTGGGTTCCCAACCACCCCAGTAAAGTATCCAAGCAGTAATGTTACAAAGAGAGCAAGCAGTGCACACCAACATTGTAAAAGGGACCCATATTGTCGAAGGACTGAAGGTATATCATGAGATTGGCTGGAGCCCATGGAGTGTGCTCTCAGATATTACAGAAAGCTGCTGGACACAGAGGTGTTGAAGAGCGAGTGAAGGGTACCCTCAGCAGAATGACACACCGCACATAGAGTCATCGAGATGTACAGCATGGAAACAGACCCTTTGGTCCAACCCATCCATGCCGACCAGATATCCCAACCCAATCTAGTCCCACCTGCCAACACCTGGCCCATATTCCTCCAAACCCTTCCTATTCATATACCCATCCAGATGCCTCTTAAATGTTGCCATTAAATGTCTCTGCCATTTCCTCTGGCAGCTCATTCCACATACATACCACCCTCTGCGTGAAAAAGTTGTCCCGTAGGTCTCTTTTATATCTTTCCCCGCTCACCCTAAACCTATGCCCTCTCGTTCTGGACTCCCATAAGACCATAAGACCATAAGACATAGGAGTGGAAGTAAGGCCATTCGGCCCATCGAGTCCACTCCGCCATTCAATCATGGCTGATGCGCATTTCAGCTCCACTTGCCAGCATTCTCCCCGTAGCCCTTAATTCCTCTAGACAACAAGAACCCAACCCCAGGGAAAAGACTTTGCCTATTTACCCTAACCATGCTCCTCATAATTTTGTAAACCTCTATAAGGTCACCCCTCAGCCTCCGACGCTCCAGGGAAAACAGCCCCAGCCTGTTCAGCCTCTCCCTATAGCTCAAATCCTCCAACCCTGGCAACATCCTTGTAAATCTTTTCTGAACCCTTTCAAGTTTCCCAACATCTTTCCAATAGGAAGGAGACCAGAATTGCATGCAATATTCCAACAGTGGCCTAACCAATGTCCTGTACAGCCACAACATGACCTCCCAACACCTATACTCAATATTCTGACCAATAAAGGAAAGCATACCAAATGCCTTCTTCACTAACCTATCTACCTGCGACTCCACTTTCAAGACCTCCAAACATCTCCAAACTCGGAGACCTCCATCTTGGCTTCCCCCTCTGGAACTGGATCCTCGGCTTCCAGACCCACAGACTGGATCAGCAAGAATAGGTGACAACACCTCCTCCACCATAATCCTCAACACAGGTGCCCCACAACACTGCATACTTACCCCCTTACTATACTCCTTATACAATCAGAGCTGGGTGGCCAAGTTCTGCCCCAACTCCATTCGCAAGTTTGCTGACGGCACCACTGTAGGGTGGATGTCAGACAACAGCCAAGACAGAATCGAGGAAAGAGATTGGGTGCTGGGTGGCATGGTGTAAAGACAGCAATCTCTTCATCAACATCAGCAAAACAAAGTAGCTGGTCATTGACTTCAGGAAGCAGAGTGGAGGGTGTGCCCCTGTCTATATCAATGGAGCTGAGATGGAGTTGGTTGGGAGCACCAAGTGCCTGGGATGATGATCACCTTATATCTGTTCTGTGCACCGACGTTGATGTGATGATCAAAAAGGCACAACAACATCTCCACTTCCTCAGGGGTCTTGGGAAATTCAGAATGTCCACAAGGACTCTTAGCAATTTTTACAGATGCAACACAAGAAGCAACCAATCCGAATGCATCACACACTGGTATGGCAACTACTCTTCCCAAGTTGGCAAGAAGCTACAGAAAATCATAAGGCACAGCCCAGTCCATCACACAAATCAGCCTCCCATCCATTGACTTCACGTGCACTTCCTGCTGCCTTGGGAAAGCAGCCAATATAACCAAAGACCCCTCCCACCCTCTTCTGTTGGGCAAAAGATGTAATGGTTTGAATGTACGTATGAACAGGTTCAAGAACAGCTTCTTCCCTGCTGTTATCAGATTGGCCTCTGAGATGTTAATTCTGACCTCTCTCTCTCTGCACCTTTTCTGAGGCTGTAACACTGTATTCTGCATTCTGTTTGTCTACCCTGATGTGCTTTGAATGGGATTATCTGCCTGTATAGCGCACAAAACAACACTTTTAACTATATTGTGGTAGAGCTATATAGCACAGAAACAGAACCTTTGGTCCAACCCATCCATTCTGACCAGATATTCTAAACTAATCTAGTCCCATTTGCTTGTACTTGGCCCATTTCCATCTAAACCCTTCCTAATCAGGTCACCAGTCCCCAGATGCCTTTTAAATGTTGTAATTGTACCAGCCTCCACCACCTTCTCTGGCAGCTCATTCCATACACACATCACCCACCCTCTGTGTGAAACATTTGCCCCTGAGGTCCCTTTCAAACCTTTCCCCTTTTACCCAAAACCCTTTAGTTTTGGACTCCTCTACCCCAGGGAAAAGACCTTGTCGATTTATCCTATCCATGATTTTACAAACCTCTATAAAGGTCACCCCTCAGCCTCCGACGCTCCAGGGAAAATAGCCCCAGCCTATTTAACCTCTCCCTATGGCTCAAACCTCCAACTCTGACAACATCCTTACAAATCTTTTCCGAACCCTTTCAAACTTAACAACATCCTTCCTATGGCTGGGAGACCAGAATTGAATGAAGTATTCCAAAAGCAGCCTAACCAATGTCCTGTACAGCAGCAACATGACCTCCCAACTCCTATATTCAACGCACTGACCAATAAAGGCATGTGTACAAAATGCCTTCTTCACTACCCTGTCTACCTGCAACTCCAATTTCAAGGAGCTATGAAACTGCACTCCAAGGTCCCTTTGTTCAGAAACACTCCCAAGGACCTTACCATTAAGTGTTTATGTCCTGCTGTGATTTACCTTTCCAAAATGTAGCATCTCAACAGCAATAAATCAATCAGTCAATCCCTGACTATAATGTGCCTGAGGTGTAGTCTGTGCAGACAGTACAGAGTCACCAAAGAGCACAACTGCACACTGAGGTGTAAGTAACAGCCGGAGCTGTTGAGAAACTGTGTCGAAAACAGAAGTATGACTCGAGATAGTCATGATGTGGAGGATCTGGTGCTGGACTGGGGTGGGCAAAGTTAACAATCACACAACACCAGGTTCTAGTCTAACAGGCTTATTTGGAAGTGCAAGTTTTCGAAGCACTGCTCCTCTGTCAGCTAGCTCATAGAGCAGGATCATAGGACACAGGATTTATAACAAAAGATCATTGTGTCATACATTGGTGCGATATATTGAACAAGCCTAGACTGCTGTTAAATCTTTCATCTTTTGGAATGGGTTGCAGGTTTTGATTCATCAGTATGTAAGTGCATATTAATATATTAATATATGTTAATGAATCATAACCTGCAAATTTGCATTTACAGAATTGTATTTGCAGATACATTATATTTTGTTCAAAAAGCACACAATCTGTCGGCAGTCAATATTTTTTTCTAATCCATGTAACATATTATTAGTTCCTACTTTGGTAATAGAACCAGTCTGACTCAAGATTGGGGTACAGACAACCTCACACCTTTAATGCATTGTCTGAGCTGAGATGTCACCTTTTTTTGAGAAAATCTTAAGTTATCTCGGGAATGTGACTTGAAAGAAGTTCTGGGATTTACAGGTTAATGTATCAATACCTGCAACCCATTCTAAAAGATGGAATACTTAACAGCAATCTAGGTTTGTTCAATATATCATATCAGTGTATGACACTGTGATCTTGTACTATAAATTCTGTGTCTTATGATCCTGCTCTACTAGCTACCTGACAGAGGAGCAGCGCTCCAAAAGCTTGTACTTCCAAGTAAACCTGTTAAACTACATAACCTGGTGTCATGTGATTCTTAACATAGTTAGTCAGTCAGACTAGGTCAGTAAGGGGGTAAAAACCCAGCTACAATCCGGCAGAGACGTTGCATTCCAGCTGTAATCTCAGTCTCTAAAGGAAAATGTTGAACCTATCTTGCATGTTGGGAAGCTAAAAAAAAAATTCAGAAAGTAAAGAATTGCTCACAGCTCAAATATCCGTTGTTGAGTCAGGAATACGCACCACATGATATATAGGCAAAATATTTCAGAAGGCATTTGACAAGATTAGATTACCTATAGTGTGGAAACAGGCCCTTCGGCCCAACAAGTCCACATCAACCCTCCGAAGAATAACCCACCACACTATATTTACCCCTGACTAATCCAACGGGCAATTTAGCTTGGCCAATTAACCTAACCTGTCCATCTTTGGAGTAAACCCACGCAGACAAGGGGAGAATGTGCAAACTCCACACAGACAGTTGCCCGAGGATGGGAATTGAACCCAGGTCCCTGGCGCGGTGAAGCAGCAGTGCCACCATGCTGCCCAATTAAAATGGACCGTTAAATTAAATATACCACAGTCGTTAGCATCAGAAGCAAAGTGAAGCATTTTAAATCAAAGGCGGAAAAAGATTTAAATGAGAAAAGTGATTTGGAGATGAGTGTGAGTTTAGAGTTGCTATTTTTGGGGAAGATGGCACAAATCATTCCAATAAGGAAGAAAAGGGTTCAAATGCTCCATATTCTTCAAGAGAGTGACCATTTTCCCAAGAAAAGCAGAAAGGGAGGAAATTCTGTAATTTACTTCCTAAGAACAGGAAGATTGTACTAATATTTCAGAAACAAAATAAGAAATATTTCACAGAATTTAAAAGCTTTGAAATATTTAAAAGGATTTTATAAGCTGTTTTAAAAGAATATTGCTACAGTACAAAATTTTAAAACTCTAAACAATTTTTAGAAAATACAAGTGCTTTATAAGGAAGTGAATTTTGGAGCTGGAAGCAAAGAATCACAAGGTAACAACCAGTAAATACAATTCAAAGCTTTATTCGAAGAATTTGCTACAGTCATAAAATGATGCAGAATTAAAAGAGACAAATATAAAGACAAAGGCTCCAAAGGCACTGGCCAGCTTCACAATAATTTCACAGAGAACAGTATTCTGAGTACAAGAGAATAAGATGATAGAACTGAAAACAGATCTGACAAAGAGTTATCTAGACTCAAAATGTTAGCTTGAGCTCTTTTTCATGCGTGCTGTATGACTTATGGTGATCTCCGGCATTTTTGTTTTTGGCACAGTTTCCAGTAATACCTGCAGTAATTTGCTGCTCCAAGATAATAGAACACCATCCTCCCAAGCAGACTCAACAGACCTGGTCCTCACAGAACACAACAGTGGAATTCATGGAGAAAAATGTTTTCAGGATAGACTTGTCTTAGAGTTGAATACTAAATCAGAAGCAAAGCAAGTTAATATGCCACTAATCGCCAAAAAATACAAGATAGAGGCACTTGATGATGTTATAATAGCTTTTGACACTCACGATAACAAGAACAAATAAACTTCTGGAAGAGACAAGATTTATCTGAAGAATTCACCTTCCAGGAGAAACTATTGACAATTTCAGTAATGACTTCGACAAATTAATCAAAACCTATAAATATGTAATCAGAGTTCTTAAGAGACAGAATTGCTGTTGAAATCTTTGATTATCTTTATCAGATCTTTCACACTCCAAGAAAGTTTAGCTTTGGAAAAAAAACTATTCGATTTATGTTAAAGTCATAGAATCATAGCAATGTACAGCTTGGAAACAGACCCTTCGGTCCAACACATCCATACCAACCAGATGTCCTAAATTAATCCAGTCCCATTGTCCAATACCCGGCCCATATCCCTCCAAACCCTTCCTATTCATATACCCATCCAGCTGCCTTTTAAATGGTGTAATTGTACCAGCCTCCATCACTTCCTCTGGCAGCTCATTCCATACAGATACCACCCTCTGCGTGAAAAAGTTGCCCCTTAGGTCCATTTTGAATCTTGCCCCTCTCACCTCAAACCTATGCCCTCCAGTTTTGCACACCCTACCCGGGGAAAAGACCTTGTCTATTTATCCCATCGTTATTTTATAAACCTCTATAAGGTCACCCCTCAGCCTCTGATGCTCCAGGGAAAATAGCCCCAGCCTATTCAGACTCTCCCTATAGCTCAAATCCTCCAATCCTGCCAATGTCCTCGTGAATCTTATCTGAATCCTTTCAAGTTTCACAACAATCTTTCTATAGCAAAGAGGCCAGAATTGCACACAATGTTCCAAAAGTGGCCTAACCAATGTCCTATACAGCCACAACATGACCTCTGAACTCCTGTACTCAATACTTTGATCAAGAAAGAAAAGCATACTAAAGATCTTCTTCATTATCCTATCAACCTGAGACTCCACTTTCAAGAAACTATGATCCTGCACTCCAAGATGTCTTTGTTCAGCAATACTCCCTAGGACCTTACCGTTGTGTGTATCAGTCATGTCCTGATTTGCCTTTCCAAAATGCAGCAACTCCATCTGCCACTCCTCAGCCCATTGGCCCATCTAATGAATATCCCATTGTAATCTGAGGTAACCTTCTTCGCTGTCCACTGCACGACCAATTTTGGTGTCATCTGCAAACTTATTAATTATACCTCCTGTGTTTAAATCCAAATCATTTATATAAATGATGAAAAGTAGTGAATGCAGCACTGATCCTTTTGGCACACCACTAGTCACAGGCCTCCAGTCTGAAAAACAACTCTCCACCACCACCCTCTGTCTTCTACCTTCAAGCCAGTTCTGTATTCAAATGGCTAGTTGAAAAACTGAAGTCTCTGAGCATTAGTCTGATGTAGGTGTCCTTCTTCTCCAGGTAGGTGAGGGCCAGATGGAGGGTGGTGGAAATGGCATCACTTGTTGAGTGGTTTGGTCAATATGTGAACTGCAGGGTGCCCAGTGAGGGGAGCAGCAGGGTCTTAATATGCCTCATGATGAGCGTCTTGAAACATTCCATTATGATGGGTGTTAGTGCAATGGGCGCTAGTTGTTGAGACAGGACGCTGAAGACTTCTTTGGCACGGGGACAATGGCAGTCGTCTTGAAGCATATTGGAACTTTGGCGCAGCTCAGGGAGATGTTGAAGATGTCAGTGGGAACGTCCACCAGTGCGTCAGAGCATCCTCTGAACCCCTCTGCCTTCCGTGGATTGACACTGCATAGCATTTTCCTCATGTCAGCCATGGTAAGACACAGCATCTGGTCTTTGGGTGGGGGTGACAGGGAACCTCTCACTACCATCTCATTTCATGCCTCAAGCTGTTCAACTCATTGGGAGGCATTACCAGCACAAGCAGGCGATGGCCCTATGGTTGGTGATGGCCCGGATGCCCTTCCACATGCTCCGCCTATCGCTGCTGTCCTGAAAGTGGCTGTGTATTCTCTGTGCATCTGCACGCTTTGACTCTTTGATGGCCTGGGTCAGGTTGGCCCTCGCTGTTGTTAGAGTCGCCTTGTCATATACTCTGAAGGCAGAATCTTGGGTCCTCTGCAGCGCACACACCTTTATGGTTATCCACAGCTTCTGGTTGGGATGAGTAAGTGATGGTCTTGGTCACAATAACCTTGTCAATACATTAGATTCCCTACAGTGTGGAAACCAGTCCACACCAACCGTCCAAAGAGTAACCCACCTCCTCTGACTAATGCACCTAACACTATGCAAGGTTTGTGAAGGTTTGTAGCTCAGGTTGAGATTTAGGGTGTAGGTTTGCTCACTGAGCTGTAGGTTTGATATCCAGACATTTCATTACCTGGCTAGGTAACATCATCAGTGGTGACCTCCAAGTGAAGCGAAGCTTCTATTTATATCTTTCTCCTGGATGGGGTTCCTGGGGTTTGTGGTGATGTCATTTCCTGTTTGTTTTCTGAGGGGTTGATAGATGGTATCTCGATCTGTGTGTTTGTTTATGGCGTTGTTGTTGGAGTGCCAGGCCTCTAGGAATTCTCTGGCATGTCTTTGCTTCGCCTGTCCCAGGATAGATGTGTTGTCCCAGTCGAATTGGTGATTTTTTTCCTCTGTGTGTAGGGCTATGTGGGAGAGAGGGTCGTGTCTTTTTGTGGCTAGCTGGTGTTCGTGTATCCTGGTGGCTAACTTTCTTCCTGTTTCTCCTACGTAGTGTTTGTGGCAGTCCTTGCATGGAATTTTGTAGATGATGTTAGTTTTGTCCATGGGTTGTACTGAATCTTTTAAGTTTGTTAGTTTTTGTTTGAGAGTGTTGGTGGGTTTGTGTGCTACGAGGATCCCGAGTGGTCTTAGTAGACTGGCTGTCATTTCTGAAACTTCTTTGATGTATGGTAAGGTGGTTAGGGTTTCTGGCTGTGTTTGGTCTACTTGTCGTGGTTTGTTCCTGAGGAATCTGCGCACTGTGTTTTTTGAGTATCCGTTCTTCTTGAATATGTTGTATAGGTGGTTCTCCGCTGTTTTCCGAAGTTCATCTGTGCTGCAGTGTGTGGTGGCTCGTTGGAATAGTGTTCTGATACAGCTTCATTTGTGTGTGTTGGGATGGTTGCTGGTGTAGTTAAGTATTTGGTCAGTGTTTGTCAGTTTTCTGTATACGCAGGTTTGTAGTTCTCTGTTGTCTGTTCTTTCGACTGTGACATCCAGGAATGCGAGTTTGTTATTGGTTTCTTCCTCCTTGGTGAACTTTATGCCTGTGAGGGTGTTGTTGATGATGTTAAATGTCTCTTCTATCTTGTTTCATTTTGTGATGACAAAGGTGTCATCTACGTAGTGGGCCCAGATTTTTGGTTTGATGGTCGGTAGGGCTGTTAGTTCTAGTCTTTACATTACCACTTCTGCTATGAATCCTGATAGCGGAGATCCCATGGGTGTGCCGTTGGTTTGTTTGTAGACTATGTTGTTGAAAGTGAAGTGGGTGGTGAGGCACAGGTCCACTAGCTTCATGATATTTTCGTTGGTAATGTGATTGATGGTGGTTGGGGGTGTGTGTGATGGTCTCTTCTAAAAGTGTGGTAAGTGTTTCCTTTGCCAGGTCCATGTTGATGGAGGTGACCAGTGCTGTTACGTCAAATGAGATCATTGCTTGGTCTTCTTCTATTTTGGTGGTTTTGATGATTTTTAGGAATTCCTGGGTGGAGTGGATGGAGTGCTGTGACTCTTCTACTAGGTATTTCAGTCTTGTGTGTAGTTCTTTGGCCAGTCTGTAAGTTGGTGTTCCGGGTAGTGAGACTATGGGTCTGAGGGGGGGCTCCTGGTTTATGGATTTTTGGTAGTCCGTAGAATTGTGGGATGTTGGTTCTGTCAGGTTTCATTTTCTGGAATTCCGTCTTGTTTAATTGTCCGGAATTGTGTAATTTTCTTTGGAGATATGTAATTTTGTTTCCTAGTTGTGGGGTTGGGTCTAGCGCCACCTGTTGGTAGGTGTTGGTGTCTGTGAGTAGTGCATTGGCTTTCTCTGTGTAGTCCCTGCTGTTCAGGATGACTGTGAGCCGACCTTTGTCTGCAGGTAATAGAATGATGTTTTTGTCTTTTTTGAGGTTTTCTAGGGCTTTCTTTTCTTGTGTGTTCAGTTTGTTTCCTTCCCTCTTTCGGCTCAGAGTAGGTGTGACTGTCTGTCTGTTCGTTGTGTTTCTTCCGTGAGTTTGTTGAAGCTAGTGGACCTGTGCCTCACCACCTACTTCACCTTCAACAACATAATCTACAAACAAACCAACAGCACACCCATGGGATCTCCACTATCAGGATTCATAGCAGAAGCAGTAATGCAAAGACTAGAACAAACAGCCCTACCAACCATCAAACCAAAAATCTGGGTCCGCTACATAGATGACACCTTTGTCATCACAAAATGAAAGAAGATAGAAGAGACATTTAACATCATCAACAACACCCTCACAGGCATAAAGTTCACCAAGGAGGAAGAAACCGACAACAAACTCGCATTCCTGGATGTCACAGTCGAAAGAAAGGACAACGGAGAACTACAAACCTGCGTATACAGAAAACTGACAAACACTGACCAAATACTTAACTGCACCAGCAACCATCCCAACACACACAAACGAAGCTGTATCAGAACACTATTCCAATGAGCCACCACACACTGCAGCACAGACGAACTTCAGAAAACAGAGGAGAACCACCTTATACAACGTATTCAAGAAGAACATATTCTCAAAAAATACAGTGCGCAGATTCCTCAAGAACCACGACAAGCAGACCAAACACAGCCAGAAACCCTAACCACCTTACCATACATCAAAGAAGTTTCAGAAATGACAGCCAGACTACTGAGACCTCTCGGAATCCTAGTAGCGCACAAACCCACCAACACTCTCAAACAAAAACTAACAAACTTAAAAGACCCAGTACAACCCATGGACAAAACCAATGTCATCTACAAAATTCCATGCAAGGACTGCCACAAACACTATGTAGGACAAACAGTAAGAAAGTTGTCCACCAAGATACATGAACACCGGCTAGCCACAAAAAGACATGACTCTCTCTCCCTCATAGCCCTACACACGGAGGAAAAAAACCACCATTTCAACTGGGACAATACTTCTATCCTGGGACAAGCAAAGACATGCCAGAGGATTCCTAGAGGCCTGGCACTCCAACCACAAGACCATAAACAAACACATAGATCTAGATACCATCTATCAACCCCTCAGAAAACGAACAGGAAATTACATCACCACAAACCCCAGGAGCCCCCATCCAGGAGAAGGATATAAATAGAAAACAGGAGACAACAGCTTCGCTTCACTTGGAGGTCACCACTGATGATGTTACCGAGCCAGGTAATGAAACGTCTGGATATCAAACCTACAGCTCAGTGAGCAAACCTACACCCTAAGCCTAACACTATGGACAATTTAGCATAACCAATTCACCTGACCTTTGGACTGTGGGAGGGAACCGGAGCACCCAGAGGAAACACACACAGACACTGGGAGAATGTGCAAACTCCACACAGTCAGTCGCCCGAGGCTGGAATATGAACCTGGGACCGTGGCACTGTGAGGCAGCAGTGCTAACCACTGTGCCACCGTGCCGCCTTGACTTCCTAATGTAGCAAAGCACTGACACCGTGTACTTTTCTAAATTGATGGCATTGCCATTGGTTAGAACCGTCCTGAAGAGTGGAAATGGCTGCTGCTGACCAGGTTTCCACCTGCTTCCAAATCCGTTTGACATGTCTGAGCGGTCTGTGTGCTGGGATTAGCACAACAGATGTGGTCTGAGCAGCCGGGGGGGCTCTGCCCTGTATGTGTTGAGATGTTTGTGTGAACCGGATCCAGTGTGTTCTCCCCTCTCATCGCGAAGTCCACATGCTGATGGAATTTAGGGAGCACATGGTTGAAGTCTCCAGCAACAATAAACAGGCCATCAGGATGTGCATTCTGCAGTTCACTAATAGCCCCATAGAGTTCAGAATGCTTCCTTAGCATGAGCACTGGGAGGAATATACACCCCAATTATAAGGACGGAGGTGTTGAGTAGACACACAGAGCCCCACCCTGTGCCTTACTGCACAGAGCTGCATTTCTGTCGGTGAAACAAGGTGAGCCCATCTAGCTGGATGGTGTTGACTAGAACTCCATCGCTGAGCCATGTTTCTGTGAAAGCAAGGATGCAGCACTGTCTGAACTCATGCCGAGACACCTGCCACAGTCGGATGTTGTCCAGGGAGCAGAGATTGGAGAGCAGAGTGGATGGGAGAGCTAGTCAGCTAGGGTTTGTTTTAAGCCTAGCATGAACTCCTGCACCGTTACCATGCGTCCACCCCCTCGCACACCGCTTCTGATGTCTCAACACCCAGCTACTGGCATCAGGCAAGGCTGAACACCGGGGGCCTGGTCTCTGCAGCAAACTGAGAACTGGTCCACCCTCATGCACCTCCACCTCCTCGCACACAGTTTTTGACGTCTCAAGACTCGGTCCCCGGCATCAAGAGAGGCCGAGGACTGGGCGGGGGGGGGCCTGGTCTCCGCAGCAAACCAAGATTGTGTAACTCCTTCAGCCGCTCTCTTTTCGGGTACATTTTCAGTTGGTTCCTGGACTGTAACAGTGTCTGCAAACACCAGGTTTCCTGTCTCTCCTGATCCTCCTGGAATTAAGTAGCTCTCGGTCAGGAGAGGCCACTGTGAGCTGCTGCTACTCAACCATCTTGTAGGGGAATAGCCCACTGGAGAGGGGAGAGAGCTGAGCTGGGTGGTGGCAAGTTCAACATTTGGCCCCTGATCCCTGATGAAGAGAGATTCCTAGCATGTGTCAAAAATGGCTGGGATCAATCCTGTGGAGAGACACGAAAACGCCCCATGTCCTGGCAACCAAGGAAGAAGTATTGTTTGTTCTTGGGCTACTCTCCCTGTGCCATCACTGTGAACGTATTCCTGTTATGCCAGAACTGTTACCCCTTGGTTATGATGCACTTTCTCTTTTGTCACCTGTAGACATCAGTGACGTCAACACAATCTTGGTAGTCAAGAGGCTGAGCTGAAAATGTGTTGCTGGAAAAGCGCAGCAGGTCAGGCAGCATCCAAGGAACCAGGAGAATCAACGTTTCGGGCATAAGCCCTTCTTCAGGAAAGATTCCTGAAGAAGCACTTATGCCCGAAACGTCGATTCTCCTGGTTCCTTGGATGCTGCCTGACCTGCTGCGCTTTTCCAGCAACACGTCGATTCTCCTGGTTCCTTGGATGCTGCCTGACCTGCTGCGCTTTTCCAGCAACACAGTTTCAGCTCTGATCTCCAGCATCTGCAGTCCTCACTTTCTCCAGTCAAGAGGCTGAGGAAGAAAGCATGGATGCCGCAGTCTCCTGCATCCTTCACCAACTCTGATACTGACATCTTGATGGGTATTTTAACTAGATTAGAGTCAGGAGCCCAGGATGGTGAACACCTCACTGCCACATCTCCACAGCTGGCTGAGAAAGAAATGCCCCAAGCAGCTGGCACTTGGAGGACTACCAGAGACCAGGCACCCACAAGGGCCCTGTGGTGTTGGCCAATTGTGGCTCCGTTGAAATGGACTGGCAGACATAGGGGCAGCAGGCAGGTTTCTGAGGCACTGACATGACCATTGCAGAATGGCAGCAAAGCAGGTAAGACTCTGTTGCCTTAGGGGTGCCAGTGTCTGGCTGCCTCTATGGACAGGTTGGCAGCTGCAGTGGAGAGTCAGATCTAGCACACCGATGGACCAAGACCTGTACTCCATCGCTCTCATTAGTTCTCAGAAGCAACAGCAGGACAACTGGGGGTGAGGGCCCTTGTCCTCTCTCCGGATACCCTTTCTTGATAAGGACTTAGCATGGCGTCAACATGGACACAGCTAGAGGAGGAATCACATACAGATGCTCCAGAAGTCTTAGAACATTGTGGAGGTGACCAGGTCACAATCAGCCTGGGGATTGTCCAAGGCCAATGGGTTCCAGTATACAGCAGCTTCTGTCCACTCCAGCTACAGACTCTCAGACGCATAGTGGCAGAGAAATGAGGACCATCTGAATTCACTGGTGACAGTTCATTGTAAATACATGATCATATTGGTTAAAAACGTTCACTTTTCTTAAGAAACTGTGTAAGCAAATGTTGGTCTGGTCACAACTACAAACCTTGAAGATACAAAAACGAGTCACCCTTGGCATTATGGGAGACTCGATGGACCAAGGTGTGAGGTGAGCAGCTCCTCCATTAAATGCATGCTCTGGGAACTTGGAAGGTGATTACTACCTTGGCAACTGAGGTGAATCTTACAGCCATGAGTGGGATTGATTCCTGATTCTGCGTGATTCGGTCAAGAGTACTTGGAATCAGGATTTGGCCTTCACACAATATGTTAACGTCTAAAGGTCACATGCAGCATTGTAGTGCTCATAGGTGTCCTTCAGGCACATCACATGGGTGTTCATGTTGCCATTCAAAATTGTTCAAAATTTAACTCCTCTCCCTCAGAGAATGAAGCACATGTGCAGTCAGGTAACTGCTCTGCCTTTCATGTCAGGAATTATCACAGTCTACTTTTGCACAGGAATGCCACACATGGACACCAGTCTGGGGGAGCTCTGTCACTGACAATTCAACAAGCTCACTTCATATTGGAGAATACTCACAGGAAGAGGAGATTCTAAAACCCTATAGGCCATCGTTTGATGCCACACTAAAACAGCAGTTTGAGAAATTTATACAATTTACATGGTGGCGATCATCTGTTAGTGCCCAACAAGACTTCCAGACTTACAGCTGTGATCCCTTGCACCAAAGGGTGCAAGCGCCTAGAAATGACTGCTGGTGAAGTCGGTGGACAGTCACAGGCACATTTGTGTGAAAATGCTGGTGTGCACCTGAACAGACCACAGCTAGGTGATTTTAAATGGATTAATAACTCTGTTAAGTGTGATACAAGAATTATTTTATGAAGACTTTACAAAATAAGATCGGGAATAACTAACAATGACTATTGAGCCCAGCCTTCAGAATTCTGCCTACCTGTCCTTGACGATAAAGAATCCTTTTGAAAAACCTACAATCTGGCTGACTATCTGAATATTTTTCACAGCTCTATAGCTTCTTTAAGATCGATACTGTACAGTCTCTAAGCCAAATCCTTTTATATCTTCTTATTTTGTGTTTGTGAGAAAGAACATTTGGCAAGCATATAAAAATAAAATAAGTAAATTGAGTCGAGTTAACTGAGACATCAAGGGTCAGAGTGAAGTAAATAGGGCTACATGGATTGAGCTGGAGGAGGTTAGCACACATATATGAAATAGATCTCACATCGGTGAATTATAGGCTGGGTTGCCTTGGGAGTTAGATATTGGATTTTATGAAGGAGCAATAGTTAATGTATTTAGCATTTTGGCTCCTGGCTGAGAGCACAGGTAATTCAATTATACACAGCTCTAGGGACCAACTGTAACAGCAAAGAGACAGATTACTCAGGCAGGTGATTACTGAATGGAATCAAGAGATTTTGTGCTGCTTTGTTGCACCATTGGGTAAGTTTGGGAAAAAAAAATGAAACCTGCAGTGGAACTTAGAGGTGAAATGTAAATGTCAAATTACAGACTCTTCAATTACATCTTCAAAAGAGATGCTGAGACTGAAACAAACCTGCAATTAACGTAAAACTTAGTGATTAATTAAAATCATTAAATGAGTGAACATGTTCCGAATTAATGAATGTAAATCTCAATGTAATGATTAATTAAACATATACAAGTGCCTTAACCTTAAATTAGTAATTTATTTCATCTCTACTCGAAACATCTTATTTTTGATCAGGGTTAAATTTGATTTGAAAATTAAACTGCCAGTCCTGAGTTTGACATAGAATTGAGAGAGTTACTAACACCTCACTTTTCTAAAGATGGTTGATTAGGCCAATATGCACAGAATTGAAATACCTTTTAAGGTACTTCTGGAAGAAAATAATTATCTGCCAGTAACCTACTTATGGCAAATTTCTGCTTGTGAAGCTGCTTTACCCCAAAACGAACAAGAGAACCACAGTGCAATCTGACCAGCATCCTGTCCGTTCTGCGTATTGTGCTAAATTACCTGCTAGTGGTTCTTTCTGTGGTAGTGTTTCATTATGGAGTCAAATTTGATGTTGGTAGCAGATATTGGGAAACCAATTAGCTTCCTATTTCCAGACCTGTTTCAGCCCATCTCCCTCAATTAAAAGCCAACATGGATTTCACCAGTTGGGAAGCAATCTGCCACAGGTAGTTTGTTCAGTTGTTTTACTGCTGTTCAATTAGCAAGCTGTGGTGATTAATGAGCAGAGAGGTATAATGAGTAATGTGGCTCACATACTGAGCCACCAGCACTTGCAGCGTAGTGGGGCTTGTGTGCAATGATGTGCTTTTACTGGAATAGACAAGGCCAGCTCACTTATGGTACTGCCTGGTAATTTCGGCTGGTTTCTCATGGTGCACTGCGAGTGCGAGAGCAGCAGCAACCAGTTAAAGGGGAAGGAGGTCTGTAATCTGATAGACTTCTTACAGGTGGTGGCCTCCAAAAAGGGAGTGGAACAGAATAAGGGCAGCAAGGTGACAAGACCTCCTGCTTTTGTCATTGCATCTTTAACATTAAGGAAGGATATTATTACATTGGAGAGAGTTCAGAAAAGATGTACCAGGATGTTATTGGGACTGGAGAGTTCGAGTCACAAGGAGAGGCTGGATAGGCTGGGTCCTTTTTCCCTGGAGCACCGGAGGTTGAGGGGTGACCTTATAGAGGTTTATAAAATCATGAGGAGCATAGATAGGGTAAATAGACAAAGTCTTTTCCCTAACGTGTGAGAGTTCAAAACTACAGGGCATATTTTTAAGATGAGAGGAAAAAGATTTAAAAGGGACCTGAGGGGCAATTTTTTCACACAGAGGGTGGTTCGTATATGGACTGAACTGCCAGAGGAAGTGGTAGATGCAGATACAGTTACAACATTAAAAAACCATTTGGACAGGTACATGAATAAGAACATTTCAGAGGGATATAGACCAAATTCAGGCAAGTGGAACTAATTTAGTTTGGAAAACTTCGATGGCATTGATGAGTTGGATGGAAGAATCTGTTTCCATGTTGGATGACTCCATGAGTCAAAAAGTGTGGTGCTGGAAAAGCACAGTCAGCCAGGCAGCATCCGAAGAGCAGGAGAGTTGATGGTTCAAGCATGAGCTCCTCATTATGGCCCTTCTCCTGCTCCTTGGATGCTGCCTGACCTGCTGCGCTTTTCCAGTACCACGCTTTTTGATCTCCAGCATCTGCAGTCCTCACTTTCTCCCTTGGGTGACTCTGTGACTCTACAACTTCTATTTTAATGTTCTACTTGATATTGTCATAACTGTACCTGATAGCCCTTCTGGAATTGGGGAGTTGCAGGCCATCTGATCTCATCACATTTTCTGCCTTTTTTTTTTCAACAGGCAGAGAGAAATGTGATTTAACATCTCACGTAAGAGATAGTACCTTAGACAATGCAGCACTCCTGGAGTACTGCAATGCGATGTCAGCCTCGCTGACATTATCAAGACTTTGTTCAGGGGATGCAGGTGTAATTGTTAAATTAGCATTCATGGCTCATCCTTCATTGCCCTCGAAAAGATATTTATGAGATGTTTCTTGAACTGCTGTAGTCCATGGGTTTAGAGACACCAACAATATTCTTAGGCAGGGAGTTACAAGAACTTGCCCCAGTAACAGTAAAGGAGTGACAATGTAGTTACAAGTCTGGACACTGTATGGATTGGAGGGTAATTTACAGGCAGTGGTGTTCCCATGTAACTGCCATCCTTGTCCTTCTAGATAGTCTTGGGTATGGAAGGTGTTGTCAGAGGACCCTTGGTGAACTATTGTAGTGCATCTTGTAAACATATCCATTCACCCTAATATTCCAGTAATAATACCATTGTTTTATACTCCAGAACTAACCAGGTTCTTAGCCAAGCTGTTCCAGTACAGCTACGATACTGACATATCTCCAACAATGTGGAACCTTGCTTGTATATGTCCAGCACACAAAAAGCTAGATAAATCCAACAAGACTAAAATTATCCTGTTAGTCTACTCTACATCAAAGTGATGCAAGGGATTATCAATGGTGCTAACAAGCAGCTTTTGCAAAGGAATGGCCTTCTCACTGATGTAATGCAACCTGTGAGGGTATATATGCTGCCACTGTGCACCTGAGGTAAATGGACTGAACGTCAAAGATGGTCGATGTAATGCTAATCAAATGGGCTGCTTTTTCCTGGATGCTGTCAAGCTTCTCGAGTGTTGTTGGAGCTGTGCCTCCAGGTAAGTGAAGAATATTCCATCACACACCTCACTTGTGCCTTGTAGATACTGGACAGACTTTGGGGAGTCAGGAGATGAGTTACTCACTGCATGTTTCCTTGCCTCTAACCTGTCCACAGTATTTATAAGGCTAGTCCAGGTGAATTTCTGGTCATTGGTAATTCCCCAGGATGTTGACATTGGGGGATTTAGCAATGATAATGCCATTGAATATCAAGGGACAATGGTTGAGGAGTTGTGAATCATGCTGAACTGATGAATATTTCCATTTCTGACCTTATGATGGAGGGGACATTATTGATGAAGCTGCTGAAGATGGTTGGGCCTAGGACACTACGCTGAGGAACCCCTGCACAGATGTCCTTGAGCTGAGATGACTGACCTCCAACAACCATGACCATCTTCCTATGTGTCAGGTACAATTCCCACCAACAGTGAGTTTGCCCCCTGATACCCATTGATTCCAGCTTTGCAAGTGTTCCTTGATGCCACACTTGGTCAAATGCAGCCTTGATATCAAGGACAGCCAATCTCACCACATCTCTGGATCCCAGCTCTTGGGTCCATGTTTGGACCGAGTCTGTAATAAAGTCAGGAGCTGAGTGGCCCTAATGCAACACAACTTGAGCTTCAGTGAGTGGGTTATTCCTTTGCAAGTGCTGCTTGATGGCACTTGGTAAACCTTTCCATCATTTTGATGATGATGAACGGTTGACTGTTTGGATGGGATTGGGCAGGATGGATTTGTCCTACATTTTGTGTACAGGACATAGGTGAGCAATCTTCCACATTGTTGTATGGATGCCCTCATTGCAGGGGCCTTGAAAAACTTGGCTAGGGGCTTGGCAGTTCTGGATACAAAGCTTTGATACTATAACTAACTGTTCTCAAGGCCCTTGGCCTTCTGTCACATCTTGTGCTTTCAGTTATGTCTTGATGTCACATGGAGTGATGCGAATTGGTTGAAGACTGGCATCTGTGATGCTATGATCTCAGGAGGATGCTGAGATGGATCACTGAAATAAAAACTGAAAGAACTGCGGATGCTGTAAATCAAAAACAAAAACAGAAGTTTTTGGAAAAGCTCAGCAGGTCTGGCAGCAACTGTGGAGAGAAATCAGAGTTAACGTTTTGGGTCCAGTGACCCTTCCTCGGAATGAGATGGATCACTTACCTGGCAATTCATGCAGAAGGTGGAAGCAAATACTTTACCTTGTGTTTTGTCCTGATGTGCTGGGATTTCCTGTCATTGAGGATAGGGACATTAAAGACGTTTCTACCTTGTTGTTGTTTAATTCTCCAGCGCCATTCACAATGAGATGTGCCAGGGCTGCTAAGTTTCAATCTGGTTTGTTGGTTTTGTGATTGCAGGGCCTTGTTTCTTACGAGTTGCTTCTGCTGACTGGCAGACAAGTATTCCTGTGTTGTAGCTTCACTACACTGACAGCTCGTTTTTCATTGTGCTGTAATGCTCTCCTGTACTCATCGAACCAAGGTTGATCTGCTGGCTTGATGCTAATGGTAGAGTGGGGAATATACCAGGCAGATTGTGCTGGAATATAATTCTGCTGCTGCTGGGCCAGACCACCTCATGGATGCTCAGCCTTGAGTTGCTGGGTCTGGTTGAAGTAGATCCATTTCGCTCCTTAATAGTGCCATACAATGTGATAGAGGAATTGTTCAATGTGAAGACAGGGCTTGTTCTCCACAAGGACTGGCTGATTGTCCCTCTGACTGATATTGATCATGATTACATCCAAGAAGGTAGATTGGCGATGAGGAGTTAACGTAGATTGGTCCCTCTTGTTGGTTCCCTCAGTACTTGCTGCAGACCCAGACAAACAGGTTTGTTCTTTCAGACTTGGCCAACTCAGTCACTGCCTTTGCTTTTAAGTTCCCCATCCAGAGCGGGATGTGGAGGTAGTTTAGGGTTAAGTAGATGGTAATCAGCAGGAGGTTTCTGTGGCTGGTGTATCCTGATACCATGAGATTACATACGTTCTGGTCAGTGTTGAGAGCAACTCCCTCCTGATTGTATACCCACTGTACCACCACCTGCGCTCTACTTGTCTTGCTGTTGGAACAGGACATTCCCAGCCAGGATGACAGTGTTGGCTGGATTATTGTCTGGAAGATGTGATTCCATGAGTATGAATATGGCTATGTGAGACTGTTGCTTGACTAGCCTGTGAGGCCTTCACCTCATCTTGGCTACTGGGAGTGGGGTGGAGAAATGAGGCTCAAAGAGAACTGAGCAGGGCAAACTGCTCAATGAGTGAAGAGCTGTCAAAAAATGGGAGGGTTCAGGCAATCCAAAATAAGTGACAATTGCAGAGGGTCTGCCCACAATTGTCTAATCCACCTCAGGTATTGGGATTGAGAGGATTACAAATGTTCCAGACCCTATTTAAAAAAGGGGAAAGAGTATACCGTAAATGATCACTCATCAGAATACTCTATATCGTACAGTAATCCACTCATTGATGTGGTACCAGACATTACTATCCCTTTTTACATACACACTATATCATTGACCCATCAGGACCATTCTATAGAGCTATAAATTACTCACCCATTAGGGCCCTTTATGTGACACATCAAATCATTGACATATCAGTGCCCTTCATATAGTAAATTAATTTCAATGGTTCTTAATACAATACATGTACAGTGAATCGCTGACCCATCAAGACCTTGTTTATGGGGCAGTAAATCACCAACCTCACATTCTAATAGTTTAACATCTTCGCATGTTAACTTACCTGTACGGCTTTATTCAGAAAACGAGTGGAGATACTGATCTAACCTCTGCCTTTACTGTCGACAGGCTGAATGGGAATTTGAAGGAGGTACAGCAGGTCGCAGCAGAGAGGGACTGACAGTGGCTTGTATTCGGCTACATGCCACTGAAAAGTCTGTTTTCTATGTCAAATGTTACATCAGGATTTTTCGAAGAGTGTGCATTTTCAACTGCATTTTTATTACTGAAATACGCTGTCAGCTTTTATGTTGATGTTAGTCTGGTCTTCTGTTTAGGAGAATGGTTTATAATGAAGAAGATTGCTCGACTAAAATTATGCTGACTGGAAATTTATGAAATTGCCAGTAAGTTCCACTACATTACGCTGTGTTGGCCAACGACAGATTCTCAACAGTGAATATAGAATTCCTGATAGCTTTTCCTTCTGTAATTTTCCAATTATTTCCAAAACTAAATGTTGGAGGGAAAATGCTGTTTTAATTGAAACCTATCAAACCTACTCATCCACTGTGAATTTTTTCAAGTTAAGCTTCTTGTCTCATTGGTAAGAGGTTTTGATTAACCATCTAGGGGGGAAGGACCTCACTCCAGTAACCAGGATACTGCCATTGTGAGACTGTCTGCCAAGTTTGCTCTGATTAGAGACAAAAAGACTGCAGATGCTGGACTCCAAGGTAGACAAGCAGGAGGTTGGACGATCACAGCAAGCCAGGCAGCACCAGGAGGTGGAGAAGTCGACGTTTCAGGTGTAACCCTTCTTCAAACTTGCTCTGATAACAGCAGTGATCATACAACAAAGTAACTCAGTTGGCTAGATTTTAAACCCAGCCCAGTGCCAGGTCAGCATATAAGCTATAACATGTGAGCAGTCCAAACCTTCTCTCACACTTTGGACCCAATTAGTGACTCCTTAAGAACCCCAGCAGCAGACAGTAGAAGATAGGCGAGAGTGAGATGGCTGCATTTTCTTAATGAAAGGACAGGAAGGTGAGGGAGCCATATCCTTTCAGTACTGCCCAGTGTGTATCAAGGGGGCTGGCCCCTACCAAAGATTATACTCTATGTTCCACTTACATCCCCCTTGTTTTCCCTTGGATTGTCCCTCCCTGCCCATGGTGCACCAGGGTTTTGGGATGCTCTGAGAAATATGATAGAAGGGAGATGATGGCCTAATGATATTATCACCAGACGAGTAACCTGGAGATCCGGGTAGTATTCTGAGGACCTGGGGTCAAATTGCCCCACAGAAGGTGGTGAAATGTGAATCATAGAATCCCTACGATGTAAAGCCGGCCATTCAGCCCCGCTGAGTCCACAACAACCTTCCAAAGAACATCCCACTCGGACCCAACCCCCTACCCTACCTCTGTAACCTTGCAATTTACATGGCCAATCAACCTAACTTACACATCTTTGGACTGTGGGGGGAAACCAGAGCACCCAGAGGAAACCCACACAGACACGGGGAGAATGTGCAAACTCTACACAGTTGCTGGAATCGAACCAGGGTACCTGGCATCGTGAGGCAGCAATACTAACCACTGAGCCACTGTGCCGCCCTTTTTATTGAATTCAATAAAAATCTAGAATTAAAAAGTCTAATGATGACCATGAATCCATTTTTGATTGTTGAAAGAACCCAGCTAGTTCAATAATGTCCTTCAGGGAAGGAAATTGCCATCCTTACCTGGTCAGGCCTACATGTGACTCCAGACCCACAGCAATGGGGTTAACTCTCACCTGTCCTCTGGGCAATTAAAGATGGGCAATGAAGGCTGGCCTGGCCAGTGACACCTAGATCCTATAATGAATGACAGAAAAATGTAACTGACTTTTAAGTAACCAGACTCAAGAAACAAAATTACATTAAGCAACATCAGCTGTCCGCTGGGACCCATTCCTTTTAATGGACTCTGTGCAGTGCCCAGAGGTAGGAGAGATCTAGGTGGAATATCCATTGCAATTCCAAATGCAGCTGAGCAAAAAGAAACCATTCCAAAGAGTTGAGTGTAATTTTATAATCCGTCTATATTAGCTGCTCGCATCCCACACAGTCTGCTGGTTTTCAGTTTTCTGACCTTGTGCTCAGTCAAGGAGTCCGACAGCAGGTAAGGAACTCAGAATTTACCTGAACTAGTTTGTCAGTGACGTTTTGAGCCAGCCATTGTATTTACTGTTAACTTCCAGGATTGCCAAGCAATCACAACAGGAGTTTAGGCATGGCGATGAACTCATATTAGGCTTTCTTAGTTCCACTATTTAAAGAGACTTTGCTAGGATGAGCCTTAATGCATTGTAGAGCTAATTGGACAGAGACAGAACTTGAAGGAATTAATGCACGTTGTTCAAGGTAGCACCACATTGCATTTCTGGTTGTCTTGAGGTTATGTTACCGACTGTAAAAGCCCACAGGGAGATTCTGCTTGCTGGTGGTGGGAACAAACTGCCTGTTATAGATGAATGGAATGAGCAAGTGAATCCTTGGGCCACATTAACAAAGAACCACATATAATGGAGGACAACAATTCATCTACTCATATCCCGTGTGGTGCTGGTAATCTAACATTTCATTAGTTGCATTAACTATTTTGGAGACATATGCATTTAAAAGCCTAAGGCTTGAATCTTACTGTTTTTGTTAAGGAAGTTGCATTAAGCTATTTAGATGGTTTCTCGCTGTGCGATTTCTCACTTTATCTTAACAAACTCACTTTACTAACCACCTACCCCACCCCATCGCATCCCCAACTAGCAATTCTAGCCCATCTTACTCGCACTGCTCCCCAAACAAATCGCCAGTCATCGGATTTTGCTGAGGAAGGTTTGTTTACACAGCTGTCCAGAAGAATGTAAGCTTGAACATTTTGATAGATAAATGAGCTTCTGAAAATGATAATATGTTTAAAGTGACAGTTCAAATAATGTTTATTTATTTTTACAGATTCATGAACTCTGAAGAGGATTTTTTTGTTGCTATTCAAATAATGTTTATTTATTTTATAGTTTTATGAGCTTTTCAAAGACTTAAAAATATAGTTATAGAGTTCATGATTTCCGTTGTCATTACAATGGCATTTGAGTAAGATAGATGTAGCTGGATGAAGGAATGAGCAGGGAGTGAATGTTGAGGGTTAGCCTCAGATTGATCTGCAGAGCCAGGCTGGTGTCTCTGTGAATGGTTTCAGGCCTTTTAAAATGGTTTCCATGGCATTGGCCTGTCTCCGTCTCTGGTTCAGACCATCTGTCAGTGGGGCTGACTCCAGTCTGTCCCCACATGCACTAGATACAAGTCCTACTGACTGGCACTCTATGGTCGGATCACAGCATTGAATAAAGGCCTGAACATGAAAATCACACCAATGTGTTTATATCTGCAATATTGCGTTGATAATGCTAACCTTATCCACTTCAAATATCTCGTCCATTAACAATGGCTGACATTCCAGTACAACCTGGAGAAAATATTGCATAGTCAGGGGCAACACCTTATGGCTAGATACTAAATTGAGAGATTTCTGAATGAATACATTCCCATCAATCTTGTTTTAATATTTTACTGCAGTAAAGAAACACACAAGTTCAGTTTTGAATCATGTTAAATAACTTATGGCACTGTTAGAAATAAGCACGTGGGATTTCCTGGTGTCTGGTCATAAGTTATCACTCAGCAACATGCTGAAACATATTATTTTATATTATTGCTGTTGCTATGCAATGAATTGGAGGTTGCATTTGCCTTTAGCAGAGGCAACACCTTGAAAGGACTACACTGATTTTACAGAAAGTGCTCTGTTTCTTCCTTCATATTCCACAACCAGGCTTCTTTCTGGATTCCTTGAAAAAAAAATTAACATGTGTGTAGTGATTGTAATGAGGTCGACCAGATGGGCCTCATAGAATTTGAGTTCTCTGATTGGGACTGTTAATCTGGTCCAGTCAGGGAACCCTAGCTGACAGATGCAAACAGGAGTGCTAGAGATTCTGTTCACTCTGAGAGCTGGCTCTGAGGGAGCTAGATCAGTGTCCAGGACTCTGCACATGTTAAAAAAAAGGGTGACTGGGTGATGGGATATCGTCTTTAGTGGTAACGAGAGAAAAATACACTCCTGAAGAAATTTGCTCGCAACAGCTGTCTTTGAGTTGTGGTAAGCATTTCAGGCATCACGCCTTTATTTGGGAAGCTTGACTTATTTAATCCTGTCATCGAAGACTAGGCCCAGAATGTGGAAAGAATGTGTTATTTTTTTCTGGGCAAATGATATTGGGGAAGGTGAAAAGCAGTGAGTAATTCTCCTGACAGCTTGTGGACCTGCAGCTTCCTTGGTTATTAGGAGCTTGACTTTCCCTGAGGCACCCCCAGATTCTAAAAACGTTCAAGAGTTGATAGATGTAGTTAAGGAATAGTACCACCCAAGCCTCCTCTAATTCTGAGATGCTGTTTGGTTTTACTCAGAAGTTCGAGTATCAGAGAATCCATATCAAGTTTTTTGATGAGGTTAAGATGATTGGCAGAAGCATGTGACTTTTTTTTTAACCTTTAACGAGACACTGAGAGACCATTTGGCATGTGGGATCAATGATGTAACCATGCAAAAGCCTACTAGCTGAAGCCCAAGTGAACTTCAAACAAGCACTGCAGCTGGCTTTATCATGGGACAATGTGGCAAATGGAGTGAATGAGTTGCAGGGTATTCTGATGCAAGTGGATACCCTCGCCAGTCACACTGAGCTTGGGAAATACTACTTGAGTGAAAGTAATTTCACAGTCTCACTCAGGACCAATCCTGAACACAGAGAATTTAACAAGTTTTGAGATGATTTGTAGCTCAGGTTGAGGTTCTGGATGTAGGTTTGCTCACTGAGCTGGAAGGTTCTTTTCCAGACGTTTCATCACCCTACTAGGCAACATCTTCAGTGGCCCTCAGGCATAGCACTGTACATGATTCCTGCTTTCTATTTATATGTTTGGGTTTCTTTGGTTTGGTGTTGTCACTTCCTAGAGAGAATCTAGGTCAGCTCACAGCAAAACCCCAAACAAAGCCAAGCCATGGCCAAGCAGTTAACATTTTCTTCAGGATCTGGGTCAGCAAGCTATTGTAGTTGCTATGAGTATGCAGACTCAAGAAAGCAAAAAAGTCCAACTAGACTTAAATTGAGTAAGAGAACTCATAGGTGCCCAGGAGAGTGTACACCCTGGAACCACCTACATCTGATTTGGAACAGTTAAATTGCTTAGCAACATCCAAATCAGAACCAAACAAAGTAAGTGACGAGTTAAATGGCTGGTTCTAATGGAGGTCAATACTGGTGTGGCCATTTCAGTGATCACAAAACCAATCTTTAACATAATTCACTCTGAACTGCAACCTTTACACTTGCGCAAGACCTTGGCTCGACTGAGAACCTATACTGGGGAGCCCTTACAGATTATGGGGACGGCTTCAGTTCCAGTCTGTTATGAGAAGCAGCTAGTCCAGTTACCACTGATGGTAACCAAATGCTTGGGCCCAAGCTTGACGGAATGAAATAGGTTGAGAAAGATTCAACTTCACTGGCTCAATGTTTTTCAATTAGAAAATGGCTGCCTCAGTGAAGTCCTAATTTAACACCTGGAAGCTTTTCAGGAAGATCTAGAGACTATCAAAGGGCTCAAGGCCATCTTGCATAGAGACAATTCCACAATTCTACAAGGCCCGCCCAGTGCCATTTTCCTTATGGGCAAAGGTAGAGGCAGAAATCAGGAGGATGGAACGTGAAGGAATCATCAAACCAGTACAATTTGCAGAATGGATAGCACCAGACATACTGATTGTGAAGCCTAATGAATTGGCTTGTCATTTTGGGGACTTTAAACAACCAGTAAAACACTTTTCCCAGCTGTATAAATAAATACCCAGTCCCTCACATTGACGATTTAAACCCAAATCTGGCAGGGGGGTGCTGGCCTTCATGAAAGCTGGACATGAGCCACGTTTACTTGCAATTGCGGTGAGGTGAGGATTCCCAGAAACACGCTTTGATTGATATCCATGAGGATTTGTACCAATATACGAGACTGTCATTCGGGATATCATCAGCCTGTCCAATTTTTTAGTGGACAATGAAAAGCATTTTACAAGGTCTGTCCCAGATCACTACTTATCGAGATGATGGGCCAATAACAGGGAAGGCAAATAAGGAGCACTTAAAGAACTTGAATGTGGTCCTTAGACATTTCTCCTAGGCAGGCATGCACCTTACAAGGGAACAATGAATACTCCAGGCACCTTGATTGACTTTATTGGGCTACAGAGTCAACAAGAGTGGGTCACACACTTCAGAAGATAAAATGAAGGCAATCACAGGTGCCCCAGCTCCCACTTGAGATTAGGTCAGTCCTTGGGATGGTGAATTATTACGGAAAGTTCGCACATGACCTGGCCTCCATCCTGGCATCTTTGCATTAACTCTTTAAAAAAAAGGATCAGCTTTGGAAATTGGCACGTGGCATAGACAGAGCTTCCAGGGAAGTGAAGAAACAGCTATCATCCTCTAAGGTGTTGGCACACTGTGATCCCAAATGGGATTTGGGATTGACATGTGATGCCTCCCTGAATGGCATTGGAGTGGTATTAGCACATAGGTGGCCCAATGGAGAGGAATGCCCAATAGTGTAGGCATCCAGGACTTTGGCTATTGTAGAGTGTAACGCAGATAGTGAAGGGGTGTTTGGTGGTCATATTTGGAGTCAGCAAGTTCCATCAACACCTTTATGGATGTAAATTTGTCATAATAACAGACCACAAAGCCCTGCTGGGTCTACTTAAAGAGGTCAAAGTAGTGTCACCCATAGTTTCAGGCCCCATTCAGCAATGGGCTCTAATACCAAGTGCATGTTGGAACACCATCTCAGAGGTCAAGTAGTGAATGTGAATGCATTGAGCCACCTCCCACTGGCTAAGACACCCCCAGTGGTACCGTCACTGGAAGACTCCATAATGGGTTTAAATTTTCTGGACACACTTTCAGTCACAGCTGACAATATCTGACTTTGGACACAGAAGGATCCAGTCCTGGCATACCTAAAACAGCTGGTGGTGATGGGGGAAACCAAAGGGCCATCACAACCAGAACTGAAACCTTCTTGGGCCTGGAGAGATGAGATCATATTAGAGGATGGCATTATTATTATGGGGAGCAAGAGAGATTGTCCCATAGAACATCGAACATAGAACAGTACAGCACAGTCCAGGACCTTCAGCCCTCGATGTTGTGCCAGCCTTTTACCCTACTCTAAGATCAAACAAACCTGCATACCTTAGTGTACTATCTTCCATGTGTCCATCCAAGTGTCACTTAAATGTCTCTAATGTATCTGACCCTACTACCTTAAAATTATGCCCTCTCATGATAGACATTTCTGCTATGGGAAAAACTCTCTGGCTATCCACTCTATCTATGTCTCTCATCATCTTGTACACCTCTATCAAGTCACTTCTCACCCTTCTTCACTCCAATGTGAAAAGCCTTAGCTCTCTCTAGCTTTCTTCCTAAGACATGCCCTCCAGTCCAGGAAGCATCCTGGTCCCCTGCACCTTCTCTAAAGCTTCCACATGTTTCCTACAATGAGGTGACTGGAACTGAACACAATATTCCAAGTGTGGTCTAACCAGGGCTCAATAGAGCTGCAGCATAACCTCGCAGCTCTTAAACTCAACCCCCCTGCTAATGAAAACCCACACAACATATTCCTTCTTGACAACTCCATCAAATTGGGTGGCAACTTTGAGTGATGTATGGATATGTACCCCAAGATCACTCTGTTCCTCCACACTGCCAAGAATCCTGCCTTTAATCCTATATTCTACATTCAAATTTGACCTTCCAAAGTGAATGACTTCACACTTATCCAGATTGAACTCTGTTTGCCATTTCTCAGCCCAGTTCTGCATCCTGTCAATACCTCGTTGCAACCCATAACAGCCCTCTAGACTATTGACAACTCCATCAACCTTTGTGTCATTGGCAAACTTACTAACCCACCCTTTTATCTCCTCATTCAAGTCATTTATAAAATCACAAAGAACAGAGGTCCCAGAACCGGTCCCTGTGGAACACCACTGGTCACCGAGCTCCAGGCTGAATACTTTCTATCTACCACTACCCTCTGTCTTCTATGGGCCAGCTAATTCTGTATCCAGACAGCCAGATTTCCCTGTATCCCATGCTTCTTTACTTTCTGAATGAGCCTACCATGGGGAACCCTATCAAACACCTTGCTAAAGTCCATGTACACCGCATCTACTTCTCTACATTTACCAATGTGTTTTGCCACATCCTCAAAAGATTTCAATAAGTTTTGTGAGGAATGACCTGCCCCTCACAAAGCCATGCTGACTATCTCTACTCAAATTACAAGTAATCATAAATCTTATCTTTCTGAATCCTCTCCAACAATTTGCCCACCACAGACGTAAGACTGACTGGTCTGTAATTCTCAGAATTACCCCTATTTCCTTCCTTGATCAATGGCATAACATTTGTCACCCTCCAATCATCTGGTACTACTCCAGTGGATAGTGAGGACACAAAGATCATCACCAAAGGTGCAGCAATCTCTTCCCTTACTTCCCGTAGTAACCTTGGGTATATCCCGTCCAGCCCAGGGGACTTATCTATTCTTATATTTTTTGAAATTTTCAGCACATCCTTCTTCCTAGCATTAACCTGTTTGAGCATATCAGTTTGTTTCACACTGTCCTCACAAACGTTAAGGTCCCTCTCAGTAGGGAATAGTGAAGCAAAGTATTCATTAAGGATCTCCCCTACGTCCTCCAACTCCAGGCACAAGTTCCCTCCACTATCCCTGATCGGCCCAACCTTCACTCTGGCCACCCTTTTGTTCCTCACAAATATGTAGAATGCCTTGGGGTTTTCCTTAATGCTTCTACTAAGGCATTTTCATGCCCCCCCCAACCAGCTCTCCCAAGTCCATTCTTCAGTTCCTTCCTGGTTACTTTGTAACCCTCTAAAGCGCTATCTGATCCTTGCCTCCCAAATCTTAAGTAAGCTTCCCTCTTCCTGTTGACGAGATGTTCCCCATCCCTTGTCACCCAAGGTTCCTTCACCCTACCATCCCTTCCTTGTCCCAGTGGGACAAACCTATCCAGCACTATCTGCAGGTTCTTCCTAAACAACCTCTGTTGTGCTTTTCCCTGAGAACATCTGTTCCCAATTTAGGTGACCCAGTTCATACATAATAGCATTGTAATGGCCCCTCCCCCAATTAAATACTTCCCCATACAGTCTGCTCCATGACTATAGTAAAGGTCATGGAGTTGTGATCACTATCACCAAAATGTCCTCCCACTGAGAGATCTGACACCTGACTTGGCTTGTTGCCAAGCACCAAATCCATATGGCCTCCCCTCTCGTCGGCCTATCTACATATTGCATTAGGACCCCTTCCTGGACACACCTGATAAAAACTGCTCCATCCAAACTATTTGAACTAAGGAGATTCCAATCAATATTAGTGAAGTTAAAGTCACCCAGGACAACAACCCTGTTACTTCTGCACCTTTCAAACATCTCCCTCCAAACCTGCTCCTCTGTGTCTCTGTTGCTATTGGAGGATGTGAAGAAAACTCCCAATAAAGTGGCTGCTCCTTTCCTGTTTCTGACTTCCACCCATACTGACTCTGTAGATAAACCCTCCTCAACTACTTCCCTTTCTGCAGCTGTGATACTAGCCCTGATTAACAATGCCACTCCTCCACCTCTTTTACCTTCCTCCCTATTCCTTTTGAACCATCTAAACCCCAGAGCATCCAATAATCATTCCTACCCCTGTGATATCCAAGTCTCTGTCATGGCCACAACATCATGATTCCAAGTACTGATCCATGCTCTGAGTTTGTCACCTTTATTCCTGATCCTTCTTGCATTAAAATAGACTCACTTCAACCCATCACACTGACTGAACTTTTGCCCTATCAAATGCCTATCCCTCCTCACAGACTCCCTGCACACTGTATCTGGCTGTTCACTACCTATTCCATCGTCTGATCCGTAGCTCAGGTTCCCAACCCCCTGTAATCTAGTTTAAACCCTCCCGAAGAGCTCTAGCAAACCTCCCGGCCAGGATAATGGTGCCTCTCCAGTTCAGGTGCAACCTGTCCTTCTTGTACAGGCCCCACTTTCCCCAGAAGGTATCCCAATGATCCATATATCTGAAGCCATCCATCCTACACCAGCCCTGCAGCCACACGTTCATCTGCACTTACTCCCTATTCCTCGCCTCACTAGCATGTGGCATCGGTAGCAACCCTGAGATTACTACTCTATTCGTCCTGCCTTCCAGCTTCCAACCTAACTCCCTACATTCTCGTTTCAGATCCTCCTCCCTTTCCCTACCTGTATCATTGGTACCGATGTGTGCCACGACTTCTGACTGCTCTCCCTTCCCCTTAAGGATCCTGTAGACTCGATCCGGGACATCTCTGAGCCAGGCATCCGGGAGGCAACATCCTATCTGGGAGTCTTGTTCACAATCACAGAATCTCCTGTCTGTTCCTCTCACTATCACTCTCCTATCACTTTCATTCTCCTATTCTCCCCCCTTCAATTCTGAGCCACAGAGGCAGGCTCAGTGGCAGAGCCCTGGCTGCTGTGGCTTTCCCCTGGTAGGTCATTCCTCTCCCAACAGTATCCAAAATGGTAAACTTATTATTGAGGGAAATGGCCACAGGGAGTCCCTGTACTGTCTGCCTATTCCCTTTCCCTTTCCTGATGGTCACCTAGCTATTTTTAATCCAGTAACTTAGGTGTGACTGCCTCCCTCTAACTTCTCTCTATCTCTCCCTCAGCCTCTAGAATGATCCAAAGCTCATCCGGCTCCAGCTCCACTTCCTTAGCGCGGTCTGTGAGGAGCAGGAGTTGGGTGCACTTCCCACAGGTGAAGCCACTAAGGACACCAGTGGTGATCCTTATCTCCCACATCGTGTTTGAGAAGCATACAACAGCCCTAACCTCCATCCCCTCTTCTCTAAATTGCCAAGAGAGGTTGAGTAAATGAAAAAAAAATAAAGAGCTTTACCTTACCAACCCGCCACACACAGCTTTTTTCTGGTTAGAGGTGGAGTTTGGATGGAAGACACTACACGTGCAGTGTCTCGGATTTAGCCACAGCCTGAATATATCAATCCACGTACCCAGGGGGCCCACTGACCATGTCCACTCCTGCTGAGCCTTTGCCCTGCTCATTCATGAGGTAAGTATTTACGATGGAAATCGACCTTCCCAGCAGCCCCCCTGGTCCGCCCTCTCACCAATCCTGCTGCTGCAAATGGACGCCGCTGAGTCAGGAGGTAAGTATTTAAGAGCAAAGGTCACCACCAGATACTGGCTGAACTCCACCAAGGTCAAGCAGGGGTTTCCAAAATAAAGAGGCTAGTGAGAGGTGATGTCTGGTGGCCAGGATTGGATGCAGACATGGCTGCGTTGGTGGGCCAATGCCCAGGGTGCCAACAGGGACAAACATTATCGCCAGTAGTTCCCTCACGTTCATGGGAATGGCCAGATTGACCCTGGACTCGCTTACACGTCAACCATGCAGGTCCTTTCATGGGCTCAATGTTCTTCGCCATTGTGGACACTCCCTCAAAATGGCCGCCCAGGCATAGAATTCATTTGTCAAACACAGGGATGATGATAGAAAATCTGTGAGCATCTTTTGAATTACATGGAGTGCCGGAAGTGTTGGTCACAGTTAACAGGCCACCGTTTACCAGCAGGGAATTTGAGGTAATTCCGAAAGTTGCTATTCATCACCTATGAAGAAACAGCCTGCAGCTTCACTAGGTACTAAACTCTAATGGTTCCGATTTGATTATAAGCCCACCCCTCATGAAACAACAGGGACAGCTCCAGCTAACTTGCTAATGGGGAGAAGACTCCATACCGGGTTAAATCCTCCCTGACCTGGGTGAGGGGAGGGTGAAACAGTGTCAGGAATGCCAGTGCTGGGCACAACACTCCACTAGGGTGAGAGAGGCAGTTTACTTCAGGGGCTGAAGCTCAGTGTAGGAACGACGGGGAATGGCCCTGGACGGGTAAGAGGCACAGTCGATGCGAGGTCAGGTCCAGTGACGTATAAAGGTTTGGGTCGATGAGTCGGTCCTGAACAAACACAAAATGAAAACTGCAAACTCGCAAAGGATGCAGGAGCAAAATACACCTGACTCCTCGATTGCCTTTCCAATTGTTTCGGACCCCCCGTGGGGTCTCCCTCTCTGTCAGAAGTTGAAGATACCTCAGAATCTGAGATGGACCCGGGGGAATTCTCTGCCTTGATGCCTTTGCCGACTGAAGAGGAGAATGAATTTTTTCTGAAACCCTCCGGGCGCAAGAGATGAGCTATTGTGTGTTATGCACAGCCTGTACCAGAGATAGAGTTGGAGGAACCTGGCCCGATGCTAAAAACCCCCAAAGGAGCTCCTAACAAAAAAAATCAGCGTCCATCCTCGAACTCAGAGGGAGAGGGATGGAGTGATTGTAACAAGGTCAGCCAGCTGGACCTATGGAATTTGAGGTCCCTGATTGGGGCTGTTAATCAGGTCTAATCAGGGCACCCTGGCTGACAGGTGAAAAACAGGAATGTCAGAGGTTCTGTTCCCTCTAAAAGTTGGCTCTGTGCTAGCTGGGTCAGTGTGATGTACTGTGCACGTGTAAATAAAGGGTGATTGGGGGAGTGATCCTGACGGTTAAGTGTCCCTAAGCTGGCGGCAGAAGTGTAGAGGGGAGGAACACAGGAAGTTCATCTTTCACACTACGGAGGCACCTCTGTGAGACCACTTACATTCAGAATGGCAACACAATGAAATATAATGTGTAAAGTCCATTGTAATCTTGTTCCCTGAAGGGATGCCTAATACTTTAATAGGAAATGTGAGAATACACTATCAGTAAATGGAACGGGGGAGTTTGGAATCCCTGAGCTGTCTCTTCCACAACTGAGTATCAGCTTATCACAATCCAACAGCTGGCTTTGTGTCAGCCTGAACTGGAAGTTTTCACTTCACCTCACAGCTGTGGCTATCGTCTGATATTCTCAAATGGATTTAATGTTGCTGAAGTGTTAACAAACCTCCAAGCATGAAGGATAAAGGAACATTTCTCGGTATTATTGATATGCTCAGTATGAATTCCAAATGGCCTAGCAGATTAGATTTGATTTTGTGTGTGTGTGTGTGTGTGTGTGTGTGTGTGTGTGTGTGTGTGTGTGTGTGTGTCTGTCTGTATCCGTGTGTGTGTGCATGCCCATGTATGCGCCTGTGTGGGTATGTGTGAGAGAGCGTGTGCATGTGTGTGTGTATGAGAAAGAGAGAGTATGAGCGTGTGAAGATAATCTAATTTTATGCCTTACCTTCACTTTGGAATGTGTCTCTTCCCTTGCTGCCTGACCTGACTCTGGTTTCTTGAAAACCTCTTCAAAGCTCTTTGATTCAGTCATGTCTTCGGTCACCCTCGCCTTTCTAGCTGCTGTTGCTGGTTGCCTGTTTATTTCTGTGATGGAGCTTGGGATGCTGACTATTTCAGAGCTTTTGCATTAATCAAAGACTTAGACCCATCGATAAAGCTTTCAGTCAACAGGATCATTCCTGGTGGAATGGTGGAAAATGGTACTTTCCAGAATGAAGGAACAAAACAGTCCATTAACAATCTCAACAGCATGAATGTGCCAATTTCCATCTCTCTACCCTTGCTGCACAGCTCAACTATGCAATATCATTGTTCTCATGTCAGAACACTACAACTGAATAAATCATTACTTCAGAAACAAAGACCTGCTGTTTTATTGTACTTTTCACAAACACAGGTCAGCTCAAAGTTTACACTTCAAAAATACTTCATTGATTGTATCCCATGTTGCAATGTAGAAAATAGAGCAGGAAATTGTACATAGCAATTCCCATAAACAGCAGTGTCATAATGATCAGCTAATCAGTTCTTGATGTTATATGAGAGATAAATACTGGCCAAGACACAGGGGATAACTCACAGTGCCTCTCTAAGAGAGTTAGAGACAAAAAATAACTGCAGCTGCTGGAATCCAAGGGAGACAAGCAGGAGGCTGGGAGAACACAGCAAAGCAGGCAGCATCAGGAGGCAGAGAAGTCCACCCTTCTTCAGGACTGCCTGAAAGAGTGTGTCATTGGATAGCTACTTTGCAAGGTAGACAGGGACTAGGTTTAACATGTCGCCCATAAGACAGTGCTCTGATAGTGCAACACTCCTTGAGTAATGCACTGGAGTATCAACCTTAATTTTACTCTCAAGTCTCTGGGTTGGACGCACACCCTTCCATCAAAATGATCAGAAATCAGAAATATTGCCACAGTGTCAGAGAATTGTTCCAACAGGGACCATTTGTAAATTGCTTTCTAAAATATAAGTTTAAGAAGCAGAGAGCACAGTGTCATAGAAAGGTAAAAAATTTGAAGCTTATATAGTTCATAAAGTCATAGAGTCATAGAAATGCACAGCATGGAATCTGACCCTTTAGTCCACTTTGTCCATGCTGACCGGATATCATAACCTAATTTCCCATTTGCCAGCACCCGGCCCATATCCCTCTAAACCCTTCTTATTCATGTATCCATCCAGATGCCTTTTAAATGTTGTAATTGTACCAGCCTCCACCATTTCCTCTGGCAGCTCATTCCATACACACGCCACCCTCTGTATGAAAACGTTGCCCCTTAGATCCCTTTTATATCTTTCCCCTCTTACCCTAACCCATGCCCTCTAGTTCTGGACTCCCCAACCCCAGAGAAAAGACTTTGTCTATTTATCCTATCCCTGCCCCTCATGATTTTATAAACCTCTATAACATCACCCCTCAGCCTCTGACGCTCCAGGGAAAACAATTCCAGCCTTTTCAACCTCTCCCTATAGCTCAAATCCTCCAATCCTGGCAACATCCTTGTAAATCTTTTCTGAACCCTTTCAAGTTTCACATCATCCTTCCCATAGGAGGGAAACCAGAATTGCACACAATATTCCAACAGTGGCCTAACCAATGTCCTGCACAGCCTCAACATGACCTCCCAACTCCTGTACTCAATACTCTGACCAATAAAGGAAAGCATACCAAACGCCTTCTTCACTATCCTATCTACCTGTGATTCCACTTTCAAGGAGCTATGAACCTGCACTCCAAGGTCTCTGTTCAGCAACACTCCCCAGAACCTTGCCATTAAATGAAGAAGTCCTGCCCTGATCTGCCTTGGTTTGTTATTTTTGAAGCTGAGACCATGGTTGTTTAATTGATATCTTGTACGCTCAGCAATAGCAACATCTGTGGAATCTTTTAGTTCTTAGAAATGAATGCTCCTCTGATTTGTTTTATCACTGGTGCTTGCATTTGAGGTGATGCAAAGGAATTTATGGGAAGAGAGAGAGTCTTCCAGTGACTGATTTATTTTTCATAGAATCCCTAAACTGTGGAAGCAGGCCATTTGGCCCATCAAGTCTACACCGATCTTCCCCACTCCTGTAACCTTACATTTCCCACGGCGACTTTAACTAACCTGCACGTCTTTGGATTGTGGGTGGAAACTGGAGCACCCAGAAGATGTGCAAACTTCACATAGACAGTCATCTGATGCTGGAATTGAACCTGCATCCTGGTGCTGTGAGGCAGCAGTGCTAACCACTGAGACACCCTATGTTTCTTTGTCTCAACTCATTATTTGTCTTTCCAATTTTTTTTTGTACCATGAGTCTTACACACTGCTCAATTCATCATATTCCAATCATTAATTAGATTAGAATCTCTACAGTGTGGAAACAGGCCCTTCAGCCCAACCAGTCCACACTGACCCTCCGAAGAGTAACCCACCCAGACCCATTTCTCAGCCAGGCAGCCACTGACATACGGTTCAGTTGTGTAGTCCCAATCAATTCTGTCCTCATCATCTTTCCAAGCTGAAACTGTACTTGCTAGTTTTAGTCTCCCTCACATGAGGAAACCTCTTCCTGATATCCACCTTATCAAGTTCGTTTGGGATCTTACATGTTACAATATGATCACCTCTCGTCCTTCTAAAAACTCCAATGAGTAAAATCCCAACCTTTTCACATTTCTTCACCAAATAAACCCTTTGCTCCTGTTGTGAACTGAGTGAACCTTCTCTGATGTTTGCTCAGGACTGTTCTGTTTTTTACTTTCCAAGTTCGGACAAGGAATGAGGAGTTAGGTGCAGCACCTGAGGCACTAAGAACAAGCCTCAGTCCCTACAGTGGTGGACTGGAGAAATGGTGGTTATTTCCAGTTGAAAACAACTCACTTTGGGTTATTTGTCTTCGGAGAGCCACTGAAACTGTCTATTGATCTTAGTATCTCACGATAAATCATGTGGAGCTCGAGACAAAGTAAGACAATATTGACGCTTTAATCAGACTGACAGTTCCCCAGTGTTACAGGGAGAGAAATCTCCATCTCCAAAATCAATGTTCAGACTTTGTAACAAATGATCTCTGTCTGAGATCCTGGCTGCTGATGGATGTCTCATGGACCCCATAATGTTCCTTGGTCACTGAGGAGGGTAACTATTATATTGCTTTGGGAAGGCTCTGTTATTGGCAGTCCCACAAATTTATAGTGGATAACTTTTGTTGTTTCTATATTTGAGTTGAAGTGGATGGATGCGATGATCATTATAGGGTCGGACAGGAAGAGAAGAATGTAGGAATCCCATATACGGTGTGATTCTACATCAGACAACATGGATTATTCGTCTTATGTTTGATCTTTCCCTGAATATGTGGGCTCCTGTGTCAATATAGCCATCTGAAGAACTTGCAACATATGTGAGATTATGTAAAAGAATCTCAACTCATTATTTATCTTTCCAATTTTTTTTGTACCATGAGTCTTACACACTGCTCAATTCATCATATTCCAATGATTAATTAGATTAGATTCCCTACAGTATGGAAACAGGCCCTTCGGCCCAACCAGTCCACACCGACCCTCCGAAGAGTAACCCACCCAGACCCATTTCCCTCTGACTAATGCACCTAACACTAAGGGCAATTTAGCATGACCAATTCACCTGACCTGCACATCTTTGGATTGTGGGAGGAAACCGGAGCAACCCCACGCAGACACGGGGGAATGTGCAAACTCCACTTAGACAGTCGCCCGAGGCTGGAATCGAACCTGGGACCCTGGTGCTGTGAGGCAGCAGTGCTAACCACTGAGCCACCGTGCCACCCCAATTCCTGATGGCATTGACTTATTTTGGGGCTTGGTACAAAAATCAAGGCTGTCACTCAATTGCAGCACTGAGAGAATGAGGTGCCATCTTCTCAGGGAGCCTTTCAGACCAGTCTCTGTCTTTCCTAAATTACATGAGTGTCTACGCTTCAGAAAGCATTTCATTGGCTCAACAGACCATTGCGATAGCCCTCAATAAATGGAGATATTGCTTCTTCTGAAATCTGCTTCAAATACCATGGTTAGTGAGTCAAATGTATAATTCAGGCATTGAGAATTTGCAGCTTATTCCAAAATGAGAAACAGAACAGCCAATTGTAATCTTGTCCTTACTCTGCCAATATGAATAAAACTTCAAACACGACTCACGTATGAGGACTCAGAGAAGTGGGTCTTCTCTGATGAGCACCTTAACTGTCCCTCAATACCCTCCCTCACTGTCACTGATCCTCCAGATCATGGAGAAAGTTTCCAAAACATTTTAAATCACTGGGATCAGGGAAAAAAAAAATAATTCTGGAAAGTCATAAAGCCAAGAGTTGTCATTGCACAATAACATCAGAATGAATCTGTTTTCAGTTTTTAAGCATGATTCTTGTGCTAATTTATAATGAGTTACAGCACTTCACTCATCCACAAAGACCAGTTTGATTGCCTTCAGGCTCATCAGTCTTTTCTCTTTCTCTTTTTTTTGTCACTGAGGCTTTGAGGCGACAGCTGAATAGCAGCAACAGACGGGCACCATCCAGTGCAATTAGTGTCTTCAACATTTATTGGAAGCTTCGTAATGAATTCTCAGCTCGAAACATATGTTCTCCTTCCTGCCTTGACATTAGTGTGACTGCTTCAGGCAGCTTGATGCTGGATCACTTTCACCAATGTGCTTGTCTCCTGCAGGTGTGGGTCATATTTACAAATGGAAAGCTCCGACAGCACTGGAGTCCAGTATAGTATGACAGATGTCTCATAGGTGAAAATGTGTTGCTGGAAAAGCGCAGCATCCAAGGAACAGGAGAATCGACGTTTCGGGCATAAGCCCTTCTTCAGATGTCTCATAGGCTCTTGGAACAGCCGCAGTTCCTTTCCCTTATTGTGTTTCTGTAAATGTTCATTAGTCCTTAATGGAAGATTACCGTGGGATTGGAGGAGCATCAGGACGAACAGAATTAATCAGACTGAGATAGGAACTACTCCTGGGTTTTGAATTCTGACCTAAACAAAGCTATTGGAGTAAAATTTCTATTCTTATCTCTAAAGTCTTCATGTACTGAAGGGGATAATTGAGACGACATTGAGGTCCATTTGATCTAAAACCAAGAATATGGGCAGAAACTAAACCACTAACACAGCCCTCAAACAAGCTAGCAAGTCAAGTAACTCAGTAGCTGTGTTGAAAGTGTAAAGGAATACAGGCTGGCTATTAAAATTCAGTCAGACCTAACCCTTCCTGAATCACACTCTGCTGATAGGAAAATAGGAGTCCAAACTGGATCCCAAATTCCGATATTTTATTTTCTGTATGTCAAGTTTCATCCCAAAAGGTTTTTATTTTTGATGCCCTGAAATGTTTTATTAATGGAAATCTATCAACCTTGGAAGTATGACAGGACACAACTTCAACTTATAGACTTCCGAGCAGTTGGCATCCAAATTTGAGGTGTTGAATGTTGAATTGGAAGTACAGAGAAGAGCTACATTGAAAATATTATCACTTAGTCCCATGACATGGTGGTCAGTCTGAAATTGATAAGTAATATGCACTGTACTTAGCTCCCATGGAACAGTATCTATGTACAGTTTTATCTTTAATAAAACGCCCACCTTATCATTTCACCAACTCTTGTTTGTAATTTGTACATTTATGCTGCAGAAAAGAAGAATGTAACAAGAGAGTGCTCAGCAATGAATGGGATTGAGGAGAGTTAGTGACCATAGGAGTTAGACAACTTGGGGGGAGGATGACTGGGGAAGAGATATGGGAGGTTGCAGATTAGTGGAGACTGAGATAAACAATATGACCTTTGGGGAGAAATTAGACATCAATGAGGAAGTCAGACACCTAGTGAGTTGGACATGGGGGAAGGAAGGTTTTGGAGATCAGAGAGGGATGTTAAGGATGCCTACATTCTATATTCTCAATCTGCCTCTATTAAATCTGGAGTGAATGTGTTAGATTGAGTTTGGGTTCCAAATTTTCCAGATCCCTGTTTTGGGGATTGAAAATTACCAACGAGCAACAATATTACATGTTTATTGGTGACTGTATGAAAAATCACATATTGACATAAATTTTAGCATAACATTTAAACAACATCCAAAGTGTTCCCTGTTGTACTGAAAGATCATCGATCTGAAAACTGTTTCTTTCCACAAATGCAGCCCGCCTTGTTGAATATTTCCAGCATTTTCTGCCTTTTATTTCAAATATTCAGCATCTTGAGTACTTTGATTGGTTTGACTAAATTAGCATGCAGCGGGGGAAAACTGGAAACAGGGCTGAAGGAAGAAACATTCTCTTTTTGGTATTTTTAAAGTGAACTGACTGAGCTGATGTAAGACAGGTGAAATTCAACAAATGTTGTGGTGCAGGAACAGATCCGTAGGTGAGAAGTTGTTAGGAATTGGATTGATGAGGAACAGGCTTTGGAGACTGCACAACTTAGATAAGGTGGGGCTTGGTTAGCTGTTAGAAAATCTGAAAACTTTAATATTTGTAAGGTTGACAACACGAGGCTTCGTGTGAGAGAAAATTGCTGAAAGAATTCAAAAGAAGGATGTCACTTCTGGGTGGATTTTGAACCATTTGGTTTAACCAAAGAACTCAGAATATGTTTGGGCATTGTGTCTCTAAGAGACGTTTCATAGCATGTTTGGTGCAGTCAATATAGCAATCCAAGTCTGAGAAGGAAAATTAAAAACCAATCAGGAGGTAGGCTCATGTTTGAGTGCTGGAGTGAGATACTGCAATGAATAGGAACTGGCCACTTTAGGTGATCTTGTTACTCAGTGTAAAAATACTATTCAAATATTATTGAAGCGTTTATTTGCTGGAAAAAATAACAGAGCCGTCTTTTGAAAAACCTAAATCTGCAAACATTTGAAATCTATGCCTATTAGAAAACACAAATTGTAGGTGAAAACAAACTAGCCCTATTAAAGCAGAATGACTTTTTAAGTGAGCCATCAATTTGTGCCCTGATGATTCATGGGTCAAAATGGACTATGAGCAGGACTGAGTATTTGAAAACAATAAGGGATTGCATTGTGCTCTTTCTGTTGATTGACTGAGCACATTCAGAGCAGCTATGCTCAGCAACTACAGGTCAGAGAGTTAAGGTTAACATGGATTGGGCCCTCTGCCCTCTATCCTCTACAAATGCAGTTCGATTTTTAGGGCGCAGAGTTGCTGAACGTGCCTGAATATTTTACATCTTTTCTCTCTCTCTCTCAGCAGACTATCGATTATTGGAAGAAAATAATCTTTAAATTATCTAATGGATAATAGAGTTTTCAAGGAGTCAATTTTGACCATTGAAGCCTGAAATACAGACAGTAACATGAACATGGTACACATTTCTTCCATGGATTTTCTATCCAACCAAGAACTTCTGCAGAATGTTGTGTTTCTATGCTACTTTTTATACATGATCTAAAATTATAGGTAACCAGATAATCTATATTCTAGTTCACTTGAAACACTTGCAGACTCCACAAAAATAATTGATGTTAAATCCAAAGAATAAGAACGTTATGTGACATTTTGCTTTCCAAAACAGTAACTCCAGACTTCTGGAGTTGCCGTTCATTGTTATACATCCCAAAAGGCCCATTCAGTTCGCAGAGGAATTATTTCATCGTCTAACACCACAGCTCATCTTGGGACTCTTCTTCTACCCTCTCCCAATTCACCTGCCTCCAGTTTCCATCAATCCCTGTGACATTCTGTATGACTGTCTCCCCCAGTATCACAACTGGGCAATTGACTCTCTCTCCCATGATGAAACAGTGCTGTAGTTGTCATATCACTGGACTAGTAATATCCTCGGCATATGGTTTTAAATCCCACCATGACAGATGGTGACATTTAAATGCAATAAAAACATTTGGAAATTAGAAATCAAGCCAATTAGTGACCATACAACTGGTGTTGATTGTTCTAAAAATCCAATTTGGTTCAGAGATGGAAATCTGTCAGCCTCACCAGGCTTGGCTTATATGTGACTCCAGACCTACTGTGATGTAGTTGACTTTTAACTGCCCTCCGAAATGGCCGAGCAAGGCTCTCCATTTTATCAAAATCACTACAAAGTTCAAAAGGAAATGAAATCAGACAGACCATCCGATATCGACTTAGAGCTGGAAACAGCAAAGCAGGTCTATAGACCCTGCCTGGTCATCCTTACTAACAACTGGGAGGTGAGTGCCAAACTTAGGAGAACTGTCCTACAGACTAATAAATTAATCCCTGGGTATGTTTTGTCCCTCTGGTAGGGCAATGCCTCCAGATGTGACGGTCCAGTGATATACAGTTGGGAAGGAGTTGCCTGAGGAGTACCCAACATCCAGACCCCATAAGGTCTCATAGCATCAGGTCAAACATGGACAAAAAAACCTCCTGCTGATTACCCGTCACCCCCTCTGCCGTCTACTTAGCTCAGCTCATGAAACATCCTTCAGCCACGTTGACCATCACTTGGAGAAGGCACTAATGAGGGAATAACAGCATGTTCTGTTGGTGGGGAACATCAATGTACAGCAGCAGGAGCAGTTTGGTAGCACCAGTAATCTTCCAATTGGTTGAATCCGAAAGGATAAAGCTGCTAGACTGGGTTTGTCCTGAGGGAACCAACAAGAGAGAAAACAAACTTGACTTCATCCTCACCAATTTGCTTGCTGCAAATGCATCTGCCATGACAGTATCAGTAAAAAAGTGACCATCACATAGGCCTTGTCTGTATACTGCCCATTGTATTGTGTGGCACTATTGTCTGTATACTGCCCATTGTATTGTGTGGCACTATTGTCTGTATACTGCCCATTGTATTGTGTGGCACTATTGTCTGTATACTGCCCATTGTATTGTGTGGCACTATTGTCTGTATACTGCCCATTGTATTGTGTGGCACTATTGTCTGTATACTACCCATTGTATTGTGTGGCACTATTGTCTGTATACTGCCCATTGTATTGTGTGGCACTATTGTCTGTATACTGCCCATTGTATTGTGTGGCACTATTGTCTGTATACTGCCCATTGTATTGTGTGGCACTACCAATGTGTTAAATGGGCAGACTTTGAACAGCTCTAACAACTCAAAATGAAGTACTTTCCAGCCATAGCAGAATATTTTTCTTCAAATACCATCTGTAACCACATGACTCAGCATCTCATCTCTTTCGAGTGATATCATCAAAGCAGGGGATCAACCTTATTCAATGAAGGAGGGCGTGTCGGGAGCAGAACCATGAATACCGAAAAATGAGGCATCAGCCTGGTGAAGCTACAGGAAGGACTATCTGTGTACTGAATGGGTGTGCTACAACAGGACTGAGCAATCCCAAAACCAACTGATCAGATCTTTACAATCTTGCCACATCCACTTCTAAATGATGGTGGACAATTCAACAGGAAGAAGAGGTTTCACAAATATCCTCATCCTCAACGATGGGGAAGCTTAACACCTCAGTACAAAAGTCAAGATTAGAGTGGTGCTGGAAAAGCACAGCCGGTCATGCCGCATCCGAGAAGCAGGAAAATCGACATTTTGGGCAAAAAGCCTTTCATCAAGAATGAGGCTGGGAGATAAAGAGGAGGGGCGTGGGGCGAGAGGGAAGGTATCTGAGACTGCATTAGGTGGATGGAGGTGGAGGTGAAGGTGATAGGTCGGAGAGGAGGGTGGAGCAGATAGGTGGGAAGGAAGATGTCATGAGGACAGGTCATGGGGAAGGTTGGAACTGGGGTGAGGTGGGGGGAGGGGAAATGAGGAAACTGGTGAAGTCCACATTGATGCTGTAGGTTTGAAGTGTTCTGAGGTGGGAGATGAGGTGTTCTTCCTCCAGGCGTCGGGTGGTGAGGGAGTGGCGGTGGAGGAGGCCCAGGACCTGCATGTCTTCGGCAGAGTGGGAGGGGGAGTTGAAATATTCGGCCACGGGGCGGTGAGGTTGATTGGATTGGGTGTCCCAGAGATGTTCTCAAAAGCGCTCTGCGAGAAGGTGTCCAGTCTCCCCAATGTAGAGGAGACCGCATCGGGAGCAGCAGATACAATAAATGATATTAGTGGATGTGCAGGCGAAACTTTGACGGATGTGGAAGCCTCCTCTGGGGCCTTGGATGGAGGTGAGGGAGGAGGTGTGGATGAAGGTTTTACAATTCCTACAGTGGCAGGGGAAGGTGCCAGGAGGGGAGGGTGGGTTGTTAGGTGATGTGGACCTGATTAAGTAGTCGCGGAAGGAACGGTCTCTGCGGAAAGCAGATAAGGGTGGGAGGAAAATATATCCTTGATGGTGGGGTCCATTTGTAAGTGGCAGAAATGTTGGCGGATGATGTGATTTATGTGGAGGTTGGTGAGATGGAAGTTGAGGACCAGGGGTGTTCTGTCCTTGTTACGGTTGGAGGGGTGGGGTTCAAGGGCGGAGGTGCGGGACATGGATGAGATATGTTGGAGGCCATCTTCAACCAGGTGGGAAGAGAAATTGTGGTCGTTGAAGAAGGAGGCCATCTGGTGGGATCTGTGGTGGAACCGGTCCTCCTGGGAGCAGATGCAGCAGAAGTGGATGAATTGAGAATCAGTACAAACACAAGGCCGAAGCGCCTGTAACAATTCTTAGCTAGAAGTACTGATCCACCTTAATCTCCCATGAAACCCTGAGCTTCTCAGATGCCAACCAACAGACAATTTCATTCATTCCATAAGATATTAAGAAATATAAATGATTTGGGTGTAAGCATAGGAGGTATGATTAGTAAGCTTGCAGATGACCCCAAAATTGGAGGTTTAGTGGACAGCAAAGAAGGTTACCTTAAATTACATTGGAATCTTGATCAGATGGGCCAATGGGACGAGGCGTGCATTAAGTATAGGAGTTGGAGGTATTGTTGTGGCTGTACAGGACATTGGTTAGGCCACAATTGGAATATGGTGTGCAATTTTGGTTTCCCTGCTGTAAGAAATATGTTGTAAAACTTAAAATGGTTCAGAAAAGATTTACAGAAATGTTGCCAAGGTTGGACAGTTTGAGCTATACAGCAAAGACTATGGGCCCTGACACCATTCCAACAATATTCCTGAAGACCCGTGCTCCAGAGTGAGTTGTGCTTCGGGCTAAACTGTTGTAATACAGATATAGCACCGTCACTCCCTGACAATGTGATGGTATTTGAGCAGGTGTGGCCTAATGAAGCCCGAGAGAAAGTGCAGTCAATGAGAATCGGGGCGGGGCGGGGGGGGGACCGGAGCTCTCCACTGACTTGAATCATGCCTGCCACAATAGAAGGTGGTCTTCGTTGTTGGAGGTCGATTATTTCAGTCACAGGACCTGACCACAGGAGTTCCTCAGGGTAATGTCCTCAGCCCAACTATCTTCAACCGCTTCACCAACAACCTTACTTCCATCGTAAAAACGTGGCAGCTGGGAGCTGAAGCAGGTGATACAGTCCCTTGAATCTGCAGCACCAAAAATACGGTCATGGCTCATCTCATCTTGGCCTCAAATTCACTTTCCTGTCATTCTCCTTAACCCTTCGACCCATTTTTAATTAAAAATCCATCTATCTCCTCAGATTTGCTCAACGTGGGTCAGAAGTGGGGCCGTTCACCAATCATTCCCCAATGTTTAGAGCTGTTCCGGACTCCTCAGATGCTGTGCTGGCCTGTGTCCAAACGCATTAAGACCTTGGCAACATTCAGACTTGGACTGATCAGGGGCAAATATTATAGAATCGCAGTGAAAGAGGCCATTTGGCCCCATCAAGTCAGCACCAGCCTTGTGAAGAGCATCCAACTCTCTACCCTGTCCCCGTAACGTCACAGTTAACCATGGCTAATCCACCTAGCATGCACATCTGTTGGTGCATGGACAATTTAGCATGGCCAATCAAACTAACTTGCACATTTTTGAATTGTGAGAGGAAACCAGAGCACAGACATGAGGATATGCAAAGTCCACACAGACAGTCAACCAAGGCTGGAATTGAACTCAGGTTCCTGGCGTTATGAGGCAGCAGTGCTAACCGCTGAGCCACTGTGCTGCACTGTATTATGTGCCAGCCATTGTCCATGGTAACGAAGAGAGAATGCAACCATTGCATTCAATGACAGAGACTGGGAATTCAGAAGTGAATAATAGACCCCTGACTCATCAAAACGTGTTGACTGTTTACAAGGCACAAGTCAGCAGTCTGGTGGAATATTGTTCACTTGCTTCAATGGGTGCAGTTCCAACAACACTCAAAGAAGCTGAATACCATCCGAGAGAAAGGAGCCTGCTTAATTGGCGCCCTATGTACCACCTTCACCATTCACTCCCTTCACCACTGACGCACCGTGGCAGCAGTGGGCACTTCTTTGCTAACACAATCCAAACCCATGCACTCTACTATTTAGAAGGTAAAGTCAGAAGGTGCATGGGATCAGCAACACCCCCCCCCCCTTTAAATTCCCCTCCAAGCCACAAAACGCCCTGATTTGGAAACATGTTGCAGTTCCTTCAATGTTGGGCAATCAAAGTCCTGGAGCTCCTTCGTGAACTGTGCTGTGGTGTCCTTACAAGCCAAGGGCTTCAGCGATTCAAGACGACAGCTCACTGCCACCTGCCAAGGGCAACTAAGGATGGACAGTAAATGCTGACCCAGGCAGCGGAACCCACACCCCATGAATGAATTTAAAAAAAATCTCCTGCTATCATTGATGTGGGCTTTCTCTCTTCAATATTCTGTGGACTGTTACTGACTGCCTTCAGTTTCTGGAGTTAGCGTGTTAGTTTGATATTAAGTGCTGTGAGGATCTGTTACAGTTATTTACTGGACCCAGCTGCCAGAATTCTACTTCTATTATGTCCCATTCACTGGTTAAATGTCCAGCTCCTTTCCACTTCTCCAGATCCTGCTGGTACAACCACATTGGGCCGAATGGCCTGCTTCCCTGCTGTATTGTTCTGTCATTCACAACCAAAGGGGGAAATCAGGAGGGCTTCAATTGTGAAAATAAACATAGTCCCTGCCTCCCATTCCTGCATTATGTTTTAGTTGTATACTTCTTTGTCTGTTCCCACTCTCACGTATGATTTGTTCATCCTGTATGTCGCCATTAAACTATTGAAATCACTTTTGGTACTGTATGAGTGAGGGTCATCCTGCCAGCTGGGGTGTTTGGCCTTAGCTGACTCCTCAGACAGGGAGAAAGTGAGGACTGCAGATGCTGGAGATCAGAGCCGAGATTCTGGTGCTGGAAAAGCACAGCAGGTCAGGCAACAGCCGAGGAGCAGGACATTTCGGGCATAAGGTGTCCTTGAGCCTCATTCCTGATGAAAGGCTTATACCCGAAACGTCGATTCTCCTGCTCCTCGGCTGCTGGCTGACTGGCTGTGCGTTTCCAGCACCACACTCTCGGCTCTGATTCTCAAACAGAGATTGGCTGGACTGACCAAACGTCAGTTGGGAGATTTGGGGATACCTGTACAGAGATAACGAAGAATTGTTAGCAATCATCTCGGTTGTGATATCACTTTCATGGGGATATACTAATGAGGTAGAATATGAAACTAGCACACATTGCCCAATCTAACCTGGAAGTATGTAGTGTAAAGGAGTGCACTGTGCTTCCCGAAAATCATTGTTCTACAGTTAATCTGCCTGCTGAGTAATCTGGTAATACATCTTCCAATACAGAAAACCTACATCCAGTCAGCAAAGCTGGTATGAGGGAGGCAAACACATGATCACAACAATTTCCATATCGTCAAGACAAGCTCTTGCTTAATGACTTTGTGCATGAATAGGCTGGACTGTGAAAGAAAGTTCAGCCTTGTATAAATCTTAAACTGAGGACATGTTTCCAAGGAGACAATCCTGGTCAAAGGGTTGAATTTGTACTGATCACCTTGGCTTCTGGACAGCTCGACTGACATCAGTGTACTCTGCCACTGGCTTCTAGTTTCATTCCTCAAGCTGTGGGTTGATACAGTTGAAAGTCTGCTTCTTGCCCATCATTTGGACACTCAAGGGGTGGACTGTGCTGCATTTTCCAGGGAAGGGACACCTCATCTTCTGAAAATCAGGCAGTTCCAAGGACACCAGTGGGCCTTCCCCTGGATTGAGCCCCCTGCCCTGGGGGATGGGTAGTGAGAGATCTTGTTTGCTAGGAGGAGTCAGCCAATCAGAAGTCAGCAGCTACTGCGTATGACATTGTCATAATGGAGGCTGTGCCTGATTCTGGAACAGTAACCACAGAGCCCAAGGATCTGTGTGGGCTGCTGGGTAAGTGGTACCTGGTGTGGAAAACGTTGGGGGAGAGGGGTAGATTTTTGGGAAGGTCACATGACTGCATGCCTGTTTGTAGCTAGGTTTGTTCCTTTGGGTGGAGGATCATCAGTAGTCTGTAATTGACCACTTAAGGACCAGCCCATGTGAGAAGGTCAATCATGGACCTACTTACCCTGAGCTTCATTCCAGTGAAACCAGGAAGGGGGCTGGGATCAGTGACACCACCACTCCAGCGAATTAAATACCCTTCCCACCTCCTACCCTGACACTCCTCAATGCAGAGGACTCTACCTTTCTGAGCAGACACCCACCTTAATGGAAGAGGAAATGGTTCCTGAACTGCTCGATGACAGCGAGATTTCAATGGCAAGGTCATTGACTGCTGAAAAGGGTCAGATTTCTTTCTTCGATTGTCAATAATTAGGCTTTGAAAACTTGGAAAGAAAGATCACATAAAAGTGGCTCCACTAAATCAATGTAAGAATACATTGGCTCCAATTTTCACCATGCATCAATTCCAGCTCACCACCCTCCATATTTCCCAACACCATTTGTCCATCAGGTCCCTGCTGGTGTTGCCCAGAGATGCCAATAAATGCCAGTAATATTCTATCTCTGAATTTCCTGGTTTTACACCAGCACTGCGCTGAGAAAACATTAAAGCTAGAGACATCAGCAGCTTTGAGTCTGAACTGAGCTTAATGTTTCCGTAATAGCTATAAGAGTTGGCAACAGTGGTTTAGGAATGTTTTTCTTTGTTATTCAGAATACATGGACTTGGGTTTGCTTCTGACTAACAGCTGGCTTGGAAAACTGCTGGAAATTTTCCACTGTTCCTCATTCTGTAGTGAGAAACCCCCAGCAGCAGGTATGACCTTCCCTACATGGAACACAATATGGACCAGATGTTGGCTGCACTCAAGATGAAGCAGTCCATATATAGTCTGAACAGTAATCCTTGCATTTTAAAAAAGTGTCATAAAATGGGAATTAAAAAAGAACTGACATTAATCTGGGTCTGAAGATACGGGAATTTTCTTGCAGATTGTGCAGTCCCAGATCATCCTGCTGCCACCATTTCTTCTCTCTACCTCCTTCCCAGCTGATCAGCTCCCTCCTTCCACTTCTTTTTTCTCACTATCAATTGGCTCTTCCTCTCCCAGAAGTAATTTGAGGATCATTGCTAGTGACACAAATTGAACTCTGTTTTGCTGGTGGCCCTGCCTGGGGACTACATCAAAACATGACTGACTGACTGAGACCTGAAGTCCACTCTCCGATACTGTTTTGGTCACCCATTCTGTCGTGGGGCTGGTTCCAAATTTTAGGCCCTTTTTAATTGCTACATTGGCAATCCTGTTGTTAAAAACAGCATAAACATCTCGCTTGTTGTGGGCAGTGGTGTGGGAGATCCTCCAACCCTTCAATAAAAAAAGACTTCTACCTCACAAAAGAGTTGGTTATATCTTGGAAATGGCGGTAATCTAATTTCATTGACAGCAACATGGTTTGTGTTAGTGTCAGTTCATACTTTCTACAAGGCAGAGTAATCCAAACATGCTGACGTTACTTAGGCGCAGGCCCAAAGCTCAAACACAGTACAGATGTTCACCGAGGGACTCGGTAATAACCCTTCATTATAAGATGTGAAAGCCACATTGTCAAGAGCAGATCCCATCGGCATGCTGTCAAATCCTCCACATGCTACTGAAACATGTAGGTAGGAAATTAATGGCATCTCTCTGTCAGGAAAATGTTGATGGCGAGAATGACTGCACTACCATCTGTGCTTTCTGTCATGTGGCGCAGTGTTGATTAGTGTTAACCTAAGCGTGTGATAAAGTGAACACTCCCTGTGGAGATGTGCTAATGAAATAAAGGAAGATTTCTATTGTGAACTCGCTGGGCATTCAGAATATTGGAACATCGTAGACTTAAGCCGTAAAATGGTTAATGTGCTGATTTGCCTCTTAACCAAAGGCAGCAAGAACAATTTCATGAATTAACTTACTTACCCTTTTAGGAGTGACTCCTTTTTCTCAGTGAAATGCAAAGGGTTCCACCAACACTCAAAGTGGTGCATCTTTTGAGATTGGATACGAGATATTGTATTTTTGCTGTTCTAGGCCCTGCCACTATATGACTACATGGTGCCACATCTATTCAGTCTGTAAGTATGACCCTGCACTGCTGGTAGCTTGCTACTTTAAATCTCAGTCTTACTGACATCTCTATCCTTTGCCTGCTGTACTTATTCACTGCAGCTCAACACAAGCTTGAGGAACAGCATCTCTTCTTTTGATTAGACACTTTAAGAGAGAAAGCCATCTTGACTTAACATTAACTGTAAACTCTACTACCACCTCACCCTTTGAACTTTGTCTCCTTTTATCTGCAATTATCTACTTTAAGCTTAAATAAAACAAAGAACTGTTAGAGATCTGAAACAAGCCAAACAGAAATTGCTAGAGAAACTCAGCAGGTCTGACAATATCTTTGATTTGATTTGATTTGATTTATTGTTGTCACATTTACCTCAGTACAGTGAAAAGTTTTGTATTGTGAGCAGTACAGGCAGATCATAACGTACGAGGACATACAGATCATACAGATGGTTTAGACAGAGTAAGGCATACCAGATTATCGTTACACAGGAAATGCACAAAAGCAAGATTAACATTAGATTGAAATTTGAGAGGTCCATCCATCCGTCTAATCACGGTAGGGAAGAAGCTGTTCTTGAACCTGTTGGGGCGTGCTTCTGTACCTTCTGCTGATGGAAGAGGTTGGAAGAGAGTATTATCGGGATGGGAGGGTCTTTGATGATGTTGGCAGCCTTTCTGCGGCTACGGGAAGTGCAGATGGAGCCTATGGATGAGAGGTTGGCTTCTGTGATAGTCTGAGTTGTGTTCACAACCTTCTGTACGTTTCTTACAGTCCTGGGTGGAGCAGTTACCTTACCAGGCCACGACACACCCAGATAGAATGCTTTCTGTGGTGCATCTGCAGAAGTTGGTGAGGGACCTTATGGACATGCTGAATTTCCTTAGCCGCCTGAGGAAGAAGAGGCATTGTTGTGCCTTCTTGACTGTCACATCTACATGGGAGATCCAGGATAGATTGTTGGTTAACGTCGGTCCTAGAAACCTGATGCTTTTGACTGTCTCTACCTCAGCTCCATTGATGTAGATAGAAGCACGTCCTCCTTTATTCCTGAGTCAATGATGAAGGGTCCTGTCCAAACTTTAACTCCCCTTCTCCTTGATACTGTTTGACCTGCTGTGCTTTCCCCAGCTCCACATTTTATCAACTCTGACTTTCCAGCAACTCAGTCCTCACTATCTCCAAGTTTCTGTACGATGGCAAAGCTTAGAGGTTAGAATTCAGGGCAGGAGGACAGTGTGACTGAAAAAAGAGGTAAAAACAATTTCGCCTCGGAACACTTCAACCCCAGGGCATCAATGTGGACTTCAACAGTTTCCTCATTTCCCCTTCCCCCACCTCACCCTAGTTCTAAACTTCCAGCTCAGTTACTGTCCCCATAACTTGTCTGGACCTGTCCTACCTGCCTAAATTCTTTTCCACCTATCCACTCCACCCTCTCCTCCTTGACCTATCACCTTCATCCCCTCCCCCACTCACCCATTGTACTCTATGCTACTTTCTCCCCACCCCCACCCTCCTCTAGCTTATCTCTCCACGCTTCAGGCTCACTGCCTTTATTCCTGATCAAGGGCTTTTGCCCGAAACGTTGATTTCGAAGCTCCTTGGATGCTGCCTGAACTGCTGTGCTCTTCCAGCACCACTAATCCAGACAGTGTGGCTGGAAGAGGGATAGAGTTTGATGTGGAACACTACAAATCCTCCTTCTACAGAAGTGACGTGTTAAACATAAAAGAAAAAATGTTCACTGCTCCAGTCTGGCCAGTCACTTCCATGATTTAGGAATGGTGGGTTTGATGCCCACAGCCCTTGGTCACCCGTGCTTTAACATGTCATCTTTAGGATACAACTTCACCACTTAAGTGAGGTCCCCTCTCCACCTCTTGGGAGTGGTCCACCTTCAAGTGGTTTCAGACCTGTTCAGGTCATACTGGAGAAATCATGTGTACACTTTGATTTTGTCTTAGTCAGGTAACCTCTGATATTGTTCCTACAGTTCAGAAAGAGCAGCTATTGAAGCTCCCATATTGCTGGATCCCATAACTTGAATTGAAGGACTGGTTGTGATACCAATGGCACACAACTTGGACACAGTTCCATAAATTGTTGTCCACCTTGTGTCTCTAATGAAAAATAATGCATACCCACAATGTCACTGGCTGCTTAGAAGTCCATGAATTTATGTCAATCTGTTAACAGATTTCTGAGCACAGCTTCAGAGTAGCTGCTCAAACTCATTGCATCAAAATGCTGTTTTCTGAGGATTTCTTTTCAGCTCTTTCTTGCTATGACTCTATGTCACATAAAGTCATACTTTTTTGTGACCCACTTTATTGTCTTTTAATTACGTGGCTGTCCTGTTCAAAGCTGTATTCTCACTAGATCTCAATCTCACTGCTGCGCTTGAACAAGCGCGTTATCTCTAACACTCTTATCAATCCCTAATGTTAAAGTGAAGGAGACAGTTTAATAATCCTTACAATAAGGCCGATTTCTCTTGCTGTGCCAGCACAGTTTAAAAATCAACTTGCAGGCTCTTGCTGGTTTTAGCAAGCCTGTGTCTTGACTGAATTTCCCATCATGCCTTTCTGTTCTCAAACCCACAATGCAGTTTTTCAGTCAGGGTGCTATTTCTTCTTCAATGTTCAATTCCACAGCCATGAGTCAAATCCAATGTCAGGACTCTGCCACAATGGGTTTGCATTCAATAATCTGAAATAAGGAACGCAGCAGTTTCATGGTCCAAAGCAATTAATACAAGAGTAAATAAAGCATTGGATTACGACATGGAATGGGGACACAGTTCAATTAACTTTCCTTTCGACATTTAAACCCTGCTCCTTCTAAACTGTACTTGCTGTAGTTCAATATTTTCTTTTAAATATTGCGGCGATGTCAAATAACAGGCATTGTAAAAAAGAATTCTCCACTGTGGTGAAATGTCACTTCCCTTTCTTGATTTGATAAAAATGTACAATTTTTAAGGGGTTTGTTAAATGATGTAATCAACATTTACCTTACGAGGTGATTAAAATGAGCTTGATGGCAAGTACGTGGTGAAAGGTAGAGAAAGGTAGACCAAATTAATTTAAGAAATAAGGATGTAATAAAGATTTCCCACTAGAAGTGTTTCCAAGCACACATCGCGCGATTCCCCAAAGTGTTCACAGGCAGCTTTTAACAGTGACATTCATTCTCTTTTATTGCTTCAATTACTGATTGTACTAAGGTAAAAACTGCTGGAGAGAATTTCTTTAAACTTCACAACAAATTTTATGGCTGATCGAAGTGTGTATTGATGATGCTCAGAAATCAAGCCCATCATTATAGGCAAAATCAGCAGGACCTATTCTGAACTGCATATTGGGTGGAGTCATCCACCATAACACCCAGTCAATGTTAATGCTTCACAACACCCCAAAACTCACCCTACTGTCAGTAACAAGTATAATTCAGTACACAAAGATATGTAGGTTAACCTATAGATTTAGATCTTGCGTTATCACTTTTCACTTTCCCAAAATGCTTTACAGCAGATAATTTGTGCATATCCAGCTTCCACCACTAACAATCTGGCAAATAAACAAGTTGTGTGCTTTACTGATGCTGGTTGAGGGATAGATATTTGCCAGGACACGAGGATAACTCCCTTAGTTTCCTTGGAATACTACTGAAGGTTTTTGATTTCTGCCTGAGATGGAAAACAAGATGTTGTTTTAATCTATAGTTTGAAAGGTATCAGTGTTAAGAGCACAGACCTCCCTGAGTTTTACACCAGAGTGACAGACTAGGTTCTGTGCTGTTTTCTTTGGAGTGGGAGCATATATACACGAATTTGTGAAATGGAAGTAGGAGCCACTCATGGAGAAGGGTGATCTTGAGTGACACATCCCTACTTTAATAATTCCCAGTCTTCCACATTGATTGGAATATGTGTACTATCACATACAGCATGTGAGTCTCTTCATTATAATAGGAAAGTTAGGAGAGGGACCACTAAATTCTTCAATATTATGAAATGCTGGGTTGAGACATATTGTATCTATTGTTGAATATGGTAGTATTAGGAAGGAGCAATATTAGATCATTAGAATTGATCAGGAGATTAGAAACATGTTTATGTAGAAGATGATTAGAAGTTAGAATGTTTGGCTATGGTGTAGAACATGAGTCCTTTTTAAAAGGAGTGCGTTCGCTGCTGGGCAATGATGTATAAAGAGTTTGAGTAGTTGTGAGGAACTTACAAGTGACAATGTCAAATATTGCTTTACAATGTTTCTTTGAAGTAGCTTGGAACCACTTCTTACATGAGGATGGCAATATAAATACAAGTTTTGTTGTTGTATTATTGAATTAATTGTCTAGAAAAGCAAAGTCTAATCCCAATCTGCTCCCACACCACAAAACCTGTCCTCATTGATTAAGATCATCGGCAGGATCCTGGAAAATGTGGACCATTTTCCGAAACGTGGAAGTCTCCTCTCCACCAAGGCAGAGTTAGGTGGAGAAATTCGGTATCGCCTCCAATGTGTTGGCTCAGAATTCAGCCAACTGAAGAAAAGATTATTTGAGGAGCAGGATTTCAAATGTAATATGAAGGACCTGGTTAACCGGGCAGCAGTGATCTCTGTGCCCCTATCTGCTTCAGAGACTTGGACATTCAATAGCAGACACCTCAACATGCTGGAGAAATTCCACAAGTGGTGCCTTTTCATTACCCAACTCCGGTGACAAAAAAAATGTGATCCAACAGCAATGTCCCCTTCCAATGTGACTTTACCCCAAATAAAGAGCATAATTGTTATGATGGTGATGATAAATCCACTGTTGTAACGTGTCATAATATGAGGTGATGCCTGGGGACCAACCACTGGTAACTTGTGGTTGAGGTACAATGCTGCTTCCAATCCTCCATTCTATGTGAGTCTATAGGGCTGCTCAACAGGCTGTGGTAGACAATTGACCATAACTAAGTCTCACAGAAAATGCTTTTATCCTTGATCGCAGGATGTCATTTATCACCACTGTATCATAGTATGCAACCCAAGGGTTGCAAAGTGTCAGTCTCCATCTTCATTGGGACTACGTGGTTCATGACACACTAATGGAAACTTGTTACTGCTTTTATAAATGAGCAACCAAACATCACCACAGAGATTGAAGTGCTGTGACTGTAATATGTATGTATGCAGAGCTACAATACAACTTTCATTCATCCATTACCTATGTCTAGTTCTTCTGTTATGGGATGTAAATTAAGCACTGTCTCATAGGTACAAATACCTACTTGAAAGTAACAATATGGTTACCAATCGTAGTCAAAGATTATGGTGGCGAGCAATGATCACCGTTCATAAACCAACCCGAGATCTCAGACCCTCGTTAAGCCCACTGAAGGTCAGCTAAATGACAGTCCTAGACTTGGTTTAATGTCACCATTTGGAACAAGGGCAGGGGTGGGAATGAAGTGAACCTGGGGGGGAGGAGTTGTACCAGCAGAGATTCTCATCAAGAGTCTGAAGGTTAAGGTCCAGGCTGAGGCCAGTCAAACAGCAGCTCAAACCCGACCAGAACTTACCAAATACCAAAAATATTGATGAAAGTAAGGTCAATGCAAAGCAGAGAGCGGATTGGTAGGTAGTCGAGATGTTGTTTTCACCACTTTGAAGCTGCATTAAGGAATGGTGAGAGTTCCCGTTTATTAAAATCTAAATTTACATACTTCTCTATTGGCTTAAATTTAAGGTAATATTATCTTAGCTTAAGTTATGGCAATGCAGCTCAATCCTAGATGTTGCACAACCTGCAGTATGAAGGAAAATCTTCCACACTCTGAGCAGTTTGGCTGGCCACATCTGCAGAAAGTGCCATTGGTTTGATTGGATTAAGTGCCAGGTTTCGGAGCTGAAGTGTCTGCTGGAGGCGCGGTGGGTGGACCCACAAGGTTACGAGGTATATAGAGAACTTGTTGTTATTATGGTCAGCCCACAGCCTAATGAAGTCCAATCGGAGAGGGAATGGGCAACAATCAGTCAGAAGAGGGGCAGGTACATTGTCAGGAAAGCCTCAGAGTGTAAATCATTCCAAATCTGATTTTCCTGTTTGAAAAACGATGGAAGTGACAGTTTCTTGGGGGAATGCAAGCAGGGCATAATTACACAAGTGATGGGGAGAGGGAGAGGAAGAACTGTAAAGGTAGGAGACTCAATAGTGAGCATTTCTAAGGATGGTTTCTTTAACTCCGTAGATCAAGCATGTTCCTTAATGGTTTCAGGGCATTCTGAAGAGGGATGGCGGTGGCATGGGGAAATGGAGCTGTACAAGTCCAATGCAACTGGTGGCACGGTGGCTCAGTGGTTTGCACTGCTGCCTCCCAGCACCAGGGACCCAGATTCGAATCCAGCCTCAGTCTGTGTGCCATTTGCACATTCTCACTGTGTCTGCGTGGGTTTCCTCTGGGTGCTCTGGTTTTCTCCCACAGTCCAAAGATGTGCAGGTCAGGTGGATTGGTCTCACCAAATTGCCCATAGTGTCCAGGGATGTGTGGGTTAGATGGATTAGCCATGGGCATTGCAGGGTCACAGGGATAGAGTATGAGGTGAGTCTGGGTGCGTTGCTCTTTGGAGAGTCAGTGTGGACTTAATGGGCTGAATGGCCCGTTTCCCCTCTATAGAGATTCTATGATTGTAACTGAAATGGGACCAATGTCCTTGGGGAGAAGGTGGCTAGTGCTATTGGTGAGGTTAGAATAATGGGCAGAGGATAGGATACAGAGTGAAAATGCAGTAGTGGGTGATGATAGGCAATGTAGAACAAAGAAGCAAGTCAATCTGGAAGACAAAACATATATAGTCAAATTTAATCAGAGAATCACAGTATTATTACAGCACAGAAGGAGGCCACAAAGCCATTGTGTCTGTTTTTCAAATGAGCCTCACTCCTTCCTGCCCATCTTCTGCTTTTCCCCTATCCCCTTGCTAACTCAGCTTGCTTATAATGTATACTTCTAAATGCTCTTCCGTTATGATAGACTCTAACATTTCCCCAATGACAGATGTTAAGCTAACTAACTTACAATTATACATTCTTCAACCCCCTCCCATTTTGAACAAGAATGTTATGTTGGAAGCTTTTCAATCCCTGAGGACTTTTCCAGATTTAAGCATTCTTGGAAGATTATTGCCAGTATCCACTATTTCTTCCTTTAATGCTCTGCAATGGAAAAATAAAACATGGAGGTGTTGAGAAGTATTTCGGAAGAACAGAGGAGGCTACCGGCCACAGTAACCATTGCTGTCAGAGGGTTATCCAGCACAGCAACACATTCCTCCCTGTGGCACTGTGGGGGCATTTTTGTATCTGAATCTGAAGATAATGGGCTCAAATGCCACTCCAGAGATTGAACTGCAAACATCTGTCACAATCTCTGTCTTTCAAATGAGACATTCCACTCTGTCTGACTTTCCATCTTGATGGTAAAAACTCCATACTGATTCTTTGCCGATGCATTTAAGCAAGTCTTTCCTTTTTGGGTGCAAAGCCCTGTTTTGGGGACAATATCACACCAGTTAAATAAACTGGGCTGGGAGTCATGCTGGTGTTTCTGTATATTGTCATGACTTCTTAAAATTATTTATCAAACTTTTAACTTTGTACTCGAACTCTGTTAACATTGAAATGGTTAACGCTGATTAGAGCTAAGAACCAGAATGATACAAGTGCATTGTTTAATAAATAGTTAGAATGCAACAGCAGTTGTATTAAATTATACTGTCACTATTGATTGTATGCAGACAGTACATGGTTCTGGGAGAATCAGTGACTGTGGAGAGGGGTCAGCAGCACACTGATGTTATAAATGCTAATGCATTTTGTTCAATTTTCTTTCAGGTTTCCTAATTCCATCAAGATATGGGGGTGTCCGAACCTATGAAGATATTACAGGCTGGATAGAAGCTGATGAACACAGCAATCAAGAAACGCCATGAAATGTGGCTCAAATACTGTTGAGAGTTATTGTGAATTCTATTATAGCAAGAGATTGCATTGGTCCAAAGCTGTAAAATTTATTTTGTTGTATTCTATCCTCCAGAGCTTCAGAAAATGAAAAAAAAATCAGCTCCTAGTCAGTTTGACAAAGCTACAAGCATGTGAGTACAGACAGATTGGCTTGTATTGTCACTGGGGGACAGTGATTTCTGTATCAGTAAGCTGTCTCAAAGACGGTGCTGGTTTGATCGGTTGATGATGTGTACGGCCAGGCTTGTTTATGCCCTAGCTTTAAATTTGCAGCATTATGGATTAAGTGCTCAGTGTGTCCTCTTGGTGAACTCTCGGATGCTCTCAGCTAGGTTTTAGTTGCATTGTGGACACCAGTCCACTGGGAGCTGTGTCTGAGTGGAGCCAGCGTGATATAATGTGGAAATGTGTGATGGCCAGTCAAAAAAGGAGGGAGTTCCCGAATAAGGAAGGAATCACATCCCACGCCTCAAAGACTGAAATGAGAGCAATCAAACTCACTGTCTCATTGGACAGTTAATCAGAATAAGATCTCCAAACCGTGTGGTTTAAAGGAAAGGTTTACTTTTATTGTTCCATCAGGTTTTCTGTGAGTGAGAAGAAATTTCCATTCCCAAAACTCGGCTGATTCTATATCCATGCCTCAGTAATAAAAGGACACAGTATAGAGATGTGACCTTACCTATGATACCATGACCGAAGATGATTAAAGCACGTGCCTCTTAAACAGGAGGTTTTAACTTCAATTGTGCCTTAAGGGTTTAGTCTTGATAATACTGGGAGTGATAACAACCCAAAGGCCTTGGCTAATGCTCCCTGCACATAGATTTAAATTGCACCACTGCAGCAGATAGAATTTAAATGAATAAAGCAGCAATTAATATTGATCATAAAACAAATGTCCATTGCTGTAAAAACCCGTCTGGTTCAATAATTTTTTTACGGAAGCAAATCAGCCATATCCAGCCTGGCCCACATGGTCAACTGTTCTCATGAAATGTTCGAGGAGAAAGTGAGGACTGCAGATGCTGGAGATCAGAGCTGAAAATGTGTTGCTGGAAAAGCGCAGCAGGTCAGGCAGCATCCAAGGAACAGGAGAATCGACGTTTCAGATTCTCCTGTTCTTTGGATGCTGCCTGGCCTGCTGCGCTTTTCCAGCAACACATGTTCTCATGAAATGGCCTCGCAAGTCATTCAATCATTGAAATGAAACTTGGGTGGAAAACCCATAATCCACGTAAACACTGAACACTGAGCATGTTCAGGGATGGGCATGGGGCAGAACCTTTTATTAAACTGTATTCAATCTATCCATAGCAAGCAGATCCACCTGCCCAATGACCTTTTAGTGAGACCTCCTACACACTGATATCTTACACCCCCATATCACCCCTTAGTAAGATCATCAGCTATCCTCTTGATAGCTGCTTTCCTTATATTGTACTTTTCACCAAATATTCATTCCATCCTTGAAGGCTCACGTTTTGCTTTGTCAACCTGCAATCCACTCCTTCCCTGCCCTGTTTCTCAGAGTGAGGGTTCAATCATTGGCCATGCTTTCCATCCAGTTGAAGAACAGGTAGGATGATCAAAATCCATGTACTTTACATTTGGGAATGGGGTGAAGATTATTCATTCCTTTTCCCTTGGGGAGCTGCCCCACAGGGGAATGATGTCTTCTGCTTGCTGTGGTTGGCTGCACCATTTCTTGTGTTCCCTTGGTTGTGTTTTGGCTGAATGTGGCCTGGTATCTTCAGGTCTGGTTTCCGTTTGAGGGCTAGGAGCCATCTTCCAAAATCCCTGATCTCATACCATGTGTTATGTCCTTGATGGAGTTGATCTGTGCAGACATCCCTGCTGTGAGTTCCCTTAATATTATTAGAGCTGCTTCTGTCATACTGTCAGGTGTGGTGATCTGCCCTAGTCTGTCGCTTGGTGAATTGATGGGATTGTTAAGTCTCTGAGGGGTTCTTTGTCCCTGGACCTCCCAAGGTCTGACCTTGCCTGGGGGCATCAGTCTCCCGGGGAGATTGTTTGATATTCTTCCCCAAAGTGACAATAGACAATAGACAATAGGTGCAGGAGTAGGCCATTCTGCCCTTCAAGCCTACACCACCATTCAATATGATCATGGCTCATCATCCTTAATCAGTATCCTGTTCCTGCCTTATCTCCATAACCCTTGATTCCACTATCCTTGAGAACTCTATCCAACTCTTTCTTAAATGAATCCAGAGACTGGGCCTCTACTGCCCTCCGGGGCAGAGCATTCCACACAGCCACCACTCTCTGGGTGAAGAAGTTTCTCCTCATCTCTGTCCCAAATGGTCTACCCCGTATTTTTAAGCTGTGTCCTCTGGTTCGGCACTCACCCATCAGCGGAAACATGTTTCCTGCGTACAGAGTGTCCAATCCTTTAATAATCTTATATGTCTCAATCAGATCCCCTCTCAGTCTTCTAAACTCAAGGGTATACAAGCCCAGTCTCTCCAGTCTTTCAGCGTAAGGTAGTCCCGCCATTCCAGGAATTGACCTTGTGAACCTACGCTGCACTCCGTCAAGAGCCAGAATGTCTTTCCTCAAATTTGGAGACCAGAACTGCACACAATATTCCAGGTGTGGTCTCACCAGGGCCCTGTACAACTGCAGAAGAACCTCTTTGCTTCTATACTCAATCCCTCTTGTTATGAAGGCCAGCATGCTATTAGTCTTTTTCACTACCTGCTGTACCTGCATGCTTACCTTCATTGACTGGTGTACAAGAACACCCAGATCTCTTTGTACTGCCCCTTTACCTAAATTGAAACCATTTAGGTAGTAATCTGCCTTCCTGTTCTTGCCACCAAAGTGGATAACCATACATTTATCCACATTAAACTGCATCTGCCATGCATCTGACCACTCACCTAACCTGTCCAGGTCACCCTGTAACCTCCTAACATCCTCATCACATTTCACCCTGCCACCCAGCTTAGTATCATCAGCAAATTTACTAATGTTATTACTAATACCATCTTCTATATCATTAACATATATTGTAAAAAGCTGCGGTCCCAGTACTGATCCCTGTGGTACCCCACTGGTCACTGCCTGCCATTCCAAAATGGAGCCGTTTATCACTACTTTGTTTCCTGTCAGCCAGCCAACTTTCAATCCAAGTTAGTACTTTGCCCCCAGTACCATGCGCCCTAATTTTGCTCACTAGTGAGTTGAAGGGAGAGTGCTCCCCAGTTTCCTTTTGATTGGAACATAAAAACATAGGAACAGGGATAGGCCATTCAGACCCTCGAGATCTGACCCTAAAGAAAAAAAAAATGGAGTGCTAGTTATTTAAGGAACTTTCAAGTAAAGACTGTTGTACTCCCTAGTAGCTGCCTGCAGAATAGACCAACTGTGGCTGAGAAGCAGAGACCAGCGATTCCTGCTCAATATAAAGGTGTCTATCAGAGAGAAACCTCAGAGAAGGGAGATGTTTTAAACAAAAGACTAACTACAATGGGAAAGGCAGTTATTTCATTGAACAAAGCATAATTTTTAAGAGTTGAATTAATTAACAATAACTAAGGTCCCTTGATATTCCCTTTTCACTTTCAACAGCTACCTCTCAATGTGCTTCAGAAATATTTTACTGAGCTTCAGAGAATGACATCTGTTAAAGCTTGCCAGCAGCCCTTCAAACCAGCGACTTCACTGAGACTCACATTTAACTCCATTTCATCTCCCCCCCACAGATGCTCAGAGAAAACTTGCCTCAGTTTGAGATCAACATGGACTGGAGATTGGAATTGAGTCCTCAGCTGGTGAAGACTTGGGTCTCTGTTCGGTGGGAATCCCTGTCAGACCATGCCATGGAATATTGGAATACCAGTATCCGCATCGCTGAACTACTTAACATTAGAAATATATAACAGAGCAAATTATCCCAACATGCAAAGGAGTATTTGGTATTCAATTTACATAATGCATGAACTAGTAAATGACCTTCATCAATAAAGCAGGAGCTTGAAATGATGTCTTACTGAACCAGTAAGACAGTAATTCTTGTTAACATTTCTTGACTGCCCACATGACAGCTCTGTGTCACTTGAGCAATATGATAGTCTTTGAGGCTTCTGAAATTTCAGAATGTTTTTACTTTCATGTTTAAATCTGGATGAGCCATTTCAAATATTGATATTTTTGATAACTGCTGTGTATTTGGCTTTGTTCTTTCATATTTTGGGGAAAGATACTTATCCCAGTCAGAAATCAGAGGCTGTTCTCAATATTCCCTGTCTTTATTCCAAACCTTTGAGAGGCAGGTTAACAAACCACTGGAGAAAGTAAACCGTGGAAAATTATTGATGTGAAAACATTTTGTGAGCTCTTAACAAGCTCATTTCAAATTCCTTAGTGCTATTTAATAGAGGTGTTAATCTGTGTAGAAAATTGTTACAATGTCTCTTAAAAGAATATTTAAAGAAGAATTAACAAAAGGAATTTAATGATGTTACTGCCTGTACTTTCTGGGTGGCGGTGATAGATTTTCATTCAGGGGTCAGAGATGCAAACACTGAAGACTCCAGTTCTTCTGTGGGACTAACCATTACATAATGGCCTTTCAAATACTAGGCCCAGATTTCAACACAACCAAGACCTTATGTAATGACAGGATCGCACCATCCTGTTCTGAACAGACGCAATCACGTCTACACCACCACCATCACCTTCCCCCAACCCCAACCTCCCCCACAGCTCCATGAAGATTTAGCAGTGTTCCAGTTAATCACTCCCTCTGCATAATCCCCCCAAGTCCATGTGCAGCAGCAACGTCTAGAACTGGAAGTCAGAACTGCAAAGATTATGGATGTTTCCTCTAAGTAGCTTACAACCACGCAGCTTTGAGGGAACACAGGAGATTAGTTGATTCCATCTGAACTGCACTCATTAAATTCTTGGCTGAACATAAGAACAAGGGAAATGGGACAGCATTGCTCTACTATTCAAGATAATTAGCCAATTGAACTCTCAAATTGATTTCCTACTTGATCACATATCTGTTGATTCCTCTACTCTCCAATCACAGTCTTAAATATTCTCAATAAATTGTCATCATCAACTCTATTTTGATTTAATCCCTGCCCTCACCTTCACTGTTTGATCAAACAGCATTGCTTGTCACTGGCCACTTGGGTATTTCCTTCCTTCCTCGGGTGGTGGAATATAAATAAAGATTTATATACTCATTGTCTTTCAGACAAAATAAAACAGGAGTGTAGGGGCACTGCTTGTCACTGGCTAAAAAAAATTGTCATCATTTATATTCTAGAGTAGAGAATTCCAGAGATTTTTAACACTGTGAGCAAAGAGATTTCTCCATATCAGAGTCCCAAATGGATAACCCCTCATTCTGAGAGTGTGGTCCCAACTTCTGAACTAAAAGATCTCAATTTTCTTTGTAACAATACAAAAAGAGGATATCTAGCCGGGGATCTAACTCTTCCTGAGATGCATGAATGACCTGGAGCTTGATGCATGGGGTATAATTTTAAAACCTGCATATAATATGAATGTTGGAAGCACTGTGAACTGCAAGGTGGGCAATGTAGTACTTGAAAAAGACATTGACAAGTTGATGGAGTGGTGGGCATGTGGCAGATGAGGTTCAGTGCAAAGAAGTGTGAGGTGATAGACTTTGGTAGCAAAATGAAGGGGGAACAACATAGAACAAAGGCTACAATTGCTAATGGGGATGCAGTAGCAGAGTGAGCAGGGTGTATATATAAATACATCATTGAAGTTAGCAGGACAGATTCAGAAAGCAATTAATAAAACAACCTAATATTTATTGATAGGGATATAGAGAACATGAGCAAGGTTATATCAAACTTGTAGATGTCATATATATGGACTTCAGTAAGACATTTGATAAGGTTCTCCATGGTAGGCTGATGAAGAACGCGAAGTCTCTTGGGTTCCAGGGTGTTCTAGCTAGATAGAGAGAGAACTGGTTGGACAACAGGAGACAGAGAGTAGTAGTGGAAGGGAGCTTCTCAAAATGCAGAGCTGTGACCAGTATATCCCACAGGGATCCATGCTGGGACCACTGTTTGTGATATACATAAATGATTTGGAGGAAGATGTAGGTTGCCTCATTAGCAAGTTTGCAGATGACACTAAGATTGGTGGAGTAGCAAATAGTGAAGGGGACAGTCAGTGAATACAGCCGAATATGGATAGTTTGGAGAGTTGGGCAGAGAAATGGCAGTTGGAGTTCAATCTGACAAATGCAAGGTGATGCATTTTGGAAGATCCAATTCACGAGCAAACTATACAGTAAATGGAAAAGCCCGAAGGGAAAATTGATGTACAGAGAGATCTGGGTGTTCAGGTCCATTGTATCCTGAAGGTGGACCGCAGGTCAGTTAAGTGGTCAAGAAGGCATATGGCATGCTTTCCTTCATCAGACGGGTATTGAGTACAAGAGTTGGCAGGTCATGTTACAATTGTATAAGACTTTGGTTCGGCCACATTTGGAATACTACGTACAGTTCTGGTCACCACATTACCAAAAGGATGTGGATGCTTTGGAGAGGGTGCAGAGGAGGTTCACCAGGATGTTGCCTGGTATGGAGGTTGCTAGCTATGAGGTGAGGTCGAGTAGATTAGGATTATTTTCATTAGAAAGAAGGAGGTTGAGGGGGATCTGAGAGAGGCCTGCAAAACCATGAGAGTTGTAGACAGGGTGGATAGCAAAAAACTTTTTCCCAGAGTGGAGGACTCAATTACTAGGGGTCACGAGTTCAAAGTGAGAGGGGAAAAGTTTAGGGGAGATAGAGACCCAGGTTAGATTCTAGCCTCAGGCAACTGTCTGTGTGGAGTTTACACATTCTCCCAGTGTCTGCGTGGGTTTCCTTTGGGTGCTCTGGTTTCCTCCCACAATCGAAAGATGTGCAGGTCAGGTGAATTGGCGTGGAAAGTTCTTCATGCAGCGGGCGGTGGGTGCCTGGAACGCATTGCTATTGGAGGTGGTAGGGGTGGGAACGACAGCGTCATTTAAGATATATTTAGACAGATACATGAATGGTCAGGGAGCAGAGGGATACGGATCCCTAGAAAATAAGCAACAGGTTTAGATCGAGGATTTGGATCAGCACAGGCTTGTAGGGCCGAATGACCTGTTCCTGCGTTGTAATTTTCTTTGTTCTTTGGTCTTGTTTAAGACACCAGTCTGCCCTCAGCTGGAGTATTGTGTCTAATTCTGGATACCACTTTAGGAAGTACATGAAGGTAATGTAGAAAAGATTTAAAGAAAGTTTGCATCAATGAAGAAATTTGGTTCTGACAAAAGATTAGAGAAGTTGGGACTTTTTCCTTTGGAGAAGAGAAGCCCTTTATTGGTCAGAGTATTGAGTACAGGAGTTGAGAGGTCATGTTGTGGCTGGACAGAACATTAGTCAGGACACTGTTGGAATATTGCGTGCAATTCTGGTCTCCTTCCTATCGGAAAGATGTTGTGAATCTTGAAAGGGTTCAGAAAAGATTGACAAGGATGTTGCAAAGAGTTGGAGGATTTGCGCTAAAGGGAGAGGCTGAATAGGCTGGGGTTGTTGTCCCTGGAGCGTCAGAGGCTGAGGGGTGACGTTATAGAGGTTTATAAAATCACGAGGGGCATCGATAGGGTAAATAGACAAGATCTTTTCCCTGGGGTCGGGGAGTCCAGAACTAGAGGGCATAGGTTTACGGTGAGAGGGGAAAAATTTAAAAGGGACCTAAGGGGCAACTTTTTCACTCAGAGGGTGATGCATGTATGGAATGAGCTGCCAGAGAAAATGGTGGAAGCTGGTGCAATTACAACATTTAAAAGACATCTGGATGGGTATATGAATAGGAAGGGTTTAGTGGAATATGGGCCAAGCACTGCCAAATGGGACCCAATTAGGTTGGGATATCTGGTCGGCATGGATGAGTTAGACTGTAGGGTCTGTTTCCTCATCCTGTACATCTCTATAACTCTATGACTCTCAGTCTGAGGTGAGATTTGAGAGGTGTTCAAAATCATGAGAGATCTAGACAGTGCAACTCAGGAGGTAGATTGTCCTGGATCCCCAGTCGGCAAGGCAAGTCATCAGGCCAGTGGTGGACCAATATCTTTAAGTGACCATTAATTAACCACATAAGGGCCTTAACTGCTGACCTGTGGACAAGGTCATTCCATGGTCTTTCTCACCCAGTAGTTAATTCTTCCACCAGTGTCAACATGCCTAATTAATTACCCCACTCACTATTTCACTCACTATTTCAAGAGATGTGAAACATGTACCACCTGGAGCGAATAATATGAGAATAGATAAATACAGGGGGAGGAGGAAGTTGAGTTGAACCAGACATGTGACAGAGTGCAATGCGATCCTTTCCCCATGTGACTGTTGATAACTCGGCTGTATGCTCAACGATGAGGTTTCTGGGGCTGGTTTGGCAGGGAAGCTCCCATCTTGGAGCAGCGCTGACAATTAGCTTGAGGACCTGTTACTTAGGAAACTGTGATCGCCAGCCCTGGCAGCAGTGACATTAGTCAACATCATGACAATGAGCCCTGTTGACATTTGAATTGTAATTGGCCCAGACAGGCAGGAGCGAAAGGAAAGAGCAAAAAGCTTGTATCTGACCAAGTTGCCAATCAAGTACCTGGTGAGCTAATAATTAATTTGATTGATTTGAAAAGAATTTTCTGTTTCTCTTTCACTCTCAATGGCTGTTTCTTCCTATTTTACACAGCTTGATATAGCTCAGAGCTGACGGTGGCCTTTTTGTGTGATGCAAGTTGATAAGAGTGTGGGAGAGGGGACGGATTTAATTCACCCAGGAGGTGTGATTAAAATGGTGTCAGGCTTGTATACAGTGATTGGGACTTCCTTCCCCACCTTGTTTATTTGGATTTCATAGCATCTGTGTGTTCCTACTTGTTTCTATCACCACGTAACGGTTTGCAACTCACCCTTCTCAATCCTCCATGATGTTTTGTTGCTGCTTTTCCAGTTCAACCAGTTTGACCATAAAACGGATGAAGGACATGATATTGAGGAGACCACTGTATCTCCCATGTTAAGGGGCTCCTCAGTCACATCCTGCTTCCCTGCAGCCTGTAAATACCAGGAGAGGAACACTGGCATCAGCAAAATATGATATGGGTGTTTACTCCATGTTGCTGTCCTGGTTGATTTGGAACAGCCAGTGCTTTTTCATCAATCCCATATTTCCTTTAACTTGCAGCCAAAAAAAAAGATTGTAGTGACTTGCCATCAGGGTCAAGAATCATACATTGATGCACTAATCCCAAAATTGAGAAATTTTGCACTCATTTCTTCTCAAACCCATACATAAAAAAATCATCAGCATAATTCTTTCTCACTTATTTCACAGCTGTACAGATGTCACCTCATGCACCTTTGTCCAAAAGGTATTTCTATCTTTCAATTTGTTGCACATGTTATGGTTTGGAGTATGTAGTCTGAAACAGTGTCAGTACAAGGTCTGGCATACACCAACCTCTGTTAGGTAATGAGCTGCTCAAATAGTCATTTGGAGCACGAGTATTCTTCAAAAAAGACATGTTGTTGGAACTGTGCATCCTGTAATCAGGACAATTCACAAGAATAAAAATGTAAAGGGAAAACAACTTTTTATACTGTACAATGTTTCAGATTGTCAACATAATGGTCAGCGCACTTGGGATTATTTAGCAAGTGTGAGCAGAACAATTTGTTTACTTGTGAGGTTGGAATTCTTTGCTAGAGTCAACCCATTGACACAAAGGTTGTTAATCTAAGAGCTGCTAACACACTGGAAAGAGAGCAGCCACAAGAGGAAGGAGGCTCCAGCCATTGCTTCTTGCCTACAGTGTGACCTGAAACATTCACATCAGTGCCAACCCTGTTGAATGCTCAATGCCACACCTATGGGTAAGCTATGCCATTTTCAGGTGGGATGATGCTTGAAACAGTGACAGGAGATTTCAATCTACACCCAGCAGAGTTGAGAATGGACCCCACTGGTCTACAAATCTCCAAGACATTGTTATTACTGAGGTTCAAGGGAGATTTTCTTGCAACAACTGATTGCTGAACAATAGCAAGTAGGTCACTTTCCAAGGAAAAGACTTGCTTCGGTCCAAATTGGATAACTATTGTTCAAGTTTCAGAAGTTGTAAGTCGGAAAAAATCCAACTCTAATGTGAGATTGCACTCTCTCAGCACTCCAGGCTTCTTTCAACTAAAAGTAACCAGATCAAACTATTGAGCTTTCAGAGATCTCATGGTTATGGGTATGTTCGCCGAGCTTGGAATTGACCCCTGTTTTGACCCCTGTTTGGAGCCTCCTGTGAAATGGCTGCTATACTGTATCTTCTGGGATTTATTTGGTTCCATTCCTATTGGTTCCTGTTGTTTGTTGTACTAGCTGGTATATTGGATCGAGGTCAAGGCACTCAGTCACAGACTCCATCAACAAGCACATTGACCTATACCTAATATACCGGCCACTACAACAAACAACCTGAACCAGCCGGAATGGAACCAAATATATTCCAGAAGATACAGTACAGCAGCCGTGTCACAGGAGGCTCCAAAGCACTGTAGATGTCACCTAGACAGGGGATGAAACATCTGCAAATTTGCTGCCCAGCTCGGGGAACATACCCAGAGCCACAACAACCAGCACCCTAGTTACAAATCTTTACATAAACCTTTCAGAGATCTGAAATGCCTTCGTGAAGCTTAAAGTCTAACATCACTAGGAGCTTAAACAGATCAAAGTTCAACAAGAGAACGATCAGCTTGATGGCATTGTACTATAGGCCCCTCCCCTAGCCGTGAGGCGGAAATTGAGAAACAAATATTTCGGGAGATCTCAGATATATGTAAGCATAATAAGGTTGTAATAATGGGGGAATTTTAATTTTCCAAACATTGACTGGGGCTACAATAATATTAAAGGTTTGGATGGTGACGAATTTGTCAAAAGTGTTCAAGAAAAGTTTCTTTATCAATATGTGGATGTTCCTACTAGAAAGGGAGCAAAATTAGACCTTCTTTTGGGCAATAAGACAGGGCAGGTGACTGAAGTAAAAGTGGGGGAATAATTTAAGTCTCATGATCTATTAGTTTCAAACTGGCTATGGAAAAGGGTAAGCCTTCCACCAAGGTTAAAGGTTTTAATTGGAGTAAGGCAAATTTTAATGGTATGGAACAAGAACTTTCAAAAGTTGACTGGCGTAGACTGTTCACAGGTAAAGGGTGTCTGAGAAGTGGGAGATGTTCAAGAGTGTGATGATGAGAGCTCCGAGGCATTAGGTTCTGATAAGACCGGTAAAATTAAGGAACAATGGATGAATAAAGGTATTGAGGCTCTCGTCAAGAATAATAGAGAATCTTATTTTAGATATTGACAACTTAGTTCAATTGAATCTCTTAATCAATATAAAGAGTGTAGGAGCATTCTTAAGATAGAAATCAGAAGGCAGTGAGGGGATATGAGGTAGCACTGGAGATGAGGGTAAGGAGAATCCAGAGAGATTCTACAAATACATTAAGAGCAAGGTGGTAACAAGAGAGATGTAAGGGCCTCTTAAGGATCAAGGAGGTCATCTTTGTGTTAAACTCCAGGAGATGAGAGAGATACTAAATGAATATTTTGTGTCAGTTTTTACTGTGGAGAAAGAAAGTCTCGAAAATGCAGAGAAATGAACTTTGATGTTTTAAAGATTGTTCACTTTACAGGAGAGGAAGTTCGGGAGGATTTAGAGAACGTAAAGGTGGATAAGTCTCTGGGACCTAATCTAATGTATCCCAGAACGTTGTGGGGAGTAAGGGAGGAAATTATAAGACCTCTTGCAGTAATATTCGCATCAACTCTCACTACGGGTGAGGTGCCTGATGTCTGGAGGGGGGCTAATGTTGTACCTTTGTTTAAGAAAGGTTGTAAGGAGAAACCAGGGATCTATAGACCTCTGAGCCCAATTTCAGTTGTGGGTGAATTTTTGGAGGTGATTATAAAAGATTGGATTTATGTACATTTAGAGGCAAAAAGTGATTAAGAATAGTCAGCATGGTTTTATGTGAGGAAAATTGTGTCTCACAAACGTAATCGAGTTTTCTGAGGAAGTTACCAAAACAATAGATGTTGGCAGATCAGTAAATGCTGTTTATTTGGATTTTAGCAAAGTCTTTGACAAGGTTCTGCATGGTAGACTAATTAGCAAAGTTAGGGCACATGGGATTCAGGGTAGGTTTGCCAATTGAGTACATAATTCGCTTAATGGCAGGAGACAGAGGGTGGTGGTGAGGGTCGTTTCTCAGACTGGAGATCTGTTCCCAGAGCTGTGCCCCAGCGATTGGTTCTGGATCCTCTTTTGCTTGTCATTTGGGTCAATGATTTGGATGAGAAGATAGAAAGCATGGTTAATAAGTTTGCGGACAACACCAAAGTGGATGGTATAGTAGACAGTAAAGAAGGTTTTCGAAGGTTATAAAGGGATATTGATCAAAGAGTCAATGATCTGAAAAATGGCAGATGCAGTTCAATCTGGATAAATGTGAGGTATTGCATTTTCATACAACAAACGAGGGTAGAGCTCATATGATTAATGGGGCCTTGGGTAGTGCTGTAGAACATAGAGATCGAGGGGGTCAGGTACATAATTCTTTCAAGCTTGCATCACATGTAGACAGGGTGGTTAAAAAGGCATTTGGCAAACTTGCTTTCAGTGCTCAGTCCTTTCAGTATAGAAGGTGGGACGTCATGTTCAGGTTATAGAGGACTTTGGCGAAACCTCTTCTGGAATACTGCTACCGGTTCTGGTTACCCAGTTATAGGAAAGATATTATGAAGCTGGAGAGAATTCAGATGACATTTGGCAGGATGTTGCTGGGTATGGAAGGTTTGAGTTGGAAAGAAAGGCTGGATAGGCTGGGACTTATTTCACTGGTGCATAGGAGGTTGAGAGGTAATCTGAAAGAAGTTTATGAAATAATGAGAGGAATGGACAGAGTTAATGGTAGCTGTCTTTTCCCTGGAATGTGTGTGTTCAAGACTAAGTGGCATATTTTTAAGGTGAAAGGAGAGAGATTTAAAAAAGAAACAAGAGGCAAATATTTTATACGGAGGGTGGTTTGCAAGTGGAATGAACTTTCTGAGAAAGTGATGGACGTGGGTGGAACGTGCAACATAAAAAGGAGGAAGACAGATTAAAAAAAAGTGATCATGTGGAAAATGAAACAAATGGAGAAATAAACCGGCACAGCTGCCTGACCCAGCAGTGAACATGCACAGCAGTCCGACCCATCAGGAAACCTGCACAGTGGCCTGGCCCAGCAGTGAACCTATACAGCTGCCTGACCCAGCAGCGAATCTGCACAGCTGCCAGATGCTGCAGTGAACCTGCACAGCTGCCTGACACAGCTGGTAAACTGCACAGGTGCCAGACCCAGCAGTGAACCTGCACAGCTGCCTGACCCAGCAGTGAACCTGCACAGCTGCCTGACCCAGCAGTGAACCTGCACAGCTGCCTGACCCAGCAGTGAATCTGCACAGCTGCCTGACCCAGCAGTGAACCTGCACAACTGCCTGACTCAGCAGTGAACGTGCACAGCTGCCTGACTCAGCAGTGAAACCGCACAGCTGCCTGTCCCAGCAGTGAAACTGCACAGCTGCCTGACTCAATAGAGTACCTGCACAGCAGTCTGACTCAGCAGTGAACGTGCACAGCTGCCTGACTCAGCAGTGAAACTGCACAGCTGCCTGACCCAGCAGTGAAACTGCACAGCTGCCTGACTCAGCAGTGAAACTGCACAGCTGCCTGTCCCAGCAGTGAATCTGCACAGCTGCCTGACCCAGCAGTGAAACTGCACAGCTGCCAATCCCAGCAGGGAATCTGCACAGCTGCCTGACTCAATAGAGTACCTGCACAGCAGTCTGACCCAGCAGTGAACCTGCACAGTTGCCTGACCCCGCAGTGAACATGCACAGCGGCCTGACAAAGAAGTGGAACTGCACAGCTGCCTGACCCAGCAGCGAATCTGCATAGCTGGCTGATCCAGCAGTGAACCTGCACAGCTGTCTGACCCAGCAGTGAACCTGGTAAAATCAATGACTGCAGATGCTGGAAACCAGATTCTGGATTAGTGGTGCTGGAAGAGCACAGCAGTTCAGGCAGCATCCAAGTAGCTTCGAAATCGACGTTTCGGGCAAAAGGAATCTATGAGCTGGAAACGTCGATGCTGCCTGAACTGCTCTGCTCTTCCAGCACCACTAATGTCGAACCAGCAGTGAACCTGCTCAGCTGCCTGACCAAGCAGTGAACCTGCACAGCTGCCTGACCCAGAAGTGAACCTGCACAGCTGTCTGACCCAGCAGTGAACCTGCACAGCTGCCTGACCCAGCAGTGAACGTGCATAGCTGCTTGACCCAGCAGTGAACCTGCACAACTCTCCGAACCAGCAGTGAACCTGCACAGCTGTCTGACTGAGCAGTGAAACTGCAAGGCTGCCTGACCCAGCAGTGAACCTGTACGGCTGCCTGATCCAGCAGTGAACCTGCACAGCTGACTGATCCAATAGTGAAGCTGCATAGCTGCCTGACCCAGCAGTGAACCTGCACAGCTGCCTGACCAAGCAGTGAACCTGCACAACTGACTGATCCAATAGTGAAGCTGCACAACTGCCTGACTCAGCAGTGAACCTGCACAGCTGCCTGATCCAATATTGAAGCTGCGCATCTGCCCAACTCAGCAGTGGACCTGCAAAGCTGCCTGACCCAGCAGTGAACCTGCACAGCAGTCCGACCCATCAGGGAACCTGCACAGTGGCCTGGCCCAGCAGTGAACCTGTACAGCTGCCTGACCCAGCAGCGAATCTGCACAGCTGCCAGATGCTGCAGTGAACCTGCACAGCTGTCAGACCCAGCAGTGAACCTGCACAGGTGCCTGACCCAGCAGGGAACCTGCACAGCTGCCTGAACCAGCAGTGAATGTGCACAGCTGCCTGACACAGCTGGTAAACTGCACAGGTGCCAGACCCAGCAGTGAACCTGCACAGCTGCCTGACCCAGCAGTGAACCTGCACAGCTGCCTGACCCAGAAGTGAACCTGCACAGCTGTCTGACCCAGCAGTGAACCTGCACAGCTGCCTGACCCAGCAGTGAACGTGCATAGCTGCGTGACCCAGCAGTGAACCTGCACAACTCTCCGAACCAGCAGTGAACCTGCACAGCTGTCTGACCGAGCAGTGAAACTGCAAGGCTGCCCGACCCAGCAGTGAACCTACACAGCTGTCTGACCAAGCAGTGAAGCTGCACAGCTGCCTGATCCAGCAGTGAACCTGCACAGCTGCCTGACTCAGCAGTGAACCTGCACAACTGACTGATCCAATAGTGAAGCTGCACAACTGCCTGACTCAGCAGTGAACCTGCACAGCTGCCTGATCCAATATTGAAGCTGCGCATCTGCCCAACCCAGCAGTGGACCTGCAGAGCTGCCTGTCCTCGCAGTGAACGTGCAAAGCTGCCTGACCCAGCAGTGAACCTGCACAGCTGCCTGACCCAGCAGTGAACCTGCACAGCTGCCTGACCCAGAAGTAAACCTGCACAGCTGTCTGACCCAGCAGTGAACCTGCACAGCTGCCTGACCCAGCAGTGAACGTGCATAGCTGCGTGACCCAGCAGTGAACCTGCACAACTCTCCGAACCAGCAGTGAACCTGCACAGCTGTCTGACCGAGCAGTGAAACTGCAAGGCTGCCTGACCCAGCAGTGAACCTACACAGCTGTCTGACCAAGCAGTGAAGCTGCACAGCTGCCTGATCCAGCAGTGAACCTGCACAGCTGCCTGACCAAGCAGTGAACCTGCACAACTGACTGATCCAATAGTGAAGCTGCACAACTGCCTGACTCAGCAGTGAACCTGCACAGCTGCCTGATCCAATATTGAAGCTGCGCATCTGCCCAACCCAGCAGTGGACCTGCAGAGCTGCCTGTCCTAGCAGTGAACGTGCAAAGCTGCCTGACCCAGCAGTGAACCTGCACAGCTGCCTGACCCAGCAGTGAACCTGGTAAAAACAATGACTGCAGATGCTGGAAACCAGATTCTGGATTAGTGGTGCTGGCAGAGCACAGCAGTTCAGGCAGCATCCAAGTAGCTTCGAAATCGACGTTTCGGGCAAAAGCCCTTCATCAGGAATCTATGAGCTGGAAACGTCGATGCTGCCTGAACTGCTGTGCTCTTCCAGCACCACTAATGTAGAACCAGCAGTGAACCTGCACAGCTGCCTGACTCAGACATGTACCTGCACAGTTCCGTGACCCAAAGGGAAACCGGAAGAGATGCCTGTCCCAGCAGAGAATGTGCAAAGCTGCCTGACCCATCAGGGAAACTGCACAGCTGCCTGACCCAGCAGTAAACCTGGCAAAAACAATGACTGCAGATGCTGAAAATCAAATACTGGATTAGTGGTGCTGGAAGAGCACAGCAGTTCAGGCAGCATCCAACGAGCAGCGAAATCAACGTTTCGGGCAAAAGCCCCTCCTGATGAAGGGCTTTTGCCCGAAACGTTGATTTTGCTGCTCGTTGGATGCTGCCTGAACTGCTGTGCTCTTCCAGCACCACTAATCCAGCAGTAAACCTGCACAGCTGCCTGACAGACGAGTGAACCTGCACAGCTGCCTGTCCCAGCAGTAAATCTGCAGAGCTGCCTGACACAGCAGTGAACCTGCACAGCTGCCTGACCCATCAGGGAACCTGCGCAGCTGTCTGATCCAGCAGTAAACCTGCACAGCTGCCTGACCCATCAAGGAACCTGCACAGCTGCCTGACCCAGCAGTGAACCTGCACAGCTGCCTGACCCAGCAGTGAACCTGCACAGCTGCCTGACCAATCAGGGAATCTGCACAGCTGCCTGACCCAGCAGTGAATGTGCACAGCTGCCTGATCCAGCGGTGAACCTGCACAGCTGCCTGACCCAGCAGTGAACCTGCACAGCTGCCTGACCCAGCAGTGAACCTGCACAGCTGTCGGACCCATCAGGGAACCTGCACAGCTGCCTGACCCAGCAGGGAATGTGCACAGCTGCCTGAAACAACTGGTAAACTGCACAGCTGCCTGACCCAGCAGCGAATCTGCACAGCTGTCGGACCCATCAGGGAACCTGCACAGCTGTCTGACCCAGCTGTGAACCTGCACATCTGCCTGGCCCAGCAGTGAGCGTGCATAGCTGGCTGATCCAGCAGTGAACCTGCACAGCTGTCTGACCCAGCAGTGAACCTGGTAAAATCAATGACTGCAGATGCTGGAAACCAGATTCTGGATTAGTGGTGCTGGAAGAGCACAGCAGTTCAGGCAGCATCCAAGTAGCTTCGAAATCGACGTTTCGGGCAAAAGGAATCTATGAGCTGGAAACGTCGATGCTGCCTGAACTGCTCTGCTCTTCCAGCACCACTAATGTCGAACCAGCAGTGAACCTGCTCAGCTGCCTGACCAAGTAGTGAACCTGCACAGCTGCCTGATCCAGCAGTGAAACTGCACAGCTGTCTGACCCAGTAGTGAACCTGCACAGCTGCCTGACTCAGCAGTGAACCTGCACAGCTGCCTGATCCAGCAGTGAACCTGCACAGCTGTCTGTCCCAGCAGTGAAACTGCACAGCTGACTGACCCAGCAGTGAACCAGCACAACTGCCTGACCCAGCAGTGAACCTGCACAACTGCCTGACCCAGAAGTGAATCTGTACAACTGCTTGACCCAGCAGTGAACCTGCACAGCTAACTGACCCAGCAGTGAACCTGCACAGCTAACTGACCCAGCAGTGAACCTGCTCAACTGCTGGACCCAGCAGTGAAACTGCACAGCTGACTGATCCAGCAATGAACCTGCACAGCTGCCTGACATAGCTGATAAAATGCACAGCTGCCTGTCCCAGCAGTGAACCTCACAGCTGTCTGACCCAGCAGTGAACCTGCACAGCTGCCTGACCCATCAGGGATCCTGCACAGCTGCCTGACCCATCAGGGAACCTGCACAGCTGCCTGATCCAGCAGTGAATCTACACAGCTGCCTGACCCAGCAGTGAACCTGCACAGCTGCCATACCCAGCAGTGAACCTGCACAGTTGCCTGATCCAGCAGTGTATGTGCACAGATGCCTGAACCCCAGCAGGGAATCTGCACAGCTGCCTGACCCAGCAGTGAACCTACACAGCTGCCTGACCCAACAGTGAACCTGCACAGTTGCCTGATCCAGCAGTGAATGTGCGCAGATGCCTGACCCAGCAGTTAACCTGCACAGCTGCCTGATGCAGCAGTGAACCTGCACAGCTGCTTGACCCAGCAATGAACCTTCACAGATGCTTGATAAAGCAGTGAACCTGCACAGCTGCCTGACCCATCAGGGATCCTGCACAGCTGCCTGACCCAGAAGTGAATCTGCACAACTGCCTGACCTAGCAATGAACCTGCACAGCTTCCTGACCCAACAGTGAACCTGCACAGCTGCCTGACCCAGCAGTGAACCTACACAGCTGCCTGACCCAGCAGTGAATCTGCACAGCTGCCTGACCCAGCAGTGAACCTGCACAACTGCCTGACTGAGCAGTGAATCTGCACAGCTGCCTGACCCAGCAGTGAATGTGCACAGCTGCCTGACCCAGCAGTGAACCTGCACAACTGCCTGACTCAGCAGTGAACGTGCACAGCTGCCTGACTCAGCAGTGAAACTGCACAGCTGCCTGTCCCAGCAGTGAAACTGCACAGCTGCCTGACTCAATAGAGTACCTGCACAGCAGTCTGACTCAGCAGTGAACGTGCACAGCTGCCTGACTCAGCAGTGAAACTGCACAGCTGCCTGACCCAGCAGTGAATCTGCACAGCTGCCTGACCCAGCAGTGAAACTGCACAGCTGCCTGACTCAGCAGTGAAACTGCACAGCTGCCTGTCCCAGCAGTGAAACTGCACAGCTGCCTGACTCAGCAGTGAAACTGCACAGCTGCCTGTCCCAGCAGTGAAACTGCACAGCAGTCTGACCCAGCAGTGAACCTGCACAGTTGCCTGACCCCGCAGTGAACATGCACAGCGGCCTGACAAAGAAGTGGAACTGCACAGCTGCCTGACCCAGCAGCGAATCTGCATAGCAGGCTGATCCAGCAGTGAACCTGCACAGCTGTCTGACCCAGCAGTGAACCTGGTAAAATCAATGACTGCAGATGCTGGAAACCAGATTCTGGATTAGTGGTGCTGGAAGAGCACAGCAGTTCAGGCAGCATCCAAGTAGCTTCGAAATCGACGTTTCGGGCAAAAGGAATCTATGAGCTGGAAACGTCGATGCTGCCTGAACTGCTCTGCTCTTCCAGCACCACTAATGTCGAACCAGCAGTGAACCTGCTCAGCTGCCTGACCAAGCAGTGAACCTGCACAGCTGCCTGATCCAGCAGTGAAACTGCACAGCTGTCTGACCCAGTAGTGAACCTGCACAGCTGCCTGACTCAGCAGTGAACCTGCACAGCTGCCTGATCCAGCAGTGAACCTGCACAGCTGTCTGTCCCAGCAGTATAACTGCACAGCTGACTGACCCAGCAGTGAACCAGCACAACTGCCTGACCCAGCAGTGAACCTGCACAACTGCCTGACCCAGAAGTGAATCTGTACAACTGCTTGACCCAGCAATAAACTTGCACAGCTGCCTGACCCAGCAGTGAACCTGCACAGCTAACTGACCCAGCAGTGAACCTGCTCAACTGCTGGACCCAGCAGTGAAACTGCACAGCTGACTGATCCAGCAATGAACCTGCACAGCTGCCTGACATAGCTGATAAAATGCACAGCTGCCTGTCCCAGCAGTGAACCTCACAGCTGTCTGACCCAGCAGTGAACCTGCACAGCTGCCTGACCCATCAGGGATCCTGCACAGCTGCCTGACCCATCAGGGAACCTGCACAGCTGCCTGATCCAGCAGTGAATCTACACAGCTGCCTGACCCAGCAGTGAACCTGCACAGCTGCCTGACCCAGCAGTGAACCTACACAGCTGCCTGACCCAGCAGTGAAACTGCACAGCTGCCTGACCCAACAGTGAACCTGCACAGCTGCCTGACCCAGCAGTGAATGTGCGCAGATGCCTGACCCAGCAGTGAACCTGCACAGCTGCCTGATGCAGCAGTGAACCTGCACAGCTGCTTGACCCAGCAATGAACCTTCACAGATGCTTGATAAAGCAGTGAACCTGCACAGCTGCCTGACCCAGAAATGAATCTGTACAACTGCCTGACCTAGCAATGAACCTGCACAGCTTCCTGACCCAACAGTGAACCTGCACAGCTGCCTGACCCAGCAGTGAACCTACACAGCTGCCTGAACCAGCAGTGAATCTGCACAGCTGCCTGACCCAGCAGAGAACCTACACAACTGCTTGACTGAGCAGTGAATCTGCACAGCTGCCTGACCCAGCTGTGAACCTGCACAGCTGCCTGACCCAGCAGTGAATCTGCACAGCTGCCTGACCCAGCAGTGAACCTGCACAACTGCCTGACTCAGCAGTGAACGTGCACAGCTGCCTGACTCAGCAGTGAAACTGCACAGCTGCCTGACCCAGCAGTGAATCTGCACAGCTGCCTGACCCAGCAGTGAAACTGCACAGCTGCCTGACTCAGCAGTGAACGTGCACAGCTGCCTGACTCAGCAGTGAAACTGCACAGCAGCCTGACCCAGCAGTGAATCTGCACAGCTGCCTGACCCAGCAGTGAAACTGCACAGCTGCCTGTCCCAGCAGTGAATCTGCACAGCTGCCTGACTCAATAGAGTACCTGCACAGCAGTGTGACCCAGCAGTGAACCTGCACAGGTGCCTGACCCCGCAGTGAACATGCACAGCTGCCAGACAAAGAAGTGGAACTGCACAACTGCCTGACCCAGTAGTGAACCGGCATAGCTGCCTGACCCCTTGGTGAACGTGCACAGCTGTTTGGCATAGCAGTGAACATGCACAGCTGTCTGACAAAGCAGTGGAACGGCACAACTGCCTGACCCTGCAGTGAACCTGCACAGCTGCCTGACCCCGCAGTGAATGCACAGCTGTCTGACATAGCAGTGAACATGCACAGCTGCCTTACCCATCAGGAATCCTGCACAGCTGCCTGACCCATCAGGGAACCTGCATAGCTGCCTGATCCAGCAGTGAACCTGCATAGCTGCCTGATCCAGCAGTGAACCTGCACAGCTGCTTGACCCATCAATGAAACTGCACAGCTGCCTGACACAGCAGTGAACCTGCACAGCTGCCTGACCCAGCAGTGAACCTGCACAGCTGCCTGACCCTGCAGTGAACCTGCACAGCTGCCTGACCCAGCAGTGAACCAGCACAGCTGCCTGAACCAGCAGTGAACCTGCACAGCTGCCTGATCCAGCAGTGAACCTGCACAGCTGCTTGACCCATCAATGAAACTGCACAGCTGCCTGACACAGCAGTGAACCTGCACAGCTGCCTGACCCAGCAGTGAACCTGCACAGCTGCCTGACCCTGCAGTGAACCTGCACAGCTGCCTGACCCAGCAGTGAACCAGCACAGCTGCCTGAACCAGCAGTGAACCTGCACAGCTGCCTGATCCAGCATTGAAACTGCACAGCTGCTTGACCCATCAATGAAACTGCACAGCTGCCTGACTTAGCAATGAACCTGCACAGCTGCCGCACCCAGCAGTGAACCTGCACAGCTGCCTGACCCTGCAGTGAACCTGCACAGCTGCCTGACCCAGCAGTGAACCAGCACAGCTGCCTGAACCAGCAGTGAACCTGCATAGCTGCCTGACAGCAGTGAATCTGCACAGCTGCCTACCCAGCAGTGAACCTGCACAGCTGCCTGAACCAGCAGTGAACCTGCACAGCTGCCGGATCCAGCAGTGAACCTGCACAGCTGCTTGACCCATCAATGAAACTGCACAGCTGCCTGACCCAGCAGTGAACCTGCACAGCTGCCTGACCCAGAGGTGAATCTGTACAACTGCTTGACCCAGCAATAAACTTGCACATCTGCCTGACTCAGCGCTGAACGTGCACAGCTGCCTGACTCAGCACTGAACGTGCACAGCTGCCTGACCCAGCAGTGAACCTGCACAGCTGCCTGACCCAGCAGTGAAACTGCAAAGCTGCCTGACCCAGCAGTGAACCTGCACAGCTGCCTGACCCAGCAGTGAACATGCACAGCTGCCGGACCCAGCAGTGAAACTGCACAGCTGCCTGACCCAGCAGTGAACCAGCACAGCTGCCTGACCCAGCAGTGAACCTGCACAGCTGCCTGACACAGCAGTGAACGTGGAAAGCTGCCTGACCCAGCAATGAACCTGCACATCTGCCTGACCCATCAGGGAACCTGCACAGCTGCCTGACCCAGCAATGAACCTGCACATCTGCCTGACCCATCAGGGAACCTGCACAGCTGCCTGACCCAGCAGTGAACATGCACACCTGCCTGACCCAGCAGTGAACCTGCACAGCTGTCTGACCCAACAGTGAACCTGCACATCTGCCTGGCCCAGCAGTGAACGTGCATAGCAGACTGATCCAGCAGTGAAGCTGCACAGCTGCCTGACCCAGCAGTGGTCCTGCAAAGCTGTCTGACCCAGCAGTGATCCTGCACGGCTGCCTGATGAAGCAGTGAACCTGCACATCAGTCTGACCCAGCAGTGAACCTGGACAGCTGCCTGACTCAGCAGTGAACCTGCACAGCTGTCTGATCCAGCAGTGAACCTGCACAGCTGCCTGACCTAGCAATGAACCTGCATAGCTGTCTGATCTAGCAGTGAATCTGCACAGCTGCCTGATCCAGCAGTGAACCTGCACAGCTGACTGACTCAGACATGAACCGGCACAGCTTCATGGCCCATAGGGAAACCGGAAGAGATGACTGTCCCAGCAGTGAATGTGCAAAGCTGCCTGACCCAGCAGGGAACCTGCACAGCTGCCTGATCCAGCAGTGAACCTACACAACTGCCTGACCCAGCAGTGAACCTGCACAGCTGTCTAACCCAGCAGTGATCCTGCACGGCTGCCTGATGAAGCAGTGAACCTGCACATCAGTCTGAACCAGCAGTGAACCTGGACAGCTGCCTGACTCAGCAGTGAACCTGCACAGCTGTCTGATCCAGCAGTGAACCTGCACAGCTGCCTGACCTAGCAATGAACCTGCATAGCTGTCTGATCTAGCAGTGAATCTGCACAGCTGCCTGATCCAGCAGTGAACCTGCACAGCTGACTGACTCAGACATGAACCGGCACAGCTTCGTGGCCCAAAGGGAAACCGGAAGAGATGCCTGTCCCAGCAGTGAATGTGCAAAGCTGCCTGACCCAGCAGTGAACCTGCACAGCTGCCTAATCCAGCAGTGAACCTGCACAGCTGCCTGACTCAGCAGTGAACCTGCTCAGCTGCCTGTCCCCGCAGTGAACGAGCAAAGCTGCATGACCCAGCAGTGAACCTGCACAGCTGTCTGACTCAGCAGTGAACGTGCAAAGCTGCCTGACCCAGCAGTGAACCTGCACAGCTGCCTGATCCAGCAGTGAACCTGCACAGCTGCCTGACTCAGCAGTGAAACTGTACGGCTGCCTGATCCAGCAGTGAACCTGCACAGCTGCCTGACTCAGCAGTGAAACTGTACGGCTGCCTGACCCAGCAGTGAACCTGCTCAGCTGCCTGATCCAATAGTGAACCTGCACAGCTGCCTGACCCAGCAGTGAATCTGCACAGCTGCCTGTCCGCGCAGTGAACGTGCAAAGCTGCATGATCCAGCAGTGAACCTGCACAGCTGCTTGACCCATCAATGAAACTGCACAGCTGCCTGACCCTGCAGTGAACCTGCACAGCTGCCTGACCCTGCAGTGAACCTGCACAGCTGCCTGACCCAGCAGTGAACCAGCACAGCTGCCTGAACCAGCAGTGAATCTGCACAGCTGCCTGATCCAGCAGTGAACCTGCACAGCTGCTTGACCCATCAATGAAAATGCACAGCTGCCGCACCCAGCAGTGAACCTACACAGCTGCCTGACCCTGCAGTGAACCTGCACAGCTGCCTGACCCAGCAGTGAACCAGCACAGCTGCCTGACCCAGCAGTGAACCTGCATAGCTGCCTGACAGCAGTGAACCTGCACAGCTGCCTGACCCAGCAGTGAACCTGCACAGCTGCCTGACCCAGCAGTGAACCTGCACAGCTGCCTGACCCAGCAGTGAACCAGCACAGATGCCTGACTCAGCAGTGAACCTGCTCAGCTGCCTGATCCAATAGTGAACCTGCTCAGCTGCCTGTCCCCGCAGTGAACGAGCAAAGCTGCATGACCCAGCAGTGAACCTGCACAGCTGCCTGATCCAGCAGTGAACCTGCACAGCTGCCTGACTCAGCAGTGAAACTGTACGGCTGCCTGATCCAGCAGTGAACCTGCACAGCTGCCTGACTCAGCAGTGAAACTGTACGGCTGCCTGACCCAGCAGTGAACCTGCTCAGCTGCCTGATCCAATAGTGAACCTGCACAGCTGCCTGACCCAGCAGTGAATCTGCACAGCTGCCTGTCCCCGCAGTGAACGTGCAAAGCTGCATGATCCAGCAGTGAACCTGCACAGCTGCTTGACCCATCAATGAAACTGCACAGCTGCCTGACACAGCAGTGAACCTGCACAGCTGCCTGACCCTGCAGTGAACCTGCACAGCTGCCTGACCCTGCAGTGAACCTGCACAGCTGCCTGACCCAGCAGTGAACCAGCACAGCTGCCTGAACCAGCAGTGAACCTGCACAGCTGCCTGATCCAGCAGTAAACCTGCACAGCTGCTTGACCCATCAATGAAACTGCACAGCTGCCGCACCCAGCAGTGAACCTACACAGCTGCCTGACCCTGCAGTGAACCTGCACAGCTGCCTGACCCAGCAGTGAACCAGCACAGCTGCCTGACCCAGCAGTGAACCTGCATAGCTGCCTGACAGTAGTCAACCTGCACAGCTGCCTGACCCAGCAGTGAACCTGCACAGCTGCCTGACCCAGCAGTGAACATGCACAGCTGCCTGAACCAGCAGTGAACCTGCACAGCTGCTTGACCCAGCAGTGAACCTGCACAACTGCCTGACCCAGAGGTGAATCTGTACAACTGCTTGACCCAGCAATAAACTTGCACATCTGCCTGACTCAGCGCTGAACGTGCACAGCTGCCTGACTCAGCACTGAACGTGCACAGCTGCCTGACCCAGCAGTGAACCTGCACAGCTGCCTGACCCAGCAGTGAAACTGCACAGCTGCTGGACCCAGCAGTGAAACTGCACAGCTGCCGGACCCAGCAGTGAAACTGCACAGCTGCCTGACCCAGCAGTGAACCAGCACAGCTGCCTGACCCAGCAGTGAACCTGCACATCTGCCTGACACAGCAGTGAACGTGGAAAGCTGCCTGACCCAGCAATGAACCTGCACAGCTGCCTGACCCATCAGGGAACCTGCACAGCTGCCTGACCCAGCAGTGAACATGCACACCTGCCTGACCCAGCAGTGAACCTGCACAGCCGCCTGTCCCCGCAGTGAACGAGCAAAGCTGCTTGACCCAGCAATGAACCTGCACAGCTGTCTGACCCAGCAGTGATCCTGCACGGTTGCCTGATGAAGCAGTGAACCTGCACATCTGTCTGACCCAGCAGTGAATGTGCACAGCTGCCTGATCCAGCGGTGAACCTGCACAGCTGCCTGACCCAGCAGTGAACCTACACAACTGCCTGACCCAGCAGCGAACCTGCACAGCTGTCTGACCCAGCAATGAACCTGCACAGCTGTCTGACCCAGCAGTGATCCTGCATGGCTGCCTAATGAAGCAGTGAACCTGCACAGCTGTCTGACCCAGCAGTGAACCTGCACAGCTGCCTGACCCAGCAGCGAACCTGCACTACTGTCTGACCCAGCAGTGAACCTGCACAGCTGTCTGACCCAGCAGTGAACCTGGACAGCTGCCTGACTCAGCAGTGAACCTGCACAGCTGTCTGATCCAGCAGTGAACCTGCACAGCTGCCTGACCTCGCAATGAACCTGCATAGCTGTCTGATCTAGCAGTGAATCTGCACAGCTGCCTGATCCAGCAGTGAACCTGCACAGCTGCCTGACTCAGACATGAACCGGCACAGCTTCGTGGCCCATAGGGAAACCGGAAGAGATGCCTGTCCCAGCAGTGAATGTGCAAAGCTGCCTGACCCAGCAGTGAACCTGCACAGCTGCCTGATCCAGCAGTGAACCTGCACAGCTGCCTGACCCAGCAGTGAACCTGCTCAGCTGCCTGTCCCCGCAGTGAACGAGCAAAGCTGCATGACCCAGCAGTGAACCTGCACAGCTGTCTGACCCAGCAGTGAATGTGCAAAGCTGCCTGACCCAGCAGTGAACCTGCACAGCTGCCTGATCCAGCAGTGAACCTGCACAGCTGCCTGACTCAGCAGTGAAACTGTACGGCTGCCTGATCCCGCAGTGAACCTGCACAGCTGCCTGACTCAGCAGTGAAACTGTACGGCTGCCTGACCCAGCAGTGAACCTGCTCAGCTGCCTGTCCCCGCAGTGAACGAGCAAAGCTGCATGACCCAGCAGTGAACCTGCACAGCTGTCTGACCCAGCAGTGAACCTGCACAGCTGCCTGACCCAGCAGTGAACGTGCATAGCTGCGTGACCCAGCAGTGAACCTGCACAACTCTCCGAACCAGCAGTGAACCTGCACAGCTGTCTGACCGAGCAGTGAAACTGCAAGGCTGCCTGACCCAGCAGTGAACCTACACAGCTGTCTGACCAAGCAGTGAAGCTGCACAGCTGCCTGATCCAGCAGTGAACCTGCACAGCTGCCTGACCAAGCAGTGAACCTGCACAACTGACTGATCCAATAGTGAAGCTGCACAACTGCCTGACTCAGCAGTGAACCTGCACAGCTGCCTGATCCAATATTGAAGCTGCGCATCTGCCCAACCCAGCAGTGGACCTGCAGAGCTGCCTGTCCTAGCAGTGAACGTACAAAGCTGCCTGACCCAGCAGTGAACCTGCACAGCTGCCTGACCCAGCAGTGAACCTGGTAAAAACAATGACTGCAGATGCTGGAAACCAGATTCTGGATTAGTGGTGCTGGCAGAGCACAGCAGTTCAGGCAGCATCCAAGTAGCTTCGAAATCGACGTTTCGGGCAAAAGCCCTTCATCAGGAATCTATGAGCTGGAAACGTCGATGCTGCCTGAACTGCTGTGCTCTTCCAGCACCACTAATGTAGAACCAGCAGTGAACCTGCACAGCTGCCTGACTCAGACATGTACCTGCACAGTTCCGTGACCCAAAGGGAAACCGGAAGAGATGCCTGTCCCAGCAGAGAATGTGCAAAGCTGCCTGACCCATCAGGGAAACTGCACAGCTGCCTGACCCAGCAGTAAACCTGGCAAAAACAATGACTGCAGATGCTGAAAATCAAATACTGGATTAGTGGTGCTGGAAGAGCACAGCAGTTCAGGCAGCATCCAACGAGCAGCGAAATCAACGTTTCGGGCAAAAGCCCCTCCTGATGAAGGGCTTTTGCCCGAAACGTTGATTTTGCTGCTCGTTGGATGCTGCCTGAACTGCTGTGCTCTTCCAGCACCACTAATCCAGCAGTAAACCTGCACAGCTGCCTGACAGACGAGTGAACCTGCACAGCTGCCTGTCCCAGCAGTAAATCTGCAGAGCTGCCTGACACAGCAGTGAACCTGCACAGCTGCCTGACCCATCAGGGAACCTGCGCAGCTGTCTGATCCAGCAGTAAACCTGCACAGCTGCCTGACCCATCAAGGAACCTGCACAGCTGCCTGACCCAGCAGTGAACCTGCACAGCTGCCTGACCCAGCAGTGAACCTGCACAGCTGCCTGACCAATCAGGGAATCTGCACAGCTGCCTGACCCAGCAGTGAATGTGCACAGCTGCCTGATCCAGCGGTGAACCTGCACAGCTGCCTGACCCAGCAGTGAACCTGCACAGCTGCCTGACCCAGCAGTGAACCTGCACAGCTGTCGGACCCATCAGGGAACCTGCACAGCTGCCTGACCCAGCAGGGAATGTGCACAGCTGCCTGAAACAACTGGTAAACTGCACAGCTGCCTGACCCAGCAGCGAATCTGCACAGCTGTCGGACCCATCAGGGAACCTGCACAGCTGTCTGACCCAGCTGTGAACCTGCACATCTGCCTGGCCCAGCAGTGAGCGTGCATAGCTGGCTGATCCAGCAGTGAACCTGCACAGCTGTCTGACCCAGCAGTGAACCTGGTAAAATCAATGACTGCAGATGCTGGAAACCAGATTCTGGATTAGTGGTGCTGGAAGAGCACAGCAGTTCAGGCAGCATCCAAGTAGCTTCGAAATCGACGTTTCGGGCAAAAGGAATCTATGAGCTGGAAACGTCGATGCTGCCTGAACTGCTCTGCTCTTCCAGCACCACTAATGTCGAACCAGCAGTGAACCTGCTCAGCTGCCTGACCAAGTAGTGAACCTGCACAGCTGCCTGATCCAGCAGTGAAACTACACAGCTGTCTGACCCAGTAGTGAACCTGCACAGCTGCCTGACTCAGCAGTGAACCTGCACAGCTGCCTGATCCAGCAGTGAACATGCACAGCTGTCTGTCCCAGCAGTGAAACTGCACAGCTGACTGACCCAGCAGTGAACCAGCACAACTGCCTGACCCAGCAGTGAACCTGCACAACTGCCTGACCCAGAAGTGAATCTGTACAACAGCTTGACCCAGCAATAAACTTGCACAGCTGCCTGACCCAGCAGTGAACCTGCACAGCTAACTGACCCAGCAGTGAACCTGCTCAACTGCTGGACCCAGCAGTGAAACTGCACAGCTGACTGATCCAGCAATGAACCTGCACAGCTGCCTGACATAGCTGATAAAATGCACAGCTGCCTGTCCCAGCAGTGAACCTCACAGCTGTCTGACCCAGCAGTGAACCTGCACACCTGCCTGACCCATCAGGGATCCTGCACAGCTGCCTGACCCATCAGGGAACCTGCACAGCTGCCTGATCCAGCAGTGAATCTACACAGCTGCCTGACCCAGCAGTGAACCTGCACAGCTGCCTGACCCAGCAGTGAACCTGCACAGTTGCCTGATCCAGCAGTGTATGTGCACAGATGCCTGATCCCCAGCAGGGAATCTGCACAGCTGCCTGACCCAGCAGTGAACCTACACAGCTGCCTGACCCAGCAGTGAACCTGCACAGCTGCCTGACCCAACAGTGAACCTGCACAGTTGCCTGATCCAGCAGTGAATGTGCGCAGATGCCTGACCCAGCAGTTAACCTGCACAGCTGCCTGATGCAGCAGTGAACCTGCACAGCTGCTTGACCCAGCAATGAACCTTCACAGATGCTTGATAAAGCAGTGAACCTGCACAGCTGCCTGCCCCATCAGGGATCCTGCACAGCTGCCTGACCCAGAAGTGAATCTGCACAACTGCCTGACCTAGCAATGAACCTGCACAGCTTCCTGACCAAACAGTGAACCTGCACAGCTGCCTGACCCAGCAGTGAACCTACACAGCTGCCTGACCCAGCAGTGAATCTGCACAGCTGCCTGACCCAGCAGTGAACCTGCACAACTGCCTGACTGAGCAGTGAATCTGCACAGCTGCCTGACCCAGCTGTGAAGCTGCACAGCTGCCTGACCCAGCAGTGAATCTGCACAGCTGCCTGACCCAGCAGTGAACGTGCACAGCTGCCTGACTCAGCAGTGAACGTGCACAGCTGCCTGACCCAGCAGTGAAACTGCACAGCTGCCTGTCCCAGCAGTGAATCTGCACAGCTGCCTGACCCAGCAGTGAAACTGCACCGCTGCCTGTCCCAGCAGGGAATCTGCACAGCTGCCTGACTCAATAGAGTACCTGCACAGCAGTCTGACCCAGCAGTGAACCTGCACAGTTGCCTGACCCCGCAGTGAACATGCACAGCGGCCTGACAAAGAAGTGGAACTGCACAGCTGCCTGACCCAGCAGCGAATCTGCATAGCTGGCTGATCCAGCAGTGAACCTGCACAGCTGTCTGACCCAGCAGTGAACCTGGTAAAATCAATGACTGCAGATGCTGGAAACCAGATTCTGGATTAGTGGTGCTGGAAGAGCACAGCAGTTCAGGCAGCATCCAAGTAGCTTCGAAATTGACGTTTCGGGCAAAAGGAATCTATGAGCTGGAAACGTCGATGCTGCCTGAACTGCTCTGCTCTTCCAGCACCACTAATGTCGAACCAGCAGTGAACCTGCTCAGCTGCCTGACCAAGCAGTGAACCTGCACAGCTGCCTGATCCAGCAGTGAAACTGCACAGCTGTCTGACCCAGTAGTGAACCTGCACAGCTGCCTGACTCAGCAGTGAACCTGCACAGCTGCCTGATCCAGCAGTGAACCTGCACAGCTGTCTGTCCCAGCAGTGAAACTGCACAGCTGACTGACCCAGCAGTGAACCAGCACAACTGCCTGACCCAGCAGTGAACCTGCACAACTGCCTGACCCAGAAGTGAATCTGTACAACTGCTTGACCCAGCCATAAACTTGCACAGCTGCCTGACCCAGCAGTGAACCTGCACAGCTAACTGACCCAGCAGTGAACCTGCTCAACTGCTGGACCCAGCAGTGAAACTGCACAGCTGACTGATCCAGCAATGAACCTGCACAGACGCCTGACATAGCTGATAAAATGCACAGCTGCCTGTCCCAGCAGTGAACCTCACAGCTGTCTGACCCAGCAGTGAACCTGCACAGCTGCCTGACCCATCAGGGATCCTGCACAGCTGCCTGACCCATCAGGGAACCTGCACAGCTGCCTGATCCAGCAGTGAATCTACACAGCTGCCTGACCCAGCAGGGAATCTGCACAGCTGCCTGACCCAGCAGTGAACCTACACAGCTGCCTGACCCAGCAGTGAACGTGCACAGCTGTTTGGCATAGCAGTGAACATGCACAGCTGTCTGACAAAGCAGTGGAACGGCACAACTGCCTGACCCTGCAGTGAACCTGCACAGCTGCCTGACCCCGCAGTGAATGCACAGCTGTCTGACATAGCAGTGAACATGCACAGCTGCCTTACCCATCAGGAATCCTGCACAGCTGCCTGACCCATCAGGGAACCTGCATAGCTGCCTGATCCAGCAGTGAAACAGCATAGCTGCCTGATCCAGCAGTGAACCTGCACAGCTGCTTGACCCATCAATGAAACTGCACATCTGCCTGACACAGCAGTGAACCTGCACAGCTGCCTGACCCAGCAGTGAACCTGCACAGCTGCCTGACCCTGCAGTGAACCTGCACAGCTGCCTGACCCAGCAGTGAACCAGCACAGCTGCCTGAACCAGCAGTGAACCTGCACAGCTGCCTGATCCAGCAGTGAACCTGCACAGCTGCTTGACCCATCAATGAAACTGCACAGCTGCCTGACACAGCAGTGAACCTGCACAGCTGCCTGACCCAGCAGTGAACCTGCACAGCTGCCTGATCCAGCAGTGAACCTGCACAACTGCCTGACCCAGCAGTGAACCAGCACAGCTGCCTGAACCAGCAGTGAACCTGCACAGCTGCCTGATCCAGCAGTGAACCTGCACAGCTGCTTGACCCATCAATGAAACTGCACAGCTGCCTGACTTAGCAATGAACCTGCACAGCTGCCGCACCCAGCAGTGAACCTGCACAGCTGCCTGACCCTGCAGTGAACCTGCACAGCTGCCTGACCCAGCAGTGAACCAGCACAGCTGCCTGAACCAGCAGTGAACCTGCATAGCTGCCTGACAGCAGTGAATCTGCACAGCTGCCTACCCAGCAGTGAACCTGCACAGCTGCCTGACCCAGCAGTGAACCAGCACAGCTGCCTGAACCAGCAGTGAACCAGCACGGCTGCCTGACCCAGCAGTGAACCTGCACAGCTGCCTGACCCAGAGGTGAATCTGTACAACTGCTTGACCCAGCAATAAACTTGCACATCTGCCTGACTCAGCGCTGAACGTGCACAGCTGCCTGACTCAGCACTGAACGTGCACAGCTGCCTGACCCAGCGGTGAACCTGCACAGCTGCCTGACCCAGCAGTGAAACTGCACAGCTGCCTGACCCAGCAGTGAACCTGCACAACTGCCTGACCCAGCAGTGAACGTGCACAGCTGCCGGACCCAGCAGTGAAACTGCACAGCTGCCTGACCCAGCAGTGAACCAGCACAGCTGCCTGACCCAGCAGTGAACCTGCACAGCTGCCTGACACAGCAGTGAACGTGGAAAGCTGCCTGACCCAGCAATGAACCTGCACATCTGCCTGACCCATCAGGGAACCTGCACAGCTGCCTGACCCAGCAATGAACCTGCACATCTGCCTGACCCATCAGGGAACCTGCACAGCTGCCTGACCCAGCAGTGAACATGCACACCTGCCTGACCCAGCAGTGAACCTGCACAGCTGTCTGACCCAACAGTGAACCTGCACATCTGCCTGGCCCAGCAGTGAACGTGCATAGCAGACTGATCCAGCAGTGAAGCTGCACAGCTTCCTGACCCAGCAGTGGTCCTGCAAAGCTGCTTGACCCAGCAATGAACCTGCACAGCTGTCTGACCCAGCAGTGATCCTGCACGGCTGCCTGATGAAGCAGTGAACCTGCACATCAGTCTGACCCAGCAGTGAACCTGGACAGCTGCCTGACTCAGCAGTGAACCTGCACAGCTGTCTGATCCAGCAGTGAACCTGCACAGCTGCCTGACCTAGCAATGAACCTGCATAGCTGTCTGATCTAGCAGTGAATCTGCACAGCTGCCTGATCCAGCAGTGAACCTGCACAGCTGACTGACTCAGACATGAACCGGCACAGCTTCATGGCCCATAGGGAAAGCGGAAGAGATGACTGTCCCAGCAGTGAATGTGCAAAGCTGCCTGACCCAGCAGGGAACCTGCACAGCTGCCTGATCCAGCAGTGAACCTACACAACTGCCTGACCCAGCAGTGAACCTGCACAGCTGTCTAACCCAGCAGTGATCCTGCACGGGTGCCTGATGAAGCAGTGAACCTGCACATCAGTCTGAACCAGCAGTGAACCTGGACAGCTGCCTGACTCAGCAGTGAACCTGCACAGCTGTCTGATCCAGCAGTGAACCTGCACAGCTGCCTGACCTAGCAATGAACCTGCATAGCTGTCTGATCTAGCAGTGAATCTGCACAGCTGCCTGATCCAGCAGTGAACCTGCACAGCTGCCTGACTCAGACATGAACCGGCACAGCTTCGTGGCCCAAAGGGAAACCGGAAGAGATGCCTGTCCCAGCAGTGAATGTGCAAAGCTGCCTGACCCAGCAGTGAACCTGCACAGCTGCCTAATCCAGCAGTGAACCTGCACAGCTGCCTGACTCAGCAGTGAACCTGCTCAGCTGCCTGTCCCCGCAGTGAACGAGCAAAGCTGCATGACCCAGCAGTGAACCTGCACAGCTGTCTGACTCAGCAGTGAACGTGCAAAGCTGCCTGACCCAGCAGTGAACCTGCACAGCTGCCTGATCCAGCAGTGAACCTGCACAGCTGCCTGACTCAGCAGTGAAACTGTACGGCTGCCTGATCCAGCAGTGAACCTGCACAGCTGCCTGACTCAGCAGTGAAACTGTACGGCTGCCTGACCCAGCAGTGAACCTGCTCAGCTGCCTGATCCAATAGTGAACCTGCACAGCTGCCTGACCCAGCAGTGAATCTGCACAGCTGCCTGTCCGCGCAGTGAACGTGCAAAGCTGCATGATCCAGCAGTGAACCTGCACAGCTGCTTGACCCATCAATGAAACTGCACAGCTGCCTGACCCTGCAGTGAACCTGCACAGCTGCCTGACCCTGCAGTGAACCTGCACAGCTGCCTGACCCAGCAGTGAACCAGCACAGCTGCCTGAACCAGCAGTGAATCTGCACAGCTGCCTGATCCAGCAGTGAACCTGCACAGCTGCTTGACCCATCAATGAAACTGCACAGCTGCCGCACCCAGCAGTGAACCTACACAGCTGCCTGACCCTGCAGTGAACCTGCACAGCTGCCTGACCCAGCAGTGAACCAGCACAGCTGCCTGACCCAGCAGTGAACCTGCATAGCTGCCTGACAGCAGTGAACCTGCACAGCTGCCTGACCCAGCAGTGAACCTGCACAGCTGCCTGACCCAGCAGTGAACCTGCACAGCTGCCTGACCCAGCAGTGAACCAGCACAGCTGCCTGAACCAGCAGTGAACCTGCACAGCTGCCTGACCCAGCAGTGAACCTGCACAGCTGCCTGACCCAGCAGTGAACCTGCACAACTGCCTGACCCAGAGGTGAATCTGTACAACTGCTTGACCCAGCAATAAACTTGCACATCTGCCTGACTCAGCGCTGAACGTGCACAGCTGCCTGACTCAGCACTGAACGTGCACAGCTGCCTGACCCAGCAGTGAACCTGCACAGCTGCCTGACCCAGCAGTGAAACTGCACAGGTGCCGGACCCAGCAGTGAAACTGCACAGCTGCCGGACCCAGCAGTGAAACTGCACAGCTGCCTGACCCAGCAGTGAACCAGCACAGCTGCCTGACCCAGCAGTGAACCTGCACATCTGCCTGACACAGCAGTGAACGTGGAAAGCTGCCTGACCCAGCAATGAACCTGCACAGCTGCCTGACCCATCAGGGAACCTGCACAGCTGCCTGACCCAGCAGTGAACATGCACACCTGCCTGACCCAGCAGTGAACCTGCACAGCCGCCTGTCCCCGCAGTGAACGAGCAAAGCTGCTTGACCCAGCAATGAACCTGCACAGCTGTCTGACCCAGCAGTGATCCTGCACGGTTGCCTGATGAAGCAGTGAACCTGCACATCTGTCTGACCCAGCAGTGAATGTGCACAGCTGCCTGATCCAGCGGTGAACCTGCACAGCTGCCTGACCCAGCAGTGAACCTACACAACTGCCTGACCCAGCAGCGAACCTGCACAGCTGTCTGACCCAGCAATGAACCTGCACAGCTGTCTGACCCAGCAGTGATCCTGCATGGCTGCCTGATGAAGCAGTGAACCTGCACAGCTGTCTGACCCAGCAGTGAACCTGCACAGCTGCCTGACCCAGCAGCGAACCTGCACTACTGTCTGACCCAGCAGTGAACCTGCACAGCTGTCTGACCCAGCAGTGATCCTGCACGGCTGCCTGATGAAGCAGTGAACCTGCACATCAGTCTGACCCAGCAGTGAACCTGGACAGCTGCCTGACTCAGCAGTGAACCTGCACAGCTGTCTGATCCAGCAGTGAACCTGCACAGCTGCCTGACCTCGCAATGAACCTGCATAGCTGTCTGATCTAGCAGTGAATCTGCACAGCTGCCTGATCCAGCAGTGAACCTGCACAGCTGCCTGACTCAGACATGAACCGGCACAGCTTCGTGGCCCATAGGGAAACCGGAAGAGATGCCTGTCCCAGCAGTGAATGTGCAAAGCTGCCTGACCCAGCAGTGAACCTGCACAGCTGCCTGATCCAGCAGTGAACCTGCACAGCTGCCTGACCCAGCAGTGAACCTGCTCAGCTGCCTGTCCCCGCAGTGAACGAGCAAAGCTGCATGACCCAGCAGTGAACCTGCACAGCTGTCTGACCCAGCAGTGAATGTGCAAAGCTGCCTGACCCAGCAGTGAACCTGCACAGCTGCCTGATCCAGCAGTGAACCTGCACAGCTGCCTGACTCAGCAGTGAAACTGTACGGCTGCCTGATCCAGCAGTGAACCTGCACAGCTGCCTGACTCAGCAGTGAAACTGTACGGCTGCCTGACCCAGCAGTGAACCTGCTCAGCTGCCTGATCCAATAGTGAACCTGCACAGCTGCCTGACCCAGCAGTGAATCTGCACAGCTGCCTGTCCCCGCAGTGAACGTGCAAAGCTGCATGACCCAGCAGTGAACCTGCACAGCTGACTGACCCAGCAGTGAACTTGCACAGCTGTCTGACCCAGCAGTGAACTTGCACAGCTGTCTGACCCAACAGTGAATCAGCACAGCGGCCTGACTCAGCTGTGAACCTGCACAACTGCTGGACCCAGCAGTGAAACTGCACAGTTGACTGATCCAGTAATGAACCTGCACAGCTGCCTGACATAGCTGATAAAATGCACAGCTGCCTGTCTCAGCAGTGAACCGCACAGCTGTCTGAACCATCAGGGATCCTGCACACCTGCCTGAATCATCAGGGAACCTGCACTGCTGCCTGATCCAGCAGTGAAGCTGCACAGCTGCCTGACCCAGCAGTGGACCTGAAGAAATGCCTGTCCCAGCAGTGAACCTGCACAGCTGCCTGACTCAGCAGTGAATCTGTACAACTGACTGATCCAGCAGTGAACCTGCACAGCTGCCTGATCCAGCAGTGAACCTGCACAGCTGACTGACCCAGCAGTGAAGGTGCATGGCTGCCTGACGCAGCAATAAAAGTGCACAGCTGCCTGACCCAGCAGTGAACCTGCACAGCTGCCTAACCCAGCAGTGAATCAGCACAGCTGCCTGGCCCAGCAGTGAACCTGCACAGCTGCCTAACCCAGCAGTGAAACTGCACAGCTGCCTGACCCAGCAGTGAACCTGCACAGCTGCCTGACCCAGCAGTGAACCTACACAGCTGCCTGACCCAGCAGTGAACCTGCACAACTGCCTGACCCAGAATTGAATCTGTACAACTGCTTGACCCAGCAATAAACTTGCACAGCTGCCTGACCCAGCAGTGAACCTGCACAGCTGCCTGACTCAGCAGTGAACCTGCACAGCTGTCTGACCCAACAGTGAACGTGCACAGCTACCTGACCCGGCAATAAATGTGCACAGCTGCCTGACCCAGCAGTGAACCTGCACAGCTGCCTGACCCAACAGTGAACGTGCACAGCTACCTGACCCAGCAATAAACGTGCACAGCTGCCTGACCCAGCAGTGAACCTGCACAGCTGACTGACCCAGCAGTGAATGTGCATAGCTGCCTGACGCAGCAATAAAAGTGCACAGCTGCCTGACCCAGCAGTGAAACTGCACAGCTGACTGATCCAGCAATGAACCTGCACAGCTGCCTGACATAGCTGATAAAATACACAGCTGCTTGTCCCAGCAGTGAACCTCACAGCTGTCTGATCTGCCGTGAACCTGCTCAGCTGCCTGACCTAGCAATGAACCTGCATAGCTGTCTGACCCAGCAGTGAACCTGCACAGCTGTCTGACCCAGCAGTGAACCTGCACAGCTGTCTGACCCAGCAGTGAACCTGCACAGCTGCCTGACTCAGCAGTGAACCTGCACAGCTGCCTGACCCAGAAGTGAATCAGCACAGCTGCTGACCCATCCGGGATACTGCACAGATGCCTGACCCATCAATGAACCTGCTCAGCTGCCTGACCAAGAAGTGAATCTGCACAACTGCCTGATCCAGCAGTGAACGTGCACAGCTGCCTGACCCAACTGTGAATGTGCACAACTGCGTGACCCAGCTATGAACCTGCACAACTGCGTGACCAAGCATTGAACCTGCAAAGCTGCCTGACCCAGCAGTGAATGTGCACGGCTGTCTGATCCAGCAGTGAACCTGCATGACTGCCTGTCCCAGCAGGGAACCTGCACAGCTGCCTGATTCAACTGTAAACCTGCAGAATTGCCTTACCTGGCAGTGAATCTGCACAGCTGCCAGACCCAGCAGTGAACCTGCACAGCTGCCTGACACAGCAGTGAACCTGCACAGCTGCCTGGCCCAGCAGTGAACCTGCACAGCTGCCTGACCCAGTGGTGAATCTGTACAACTGCTTGACCCAGCAATAAACTTGCACAGCTGCCTGACTCAGCAGTGAACGTGCACAGCTGCCTGACCCAGCAGTGAACCTGCACATCTGCCTGGCCCAGCAGTGAACGTGCATAGCTGACTGATCCAGCAGTGAAGATGCACTGCTGCCTGACCCAGCAGTGGTCCTGCAAAGCTGCCTGACCCAGCAGTGAACCTACACAACTGCCTGACCCAACAGTGAACCTGCACAGCTGTCTGACCCAGCAGTGATCCTGCACTGCTGCCTGACGAAGCAGTGAACCTGCACATCTGTCTGACCCAGCAGTGAACCTACACAACTGCCTGACCCAACAGTGAACCTGCACAGCTGTCTGACCCAGCAGTGATCCTGCACTGCTGCCTGACGAAGCAGTGAACCTGCACATCTGTCTGACCCAGCAGTGAACCTGGACAGCTGCCTGACTCAGCAGTGAACCTGCACAGCTGTCTGATCCAGCAGTGAACCTGCACAGCTGCCTGATCCAGCAGTGAAACTGCACAGCTGACTGATCCAGCAATGAACCTGCACAGCTGCCTGACATAGCTGATAAAATACACAGCTGCCTGTCCCAGCAGTGAACCTCACAGCTGTCTGACCCAGCAGTGAACCTGCACAGCTGCCTGACCCATCAGGGTTCCTGCACAGCTGCCTGACCCATCAGGGAACCTGCACTGCTGCCTGATCCAGCAGTGAAGCTGCACAGCTACCTGACCCAGCGGTGGACCTGAAGAAATGCCTGTCCCAGCAGTGAACCTGCACAGCTGTCTGACCCAGCAGTGAATCTGCACAGCAGCCAGACCCAGCAGTGAACCTGCACAGCTGCCTGACACAGCAGTGAACCTGCACAGCTGCCTGGCCCAGCAGTGAAACTGCACAGCTGCCTGACCCAGAGGTGAATCTGTACAACTGCTTGACCCAGCAATAAACTTGCACAGCTGCCTGACTCAGCAGTGAACGTGCACAGCTGCCTGACCCAGCAGTGAACCTGCACATCTGCCTGGCCCAGCAGTGAACGTGCATAGCTGACTGATCCAGCAGTGAAGATACACTGCTGCCTGACCCAGCAGTGGTCCTGCAAAGCTGCCTGACCCAGCAGTGAACCTACACAACTGCCTGACCCAACAGTGAACCTGCACAGCTGTCTGACCCAGCAGTGATCCTGCACTGCTGCCTGACGAAGCAGTGAACCTGCACATCTGTCTGACCCAGCAGTGAACCTGGACAGCTGCCTGACTCAGCAGTGAACCTGCACAGCTGTCTGATCCAGCAGTGAACCTGCACAGCTGCCTGACCTAGCAATGAACCTGCATAGCTGTCTGACCTAGCAGTGAACCTGCACAGCTGCCTGATCCAGCAGTGAAACTGCACAGCTGACTGATCCAGCAATGAACCTGCACAGCTGCCTGACATAGCTGATAAAATACACAGCTGCCTGTCCCAGCTGTGAACCTCACAGCTGTCTGACCCAGCAGTGAACCTGCACAGCTGCCTGACCCATCAGGGTTCCTGCACAGCTGCCTGACCCATCAGGGAACCTGCACTGCTGCCTGATCCAGCAGTGAAGCTGCACAGCTACCTGACCCAGCGGTGGACCTGAAGAAATGCCTGTCCCAGCAGTGAAACTGCACAGCTGTCTGACCCAGCAGTGAACCTGCACAGTTGCCTGATCCAGCAGTGAATGTGCGCAGATGCCTAACCCCCAGCAGGGAATCTGCACAGCTGCCTGACCCAGCAGTGAACATGCACAGTTGCCTGATCCAGCAGTGAATGTGCGCAGATGCCGAACCCCCAGCAGGGAATCTGCACAGCTGCCTGACCCAGCAGTGAATCTACACAGCTGCCTGACCCAGCAGTGAACCTGCACAGCTGCCTGACCCAGCAGTGAATCTACACAGCTGCCTGACCCAGCAGTGAACCTGCACAGCTGCCTGACCCAGCAGTGAACCTGCACAGTTACCTGATCCAGCAGTGAATGTGCGCAGATGCCTGACCCCCAGCAGGGAATCTGCACAGCTGCCTGACCCAGCAGTGAACCTACACAGCTGCCTGACCCAGCAGTAAACCTGCATAGCTGCCTGACCCAGCAGTGAACCAGCACAGCTGCCTGACCCAGCAGTGAACCTGCACAGTTACCTGATACAGCAGTGAATGTGCGCAGCTGCCTGATGCTGCAGTGAACCTGCACAGCTGTCTGACCCAGCAGTGATCCTGCACGGCTGCCTGATGAAGCAGTGAACCTGCACAGCTGTCTGACCCAGCAGTGATCCTGCACGGCTGCCTGATGAAGCAGTGAACCTGCACAACTGCCTGACCCAGAGGTGAATCTGTACAACTGCTTGACCCAGCAATAAACTTGCACATCTGCCTGACTCAGCGCTGAACGTGCACAGCTGCCTGACTCACCACTGAACGTGCACAGCTGCCTGACCCAGCAGTGAACCTGCACAGCTGCCTGACCCAGCAGTGAAACTGCACAGCTGCCTGACCCAGAGGTGAATCTGTACAACTGCTTGACCCAGCAATAAACTTGCACAGCTGCCTGACTCAGCAGTGAACGTGCACAGCTGCCTGACCCAGCAGTGAACCTGCACATCTGCCTGGCCCAGCAGTGAACGTGCATAGCTGACTGATCCAGCAGTGAAGATGCACTGCTGCCTGACCCAGCAGTGGTCCTGCAAAGCTGCCTGACCCAGCAGTGAACCTACACAACTGCCTGACCCAACAGTGAACCTGCACAGCAGTCTGACCCAGCAGTGATCCTGCACTGCTGCCTGACGAAGCAGTGAACCTGCACATCTGTCTGACCCAGCAGTGAACCTGGACAGCTGCCTGACTCAGCAGTGAACCTGCACAGCTGTCTGATCCAGCAGTGAACCTGCACAGCTGCCTGACCTAGCAATGAACCTGCATAGCTGTCTGACCTAGCAGTGAACCTGCACAGCTGCCTGATCCAGCAGTGAAACTGCACAGCTGACTGATCCAGCAATGAACCTGCACAGCTGCCTGACATAGCTGATAAAATACACAGCTGCCTGTCCCAGCAGTGAACCTCACAGCTGTCTGACCCAGCAGTGAACCTGCACAGCTGTCTGACCCAGCAGTGATCCTGCACGGCTGCCTGATGAAGCAGTGAACCTGCACATCAGTCTGACCCAGCAGTGAACCTGGACAGCTGCCTGACTCAGCAGTGAACCTGCACAACTGCCTGACCCAGAGGTGAATCTGTACAACTGCTTGACCCAGCAATAAACTTGCACATCTGCCTGACTCAGCGCTGAACGTGCACAGCTGCCTGACTCAGCACTGAACGTGCACAGCTGCCTGACCCAGCAGTGAACCTGCACAGCTGCCTGACCCAGCAGTGAAACTGCACAGCTACCTGACCCAGCAGTGAAACTGCACAGCATGCCGGACCCAGCAGTGAAACTGCACAGCTGCCTGACCCAGCAGTGAACCAGCACAGCTGCCTGACCCAGCAGTGAACCTGCACAGCTGCCTGACACAGCAATGAACGTGGAAAGCTGCCTGACCCAGCAATGAACCTGCACAGCTGCCTGACCCATCAGGGAACCTGCACAGCTGCCTGACCCAGCAGTGAACATGCACACCTGCCTGACCCAGCAGTGAACCTGCACAGCTGTCTGACCCAACAGTGAACCTGCACATCTGCCTGGCCCAGCAGTGAACGTGCATAGCAGACTGATCCAGCAGTGAAGCTGCACAGCTGCCTAACTCAGCAGTGAATCTGTACAACTGACTGATCCAGCAGTGAACCTGCACAGCTGCCTGATCCAGCAGTGAACCTGCACAGCTGACTGACTCAGCAGTGAACGTGCACAGCTGCCTGACCCAACAGTGAACGTGCACAGCTACCTGACCCAGCAATAAACGTGCACAGCTGCCTGACCCAGCAGTGAACCTGCACAGCTGACTGACCCAGCAGTGAATGTGCATAGCTGCCTGACGCAGCAATAAAAGTGCACAGCTGCCTGACCCAGCAGTGAAACTGCACAGTTGACTGATCCAGCAATGAACCTGCACAGCTGCCTGACATAGCTGATAAAATACACAGCTGCTTGTCCCAGCAGTGAACCTCACAGCTGTCTGATCTGCCGTGAACCTGCACAGCTGCCTGACCTAGCAATGAACCTGCATAGCTGTCTGACCCAGCAGTGAACCTGCACAGCTGTCTGACCCAGCAGTGAACCTGCACAGCTGCCTGACTCAGCAGTGAACCTGCACAGCTGCCTGACCCAGCAGTGAATCAGCACAGCTGCCTGGCCCAGCAGTGAAACTGCACAGCTGCCTGACCCAGCAGTGAACCTGCACAGCTGCCTGACCCAGCAGTGAACCTACACAGCTGCCTGACCCAGCAGTGAACCTGCACAACTGCCTGACCCAGAGGTGAATCTGTACAACTGCTTGACCCAGCAATAAACTTGCACATCTGCCTGCACAGCTGTCTGACCCAGCAATGAACCTGCACAGCTGTCTGACCCAGCAGTGATCCTGCACGGCTGCCTGATGAAGCAGTGAACCTGCACAGCTGTCTGACCCAGCAGTGAACCTGCACAGCTGCCTGACCCAGCAGCGAACCTGCACTACTGTCTGACCCAGCAGTGAACGTGCACAGCTGTCTGACCCAACAGTGAACGTGCACAGCTACCTGACCCAGCAATAAACGTGCACAGCTGCCTGACCCAGCAGTGAACCTGCACAGCTGACTGACCCAGCAGTGAAACTGCACAGCTGCTGACCCATCCGGGATACTGCACAGATGCCTGACCCATCAATGAACCTGCTCAGCTGCCTGACCAAGAAGTGAATCTGCACAACTGCCTGATCCAGCAGTGAACGTGCACAGCTGCCTGACCCAACTGTGAATGTGCACAACTGCGTGACCCAGCTATGAACCTGCACAGCTGCCTGACATAGCTGATAAAATACACAGCTGCTTGTCCCAGCAGTGAACCTGCACAGCTGTCTGACCCAGCAGTGAACCTGCACAGCTGCTGACCCATCCGGGATACTGCACAGATGCCTGACCCATCAATGAACCTGCTCAGCTGCCTGACCAAGAAGTGAATCTGCACAACTGCCTGATCCAGCAGTGAACGTGCACAGCTGCCTGACCCAACTGTGAATGTGCACAACTGCGTGACCCAGCTATGAACCTGCACAACTGCGTAACCAAGCATTGAACCTGCAAAGCTGCCTGACCCAGCAGTGAATGTGCACGGCTGTCTGATCCAGCAGTGAACCTGCATGACTGCCTGTCCCAGCAGGGAACCTGCACAGCTGCCTGATTCAACTGTAAACCTGCAGAATTGCCTTACCTGGCAGTGAATCTGCACAGCTGCCAGACCCAGCAGTGAACCTGCACAGCTGCCTGACACAGCAGTGAACCTGCACAGCTGCCTGGCCCAGCAGTGAACCTGCACAGCTGCCTGACCCAGTGGTGAATCTGTACAACTGCTTGACCCAGCAATAAACTTGCACAGCTGCCTGACTCAGCAGTGAACGTGCACAGCTGCCTGACCCAGCAGTGAACCTGCACATCTGCCTGGCCCAGCAGTGAACGTGCATAGCTGACTGATCCAGCAGTGAAGATGCACTGCTGCCTGACCCAGCAGTGGTCCTGCAAAGCTGCCTGACCCAGCAGTGAACCTACACAACTGCCTGACCCAACAGTGAACCTGCACAGCTGTCTGACCCAGCAGTGATCCTGCACTGCTGCCTGACGAAGCAGTGAACCTGCACATCTGTCTGACCCAGCAGTGAACCTACACAACTGCCTGACCCAACAGTGAACCTGCACAGCTGTCTGACCCAGCAGTGATCCTGCACTGCTGCCTGACGAAGCAGTGAACCTGCACATCTGTCTGACCCAGCAGTGAACCTGGACAGCTGCCTGACTCAGCAGTGAACCTGCACAGCTGTCTGATCCAGCAGTGAACCTGCACAGCTGCCTGATCCAGCAGTGAAACTGCACAGCTGACTGATCCAGCAATGAACCTGCACAGCTGCCTGACATAGCTGATAAAATACACAGCTGCCTGTCCCAGCTGTGAACCTCACAGCTGTCTGACCCAGCAGTGAACCTGCACAGCTGCCTGACCCATCAGGGTTCCTGCACAGCTGCCTGACCCATCAGGGAACCTGCACTGCTGCCTGATCCAGCAGTGAAGCTGCACAGCTACCTGACCCAGCGGTGGACCTGAAGAAATGCCTGTCCCAGCAGTGAACCTGCACAGCTGTCTGACCCAGCAGTGAATCTGCACAGCAGCCAGACCCAGCAGTGAACCTGCACAGCTGCCTGACACAGCAGTGAACCTGCACAGCTGCCTGGCCCAGCAGTGAAACTGCACAGCTGCCTGACCCAGAGGTGAATCTGTACAACTGCTTGACCCAGCAATAAACTTGCACAGCTGCCTGACTCAGCAGTGAACGTGCACAGCTGCCTGACCCAGCAGTGAACCTGCACATCTGCCTGGCCCAGCAGTGAACGTGCATAGCTGACTGATCCAGCAGTGAAGATGCACTGCTGCCTGACCCAGCAGTGGTCCTGCAAAGCTGCCTGACCCAGCAGTGAACCTACACAACTGCCTGACCCAACAGTGAACCTGCACAGCTGTCTGACCCAGCAGTGATCCTGCACTGCTGCCTGACGAAGCAGTGAACCTGCACATCTGTCTGACCCAGCAGTGAACCTACACAACTGCCTGACCCAACAGTGAACCTGCACAGCTGTCTGACCCAGCAGTGATCCTGCACTGCTGCCTGACGAAGCAGTGAACCTGCACATCTGTCTGACCCAGCAGTGAACCTGGATAGCTGCCTGACTCAGCAGTGAACCTGCACAGCTGTCTGATCCAGCAGTGAACCTGCACAGCTGCCTGATCCAGCAGTGAAACTGCACAGCTGACTGATCCAGCAATGAACCTGCACAGCTGCCTGACATAGCTGATAAAATACACAGCTGCCTGTCCCAGCTGTGAACCTCACAGCTGTCTGACCCAGCAGTGAACCTGCACAGCTGCCTGACCCATCAGGGTTCCTGCACAGCTGCCTGACCCATCAGGGAACCTGCACTGCTGCCTGATCCAGCAGTGAAGCTGCACAGCTACCTGACCCAGCGGTGGACCTGAAGAAATGCCTGTCCCAGCAGTGAACCTGCACAGCTGTCTGACCCAGCAGTGAATCTGCACAGCTGCCAGACCCAGCAGTGAACCTGCACAGCTGCCTGACACAGCAGTGAACCTGCACAGCTGCCTGGCCCAGCAGTGAAACTGCACAGCTGCCTGACCCAGAGGTGAATCTGTACAACTGCTTGACCCAGCAATAAACTTGCACAGCTGCCTGACTCAGCAGTGAACGTGCACAGCTGCCTGACCCAGCAGTGAACCTGCACATCTGCCTGGCCCAGCAGTGAACGTGCATAGCTGACTGATCCAGCAGTGAAGATGCACTGCTGCCTGACCCAGCAGTGGTCCTGCAAAGCTGCCTGACCCAGCAGTGAACCTACACAACTGCCTGACCCAACAGTGAACCTGCACAGCTGTCTGACCCAGCAGTGATCCTGCACTGCTGCCTGACGAAGCAGTGAACCTGCACATCTGTCTGACCCAGCAGTGAACCTGGACAGCTGCCTGACTCAGCAGTGAACCTGCACAGCTGTCTGATCCAGCAGTGAACCTGCACAGCTGCCTGACCTAGCAATGAACCTGCATAGCTGTCTGACCTAGCAGTGAACCTGCACAGCTGCCTGATCCAGCAGTGAAACTGCACAGCTGACTGATCCAGCAATGAACCTGCACAGCTGCCTGACATAGCTGATAAAATACACAGCTGCCTGTCCCAGCTGTGAACCTCACAGCTGTCTGACCCAGCAGTGAACCTGCACAGCTGCCTGACCCATCAGGGTTCCTGCACAGCTGCCTGACCCATCAGGGAACCTGCACTGCTGCCTGATCCAGCAGTGAAGCTGCACAGCTACCTGACCCAGCGGTGGACCTGAAGAAATGCCTGTCCCAGCAGTGAAACTGCACAGCTGTCTGACCCAGCAGTGAACCTGCACAGTTGCCTGATCCAGCAGTGAATGTGCGCAGATGCCTAACCCCCAGCAGGGAATCTGCACAGCTGCCTGACCCAGCAGTGAACATGCACAGTTGCCTGATCCAGCAGTGAATGTGCGCAGATGCCGAACCCCCAGCAGGGAATCTGCACAGCTGCCTGACCCAGCAGTGAATCTACACAGCTGCCTGACCCAGCAGTAATCCTGCACTGCTGCCTGACGAAGCAGTGAACCTGCACATCTGTCTGACCCAGCAGTGAACCTGGACAGCTGCCTGACTCAGCAGTGAACCTGCACAGCTGTCTGATCCAGCAGTGAACCTGCACAGCTGCCTGACCTAGCAATGAACCTGCATAGCTGTCTGACCTAGCAGTGAACCTGCACAGCTGCCTGATCCAGCAGTGAAACTGCACAGCTGCCTGACTCAGCAATGAACCTGCACAGCTGCCTGACATAGCTGATACAATACACAGCTGCCTGTCCCAGCAGTGAACCTCACAGCTGTCTGACCCAGCAGTGAACCTGCACAGCTGCCTGACCCATCAGGGTTCCTGCACAGCTGCCTGACCCATCAGGGAACCTGCACTGCTGCCTGATCCAGCAGTGAAGCTGCACAGCTACCTGACCCAGCGGTGGACCTGAAGAAATGCCTGTCCCAGCAGTGAAACTGCACAGCTGTCTGACCCAGCAGTGAACCTGCACAGTTGCCTGATCCAGCAGTGAATGTGCGCAGATGCCTAACCCCCAGCAGGGAATCTGCACAGCTGCCTGACCCAGCAGTGAACATGCACAGTTGCCTGATCCAGCAGTGAATGTGCGCAGATGCCGAACCCCCAGCAGGGAATCTGCACAGCTGCCTGACCCAGCAGTGAATCTACACAGCTGCCTGACCCAGCAGTGAACCTGCACAGCTGCCTGACCCAGCAGTGAATCTACACAGCTGCCTGACCCAGCAGTGAACCTGCACAGCTGCCTGACCCAGCAGTGAACCTGCACAGTTACCTGATCCAGCAGTGAATGTGCGCAGATGCCTGACCCCCAGCAGGGAATCTGCACAGCTGCCTGACCCAGCAGTGAACCTACACAGCTGCCTGACCCAGCAGTAAACCTGCATAGCTGCCTGACCCAGCAGTGAACCAGCACAGCTGCCTGACCCAGCAGTGAACCTGCACAGTTACCTGATACAGCAGTGAATGTGCGCAGCTGCCTGATGCTGCAGTGAACCTGCACAGCTGTCTGACCCAGCAGTGATCCTGCACGGCTGCCTGATGAAGCAGTGAACCTGCACAGCTGTCTGACCCAGCAGTGATCCTGCACGGCTGCCTGATGAAGCAGTGAACCTGCACAACTGCCTGACCCAGAGGTGAATCTGTACAACTGCTTGACCCAGCAATAAACTTGCACATCTGCCTGACTCAGCGCTGAACGTGCACAGCTGCCTGACTCAGCACTGAACGTGCACAGCTGCCTGACCCAGCAGTGAACCTGCAAAGCTGCCTGACCCAGCAGTGAACCTACACAACTGCCTGACCCAACAGTGAACCTGCACAGCAGTCTGACCCAGCAGTGATCCTGCACTGCTGCCTGACGAAGCAGTGAACCTGCACATCTGTCTGACCCAGCAGTGAACCTGGACAGCTGCCTGACTCAGCAGTGAACCTGCACAGCTGTCTGATCCAGCAGTGAACCTGCACAGCTGCCTGACCTAGCAATGAACCTGCATAGCTGTCTGACCTAGCAGTGAACCTGCACAGCTGCCTGATCCAGCAGTGAAACTGCACAGCTGACTGATCCAGCAATGAACCTGCACAGCTGCCTGACATAGCTGATAAAATACACAGCTGCCTGTCCCAGCAGTGAACCTCACAGCTGTCTGACCCAGCAGTGAACCTGCACAGCTGTCTGACCCAGCAGTGATCCTGCACGGCTGCCTGATGAAGCAGTGAACCTGCACATCAGTCTGACCCAGCAGTGAACCTGGACAGCTGCCTGACTCAGCAGTGAACCTGCACAACTGCCTGACCCAGAGGTGAATCTGTACAACTGCTTGACCCAGCAATAAACTTGCACATCTGCCTGACTCAGCGCTGAACGTGCACAGCTGCCTGACTCAGCACTGAACGTGCACAGCTGCCTGACCCAGCAGTGAACCTGCACAGCTGCCTGACCCAGCAGTGAAACTGCACAGCTACCTGACCCAGCAGTGAAACTGCACAGCATGCCGGACCCAGCAGTGAAACTGCACAGCTGCCTGACCCAGCAGTGAACCAGCACAGCTGCCTGACCCAGCAGTGAACCTGCACAGCTGCCTGACACAGCAATGAACGTGGAAAGCTGCCTGACCCAGCAATGAACCTGCACAGCTGCCTGACCCATCAGGGAACCTGCACAGCTACCTGACCCAGCAGTGAACATGCACACCTGCCTGACCCAGCAGTGAACCTGCACAGCTGTCTGACCCAACAGTGAACCTGCACATCTGCCTGGCCCAGCAGTGAACGTGCATAGCAGACTGATCCAGCAGTGAAGCTGCACAGCTGCCTAACTCAGCAGTGAATCTGTACAACTGACTGATCCAGCAGTGAACCTGCACAGCTGCCTGATCCAGCAGTGAACCTGCACAGCTGACTGACTCAGCAGTGAACGTGCACAGCTGTCTGACCCAACAGTGAACGTGCACAGCTACCTGACCCAGCAATAAACGTGCACAGCTGCCTGACCCAGCAGTGAACCTGCACAGCTGACTGACCCAGCAGTGAATGTGCATAGCTGCCTGACGCAGCAATAAAAGTGCACAGCTGCCTGACCCAGCAGTGAAACTGCACAGTTGACTGATCCAGCAATGAACCTGCACAGCTGCCTGACATAGCTGATAAAATACACAGCTGCTTGTCCCAGCAGTGAACCTCACAGCTGTCTGATCTGCCGTGAACCTGCACAGCTGCCTGACCTAGCAATGAACCTGCATAGCTGTCTGACCTAGCAGTGAACCTGCACAGCTGCCTGATCCAGCAGTGAAACTGCACAGTTGACTGATCCAGCAATGAACCTGCACAGCTGCCTGACATAGCTGATAAAATACACAGCTGCCTGGCCCAGCAGTGAACCTGCACAGCTGTCTGACCCAGCAGTGAACCTGCACAGCTGCCTGACTCAGCAGTGAACCTGCACAGCTGCCTGACCCAGCAGTGAATCAGCACAGCTGCCTGGCCCAGCAGTGAACCTGCACAGCTGCCTGACCTAGCAATGAACCTGCATAGCTGTCTGACCCAGCAGTGAACCTGCACAGCTGTCTGACCCAGCAGTGAACCTGCACAGCTGCCTGACTCAGCAGTGAACCTGCACAGCTGCCTGACCCAGCAGTGAATCAGCACAGCTGCCTGGCCCAGCAGTGAACCTGCACAGCTGCCTGACCCAGCAGTGAACCTACACAGCTGCCTGACCCAGCAGTGAACCTGCACAACTGCCTGACCCAGAGGTGAATCTGTACAACTGCTTGACCCAGCAATAAACTTGCACATCTGCCTGCACAGCTGTCTGACCCAGCAATGAACCTGCACAGCTATCTGACCCAGCAGTGATCCTGCACGGCTGCCTGATGAAGCAGTGAACCTGCACAGCTGTCTGACCCAGCAGTGAACCTGCACAGCTGTCTGATCCAGCAGTGAACGTGCACAGCTGCCTGACCCAACTGTGAATGTGCACAACTGCGTGACCCAGCTATGAACCTGCACAGCTGCCTGACATAGCTGATAAAATACACAGCTGCTTGTCCCAGCAGTGAACCTGCACAGCTGCTGACCCATCCGGGATACTGCACAGATGCCTGACCCATCAATGAACCTGCTCAGCTGCCTGACCAAGAAGTGAATCTGCACAACTGCCTGATCCAGCAGTGAACGTGCACAGCTGCCTGACCCAACTGTGAATGTGCACAACTGCGTGACCCAGCTATGAACCTGCACAACTGTGTAACCAAGCATTGAACCTGCAAAGCTGCCTGACCCAGCAGTGAATGTGCACGGCTGTCTGATCCAGCAGTGAACCTGCATGACTGCCTGTCCCAGCAGGGAACCTGCACAGCTGCCTGATTCAACTGTAAACCTGCAGAATTGCCTTACCTGGCAGTGAATCTGCACAGCTGCCAGACCCAGCAGTGAACCTGCACAGCTGCCTGACACAGCAGTGAACCTGCACAGCTGCCTGGCCCAGCAGTGAACCTGCACAGCTGCCTGACAGCAGTGAATCTGCACAGCTGACTGACCCAGCAGTGAACCTCCACAGCTGCCTGACCCAGCAGTGAACCAGCACAGCTGCCTGACCCAGCAGTGAACCTGCACAGCTGCCTGACAGCAGTGAATCTGCACAGCTGCATGAGCCAGCAGTGAACCTGCACAGCCGCCTGACTCAGCAGTGAACCTGCACGGCTGCCTGACCCAGCAGTGAACCTGCACAACTGCCTGACCCAGAGGTGAATCTGTACAACTGCTTGACCCAGCAATAAACTTGCACAGCTGCCTGACTCAGCAGTGAACGTGCACAGCTGCCTGACCCAGCAGTGAACCTGCACATCTGCCTGGCCCAGCAGTGAACGTGCATAGCTGACTGATCCAGCAGTGAAGATGCACTGCTGCCTGACCCAGCAGTGGTCCTGCAAAGCTGCCTGACCCAGCAGTGAACCTACACAACTGCCTGACCCAACAGTGAACCTGCACAGCTGTCTGACCCAGCAGTGATCCTGCACTGCTGCCTGACGAAGCAGTGAACCTGCACATCTGTCTGACCCAGCAGTGAACCTGGACAGCTGCCTGACTCAGCAGTGAACCTGCACAGCTGTCTGATCCAGCAGTGAACCTGCACAGCTGCCTGACCTAGCAATGAACCTGCATAGCTGTCTGACCTAGCAGTGAACCTGCACAGCTGCCTGATCCAGCAGTGAAACTGCACAGCTGACTGATCCAGCAATGAACCTGCACAGCTGCCTGACATAGCTGATAAAATACACAGCTGCCTGTCCCAGCAGTGAACCTCACAGCTGTCTGACCCAGCAGTGAACCTGCACAGCTGCCTGACCCATCAGGGTTCCTGCACAGCTGCCTGACCCATCAGGGAACCTGCACTGCTGCCTGATCCAGCAGTGAAGCTGCACAGCTACCTGACCCAGCGGTGGACCTGAAGAAATGCCTGTCCCAGCAGTGAACCTGCACAGCTGTCTGACCCAGCAGTGAACCTGCACAGTTGCCTGATCCAGCAGTGAATGTGCGCAGATGCCTAACCCCCAGCAGGGAATCTGCACAGCTGCCTGACCCAGCAGTGAACATGCACAGTTGCCTGATCCAGCAGTGAATGTGCGCAGACGCCTAACCCCCAGCAGGGAATCTGCACAGCTGCCTGACCCAGCAGTGAATCTACACAGCTGCCTGACCCAGCAGTGAACCTGCACAGCTGCCTGACCCAGCAGTGAACCTGCACAGTTACCTGATCCAGCAGTGAATGTGCGCAGATGCCTGACCCCCAGCAGGGAATCTGCACAGCTGCCTGACCCAGCAGTGAACCTACACAGCTGCCTGACCCAGCAGTAAACCTGCATAGCTGCCTGACCCAGCAGTGAACCAGCACAGCTGCCTGACCCAGCAGTGAACCTGCACAGTTACCTGATACAGCAGTGAATGTGCGCAGCTGCCTGATGCTGCAGTGAACCTGCACAGCTGTCTGACCCAGCAGTGATCCTGCACGGCTGCCTGATGAAGCAGTGAACCTGCACAGCTGTCTGACCCAGCAGTGAACCTGCACAGCTGCCTGACCCAGCAGCGAACCTGCACTACTGTCTGACCCAGCAGTGAACCTGCACAGCTGTCTGACCCAGCAGTGATCCTGCACAGCTGCCTGATGAAGCAGTGAACCTGCACATCAGTCTGACCCAGCAGTGAACCTGGACAGCTGCCTGACTCAGCAGTGAACCTGCACAACTGCCTGACCCAGAGGTGAATCTGTACAACTGCTTGACCCAGCAATAAACTTGCACATCTGCCTGACTCAGCGCTGAACGTGCACAGCTGCCTGACTCAGCACTGAACGTGCACAGCTGCCTGACCCAGCAGTGAACCTGCACAGCTGCCTGACCCAGCAGTGAACATGCACACCTGCCTGACCCAGCAGTGAACCTGCACAGCTGTCTGACCCAACAGTGAACCTGCACATCTGCCTGGCCCAGCAGTGAACGTGCATAGCAAACTGATCCAGCAGTGAAGCTGCACAGCTGCCTGACCCAGCAGTGGTCCTGCAAAGCTGCTTGACCCAGCAATGAACCTGCACAGCTGTCTGACCCAGCAGTGATCCTGCACGGCTGCCTGATGAAGCAGTGAACCTGCACATCTGTCTGACCCAGCAGTGAATGTGCACAGCTGCCTGATCCAGCGGTGAACCTGCACAGCTGCCTGACCCAGCAGTGAACCTACACAACTGCCTGACCCAGCAGCGAACCTGCACAGCTGTCTGACCCAGCAATGAACCTGCACAGCTGTCTGACCCAGCAGTGATCCTGCACGGCTGCCTGATGAAGCAGTGAACCTGCACAGCTGTCTGACCCAGCAGTGAACCTGCACAGCTGCCTGACCCAGCAGCGAACCTGCACTACTGTCTGACCCAGCAGTGAACGTGCACAGCTGTCTGACCCAACAGTGAACGTGCACAGCTACCTGACCCAGCAGTGATCCAGCACAGCTGCCTGACCCAGCAGTGAACCTGCACAGCTGACTGACCCAGCAGTGAATGTGCATAGCTGCCTGACGCAGCAATAAAAGTGCACAGCTGCCTGACCCAGCAGTGAAACTGCACAGCTGACTGATCCAGCAATGAACCTGCACAGCTGCCTGACATAGCTGATAAAATACACAGCTGCCTGACCCAGCAGTGAACCTGCACAGCTGTCTGATCTGCCGTGAACCTGCACAGCTGCCTGACCTAGCAATGAACCTGCATAGCTGTCTGACCCAGCAGTGAACCTGCACAGCTGGCTGACCCAGCAGTGAATCTGCACAGCTGCCTGACCCAGCAGTGAACCTGCACAGCTGCCTGACCCATCAGGGAACCTGTACTGCTGCCTGATCCAGCAGTGAACCTGCACAGCTGCCTGACCAAGCAGTGAACCTGCACAGCTGCCTGACCCAGCAGCGAACCCGTCCAGCAGCCTGACACAGCTGATAAACTGCACAGCTGTCTGACCTAGCAGTGAACCTGCACAGCTGTCTGACCCAGCAGTGAACCTGCACAGCTGTCTGACCCAGCAGTGAACCTGCACAGCTGCTTGACCCATCAATGAAACTGCACAGCTTCCTATCCCAGAGATGAACCTGCACAGCTGCCTGACCAAGAAGTTAATCTGCACAACTGCCTGACTTAGCAATGAACCTGCACAGCTGCCTGATCCACCAGAGAACCTGCACAGCTGCCTGACCCAACTGTGAACCTGAACGGCTGCCTGATGAAGCAGTGAACCTGCACAGCTGCCTGACAGCAGTGAATCTGCACAGCTGTCTGATCCACCAGTGAACCTGCACAGCTGTCTGACCCAGCAGTGAACCTGCACAGCTGCTTGACCCATCCGGGAGACAGCACAGCTGCCTGACCCATCAATGAACCTGCTCAACTGCCTGACCAAGAAGTGAATCTGCACAACTGCCTGATCCAGTAGTGAACGTGCACAGCTGCCTGACCCAACTGTGAATGTGCACAACTGCGTGACCAAGCATTGAACCTGCAAAGCTGCCGGACCCATCAGTGAACCTGCACAGCTGCCTGACCCAGCAGTGAACCTGCACAGCTGCCTGACCCAGCAGTGAACCTGCACAGCTGCCTGACACAGCAGTGAACCTGCACAGCTGCCTGACCCAGCAGTGAACCTGCACAGCTGCCTGACACAGCAGTGAACCTGCACAGCTGCCTGACCCAGCAGAGAACCTGCACAGCTGCCTGACCCAGCAGTGAACCTGCACAGCTGCCTGACAGCAGTGAATCTGCACTGGTGCCTGACCCAGCAGTGAACCTGCACAGCTGCCTGACCCAGCGGTGAACCTGCACAGCTGCCTGACAGCAGTGAATCTGCACAGCTGCCTGACCCAGCAGTGAAGCTGCACAGCTGCCTGACCCAGCAGTGAGCCTGCACAACTGCCTGACCCAGCAGTGAACCAGCACAGCTGCCTGACCCAGCAGTGATCCAGCACAGCTGCCTGACCCAGCAGTGAACCTGCACAGCTGCCTGACCCTGCTGTGAACCTGCACAGCTGCATGACCGTGCAGTGAACCTGCACAGCTGCCTGACCCAGCAGTGAACCTGCACAACTGCCTGACCCAGAGGTGAATCTGTGCAACCGCTTGACCCAGCAATAAACTTGCACAGCTGCCTGACTCAGCAGTGAACGTGCAGAGCTGCCTGACCCAGCAGTGAACCTGCACAACTGCCTGACCCAACAGTGAACCAGCACAGCTGCCTGACCCAGCAGTGAACCTGCACAGCTGCCTGACGCAGCAGTGAACCTGCACAGCTGCCTGACCCAGCAGTGAAACTGCACAGCTGCCTGATGAAGCAGTGAACCTGCACAGCTCTCTGACCCAGCAGTGAACCTGCACAGCTGCCTGACCCAGCAGCGAACCTGCACTACTGTCTGACCCAGCAGTGAACCTGCACAGCTGTCTGACCCAGCAGTGATCCTGCACGGCTGCCTGATGAAGCAGTGAACCTGCACATCAGTCTGACCCAGCAGTGAACCTGGACAGCTGCCTGACTCAGCAGTGAACCTGCACAACTGCCTGACCCAGAGGTGAATCTGTACAACTGCTTGACCCAGCAATAAACTTGCACATCTGCCTGACTCAGCGCTGAACGTGCACAGCTGCCTGACTCAGCAGTGAAACTGCACAGCTGCCTGACCCAGCAGTGAACCTGCACAGCTGCCTGACATAGCTGATAAAATACACAGCTGCCTGTCCCAGCAGTGAACCTCACAGCTGTCTGACCCAGCAGTGAACCTGCACAGCTGCCTGACCCATCAGGGTTCCTGCACAGCTGCCTGACCCATCAGGGAACCTGCACTGCTGCCTGATCCAGCAGTGAAGCTGCACAGCTACCTGACCCAGCGGTGGACCTGAAGAAATGCCTGTCCCAGCAGTGAACCTGCACAGCTGTCTGACCCAGCAGTGAACCTGCACAGTTGCCTGATCCAGCAGTGAATGTGCGCAGATGCCTAACCCCCAGCAGGGAATCTGCACAGCTGCCTGACCCAGCAGTGAACATGCACAGTTGCCTGATCCAGCAGTGAATGTGCGCAGACGCCTAACCCCCAGCAGGGAATCTGCACAGCTGCCTGACCCAGCAGTGAATCTACACAGCTGCCTGACCCAGCAGTGAACCTGCACAGCTGCCTGACCCAGCAGTGAACCTGCACAGTTACCTGATCCAGCAGTGAATGTGCGCAGATGCCTGACCCCCAGCAGGGAATCTGCACAGCTGCCTGACCCAGCAGTGAACCTACACAGCTGCCTGACCCAGCAGTAAACCTGCATAGCTGCCTGACCCAGCAGTGAACCAGCACAGCTGCCTGACCCAGCAGTGAACCTGCACAGTTACCTGATACAGCAGTGAATGTGCGCAGCTGCCTGATGCTGCAGTGAACCTGCACAGCTGTCTGACCCAGCAGTGATCCTGCACGGCTGCCTGATGAAGCAGTGAACCTGCACAGCTGTCTGACCCAGCAGTGAACCTGCACAGCTGCCTGACCCAGCAGCGAACCTGCACTACTGTCTGACCCAGCAGTGAACCTGCACAGCTGTCTGACCCAGCAGTGATCCTGCACGGCTGCCTGATGAAGCAGTGAACCTGCACATCAGTCTGACCCAGCAGTGAACCTGGACAGCTGCCTGACTCAGCAGTGAACCTGCACAACTGCCTGACCCAGAGGTGAATCTGTACAACTGCTTGACCCAGCAATAAACTTGCACATCTGCCTGACTCAGCGCTGAACGTGCACAGCTGCCTGACTCAGCACTGAACGTGCACAGCTGCCTGACCCAGCAGTGAACCTGCACAGCTGCCTGACCCAGCAGTGAAACTGCACAGCTGCCTGACCCAGCAGTGAAACTGCACAGCTGCCAGACCCAGCAGTGAAACTGCACAGCTGCCTGACCCAGCAGTGAACCAGCACAGCTGCCTGACCCAGCAGTGAACCTGCACAGCTGCCTGACACAGCAGTGAATGTGGAAAGCTGCCTGACCCAGCAATGAACCTGCACAGCTGCCTGACCCATCAGGGAACCTGCACAGCTGCCTGACCCAGCAGTGAACATGCACACCTGCCTGACCCAGCAGTGAACCTGCACAGCTGTCTGACCCAACAGTGAACCTGCACATCTGCCTGGCCCAGCAGTGAACGTGCATAGCAAACTGATCCAGCAGTGAAGCTGCACAGCTGCCTGACCCAGCAGTGGTCCTGCAAAGCTGCTTGACCCAGCAATGAACCTGCACAGCTGTTTGACCCAGCAGTGATCCTGCACGGCTGCCTGATGAAGCAGTGAACCTGCACATCTGTCTGACCCAGCAGTGAATGTGCACAGCTGCCTGATCCAGCGGTGAACCTGCACAGCTGCCTGACCCAGCAGTGAACCTACACAACTGCCTGACCCAGCAGCGAACCTGCACAGCTGTCTGACCCAGCAATGAACCTGCACAGCTGTCTGACCCAGCAGTGATCCTGCACGGCTGCCTGATGAAGCAGTGAACCTGCACAGCTGTCTGACCCAGCAGTGAACCTGCACAGCTGCCTGACCCAGCAGCGAACCTGCACTACTGTCTGACCCAGCAGTGAACGTGCACAGCTGTCTGACCCAACAGTGAACGTGCACAGCTACCTGACCCAGCAGTGATCCAGCACAGCTGCCTGACCCAGCAGGGAACCTGCACAGCTAACTGACCCAGCAGTGAACCTGCACAGCTGCCTGACCCAGCAGTGAAACTGCACAGCTGACTGATCCAGCAATGAACCTGCACAGCTGCCTGACATAGCTGATAAAATACACAGCTGCCTGACCCAGCAGTGAACCTGCACAGCTGTCTGATCTGCCGTGAACCTGCACAGCTGCCTGACCTAGCAATGAACCTGCATAGCTGTCTGACCCAGCAGTGAACCTGCACAGCTGCCTGACCCAGCAGTGAATCTGCACAGCTGCCTGATCCAGCAGTGAACCTGCACAACTGCCTGACTGAGCAGTGAATCTGCACAGCTGCCTGACCCAGCTGTGAATCTGCACAGCTGCCTGATCCAGCAGTGAACCTGCACAGCTGCCTGACCCATCAGGGAACCTGTACTGCTGCCTGATCCAGCAGTGAACCTGCACAGCTGCCTGACCAAGCAGTGAACCTGCACAGCTGCCTGACACAGCAGCGAACCCGTCCAGCTGCCTGACACAGCTGATAAACTGCACAGCTGTCTGACCTAGCAGTGAACCTGCACAGCTGTCTGACCCAGCAGTGAACCTGCACAGCTGTCTGACCCAGCAGTGAACCTGCACAGCTGTCTGACCCAGCAGTGAACCTGCACAGCTGCTTGACCCATCAATGAAACTGCACAGCTTCCTATCCCAGAGATGAACCTGCACAGCTGCCTGACCAAGAAGTTAATCTGCACAACTGCCTGACTTAGCAATGAACCTGCACAGCTGCCTGATCCACCAGAGAACCTGCACAGCTGCCTGACCCAACTGTGAACCTGAACGGCTGCCTGACGAAGCAGTGAACCTGCACAGCTGCCTGACCCAGCAGTGATACTGCACAGCTGCCTGACAGCAGTGAATCTGCACAGCTGCCTGATCCACCAGTGAACCTGCACAGCTGTCTGACCCAGCAGTGAACCTGCACAGCTGCTTGACCCATCCGGGAGACAGCACAGCTGCCTGACCCATCAATGAACCTGCTCAACTGCCTGACCAAGAAGTGAATCTGCACAACTGCCTGATCCAGTAGTGAACGTGCACAGCTGCCTGACCCAACTGTGAATGTGCACAACTGCGTGACCAAGCATTGAACCTGCAAAGCTGCCGGACCCATCAGTGAACCTGCACAGCTGCCTGACCCAGCAGTGAACCTGCACAGCTGCCTGACCCAGCAGTGAACCTGCACAGCTGCCTGACACAGCAGTGAACCTGCACAGCTGCCTGACCCAGCAGTGAACCTGCACAGCTGCCTGACACAGCAGTGAACCTGCACAGCTGCCTGACCCAGCAGTGAACCTGCACAGCTGCCTGACCCAGCAGTGAACCTGGACAGCTGCCTGACTCAGCAGTGAACCTGCACAACTGCCTGACCCAGAGGTGAATCTGTACAACTGCTTGACCCAGCAATAAACTTGCACATCTGCCTGACTCAGCGCTGAACGTGCACAGCTGCCTGACTCAGCACTGAACGTGCACAGCTGCCTGACCCAGCAGTGAACCTGCACAGCTGCCTGACCCAGCAGTGAAACTGCACAGCTGCCTGACCCAGCAGTGAAACTGCACAGCTGCCAGACCCAGCAGTGAAACTGCACAGCTGCCTGACCCAGCAGTGAACCAGCACAGCTGCCTGACCCAGCAGTGAACCTGCACAGCTGCCTGACACAGCAGTGAATGTGGAAAGCTGCCTGACCCAGCAATGAACCTGCACAGCTGCCTGACCCATCAGGGAACCTGCACAGCTGCCTGACCCAGCAGTGAACATGCACACCTGCCTGACCCAGCAGTGAACCTGCACAGCTGTCTGACCCAACAGTGAACCTGCACATCTGCCTGGCCCAGCAGTGAACGTGCATAGCAAACTGATCCAGCAGTGAAGCTGCACAGCTGCCTGACCCAGCAGTGGTCCTGCAAAGCTGCTTGACCCAGCAATGAACCTGCACAGCTGTTTGACCCAGCAGTGATCCTGCACGGCTGCCTGATGAAGCAGTGAACCTGCACATCTGTCTGACCCAGCAGTGAATGTGCACAGCTGCCTGATCCAGCGGTGAACCTGCACAGCTGCCTGACCCAGCAGTGAACCTACACAACTGCCTGACCCAGCAGCGAACCTGCACAGCTGTCTGACCCAGCAATGAACCTGCACAGCTGTCTGACCCAGCAGTGATCCTGCACGGCTGCCTGATGAAGCAGTGAACCTGCACAGCTGTCTGACCCAGCAGTGAACCTGCACAGCTGCCTGACCCAGCAGCGAACCTGCACTACTGTCTGACCCAGCAGTGAACGTGCACAGCTGTCTGACCCAACAGTGAACGTGCACAGCTACCTGACCCAGCAGTGATCCAGCACAGCTGCCTGACCCAGCAGGGAACCTGCACAGCTAACTGACCCAGCAGTGAACCTGCACAGCTGCCTGACCCAGCAGTGAAACTGCACAGCTGACTGATCCAGCAATGAACCTGCACAGCTGCCTGACATAGCTGATAAAATACACAGCTGCCTGACCCAGCAGTGAACCTGCACAGCTGTCTGATCTGCCGTGAACCTGCACAGCTGCCTGACCTAGCAATGAACCTGCATAGCTGTCTGACCCAGCAGTGAACCTGCACAGCTGCCTGACCCAGCAGTGAATCTGCACAGCTGCCTGATCCAGCAGTGAACCTGCACAACTGCCTGACTGAGCAGTGAATCTGCACAGCTGCCTGACCCAGCTGTGAATCTGCACAGCTGCCTGATCCAGCAGTGAACCTGCACAGCTGCCTGACCCATCAGGGAACCTGTACTGCTGCCTGATCCAGCAGTGAACCTGCACAGCTGCCTGACCAAGCAGTGAACCTGCACAGCTGCCTGACACAGCAGCGAACCCGTCCAGCTGCCTGACACAGCTGATAAACTGCACAGCTGTCTGACCTAGCAGTGAACCTGCACAGCTGTCTGACCCAGCAGTGAACCTGCACAGCTGTCTGACCCAGCAGTGAACCTGCACAGCTGTCTGACCCAGCAGTGAACCTGCACAGCTGCTTGACCCATCAATGAAACTGCACAGCTTCCTATCCCAGAGATGAACCTGCACAGCTGCCTGACCAAGAAGTTAATCTGCACAACTGCCTGACTTAGCAATGAACCTGCACAGCTGCCTGATCCACCAGAGAACCTGCACAGCTGCCTGACCCAACTGTGAACCTGAACGGCTGCCTGACGAAGCAGTGAACCTGCACAGCTGCCTGACCCAGCAGTGATACTGCACAGCTGCCTGACAGCAGTGAATCTGCACAGCTGCCTGATCCACCAGTGAACCTGCACAGCTGTCTGACCCAGCAGTGAACCTGCACAGCTGCTTGACCCATCCGGGAGACAGCACAGCTGCCTGACCCATCAATGAACCTGCTCAACTGCCTGACCAAGAAGTGAATCTGCACAACTGCCTGATCCAGTAGTGAACGTGCACAGCTGCCTGACCCAACTGTGAATGTGCACAACTGCGTGACCAAGCATTGAACCTGCAAAGCTGCCGGACCCATCAGTGAACCTGCACAGCTGCCTGACCCAGCAGTGAACCTGCACAGCTGCCTGACCCAGCAGTGAACCTGCACAGCTGCCTGACACAGCAGTGAACCTGCACAGCTGCCTGACCCAGCAGTGAACCTGCACAGCTGCCTGACACAGCAGTGAACCTGCACAGCTGCCTGACCCAGCAGTGAACCTGCACAGCTGCCTGACCCAGCAGTGAACCTGCACAGCTGCCTGACAGCAGTGAATCTGCACTGGTGCCTGACCCAGCAGTGAACCTGCACAGCTGCCTGACCCAGCGGTGAACCTGCACAGCTGCCTGACAGCAGTGAATCTGCACAGCTGCCTGACCCAGCAGTGAAGCTGCACAGCTGCCTGACCCAGCAGTGAGCCTGCACAGCTGCCTGACCCAGCAGTGAACCAGCACAGCTGCCTGACCCAGCAGTGATCCAGCACAGCTGCCTGACCCAGCAGTGAACCTGCACAGCTGCCTGACCCTGCTGTGAACCTGCACAGCTGCATGACCGTGCAGTGAACCTGCACAGCTGCCTGACCCAGCAGTGAACCTGCACAACTGCCTGACCCAGAGGTGAATCTGTGCAACTGCTTGACCCAGCAATAAACTTGCACAGCTGCCTGACTCAGCAGTGAACGTGCAGAGCTGCCTGACCCAGCAGTGAACCTGCACAACTGCCTGACCCAACAGTGAACCAGCACAGCTGCCTGACCCAGCAGTGAACCTGCACAGCTGCCTGACCCAGCAGTGAACCTGCACAGCTGCCTGACCCAGCAGTGAAACTGCACAGCTGCCTGATGAAGCAGTGAACCTGCACAGCTCTCTGACCCAGCAGTGAACCTGCACAGCTGCCTGACCCAGCAGCGAACCTGCACTACTGTCTGACCCAGCAGTGAACCTGCACAGCTGTCTGACCCAGCAGTGATCCTGCACGGCTGCCTGATGAAGCAGTGAACCTGCACATCAGTCTGACCCAGCAGTGAACCTGGACAGCTGCCTGACTCAGCAGTGAACCTGCACAACTGCCTGACCCAGAGGTGAATCTGTACAACTGCTTGACCCAGCAATAAACTTGCACATCTGCCTGACTCAGCGCTGAACGTGCACAGCTGCCTGACTCAGCACTGAACGTGCACAGCTGCCTGACCCAGCAGTGAACCTGCACAGCTGCCTGACCCAGCAGTGAAACTGCACAGCTGCCTGACCCAGCAGTGAAACTGCACAGCTGCCGGAACCAGCAGTGAAACTGCACAGCTGCCTGACCCAGCAGTGAACCTGCACAGCTGCCTGACACAGCAATGAACGTGGAAAGCTGCCTGACCCAGCAATGAACCTGCACAGCTGCCTGACCCATCAGGGAACCTGCACACCTGCCTGACCCAGCAGTGAACCTGCACAGCTGTCTGACCCAACAGTGAACCTGCACATCTGCCTGGCCCAGCAGTGAACGTGCATAGCAGACTGATCCAGCAGTGAAGCTGCACAGCTGCCTGACTCAGCAGTGAATCTGTACAACTGACTGATCCAGCAGTGAACCTGCACAGCTGACTGACTCAGCAGTGAACGTGCACAGCTGTCTGACCCAACAGTGAACGTGCACAGCTACCTGACCCAGCAATAAACGTGCACAGCTGCCTGACCCAGCAGTGAACCTGCACAGCTGACTGACCCAGCAGTGAACCTGCACAGCTGCCTGACCTAGCAATGAACCTGCATAGCTGTCTGACCCAGCAGTGAACCTGCACAGCTGTCTGACCCAGCAGTGAACCTGCACAGCTGCCTGACTCAGCAGTGAACCTGCACAGCTGCCTGGCCCAGCAGTGAAACTGCACAGCTGCCTGACCCAGCAGTGAACCTGCACAGCTGCCTGACCCAGCAGTGAACCTACACAGCTGCCTGACCCAGCAGTGAACCTGCACAACTGCCTGACCCAACTGTGAATGTGTACAACTGCTTGACCCAGCAATAAACTTGCACATCTGCCTGCACAGCTGTCTGACCCAGCAATGAACCTGCACAGCTGTCTGACCCAGCAGTGATCCTGCACGGCTGCCTGATGAAGCAGTGAACCTGCACAGCTGTCTGACCCAGCAGTGAACCTGCACAGCTGCCTGACCCAGCAGCGAACCTGCACTACTGTCTGACCCAGCAGTGAACGTGCACAGCTGTCTGACCCAACAGTGAACGTGCACAGCTACCTGACCCAGCAATAAACGTGCACAGCTGCCTGACCCAGCAATGAACCTGCACAGCTGACTGATCCAGCAGTGAACCTGCACAACTGCCTGACTGAGCAGTGAATCTGCACAGCTGCCGGACCCAGCAGTGGTCCTGCAAAGCTGCCTGACCCAGCAATGAACCTGCACAGCTGTCTGACCCAGCAGTGATCCTGCACGGCTGCCTGATGAAGCAGTGAACCTGCACATCTGTCTGACCCAGCAGTGAATGTGCACAGCTGCCTGATCCAGCGGTGAACCTGCACAGCTGCCTGACCCAGCAGTGAACCTACACAACTGCCTGACCCAGCAGCGAACCTGCACAGCTGTCTGACCCAGCAATGAACCTGCACATCTGTCTGACCCAGCAGTGAATGTGCACAGCTGCCTGATCCAGCGGTGAACCTGCACAGCTGCCTGACCCAGCAGTGAACCTACACAACTGCCTGACCCAGCAGCGAACCTGCACAGCTGTCTGACCCAGCAATGAACCTGCACAGCTGTCTGACCCAGCAGTGATGCTGCACGGCTGCCTGATGAAGCAGTGAACCTGCACAGCTGTCTGACCCAGCAGTGAACCTGCACAGCTGCCTGACCCAGCAGCGAACCTGCACTACTGTCTGACCCAGCAGTGAACGTGCACAGCTGTCTGACCCAACAGTGAACGTGCACAGCTACCTGACCCAGCAATAAACGTGCACAGCTGCCTGACCCAGCAGTGAACCTGCACAGCTGACTGACCCAGCAGTGAATGTGCATAGCTGCCTGACGCAGCAATAAAAGTGCACAGCTGCCTGACCCAGCAGTGAAACTGCACAGCTGACTGATCCAGCAATGAACCTGCACAGCTGCCTGACATAGCTGATAAAATACACAGCTGCTTGTCCCAGCAGTGAACCTCACAGCTGTCTGACCCAGCAGTGAACCTGCACAGCTGTCTGATCTGCCGTGAACCTGAACAGCTGGCTGACCCAGCAGTGAATCTGCACAGCTGCCTGACCCAGCAGTGAACCTGCACAGCTGCCTGACCCATCAGGGAACCTGTACTGCTGCCTGATCCAGCAGTGAACCTGCACAGCTGCCTGACCAAGCAGTGAACCTGCACAGCTGCCTGACCCAGCAGCGAACCCGTCCAGCAGCCTGACACAGCTGATAAACTGCACAGCTGTCTGACCTAGCAGTGAACCTGCACAGCTGTCTGACCCAGCAGTGAACCTGCACAGCTGTCTGACCCAGCAGTGAACCTGCACAGCTGCTTGACCCATCAATGAAACTGCACAGCTTCCTATCCCAGAGATGAACCTGCACAGCTGCCTGACCAAGAAGTTAATCTGCACAACTGCCTGACTTAGCAATGAACCTGCACAGTTGCCTGATCCACCAGAGAACCTGCACAGCTGCCTGACCCAACTGTGAACCTGCACGGCTGCCTGACGAAGCAGTGAACCTGCACAGCTGCCTGACCCAGCAGTGATACTGCACAGCTGCCTGACAGCAGTGAATCTGCACAGCTGCCTGATCCACCAGTGAACCTGCACAGCTGTCTGACCCAGCAGTGAACCTGCACAGCTGCTTGACCCATCCGGGAGACAGCACAGCTGCCTGACCCATCAATGAACCTGCTCAACTGCCTGACCAAGAAGTGAATCTGCACAACTGCCTGATCCAGTAGTGAACGTGCACAGCTGCCTGACCCAACTGTGAATGTGCACAACTGCGTGACCAAGCATTGAATCTGCAAAGCTGCCGGACCCATCAGTGAACCTGCACAGCTGCCTGACCCAGCAGTGAACCTGCACAGCTGCCTGACCCAGCAGTGAACCTGCACAGCTGCCTGACACAGCAGTGAACCTGCACAGCTGCCTGACCCAGCAGTGAACCTGCACAGCTGCCTGACACAGCAGTGAACCTGCACAGCTGCCTGACCCAGCAGAGAACCTGCACAGCTGCCTGACCCAGCAGTGAACCTGCACAGCTGCCTGACAGCAGTGAATCCGCACTGCTGCCTGACCCAGCAGTGAACCTGCACAGCTGCCTGACCCAGCGGTGAACCTGCACAGCTGCCTGACAGCAGTGAATCTGCACAGCTGCCTGACCCAGCAGTGAACCTGCACAGCTGCCTGACCCAGCAGTGAACCTGCACAGCTGCCTGACCCAGCAGTGAACCAGCACAGCTGCCTGACCCAGCAGTGATCCAGCACAGCTGCCTGACCCAGCAGTGAACCTGCACAGCTGCCTGACCCTGCTGTGAACCTGCACAGCTGCATGACCGTGCAGTGAGCCTGCACAGCTGCCTGACCCAGCAGTGAACCTGCACAACTGCCTGACCCAGAGGTGAATCTGTGCAACTGCTTGACCCAGCAATAAACTTGCACAGCTGCCTGACTCAGCAGTGAACGTGCACAGCTGCCTGACCCAGCAGTGAACCTGCACAACTGCCTGACCCAACAGTGAACCAGCACAGCTGCCTGACCCAGCAGTGAACCTGCACAGCTGCCTGACCCAGCAGTGAACCTGCACAGCTGCCTGACCCAGCAGTGAAACTGCACAGCTGCCTGACACAGCAGTGAACCTGCACAGCTGCCTGACCCAGCAGTGAACCTGCACAGCTGCCTGACCCAGCAGAGAACCTGCACAGCTGCCTGACCCAGCAGTGAACCTGCACAGCTGCCTGACCCAGAGGTGAATCTGTGCAACTGCTTGACCCAGCAATAAACTTGCACAGCTGCCTGACTCAGCAGTGAACGTGCACAGCTGCCTGACCCAGCAGTGAACCTGCACAACTGCCTGACCCAACAGTGAACCAGCACAGCTGCCTGACCCAGCAGTGAACCTGCACAGCTGCCTGACCCAGCAGTGAACCTGCACAGCTGCCTGACCCAGCAGTGAAACTGCACAGCTGCCTGACACAGCAGTGAACCTGCACAGCTGCCTGACCCAGCAGTGAACCTGCACAGCTGCCTGACCCAGCAGAGAACCTGCACAGCTGCCTGACCCAGCAGTGAACCTGCACAGCTGCCTGACAGCAGTGAATCTGCACTGCTGCCTGACCCAGCAGTGAACCTGCACAGCTGCCTGACCCAGCGGTGAACCTGCACAGCTGCCTGACAGCAGTGAATCTGCACAGCTGCCTGACCCAGCAGTGAACCTGCACAGCTGCCTGACCCAGCAGTGAACCAGCACAGCTGCCTGACCCAGCAGTGATCCAGCACAGCTGCCTGACCCAGCAGTGAACCTGCACAGCTGCCTGACCCTGCTGTGAACCTGCACAGCTGCATAACCGTGCAGTGAACCTGCACAGCTGCCTGACCCAGCAGTGAACCTGCACAACTGCCTGACCCAGAGGTGAATCTGTACAACTGCTTGACCCGGCAATAAACTTGCACAGCTGCCTGACTCAGCAGTGAACGTGCACAGCTGCCTGACCCAGCAGTGAACCTGCACAACTGCCTGACCCAGCAGTGAACCAGCACAGCTGCCTGACCCAGCAGTGAACCTGCACAGCTGCCTGACCCAGCAGTGAACCTGCACAGCGGCGTGACAGCAGTGAACCTGCACAGCTGCCTGACCCAGCAGTGAACCTGCACAACTGCCTGACCCAGAAGTGAATCTGTACAACTGCTTTACCCAGCAATAAACTTGCACAGCTGCCTGACCCAGCAGTGAACCTGCACAGCTGCCTGACTCAGCAGTGAACGTGCACAGCTGCCTGACCCAGCACTGAACTTGCACAGCTGTCTGACCCAACATTGAACGTACACAGCTACCTGACCCAGCAATGAACCTGCACAACTGCCTGACCCAGTAGTGAACCTGCACAACTGCTGGGCCCAGCAGTGAAACTGCACAGCTGACTGACCCAGCAGTGAATGTGCACAGCTGCCTGAACCAGCAGTGAAGCTGCATGACTGCCTGTCCCAGCAGTGAACTTGCACATCTGCCTGAACCAGCAGTGAAACTGCACAGCTGACTGACACAGCAGTGAATCTGCGCAGCTGCTTGACCCGGCCGTGAACCTGCACAGCTGACTGACCCAGCAGTGAATGTGCACAGCTGCCTGAACCAGCAGTGAACCTGCATGACTGCCTGTCCCAGCAGTGAACTTGCACATCTGCCTGAACCAGCAGTGAAACTGCACAGCTGACTGACACAGCAGTGAATCTGCGCAGCTGCTTGACCCGGCCGTGAACCTGCACAGCTTCCTGACACAGCAGTGAACCTGCACAGCTGCCAGACCCAGCAGTGAACCTGCACAGCTGTCTGACCCAACAGTGAACGTGCACAGCTACCTGACCCAGCAGTGAACCTGCACAGCTGCCTGACCCAGCAATAAACGTGCACAGCTGCCTGACCCAGCAGTGAACCTGCACAGCTGCCTGACATAGCTGATAAAATACACAGCTGCTTGTCCCAGCAGTGAACCTGCACAGCTGCTGACCCATCCGGGATACTGCACAGATGCCTGACCCATCAATGAACCTGCTCAGCTGCCTGACCAAGAAGTGAATCTGCACAACTGCCTGATCCAGCAGTGAACGTGCTCAGCTGCCTGACCCAACTGTGAATGTGCACAACTGCGTGACCCAGCTATGAACCTGCACAACTGCGTGACCAAGCATTGAACCTGCAAAGCTGCCTGACCCAGCAGTGAATGTGCACGGCTGTCTGATCCAGCAGTGAACCTGCATGACTGCCTGTCCCAGCAGGGAACCTGCACAGCTGCCTGATTCAACTGTAAACCTGCAGAATTGCCTTACCTGGCAGTGAATCTGCACAGCTGCCAGACCCAGCAGTGAACCTGCACAGCTGCCTGACACAGCAGTGAACCTGCACAGCTGCCTGGCCCAGCAGTGAACCTGCACAGCTGCCTGACAGCAGTGAATCTGCACAGCTGCCTGACCCAGCAGTGAACCTGCACAGCTGCCTGACCCAGCAGTGAACCAGCACAGCTGCCTGACCCAGCAGTGAACCTGCACAGCTGCCTGACAGCAGTGAATCTGCACAGCTGCATGAGCCAGCAGTGAACCTGCACAGCCGCCTGACTCAGCAGTGAACCTGCACGGCTGCCTGACCCAGCAGTGAACCTGCACAACTGCCTGACCCAGAGGTGAATCTGTACAACTGCTTGACCCAGCAATAAACTTGCACAGCTGCCTGACTCAGCAGTGAACGTGCACAGCTGCCTGACCCAGCAGTGAACGTGCATAGCTGACTGATCCAGCAGTGAAGATGCACTGCTGCCTGACCCAGCAGTGGTCCTGCAAAGCTGCCTGACCCAGCAGTGAACCTACACAACTGCCTGACCCAACAGTGAACCTGCACAGCTGTCTGACCCAGCAGTGATCCTGCACTGCTGCCTGACGAAGCAGTGAACCTGCACATCTGTCTGACCCAGCAGTGAACCTGGACAGCTGCCTGACTCAGCAGTAAACCTGCACAGCTGTCTGATCCAGCAGTGAACCTGCACAGCTGCCTGACCTAGCAATGAACCTGCATAGCTGTCTGACCTAGCAGTGAACCTGCACAGCTGCCTGATCCAGCAGTGAAACTGCACAGCTGACTGATCCAGCAATGAACCTGCACAGCTGCCTGACATAGCTGATAAAATACACAGCTGCCTGTCCCAGCAGTGAACCTCACAGCTGTCTGACCCAGCAGTGAACCTGCACAGCTGCCTGACCCATCAGGGTTCCTGCACAGCTGCCTGACCCATCAGGGAACCTGCACTGCTGCCTGATCCAGCAGTGAAGCTGCACAGCTACCTGACCCAGCGGTGGACCTGAAGAAATGCCTGTCCCAGCAGTGAACCTGCACAGCTGTCTGACCCAGCAGTGAACCTGCACAGTTGCCTGATCCAGCAGTGAATGTGCGCAGATGCCTAACCCCCAGCAGGGAATCTGCACAGCTGCCTGACCCAGCAGTGAACATGCACAGTTGCCTGATCCAGCAGTGAATGTGCGCAAATGCCTAACCCCCAGCAGGGAATCTGCACAGCTGCCTGACCCAGCAGTGAATCTACACAGCTGCCTGACCCAGCAGTGAACCTGCACAGCTGCCTGACCCAGCAGTGAACCTGCACAGTTACCTGATCCAGCAGTGAATGTGCGCAGATGCCTGACCCCCAGCAGGGAATCTGCACAGCTGCCTGACCCAGCAGTGAACCTACACAGCTGCCTGACCCAGCAGTAAACCTGCATAGCTGCCTGACCCAGCAGTGAACCAGCACAGCTGCCTGACCCAGCAGTGAACCTGCACAGTTACCTGATACAGCAGTGAATGTGCGCAGCTGCCTGATGCTGCAGTGAACCTGCACAGCTGTCTGACCCAGCAGTGATCCTGCACGGCTGCCTGATGAAGCAGTGAACCTGCACAGCTGTCTGACCCAGCAGTGAACCTGCACAGCTGCCTGACCCAGCAGCGAACCTGCACTACTGTCTGACCCAGCAGTGAACCTGCACAGCTGTCTGACCCAGCAGTGATCCTGCACGGCTGCCTGATGAAGCAGTGAACCTGCACATCAGTCTGACCCAGCAGTGAACCTGGACAGCTGCCTGACTCAGCAGTGAACCTGCACAACTGCCTGACCCAGAGGTGAATCTGTACAACTGCTTGACCCAGCAATAAACTTGCACATCTGCCTGACTCAGCGCTGAACGTGCACAGCTGCCTGACTCAGCACTGAACGTGCACAGCTGCCTGACCCAGCAGTGAACCTGCTCAGCTGCCTGACCCAGCAGTGAAACTGCACAGCTGCCTGACCCAGCAGTGAAACTGCACAGCTGCCAGACCCAGCAGTGAAACTGCACAGCTGCCTGACCCAGCAGTGAACCAGCACAGCTGCCTGACCCAGCAGTGAACCTGCACAGCTGCCTGACACAGCAGTGAACGTGGAAAGCTGCCTGACCCAGCAATGAACCTGCACAGCTGCCTGACCCATCAGGGAACCTGCACAGCTGCCTGACCCAGCAGTGAACATGCACACCTGCCTGACCCAGCAGTGAACCTGCACAGCTGTCTGACCCAACAGTGAACCTGCACATCTGCCTGGCCCAGCAGTGAACGTGCATAGCAAACTGATCCAGCAGTGAAGCTGCACAGCTCCCTGACCCAGCAGTGGTCCTGCAAAGCTGCTTGACCCAGCAATGAACCTGCACAGCTGTCTGACCCAGCAGTGATCCTGCACGGCTGCCTGATGAAGCAGTGAACCTGCACATCTGTCTGACCCAGCAGTGAATGTGCACAGCTGCCTGATCCAGCGGTGAACCTGCACAGCTGCCTGACCCAGCAGTGAACCTTCACAACTGCCTGACCCAGCAGCGAACCTGCACAGCTGTCTGACCCAGCAATGAACCTGCACAGCTGTCTGACCCAGCAGTGATCCTGCACGGCTGCCTGATGAAGCAGTGAACCTGCACAGCTGTCTGACCCAGCAGTGAACCTGCACAGCTGCCTGACCCAGCAGCGAACCTGCACTACTGTCTGACCCAGCAGTGAACGTGCACAGCTGTCTGACCCAACAGTGAACGTGCACAGCTACCTGACCCAGCAATAAACGTGCACAGCTGCCTGACCCAGCAGTGAACCTGCACAGCTGACTGACCCAGCAGTGAATGTGCATAGCTGCCTGACGCAGCAATAAAAGTGCACAGCTGCCTGACCCAGCAGTGAAACTGCACAGCTGTCTGACCCAGCAGTGAACCTGCACAGCTGTCTGACCCAGCAGTGAACCTGCACAGCTGCCTGACCCAGCAGTGAATCTGCACAGCTGCCTGATCCAGCAGTGAACCTGCACAGCTGTCTGACCCAGCAGTGAACCGGCACAGCTGCTTGACCCATCCGGGAGACAGCACAGCTGCCTGACCCATCAATGAACCTGCTCAACTGCCTGACCAAGAAGTGAATCTGCACAACTGCCTGATCCAGTAGTGAACGTGCACAGCTGCCTGACCCAACTGTGAATGTGCACAACTGCGTGACCAAGCATTGAACCTGCAAAGCTGCCGGACCCATCAGTGAACCTGCACAGCTGCCTGACCCAGCAGTGAACCTGCACAGCTGCCTGACCCAGCAGTGAACCTGCACAGCTGCCTGACACAGCAGTGAACCTGCACAGCTGCCTGACCCAGCAGTGAACCTGCACAGCTGCCTGACACAGCAGTGAACCTGCACAGCTGCCTGACAGCAGTGAATCTGCACTGCTGCCTGACCCAGCAGTGAACCTGCACAGCTGCCTGACCCAGCGGTGAACCTGCACAGCTGCCTGACAGCAGTGAATCTGCACAGCTGCCTGACCCAGCAGTGAACCTGCACAGCTGCCTGACCCAGCAGTGAACCTGCACAGCTGCCTGACCCAGCAGTGAACCAGCACAGCTGCCTGACCCAGCAGTGATCCAGCACAGCTGCCTGACCCAGCAGTGAACCTGCACAGCTGCCTGACCCTGCTGTGAACCTGCACAGCTGCATGACCGTGCAGTGAACCTGCACAGCTGCCTGACCCAGCAGTGAACCTGCACAACTGCCTGACCCAGAGGTGAATCTGTGCAACTGCTTGACCCAGCAATAAACTTGCACAGCTGCCTGACTCAGCAGTGAACGTGCACAGCTGCCTGACCCAGCAGTGAACCTGCACAACTGCCTGACCCAATAGTGAACCAGAACAGCTGCCTGACCCAGCAGTGAACCTGCACAGCTGCCTGACCCAGCAGTGAACCTGCACAGCTGCCTGACCCAGCAGTGAAACTGCACAGCTGCCTGACACAGCAGTGAACCTGCACAGCTGCCTGACCCAGCAGTGAACCTGCACAGCTGCCTGACCCAGCAGAGAACCTGCACAGCTGCCTGACCCAGCAGTGAACCTGCACAGCTGCCTGACAGCAGTGAATCTGCACTGCTGCCTGACCCAGCAGTGAACCTGCACAGCTGCCTGACCCAGCGGTGAACCTGCACAGCTGCCTGACAGCAGTGAACCTGCACAGCTGCCTGACCCAGCAGTGAACCTGGACAACTGCCTGACCCAGAGGTGAATCTGTACAACTGCTTGACCCAGCAATAAACTTGCACAGCTGCCTGACTCAGCAGTGAACGTGCACAGCTGCCTGACCCAGCAGTGAACCTGCACAACTGCCTGACACAGCAGTGAACCTGCACAGCTGCCTGACCCAGCAGTGAACCTGCACAGCTGCCTGACACAGCAGTGAACCTGCACAGCTGCCTGACAGCAGTGAATCTGCACTGCTGCCTGACCCAGCAGTGAACCTGCACAGCTGCCTGACCCAGCGGTGAACCTGCACAGCTGCCTGACAGCAGTGAATCTGCACAGCTGCCTGACCCAGCAGTGAACCTGCACAGCTGCCTGACCCAGCAGTGAACCTGCACAGCTGCCTGACCCAGCAGTGAACCAGCACAGCTGCCTGACCCAGCAGTGATCCAGCACAGCTGCCTGACCCAGCAGTGAACCTGCACAGCTGCCTGACCCTGCTGTGAACCTGCACAGCTGCATGACCGTGCAGTGAACCTGCACAGCTGCCTGACCCAGCAGTGAACCTGCACAACTGCCTGACCCAGAGGTGAATCTGTGCAACTGCTTGACCCAGCAATAAACGTGCACAGCTGCCTGACCCAGCAGTGAACCTGCACAACTGCCTGACCCAATAGTGAACCAGAACAGCTGCCTGACCCAGCAGTGAACCTGCACAGCTGCCTGACCCAGCAGTGAACCTGCACAGCTGCCTGACCCAGCAGTGAAACTGCACAGCTGCCTGACACAGCAGTGAACCTGCACAGCTGCCTGACCCAGCAGTGAACCTGCACAGCTGCCTGACCCAGCAGAGAACCTGCACAGCTGCCTTACCCAGCAGTGAACCTGCACAGCTGCCTGACAGCAGTGAATCTGCACAGCTGCCTGACCCAGCAGTGAACCTGCACAGCTGCCTGACCCAGCGGTGAACCTGCACAGCTGCCTGACAGCAGTGAATCTACACAGCTGCCTGACCCAGCAGTGAACCTGCACAGCTGCCTGACCCAGCAGTGAACCAGCACAGCTGCCTGACCCAGCAGTGATCCAGCACAGCTGCCTGACCCAGCAGTGAACCTGCACAGCTGCCTGACCCTGCTGTGAACCTGCACAGCTGCATAACCGTGCAGTGAACCTGCACAGCTGCCTGACCCAGCAGTGAACCTGGACAACTGCCTGACCCAGAGGTGAATCTGTACAACTGCTTGACCCAGCAATAAACTTGCACAGCTGCCTGACTCAGCAGTGAACGTGCACAGCTGCCTGACCCAGCAGTGAACCTGCACAACTGCCTGACCCAGCAGTGAACCAGCACAGCTGCCTGACCCAGCAGTGAACCTGCACAGCTGCCTGACCCAGCAGTGAACCTGCACAGCGGCCTGACAGCACTGAACCTGCACAGCTGCCTGACCCAGCAGTGAACCTGCACAACTGCCTGACCCAGAAGTGAATCTGTACAACTACTTTACCCAGCAATAAACTTGCACAGCTGCCTGACCCAGCAGTGAACCTGCACAGCGGCCTGACAGCAGTGAACGTGCACAGCTGCCTGACCCAGCACTGAACTTGCACAGCTGTCTGACCCAACATTGAACGTACACAGCTACCTGACCCAGCAGTGAACCTACACAGCTGCCTGACCCAGTAGTGAACCTGCACAACTGCTGGACCCAGCAGTGAAACTGCACAGGTGCCTGACCCAGAGCAGTGAACCTGCATGACTGCCTGTCCCAGCAGTGAACTTGCACAGCTGCCTGATAAACAGTTAAACTGCACAGCTGTCTGACCAAACAGTGAACATGCACAGCTGTCTGACCCAGCAGTGAACCTGCACAGCTGCCTGACCCAGCAGTGAACCTGCACAGCTGCCTGACAGCAGTGAATCTGCACAGCTGCCTGACAGCAGTGAATCTGCACAGCTGCCTGACCCAGCAGTGAACCTGCACAGCTGCCTGACTCAGCAGTGAACTTGCACAGCTGTCTGACCCAACAGTGAACGTACACAGCTACCTGACCCAGCAGTGAACCTGCACAACTGCCTGACCCAGTAGTGAACCTACACAACTGCTGGACCCAGCAGTGAACCTGCACAGCTGTCTGACCCAACAGTGAATGCGCACAGCTGCCTGAACCAGCAGTGAACCTGCATGACTGCCTGTCCAAGCAGTGAACTTGCACAGCTGCCTGAACCAGCAGTGAAACTGCACAGCTGACTGACACAGCAGTGAATCTGCACAGCTGCTTGACCCGGCCGTGAACCTGCACAGCTGCCTGACACAGCAGTGAACCTGCACAGCTGCCTGATCCAGCAGTGAACCTGCACAGCTGCCAGACCCAGCAGTGAACTTGCACAGCTGTCTGACCCAACAGTGAACGTGCACAGCTACCTGACCCAGCAGTGAACCTGCACAGCTGCCTGTCCCAGCAGTGAACTTGCACAGCTGCCTGAACCAGCAGTGAAATAGCACAGCTGCCAGACCCAGCAGTGATCCTGCACAGGTGCCTGACCCAGCAGTGAACCTGCACAGCTGTCTGACCCAGCAGTGAATCTGCACAGCTGCCAGACCCAGCAGTGAACCTGCACAGCTGCCAGACCCAGCAGTGAACCTGCACAGCTGCCTGACCCAGCAGTGAATCTGCACAACTGCCTGACCCTGCAGTGAACCTGCACAGCTGCCAGACCCAGCAGTGAACCTGCACAGCTGCCAGACCCAGCCGTGAATGTGCACGGCTGTCTGTCCCAGCAGTGAACCTGCACAGCTGCCTGATCCACCAGTGAACCTGCACAGCTGTCTGACCCAGCAGTGAACCTGCACAGCTGCCTGACCCATCAATGAACCTGCACAGCTGCCTGACCCATCAATGAACCTGCACACCTGTCTGATCCAGCAGTGAACCTGCACAGCTGCCTGATCCAACTGTGAATGTGCACAACTGCGTTACCCAGCTATGAACCTGACAGCAGTGAACCTGCACAGCTGTCTGACCCAACAGTGAACGCGCACAGCTGCCTGACCCAGCAGTGAACCTGCACAGCTGCCTGACTCAGCAGTGAATGTGCACAGCTGCCTGACCCAGCACTGAACTTGCACAGCTGTCTGACCCAACAGTGAACGTGCACAGCTACCTGACCCAGCAGTGAACCTGCACAACTGCCTGACCCAGTAGTGAACCTGCACAACTGCTGGACCCAGCAGTGAATCTGCACAGCTGACTGACCCAGCAGTGAATGTGCACAGCTGCCTGACCCAGAGCAGTGAACCTGCACAACTGCCTGACCCAGTGGTAAACCTGCACAACTGCTGGTCCCAGCAGTGAAACTGCACAGCTGACTGACACAGCAGTGAATCTGCACCGCTGCTAGACACAGCAGTGATCCTGCACAGGTGCCTGACCATGCAGTGAACCTGCACAGCTGCTTGACCCGGCCGTGAACCTGCACAGCTGCCTGACACAGCAGTGAACCTGCACAGCTGCCAGACCCAGCAGTGAACCTGCACAGCTGTCTGACCCAACAGTGAATGCGCACAGCTGCCTGACCCAGTAGTGAACCTGCACAACTGCTGGACCCAGCAGTGAAACTGCACAGCTGTCTGACCCAACAGTGAATCAGCAGTGAAACTGCACAGCTGCCAGACCCAGCAGTGATCCTGCACAGGTTCCTGACCCCGCAGTGAACCTGCACAGCTGTCTGACCCAGCAGTGAATCTGCGCAACTGCCTGACCCTGCAGTGAACCTGCACAGCTGCCTGACCCAGCAGTGAACCTGCACAGCTGCCTGATCCAGCAGTGAACTTGCACAGCTGTCTGACCCAACAGTGAACGTGCACAGCTACCTGACCCAGCAGTGAACCTACACAGCTGCCTGACCCAGTAGTGAACCTGCACAACTGCTGGACCCAGCAGTGAAACTGCACAGGTGCCTGACCCAGAGCAGTGAACCTGCATGACTGCCTGTCCCAGCAGTGAACTTGCACAGCTGCCTGAACCAGCAGTGAAACTGCACAGCTGCCAGACCCAGCAGTGATCCTGCACAGGTGCCTGACCCCGCAGTGAACCTGCACCGCTGCCAGACCCAGCAGTGATCCTGCACAGGTGCCAGACCCAGCAGTGAACCTGCACAGCTGCCTGACAAAGCAATGAAACTGCACAACTGCCAGACCCAGCAGTGAATGTGCACGGCTGTCTGTCCCAGCAGTGAACCTGCACAGCTGCCTGATCCACCAGTGAACCTGCACAGCTGTCTGACCCAGCAGTGAACCTGCACAGCTGCTTGACCCATCAGGGATACTGCACAGCTGCCTGACCCATCAATGAACCTGCACACCTGTCTGATCCAGCAGTGAACCTGCACAGCTGCCTGATCCAACTGTAAACCGACACAACTGCCTGGACGAGCAGTGAATGTGCACTGTTGCCTGACCCTGACGTGAACCTGCACAGCTGCCTGACCCAGCAGTTAAATTGCACAGCTGCCTGACCCAGCAGTGAACCTGCACAGCTGCCTGATCCACCAGTGAACCTGCACAGCTGTCTGACCCAGCAGTGAACCTGCACAGCTGCTTGACCCATCAGGGATACTGCACAGCTGCCTGACCCATCAATGAACCTGCACACCTGTCTGATCCAGCAGTGAACCTGCACAGCTGCCTGATCCAACTGTAAACCGACACAACTGCCTGGACGAGCAGTGAATGTGCACTGTTGCCTGACCCTGACGTGAACCTGCACAGCTGCCTGACCCAGCAGTTAAATTGCACAGCTGCCTGACCCAGCAGTGAACCTGCACAGCTGCCTGACCCAGCAGTGAATGTGCACGGCTGTCTGACCAAGCAGTGAAGCTGCACAGTTGCCTGACCCAGCGGTGAACCTGCACAGCTGTCTGACCCAGCAGTGAACCTGAACAGCTGCTGACCCATCCGGGAGACAGCACAGCTGCCTGACCCATCAATGAACCTGCTCAACTGCCTGACCAAGAAGTGAATCTGCACAACTGCCTGATCCAGTAGTGAACGTGCACAGCTGCCTGACCCAACTGTGAATGTGCACAACTGCGTGACCAAGCATTGAATCTGCAAAGCTGCCGGACCCATCAGTGAACCTGCACAGCTGCCTGACCCAGCAGTGAACCTGCACAGCTGCCTGACCCAGCAGTGAACCTGCACAGCTGCCTGACACAGCAGTGAACCTGCACAGCTGCCTGACCCGGCAGTGAACCTGCACAGCTGCCTGACACAGCAGTGAACCTGCACAGCTGCCTGACCCAGCAGAGAACCTGCACAGCTGCCTGACCCAGCAGTGAACCTGCACAGCTGCCTGACAGCAGTGAATCCGCACTGCTGCCTGACCCAGCAGTGAACCTGCACAGCTGCCTGACCCAGCGGTGAACCTGCACAGCTGCCTGACAGCAGTGAATCTGCACAGCTGCCTGACCCAGCAGTGAACCTGCACAGCTGCCTGACCCAGCAGTGAACCTGCACAGCTGCCTGACCCAGCAGTGAACCAGCACAGCTGCCTGACCCAGCAGTGATCCAGCACAGCTGCCTGACCCAGCAGTGAACCTGCACAGCTGCCTGACCCTGCTGTGAACCTGCACAGCTGCATGACCGTGCAGTGAGCCTGCACAGCTGCCTGACCCAGCAGTGAACCTGCACAACTGCCTGACCCAGAGGTGAATCTGTGCAACTGCTTGACCCAGCAATAAACTTTCACAGCTGCCTGACTCAGCAGTGAACGTGCACAGCTGCCTGACCCAGCAGTGAACCTGCACAACTGCCTGACCCAACAGTGAACCAGCACAGCTGCCTGACCCAGCAGTGAACCTGCACAGCTGCCTGACCCAGCAGTGAACCTGCACAGCTGCCTGACCCAGCAGTGAAACTGCACAGCTGCCTGACACAGCAGTGAACCTGCACAGCTGCCTGACCCAGCAGTGAACCTGCACAGCTGCCTGACCCAGCAGAGAACCTGCACAGCTGCCTGACCCAGCAGTGAACCTGCACAGCTGCCTGACAGCAGTGAATCTGCACTGCTGCCTGACCCAGCAGTGAACCTGCACAGCTGCCTGACCCAGCGGTGAACCTGCACAGCTGCCTGACAGCAGTGAATCTGCACAGCTGCCTGACCCAGCAGTGAACCTGCACAGCTGCCTGACCCAGCAGTGAACCAGCACAGCTGCCTGACCCAGCAGTGATCCAGCACAGCTGCCTGACCCAGCAGTGAACCTGCACAGCTGCCTGACCCTGCTGTGAACCTGCACAGCTGCATAACCGTGCAGTGAACCTGCACAGCTGCCTGACCCAGCAGTGAACCTGCACAACTGCCTGACCCAGAGGTGAATCTGTACAACTGCTTGACCCGGCAATAAACTTGCACAGCTGCCTGACTCAGCAGTGAACGTGCACAGCTGCCTGACCCAGCAGTGAACCTGCACAACTGCCTGACCCAGCAGTGAACCAGCACAGCTGCCTGACCCAGCAGTGAACCTGCACAGCTGCCTGACCCAGCAGTGAACCTGCACAGCGGCGTGACAGCAGTGAACCTGCACAGCTGCCTGACCCAGCAGTGAACCTGCACAACTGCCTGACCCAGAAGTGAATCTGTACAACTGCTTTACCCAGCAATAAACTTGCACAGCTGCCTGACCCAGCAGTGAACGTGCACAGCTGCCTGACCCAGCACTGAACTTGCACAGCTGTCTGACCCAACATTGAACGTACACAGCTACCTGACCCAGCAATGAACCTGCACAACTGCCTGACCCAGTAGTGAACCTGCACAACTGCTGGGCCCAGCAGTGAAACTGCACAGCTGACTGACCCAGCAGTGAATGTGCACAGCTGCCTGAACCAGCAGTGAACCTGCATGACTGCCTGTCCCAGCAGTGAACTTGCACATCTGCCTGAACCAGCAGTGAAACTGCACAGCTGACTGACACAGCAGTGAATCTGCGCAGCTGCTTGACCCGGCCGTGAACCTGCACAGCTTCCTGACACAGCAGTGAACCTGCACAGCTGCCAGACCCAGCAGTGAACCTGCACAGCTGTCTGACCCAACAGTGAACGTGCACAGCTACCTGACCCAGCAATAAACGTGCACAGCTGCCTGACCCAGCAGTGAACCTGCACAGCTGCCTGACATAGCTGATAAAATACACAGCTGCTTGTCCCAGCAGTGAACCTGCACAGCTGCTGACCCATCCGGGATACTGCACAGATGCCTGACCCATCAATGAACCTGCTCAGCTGCCTGACCAAGAAGTGAATCTGCACAACTGCCTGATCCAGCAGTGAACGTGCTCAGCTGCCTGACCCAACTGTGAATGTGCACAGCTGCCTGACCCAGCAGTGAACCTGCACAGCTGCCTGACCCAGCAGTGAAACTGCACAGCTGCCTGACACAGCAGTGAACCTGCACAGCTGCCTGACCCAGCAGTGAACCTGCACAGCTGCCTGACCCAGCAGAGAACCTGGACAGCTGCCTGACTCAGCAGTGAACCTGCACAACTGCCTGACCCAGAGGTGAATCTGTACAACTGCTTGACCCAGCAATAAACTTGCACATCTGCCTGACTCAGCGCTGAACGTGCACAGCTGCCTGACTCAGCACTGAACGTGCACAGCTGCCTGACCCAGCAGTGAACCTGCACAGCTGCCTGACCCAGCAGTGAAACTGCACAGCTGCCTGACCCAGCAGTGAAACTGCACAGCTGCCAGACCCAGCAGTGAAACTGCACAGCTGCCTGACCCAGCAGTGAACCAGCACAGCTGCCTGACCCAGCAGTGAACCTGCACAGCTGCCTGACACAGCAGTGAACGTGGAAAGCTGCCTGACCCAGCAATGAACCTGCACAGCTGCCTGACCCATCAGGGAACCTGCACAGCTGCCTGACCCAGCAGTGAACATGCACACCTGCCTGACCCAGCAGTGAACCTGCACAGCTGTCTGACCCAACAGTGAACCTGCACATCTGCCTGGCCCAGCAGTGAACGTGCATAGCAAACTGATCCAGCAGTGAAGCTGCACAGCTGCCTGACCCAGCAGTGGTCCTGCAAAGCTGCTTGACCCAGCAATGAACCTGCACAGCTGTCTGACCCAGCAGTGATCCTGCACGGCTGCCTGATGAAGCAGTGAACCTGCACATCTGTCTGACCCAGCAGTGAATGTGCACAGCTGCCTGATCCAGCGGTGAACCTGCACAGCTGCCTGACCCAGCAGTGAACCTTCACAACTGCCTGACCCAGCAGCGAACCTGCACAGCTGTCTGACCCAGCAATGAACCTGCACAGCTGTCTGACCCAGCAGTGATCCTGCACGGCTGCCTGATGAAGCAGTGAACCTGCACAGCTGTCTGACCCAGCAGTGAACCTGCACAGCTGCCTGACCCAGCAGCGAACCTGCACTACTGTCTGACCCAGCAGTGAACGTGCACAGCTGTCTGACCCAACAGTGAACGTGCACAGCTACCTGACCCAGCAATAAACGTGCACAGCTGCCTGACCCAGCAGTGAACCTGCACAGCTGACTGACCCAGCAGTGAATGAGCATAGCTGCCTGACGCAGCAATAAAAGTGCACAGCTGCCTGACCCAGCAGTGAAACTGCACAGCTGACTGATCCAGCAATGAACCTGCACAGCTGCCTGACCTAGCAATGAACCTGCATAGCTGTCTGACCCAGCAGTGAACCTGCACAGCTGCCTGACCCAGCAGTGAATCTGCACAGCTGCCTGATCCAGCAGTGAACCTGCACAGCTGTCTGACCCAGCAGTGAACCGGCACAGCTGCTTGACCCATCCGGGAGACAGCACAGCTGCCTGACCCATCAATGAACCTGCTCAACTGCCTGACCAAGAAGTGAATCTGCACAACTGCCTGATCCAGTAGTGAACGTGCACAGCTGCCTGACCCAACTGTGAATGTGCACAACTGCGTGACCAAGCATTGAACCTGCAAAGCTGCCGGACCCATCAGTGAACCTGCACAGCTGCCTGACCCAGCAGTGAACCTGCACAGCTGCCTGACCCAGCAGTGAACCTGCACAGCTGCCTGACACAGCAGTGAACCTGCACAGCTGCCTGACCCAGCAGTGAACCTGCACAGCTGCCTGACACAGCAGTGAACCTGCACAGCTGCCTGACAGCAGTGAATCTGCACTGCTGCCTGACCCAGCAGTGAACCTGCACAGCTGCCTGACCCAGCGGTGAACCTGCACAGCTGCCTGACAGCAGTGAATCTGCACAGCTGCCTGACCCAGCAGTGAACCTGCACAGCTGCCTGACCCAGCAGTGAACCTGCACAGCTGCCTGACCCAGCAGTGAACCAGCACAGCTGCCTGACCCAGCAGTGATCCAGCACAGCTGCCTGACCCAGCAGTGAACCTGCACAGCTGCCTGACCCTGCTGTGAACCTGCACAGCTGCATGACCGTGCAGTGAACCTGCACAGCTGCCTGACCCAGCAGTGAACCTGCACAACTGCCTGACCCAGAGGTGAATCTGTGCAACTGCTTGACCCAGCAATAAACTTGCACAGCTGCCTGACTCAGCAGTGAACGTGCACAGCTGCCTGACCCAGCAGTGAACCTGCACAACTGCCTGACCCAATAGTGAACCAGAACAGCTGCCTGACCCAGCAGTGAACCTGCAAGGCTGCCTGACCCAGCAGTGAACCTGCACAGCTGCCTGACCCAGCAGTGAAACTGCACAGCTGCCTGACACAGCAGTGAACCTGCACAGCTGCCTGACCCAGCAGTGAACCTGCACAGCTGCCTGACCCAGCAGAGAACCTGCACAGCTGCCTGACCCAGCAGTGAACCTGCACAGCTGCCTGACAGCAGTGAATCTGCACTGCTGCCTGACCCAGCAGTGAACCTGCACAGCTGCCTGACCCAGCGGTGAACCTGCACAGCTGCCTGACAGCAGTGAACCTGCACAGCTGCCTGACCCAGCAGTGAACCTGGACAACTGCCTGACCCAGAGGTGAATCTGTACAACTGCTTGACCCAGCAATAAACTTGCACAGCTGCCTGACTCAGCAGTGAACGTGCACAGCTGCCTGACCCAGCAGTGAACCTGCACAACTGCCTGACCCAGCAGTGAACCTGCACAGCTGCCTGACCCAGCAGTGAACCTGCACAGCTGCCTGACACAGCAGTGAACCTGCACAGCTGCCTGACAGCAGTGAATCTGCACTGCTGCCTGACCCAGCAGTGAACCTGCACAGCTGCCTGACCCAGCGGTGAACCTGCACAGCTGCCTGACAGCAGTGAATCTGCACAGCTGCCTGACCCAGCAGTGAACCTGCACAGCTGCCTGACCCAGCAGTGAACCTGCACAGCTGCCTGACCCAGCAGTGAACCAGCACAGCTGCCTGACCCAGCAGTGATCCAGCACAGCTGCCTGACCCAGCAGTGAACCTGCACAGCTGCCTGACCCTGCTGTGAACCTGCACAGCTGCATGACCGTGCAGTGAACCTGCACAGCTGCCTGACCCAGCAGTGAACCTGCACAACTGCCTGACCCAGAGGTGAATCTGTGCAACTGCTTGACCCAGCAATAAACTTGCACAGCTGCCTGACTCAGCAGTGAACGTGCACAGCTGCCTGACCCAGCAGTGAACCTGCACAACTGCCTGACCCAATAGTGAACCAGAACAGCTGCCTGACCCAGCAGTGAACCTGCACAGCTGCCTGACCCAGCAGTGAACCTGCACAGCTGCCTGACCCAGCAGTGAAACTGCACAGCTGCCTGACACAGCAGTGAACCTGCACAGCTGCCTGACCCAGCAGTGAACCTGCACAGCTGCCTGACCCAGCAGAGAACCTGCACAGCTGCCTGACCCAGCAGTGAACCTGCACAGCTGCCTGACAGCAGTGAATCTGCACAGCTGCCTGACCCAGCAGTGAACCTGCACAGCTGCCTGACCCAGCGGTGAACCTGCACAGCTGCCTGACAGCAGTGAATCTACACAGCTGCCTGACCCAGCAGTGAACCTGCACAGCTGCCTGACCCAGCAGTGAACCAGCACAGCTGCCTGACCCAGCAGTGATCCAGCACAGCTGCCTGACCCAGCAGTGAACCTGCACAGCTGCCTGACCCTGCTGTGAACCTGCACAGCTGCATAACCGTGCAGTGAACCTGCACAGCTGCCTGACCCAGCAGTGAACCTGGACAACTGCCTGACCCAGAGGTGAATCTGTACAACTGCTTGACCCAGCAATAAACTTGCACAGCTGCCTGACTCAGCAGTGAACGTGCACAGCTGCCTGACCCAGCAGTGAACCTGCACAACTGCCTGACCCAGCAGTGAACCAGCACAGCTGCCTGACCCAGCAGTGAACCTGCACAGCTGCCTGACCCAGCAGTGAACCTGCACAGCGGCCTGACAGCACTGAACCTGCACAGCTGCCTGACCCAGCAGTGAACCTGCACAACTGCCTGACCCAGAAGTGAATCTGTACAACTACTTTACCCAGCAATAAACTTGCACAGCTGCCTGACCCAGCAGTGAACCTGCACAGCGGCCTGACAGCAGTGAACGTGCACAGCTGCCTGACCCAGCACTGAACTTGCACAGCTGTCTGACCCAACATTGAACGTACACAGCTACCTGACCCAGCAGTGAACCTGCACAGCTGCCTGACCCAGCAGTGAACCTGCACAGCGGCCTGACAGCAGTGAACGTGCACAGCTGCCTGACCCAGCACTGAAACTGCACAGCTGCCAGACCCAGCAGTGATCCTGCACAGGTGCCTGACCCCGCAGTGAACCTGCACCGCTGCCAGACCCAGCAGTGATCCTGCACAGGTGCCAGACCCAGCAGTGAACCTGCACAGCTGCCTGACAAAGCAATGAAACTGCACAACTGCCAGACCCAGCAGTGAATGTGCACGGCTGTCTGTCCCAGCAGTGAACCTGCACAGCTGCCTGATCCACCAGTGAACCTGCACAGCTGTCTGACCCAGCAGTGAACCTGCACAGCTGCTTGACCCATCAGGGATACTGCACAGCTGCCTGACCCATCAATGAACCTGCACAGCTGCCTGACCCATAAATGAACCTGCACACCTGTCTGATCCAGCAGTGAACCTGCACAGCTGCCTGATCCAACTGTAAACCGACACAACTGCCTGGACGAGCAGTGAATGTGCACTGTTGCCTGACCCTGACGTGAACCTGCACAGCTGCCTGACCCAGCAGTTAAATTGCACAGCTGCCTGACCCAGCAGTGAACCTGCACAGCTGCCTGACCCAGCAGTGAATGTGCACGGCTGTCTGACCAAGCAGTGAAGCTGCACAGTTGCCTGACCCAGCGGTGAACCTGCACAGCTGCCTGACCCAGAAGTGAATATGCACAACTGCCTGACTTAGCAATGAACGTGCACAGCTGCGTGACCCAGCAGTGAACCTGCACAACTGCTGGACCCAGCAGTGAAACTGCACAGCTGACCGACTCAGCAGTGAACCTGCACAGCTGCCAGACCCAGCAGTGAACCTGCACAGCTGCCTGACCCAGCAGTGAATGTGCACGGCTGTCTGACCAAGCAGTGAAGCTGCACAGCTGCCTGACCCAGTAGTGAACCTGCACAACTGCTGGACCCAGCAGTGAAACTGCACAGCTGTCTGACCCAACAGTGAAACAGCAGTGAAACTGCACAGCTGCCAGACCCAGCAGTGATCCTGCACAGGTTCCTGACCCCGCAGTGAACCTGCACCGCTGCCAGACCCAGCAGTGATCCTGCACAGGAGCCTGACCCAACAGTGAACCTGCACAGCTGTCTGACCCAGCAGTGAATCTGCGCAACTGCCTGACCCTGCAGTGAACCTGCACAGCTGCCTGACCCAGCAGTGAACCTGCACAGCTGCCAGACCCAGCAGTGAACTTGCACAGCTGTCTGACCCAACAGTGAACGTGCACAGCTACCTGACCCAGCAGTGAACCTGCACAGCTGCCTGACCCAGTAGTGAACCTGCACAACTGCTGGACCCAGCAGTGAAACTGCACAGGTGCCTGACCCAGAGCAGTGAACCTGCATGACTGCCTGTCCCAGCAGTGAACTTGCACAGCTGCCTGAACCAGCAGTGAAACTGCACATTTGCCAGACCCAGCAGTGATCCTGCACAGGTGCCTGACACAGCAGTGAACCTGCACAGGTGCCTGACCCAGCAGTGAACCTGCACAGCTGTCTGACCCAGCAGTGAATCTGCATAACTGCCTGACCCTGCAGTGAACCTGCACAGCTGCCAGACCCAGCAGTGAACCTGCACAGCTGCCAGACCCAGCAGTGAACCTGCACAGCTGCCTGATCCAGCAGTGAACCTGCACAGCTGCCAGACCCAGCAGTGAACCTGCACAGCTGCCTGACAAAGCAATGAAACTGCACAACTGCCAGACCCAGCAGTGAATGTGCACGGCTGTCTATCCCAGCAGTGAACCTGCACAGCTGCCTGATCCACCAGTGAACCTGCACAGCTGTCTGACCCAGCAGTGAACCTGCACAGCTGCGTGACCCATCAGGGATACTGTACAGCTGCCTGACCCATCAATGAACCTGCACACCTGTCTGATCCAGCAGTGAACCTGCACAGCTGCCTGATCCAACTGTAAACCGACACAACTGCCTGGACGAGCAGTGAATGTGCACTGTTGCCTGACCCTGACGTGAACCTGCACAGCTGCCTGACCCAGCAGTTAAATTGCACAGCTGCCTGACCCAGCAGTGAACCTGCACAGCTGCCTGACCCAGCAGTGAACCTGCACAGACGCCTGATCTAGCAGTGAACTTGCACTGATGTCTGACCCAGCAGTGAAATTGCACAGCTGCCTGACCCAGCCATGAACCTGCACAGCTGCTTGTCCCAGCAGTGAATCTGCAGAGCTGCCTGACCCAGCTGTGAACCTGCACAGTTGCCTGGCCCAGCAGTGAATCTGCACAGCTGCCTGACCCAGCTGTAAACCTGCATAGCTGCCTGACCCAGCAGTAAACCTGCACAGTTGTCTGACCCAGCAGTGAACCTGGTAAAAACAATGACTGCAGATGCTGCAAACCAGATTCTGGATTAGTGGTGCTGGAAGAGCACAGCAGTTCAGGCAGAAGCTCCTTCGATGCTGCCTGAATTGCTGTGCTCTTCCAGCACCACTAATCCAGAAGTGAACCTGCACAACTGCCTGACCCAGCAGTGATATTGCACAGCTGCCTGATCCAGCGGTGAACCTGCACAGCTGCCTGATCCAGCAGTGAACCTGCACTGCTGCCTGTCCCAGCTGTGAATCTGCATAGCTGCCTGATCCAGCAGTGAACATGCATAGCTGCCTGTCCCAGCAGTGAACCTGCACAGCTGCCTGACTCAGCAGTGAACCAACACAGCTGCCTGAACCAGCAGTGAACCTGCACAACTGCCTGACCCAGCAGTGAACCTGCACAACTGCCTGACCCAGCAGTGATATTGCACAGCTGCCTGATCCAGCGGTGAACCTGCACAGCTGCCTGATCCAGCAGTGAACCTGCACTGCTGCCTGTCCCAGCTGTGAATCTGCATAGCTGCCTGATCCAGCAGTGAACATGCATAGCTGCCTGATCCAGCAGTGAACCTGCACTGCTGCCTGTCCCAGCTGTGAATCTGCATAGCTGCCTGATCCAGCAGTGAACATGCATAGCTGCCTGTCCCAGCAGTGAACCTGCACAGCTGCCTGACCCAGCAGTGAACCAACACAGCTGCCTGAACCAGCAGTGAACCTGCACAACTGCCTGACCCAGCAGTGAACCTGCACAGCTGCCTGACCCAGCAGTGAACCTGCACAGCTGCCTGATCCTGCAAGGAACCTGCACAGCTGCCTGACTCAGCAGTGAACGTGCACAGCTGTCTGACCCAGCAGGGAACCTGCGCAGCTGCCTGAACCAGCAGTGAAGCTGCACAGCTGCCTGACCCAGCAGTGAACCTGCACAGCTGTCTGATCCAGCAATGAACCTGCACAGCTGCCTGGCCCAGCAGTGAACCTGCACAGCTGCCTGAACAAGCAGTGAACATGCACAGCTGTCTGACCCAGCAGTGAACGTGCATAGCTGGCTGACCCAGATAAAAACCTGCACAGCTGCCTGGCCTAGCAGGGAACCTGCACAGCTGCCTAAAACAGCAGTGAACGTGCACTTCTGACTGACCTAGCAGTGAACACTGCACAGCTGCTTGAACCTGCAGTGAAATTGCACAGCTGCCTGACCCAGCCATGAATCTGCACAGCTGCCTGACCCAGCAGTGAACCTGCACAGCTGCCTGACCCAGCAGTGAACCTGCACAGCTGCCTGACCCAGGAGTGAACCTGCACAACTGCTGGACCCAGCAGTGAAACTGCACAGCTGACTGACCCAGCAGTGAATGTGCACAGCTGCCTGACCCAGAGCAGTGAACCTGCACAACTGCCTGACCCAGTAGTGAACCTGCACAACTGCTGAACCCAGCAGTGAAACTGCACAGCTGACTGACACAGCAGTGAATCTGCACCGCTGCTAGACACAGCAGTGATCCTGCTCTGGTGCCTGACCATGCAGTGAACCTGCACAACTGCCTGACCCAGCAGTGAACCTGCACAGCTGCCTGACCCAGCAGTGAACCTGCACAGCTGCCTGATCCTGCAAGGAACCTGCACAGCTGCCTGACTCAGCAGTGAACGTGCACAGCTGTCTGACCCAGCAGGGAACCTGCGCAGCTGCCTGAACCAGCAGTGAAGCTGCACAGCTGCCTGACCCAGCAGTGAACCTGCACAGCTGTCTGATCCAGCAATGAACCTGCACAGCTGCCTGGCCCAGCAGTGAACCTGCACAGCTGCCTGAACAAGCAGTGAACATGCACAGCTGTCTGACCCAGCAGTGAACGTGCATAGCTGGCTGACCCAGATAAAAACCTGCACAGCTGCCTGGCCTAGCAGGGAACCTGCACAGCTGCCTAAAACAGCAGTGAACGTGCACTTCTGACTGACCTAGCAGTGAACACTGCACAGCTGCTTGAACCTGCAGTGAAATTGCACAGCTGCCTGACCCAGCCATGAATCTGCACAGCTGCCTGACCCAGCAGTGAACCTGCACAGCTGCCTGACCCAGCAGTGAACCTGCACAGCTGCCTGACCCAGGAGTGAACCTGCACAACTGCTGGACCCAGCAGTGAAACTGCACAGCTGACTGACCCAGCAGTGAATGTGCACAGCTGCCTGACCCAGAGCAGTGAACCTGCACAACTGCCTGACCCAGTAGTGAACCTGCACAACTGCTGAACCCAGCAGTGAAACTGCACAGCTGACTGACACAGCAGTGAATCTGCACCGCTGCTAGACACAGCAGTGATCCTGCTCTGGTGCCTGACCATGCAGTGAACCTGCACAGCTGCCTGACCCAGCAGTGAACCTGCACAGCTGCCTGACCCAGCAGTTAATTTGCACAACTGCCTGACCCAGCAGTGAATGTGGACAGCTGCCTGACCCAGCAGTGAACCTGCACATCTGCCTGACCCAGCAGTGAACCTGCACATCTGCCTGACCCAGCAGTGAACCTGCATAGCTGCCTGACCCAGCAGTGAACTTGCACAGCTGCCTGACCCAGCAGTGAACCTGCACAGCTGCCTGACCTAGCAGTGAACTTGCACAGCTGTCTGACCTAGCAGTGAACCTGGTAAAAACAATGACTGCAGATGCTGGAAGCCAGATTCTGGATTAGTGGTGCTGGAAGAGCACAGCAGTTCAGGCAGAAGCTCCTTTGATGCTGCCTGAACTGCTGTGCTCTTCCAGCACCCCTAATCCAGAGGTGAACCTGCAAAACTGCCTGACCCAGCAGTGATATTGCACAGCTGCCTGATCCAGCGGTGAACCTGCATAGCTGCCTGACCCAGTAGTGAACCTGCACAGCTGCCTGATGCAGAGGTGAACCTGCACAGCTGCCTCTGTCTTGCCTTCACGTATCTCTGGCATGTTTGATATGAACTGCCAGAGGAAGTGGTGTAGGCTGGTACATTTACAACATATAATGGGCACCTGGATTGGCACACGAATCGTAATGGTTCAGTGGGATATGGGCCATGCTGGTGAATGGATGAATTTAGGATATGTGATTGGCATGGACAGGTTGGGCTCAAGTGTTTGTTTCCCCATGCTGTACATCTCTATATCTCTAATAATGAGAGGGTCTAACTGTCTGAAAGGGACTGCTGATCTAAACACCCAATTGTTAAGGTTCACATGATGCAATGTAGGAATAAAGAGTTAAAAGAATATAGTTAGATATCAATAGTATAAAGGCAAGTTAGAAAAGAACTTGGGGGGCTGTGGAGTAAAGGGTTAGACAATTATTTTTGTCTAGAAATAGCTAATGAGCATGTAAGGATGGAGTTATGCCATAATTACATCAGATCACATGGTTCTGGGACCTGACACTAGTTGAACAGTGTCCTCTCTTATCATACCTTTCATATAATTATGTTCAATAAATCTTGTTAATATTCGCTAACAAGAGTGTAGACCTCAGCTTACTACAGTCATTGGAATAAAAGTTTACATGTGGGTAAATTTCAGTTCCTTTTTGTTTCATCCCTACTGACTAATGAGGAGATGAAACCTGAAAACCATGATGGAGCCAGAATTTCTTTCACAGTCACACAAAGAAGAGAAGACCTTCATTAAAACTATGGGTCAAGATGGCGTATGCTAGTGGCTGCAGTTCCACAATCCTCTCTGTGCTGTTTTCAAAGATGGAAAGCATAAAGCACAGCTCGGAAATCACACAGCCGGATTGGCGATGAAAGGCAAAAAATAAAAGAGAGAAACAGAAGTACAAAACGAGAGTGAGGCATTGGAAAAATGCACATAAATATTACGAGTTCATCCAAAGTAGCCTCAGGCAGAGTTGGCTGGCTGTTATTGACCCTGTTTACATTTAAATTGAAGTTCCATATATCCACTCACCACACAGAGGCCAGGATGCAGGATTTCTTCAATCTTGAGTTTTTTAATAAGCACATCAGTCCTGAGAGGAAGTGCCTGGGAAAACTGCAGTTGCTTTTTTTGGTGGGGGGAATAGTACGTGGTCTGAAGGGACAACTGCTGATCTAATATAACACAAGATAAATAGCATCTACCAAAGGTAGAGTGTTGGAAATGAAATACATGCCTGATAGAGTAACAACATGAAATACTGCCCCAATTAAATGCTGGCCGGGCTGTAGGGACAAGAAAGTGAACCATTTGAGACTTTCCCACCAATGTGGATAACACTGGGCTGATAATTACAACAGATTACTCTGTGATTCTACATTAGAGAGATATAACATCGTTTTCCTTCATCTGTGAGGATTTTGAGTTAGTGCAAATCTCCTGCCTTTTCCCCATGTAAATTGCATCAGTTTAAATAATCACCTTATTCTCTTCTGAATGCCTTAGTTGAACCTGCCTCTACCATACTTCCAGGCAGCGCATTCCACACCCTAACCACTCACTGTCTTCAAAATGTTTTTGTCTCATTTCACTTTGCTTCTTTTGAAAAACATTTTAAACCCATTGGTTCTCAATCTTTGTACAAACAGGAATGTTTCTCCCAATCCAGATATTTGAAGACTTCTTGAAAATGTCTTCTTGGCTTTCTTTCTAATGAAAGCAGCATCATCCTCTCCAATCTATCTTCAATAGCAAAAGATTTTCATATTAGAAGCCATTCTTGGAAATCTCTTCTGCACGCTCTGCAATGCTTTCACATGAACACAACACTGGCTAAGGTCTAAGTAGTGACATAAGTAAGTTCAGCATAACCTCCTTCTTCTAGTATTCTATGACCCTATTAATGGAGCCTCGAATATTGATTGCTTTATTAGCAGATCTCTCTCCCAGTTCTTCCAACTTTAATGGCATGTACACTCAGGTATCTGCTCACCCTTGTTAATAGCACCCTTTATTTAATACTGTCTCTCCTTGTGCTTTTTGTAATAAAATACAGTCCCCTGCATTGAACTTCATCTGCTACCCATCTATCATTCCATCAACCTGCCTATGTTTATTACACTGCAGTCCTCGTGTTTTACAATGCTGCTAAGTTTTGTGTTATCTGCAAACTTTGAAATTGTCCCCTACCCACCAAGATCTAGATCATTAATATGTATCAGGATAAGTGAGGGTTAGATAGGGTGGACAGGGAGAGCCTTTTTCCAAGTATGGTGACGGTGAGCACAAAGGGGCATAGCTTTAAATTGAGGGGTGATAGATATAGGACAGATGTCAGAGGTAGTTTCTTTACTCAGAGAGTAGTAAGGGTATGGAATGTTTTGCCTGCAACGGTAGTAGATTTGCCAACGTTAAGTACATTTAAGTCGTCATTGAACAAGCATATGGACGTACATGGAATAGTGTAGGTGGGATGGGTTTCAGATTAGTATGACAGGTCGCTGCAACATCGAGGGCCAAAGGGCTTGTACTGCACTGTAATGTTCTATGTTCTATGTTCTAATACCAATTTCTGGAAAACTCTACTCCAAAGCTTCTTTTAACCTGAAGTACACCCAGTAACCAGTTTCCCATTACTTAGCCGATTTTATATGTTATACTGCTGATCTTTTATGACATAAGCTGTAACTCTTCTCAGAGCTCTGTTATGTATCTTTGTATCAGACACCTTCTGGAAATCCATGTGCACCACAGCAATAACGTGCCCTCATTACCCGCTCTGAGAGAATCATAGAATCCCTACAGTATGGAAGCAGGCCATTCGGCCCATTGAGTCTACATCCACTCTCTGAGAGCATCCCACCCAGACCTGTTCCCTTACCCTATCTCTGCTTTTCCCATGGTTAATTTCCTAGCCTGCATCCCTGGAAACTACGGACAATTTAGCAAGGCCAATCCATCTAACCTGTACATCTTTGGACGGTGGGATTAAACTGTAGCACCTGGAGGAACCCCACGCTGATGCAGGGAGAATGTGCACTCTCCCATAAATGGTTATCCAAGGTTGGAGCTGAAAATGTGTTGCTGGAAAAGCGCAGCAGGTCAGGCAGCATCCAAGGAACAGGAGAATCGACGTTTCAGGCATCAGCCCTTCTTCAGGAATGCTGATGCCGGAAACGTCGATTCTCCTGCTCCTTGGATGCTGCCTGACCTGCTGCGCTTTTCCAGCAACACATTTTCAGCTCTGATCTCCAGCATCTGCAGTCCTCACTTTCTCCTATCTAAGGTTGGAACCAAACCCTCTGTTCTGATGCAGCAGTGCTAATGACTGAGTTACTGCACTGCCCTTACCTCTTCAAAAACTCCAGAATGTTAGTCAGGTATGACTTTTCCTTAACAAATGAATGCTGGCTTTTCCAAATTAACCCACATTTCCATACAATTATTAATTCTCTTCTTAATATTTATTTTCAGCAGTTACCCTGCTGCCAAAGTTATACTAACCAGCTTGCATTGCTGGGTCTACCTTGACAATCTTTTTTGAATAAGTACATAATGTTTGCAATTCTCCAATCCTTCAGCACCACCCTTGAGTCTAGAGAAGATTGAAAATTTATTACCTGTGGACCTGCAATTTGCACTCTCACCTCCTTCATCACCCTTACACATACTCCATCCAGTCCTGATACCTTTCAATTGTGTCAACTATTTAATCAATACTACCCCTCTAATGTTTTTAAATACTTCTAGTGACTGAATTTCCTTCTCCGTCACCATGGCCTGTGCAACACCAGCCTTGTAGAGAAAAACTGGTGCAAGGTATCCATTTAACACCTCAGACATGTCTCTTGACTTCACCTGACAAAGAGGCAACACTCCGAAAGCTTATGATTTCAAATAAACCTGTTGGGCTATAACCTGGTGCCACCTGCCTTCTGACCTTGCCCACCCCAACCCAACACTGGCACCTGCACATCATGTTTTGCCTTCATATGTAAATCCCATTTACACTCCTTAATTAGCCATACTCCTCCCTTTTCCCAGTTCGTACTCTTTGTCTTGGACATTTTGGTGGCTGCCAGTCTTTTCTAATAATTTCTTGTTGATTTTTGTTACATTTTTACCTCCCTTCTGTATTCAGCTTGATTCTCAATTATATTTTCGACTTGACACAAGCCATATGCACACTTCTTTAGCTCTTTTGTCATCAGGAGTTATAGATAAGTTTACTCAATCCTTCCATTCTGAAGGAATATATCTTGGCCCTGTCTAAACTCTCTCCCCTTTGAAAGTAACTTAATGTTCAGCCACAGTTTTTCCCACCAGACTGTAGCGCCAGCCTACTGGCCTCGCCCATGTCTCGCCTTGTTAAAGTTAACCTCTTGCCAACCGATTTCTCTTACACTAAACTGACCATTGTAATTCTCTACCGCTGTCTTAAACTTAAAGACTCAATGGTCATTGTCCCTAAATATTCCCCTATTGATGTAGCTGGTCCAACACCTTTCGAAGCACCAGGTCAAGCAGTTCCTCCCTGCTTATTGGATCAGGCATATTCTCCTGCACAAAATCCTCCTGAACACGGTTTAAGAATGCCCTTACCCCTAACAGTCCCACTATCCCAAACTATATACAAGTAATTAAAGTCCACCACTATGAATACTCTAGGATGTTTGCAGCTCTCTGCAGCTTGTTGCAGATTTGTTCTTCCAGACTTTTCCCACTAGTTAGTGGTTTATACATTACATTGGTCAATTCAACTAACTCCCTTTTTGCTCCTTAGCTGACACTGTCCTTGAATGGGAGAAAGTGGGGACTGCAGCTGTCAGAGAGTCAGAGTCAAAATGGGTGGTGCTGGAAAAGCACAGCAGGTCAGGCAGCATCTGAGGAGCAGGAGATGTTTCAGGCATAAGCCCTTCATCAGGAATGTAGGGGTGGAGGGGGCTGAGAAATAAACAGAAGTCTGTTATGTATCCTTATGTCAAACACCTTCTGGAAATCGATGTGCACCACCTTGCCTTCATTGCCTGCTCTTACAGAATCATAGAATCCCGACAGTGTGGAAGCAGGCCATTCGGCCCATCGAGTCCACCTCCACTCTCCAAAGAGCATTCCGCCCAGTCCCGTCCCCTTACCCTATCCTTGCTTTTCCCATGGCTAATCCCTCTAGCCTCCTCCCACCTCATCTCAGATCCAGCTCTCCAACTCAGCACCACCCTCTTAAACAGGCCATACTTGTCCATCTTCCTTCCCACCTCTTTGCCCCACCGTCCCCTCTGACCTATCATCATCACTCCCCACCTGCATCTACCTATCGCCTTCCCAACTACCTTCCCTCCAGCCCCACCCCCCCATTTAACTCTCAGCCTCCTTCCGCTCCCCCCACCACTTCCCCTAACCTCCCATTCCTGATGAAGGGCTTATGCCCGAAACGTTGACTCTCCTGCTCCTCGGATGCTGCCTGCCCTGCTGTGCTTTTCCAGCACCCTACTTTTCAGCACTCTCCTTGAATGCTTTGGAATGTTCTTTTTCTCCAGCACTGCAATGCCATCTTTAATCAAAATCATGATGCCTCCTTCTTTTTACCTTTCTCTGTATTTGTTGTAACCAGGAATGTTTTGGGTTCCTGGTTACAAGAAATACAGAGAAAGGTAACCAGGATTTGAAATTGGACTTTCAGAACATGACCTGGATCTCTGGGTTAACAGTCCACTGACAATACCACAAAACCATCACCTCCTTTGCAATGCACTTGCTACTTTAAAGGTTCTGTTTGCTCATTTTCTACCTTGCTCCCATAATTCTGATTTCAGGATCACATCCTTCTTCCTAAAACTGTCACTCCTCCCAATGTAGGCCATGGCCTCTCGCTGTCAACTCTCCCCCTAAAGCTTGTTCTGCGGCTGTTCTGTGACATTCTTGAATCCCAGTCCAACACTGGCCCCTCCACATCCATCTTGAATCCAGCAGCAGGGAGACAGCAGACCATATTGATGATGACAGAAACTCCAGTCTATTTCCCTAAATAAAGAATCCCCTATCAGTTGTTCCCTTCCATCCTTCCACCTTCCTTCCTATATAGCTGGGCCTCTGTGTTGTCCCAGCCTTGGTTCTTGCGGGATTCCTCCTCGGAAGCTTTGACATCTCGGAATATCCAGACTGGAAAACTGGTGAGTGAATGGGACCCCTGGGGAATCCTGCCCTACCTTCCTGTTTCTCTTGACCTCTCTGACGGTCACTCATTTCCTAGCTAGCTGCTTCCCCCTCCCCTTCACGATTTTTAGTTCCACTGAACGTCCACGGGTATAGGTAAGGAATCAGCACAGACTGATTCTGCCTCTGTCCAGAAAATAGTCAGGTACCAATAACAGCTGGGAATGCGACTGAATAAATTTCTTCTTATCACAGTCCCTGAGATATCCTGAGATCTTATTTTAGACTCTCTGACCAGGGAAACAGCTTCTCAGCATCTCTGCAGCCGCACTCTCCAAGGGCTGTATGCATTTCAATGAGATCACCTCTCACTGTCATAAACAAGGTAACACAGGTCTATCCACTGGAAGGGGAATACCAATGAGACTCAACTCCTAAAATCAGCAAGGCTGGCCTGCCATTTCCACAAGGGCCAGACACTCTCATTGCTGATCTGCTGCTGAAAATGAAAAGCAGGCCTTGTAATTTCTGATTGGCTTTGTTTGAACTGACTCCTTCCCACTGGGTGTGAAAGTCTCTCTTGCATGGCCATGTCTGCTTTATTTCAGCCAGAGTATCAAAGGTGAAAAGCATGATGAGAGCCATAGAGATCCACAGCACAGAAAAAGGCCTTTCGGCCCATTGCATCTGCGCCAGCCAAAAGCAGCCACTTAGCTGCAGGCTGAACCTCACCCTGAGATATACAACTCCCGGCGATCAGGAGGAGGAACTTTTCTCATCCTTCTTAACCCTGGGACAATGAGATCAATTGTCATGCACCGTTCGAGACTTCAGACCAGTGAGAGGACCAAACGTGTGTGAGTACCTCATTCACCATCACACAATAGTGAAACTTGGGCTGTAATTTCTCATCAAACAGTCGTGCCTTTTGCCAGTAAGTGTTCTGGTCATGTAGAAAGGTCACACCTTTTAACAGAACTACTCAATGTATTATTCCCCTGTACTTTCGAAAAGGCTTGGGTGAGCTTCCCCTGTTTGCTGTGTTTTCAGACAGGGTATTGTTAGGCCCCTGTATGAGGAAACATGGACAAGCTCCCTTTTCATATCCACCCACCTCCTCTATTGATGACAACAAGGTTAATTTTAAAAGTCTCTCTCCTCTTTTTGCCAGACCCGAAATAAACTTACGTGAATTAAACGGAGCCAATTTAACATGGGTCATTTGAATAAACAGAAAGGATGAGTTTATCGAAGGGGATAGAATAGTAACGCTTCACAGATCAGAAAAAAAAGAGGTGAATCCAAAAAGGTAAGTCACAAAAAGATGGAGGAAAGGGCTCTGAATTATTCAGATAGCTGTAATGGAGGTAATTGGCAGCAACGGTGGAGGGTTACTAACAGCCAGTCAAAAGCAGAAAAAGAGTGTATGGTCTTGATGCTAATGAGTAATGGCTGCTACTGGACTGACCTAAGTTAGGGTATTATGTAGTACCAGTTTCTGGAGAGCTCAGTCTTGGTGCTTCAGGATTACTGCACTTGATGTTATGCACTCAAACTACACTAGTTCACTGTACAACCACATCATAGATTCTGACAAATAAAAAAACTGTTTCAATTTTTCTTGTTTCGACAAAGAAAGGAAATGTGTATTGCTCACAGCGCCACATACAGTTGCTTTATGTAAACTGTAAAGTAAAATACAGTAAACTCTGTTTACCTTCATTACATCCAATAAAAATCCTTCAGGTTGTAAGTCATAAGCCAGTCAGCACACTTGCTGTGTTTACTAGAAGCCAAAACAATACAAATAGAATTATTGTGGGCACATTCTGAAACCTATTTCATTCAGATTACCCCATTCTTCAAAGATGTTCAAAGACTTTTAAAAAACCTGTAAATGGTTGTGAAGTCTTAAATTACATTAAGTTTACCTTGGATTGGTTTGCAGCTTGCTCCTGGAAAGATTAATATGCTTGGTAATGTGGAAGAGAGTAGTGAGTAACAATGACTTGTTGCAGATGCTGGAATCTGCTGTTGTGTGCTGCAATCTGTAAATTCTAAGAATGTGGGTTTTTAGGGGCTTACTATGGCCTGATAGAGAAGCAGTTAGCTCAGTTGGTTGGATTGCTGGTTTCCCATATAGAATGATGCTAATGGATTCTGTTCAATTCCTACACCAGCTGGGGTTGTTATGAAGTTTTCTCCTTCTCACCCTTTGCTTCACTATTCTTTCTACTTAAAAATGAGTGCAGAAGACGATTTACTTGATCAGCTTTGGACTTAGCATCCAGTTGAGAAGGAAGTCTCTATTTCAAACATTATTTTCTCTATGATGTCCAATTTTGTGTTCGATTTGGCCTATCTCTGAAATTTATGGCTTATGTGGAAGTATCTTATGTGATGGTTGATGTTGAAGTATGCCCAGGCAGTTCTTAGCCCATGTTAGGTGAAATCATAACCAGTGTGGGGCAGAGAATGCCCTTTTGAGGAAGCCTAGCTTGGAGCATATGTAGAGCCATGGCTCAAGAAATTACTGTAATGTTTGACTTTTTAACCTCATTTCTTTATTTTTTCTACATTTATGTTAAGAAGGCTGCAGTGCTCAACTTTTCACATGTATTTCTTTATTTCTCAATTTATGTACTAAGATTTTGTACCTAAGTACTTTATACCTGAGATAGCACAATATGTGGTGTATTGTACAGTTTATACTGTACTCCTGTATGAGAATTCTGTGGCATTAAGAGGTTATTTTGTCCTTTCTTTTGAAGAGATGTTGGAGGCAGAGATACTGAGCTGTCTACCAAGATCACTAGAGTAAACAGCTTGTGAGGCCTTGGTGTTTTTTTTTAAAGTTGGAACAATATAAGCAACCTGGATGGGTGTGGCCAGCTCTTACAGACCAGGATTCCTAGTTTTCCTCAGCTTTTAAGTTTAGCTTTAAGCAGTTGGTGCTATGGACTTGAAGATGTAAAGCTATCTTTTCCCTCTCTCAGTTACAGCTGGAATCTGGAGTCTCTCTCTGCTGTTGTGTGACCTGTGAGATGAATTTACTTTTCTGAATCTGCCTTTTTGCCAAAAGGTATGTTTACGGGATATTTAAATATTGGAGCAGTTACTGTTTAGTAGTAAAATAATGTATTATGCTGTTAAGTTTTCCAGTAGAATTTTGTTATTCCGAATTCCTCATTCTTTTGTTGGATTTTTTAGCGATAGTGTTTGAATAAATGGTGCTTTGCTTAATGTCGAGTAATTTGACCAATTAAGTTGCATCAGAAGTGCAGCATGTTACATCTAAAGCACAGCACGTCACATCAGCCTTTAAAGTTAGGGTCTGGGCTACCTTCTTAAAATGTTTTGAGGGGGTCTGGTCTGACCCCAAACACTTGTACCTAGTAGTTGAATACACACAACAATAAAACCTAATTCAAAGGCTAAATCTAATCTACATTTAAAATGTTTAAAGTGGTAGGTATCTTATCATTTTTAAAGGTTTTTATTTTGCAGCTGTGGAGATTCTCCTACCCTTTGCTGTTGCACTTTTGGAGGTGTTTCCCTCTTTTGTAGTTTTAATGAAAGATTCTCACCTTTCTTCCCTGAGGGAAAAAAAATATGCCAGACCAGAATTGCTCATTTTGTTCTGAAATAGTTCAGCTCTTATCTCTTTAAATGACTGGCTTCATGATTTTCCTTGTTCGCTACTCCCAGATTATGTGAGATTCTCTCTTGGTCACATGTTTTTCTAGCCTTGCCTCCTTACATCCCTGACGTCTGATGGCTGATCTGAATTGTAGCTTATTTTTTAATTAGTGGAGACTTGAATATGGTGACTTAAAGTCAGAAGTCATGAGGAATGAACTGATGTGAGCATTATTGATGAATCCTTGAGGTTTCTTCATTGTACCAGGGATTTTTAATTTCGACTCACACAATCTGTAATATCTTTGTGCTGAACACTGAACTCAGGCTCAGAACCATTCTCCCAGGCTGTTGCTTTGCAAAGAGTCTGCACCTTTGCTTTGGCACTGCAGATACCTTCTGCTCCAGTGCATCTTTCAATCGGTGACAGTAAATGGGATGGCACAAAGTAGAAATGAAGCATTCAAAGATCCAGGTGTCAGAACAAGATTTTAGATTCTTTAAAGAATTTGCTTAACTTACTGGGTTCTTTCTTTATTCATTATTGGCAGGGCTCCTGCCTTTCTGTTATGCCCCTGAACAATTGAGCCAAAGAAAGAATTTCATTGAATTCCATCTTTTTGAATTCATTGTTCTTTTTCTGTGTTGTGGTCTGAAGTTTTCGTCAGTGTTGAGGGTTGCCCTGGAGCATTTTGGGGTTTTTTTTGTCCTCAGAAAACAGCAATATTTTTGTTCCTTGATGTCTTTAGAGTTACCAGCATGTTTGGCTCACTGGAGCTGCCTTTGCTCGATTAAATTGGTAGATTCCACACTGAACACCATTCTGTTTGGCCAATATCTTCTAAGTATATGGGTTCTTCAGGGCATCCGTGGCCTGTTGAGTGCAACAGTAATAACCCACAGTTCAAATTGAACAAAACAATGTTTATCTTGTCACAAATTCACAAAGCAATTACTATTTTTGGTTATTTATCACATTGAGAAGATAAAACTCCTCAGATGTAATGCTATCACGTCAACTATTTACAAAACAGTAACATCAAATGGCAGTAAGAAAAGATAAAAAATGAATTAAAACAGCACCTATAAGATCATAAGAACTCGAAGCTGGAGTAGGCTGTCTGACCCCTGGAACCTGCCCCACTGTTCAATAAGATCACAGCTGGTCTTTCTGGTAGATTCACCCCCACTTACCCGTCTGCTCACTGTAACCCTTCATTCTTTTACTGTTCAAAAATCCATCTATCTTTGCCTTAAACATATTCAATGAGGCAGCCTCAACTGCTTCACTGGGCAGGGAAGATCTATCAGGGCTTTACATCTCAAAAGATCTTAAAGATGATTAGGTGCTTTCTAGGATAAATAAGATGCAGTTTATTGCATATCTGTGACTAGTTACGCCTTAGAATAGCCCTATAGTATTACACAGACTGTCGAGTGAATCTAATCTTGGGTTGCCTCCCACAAGATCCGACGTTTCTCTGTCACCCAAGTCCTTATAACACAATTGCAGTGGATGGTGCTTATGGTATTCAATTAAATAGTAATCCTTTCGGACCCACACATAACACATGCCACGTTCTATTAGCTCAGAAGGAAACAGCAGAAAACAACTGGCTCATATGGGTCAATTGATTTGGCCACTGATAGGATGGTGAGCAACTTAAAAAAACCTTTGCAGCATCCTGGTGTTAAGGAAATGTCCAGGAAAGCTACATGATTGATGGAAATTAATCGGAAGTACAACTCATTCTAAAATAAAGGCAATATTCAATGAAGTTGTTTCGTTGGTCCATTTGATTGTAGACATGACAGAACGGAAGAGCCCTGTCAATGAGAAGAGTATTATTGATTAAAGAAAGATTTCAGTAAATTAAGCAAATGCTGAAATGAATCCAAAATCTTGCAAGATCTTTGAATGCTCCATTTCTGGCTTGCAGTATCCTATTTACTGGCACAAATTAACTTAGATTATAGAAGGATTGAAGGAAACTTTATGATAAATAAAAGATATCATAATTATTTTTACTTTGCACTGAATATAAGAATCCTCAAATAAAATGCAGTCACAGCTATTATTTGCAAAATAATAGCGGCAACATATTGTAAAAAAACACTTTTATTGCACCTATGAAAACCTTGCATATCAAAGGACTTTATAGGCAGTGAAGTACCTTTCTGAATAATGTAGGAAGTGACATACAGCATGTGTACAGAAAGCTCCCACAAACAACAATGTGATAAATGAGTAAGCCATTTCTTTCAAACGCGTTGATGCAGGGATAAGTATTGATCACATGGTACAGGAGAGAATGAGGAGAAAGTGAAGGCTGCAGATGCTGGGGAGTCAGTGTCAGGAAAGGCTGGTGCTGGGAAAGAGCAGCAGCACACGCAGCATCCGGGAGGCACGAGAGTCAATGTTTTGGGCAATTCCTGATGAAGAGCTTATGCCCTAAGTGGTCTACTCTCCTACTTCTTGGATACAGCCTGCCCTGCTGTGCTTTCCCAGCACCACCCTTTTCGACAAGAGAGAATGACTCAGTTTGTCTTTGTAATGAGTGTGATGGGATCTTCTGCATATTCATGAGTAAGGAGATGGGGCTTGTCTTAACATCTCCTCCTAAAGTCAGTTCATTGATAATATAATCTTCTACTACTTGTCCCACTGCTGGAGAGGGTCAATGTTGAAGATGCTGTATAAGGTGCTGATCAAATGGGTTGCATTATCCTGCATGGTATCAAGCTTCTTCAGTGTAACTTATCCAGGTAAATGGAGAGTATTCCAACTGACTTAGTTCCTACAGATGATGGTTTTGGCTTTGGGGAGCCAGGAAGCCAGTTACTCATCACAGAATGTCTAGTTTCTGAGCTGCTTTTCTAACCACAGGAGTTGTACAACTAATCGAGTTCAATGTCTTGTCAATGCTAGCTCCCAGGATGTTGATAATTGGGGAATTGGTGATGGTGATATCTTTGAATGTCAAGTATGGATGGTTGGTTTCACTGTTGTTGGAGAAGGTCATTGCCTGGAGCTGATGTGAATGTTACTTTCTACTTATCTACCCAGGCCGAAATATAATCCAGGTCCTCCTGTAACTGAACTGAGGAATCTGAGTATCTAAGGAATCGCAAATTCTGTTAAACATTGTATCATCATCAGTGAACAGCCCCACTTCTGATCTTATGATGGAGGGAAGGTCATTCTTGAAGCAGCTGGAGGTGGTTGAGCCTCAGGCATTACCCTGAGAAACCCATACAGTCCTTGGACTGAGGTGATTGAACTCTAATAACTACAGCCATCCCCTTTTAAGCTGCGTATGCCTCCAGCAAGCAGAGAGGTTAGCCCTTGATTCCCATTGACTGCAGTTTTGTTAGGGCTCCTTGATGCTGCACTCAGTTAGATGCAACCTTGACATCAAGGACACTTACTTGCACTGCAATTCTGCAGTTTGACTCTTCAGTCCACATTTGGATCAAGATTGAAATGTGGTCAAAAGCTGAGTATCCTAGTGAAGCCAAAGCTGCACATCACTGAGCAGTTTATTGCTGAGCAAGATTCAACAAAAAGAAGAGATGGCAAAAGATCCTCCCGAGTCCAAAGTCATCTCCTGCAGATATGTTTGCATTTTACCTTTCCAGCAAACTCCAAAACAGGGGTTAGAACCTGACTATGAGCCCTGGTATGTGAGTTATCGTGGTGTGATGTCCTATTACGTCAGCTAGTCTGCTGTGAAGGCCACAGTTTCAGAGAAGCCATTAAACACCCTGTACTACAGTTAAGGAGAGGGGTATGACACTCTGAGTGACACCAGTCAGTCAATGTAGGAAGGAACCAGAGCAAGAGTCAATCTCCAAGAATCTCAGAAACAACTGTTTAACTCTCACTGGCAGTGTAGTCAGTTCCAGGCAATGGAACAGCCACACATTTTACTCTTCACAAACAACTGTGACCAATCTGTGTTGTTTTAACAGTAATGATCTCTTTTTGAACTGACTTATCATTTCCGATCGGTGTAACTGTGCAATGTCTTATTATTTCTTCTCATTTTTAATAATTAATAAACTCACTCTTCTGTTATACCAAGTCAGCCTGGGTAAATCAGCTATTTTTGGAATAGGTTTTATTTGGGTCTAGGAGGAAAATATCCACAAGAGAGGGGATCCTTTTTCAGTTAGTTCTGCTATGCAGAAAAAAAAACTTCAGAGTGTGAGATCTGTCTTGAGATAAACAGTCTACAGATGCGTTCATGTCTTGACTTGAGTTTACAAACAGAGGTTGGGTCCAAAGTCAGTTGCAAACTGACGACATCATTGTGTGGAAACATGTCTCAACTCCATCATCAAGAATAATTAATCAGAAATAATGTCTGAGTCTGCTGGTGATTGTGGCCATTGTATCAATGTGATGTCCCACTTACTGTTTCTCTGTCCGCAAGGGAGGAGAGCATTTCAGGTGTACATTTATTAGTTTAAATGGGTTACTACCTCCGCTAAAATAACACAGTGAGTGCATAACAATTCAACAACTGAACTCTGTTTAATCAACCATATCTAGCCTTTGGTTCACTCTTCAGGATAAACATCTATTATGAAAATTCTGATTACAGTAGAGAAATTATAGCAGATTGATTCACACATCCATCCTAGCATCAGAATGGCATCACCATTCATTCAGAAATACCTGCCTTGCACTCTCCTGTCACACCCCATCTGTTTCTTCTGTCATTCCTTACAATGGTACTGTTGGGGCACATTAGATCCAATGTTAAATTAGAATTAGTAGATTCAAAGCCAATACAGCAAGAAACCAAAACACAAGAGACTAAGAAACCATAGTTCAGGAACACGAGAGATCAGGACATGAGGGATCAATCGTAATGACAGGTTTTTCATTTTTTTCCACTGGCACTATGACTGAGGCTACAGTTCTCAGGAATACCACCCTCTTTTGGGAAGATTCATGACCGCAAAGCCTGACGTTAAAGTGAAAATTGGAAGATGACCAGCCTGGTGGGAGGGAAAGAATGGTGATAATTGGTGTTTAAACTGTAGTGAATATCAACTAATCATCCGAAAATTAAATTACAAAAACTAGAGCTTGCTTGTAACTGGCCACATCAGGTTTAAATGTCTGCAGAACAGATTGCATGGGAGGATGTGAAATATAACACCACCTGTTAATGAGACAGGAAGACATTAGGGAGAAAATCTGTTTGCACACTGACCTTAAGGATTCAGAGATCATTCTTTAGTCAAAGTTAGCAGTGTCTCAATCACTTTGAAAACACTGTGCTTACTGGCTTATTTCCCCCAAATCCCATTCCTGACTTCCATATTAGCTGACATTGATCACTGACCCATTTCCTCAGATACTGGCCCCTCCCTTTTATATATGCCATTATTATCCTTCTTATCAAAAGAGTTGCTTTTTAAACTTTTGTCGTTGTAAATTATCACCCCCATTTGCACTCTGCTTTTCTCTTAAGTCCTTAAATATGATTGTTGCCTCCAAACTCATTGCCCACATTTCAGACAATTACCTATTTCCATACTGTCTGATGAGGTTTCTGCTCCCAACAGAGGACTGAAATGATCCTTGTCAAAGTCACCAATGATATTCCATGTGACTGGGACTGGGAAACATTGCTTCTTGACCCAAGCTTTCAAGTTGGTTGACTACATCCTCCTCCTCCACTGCCTCTCCATTGTCCTTGCCTAATCTCACCTGTTCAATTGTTGAGTCACTTGCAATATTTTCTATTCCCACTCTCACACTGTTACCTCTGACATCCCTGGAGGATCTATCCTTAGCCCCTTCTATTTCTCATCTATGTGTTGCGTTCTGCAACATAATCAACAAGCATGTATAAATGTTTACATATGCCCATGTCCATGCTGACATTACTCAGCTCCACCTATGATCCCTCTGAAGGGCCACACCACTTATTAGGTATTTAGCATTGAATGAACAAAGATTTTCTCAAACTCACCATTGGGAAGAGTGAACCATTTCTTTACTGTCTACCACTGACTGCATTCCTCATCACTCATTCTATCCCTCCCCCTGGGAACCATCTGGAGCTGAGTCAGACCAATTAAACTTGACATTGTATCTGACTGTGATACTGGCCAAATATCTGCTCTACAGCACACTTCTGTCCTTGTATCCTGTCTCAACTCATCTGCTGTTAAGATCTTCATTCATGGTTTTGTTGCTGATAACTAAGATGCTCCTTGTTTTCCACCCACCTTCCATGCTAAATAGAAGCGTAGAATCATGGATTCCCTACAGTGTGGAACCAGGCCGTTCAGCCCATCGAGTCCACACTAACCCTCTAAAGAGCATCCCACCCAGATCCATTCCCCTCCCCAACCCCTCGAAAATTTTCTGTGGGGGTAATCCACCTATTCTGCACATCCCTGGACACCATGGCCAATTTAGCATGATTAATCGACCTAACTTGCACATCTTTCGACTGTGGGAGGAAACCGGAGCACCCAGAGGAAACCCACACAGACATAAGGCAGACGCGCGAACTCCACACAGATAATTGCCTGAGTGTGGAATCAAACCTGGGTCCCTAGCGCTATGAGGCAGCAGTGCTAACCACTAATCCACTTCTTCAATGGAAGAATCACTGGACTTAAAATGCTGACTTTCCTTCTCTCTGCACAGGTACGATCTGCTGAGTTTTTCCAGCACCTTTTGTTAAAGCTTTGTTGTATCTGATCTTGTGCTATTTCCCATTGATCCATCAGCTGTGTGTTCTCTGACCCACATTCCTTCCAGGTTGATAATGTTTGCATACTGGCTCTTAACCTGAACCAATAAAAGTAATATGATGGTGCGTGACCAAAACCTGGATGTTGTGCTGTATGCTAGGAGAGGGGAGAGACCTGAAGTAGGGATTTTGGTTTGGAACTCTGAGCCACGAGATCTAAATGACTGAAGACATTCCTGTTAACAGTGGGATAAAGAAAGAATGAGTCATAGATAAAAAGCGAGTGTGCTGAACGTCTAGACAAGATCAGAGAGACAAGGAGAAGAATAGCCATGAAAGGTTTTTAAATTGAAGATGCGAATTTTACATTTGAAATGTTGGAGGATTTGAGGCCAATTTAGTTCAGAAAGGACAAGGATCATAGAAGACTAGATTTTGATGCAGAGTAGGATATAGTGACAGAGTTTTGGATGCATAATACTGAGGATGCTAGAGATCTGAAATAAAAACTCAAAACGCTGCACAAACTCAGTGGGTCTGGCAGCATCTGTGGAGAGAGAAACAGAGTTAACATTCTGAGCCCAAAATGACTTCTCTTTGGAATGGCAGAGAAGTGGAGAGGTGATGGGTTTTATAAAGGCGGCTGCGGAACAAGGGCAGGCAGGCCAACGGAACAGGAGGGAAAGTCAGGGAGAGGTTAAAGAATGAGGGAGATTAGAAGTCAAAAGTTGCCATCGAGAAAAAGAAGTGATGATGGAAATAGAGAAGATACAAAGCATGAGTGCAAGGCAAGTGTCCATGGCAGAATGTAAGGCAAAAAGTGACTGAACCATGAGTGAAGTCTTAAACATCAGAAAGGGTGAGGAAATCCACATGTTATGTGCTAGTGAGGGTGACAAAGATGGTAGTCTTTCGGATAAGGTGCATGTGAGTGCATGGAATGCATTGCCAGCTGTGGTGGTGGAAGCAGAGTCATTGGGGACATTTAAGCGACTGCTGGACCTGCACATGGAGAGCAGTGAGTTGAGGGGTGTGTAGGTTAAGTTACTATATTTTACATTAGGATTAAATCTCGGCACAACATCGTGGGCCAAAGGGTCTGTTCTCTGCAGTACTTTGCTATGTTCTATGTGAGGTTATAAGCAGGGCTTGGGCTTCAATCAGATGCCAGAGTCTGATTTGGCCTGAAATGGTAGTGAGGAATGAGATGAAATCGATGTAAGAGTTTGAAGCTTGGTGACAAAAATGATAGCTTCAGTAAATATTGCAGTGGGGGTAAATTACAGAGCGGTTTATCCAAGCATAAGTGTTGGATAAACAATCTGATTGCCTAGTTAAAGGAAGATTCTCCCCTTGTCTGCGCAGGTTTCCTCCGGTTGCTCCAGTTTCCCCCACAGTCCAAAGCGATACAGGTTAGTTGGATTGGTCCTGGGGATTGCAGGGTTATAGGATGGGGATGCTCGAACTGGGATGATCTTCGGAAACTCAGTTTGGGCTATGGGCCAAATGGCCTGTTTCCACACTGTAGGGATTCTATGATTCTAACTGTGTGTCATCAGAATACATTGGACAGGCCCCAAGTCTGAGAATAATATCAAACAAGACAGCAAAAAGGACAGTCAAACTCTGTCAACTGGCACAATACCATAGTCTGGCTAACTATGGAGAATCCTCAGTCAGTTAAGTACTGGAAGGTTTGTTTGATCTTCAGGTTTTCAAGTTAATTTATAATCAGATTCCAGTCACATTTATATGCCATTGTGGTATAGAAAGAGAATTCAAAATATGCAGAATTGAGGCTGGGATTTATCAAAAATGATGGATTTATTTCTTTTAATGCTTTTTCCTTCATTTTGATGGTTCTGATAACCTGCAGAGTGAGTAAGACACAGCACTGTTTTATTAATCAATACTGCAGTCTAACATCCAGAAACTTGGTAGTAGCATGCTATTATTTTGTTTCTCTTTCTCACCTTCTGGTTCTCCTTGATCAAGCGTTTTGATGTAGTTGGTTATTCCCTCCGCTGTTGCACACGATCATTAATATCAATCAGAGGAGAAGTAACAATTTTTATAACCAAGAGGCTGTTGACTCTCATTCCTCAGGGAAACTGAAGAAGAATCGTGAAAAATGCAGGTTGGCAAGTGTCAAATCGAATTACTGTGCACAGTAACTGTCATTGTAATTGCTTTCAAGTGGTACCAGGTTGATATTTAAACAATGAATACTAAACAAGGATATTAATCAGAAAGAATAAATCATGTTGTAAGGGGGGACTGTTCACTTTCTTTTATCCCAATGTAGCTAGCTTTTGTGGTTTTATTCAACTCCATGTAAGGGGAGGTGATGGCCTAATAGTATCATTGCTGGACTGTTGACCCCAAGACCCAGATAATGTTTTGGGAACTCAAGTGCAAATCCTGCCACTGCAGATGGTGGAACTTGAATTCAATAAATATCTGGAATTATGAATGTAATGATGACCATGAAACCATTGCCAATTGTTGGGGAAAACCCAGCTGGTTCACTAATGCTGTTTTGGGAAGGAAATTGCCATCCTTACCTGGTCTGGCCTATATGTGACTCCAGACCCACAGCAATGTGGTTGAACTCCAACTGCCCTCTGGGAAATTAAGGATGGACTCTAAATGCTGCCTAACAAGTGACACCCTCATCCCATGAATGAATAAAAAAAGCTCCATATGCAAGATACCTGTACCTCACCAGTAATCCACTCAACCAAATGCAGTGTACATTCTGTACATTTCTGGTCCTTGCATTCCCATGAGGTGAAAACAATCTCTTAAACATTCTTGCAACTGTGATACTCTTCATCTCTCATGCTTTTATCGACTGGAGGTTAAAACCCAAACTTGTCATCACCTCTCTGATTTATCTTATCTCCTTCTCCACTCTTCAACCTTGGCCTTGGCTTTTCACATGTCATTCTCAATTATTGCTTAAAAACAATCAGTTCTACACAACCAAGTCTCTTCACGCCACAATGCATTCAACATCCTGAGGTGGCCAGAAAGAGGAGACGGGGAGAAACTGTTCCCATTGATGGTGGGATCAAGGACTAGGGGGTACATTGATAAAGCAACCAATGATGACATGAATGTAGAAACATTAGAAATCAGAATAGGAACAGGCAGAGTGGCCCCTTGAACCTATCCTGATTTTCAATAAGGTCATGGCTGGTCTGATTTTGTGGTATTGACTTCATGTTCCTGCCTGACTCCTCTTGATTCCCCTGCAGATCCAAAAATCTGCCTCTTACTCAGTTTTGTATCCATTTAATGACTGCTGTCTGGATAGAGAATCTCAAAGATTAATGAGCCTCCAAGTGAAGGAATTCCTCCCTATCTCCATCTAACATGGGAGACACATTACTTTAAAACTGTGAGCCCCACCCATTTCCCAAGGAAGTCATTCGCACAGCATTTATCTTGTAAAGCACCTTTTAAAATCTTCAATGTTTTAAGGAAATCCCATTCCACTTTTCTAAACCTCAATGAGCACAAGTTGAAACAGCTCAATTGTTTCTCATAAAACAAACGCCTTCATCAGAGAAATCAAGGCCCTGAGTGGGCCTTGCCTGACCTGCATCCAATGTAAGGAGACAGTGAGGGCTGCAGATGCTGGAGGTCAGAGTTGAGAGTGTGGTGCTGGAAAAGTGCAACAGGTCAGGCAGCATCCGAGGAGCAGGAGAGTCGATGTTTCGGGCCAGGGCCTGAATGATTCCTGATGAAGAGCTTCCTGATGAAACGTTGATTCTCCTGCTCCTTGGATGCTGCCTGAACTGCTGTGCTTTTCCAGCACCACACTCTCAACCCTGTATGCAATGTAAGTATATCTCCCATTGAATGAGGTGACCGAGCTCTTGTACTTTTGATGTGCCAATGACCCGTACAGTTCCAGCAAGACTTCCCTCTTTTTATACTCCAGTCCCCTTGCAATAAAGACTAACATTCCATTTAAACTTCTAAATGCTTGCTGTACGTGACTTTTTTGTGATCCGTTTATGAGTACACCCAAATCTGTCTGTACAACAGCATTCCGAAGTCTCTCTCCATTTAAATAAGATGCTGCTTTCCTATTTTTAGTGACAAAATGGGCAACTTTACATTTTCCCACATTATATTCCATCTAACAAATGTTTGCCCACTCACGTCACCTGACTATGTCCCTTCACTGACTCTTTCTGTCCTCCTCACAACTTGCTTTCATACCAATCTTTGCCATCAACACATTTGGTTACATACAGAGTCCCTTCATGCAAGTCAATCCTACAGATCATAAACTGTTGAGGCCCTAGCACTGATCCCAATGGCAATCCACAAGTTTCAGTTTGCCAATCTGAAAATGGACCATTTATTTCAATGTTCTACTTCCTGTTAGTATTAGCCAATCATCTAGCCATACGAATACATAAGCCTCAATATTATGACCTCCTATCTTGTGCAGTAACTTTTAACATTGCACCATATCGTATGTCTTTTTTGAAATCCAGATATATCACAGCTACTGACTTTCCTTTATCCACCCTAATTGTTACATCTTCGAAGGATGTAACCAAATTTGTCAACATGCACTCTTTTACAGAAGACCAGATTGACTCTGCCTGATTGCATTATGATTTTCTAAACAGTTGGTTCCTGATTTCTTAATAGCAGATTCCAATACCATTCGAACGACAGATATTAGGTTAACTGGCTTATAGTTTTCTGCTTTCTATTTTCCTCCTGTTTTAAAAAGGTCTTATATTTGTGTATTTGCAACATTCTGGACCCTTCCACAATCCAGGGAATTTTGGAAGATTACAAACATCGCAGCCATTATCTTTGCCACCCTAGACCATATAATGCAAGCTGTCTGGTCCTGGGGTGTTGTTTAGCTTCAGATGTATCAGTCTCCCTGAAGGGAAAATGATGGTTTTTAAGGTCTCCCTCCATTTTATCCCTTGACATTTTATAAGCAAAACCTCCTTTCACAGCTAGTGTTAAGGATATGGGATATATTGTTTGAGAGTTTGGTGCAGACAAATTTAATCTAGGTGTTCAAATGAGAATTAAGCAATTAGGAACGTAGAAATGTACCTGATCTGTCCTATATGTGACTCCACAGTAACACGGTTGCATCTGAAATGGCCTAGAAAATCATTGAGGTATACCTGACCTCCAAGAGGTCAAATAAAATAATGAAACTACTTGGATCACCCCAGGCAATGAAGATACTACAGCACAATAATATGGGTCCAGCGGGTGGTGTAAATGCAACATGATGTCTTAACTCTTACATTCAATGCTGGAAAAGCACAGCCAGTCAGGCAGTATCCGAGGAGCAGGTGAATCAATGTTTTGAGCATAAGCTTTCCATCAGACATCCTGCTCCTGCTCCTCAGACGCTGCCTGACGGGCTGTACTTTTCCAGCACCACATTCTTTGACTCTGATCTCCAGCATCTGCAGTGCTCACTTTCTCCCTCTTACATCCGATGTTCTGGCCAATGAAGGCAAACGTGCTAAACACCTTCTTCACCACCATGCCTACCTACAACTCCACTTTCTATGGAGAACTATGTATGTGCACCCCTAGCTATCTTTGTTTGTGAACACTTCCCTGGGTGCAACCATTAAGTGCATAAGCCCTGCTCTGATTTGCTTTCCCAAAATGCAGCACCTCACATTTATCTAAATTAAACTCCATCTGCCACTCCTCGGCCCATTGGCCCATCTGTTCAAGCACCCGTTGTATTCTGAGATAACCTTCTTTACTGTCCACTACACCTCCTATTTAGGTGTCATCTGCAAACTTTCTAACCAGACCTCCTATGTTCACATCTAAATCATTTATATAAATGACAAAAAGCAGAGGACCCAGCTTTGATCCTTATAGCACTCCACTGGTCACAGGCCTCCAGTCTGAAAAGCAACCCTCCACCACCACCCTCTGTCTCCTACCTTTGAGCCAATTTTGCATCCTTTAGGGTAGCTCCTTCTGGATCCTATGTGATCTAACCTTACTAATCTGTCTACCATGTGGCGAAGTCGATATGGACAACAACTACTTCTCTGGTCTCATCGATCTTCTTTGTCATGTCTTCAAAAAACTCAATCAAGTTAGTGACACATGATTTCCCATGCACAAAGCTATGTTGACTATCTCTAATCAGTACTTGCCTTTCTAAAATCATTCAAATCCTGTCCCTCAGAATGCCCTCTAACAACTTACTCAGCCCTGAAGTAAAGCTCACTGGTCTGTAGTTTCTTGGCTTTTCCTTTCCATCTTTCTTCAATAGTGGCACCTCATTAGCCATCCTCCAGTATTCTGGCTCCTCACCCCACAGCTATCAATGATGCAAGTATCTCAGCAAGAGGCCCAGCAATCTCCTCTTGAGTTGTTCCATAGCTTTTTGCAGTCTTTCTCCACTTAAACAATATTCAGCTCCTCTATTCTTCTCCACATGATATTCCAACTGCCAAATGTTTGCCCACTCACGTAACATGTTTATATCAACTGACAGGCTTTTAATGTGATCTGAGCCACTTGCCTTCCCATTATTTTTGTGTCATCTGCAAACTTGGTGATAGTATATTCACCTCTGTCCAATCCATTAGTTTATATATTGTAAATAATAATGGCTCCAGCACTGATCCCTGTGGCATACCACTAATTACAGCATGCCCCTGTTATCCCAACTCTCTGTCTCCTATTAGCTAGCCGCTCCTCTATACATGCTAATGCTCTACACCCAAAGCCAATGGATTCTTTTATTCAGTAATGTGGCGTGCAGTACCTTATTGAATCAGCAGTGTTTGATTTAGTATTCTGGTACTTTCATTATTTGGTATATTGAAACACCATGATTAAGCAACCCCAAAAACAAAAAGTTCTCTCCATCACCATCTCATTCATGAGCATCACTGATACCTTGCTTTGAGAACTCTATTAACCCATGTACGCTGGCAGTAATCCTACCATCTGTCAATGTGTGGGCGACTGTTCTTGATTAGTGATTCCAAACTATGAGGTGGTAACTGTTTCTAAATGCTCAGTGGCAGCCCTTGGGGCATGAGAAAGCTCTGAAAGAAATTAATCGAAGAACTATTGACGCCTGCCATCTTTATACTTTGGATGTTTCGTTATTCATGCTCACGGTGTGGGTGTTACTAACATCGGCAACATTTACTGACCATCACTAACTCCCCTTAGAAGGTTTACCTCTCATTGTTTGGTCATTTCTGAAACAGTAAGAGTCAAACACATTGGAGTGAGGTTGGAGGTACAGGTCAGTCTGACAGCTCAGGGATGACATGTTCATTCTCCAAAGAGCAGTGAAACATTCTTGTTTTAAAAGCAATCCAACAATTTTATGGTCACACTGACACATCGAGCTGAATCCTTCTAGTTTTTAGGTAAGTCTGAATTTTTAGCGAGGGTTCCACCTTGACGCCTCATGGTTTTCTTCATTAGGTATCTGACCAAATGTCGAAGTGTGTGTTGCTGGAAAAGCTCAGCTGGTCATGCATCATCTGAGGAGTAGGACAGTCAACATTTCGAGCATCAGCTCTTCACCAGGAATGAGGCCTGTGGGCCAATGGGGCTGAGACATAAAAGGGAGAGGGATGGGGCTGAGGGGAAGGTAACTTGAATGTGGTAGGGAGATGAAGGTGGGGTGAAGGTGATAGGTCAGAGAAGAGGGTGAAGCAGATAGGTGGGAAGGAAGGTGGACAGATAGGACAGGTCAAGAGGGCAGTTCTGAGTTGGAAGGTTGGATCTGAGAGAATGTCGGGGGGGAGGGGGACTGGGAAAACTGGTGCAATCCACATTGATCCCATGTGATTGGAGGCTTTCTTCTTCCAGGTGTCGAGAGGCTAGAGTTTGGCAGAGGAGGAGGCCCAGAAAATCCGTGTCCTTGGCAGAACGGGAGGGGGAGTTAAAGTGTTCAGCTACAGGGCAGTGGGGTTGTTTAGTGTGTGTGTCCCAGAGAGGTTCTCTGAAACATTCCGCAAGTTGGTGTCCTGTCTCCCTGATGTAGAGGGGACCACATTGAGAACAACGGACATAGTAGGTGACCTATGTGGAATTACAGGTAAATCTCTGTTGGATGTGGAAGGATCCTTTGGGGCCTTGGACGGAGGTGAGGTGTGGGTGCAGGATTTGCACTTTCTGTAGTGGCAGGGGAAGGTGCCGGGAGTGGAAGGTGGGTTGGTGGGGGTCATGGACCTGACAAGGGAGTTACAGAGGGAATGGTCTCTCTGGAACGCAGGAAGGGGGGGGCAGGAGGAATCTGTTTGTAGGTGTTGGAAATGGCGGAGGATCCCTTTTATCTTACCAAATGTGCCGTCACTAATTACCTGACTTACCCCATGGTGTTGTTCTTATCTGCTACTAATCCCGCCTCACCACATGACTTTCCCAGCGTGACTCGTCATTCGTTGACTATCAGCAGGAAGGCCAGAAGTTTAAAAGGCCTCTGTTCACCCAGATGATCACTGGTGTTCTGAAGCTGCTGTGTTTGATCACAGATTAATTGTAAACACTCAGAAAAACTGGAGGATGACACTGTGATTCTCTGACAGGGGCCTGTAGGTACAATTCCGGGGTGTGGAGTAAAGGAGAGGAGTCCTCTCTCCTGAAAACCTGCTGAGGACTCATGTTCCAGACTCTGCCAGCCTGGTCAGAGGATGCCACTTGGGTCAATGACATCGCCACAGGGCAGCAGTGCTGCAGGAAAATCAATGACCATCATAGAACATAGAACATAGAACATAGAGAAGTACAGCACAGAACAGGCCCTTAGGCCCACGATGTTGTGCCAAGATTTAATTCTGATGTAAAATATAGTAACTTAACCTATGCACCCCTCAACTCACTGCTATCCATGTACATGTCCAGCAGTCACTTAAATGTCCCTAATGACTTTGCTTCCACCACCACAGCTGGCAACGCATTCACAACTCTCTGCATAAAGAACCTACCTCTGACGTCTCCTTTGTACCTTCCTCCTAATATCTTCAAACTATGACTCCTCGTACCAGTCAATCCTGCCCTGGGGAAAGGTCTCTGGCTATTAACTCTATCTATTCCTCTCATTACTTTGTACACCTCGATCAGGTCTCCTCTCTTCTTCCTTCTCTCTAGAGAGAAAGGTCCAAGCTTATTCAACCTTTCTTCATAAGCCCTCCAGTCTAGGCAGCATCCTGGTAAACCCTCTCCAAAGCCTCTATATCTTTCATATGGTAGGGTGACCAGAACTGGACACAATATTCCAAGTGTGGTCTCACCAGGGACTTGTAGAAGTGCAGCAAAACCTCGCGGCTCTTAAACTCAATTCCCCTGTTAATGAAAGCCAAAACATCATATGCTTTCTTAACAACCCTATCCGATTGGGTGACAACTTTGAGGGACCTATGTGCCTGCACACCCAGATACCTCTGTTCCTCCACTCTGCCAAGAAGCCTGTCTTTACTCCTATATTCAGCATTCGAGTCCGACCTTCCAAAATGCATCACTTCACATTTATCCAGGTTGAACTCCATCTGCCATTTCTCAGCCCAGCTCTGCATCCTGTCTTTATCACGCTGCAGCCTGCAGTAGCCCTCGATACTATCGACGACACCTCCAACCTTTGTGTCATCTGCAAATTTACTAACCTACCCCTCAACCTCCTCATCCAAGTCATTTATTAAAAACTACAAAGAGCAGAGGCCCAAGAACAGATCCCTGCAGGACCCCACTCAACACTGACTTCCAGGTAGAATATTTTCCATCAACAATCACTCTCTGCCTTCTGTCAGCCAGCCAATTCTGAATCCAGATAGTCAAATCTCCCTGTATACCATACTTCCTGACTTTTTGAATGAGCCTACTATGGGGAACCTTATCAAATGCCTTGCTGAAGTCCATATTCACCACATCCACTGCTTTACTGCCATCGACCTGTCTTGACCTCCTCAAAGAACTCAATAAGATTTGTAAGGCATGATCTGCTCCTCACAAAGCTATGCTGACTGCCTTTAATCACACTATACTTTCAAAAATAGTCATAAATCCTATCCCTCAGAATTCTTTCCACAACTTTGCTGACTATAGACGTAAGATTGACAGGTCTGTAATTGCCAGGGATTTCCCTATTACCCTTTCTTGAAAAGTGGAACAACATTTGCCTCCCTCCAATCCTCCGGTATGACTCCCGTGGAGAGTGAGGAGGCAAAGATCCTCACCAGTGGCTTAGCAACCTCCTTTCTCACTTCCCGGAGCACCCTGGGATAAATCTGGTCTGGGCCTGGGGACTTAACAATTTTAATGTTTTCCAAAATTTCTAGCACATCAACCTCATCAATCTTGATCTGTTCAAGCCTGTACCCCAGCTCCTCAATGTTTTCATTTACAACAAATTCCCTTTCCTTGGTGAAAACTGAATCAAAAAACTCATTTAGAGCTTCCCCTATCCACTCAGACTCCACGCACAAGTTCCCTCCGCTATCCCTGATCGGCCCTACCTTCTCCCTGATCATTCTCTTATTCCTCTCATGAGTAAAATGCCTTTGGGTTCTCCCTAATCCTATTTGCCAAGCCTTTTTCGTGCCCCCTCCTGGCTCTCCTCAGCCCATTTCTGAGCTCCTTTCTAGCAAGCCTGTAATCCTCTAAAGCTGTGCTAGATCCTTGCTTCCTCCACCTTACGTAAGTTGCCTTCTTCCTTTTGATGAGAAGTTCCTCTGTTCTCGTTATCCAAGGTTCCTTAACCTTGCCCCTTCTTACCTGTCTCAGAGGAATAAATTCATGCATCACTCGCAATAACTGCTCCTTAAACAGTTTCCACATGTCTGCTGTGCCCTTTCTGTGGAACAATTGCTCCCAGTCTGTACTTCCCAACTCCTGTCTGATAGTGTCATAATTTCCTTTTCACCAATTAAAAGTCTTCCTTCAGTAACTGCTCCTTTCACTCTCCAAGGTTATTATGCTAAATGTGAGGCAGTTGTGATCACTGTCACCAAAGTGCTCTCCCACCATGAGATATGACACCTGTCCTGGCTCGTTGCCGAACACCAAATCCAAAATAGCCTCTCCCCTCATCAGTCCGTCTACATACTGAGTAAGGAAACCCTCCTGAAAACACCTGACAAAAACGGCTCTATCCAAACCATCTGCACTTCCAAGGTTCCAGTCGATATTGGGAAAGTTGAAATCACCCATAACAAGAACCCTGCTACTTTTGCATTTTTCCCGAATCTGCCTGCATATGAGTTCTTCAATCTCTCTACTGCTATTAGGGGGCCTGTAGAAAACCCCCAATGAGATGGCTGTTCCCTTGCTGTCCCTAACTTCCACCCATACTGACTCAGTAGGCAAACCTTCCTAGACAACCTTCGTTTCTGTAGCTGTGATGCACTCTCTGATTAGAATGCTACACCCCCTCCTCTTTTTCCATCCTTCCTGTTCTTTTTATACATTCTAAACCCTGGAGCGTCAAGCAACCATTCCTGTCCCTATGAAACCCACATCTCTGTAATGGCCACAACATTGTAGCCCCAAGTACTGATCACTGCTGTACCAGGTAAATGCCACACTTTTCTCTCTGCCACTTCCCATTCACTCAATCTCTGCTCCAGCCCCACAGCCCACGCAGGCTCATGCTCTGCCACTCTCGTTACTGCCAGCAACACTTTCCCTGACTCACTCTCCCCCATTCCAACCTCCCTCTAGCCCTCAGCCCTGCCTCACTACCACCCTGAGACATCTCATTACCCTTCACCTACCTGCATCAACTCTAAGAGCTGTGCCACCCACAGGCATAATACTCAATCCCTTCCCTTCTCATTATGGGAAAAGGTAGCCCATAACAGGGCACAGACAGTGGGTGGTGAGGTGCCTGACCTTAGACTCAGTGTCTTACTCACCCTCTGTCTGTAATCTGCACATGTCCAACAGCCGTCCACTTCAGACCTCTGTCCCCAACTTTAATCACTCTACCTTCATTGAACTTTATTTTCAATGTCCAAAAGTGCTCTTACACACAACTGAATGTTTCTTCATTATTACTGAATGACCCGTGGTACATTTTAGATTAGATTAGATTCCCCACAGTGTGGAAACAGGCCCTTCAGCCCACCAAGCCCACACCAACCCTCCGAAGAGTAACTCACCCACACCCATTCCCTTACCCTATATTTCCCTCTGACTAACCTAACACTATGGGCAATTGAGCATTAGGCCAATTCACCTGACCTGCACATCTTTGGACTGTGGGAGGAAACCGGAGCACCCGGGAGAAACCCTCCCACACAGACATGGGGAGAATGTGCAAACTCCACACAGACAATTGCCCGAGGCAGGAATTGAACCCGGGTCCCTGATGCTGTGAGGTTACAGTGCTAACCACTGAACCACCATGCCACCCCTAATTTCACCCATTATCCACCACCACTGAGTCAACCGTGTTCCCAATTCGTCAAAGTACATATAATAAAGAGCAAAGGCAATGCTGAACTCTGACAGTGAGGGAGAACTGGTGGGGGGAGGGGCGAGGCTGAATGGAAATGGAGTTGGACGGGGAGGTAAAGCACTCTGGCCCCTGGGGTGCCAATCTTTCCCTATAACCACTGAGAGTAACAGTGGACACCCACTTCATTCCAGTAAAGGTGAACCATGTGTTCTCAGATGGGAATGATTACCATCTCACTGAGCTTTGTGGACTCGTAAACAGCCAATATTGGTCCATAAAGATTTCTGAAACAAAGTGAAAAAATGCTAACGACATACCACTGCTGAGGTAAAATGTAATTTGTTGTCTTTCAAGTCACTCCTTCCTTACAGCTGTGACTCAGTGCTAACATCAAGTCATACAGCATGGACACAGACCCTTTGGTACAACCAATCCGTGCCAAACATAATCCCAAACTACACTAGTCCCATCTGCCTGCTCCTGGCCCTTATCCCTGTGAATCTTTCCTATCCCTGAATTTATCCAAATGTCTTAAACATTGTAACTGTACGTGCAGCCACCACTTTCTCTGGCAGTTCATTCCAAACACGAACCACCCTCTGTGTAAAAAACGTTGCCCCTCATGACCTTTTTAAATCTTTCTCATCTCACCTTAAAAATATGACCCCCTTAGTTTGGAACTCTTCCAGCCTGGGGAAAAATCCTTTGTCAATCTCTTTATCTACGCCCCTCATGATTTTATAAACCTCAGTAAGATCACTCCTCAACCTCTGATGCTCCAGTGAAAGAAATCCTCGTCTTTCCATTCCCAGCAACATCCTGGTAAACCCCTTTCTGTGGTGAGAGTGGTGGCTTGATGAATTCCTTATTGCTTCAGCCCCTCATTTTACCTCAATTTGGTGGAAAACACACACTATTCTTTCTCTGTTCTCTTGACCTTGGATGTGATGCTCTTCAAAATTCTTAATTCACCACAGAAAATCTGCTAACCTCTCTCTTAATAATCCATGATTCATATCTATTCGGTAACAATGTGCTTCTAGCCTTAACAACGGAGTAGGAATTAAAGGTAGAGCATTTTGAAGGTCTTAATGCTAACTCAGCAAAAGGAGTACTTAATTATCATTTTACTGTCACCTCCAGTTCCACTCACTGAGCTCAATCTGATAAGTGTGGTACTCAGACAAGTTCAACAGAATTGAAGGAGGCAATGAATTGACAATTAAAAGAATTATGATGGTGATCAGGGGAGTGCAGCTTAATCATTCACCATCTGAACAGGAATCATAAATTACAGAGCACTGTAGCTTGTATTTGCATTTCTCTGGTTAGACTCACTTGGCACAGTTTGTAGTTAAAGATTTTTGTTTCACTTGATTTTGTTTATTCATCTTCTACTGCTTTTTTAAAACATATTTCTTTTACACTTATTACTCACGTACATTTGCTCTGTCTGTTGTTACAGTCATTTGTACCACTGCAATGGTTTATTAGAGAGGAGTTATCATGGATCAGGTGAATCATCATCACACTGCTTACAATGGAACTGAATTCTCACTGTCATTTTGCTGATAAAATTAAAATTAAGAGCATTCAGCAAGAATGTGAAAAAAAGTCCATCCACTTAAAGCCTCGTGTTGAAACTCCTGAGATCAGTCAAACTTCAGAACCAAAGTTAAGATTAATTAATAGCACATGATTATTGCCTATTCAGTTTGTATGCAGATGGTATTATATGTCTCTGGAGCAGTTGGAACTTAAACCTTGGCCACCTGGCTCAGAGGTAGGGACACTACAACTGCCACCACTGCAACGTAAGAGTCTATTAACTGCACATATTAAGGACAAGTTAATTAGCAGCACCCGACAAAGGATTAATGAACTATTTATTGAAAATGTCATATCTTACAGAAGTCTAATGGGTGGCATGGTGGCTCAGTGGTTAGCACTGCTGTCTCACAGTGCCAGGGATCCAAGTTTGAGTCCAGCCTTGGGCGACTGTCTGTGTGGAGTTTGCACATTCTCCCCGTGTCTGCATGAGTTTCCTCCGGGTGCTCTGGTTTCCTCCCACAATCCAAAGATGTGCAGGTTAGGTGAATTGGTCATGTTAAATTGCCCATAGTGTTAGGTGCATTAGTCAGGGTAAATATAGGGTAGGGAAATGGGTCTGGGTTGGTTACTCTTCGAAGGGTCAGTATGGACTTGTTGGGCCAAATGGCCTGTTTCCACACTATAGGGAATCTATTCTAATCTAAAAGAGATACTGGACTACTCCAGCAAACAAAAACAAAATAAATGAAAGTGTTCCAGTTTTATATGAGGTCGATTAATAGCAAAATAAAAGATTAAAGAACAAAGGAAACTTCTCTGTTCTCTATGACACAAGACCAGATCAAATCTTTCTTTCATATGGTCTTCTCAGTCACATGATAGATCTTTTGTTAACATTGTATGTATGTTATTAACATATCTGTATAAATGGTCTAACATTGTGAAAGGATATACACAAAGGCTGCACAATTAGAATGCCTAATACACAGCGCAATCTTAAAACCTGTGGTCAAATACAGAGTAAAACCTGTATTTCTAGGAAGCTCCCAACTCCTGTGGTCTGGTGGTCGGTGGTGATGGTAGCAGTTATACCTTGATTTAAAGGTGTGGTATGGGCAGGGCTGTGTATTTCGGCCATGAGTCTTCAAGTAACTCACCAGACTGATTCTCACCCCACAGATGTTTCAGCACATGTGATTGTGTCCCATAAGTTAGCGGATCCATAAATTTGGCTTTTCGGCTTGCACTTCCCTTCTGTGCTACTGCATTCCCATTATTAAGGCATCTGCAAGCCAAGCATGTTGCAGTTTGATTGACAGGTTGTCATCATTTTGAATGATTGATCGCAAGCTCCTCCTGATTATTAATGTCAAAGCTGCCAAGGAGAGCCTTAGAGTGTGTTTGAAGGATATAAGTTTTTGGCGTCTCCTGAACAGCGTTACCTTAAATTTGTTTACAACCTGCTCGGGCCTCCGAATTCCGTGCGTGGTAATGAATTCCAGAATCGGAAGTCACTGCCACATTCGGAATGCCAATGCTGATCGTCATGTGCAGAACACAGCAGTGGCTATGTGCATGTACAGCAATGTAGCTTAGAAGGATCATTGGTCATGGAATGCTGGGTGTTGAGAAAACAGGACTTGGCAATGAAGATGTTATTTAGTTACTGAATACAGTTATCCAGTCCATTATAATTGATCTTGCAGGCATTTTACCTATGTGCTCACTTCAAGAAGGACACTAACACTTGTTCTACAATCTTACCAAAGAATCTGGAGGATGTGACAGAGACACTGATGATGGAATTTCTCTTGTGTCTTACACAGGTCTGACTGCAGTACAGGAGCATGGTGCCAACACACCCCTGTGAACTAGGAATGCTGTTTACTTGCAGAGGGCTTTGTTATCAAACAATCACTGCTGTAGTATGTAGAAGGTGGTTTGGTGTTGGATCACCTTGTCAATGATGGCCTTTGGAGAGCTGGAGGGGTTTACGTATGAGCTGTGCTAAATGGATTTTCCAGAGTCTCTCCATCAACAAATATGGGAGGTGGAATTTGTGGCTGATGGAGATTAGGTTGATATATGTGTATGATTTTGGCATTTTTCAAGGACCGCCCAAATTGGATGCAGAATTGAAGAAATTGTGAGTGTAAATCTGATGTAGAGTAAGAATGACAGTGTGATTGCTCACAGGCTGTTATTAATTGGTGGTGAGCATCATCTTAGCATAAAAGTAACTAAGGTTAAAGAGTTTTCCATCTCAGTGGTAATTCATACCCACATCAAAGGCCATTCAATCTTGAATAAGATAAATAGTCACTGTCAGGTAAATTGTAAACGGTATGGAGGCTATGACTTGCCTTGTTTGTCAAGGCAATGTGAAAGGTTTGGAACAGGGTGGCTTAAGATGGTGTCTACAGCATTTTCTTTTGTCTGGGGTATTAATATTCCAAGCTTGAGTCACACGTACATAACAATTGCCATTCAATGAGTAAATTGATGGGGATTCAATTGTTGCAATGAATGGCTCTAGATTTTCATCTCCAGTACTTTGTCAATCTAATGGCTGACCCTAACCCTAAGTGGCTCTGGAGGGTGCAGCAGTTCCTTGTGAGTTGATCCTGTGCCAAACCAGTTTTTTTGTTTTAACATTTGGGGGATGTTGGCTTTGCTGATTGGCCCAATGTTAATTGTCCATTTCCAATAGCCTTTAGGAAGGTGGCACTGAGCTGCCTTTCTAAACTACTGACATCCTCAGGGTGTACGTTCACCCTAAATCCTGTTCAGGAGGGCAGAGACGGTGAGTGAATGGAGCTATATTTCCCAGTCTGGATGGTGACATAAATCCCTAGCACTTCATAATCTTTCTGCATAAATCACACCCCTAACACGCTCTCACTACCCTCAGTGTTTGAAAAATCTCCGATATTTCTTAGTGAACAGAATTGGATTCTCATGATATAGACAGAGGAAAATGCTACATTTTTTGAACGCACCTTTCTTTGATTTATCTTCCAACATTGTGGTTATAGAGTCTTGCACTCTATTGGCTGCTGCATGTGAGTTGAGCATATTGAGTATTAACTTTACCAAGACTGAAAAATCACTTCCAAATGCAGCTGTAGCTATTTTCATTCCTGGAGAATATGTCTCCCCATCTTTCATTCTGTCTGTAGAATGCTTCACGTTTGTCAGTACTGATCGCCAGCTTCTTTTATCTGGCCCTTATTATGCCTTTTGTTTCATTTGCTTTATGATTTTTTTCACCACCCTCTTCAATTCTGCTGCTTCTCTTCGTTTGATCTTTCTACATATTTGTCTAGCTTACCTTAAGTTTCTGAATCCAGGGCTCCTTGACAGAAATCATTAAACAGCCATGGCCTTAGCATCGACCTCTGGGCTCTTCAGGAACTCCTTACGTGGATCCAAACCTCTGCCAAAGTCAGTGCTTCAGGAGACGACGGGCTTAAATCGCAGGATATTATGAGAAGGTGCAAAACAGTTCAACTGCATTTGCTGAAGGGGAAACATGAGGGTGAATGACAGAATGGCCATAACTAACCCTGAAACCCTAATCACAAATGGTAGTGTGCATGTTAGAAATCTTAAGAGAATTTTGAGGATGTAATGGCTTTAGTTTAAAGCACCGCATCGTTAGTGAATGGACAAGCCACTTCTCACCGACTGACTCTCTTTACATTGAGTTCAATGGGCAAGGAAAATCAGCTGGAATTTCAAGCAGCCTCTCAACTTGCTGTTCGCCAAAATCAATTTAACTCCTTGATCATCAAATGAAACGAAGGTTAAAGGGCCCACGGGACGCTAGACCGCAGTGTATGACGGCCTCCTCAGTCTGTTTACGGCGAGGCAGAATTACGTATCGAGCTAAGAATGAATTCCCCAGCGTGAAACAACAAATCCAGCTTAAAACTCCAGCTCCTCAAATAAAGCAATTGGAAGATTGTAGCACTCCAACATAAACGTGTTTGCACCATTGTGCCAGCACTGAAATTAACTTTCGCCTGTGTACTGTAGCTATCATGGAAAATCTGTCACAAAGTTATTGAGTTTTCTTCCTGATTAAAAGCTTTTATCGATTTTGAAGTAACACAGTAGGCACAGTGAAGTGAAACATAGGCTGACAATACAGGGTGAATTAAATACATTAAATAAAAAACACTCGAAAGGAGACTTCAGCGGAATGCACAATGTTTTGTGTGGGCGGGGAAGCTGTGCTAACTGAGCTGTACACTATATTCATTGTGCAGATTTCTTAGGGAAGGGAAAGTGAGACAAATACTGACATGTGACAGATTGTTGGTGGCCTATTTCAGTTGTTGCATGCCTTCACCTGAAATACTTCTTCCACTAGCAATTCCTCACTCTGCAAAAACCCAAGTAGATACCCTCAACTTGCGGGAAAGAGATGTTCCATGTCCAGAACTCAGGAGAGGACAACTTGGTCATGTTTCAAACATAGATTCATGGTCACACAATTCCACAAGTAAAAACCTGCTGCTTCTTCACTGTGTAATATTTGTCTGGTTTCCCCATCTTTTTTGTAGGAATCTTTAAAATAGAAAGGACAGTAGAGGAGAAGAAGACAATTTTGTGTGATGATATTGAGTAATCATGACAGTTAGAATAGAATGTAGATGCTTTCATCTTGGTCTGTCAGTTCATTGTATTGGGTCAATATAGTTCTTTAATTGCTGTGGTATACTTGCCTTGGCATGAGAGTGCTAACAGATTTCTGCCATCACATTGTGACAAAGCCCAGGAGGAGGTGCACACTGTGATCATTTGTTCCTTGTTTATACCCTTTCCATGTATTTAAGCAGCAGCAGATTAATGGAACTACATTTTAAAACTTAATTACATGACCTTGTGGGATCAGCATTAATTAAACTTGCAAATGAAGTTAATTGGAGATGTTCCCAGATGAAAGGCAATTTTGAAGAGTGTGACTGCAAAACTGAGACAGTGTGAAATTGTCAGCGCGTCTCTATAAGAAGGAAGGAAAATGATGCCGACTTGGGGCACAATACAAGAGAGGAGGCAGAGTGTTCCTCAGCAAAAGTTCAAATGGCTAGTGAGGTATATTTACGATATTAGCACCCAAGAGTTTTATGACATTGCCCATCTTCGAACATAACTGGACTGTTGACGAGTTTCCATTATAAATGTACACTGATATCACACATAAATGGGTAGACTCAAGTTCATATCTCACCCAAGTTTTATTTTGTTTGAAGATACAAGTTAGAGCACCAAGTTTTGATCTGCTCCAGTCAGTTAAGGATTTACCCCACTGTCAGATTCTGAGTGTATGGAGAATATCAACAGTGTGCACCACTAACACAATGCATGAAGTAAGATGTTAACTCTATCTTTATCCTAAGAATAGTGATGGCTTCCATTGAATTCTATGCACCGCGTTTTGAATCTGTGTCAGCGATATTTTTTAATCCTTGATCCACCTGTGGATTTGTGCTGAAATGTGTAGACCTTCTTCATTCAACTTGTTGACTGTTTTGGACTCTTGCACACATGCTCAGTGACTGCATTATTGGTGAAAGCAAAATGTTCACTTCCTTAGCTGTGGTGTTTATGGATTATTCCTGAGTCAGTATGCTGTCTGTTACAGTTACTGTGGATTCCTCCCAGGAAGGTAACAAAACATCAACTATTCTGCTAGAACTTGCCTCTTCTGATTCACCGCAGTATCTAAGATCTGAGTTGAATCTGCCATGGCTCTTTGTTCACCATACTGTGTTGCACTACAAGTTACAAATCGATGAATTGGCTCATCTGGGGTACACTTCACTGGTGATCTTATTGCTTGTTATTTCTTCACAAGCATTGCTGCCTCTACATTGCTGATAGCAGTGCAAGACCTTTGTACAAATCCAGTATGGTCAAAGGCTCCCATTTCATTGACACTGTGAAACAAATTTGCTGTGCCAAAATTATGAACCTCAATGAATTCTCTCTTTTGTTTAGGACCCACCATCATTCTAGGGAGCCCTATGAAATCTTTTAATGGTTATCCTTACATCATAAGAACATAAGAACTAGGAGCAGGAGTAGGCCCTCTGGCCCTTTGAGCCTGCTCTACCATTCGGAAGGATCATGGCTGATCTTTTCATGGCCTCAGCTCCAGTTCCCTGCCCACTCACCATAACCCCTAACTCCTTTACTGTTCAAAAATCCATCTTTGCCTTAAAAACATCCAACGAGGTAGCCTCAACTGCTTCCCTGGGCAGGGAATTCCACAGACTCACAACCCCCTGGGTGAAGAAGTTCCTCCTCAGCTCAGTCCTGAATCTGCTCCCCTTTATTTTGAGGCGATGTTCCCGAGTTTTATCCACGATGTTCACCCACCAATGGAAACAATAATTTATTCCTTGAACAGCTGTTCTTTGGATCTCAATAATTTGACTTCTTCTGCCATTTCCGGAAGTTTGAGGTCAAGACACGCCTACCCAAAGTGGGAATTATTGATTGTAAAGTCTGTACAGGTTTCCTACCATTTTCCAGTTGCTGGTTTGGAAAGTTGCTTGTTGTTCCTCCATCGAAGCCTAGGGGATTGTGATTCTCCATAACCCACTCCACCTCCTCCTTGTAACCCATGCACTCCTGTTGTTTCTCTACTTTAAAAGTTGTGTTGGTCTTGCCATAATCATTGTCCCCAATTGCCTCCAATCCCCAGAATTGACTTCCCCAACTTCTCTATCACTGATACCGACCTTGGCTGTCAATGAAGAGGTCTCCTGGAATGACCGTGGCCTACTCCCATGCCCAACTTGGAAGGCCAGCCCTGATGGAGGAGTGACCCCTCCTGATTGATCACTGTGTAGTTTCCTGTCTGACTTACCGCTAATCCCAGGACTGGTTACATCGGGGCTGTAGGACAGACCAAGGCCCTCATCTGGAACCCTAACCTGACCCTGAGTGTCCCAAGAAACTGACTGACCATCCCCAAGGCTCTTGGCTGAGACCACATGCTGCCCTTGATTGACTGTAACTTGACCCCTTGACTGATGACAGCCCTCCTCGACCTGACCTCGAACTACCCCCTTTAGACTTTGAGACATGGCCATTTGACTTATGGACATGCTGTGCATTTATACAAGAGCATGTGGTGTACGTGTGACATTGATATAGCCTGGAGCTGTGCAGGGAATTGTCCATCCTCCCCCCCAACCCCCCCACCCCCCAGTGACTGATCGTTGCTGACAACCATGTCGAGCTGCCTGGTCTTGTGTAATGTTCTGTTTACATCCAGTGACTGCAGATAGACAGCATTCATTATTAATGAGGAATTCAGGTAAAACGGCCAAGTTCAATAACATCACTGAACATAATCTGGAACAGAGTACTGTCGATATCCGAAATTGTGCAGTCTCTTTATTGATTGGAATGAATGCATACACATCATCCAGAAACAGGTGAGTTATCTTTTTTTTAAAAAAAAAGACACTCTGCTTGTTTTATTTGAAATTGTGACTAATTTGCATGAGCAATTCAGCTCCGACGTCAGGCTGTACAGGGTTTGCTTTATAAACGCTGCCTCAGTAAATGAACTGGTTGGAATGATTTGATATTGTTGCTTTGCAAGTGGTTCACGGTAAATAAAATTTTAACTCAGTTTCCCCAGGGATAGGGTTCATCTGCTTCCCTTCAGGAGCTTCCTGTTCCTGGCTACATGTAATGGGTACCTCATCGATCCTGATGAAAATCTACACAGCCACGCCGTGGAATTCAATATCCCAGAAAGGACGGAAGATCCCAATACTTGAATAACCCGTGCCCATTGCTTCTGATGCAGGCAGCATGCCAACTTGGAGCTGGTGACGTTGTACCAAGACAAGAATGAGTGAACTGCCCTGATAGAGAGCTGCCTGTATCTACAGGAGACCCAGCATGTGAGGAGCTAGCACCAGTGAAACCAGAAGATGCTCTGCAGGTCTGGCAGCATCTATAGAGAATGATGAAGGTAGGGCTGCAGTCAGACTTGTTAAGAATGTTTTGTGTTGATTTCAGAATCCCAGCATCAGCAGCATTTAGCTATTGTACCTGTTAAAGAAGACATGCCCTTCTTAAAGCCGGGTTGTATCACGTTAAGGGAGAAGGGCATTATGGCTGTAACGTGTGCTTAAAATCAAGTTGGATCTGGTTCTGAAGAAGACGCTATCAATGTTGAACCTAAGAAAGTGTTGCTTCCAAGATGTTACAAAGCTACGCTGATGGACTCAGCTGAGGAGATGCATGAGAAATGAATTGTGCCCCTCTTTGTAACAGACTGGGAGCTCCACCTGGCAAACTCACAGAAGGCAATGGGATTTAGGAGTAGCATTCGATGCCTGGAATCAGGCCAAAGGGGCTGTATACAGTGTGACAAACGTCTACTGAGTGGTCAGGATCTCATCGCTCAAATTCCGACAATCAGGATTCATAGCTTCTCCTCAGCTTCACTCATTGAGGCCTGCTCCATGCCTCTGCACAAGATCTCACAACTTTCACACACACCCAATTATTCAGTTACAACAACCAGAGTAGCCCCGCTCACTGGCTCCATTCGCTTTTGTCAGACAAGGTCAGAGACAATGGGATGTAGCAGTTACTGAGTGGGTCAGACCTGGCTGCATGGCCTTATGCCCCAAGGGAGGGGATGGAGCTTGACATCGATGAAGCAGCCATTTCTGACATGTTCAAGTAGCAATGCTGTAATTATTGATGATGACAGCATCCTTCGACTGAATCCTCCTTCTTATACCTCAGTTCTCCTTCACCCCACAATCTCTTCTGCTTTTGGGGAGCTGCAGAAGGTGGAAGCATAGACCTCTTCCTTTACCTCTTCTCCCCTCACTGGAATAGCTTCTCCCCAGGGACTTGCCCAGCTCTGGCTTGGGATCACTGCATCACCCTCAGACTCTACTGTAAAATGGTGCTATTTCTGGGTTTCACTTTGGGCTCTTGACAATGGTTTGCCTTCAGGTCCATGGGCAGGTTCACCACTTGCTACCATGTAAGAAGCTGGGCTGCACACTCCACTTTCACAGCACATCTGACTGTAGCTGCCTTCACCATTCTCCTCGCAGATGCTAGCAGACCCCGATCAGCATTATCTAGTACCTTCTGCTTTAAGGTTTGTTTTAACTGGTGCATGTTTCTCACCTCCTGCAGCTGCCTGACAGTGTGGTTTACACTGGCTGCTCTCTCTCCCATCCTGGTTCAATGTCACTAGCTGCAAGTTGAACTTCAACAATTTTATTGATGCAAATATTGACAAGGAATGGTGAGAGAGTTCATGCTCTTGTAGCCTTACAGAGACATGCTCCAATTCTACGTGATCTGACATCCCTACAACATAGTTCTTTCTGCTCACTCTCAGTAGCCATACTTGGAGTAAGGATATAACTAACCCTCGCTCTACAATCGGTTGCTTGCACTGATGTCCTCACATAAAGGAGCATCAAGGTGACAGAAAAACCCGGATGGAGGGGAAGTCTCTCTGCAGGACTCTTTTTGGATGCTGCTGTGCCCTTTCATCCCTGTGGCTCCATCGTAGAGGAGAATGGCCATTTAGTAGGAGTGTCCCTCAAATGAACTCACTCCTTCCTCCCTTGATGGTGGAATAGGCCACCCAATGGTATGAAAATACTGGTGCCATTGTACAGTTGTCCCTAAGTGCTTCCACGTCTCTGTGCAAAGGACTGTTTAATCTGAACCAAGCCGAGGCCAGGAAGGTTCCCCGTATGTGTGACTGCAGTACGGAACGTTCCAGGCTTGTTCTTCCCGATATTCCCTTAGCCTCTAAACCCTTCTCCACAGGGCCAAGATCATTCAGCACAGCAACTCTGTTTTCCTCTCTCACCAAATGCTGCCAGACATCCAGTGTTTCCAGCTGGGTTGGTGTTTATATCATATTTGTGACTCCCCACCCCCCTGGCCTTGGCAGACCCATTGTCCCTATCACAGCACGAGCTGAGCTCCTGATCCCATATCCTCTCCACTGTTTCCCTCCAGTTTTCTCGGCCATACTAACTGTCTAACATGTGCACTGGGTCACAGCCGCCAGATTTAAGATTCAGCTGCTTGACATTAAAATCTCTCTGTAGACTTATACAGCTCAATGTTTATAACTTATCCATCTCTAAATCTCTCCCTTTTTCATTTTAAACTCCTGGTCCTTCTGACATGGCCCCCTATAATGGTTGGAACAGGGGTCTGGTGGATATGTTTAATATGAGATCCCTGATTGGGGCTGTTAACCTGGGTCAGTCAGGGAGTCCTGGCTGACAGATATAAACAGGAATCTCCTCACTCTGGGGACTGGCTCTGAGCTGGCTTCTCAGAGTCGATGTACTGTGCATGTTTTAATAAAGGGTGACTTGGTGATGGCATACTGGCCTCCATAGAGTTTTTTAAGCCTCCTGTGTATCACTGTGACCCTGCAACACTGACTCTCTGTTCCAGTCAACCACCTCAGTCCCTCCTCAATCGCAATATCTCCCTCTCCTTTCAAGCACCTCTTTGACCATACTCTCGGTCTCTTTCTTTGACCCAACATTTTGCTATGTAACTTCCTGGAGTCCTTTATATTCAAAAAGTGATATCAGTTCAAGTTATTTTTGGGACTGTTTCTCGTGGTAGAAAAATAAACCACTCTGCCTGCCCACTGCTTTTTTTTACAGAAACCATGTTTGTTCTTGGTGAAACGCAGCATACCCATAATACCTCAACCTGACCACAACCAGCTCAGGAGCTAAACGACAAAACAAGACATGATCTAAACAGCTTGCAAACTGAAGGAATACACTCCTTAGATGATGTGATAACAGAGTTCCTACCTCACAATAGCATCACCACTCCTGCAGCGCCCAGGGCCTCCTCGGTTCCCTCAGGTACTGAAGCCCCACAAAGCCTACCAAGGCTGAGTGACACCCAGATACCTGATGAGAATGCACACCACCCTGCAGACTCACTGAAACCAGGAAACTGGATATTAGCACCTGCTTTAGCAGAGAAACGGAACCTCCTGTTTCAATTATTATCTAATTGCTACAACCAGACAGCCAATTGTTTTCCCTAGTTCATACTGTCTTGCAATTAACACTACACGACTGTAACACTACTGTAAGACATTACAAACTGTCTGTGTCTGCAGCTCAGGGAAGAGAATCCTTGACTTCACTGTGCAGATTCTATACCAGTCCTGTCAATTTCTCTTCCCGCCACATCATGAGGAATAAGCCTGTGTTTGTCAATTTCACAAGCTCTGTGTGTGGCCTCTAGTTGCAGAAGGACAATTCTCAGACAGTTTCAAAACGCTGATTTGGAATTTTGGAATTATGAGCAAGTGGCGAGCACATTAATTTCCTTGTTAACATCTCAATCATGAAAAAGGGAAAGAGAGTGGGAAACTGAGGGAGAGTTAAACACTGGAATGTCCATTGTGACTGCAATGAGTGGGAATTCCTCTGCATAGAATAAGGACAGCATTTATGAGACCCTGCAAAATGAATACGAAAGATGAACCAGTACTTTTTAATTTTGTAAGCAAAATTAACATTGATATCCCCATATTAATCAAGAAAGTTTTGTTTCATTTTCAAACTTTCTGTTATTAGGAAAGCTTCCTTCAGTCTGCCGTGTACATTTTGAATTTGAATGCCTTGGTTTCTTTAATGGCTCAAGAAATGTAGGCCTTTGGAAAACCTAGGGTTTCAAATTCGGCTAGGAAATCACGTAATGCACAAAGGTAAGTTATTAAAACATGTCTTAAAGCAATAAGTCACAACACAGGAATGAAATATAAGATTTGGCATGTTTAGTAGGGAGTAGTAAAACAATACTTTCCAATGAATCCCCTCGGAACTGTGGCATTTTACAATTTTAATACGACATGAATCTTCTTTTGCTTGCACAAAATCAAATACTTTTCACAGTCCAGATTCTGGGAATGCGACTGTTACAAGGGAATCAACTTCTATTTTATGTCTGACTGTAGCAAAAGGGCAGTTAAGATGTATCTTTTCCAATGAAAGGGTGTGAACATTGATACAGATGTAATCTTTCTACATGAATCCATTTTGAATTAAACACTCACATAAAAGCAAAATGTTGGAAGTCTGAAACAAATGTCGAGAATGCTGGAAAAATGCAAAATGGAAGCTAAACCTTATCTCTGATTCTCTGTCCCCAGTCTTGCTGAGTTTCTCCAGCATACTCTGTGCTTGTTTGAGTTAAACAGTTAACCAAAAGGAATGCAGAGAAGAACATAGTATAAATGAGACATTGAGTTGTTGCTGCCCTGGGTTCATCAGCAAATAGATGATAACGTTCTTTCTCAGTCAAAGGGACAGACACATTGCTGGATAACACAATACTATGTCAGTCTCAATTCTGGATTAGTGGTGCTGGAAGAGCACAGCAGTTCAGGCAGCATCGAAAGAGCTTCGAAATCGACGTTTCGGGCAAAAGCCCTTCATCAGGATGAAGGGCTCCTGATGAAGGGCTTTTGCCCGAAACGTCGATTTCGAAGCTCCTTGGATGCTGCCTGAACTGCTGTGCTCTTCCAGCGCCACTAATCCAGAATCTGGTTTCCAGCATCTGCAGTCATTGTTTTTACCGCTATGTCAGCCTCAAGTCTGGCCAAAAAGAAACAGCTGCCATTCAAGGGTTCCTACCCCAGTCAGTCAGGGTGTGGGATAACTACTGAACAAAGGAGCAGAGTAAGATTGTTTCTTTAGCTAGTTTGGGGTAAAAATAAAGACCACTGATCATGTGGTATCTAAATTCTCACTTGTGATACTGAGTCCATCTGCTTCTGGAGCCTTCCCAGCAGTTAATTAATGGATACTCACTTTCTGGTCCCCACAGGAACATTTTCTCCCAGAGTCCTGTAAAGGAGATGTGCTAACAATTCCCCAACAATTCTTTTATCTGGATTGAGTCTCATTCCTTGGATATTTTGTTTTCCATTGTATCACGTCTTTTATTATGTTGTTGTATTGCATTTTCTTTAAAAAGACATTTGTTTAAAATTTGATTTAAATTTAAATGGCATGACCAGTTATAGGGATATAGTGCGGCTAAAAGACGTTGCAGTGTTGAGTCGGCCATGATCTTATGAAATGGTGGAGCAGGATGAATGGCCTGAAAAGTCTACCCCTCTTCTCGCTGATTGCATGTTATAGTTTTTGTACTGCAGGTGTGGAAATGGCAGCAAAATTATTGACAAAATTATTGGCGATGGGGCAGAGTTATTTCAAATGTCTGACTGGTTTCAGTCTTCTTTCTTTCTGAGACTTTCTGGCTGCCAGAGATACTATTGAGACAGAAGTTGTGAATCAATGTTGGGAGGAGTCTTCCCAGCCCCAAGCAATGGTGCGTAGATTGGGAAAATATGGCGAGATCAGCGGAAATGAGAGTCTCAGGTTGAGAGTAAAACGTCCGATTCTGCAACTAAGTTTGAATGGCAAGCCAAGAATCTCACTAGAGAGCAGTGAGAGGCCTATTTACATGCATTAACTTGCCATCAGAACCTAAGGGGCAGCATGGTGGCTAGCACTGCTGCCTCACAGCACCAGGGCCCCGGGTTCGATTCCATCCTCGGGCGACTGTCTGTGTGGAGTTTGCACATTCTCCCTGTGTTGGCGTAGGTTTCCTCCCACAGTCCGAAGGTGTGCATGTCAGGTGAATTAGCCATGCTAAATTGTCCGTAGTGTTAGGTGCATTAGTCAGAGGGAAATGGATTCTGGGTGGGTTCTCATCAGAGGGTCGGTGTGGACTTGTTGGGCTGAAGGGCCTGTTTCCACACTGTAGGGAATCCAATCTAATCTCCAATCCAATCTCTCCTTGTCTGTATGTGTTTTTCAATTCTACCACCTGTCAGCTAGAACCTAGACACTGACAATTCCCCATGTGAAAGTCAGAGTGGGTTCTGGGCGACTGCAGTTCACTCCTACCTCCTCTAGTGTGTGCTAGATACCTCTTCACCCGCCCCTTCCCACGATATCTCTGCCCTGCTTACAATATGTAGACAGGCTAACAAGGGGCGAGGCCACATTAGATTTGGTACTGGGTAAAGAGCCCGGCCAGGTGTTAGACTTGGAAGTAGGTGTGCACTTTGATGACAGTGATCACAATTCTGTTATGTTTACTTTAGTGATAGAAAGGGATAGGTGTATACCACTGGGCAAGAGTTACAGCCGGGGGAAAGGCAATTACGATGCGATTAGGCAAGATTTAGGAAGCATAGGATGGGGAAGGAAACTGCAAGGGATAGGCACATTAGAAATGTGGAGCTTATTCAAGGAAAAGCTCCTGTGTGTCCTAGATAAGTATATACCTGTCAGGCAGGGAGGAAACTGTAGAGCGCGGGAGCCGTGGTTTACGAAGGAAGTGGAATCTCTGGTCAAGAGGAAGAAGAAGGCTTATGTTAGGATGAGATGTGAAGGCTCAGTTAGGGTGCTTGAGGGTTACATGGTAGCCAGGAAAGACCTAAAGAGAGAGTTCAGAAGAGCCAGGAGGGGACATGAGAAGGTGTTGGCGGATAGGATCAGGGTAAACCCTAAGGCTTTCTATAGGTATTTAAGGAATAAAAGAATGACGAGAGTAAGATTAGGGCCAATCAAGGATAGTAGTGGGAAGTTGTGTGTGGAGTCAGAGGAGATAGGGGAAGCACTAAATGAATATTTTTTGACAGTATTCACTCCAGAAAATGACAATGTTGTCGAGGAGAATACTGAGATACAGGCTACTAGACTAGGTGGGATTGAGGTTAACAAGGAAGAGGTATTAGAAATCCTGCAGAGTGTGAAAATAGATAAGTCCCAAGGGCCGGATGGGATTTATCCTAGGATCCTCTGGCAAGCCAGGGAGGAGATTGCCAAGCCTTTGGTATTGATCTTTAAATCGTCATTGTCTACAGGAATAGTGCCTGAGGACTGGAGGATAGCAAATGTGGTTCCCTTGTTCAAAACGGGTAGTAGAGACAACCCTGGTAATTACAGACCAGTGAGTCTCACTTCGGTTGTTGGTAAAGTGTTGGAAAAGGTTATAAGAGATAGGATTTATAATCATCTAGAAAAGAATAATTTGATTAGGGATAGTCAGCACAGTTTTGTGAAGGGTAGGTTGTGCCTCACAAACCTTACTGAGTTCTTTGAGAAGGTGACCAAACAGGTAGATGAGAGTAAACCGGTTGATGTGGTGTATATGGATTTCAGTAAGGCGTTCAATAAGGTTCCCCACAGTAGACTATTGTACAAAATGCGGAGGAATGGGATTGTGGGAGATATAGCAGTTTGGATCAGTAATTGGCTTGCTGAAAGAAGACAGAGAATGGTGGTTGATGGGAAATGTTCATCCTGGAGTCCAGTTACTAGTGGTGTACCGCAAGGGTCAGTGTTGGGTCCACTGCTGTTCGTCATTTTTATAAATGACCTGGATGAGGGCGTAGAAGGGTGGGTTAGTAAATTTGCAGATGACACGAAGGTCGATGGAGTTGTGGATAATGACAAAGCATGTAGTAGGTTGCAGAGAGACATAAATAAGCTGCAGAGCTGGGCTGAGAGGTGGCAAATGGAGTTTAATGCGGACAAGTGTGAGGTGATTCACTTTGGTTGGAGTGACCGGAATGCAAAGTACTGGGCTAATGGTAAGATTCTTGGTAGTATAGATGGGCAGAGAGATCTCGGTGTCAGGTACACAGATCCTTGAAAGTTGCCACCCAGATTGACAGGGTTGTTAAGAAGGCATACAGTGTTTTAGCTTTTATTAATAGAGGGATCGAGTTCCGGAACCATGAGGTTATGCTACAGCTGTACAAAACTCTGGTGCGCCCACACTTGGAGTATTGTGTACAGTTCTGGTCACCGCATTATAAGAAGAATGTGGAAGCTTTGGAAAGGGTGCAGAGGAGATTTACTAGGATGTTGTCTGGCATGAAGGGGAGGTCTTACAAGGAAAGGCTGAGGGACTTGAGGCTGTTTTTGTTGGAGAGAAGAAGGTTGAGAGGTGACTTAATAGAGACATATAAGATAATCAGAGAGTTAGCTCTCTGGGAGAGGGAGAGGGTGGACAGGGAGAGCCTTTTTCCAAGTATGGTGTTGGTGAGCACAAGGGGGCATAGCTTTAAATTGCAGGGTGACAGATATAGGACAGATGTCAGGGCTAGTTTCTTTACTCAGTGAGTCATAAGTGTATGAAATGCTTTGCCTGCAACGGTAGTAGATTCGCCAACTTTAAGTACATTTAAGTGGTCATTGGATAAGCATATGGATGTACATGGAATAGTGTAGGTTAGATGGGCTTCAGATTGGTTCCACAGGTCGGCGCAACATCCAGGGCTGAAGGGCCTGTACTGCGCTGTAATGTTCTACGTTCTATGTTCTAATATAGTTCTGCACTTTAATGCTGCACTCCAGTGTGCACCTACAGCTTTCAATGAACAGCACTCACCTCCTGAGTTCAACCAGGGTGCATCTCAGGGATTCTCGATTGCTCTCTTCACCCTCGCTCACTTTGTGTCGACTTGAATGCTCAGGGTATGTCTGCCTTGTGTTAAGGTTTTTGCACATTGTCACCTCTTTCAGAATTTAAAGGCTCACAGTATTTCCATGTTGTCTTGCTACTTCCTGCAGACACAAAGCCTGGCAGTTTGTCACTGATTGATGGTTGTTGTTTGAGAGACAAGCAGTCCCTGGTTGCTGATAGAAACAGTGACAGCTATTTTACTTTGCTTACTTTGCTTTCCCTTCTCTGCTGCTGCATTAAAGCTTTTGAAGTCTTTCCAACCTATAATGCTCCCTCATTGAACAATGGCAAGACACGAGGGAAAGAGTAACCTTCCCTTTGACAGGTTTCTAAGACGGGATAACACGAAGGATGGGTGGTCTGTGTCGTTTGATCCCTGTAGCTGCAGTTACAATGATAATTGATCAGACAGGTACTGATGCAAAATAGCACGATGTGTATGAATGTGCTTGTATCTGGAATGAAGTATCGCCTATGCCACTGATGTACCCTGAGAAGTATTTCTATTAAAACCCCCTCCCACTACCTGCACCATGTGAAGGGCTGATCCTGGCTGGCAGAGTTTGAACTGGCGCTGAAAATCCCAGGATCCCCAGCATTGGTGAGTCCTTCTGCCGTAAGCTGTGTATAGCTAAGGAGGGGAGCAGCAGGATATCAGTATGGCCTCACACAGAGAAACCCTCCATAAAACTCCTGCAAATCTGATTCCTAATAAAAATCAGCCAAATGTCTCAGGTACAGCAGGCAGTTTGTTCACAAGAAGGAAGCGGGCAGGATACTGGACAATGCAGGAAACTTCCAACTCAGTAACTCAGCAGAATTAATCCCAGGTTCTGCTTTAACAGCAGTGCCCTGCCTTCCAATCTTTTACACCAAGAAAGCTCATTTACAACATCACTACAGCAGGTTTCCTTCAAGGGACAAACCATTCAGACTGGGGAATGCATGGCTGTTGACTCATTTTAAAAATAAGGGTTGGTGGTCCAGCTGTGTGGACGTACTAACATTGTGCCAACTGCAGTAGCTCAACAAGACCATTCACCTTTCCCTTTTCAGGTATAATGAGCTTGCCAGCAAAGCCTGGGAACGAAGCAATGCAAAGAATAAAACATGCTATTTATTTCTTGAACATTTCTGATACTATTTCTTTTTCAATTAAATTTCTGCAATGAAGGAATTGGAAGCTTTTGAGTGCATAGTGTACCCTGACAGATTTATTCCTGGTGTTAGTAACACGAATTAAAATGTACTTAAACAAAACCATCCATTTGTATTGAATTATACTATCCTGTGGGAGATCAATTTCTTCTCCAATGATCCTGGGACAGAACTGTATTTAAAGCTGTTTATTTGAGCATATGTTTGCATATATTTGCATAACTTCTTATCATTCTTTCAGGTTTTAAAAGCAATGAGCAATGCAGAGTCCATTAAATGTTGTGGAATGAAAAAGTTCAGTGCTGACGTGACACTCTTGCAAGGATTGAAATTTCAGTCGATGAAACATTTGACATTAGACTGCTATGGGACTGGAATAAAGCAATAATGAATTCTCATGTACACCACAAAGTCTGATTTTATTAATGGCCTTTCTTTTATATCCCAACTCGTTATTTAACAAATAGGAAAAATATATAACTCCTTTTTCCCTGAGGTTATGTTTCCTCCTCTGCTCGCCAATGTTTAACACCAACTGTGGCATAACCATTTCCTCAAATTAAATCACCAGCCCACTTTGTTTCCGAGCTTTTCTGACATCTCTGGATTGTTCACTTCAGTTCAATTTTTGATGATAAACTAAATGACATGATGGCAAGAGAAGGATAATATCCAAGACAATTTTACAAAAGCCATCTGAAGGTTCTTGTGGCATGGCGGTACTGTGCCCAATTCCAAGCCAAAAGGTCTGGGTTCATCTCCTTCCTGCCGAAACATAAGACCATAAGACCATTGGAGCAGAAATTAGGCCATTCAGCCCATTGAGTCAGCTCTGCCATTCAATAGTGGTTGATAGGTTTCTCAAACCCATTCTCCCACTTTCTCCTCATAACCCTTGATCCCCTTGATACCCAAGAACTGTCTATCTCCATCTTAAATATACTCAATGACCTGGCCTCCACAGAGTTCTGCAGCAATTAATTCCACAGATTCACCACTCGCTGACTGAAGAAGTTTCGCTTTATCTCCATTCTAAAAGGTCTTCCCTTTACTCTAGTCTCTCCTCCCAATGGAAACATCTTCCCAACTTCCACTCTCTCCAGACCATTCAATAATCTGTAAGTTTCAATTAGATCCCCTGCCATCCTTTTAAACTCCATTGAGTATAGACCCAGAGTCCTCAAGCATTCCTCATGTGTGAAGCCTTTCTTGCCTGGGATCATTCTCGTGAACCCCTCTGGACCCGCTCCAGGGCCAGTGTATCCTTTCTGAGATATGGGGCCCAAAACTGCACACAATACTCCAAATGTGGTCTGATCAGAGCCTTATAAAGTCTCAGAAGTATATTCATGCTTTAATATTCTCATCCTCTTGAAATAAATGCCGACATTGCATTTGCCTTCTTAACTACTAACTCAACCTGCGAGTTTACCTTGAGAGAATCCTGGACTAGAGCACGCAAGTCTCTTTGCCCTTTAGATTTCTGAATTTTCTCCCCATTTAGAAAATAGTCCATGCCTCTATTCTTCCTACCAAACTGCATGACCTCACACTTTCCCATGTTGTACTCCATCTGCCACTTCTTTGCCCACTCTCCTAACCTGTCCATATCCTTCTGCAGCCTCCCTGCCTCCTTACACTACCTGTCCTTCTACCTATCTTTGTATCGTCTGCAAACCTAGCCAGAATGCCCTCAGTTCCTTCATCTAGATTGGTAATGTATAAAATGAAAAGTTATGGTCCCAACACTGACCCTTGCAGAACATCACTTGTCACTGGCCGTCATCCTGAGAAGGACCCTTTAATCCTCACCCTCAGCTTTGTACCAGATAGCCAAGCTTCTATCCATACTAGCACCTTGTCTCTAACACCATGGACCCTTATCTTACTCAGTAGCCTCCTGTTTGGCACCTTGTCAAAGGCCTTCTTGAAGTTCATGTAGATAACATCCATTGGATCTCCATGGTCTAACCTGCTTGTTACCTCCTCAAAGAATGCTAACAGATTTGTCAGGCAATGTCTCCCTTTGATGAAACCATGCCAACTTTGCCCTATTTTACCATGCACTTTCAAATTTTTAGAAATCTCATCCTTCACAATGGACTCCAAATCTTACCAATAACTAAGGTCACGCTAAATAACCAAGGTCAGGCTAAATAACCAAGGTCAGGCTAAATAACCAAGGTCACGCTAAATATCATGTAATTTCCCATTTTTTGCCTTACTCCCTTTTTAAACAGGGGGGTTACATCAGTAAATTTCCAGTCCTCTGGAACCCTCCCTGACTCCAGTGATTCCTGGAAGATCACCACTAAGTATTTTGATAAAAAGTGTGATACTCGTGTATTTTGATACAATACCTCTACTATTTCTTCAGCTGTCTCCTTCAGAACTCTGGGGTGTAGTCCATCTGGTCCAGGCGATTTATCCATCTCCAGACCTTTCAGTTCTTCTAGCATGTTCTCTTTGATGATGTGTCTGCATAGGTTAATTTAAAGTATCTGTAAGATGAAACCTTATACAATGCACACAGACTAGTGTAAAGGGGACTAAAATTGCTCTTTACAAATTCTATATACAACCTCATAAAGTTTGATATCAATGACAGGAATTATTTTTTGTTATGTGGGCAACATTGGCTAAGGAAGCATTTATTGTCCATCTCTACTTCTCAGAGAGCAGTGCAGGGCCATCCACATGGTAGGTTTCGAGTTACGTTTGGATCAGATAAACCTGATGGGTTTTATAACATAGAGATTATCACCATCAGGTTGATTCCAGAGTTTTAGTGAATTCAAGTTTCTCCAGCTGCCATTCGGGTGTCTGGATTACTATCCCAGTACCAACACCAGGACATTGCCACCACCAGCCCTGACTCGGGTTTGTAGACACCCTGTAATTAAACAACAACCCATGAACTAAAAGGATCCATTAGATACTACAGGAAAAACTTACAAAGTACCATACAAGAACTGTAAAAAAAACACTACATTAGACAAACTAGCAGGAAAGTTGCCATCATGATACATGAACACCAACTAGCCACCAAAAGACATGACCCACTCTCACTAGTTTTCATACAGATAAAGAAGGACACCAGTTTGACTGGAACAGCACACACATCCTAGGACAGGCGAAATAAAGACACGCACAAGAAATCTTAGAGGCATAGCATTCTAACCAGAACTCCATCAATAAACACATCAATTTAGATCCTATCTACCTTCGCTTGAAAAAAAGAGCCAGAAATGACATTACCCACCTTTAAGAAACCAAGACCTATAAATCGAGAGGTGAGGCTGGAGACTCTCACTGATGATGTTACCTAGTACGGTGACGAAACATCTGAAAACTAACCTGCAAGCTCAGCGAGCAAACTTACACACTTATCATTAACCTGAGCTTCAAATCTTCTCAAACATCGCTAACACCCTAGAATCACAATGACACTCCTCAACCTGATGCCAAAGCGAATCTTCAGGAAGAGACCAGGAAGAACATCCGAACTCCAGGGTGGGAGTTATTTTAAACAACAGAAATTTACCCATGTTTGCATTACTTTGTTCCCAATCTTATCGAGTTACACAGCATCACATTAAACAACACTGAGAAGGTAAAATATTTTGAGAATTCATAACGAAATGAAGTAGCAAACAGCAACAAATTTAAAATACAAACATATGTATTGAGTAAAAAGCCAAGTGTCAACCTCCTAAATCTGTCAATCACGCTTGATAACAAATTACTCGTGACAATGAATAAAGCAAACAAACAAATAAAATCAAAGAAATAAAAGTCCCTAACTTGGTATCAGCTCTGTCTCCGTCAGTTGAGACCTCACTTTGAAGTGAAAACAGTGTGTATTCAGAGACATGAGCACAAACAAATGACATCATCTCAGCCAGTCCTGAGGGAATGCTGGATGGTTAAAGAGGCAGCACTGAGGCAGCATGAATTGTTGGAGGGGTATTTCAGAGGCAGCTCCACATTTTCAGAGGACAGTAGGAAAGCGATGTTGCACATTGTGAAGGGCAGACTCACATTCAAGGAGGGAGAGCATTGAGGAAGACATGCAGATTTGGCAGGAGCAAAGCACCCGAAGGAGGGTCAGTAATGAGGGAGCACAGCACTATTAACGAGTCAGTACTGAGGGAGCATAGCACTATTAACGAGTCAGTACTGAGGGAGCATAGCACTGTTAACGAGTCAGCACTGAGGGAGCACAGCACTGTTAAAGAGTCAGGACTGAGGGAGCACAGCACTGTTGGAGGGCCAGCACTGAGGGAGCATAGCACTGTTAAAGAGTCAGTACTGAGGGAGAACAGCACTGTTAAAGAGTCAGTACTGAAGGAGCACAGCTCAGTTAAAGAGTCAATACTGAGGGAGGACAGCACTGTTGGAGGGTCAGTAATGAGGGAGCAGAGCACTGTGAAAGAGTCAGTACTGAGGGAGCACAGCACTGTGAAAGAGTCAGTACTGAGTGAGCACAGCATTGTTAAAGAGACAGTACTGAGGGAGCACAGCTTTGTGAAAGAGTCAGTACTGAGGCAGCACAGAACTGTTAAAGAGTCAGTACTTAGGGAACATAGCACCACTGGAGGGTCTGTGCTGAGGGAGCACAGCACTGTTAAAAAGTCAGTACTGAGGAAGAAGAGCACTGTTAAAGAGTCAGTTCTGAGGGAGCACAGCACTGTTAAAGAGTCAGTACTGAGGGAGCACAGAACAATTAAAGAGTCAGTTCTGAGGGAGCACAGCACTGTTAAAGAGTCAGTACTGAGGGAGCACAGAACAATTAAAGAGTCAGTTCTGAGGGAGCACAGCACTGTTAAAGAGTCTGTACTGAGGGAGAACAGCACTGTTAAAGAGTCTGTACTGAGGGAGCACATCACTGTTAAAGAGTCAGTACTGAGGGAGCACAGAACAGTTTAAGAGTCAGTACTGAGGGAGCACAGAACAGTTAAAGAGTCAGTACTGAGGCAGCACAGCACTGTTAAAAAGTCAGTACTGAGGGAGAACAGCACTGTTAAAGAGTCTGTACTGAGGGAGCACATCACTGTTAAATAGTCAGTTCTGAGGGAGCACAGCACTGTTAAAGAGTCTGTACTGAGGGAGAACAGCACTGTTAAAGAGTCTGTACTGAGGGAGCACATCACTGTTAAAGAGTCAGTTCTGAGGGAGCACAGCACTGTTAAAGAGTCTGTACTGAGGGAGAACAGCACTGTTAAAGAGTCTGTACTGAGGGAGCACATCACTGTTAAAGAGTCAGTACTGAGGGAGCACAGAACAGTTAAAGAGTCAGTACTGAGGGAGCACAGAACAGTTAAAGAGTCAGTACTGAGGCAGCACAGCACTGTTAAAAAGTCAGTACTGAGGGAGAACAGCACTGTTAAAGAGTCTGTACTGAGGGAGCACATCACTGTTAAAGAGTCAGTTCTGAGGGAGCACAGCACTGTTAAAGAGTCAGTACTGAGGGAGAAGAGCACTGTTAAAGAGTCAGTTCTGAGGGAGCACAGAACAATTAAAGAGTCAGTTCTGAGGGAGCACAGCACTGTTAAAGAGTCTGTACTGAGGGAGAACAGCACTGTTAAAGAGTCTGTACTGAGGGAGCACATCACTGTTAAAGAGTCAGTACTGAGGGAGCACAGAACAGTTTAAGAGTCAGTACTGAGGGAGCACAGAACAGTTAAAGAGTCAGTACTGAGGCAGCACAGAACAATTAAAGAGTCAGTACTGAGGAAGAAGAGCACTGTTAAAGAGTCAGTACTTAGGGAGCACAGAACAATTAAAGAGTCAGTACTGAGGGAGAACCGCACGGTTAGAGTCAGTACTGAGGGAGCACAGCACTGTTAGAAAGTCAGTACTGCGTGAGTATAGCACTGTTAAAGCGTCAGTACTGAAGGAGCACGGCCCTGTTTAAGAGTTAGTACAGAGGGAGCACAGCACTGTTGGAGGGTTAGTACTGAGGGAGCACAGCACTGTTGGAGGGTTAGTACTGAGGGAGCACAGCACTGTTAAAGAGTCAGTACTGAGGGAGAACAGCACTTTGAAAGAGTCAGTACTGAGGGAGCACAGCACTGCTAAAGAGTTAGTACTTGGGAGCAGAGCACTGTTAAAGAGTCAGTACAGAGGGAGCACAGCACTGTTAGAGAGTCAGTACAGATGGAGCACAGCACTGTTGGAGGGTCAGTACTGAGGGAAAACAGTACTGTTAAAGAGTCAGTACATAGGGAGCATAGCACTGTTAAAGAGTCAGTACTTAGGGAGCACAGAACTGTGAAAGAGTCAGTACTTTGGGAGCACAGAACTGTTAAAGAGTCAGTAGTTAGGGAACATAGCACCGTTTGAGGGTCAGTACGAAGGGAGCACAGACCTGCTAAAGAGTCAGTAGAGAGGGAGCACAGCACTGTTAAAGAGTCAGTACTGAGGGAGCACAGCATTGTTAAAGAGTCAGTACTGAGGGAGCACATCACTGTTAAAGAGTCAGTACTGAGGGAGAACAGCACTGTTGGAGGGTTAGTACTGTGGGAGCACAGCACTGTTGGTGGGTTGGTACTGAGGGAACACAGCACTGTTGGTGGGTTAGTACAGAGGGAGCACAGCACTGTTGGAGGGTTAGTACTGTGGGAGCACAGCACTGTTGGTGGGTTGGTACTGAGGGAACACAGCACTGTTGGTGGGTTAGTACTGAGGGAACACAGCACTGTTGGAGGGTTAGTACTGTGGGAGCACAGCACTGTTTAAGAGTCAGTACTGAGGGAGCACAGCATTGTTAAAGTGTCAGTACTTAGGGAGTACAGAACTGTTCAAGAGTTAGTACTGAGGGAGAACAGCACAGTTGGAGGGTTAGTAATGTGGGAGAACAGCACTGTTGGTGGGTTAGTACTGAGGGAACACAGCACTGTTGGTGGGTTAGTACTGAGGGAATACAGCACTGTTGGAGGGTTAGTACTGAGGGAACACATTACAGTTTAAGAGTCAGTACTGATAGAGCACAGCATTGTTAAAGAGTCAGTACTGAGGGAGCACAGCACTGTTGGAGGGTAAGTACTGAGGGAGCACAGAACTGTTAAAGAGTCAGTACTGAGGGAGAACATCACTGTTAAAGAGTCAGTACTGAGGGAGCACAGCACTGTTAAAGAGTTTGTACTGAGGGAGAACAGCACTGTTAAAGAGTCAGTACTGAGGGAGCACAGCACAGTTAAAGAGTTAGTACTGAGGGAGAACAGCACTGTAAAAGAGTCATTACTGAGGGAGAACCGCATGGTTAAAGTGTCAGTACTGAGGGAGCACAGCACTGTTAGAAAGTCAGTACTGAGGGATAACAGCACTGTTAAAGAGTCAGTACTGTGGGAGCACAGCACTGTTTAAGAGTCAGTACTTAGGGAGCACAACATTGTTATAGAGTCAGCACTGAGGGAGCACAGGATTGTTGGAGGGTCTGTACTGAGGATACACAGCACTGTTGGAGGGTTAGTACTGAGGGAACACAGCACTGTTTAAGAGTCAGTACTCTTAGAGCACAGCACTGTTAAAGAGTTAGTACTGAAAGAGCACAGAACTGTGAAAGAGACAGTACTGAAGGAGCACAGCACTGTTAAAGAGACAGTACTGGGGGAGCACAACATTGTCAAAGAGTCAGTACTGAGGGAGCACAGGATTGTTGGAAGGTCAGTACAGAGGGAGCAAAGCACAGTTGGAGGGTCAGTACTCATAGAGCACAGCACTGTTAAAGATTGAGTACTGAGGGAGCACAGCACTGTTATCGAATCAGTACTGAGGGAGCACAGCACTGTTAAAGAGTCGGTACTGAAGGAGCACAGCACAGTAATAGAGTCAGTACTGAGGGAGCACAGCCCAGTTAAAGACTCAGTACTGAGGGAGCACAGCACTGTTATAGAATCAGTACTGAGGGTGCACAGCACAGTAATAGAGTCAGTACTGAGGGAGCACAGGATTGTTCGAGTGTTAGTACGGAGGGAACACAGAATTGTTGGAGGGTTAGTACTGTGGGAGCACAGCACTGTTGGAGGGTTAGTACTGAGGGAACACAGCACTGTTAAAGAGTCAGTACTGAGGGAGAACAGCACTGTTAAAGAGTCAGTAGAGAGGGAGCACAGAACTGCTAAAGAGTCAGTACAGAAGGAGAACAGCACCGTTGGAGGGTCTGTACTTAGGGAGCACAGAACTGTTAAAGAATCAGTACTGAGGGAGAACAGAACTGTTAAAAATTCAGTGCTGAGGGATAACAGCACTGTTAAAGAGTCTGTACTGTGGGAGCAGAGAGTTGGTAAAGAGTCAGTACTGAGGGAGCACAGCACTGTTAAAGAGTCAGTACTGAGGGAGTACAAAACTGTTAAAGAGTCAGTACTGAGGGAGCACAGAACAGTTAAAGAGTTAGTGCTTGGGAGCAGAGCACTGTTAAAGAGTCTGTACTGAAGGAGCATAGCACTTTTAAAGAGTCTGTACTGAGGGAGCACAGCACTGTTAAAGAGTCAGTACAGAGGGTGCACAGCACTGTTAAAGAGTTAGTACTGAGGGAGCACATCACGGTTCGAAAGTCAGTACTGCGTGAGTATAGCACTGATAAAGCGTCAGTACTGAAGGAGGATGGCCCTGATTAAGAGTTAGTACAGAGGGAGCACAGCACTGTTAAAAAGTCAGTACAGAGGGTATACAGGATTGTTCGAGTGTTAGTACGGAGGGAACACAGGATTGTTGGAGGGTTAGTACTGAGGGAGCACAGCACGGTTGGAGGGTTAGTACAGTGGGAGCACAGCACTGTTGGAGGGTTAGTACTGAGGGAGCACAGCACTGTTGGAGGGTTAGTACAGTGGGAGCACAGCACTGTTGGAGGGTTAGTACTGAGTGAACACAGCACTGTTGGTGGGTTAGTACTGAGGGAGCACAGCACTGTTGGAGGGTTAGTACTGAGGGAACACAGCACTGTTGGTGGGATAGTACTGAGGGAGCGCAGCACTGTTGGAGGGTTAGTACTGAGGGAACACAGCACTGTTGGTGGGTTAGTACTGATGGAACACAGCACTTTTGGAGGGTTAGTACTGAGTGAACACAGCACTCTTGGTGGGTTAGTACTGTGGGAGCACAGCACTGTTGGAGGGTTAGTACCGAGTGAACACACCAGTGTTGGTGGGTTAGTACTGTGGTAGCACCGCACTGTTGGTGGGTTAGTACTGAGGGAACACAGCACAGTTGGAGGTTTAGTACTGTTGGAGCACAGCACTGTTTAAGATTCTGTACTGATAGAGCACAGCATTGTTCAATGTTTAGAACTGAGGGTGCACAGCACTGTTATAGAATCAGTACTGAGGGTGCACAGCACTGTTAAAGAGTCGGTACTGAAGGAGCACAGCACAGTAATAGAGTCAGTACTGAGGGAGCACAGCCCAGTTAAAGACTCAGTACTGAGGGAGCACAGCACTGTTATAGAATCAGTACTGAGGGTGCACAGCACTGTTATAGAATCAGTACTGAGGGAGCACAGGATTGTTCGAGTGTTAGTACGGAGGGAACACAGAATTGTTGGAGGGTTAGTACTGTGGGAGCACAGCACTGTTGGAGGGTTAGTACTGAGGGAGAACAGAACTGTTAAAGAGTCAGTACAGAGGGAGCACAGAACTGCTAAAGAGTCAGTACAGAGGGAGAACAGCACTGTTAAAGAGTCAGTACTGAGGGAGCACAGCACTGTTAGAAAGTCAATACTGCGTGAGTATAGCACTGTTGAAGTGTCAGTACTGAAGCAGCACGGCCCTGTTTAAGAGTTAGTACAGAGGGAGCACAGCACTGTTGGAGGGTTAGTACTGAGGGAACACAGCACTGTTGGAGGGTTAGTACTGAGGGAACACAGCACTGTTGGAGGGTTAGTACTGTGGGAGCACACCATGTTGGATGGTTAGTACTGAGGGAACACAGCAATGTTGGAGGGTTAGTACTGAGGGAGCACAGCACTGTTGGAGGTTTAGTACTGAGGGAACACAGCACTGTTGGTGGGTTAGTACTGAGGGAACACAGCACTTTTGGAGGGTTAGTACTGAGGGAGCACAGCACTTTTGGAGGGTTAGTACTGAGGGAACACAGCACTGCTGGTGGGTTAGCACTGAGGGAACACAGCACTGTTGGAGGGTTAGTACTGAGGTAACACAGCACTGTTGGTGGGTTAGTACTGAGGGAACACAGCACTGTTGGAGGGTTAGTACTGAGGGAACACAGCAATGTTGGAGGGTTAGTACTGAGGGAACACGGCACTGTTGGAGGGTTAGTACTGAGGGAGCACAGCACTGTTGGATGGTTAATACTGAGGGAACACAGCACTGTTGGAGGGTCAGTACTGAGGGATCATAGAACTGTTAAAGAGTTAGTACTGAGGGAGAACAGCATTGTTGACGAGTCAGTACTGAGGGAGAACAGCACTGTTAAAACGTTAGTACTGAGGGAGCACAGTACTGTTACAGAGTCAATACTGAGGGAGCACAGCACTGTTAAAGAGTCAGTACTGAGGGAGCACAGCACTGTGAAAGAGTCAGCACTGAGAGAGCGCAGCACTGTTAGAAAGTCAATACTGCGTGAGTATAGCACTGTTAAAGCGTCAGTACTGAAGGAGCACGGCCCTGTTTAAGAGTTAGTAGAGAGGGAGCACAGCACTGTTGGAGGGTCAGTACTGAGGGAGCACAGCACTGTTAGAGAGTCAGTACTGAGGGAACACAGGATTGTTGGAAGGTCAGTAATGTGGGAGCACAGCACTGTTGGATGTTTAGTACTGAGGGAGAACAGCACTGTTGGAATGTCAGTACTGAGGGTGCACAGCACTGTTAAAGGGTCAGTACTGAAGGAGCACAGCACAGTAATAGAGTCAGTACTGAGGGAGCACAGCACTGTTGGAGGGTTAGTACTGAGGGAACACAGCACTGTTGGAGGGTTAGTACTGAGGGAACACAGCACTGTTGGTGGGTTAGTACTGAGGGAACACAGCACTGTTGGTGGGTTAGTACTGAGGGAACACAGCACTGTTGGAGGGTTAGTACTGAGGGAACACAGCACTGTTGGAGGTTTAGTACTGAGGGAACACAGCCTGTTGGAGGGTTAGTACTGTGGGAGAACAGCACTGTTGGAGGGTTAGTACTGAGGGAACACAGCACTGTTGGAGGTTTAGTACTGAGGGAACACAGCACTGTTGGAGGTTTAGTACTGAGCGAACACAGCACTGTTGGAGGGTTAGTACTGAGGGAACACAGCACTGTTGGAGTGTTAGTACTGTGGGAGCACAGCAATGTTTAAGATTCAGTACTGATAGAGCACAGCATTGTTAAATGTTTAGTACTGAGGGAGCACAGCACTGTTAAAGGGTTAGTAGAACATAGAACATAGAACGTAGAACAATACAGCACAGAACAGGCCCTTCGGCCCACGATGTTGTGCCGAACTTCTAACCTAGATTAAGCACCCATCCATGTACCTATCCAAATGCCGCTTAAAGGTCGCCAATGATTCTGACTCTACCACTCCCACGGGCAGCGCATTCCATGCCCCCACCACTCTCTGGGTAAAGAACCCACCCCTGACATCTCCCCTATACCTTCCACCCTTCACCTTAAATTTATGTCCCCTTGTAACACTCTGTTGTACCCGGGGAAAAAGTTTCTGACTGTCTACTCTATCTATTCCTCTGATCATCTTATAAACCTCTATCAAGTCACCCCTCATCCTTCGCCGTTCCAATGAGAAAAGGCCGAGAACTCTCAACCTATCCTCGTACGACCTACTCTCCATTCCAGGCAACATCCTGGTAAATCTTCTCTGCACCCTCTCCAAAGCTTCCACATCTTTCCTAAAGTGAGGCGACCAGAACTGCACACAGTACTCCAACTGTGGCCTAACCAAAGTCCTGTACAGCTGCAACATCACTTCATGACTCTTGAATTCAATCCCTCTGCTAATGAACGATAATACTCCATAGGCCTTCTTACAAACTCTATCCACCTGAGTGGCAACCTTCAAAGATCTATGTACATAGACCCCAAGATCCCTCTGTTCCTCCACCTGACTAAGAACCCTACCATTAACCCTGTATTCCGCATTCTTATTTGTTCTTCCAAAATGGACAACCTCACACTTGGCAGGGTTGAACTCCATCTGCCACTCCTCAGCCCAGCTCTGCATCATATCTAAGTCCCTCTGCAGCCGACAACAGCCCTCCTCACTGTCCACAACTCCACCTATCTTCGTATCATCTGCAAATTTACTGACCCACCCTTCGACTCCCTCATCTAAGTCATTAATAAAAATTACAAACAGCAGAGGACCCAGAACTGAACCCTGTGGAACTCCACTTGTAACTGGGCTCCAGGCTGAATATTTACCATCTACCACCACTCTCTGCCTTCGACCGGTTAGCCAGTTTTCTATTTAATTGGCCAAATTTCCCTCTATCCCATGCCTCCTGACTTTCCGCATAAGCCTACCATGGGGAACCTTATCAAATGCCTTACTAAAATCCATGTACACTACATCCACTGCTCTACCCTCATCCACATGCTAGGTCACCTCCTCGAAGAATTCAATAAGACTTGTAAGGCAAGACCTACCCTTCACAAATCCGCGCTGGCTGTCCCTAATCAAGCAGTGTCTTTCCAGATACTCGTAAATCCTATCCCTCAGTACCCTTTCCATTACTTTGCCTACCACAGAAGTAAGACTAAATGGCCTGTAATTCCCGGGGTTATCCCTATTCCCTTTTTTGAACAGGGGCACAACATTCGCTACTCTCCAGTCCCCTGGTACCACCCCCGTTGCCAGTGAAGACGAGAAGATCATTGCCAACGGTACTGCAATTTCCTCTCTTGCTTCCCACATAATCCTAGGATATATCCCGTCAGGCCCGGGGGACTTGTCTATCCTCAAGTTGTTCAAAATGTCCAACACATCTTCCTTCCTAACAGGTATATCTTCTAGCTTATCAGTCCGTTTCACACTCTCCTCATCAACAATACGGTCCCTCTTGTTTGTAAATACTGAAGAGAAGTACTTGTTCAAGACCTCTCCTATCTCTTCCGACTCAATACACAGTCTCCCACTACTGTCCTTGATCGGACCTACCCTCGTTCTCGTCATTCTCAGGTTTCTCACATACGCATAGAATGCCTTGGGGTTATCCTTGATCCTATCCGCCAAGGATTTTTCATGCCTTCTCTTAGCTCTCCTAATCCCTTTCTTCAGGTCCCTTCTGGCTATCCTGTATCCCTCCACTGCTCTGTCTGAACCTTGTTTCCTCAACCTTATGTAAGCCTCCTTCTTCCTCTTTACTAGACATTCAACCTCCCTCGTCAACCAAGACTCCCTCACACGACCATTTCTTTCCTGCCTGATAGGTACATACATATCAAGGACACGTCGTATCTGCTCCTTGAAAAAGTTCCACATTTCCACCACATCCTTCCCTGACAGCCTATGCTCCCAACGTATGCTCCTCAAATCCTGTCTTACAGCATCGTAATTTCCCTTCCCCCAATTGTAAAATCTTCCTTGTTGTGCGCACCTATCTCTCTCCATAACCAAGGTGAAAGTCACAGAATTGTGGTCACCATCACCAAAATGTTCACCCACTAACAAGCCCGCCACTTGTCCCGGTTCATTACCGAGTACCAAATCCAATATGGCCTCCCCTCTGGTTGGACATTCTACATACTGCGTTAGAAAAGCTTCCTGGACACAATGCACAAACACCGCCCCATCCAATCTACTTGATCTAAAGAGCTTCCAATCGATATTTGGGAAGTTGAAGTCGCCCATGACTACGACCCTGTGGCTTCTGCACCTTTCCAAAATCTGTTTCCCAATCTGTTTCTCCACATCTCTGCTGCTATTGGGGGGCCTATAATAAACACCCAACAAGGTGACTGCACCTTTCCTATTTCTGACTTCAGCCCATACTACCTCCAGAGGCAGATCCCCCTCAAACTTCCTTTCTGCAGCCGTTATACCATTTCTAATTAGCAATGCCACCCCCCCCTCCTTTTTTACCACCCTCCCTAATCTTACTGAAACATCTGTAACCAGGAACCTCCAACAGCCATTCCTGTCCCTCATCTATCCATGTTTCCGTGATGGCCACAACATCGTAGTCCCAGGTACCGATCCACGCCTTAAGTTCACCCACCTTATTTCTGATACTCCTTGCGTTGAAGTATACGCACTTGAGCCCATCTCTGTGTCCGCAAGTAGTCCCTGTCAGTGCTACCTTCTCCACAGCCTCCCTACAGTCTTGGGCATCCTGACACACAGCTAGCTTACTTGCTGGACTACAAGGAAGAACAGCACTGAGCTGAACTGAGGGAGCACAGCACTGTGAAAGAGTCAGTACAGAGGGAGCACAGCACTGTGAAAGAGTCAGCACTGAGAGAGCGCAGCACTGTTAGAAAGTCAATACTGCGTGAGTATAGCACTGTTAAAGCGTCAGTACTGAAGGAGCACGGCCCTGTTTAAGAGTTGGTAGAGAGGGAGCACAGCACTGTTGGGAGGGTCAGTACTGAGGGAGCACAGCACTGTTAGAGAGTCAGTACTGAGGGAACACAGCACTGTTGGAGGGTTAGTAATGTGGGAGCACAGCACTGTTGGAGTGTCAGTACTGAGGGAGCACAGCACTGTTTAAGAGTCAGTACTGAGGGAGCACAACATTGTTAAAGAGTCAGTACTGAGGGAGCACAGGATTGTTGGAAGGTCAGTACAGAGGGAGCAAAGCACAGTTGGAGGGTCAGTACTCATAGAGCACAGCACTGTTAAAGATTGAGTACTGAGGGAGCACAGCCCAGTTAAAGACTCAGTACTGAGGGTGCACAGCACTGTTATAGAATCAGTACTGAGGGTGCACAGCACTGTTAAAGAGTCGGTACTGAAGGAGCACAGCACAGTAATAGAGTCAGTACTGAGGGAGCACAGCACTGAACAAAATGTCAGTACTGAGGGAGCACAGCACTGTTAAAGAGTTAGTACTGAGGGAGCACAGCACTGTTATAGAATCAGTACTGAGGGTGCACAGGATTGTTCGAGTGTTAGTACGGAGGGAACACAGAATTGTTGGAGGGTTAGTACTGTGGGAGCACAGCACTGTTGGAGGGTTAGTACTGAGGGAACACAGCACTGTTAAAGAGTCAGTACAGAGGGAGCACAGCACTGTTAAAGAGTCAGTACAGAGGGAGCACAGCATTGTTAAAGAGTCAGTACAGAGGGAGCACAGCACTGTTAAAGAGTCAGTACAGAGGGAGCACAGAACTGTTAAAGAGTCAGTACTGAGGGAGAACAGAACTGTTAAAAATTCAGTGCTGAGGGATAACAGCACTGTTAAAGAGTCTGTACTGTGGGAGCAGAGAGTTGGTAAAGAGTCATTACTGAGGGAGCACAGCACTGTTAAAGAGTCATTACTGAGGGAGCACAGCACTGTTAAAGAGTCAGTACTTAGGGAGTACAGAACAGTTAAAGAGTCAGTACTGAGGGAGGACAGCACTGTTAAAGAGTTAGTACTTGGGAGCAGAGCACTGTTAAAGAGTCTGTACTGAAGGAGCATAGCACTGTTAAAGAGTCTGTACTGAGGGAGCACAGCACTGTTAAAGAGTCAGTACAGAGGGTGCACAGCACTGTTAAAGAGTCAGTTCTGAGGGAGGAGAGCACTGTTAAAGAGTTAGTACTGAGGGAGCACATCACGGTTCGAAAGTCAGTACTGCGTGAGTATAGCACTGATAAAGCGTCAGTACTGAAGGAGGATGGCCCTGTTTAAGAGTTAGTACAGAAGGTGCACAGCACTGTTGGAGGGTCAGTACTGAGGGAGCACAGCGCTGTTAAAGAGTCAGTACAGAGGGTATACAGGATTGTTCGAGTGTTAGAACGGAGGGAACACAGGATTGTTGGAGGGTTAGTACTGACGGAACACAGCACAGTTGGAGGGTTAGTACTGTGGGAGCACAGCACTGTTGGTGCATTAGTACTGAGGGAACACAGCACTGTTGGTGGGTTAGTACTGAGGGAACACAGCACTGTTGGAGGGTTAGTACTGAGGGAACACAGCACTATTGGAGGATTAGTACAGTGGGAGCACAGCACTGTTAAAGAGTCAGTACTGAGGGAGCACAGCACTATTGGAGGGTTAGTACTGAGGGAACACAGCACTGTTGGAGGGTTACTACTGAGGGAACACAGCACTATTGGAGGATTAGTACAGTGGGAGCACAGCACTGTTAAAGAGTCAGTACTGAGGGAGCACAGCATTGTTAAAGAGTTAGTACTGAGGGAGCACAGCACTGTTAAAGAGTCAGTACTGAGGGAGGACAGCACTGTTAAAGAGTTAGTACTGAGGGAGCACAGCACTGTTGGTGGGTTAGTACTGAGGGAGCATAGCACTGTTGGAGGGTTAGTACTGAGGGAACATAGCACTGTTGGAGGGTTAGTACTGAGGGAGCATAGCACTGTTGGAAGGTCAGTACTGAGGGAACATAGCACTGTTGGAGGGTTAGTACTGAGGGAACATAGCACTGTTGGAGGGTTAGTACTGAGGGAACATAGCACTGTTGGAGGGTTAGTACTGAGGGAGCATAGCACTGTTGGAGGGTCAGTACTGAGGGAACACAGCAATGTTGGAGGGTTAGTACTGAGGGTGCATAGCACTGTTGGAAGGTCAGTACTGAGGGAACATAGCACTGTTGGAGGGTTAGTACTGAGGGAACACAGCACTATTGGAGGGTCAGTACTGAGGGAACATAGCACTGTTGGAGGGTTAGTACTGAGGGAGCATAGCACGGTTGGTGGGTTAGTACTGAGGGTGCATAGCACTGTTGGAGGGTTAGTACTGAGGGAACATAGCACTGTTGGAGGGTCAGTACTGAGGGTGCATAGCACTGTTGGAGGGTTAGTACTGAGGGAACATAGCACTGTTGGAGGGTTAGTACTGAGGGAACATAGCACTGTTGGAGGGTTAGTACTGAGGGAGCATAGCACTGTTGGAGGGTTAGTACTGAGGGAACATAGCACTGTTGGAGGGTTAGTACTGAAAGAGCACAGCACAGTTAAAGAGTCAGTACTAAAGGGGCACAGCACTGCTGGAGGGTCAGTACTGAGGTAGCAACGAACTGTTTAAGAGTCAGTACTGAGGGAGCACAGGATTATTGGAGGGTCTGTACTGAGGGAGCACAGCACTGTTGGAAGGTCAGTACTGAGGGAGCATAGCACTGTTGGAGGGTCAGTACTGAGGGTGCATAGCACTGTTAAAGAGTTAGTACTTGGGAGCAGAGCACTATTAAAGAGTCAGTACAGAGGGAGCACAGCACTGTTAAAGAGTCAGTACAGAGGGAGGACAGAACTGTTAAAGAGTCAGTACTGAGGGAGCACAGCACTGTTAAAGAGTTAGTACTTGGGAGCAGAGCACTGTTAAAGAGTCTGTACTGAAGGAGGACAGCACTGTTTAAGAGTCAGTACTGAGGGAGCACAGCACTGTTAAAGAGTCAGTACTGAGGGAGCACAGCACTGTTAAAGAGTTAGTACTTGGGAGCAGAGCACTGTTAAAGAGTCTGTACTGAGGGAGCACAGCACCGTTAAAGAGTCAGTGCAGAGGGTGCACAGCACTGTTAAAGAGTCAGTACTGAGGGAGGACAGCACTGTTAAAGAGTTAGTACTGAGGGAGCACATCACGGTTCGAAAGTAAGTACTGCGTGAGTATAGCACTGATAAAGCGTCAGTACAGAGGGTATACAGGATTGTTCGAGTGTTAGTACGGAGGGAACACAGGATTGTTGGAGGGTTAGTACAGTGGGAGCACAGCACTGTTGGAGGGTTAGTACTGAGTGAACACAGCACTGTTGGTGGGTTAGTACTGAGGGAGCGCAGCACTATTGGAGGGTTAGTACTGAGGGAACACAGCACTGTTGGTGGGTTAGTACTGAGGGAGCACAGCACTGTTGGAGGGTTAGTACTGAGGGAGAACAGCACTGTTAAAGAGTCAGTACTGAGGGAGCACAGCACTGTTAAAGGGTTAGTACTAGGGAGCAGAGCACTTTTAAAGAGTTAGTACAGATGGAGCACAGCATTGTTGGAGGGTTAGTACTGAGGGAGGACAGAACTGTTAGAAGGTCAGTACTGCGGAAGTATAGCACTGTTAAAGCGTCAGTACTGAAGGAGCACGACCCTCTTTAAGAGTTATTACAGAGGGAGCACAGCACTGTTAAAAAGTCAGTACAGAGGGTACACAGGATTATTCGAGCATTAGTATGAAGGGAAACAGGATTGTTGGAGGGTCAGTACTGAGTTAGCACAGCACTGTTGGAGGATTAGTACTTGGGAGCACAGCAGTGTTAAAGAGACAGTTCTGAGGGAGCACGGCACCGTTAAAGAGTTAGTACTGAGGGAGCAGGGCATCGTTAAAGAGTCAGTAATTAGGGAGAACAGAACTGTTAAAGAGTCAGGACTGAGGAAGCATAGCACAGTTGTAGGGTCAGTATGAAGGGAGCACAGAACTGCTAAAGAGTCAGTACAGAGGGAGAACAGTACAGGTGTAGGGTCAGGGCTGAGGGAGCATAGCACTGTTAAAGTGTCAATACTTAAGGAGCACAGAACTGTTAAAGAGTCAGTACTGAGGGAGTACAGAACAATTAAAGAGTCAGTACTGAGGGAGCACAGAACTGTTAAAGATTCAGTACTTGGGGAGCACAGAACTGTTAAAGAGTCAGTACTGAGGGAGTACAGAACAATTAAAGAGTCAGTACTGAGGGAGCACAGAACTGTTAAAGATTCAGTACTTGGGGAGCACAGAACTGTTAAAGAGTCAGTACTGAGGGAGTACAGAACAATTAAAGAGTCAGTACTGAGGGAGCACAGAACTGTTAAAGATTCAGTACTTGGGGAGCACAGAACTGTTAAAGAGTCAGTACTGAGGGAGTACAGAACTGTTAAAGAGTCAGTACTGAGGGAGAATAGCACAGTTGTAGGGTCATTATAAAGGGAGCACAGTACTGTTAAAGAGTCAGTACTTGGGGAGCACAGAACTGTAAAAGAGTCAGTACTGATGGAGAACAGAACTGTTAAAGAGTCAGTACTGAGGGAGCACAGCACTGTTAAAGAGTCAGTACAGAGGGAGCACAGGACTGTTAAAGAATTAGTACTGAGGGAGCACATCACGGTTCGAAAGTCAGTAGTGCATGAGTATAGCACTGATAAAGCGTCAGTACTGAAGGAGGATGGCCCTGTTTAAGAGTTAGTACAGAGGGAGCATAGCACTGTTGGAGGGTCAGTACTGAAGGAGCACGGCCTTGTTTAAGAGTTAGTACAGATGGAGCACAGCACTGTTGGAGGGTTAGTACTGTGGGAGCACAGCACTGTTTAAGAGTCAGTACTGAGGGAGCACAACATTGTTAAAGAGTCAGTACTGAGGGAGCACAGGATTGTTGGAGGGTCAGTACTGAGGGAACACAGCACCGTTGGAGGGTTAGTACTGTGGGAGCACAGCACTGTTTAAGAGTCAGTACTGTGGGAGCACAACATTGTTAAAGAGTCGGTACTGAGGGAGCACAGGATTGTTGGAGGGTCTGTACTAAGGGAACACAGCGCTGTTGGAAGGTCAGTACTGAGGGAGTACAGAACAATTAAAGAGTCAGTACTGAGGGTGCATAGCACTGTTAAAGAGTCAGTACTGAGGGAGCACAGAAGTGTAAAAGAGTCAGTACAGAGGGAGCACAGGACTGTTAAAGAATTAGTACTGAGGGAGCACATCACGGTTCGAAAGTCAGTAGTGCATGAGTATAGCACTGATAAAGCGTCAGTACTGAAGGAGGATGGCCCTGTTTAAGAGTTAGTACAGAGGGAGCATAGCACTGATAAAGCGTCAGCACTGAAGGAGCACGGCCTTGTTTAAGAGTTAGTACAGATGGAGCACAGCACTGTTGGAGGGTTAGTATTGTGGGAGCACAGCACTGTTTAAGAGTCAGTACTGAGGGAGCACAGGATTGTTGGAGGGTCTGTACTGAGGGAACACAGCACTGTTTAAGAGTCAGTACTCATAGAGCATAGCACTGTTAAAGAGTCAGTACTGAGGAAGCACGGCCTTGTTTAAGAGTTAGTACAGATGGAGCACAGAACTGTTCAAGAGTCAGTACTGAGAGAGAACAGAACTGTTAAAGAGTCAGTACTGAGGGAGGACAGAACTGTTAAAGAGTCAGTACTGAGGGAGGACAGAACTGTTAAAGAGTCAGTACTGAGAGAGAACAGTACTGTTAATGAGCCAGTACTGAGGGAGCACAGCACTGTTAAAGAGTCAGTACTCATAGAGCACAGCACTGTTAAAGAGTCAGTACTAAAGGGGCACAGCACTGTTGGAGGGTCAGTACTGAGGGAGCACAGAACTGTTAAAGAGACAGTACTGAAGGAGCACAGCACTGTTGGAGGGTCAGTACTGAGGGAGCACCGAACTGTTTAAGAGTCAGTACTGAGGGAGAACAGCACTGTTAAAGAGTCAGTACTGAGGGAGCACAGCTCAGTTAAAGAGTCAGCACTGAGGGAGCAGAGCACTGTTAAAGAGTCAGCACTGAGGGAGCACAGCACTGTTAAAAAGTCAGTACTGCGTGAGTATAGCACTGATAAAGCGTCGGTACTGAAGGAGCACGGCCCTGTTTAAGAGTTAGTACAGAGGGAGCACAGCACTGTTGGAGGGTCAGTACTGAGGGAGAACAGCACTGTTAAAGTCAGTACTGAGGGAGCAGAGCACTGTTAAAGAGTCAGCACTGAGGGAGCAGAGCACTGTTAAAGAGTCAGCACTGAGGGAGCACAGCACTGTTAAAAAGTCAGTACTGCGTGAGTATAGCACTGATAAAGCGTCGGTACTGAAGGAGCACGGCCTTGTTTAAGAGTTAGCACAGATGGAGCACAGCACTGTTGGAGGGTTAGTACTGTGGGAGCACAGCACTGTTTAAGAGTTAGTACTGAGGGAGCACAACATTGTTAAAGAGTCAGTACTGAGGGAGCACAGGATTGTTGGAGGGTCTGTACTAAGGGAACACAGCACTGTTGGAAGGTCAGTCCTGAGGGAGCATAGCACTGTTGGAGGGTTAGTACTGAGGGAACACAGCACTGTTTAAGAGTCAGTACTCATAGAGCATAGCACTGTTAAAGAGTCAGTACTGAGGGAACACAGCACTGTTTAAGAGTCAGTACTCATAGAGCATAGCACTGTTAAAGAGTCAGTACTGAGGGAACACAGCACTGTTAAAGAGTCAGTACTGAGGGTGCACAGCACTGAACAAAGTGTCAGTTCTGAGGAAGCACAGCACTGTTAAAGAGTCAGTACTGAGGGAGGACAGAACTGTTATAGAATTAGTTCTGAGGAAGCACAGCACTGTTAAAGAGTCAGTACTGAGGGAGCACAGAACTGTAAATTAGTTAGTACTGAGGGAGCACAGCACAGTTGGAGGGTCAGTACTGAGTGTGCATAGCACTGATGGAGGGTTAATACTGAGGGAACACAGCACTGTTGGAGGGTCAGTACTGAGGGAGCACCGAACTGTTTAAGAGTCAGTCCTCATAGAGCCCAGCACTGTTAAAGAGTTAGTACTGAAAGAGCACAGCTCAGTTAAAGAGTCAGTACTAAAGGAGCACAGCACTGTTGCAGGGTCAGTACTGAGGGAGCACAGAACTGTTAAAGAGACAGTACTGAAGGAGCACAGCACAGTTGGAGGGTCAGTACTGAGGGAGCACCGAACTGTTTAAGAGTCAGTACTCAGAGCACAGCACTGTTAAAGAGTCAGTACTGAAGGAGCACAGCACTTTTGGAGGCTCAGTACTGAGGGAGGACAGAACTGTTAAAGAGACAGTACTGAAGGAGTATAGCACTGTTGGAGGGTCAGTACTGAGGGAGCACCGAACTGTTTAAGAGTCAGTTATAAGGGAGAACAGCACTGTTAAAGAGTCAATACTGAGGGAGCACAGCTCAGTTAAAGAGACAGTACTGAAGGAGCACAGCACTGTTGGAGGGTCAGTACTGAGGGAGCACAGAACTGTGAAAGAGTCAGTACTGAGGGAGCACAGCACTGTTAAAGAGTTAGTACTGATAGAGCACAGCACTGATAAAGAGTATGTACCGAGGGAGCACAGCATTGTTAAAGAATCAGTACTGAGGGAGCACAGATTGTTGGAAGGTCAATATTGAGGGTACACAGGATCGTTGGAGGGTCTGTACTGAGGGTACACAGCACTGTTGGAAGGTCAGTACTGAGGGAGCATAGCACTGTTGGAGGGTCAGTACTGAGTGTGCATAGCACTGTTGGAGGGTTAGTACTGAGGGAACACAGGACTGTTGGAGGGTCTGTACTGAGGGTACACAGCACTGTTGGAGGGTCAGTGCTGATTGTGCATAGCACAGTTGGAAGGTTCGCCCTTTGGGAGCACAGCACAGTTGGAGGGTCAGTACTGAGTGTGCATAGCACTGATGGAGGGTTAATACTGAGGGAACACAGCACTGTTGGAGGGTCAATACTGAGGGAGCACAACACTGTTGGAGGATTAGTTCTGAAGGCATGCTATCGTTCGAATGATGTGTCATACTGTAATATGTGTGCTTTCCCGTGAGCCTCTTAAATGTTGCTTGCCTTTGTTTCAAGGGATGTGATCTTGGCTCCTTTATCAGGTTTCATACAATCCGTCAAACAATAGAATAAACAAAACCTCAGGATAGCATGGTGGTTCAATATTATTAATGTTGCCTCTGAGCGCCCGGGACCTTGGTTCGCTTCTAGCTTCAGGGGACTGTGTGTAGTATGCACATTCTCCCCATGTCTGTGTGGGTTTCTCCGGGTGCCCCAGTTTCCTCCCACAGTCCAAAGATGTGCAGTGAGCTGAAATGGCAATGCTAAATTGCTCATCATGTTCAGGGATGTGTAGGTTAGGTGCCTTAGTCAGAGATAAATGTCGAATAATAGGGGAATCGTTCTGGGTCGGTTACTCTTCAGAGGGTAGGTGTGGACTTGTTGGGCCGACCGGCCTTGTTTCCGTACTGTAGGGATTCGATGATAACCACATTGTTGTTTCTGGGGAGTTTGTCCCAGTGAATTGTCTATCACCATTTCTACATTGGAAGAGGAAGTTTTGTAAAGTTGTGGTTGTAAAGTGCTTTGGGTTATTCTCAGGTCATGAAGCTTGTTTATAAATGCAAGTCCTATTATTTCCTTTCCAAAGTGGGAAGGCAATAAGTTGCAATCAAATGCTGTGCTAATTGTTTCTGGATAACTTTTATGTAAATGCCCTTCCTTCTTTCTTGTAACCTTTTCAAGCTACACGAGTTCGCTATTATAAGTTCAACTTTTCAGTGGCTCTGTCAATGCCTTTCACAAGCCGCCATGATTTAATTGGATGTTTATAAATGACACTCTTGTACAAAACTAATTGTCCCTCATTCTTCTCGCAAACCAATTTTCTCAGCCTGGCTTTGTTCAAAAGCAGCATGAGAGTTTCCTGAAATTCCACAGTTCAGAAACAAGTCTGAACTGACCTTGTTCAAAATGTTTCTTCCCAGTAAAACGAGAAAGTACTGTAAACCTGAAGCAGGTTAGTCAAATTCCTGTGGAGAGAGAGTTAGATTATTATGAGTGCAGTTTAATATCCCACCTCACCCCTTTGAGAGTGCAAGGGTGAAATAGTCATTTGATTACAAGGAGGTTGCGACTTGGAGATTTCTTCACTCTCCTGTCTCCCTCTGATCGAGGTCAGTTTGGGAAGATTAACAACCCACCTTCCTACCTTCAGACCAGCTATTCAGAGGGGGAGTGAAGGACTCACCAGTAGGAAAGCCAGGCTGACCAGATCAGCCCACTCCTTCCTGGGCCCTCTCTGCCCTTAAAAGGCCCGGCCTTGAAAAACAAGGCTCCACAGCAAGCCTCATACCCCCTGCCCTTCCCTCGGACCCAGTCCCCCACTTCCTCTCTCTACATTGACAATCGCTTCCCCATGACCCTGTCCCACCTTGATCAAGGACTCCATTGATGATCCCTTCTGCAGGCCCCACTATAACACCTGCAGTGGCCCCTGCTCCTCGGGGGGGTGCTGCTAAAACCAGAGAAATGGCAGACTTTAGCTGACAGCTCTAAGGGTTAAGATTTCTGACCGACTGAGGACCTAATTCAATAGGAGGCCCAACACTGCCCAGATAAGGGGCTGATTACCTCCGAATAGCTTCAGGACTCTCAGAGAAGAGTAATGGGGGCCCCTCACTCATTCTCTAACAGACATTGCCCATAAATAATCTGTACCAGTGTTATAGGTCAGCGACTCGTCATCAGAACTAAGAGTGTTTGTAGATGCTCTCTGGTTTCAAGTTTATTGTCACTGAAACTCCACAACTGGAACTGTTCTTGTCACAATGGCAGGAGTCTGCTGGAAGAATGTTCAATCCAGGCCACATCCCATACCTAACAGATCCTGCTCGGATCCTGGGTTACTGATGGCTACATCGAGGCCAGATGTACCAAGCAGATCGAGGTTGCATGTGGGAAACATATAGAACGATTCCTTTTTAAATGTTGCTGTTTTGCGAAGTGGCCCTCGGGAAATATTGCAGAATGTATTTCAAGAATGAATCCCCGCCATCCTTAATGGCAGCTGATCGCGGGTCACTCACAATCTTCAAGGCTGTCTCCAAAATGAAGGGAGCTCAGAGCTCAAAGAAATCTTCCAGGGTCAGCAACCAATTTCTCCAGTAGCAGACAGTCTCTCACCATTTACATTAAGAGGTATTCAATCATTGCTATTTCTGAGCCCAAATTATTATGACCCTTTTTATCACTGCATATTGATGACATGCTTTTAGCTGGCAAGCCCCTTTATTGTGAATTTCTCTCCGTAAATCACTCTGCTGTTCTGAATGCATTTTAAAACCTAACTCTTTTATCGAGCTTTTAGGCGCTTGTTCTGATGTGACCTGGTGTCAAATTCTGTTTGATAATTCTCCTGTGAAGCAAGCTGAGACATTTAACTATCTCATGGGTGCTTCATCGATGCAAGTTGTTGTTGGTGGCGAGAGAAGTCACAAAGCCAAAACCGGACAGAGGAAGCAATTATATTTTTGTCAATGCACACATTGTAAGGGCAGCAAGAGAAATCGCAGGCGAAGAATAAGTAACACGTGTAAACTAAATAATGATCTTCCTATTGCTCCCTTATCTGTCAAGGGCTTGTTCGCCAGGGTTGTGGAAAGCGATGAAGTGTTGACTGTTGGTTGGCTGTCAGGATAAATAGGGAGAATGGATGGTTGCAGGGCATTCAGCTCTTCAACTGCTTTGCAAATCCAAACTAAACGGAAGTTAATGTGAAGGTACAAAAACAAAAATTGATGGAAAAGCTCAGCAGGTCTGGCAGCATCTGTGGAGAGAAATCAGAGTTGATGTTTCGGGTCCTTGCTCATAACTCTAGTTCTGTACCCGAGACGTTAACTCTGATTTCTCTCCGCCCCACCCCCACCCCACCCCACCCCCCCCCCACCCCACCCCCCCCCCACCCCAACCCCCCCACCCGCCACCCCACCCCCCCCACCCCCCACCCCCACCCCCACCCCCCCCCACCAACCAATAGAAATGTTCAGGCTGACCCCTTACAGCATCCAGCCCCTGGAGTTGTTCAGGGAGAGGTGGGCGCCGCAGGGAGTGGAGTGTATTATTTCCCCGTCCAACTCTATTTTGATTTAGCCCCTACCCTTCCCTTCACTGTTTTTCTCACACAGCATTGCCCTGTGGTTTGAAGGGCAGTGCTTGTCACTGGCCACTCGGGTGTCTTTCCTATCTTCCTGGTGGTGGAAATTGAATAAAGATTCGTGCACTTTGTGTCTTTTCACTGTGTCTCACACCTGCACACACACACACTATGGGTGCTGGGGAATAAAAATAAGCATTACCGCACTTAGGCGGTAGTGTGGGGGTTAAATATAAAAAAAAATATATAAACAGGGAAAAAGAAGAAAAAAAAAGAAAAAAAAAAGAAAAAAAAATAAACAGGGGATTCAAGCCCGGGAAAAAAGAAAAAATAAACGGGATTGGCTACAGGCAATCGGTGGGGCGTGGGGCGTGGGGCGTGGGGCGTGGGGCGTGGGGCGGGCAGCGGCGGGCAGGGGCGGGCAGGGGCTGAAAGGTGTGAGGGGTATTGGGAGTTGGGTTACGTATTCAGTGTTTTATCACTGTTGTATGGTGTTTTCGGCTCTGCTGTCTTTTGTAGACTGTTTTCTCTTGTGCTTAGGTGCAGGCCATGTGTAAAGTGTTTGAAATTGTATATTGTGGGCTTTTGCCTGCTGAAACAGGGAACTGAAACAGACTCTTTATGGACTTTGGTCATTGTGACACCTTTTAAAAGTACAGTGACCTGTATAAAAACTCTGTATATTTGATGTAGCATTGTTTGTTCTGTGAGATTTTGGGTGCCTTATGGTTGTGTCCCTACTTCTGTTGCTTATTGTGACTGTTGTTGTATTGCATTTTGTATAAATGTGAATAAAAAAATATAAAGAGGGAATTTAAAATCTCCGTTCGGGGGACTGACTCTGAGCTGTCTGGTGACAGCCAGTGTCCTGTGTACAAGTAAATAAAGGGGGACTTGGTGATGTGATACCGGTCCCTGGGCAGTTACTTCAGAAACCATTTTTGATGAAGTTGAAACTTAGCTAAATATGGTACCATCCAGCCCATTGTTCTCCTAAATTAAGATGTTAGCTGGCCTCTTATTAGCATTCCAAATTCTCATCTTCTCGTTTACCGACCTGCCAGATGGGCTCTGCAGTGGAACGAAGATTGCTTGTGGAATCGAAGTTGAAGGAAGCTGGGACCTTCGCATCTCTGCAAGAGCTGCCCCAACATCGGGCAATAGGCATGAGGTGCAGGCCATTTGGCCCTTTGAGCTTGCTCCACTAGTCAATTACATGATGGCTGCTGTGGATGAGGTGCCAGTTCACCTGTCCCATCTGGCGCCTGTCCATAACCCTTGATTCTGTTGTTTATAAAATCACTTTGAGTGTTGTCAGTAACTCAGCTCCAACAGTGGATGGTGTAGCTGGTTGCTACTTTGGGAGTAAAGGTGTTGAAGACATCCCTCCTGAGGTGGGAGTGACACCACCTGTAAACATTATGGCGGTTATTCCTGCACCCCTTGAGATCTTACACAGGACCTGAACAGCTTCTCCAAAGTATGTGTGCCCTTCACCTAATTCACAGCATGTTGTATATAAAACCCATTTTTCTACCTTGTTGCAATGTGTGGAATTGTTATAATTGTGGGAATCCCTTTTAGTTAGGTGAAGGCTTTGTAAAAATGGGAAGGGAAATATATGTCGTCAGACATTCAACAGGCTGGCCCAGAAAATATTTCTGCATAAGAATCAGAATTTCAAAAGTCTCAACAGCAAATGTGCATAATGAAAGCCTCCAAACCAGGCAACCAACCAGCTGCTGTAAGGTAAGGTTGCACTGAAAGAGAGATGCTTTAGAATTCAGTGCCCACTCCAGTGTTAAAGCCTCATATAACAATAAGAAATGGAGAGAGCAAGTTGATTCAGTCAACATGTTATGTTCCTACAGAAAACACTAAGGGAAAAACATTGGTGGAGTAGCAGAAAGCATAAGGGACTGTCAGAGAATACAGGAGGATATAGATAGACTGCAGGGTTGGGCGGAAAAGTGGCAGATAGATTTCAATCCAGACAAATGTGAGGTGATGTATTTCGGCAAGACTAATTCTAGAGTGAATTATACAATGATTGGAAGAGCCTTGGGAAAAGTTGATGGGCAGAGAGATCTGGGAGTTCAGGTCCATTGTACCCTGAAGGTTGCTGCACAGGTGGATAGAGTGGTCAAGAAGGTATATAGTATGCTTGCCTTCATTGGACAGGGTGTAAGAGTATAATAGCTAGCAAGTCATGTTAGAATTGTACAAGAAATTGGTTTGGCCAAATTTAAAATACTGTGTACAGTTCTGGTCGCCACATTACCAAAAGGATGTGGACGCTTTGGAGAGGGTGCAGAGAAGGTTTACGAGGATGTTGCCTGGTATGGAAGGTGCTAGCTATGAAGAGAGGTTGAGTAGGTTAGGTTTACTTTCATTAGAAAAAAGGAGATTGAGGGGGGACCTGATTGAGGTTTACAAAATCATGAAGGGTATAGACAGGGTGGATAGAGATGAGCTTTTTCCCAGGGTGAAGGATTCAATAAGGAGACATCATGACTTTTAATGTGAGAGGTGGAAAGTTTAAGGGGGATACACATGGCAAGTACTTTACACAGAGAGTGGTGGGCGTTTGGAACGCATTGCCAGCAGAGATGGTAGGCATGATAGATTCATTTAAGATGTGTCTGGATAGATGCATGAGTAAGTGTGAGCAGAGGGATATAGATGCTACGGAATTGACCGACAGGTTTAGACAGTACATTTGGATCGGCTCAGGCTTGGAGGGCTGAAGGGCCTGTTCCTGGGCTGTAAACTTTCTTTGTTCTTTTGTTCTTTGTTATTGTATAATTTCGAGGGAAAAAGTTGGATTTAGCTCTTGGGGCTAAAGGAATCAAAGAATATGGGGGAGAGACAGGAACAGGTTATGGAGTTGGATGATCAGCAATGATCATTTCTTTTTATTCATTGACAAGATGAGGGAATCACTGGCTGGGCCAACATTTATTGCCCAACCCTCATCGCCCAGAGGGCAGTTTAACAGTCAATCACATTGCTGTGGGTCTACAGTCACATGTAGGCCAGACCAGATAAGGATGCCAATTTCCTTCCCTAAAGGAAGTTCGTGAACAGATGGGGCTTTCCAAAAATCGACAATGGACACATGGCCATTATTTCAGAACTTTTCTCATTGTATTCAAGTGCCACCATCTGCCATAGCAGGATTCAAACCCGGGTCCCCAGCACATTGTCAGAATCTCTGGATTAATAGTCCAGGAATAATACCACTGGGCTGTGAACTACCCAAAATCATCCTGAATGGCAGAGTGACTCTAAGGGCTGGATTGCTCCTGTTTTTCTATGTTAACCCTTGCAGGATCTAGTGATATCCTAGAAGCTGAACACATATCAATGGAAGAAAATGGAGCTCAAAAAAATCTGTAACAAGTAAACCATGAGTGGGTCATGATAGTTTGAACATTACACTTGAACTGTTAAGAACTGCACATGTTCCTTCACTTGTCATTAGGAAACCCCTAAAGTGCTTCTGAACTCAGCAATCCGAAACGAAGGCTTACAGGAATAGGACTGTCTGAAAAGTGTGGTCCCCAGAGTACTGTCTGTCAGGAGAAGTGGTATAGGTCAATACAGCTCATTTCAGGTTCGACTGAGGAATCAGAATCCTTTCAACTAATTTCTCATTGGCTGACAAACAGTGAATGGAATGATGATAGACCTGAACATAGCACTCAGTACTAACAGGGCAAGTCATTATCTCTGTCGGTGATTTTATCCTTCTAAGGTGAAACTTAGTCCTCGTGATTTTAAATGAGTTTGTCTCATTCTAATCACCCATTTTTTGAGGCATCAGGCCTTATCTGTTCTATCAATATTCTCCACTGATTCAACAAAATGATGGCAACACTATCTACACATTTTCATCAAAGCCAAGTGGTGATCACTGGTCTGTGAATTAAATGGATTTATACAAGCACAACACTGTTTAAAGCTGTCAGGGGAAAAGGGGCCAAGTGTACACCCATGCTGTGAAATACATTTTAGCACTTTTATATATGGCTTCTTCTCCTCCTACTTCGATATTTTAGAACATAGAACATCTACAGTGTGGAAACAGGCTATTTGGCCCAACAAGTCCATACCACCCTCTGAACAGTATCCCTCCCAGGCCCATTCCCTTAACCTATAACCCTACATTTCCCATGGTTAATGCACCTACACATCCCTGGACACTATGGACAATTTGGCATGGCTGATTCACCTAACTTGCAAATCTTTGGACTGTGGGAGGAAACCGGAGCACCTGGAGGAAATCCACGCAGGCATGGGGAGAATGTGTAAAATCTGTTAATTATCCCGAGGCTGGAATCAAGCCTGGGAACCTGGAACTGTGAGGCAGCAGTGCTAACCACTGAGCCACCGTGCTGCCCTTTGTGAGTCCCCAGCAGGTCTGCATGTCATTGAACAAATGTGGCAGATATCATAATGCAATGGGGGCATCACGATGGAACAGTGATGCATGTGCAGAAAGGAGGGAATGGTCTGTCCGAGTGAGAGACGTACTAACAGAAGACAATATCATCATGTACTACAATGTAAAAACAAGAGTTTGCCTAAACCTTCCAGAGCCAGACAGAATTATTCAGAGCGAAAGGGAAACCATTGAAGAACACAACCTGCAAGAAAGGGGGAAGAACAACTGTCTCGTCAATATGTAGCAAAGAACTCAAGGCACAAGCCAATTGGCAATATGAGCTAGAAAGTAAGTGTATTAACCAGCAGTAAATAAAACACAAAGTTCAATGAGAGCTCAGGATGCTGGATGGCTGTGCTCAATTGCCCTGTAGTTTCCAGGGGTGTGCAGGCTAGGTGGATTAGCCATTGGGAAATGCAGGATTATGGAGATAGGGTGTGAACTGGGACTGGGTGGGATGCTTGTTGGAGTTTCAGTGCAGGCTTGATGGTCCGATTGGCCTTGTTCTGCGCTGTAGGGATTCTATAGAATTCTGTGGGAAACACTGAACAAAGCTGGTATCATCTAGGACAAACAGCCGACTTGATTGACACCATATCCACTACCTAAACATTCATTCCTTTACCACTGAAGCACAGCTGCAGCAGTGTACATTACATACAAGGCATACTGCAGGAACTGAAAGTACCTTTCAAATGCTTGACCTGTACCATCCAGAAGGACACAGAACTCCACTCAGCTCCCCTCTCAGTCCCCCACTACCCTGATCTAGAACAATATCACTGTCCCATCACTGTCATTGGACTGAAACCCTGGGACTTCCTCCTGAACAGGCCTGAGAGTATACCTACACCACATAGACGGCTGTGGTTAAAGAAACCAACGAACCACCAGCTTCTCAAGTACAATAAATGGCAATGCTCACGTGGTGAAAACAAATAAGGAAACTTTAAGAATCATGCTCCCTTTTCTTATGTTTTTATGCTCATCCCAAAATTGCACAATAGTATTAGAACCAAAACCCACCTGGGGTTTAAGTAGATGCCATCATATTTGCTTTGAGACAATAGACAATAGACAATAGGTGCAGGAGTAGGCCATTCTGCCCTTCGAGCCTGCACCACCATTCAATATGATCATGGCTGATCATCCTTAATCAGACTCCCACATGTCCATAAATAATTCAGAATAGTTGCATACATTGTGTTTGTTCATTTTATCATCTCCTTCCTTGTTAATGTACAATATAGATATGAGCATCGCTGAAAGGAAAAAATATTTTTTTCTCACTCCATCCTTGTCCTATAGGAATTCAATCTTGTCTTAAATGTAGAATGATGAAGTATGTTTGACTATAACCTTTAAAGAGTTAACTCTAATGGTCTGTTATGTTGTGGAAGGGAGTGACATAGCCTCCTGATCTAACTGGAGAAAAAGTAGCAGGAAATAAAGTAGTGTAGGGAGTGTTTGGGTAATTGTAAATATATTATAATAACCTTAGAGTGCTTTATAGTTAGACATATTCTAGGGCTATGCCAACCTAGCAACACAATAATGTAATAAGAAATTATTCAAGCTGATCTCAACTGCATGTTATGCCTGCAATGAGACAGGGAAAGACAGCCCTTGCTTGCATCTCTAAAGCAATGGAGGGAAAGCAAAGTTATCCTGGTATCACAGTAATCAATGGTGGCAGCTTCTGGAAACGTGAGTGATGGAATCTAACAGACTTTCAGATTATACCATAGGGGTTCCACAAGCCAAACAAAGCTGAAGGTATTGCAAAGATGAGGGTAGTTAAAATGTAAAGGTGGGACTTATCAACTGAATTATGTTAAGTGGTTTAACCAAGTTTGGAGTAATTATGACCATCCTGACAGAAGATGCATTACAACAACATGTAAGATTGTCTAACCTTCTGTTGGTAAGAGTGGAGCGATCTGTCTTGTGACTGGACAACAGGGACATTCCAAGCAAACTGAAGTACATGTGATGTAACATTGCAATCTATCAATAACATTAGATTTACTCTGTTAATATATAAATGCTTTAACTTCTTTGTAATTTTTTGTCAAGATTTGAAAAAAACAACAAATTAGCTTGTCTCTTATGTCTGACCTTACCTGGTTTGAATTGGCCTTCATTGAATCCATTGGGTTCCTTTAATGTCATCCTTCTCATCTTGGAAATGAGATTCCAAGAAGCACTTCACACAGCAAGGTGTTTGATTCTGTAAGTAATTACAATGCTAGACACTGGGTCCGTTTCAGTACTGGGTCAGTTAATTTATTTAATCACTTCTAAAATTTGGTTACTGTACTGTACTTGTTCTGAGCAACATAAACAGGGGGGTGATATGATGGAATTATTGACTGACTAGTCATGTAAAGAATAAATAATGAAACTCAAACTCATGTTGGATTCCAGTCTGATTCTATGGGCAGAGTTTGTTGAGGCATCAGGGATCAGGACTGCTAGCCAAAGAATGTGAGGACTTACACAATAAAATTTCCTGTCAGCTCATCAATTGATCAAATGATGAAGAGTGGCTCCTTGGAACCATGACCCACAGGACAGATGTCTCACTCTCTGTGACCTTCCAGCGAGTCAGAGTCTGGTAGCTCTTATGCCCTGCAGTGCCATTAGTGAGGCTCTGGTTGCTGCCTGAAGACAGGTTCAAGGAGTAAGCCAGGCCAGAGGTAATAATGTGGATGGGTGTGGAGGAAGGGGATGGGCTTATACGACATGGTGATCGTGGGAAGGTAAGTGAGGGAGTACTCAACAGTAAGGGCAAGGATTGGCTTTCAGCTGAGATCTCCTCCAACACTTCCCAATGTCTATCTGTTTCATGGAGATGACAAGATGGCCACTGTAGCTGTATGAAGCCATCAAGGTCAGAGCCACTTAAGAGGCTGAATTGATGGCAGGGTGGTAAAGTCCACCATGGATCTACCATGGTGAGAATGCAAGTCTGCAGGAGGTGAGACAGTATGGGGATCTTGGTTTGCCAACTCGCCCCATAACTAAAAGCTTTTGCTACCTCCAGGCTCACCCATGGAGTGAGCAAAAGATTCAACCTTATATCTGGGCATCTTCAATCATCACCTGTGCCATCCAAATCAGAATTTGAGGAGTTATAATCTGGAATTTCAAATTTCTCTTTGATGGAACAGATTCAAGGGATTGAATGGGTTACTGGCTTTCCAATGTTTGTGACCACTATTTCCATTTTTTATTGTTCAGATTTTATTGGAACCAATTTTCTCAGTTCTTCCAAAGTTCCAATGATATCATCCTAACCACTCTTTCTCCTTCATGCAGCCATACGCAGTGCACGAGTGCCATTAACTAAAGATTAAAAACTAACAATCTTGTTTTGGGTATTTCTGGGCTTCTCTACACTGTGACAGTTTTGATTGATGTCACTATTTCAATTCAACAGTCTTGTCATGTCTCACAGTTCTTTGAGCTTGTCCAACCTTTCTTCAAAAGCTGGAAATAATGAAGCAGTGAACTAGAAAATGCTTTTTGAAGAATTCAGCTTGTATTCTGAGACTTTGAACAGTGTATTACATGATTTGAGTTTCAAGCTCAATGGTTGGAATCTTCAAGACTTACAGCGGATTGTATATGAGGTACAGCACAGATATAAACACTTTGCTCCACTAGTCCATGCCCATATACATTCTCTATTTGATCCTCAGCTGTCTTTTCTCATCTAAATCTACCATCATAACCTCTTCTGCAAATGTTTGTCAAGTTTCCCCTTAAATGCATTATATTATTGACTTCCACCATTTCAGTGGCTGTGTGTATCTCAAGCTCACTGCTGTTTGGGTTAAAGACATTTTGTTTAAATTTCTGATTTCAGTTCTTGGTCGTTAATTTACATTGAAGGTGTTTAATCATGGTTGTTTCATAAAATAGAATATTCTCTCTCAGAATCTTTCATAATGTCAAAGATTTCTATTCAGTTTTCTTTTGTCCACAAGAAGGTTATATTCCTGAATAGTATCTATGGAGGTTTGGACAAACTCCATAATTGCTGGTGTGATCAAACCACTTGTCAATTAAAGAAGCTACAGCATGAGCATCCCAAAGGCAAAGTCACCACAATCAGACTAGACAATAGAAATGCCTCTCATTGGAGAGGGACAACTAGTGGGGGTTTAACCTAAGGGTCACCGAAGGCAAGGGGAGAGGTTGAAAAGGAGAGTCCTTTGTCATAACCTCAGCTAGTGCAGGAATTGAACCAATGCTGTTAACGCTACTTTCTCTGGAAAGCCAGCCATCCAACTAACCGAGTTAACCGACTCTGCCAATCCCAAACAATCAAAGTGGGCAGATGGCTGATACATTGGATCGAAGGAAAGATTTTGAACTAAAGGGGCCCTGACAGAGATCAGAGATCTCTTGCAACTGTGAGATTTTGAAATGGAGGGAAACCTGGGATGACCATCTCCCATATTAGTGGTCTCATTTCACCCTGGCCTGGAGGTACCACTACAAGAACAGAGGCAGCAGTGAGCTGATCTTCCTCAAGGATGGCAGGAAGAGATCAGTCACATTGCACATGACTGGATGAAAGAGGCAAAGGAAATCTAGAGCAGGATTGTGGTCCCACAAACCCAGAGGCGGTAGACGAAAGGGATCCAGTAACTCGGGGAGCAGGGAAGGACCCAACCTCCACACTCTGACTTTTCCAGCATCCTCTGCACAGCACGCCTCAGAATTTTTAAAAAGTTCATTCACAGGATGTGGGTGTCACTGGCTGGGCCAGCATTTATTTCCCATCACCAATAGTCCAGAGGGTGGTTAAGAGTCAACCACACTGCTGTGGGTCTGGAGTCACATGTAGGCCAGATCAGGTAAGGGCGGCAGTTTCCTTCCCTGAAGGACATTAGTGAACCAGATGGATTTTAAATAACACATTATACAGCTCCATCCAGTCCTCACTCTCCAGGAACTTCACAAGCTGATAAATACAGAAGGATGAGAGGAGATCTTATTGAAACATATAAGATTTTTCAGGGGCTTGACAGGGTAAATATAGAAAGAATCTCAGAATAATGGATCTCCAGTTTAAAACAGAGATGAGGAGCAATGCCTTGTCTCAGAGGGTAGTGAATCTGTGGAACACTTTAATGCAGAGGAGTGTTGAGGTCATTAAGTATATTCAAGACTGAGACAGACAGGTTTCTAATCAGCAAGGGAATCAGGGGCTATGGGGAAAAAGCAGGAAAGAGGAATTGAAGGTTATCAGATTAGCCACAATCTCACTGAATGGTGGAGCAGACTCAATGGGCTGAATGGCCACCGCCTGCTCCTACACCACCTAGTCTTATGCACATCTGGACTGCCAATATTGACACTCACCCTCATCCTATTACTCCCTTACATTTACGCCTCACAAATCCCCTTTGCTCCTCTGCACACAAGCCCGTTACGATGCACTTACCTCTCTGCTTCAGTTGCTTACTGCAGGAGAGAGAGCACAGCCTCAAGGACAGGCAGGTGCTTGGAAAGGGTAGGGTGTCTGGGGGTGAGGGCTGAGCCACTGACAACGTATACTTCCTTGAAGAGTCAATCCCAGTATGACCCTAGTGAGGGGCTGACAACTCAGATGTAGCCAGTGGCTAAACAGTTGTTGGTGACCTGATTTGTGACCACTGCAAAGTCATTTTTTTCTAAGCAGCTCCTCACTCACCTACAAAGCTGCCCAGCTGAAATCCAAAGAATCAGGAAGCCAAATTGCTGTCACTTTTCAGAATCTAACATCCTACACACGCCCAAATCCCTGTACCCTTGGCCATTACAATTCCTCACAATGGTGCTCACGCTGATAACAATACATGGAATGGCACTTTCTATGCAAGTGAAAGTGCCATTTTCGGATATCTTTATTTTGAACCTTTAAGATTTCATTGTGGCACACTGTCAGGGTGTTCAAGTGTTTCACAGGCAGTGCGCAGTTCCTTCTCTTTAGACAGCATCACCGTAGATGTTTCAAGTCGTTGTGCCTTTCCAATTTTGCCTTTGTTATACCATCGTCATCTATCATTGTGAGGTTTCCACTTCCCTTCTCAATAAAAACTCTCTGTCGTCGGTTCAGGTAGGCTGTCAAGAATAGCAAGTTTCATTTCACTGAGGTTACAATGCCACATTGATACAACACTTCAGTACATCGATGAACTGTTGTCAAACAGCACAGTAACAGTGCACACAGATACCGCACAATGAAACAGGGACATAACACCAGGAATTGAAATGCAGCAATAAGACATGTAACAAGACAGCACTGTGGTATGGACCATGGGCCCACTTCCAGAATGTTATTCATCTTCCCCTGGCTCAGTCATAATTTTTAAAAAGGGACTCACTGCTGTCATGTCATGTTCCTTTTATAATTGTGACAGAGCCTCAGAATACAGTGAACACAGTAGTGAGGAATAAAATGATCAAAGGTAGTTTTGTAAACTCTCTGTTTAATAATTTCATGTGCATTGTTATAACAAGATTAATGGGTCAGTGGAAACAGAATCCAGAGAAATTCTGGATCTCTAGAAACTTTTGTAATGTTACAATGGAATGATCTTATAGAAATATATAAAATGATGAAAGGAATCGCTAAGATGGAAGTAGAGAGGATGTTTCCACTGGCAGGTGAAGCTAGGACAAGTGGGCATAGTCTCAAAATTAGGGGGAGCAGATTTAGGACTTAATTGAGAAGGAACTTCTTTACCCAGAGAGTTGTGAATCTGTGGAATTCCCTGCCCAGGGAAGTAGTTGACCTTATTTCAGTAAATGGTTTTAAAACTAAGATAGATTTCTTTTGAACAATGAAGGAATTAAGTGTTACGGCGGGAGGGCGGGTTAGTGGAGCTGAGGCCATGGAAAGATCAACCATGATCTTATTGAATGGTGGAGCAGGTTTGAAGGGGCAGGTGGCCTACTCCTGCTCTTGGTTATCACGTTCTTATGAGCTGCTGTTAAAGTGCAGACTTTGCCTCCAGCTGGATCTTTGTACCTGGTACAGTAATGTTTGCTCCCATACCCTGAGAATTAGCAATGGGTAACATGGTATTGAAAGATTCAACAGACATTTATTACAGTTCCTGATATATTTAGATATTACAGTCACAGGCCCTGCAGCGTGTGGGCTAACATCAAACTATTCGATTACAGAGAGTAAATATGCTTTCGCCAATATATCACGATGATTCAGGAATGATAACACGAACATGCCTCTTAATGATATATCGCATGCTTGGGGAATTCTGACATTCGAGAAATTTTCAAAATGTTAACAATGGAACCAATGAAAATTCCAGAAGACAATGAAAGCTTTTATTTCTGACACAAACAGCAGGAAGCACAAATGCTTAGCCTTGCTTTACGTTGGAATGTGATTGAGAAGATCAGCTGAAATGTTAATCGACAAAAGAGATTAAGCAACTAGCACCTGTTTTTCTGTCTAATTTAATAACATTTCATTCAGGTCTAACCATTCCTTTTTCAAATGCATCTTTCCAATGTAAGTCTTAAACATTTTCTACTGATCTCACATCAGGGATAGATTAGCATCCACGTTTTAACAATTTCGTTTTCTGTTCACCCTCTCCCTAAGAGATACCTTCGAAAGTTATTCATATTAATAAATTCTGGATAAATATCAACCATGATGATATTTTGTCTTCCAATTTTAACTTTCTGTTAATGAAGGTAGTTCTTCCAAGGCTCCAGCCCAATGTTTGCAGGCTACACCAGTACTATCAGCTAAAAGGCTGGTCATTAATTATAGATCCCGATAATGTTCATCAAATGGCGATTCAGCTGCATAACCAGGTGCAATCCCCTCTTTACTCAATGTACACATACACACAGCTCCTGAGGATGCACAATCACAAAATCTGTGCATGACTGATATTTCCCACGTTCGCAGAGCTATTGTCACCAGGTGGCAATGTCCAACTACAGCAATAGTCCATAATAGAGAAAATGGGCAAATTGCTCTAAGTGAAACTAGGAAGGAACGAAAGGACCTGGGGAGTGGATGAAATGTAACAGGAACATGATGGACATGCAAGTCAGAGATTGGATAGGAACAGAGCTGAGAGAATGGAAGATAGCATTGATAAAAGACCAATCTGTTCTCGGACTAGGCACAGCAGCACGAACTGGAACCAATAGAGCAGCAATATGACCAAACATAAAGGTATTGAGAGGACCCAGTACAGCAGAGGTGAGAGAACAAGCTGACACAGGTCAGTAAGAACAAGGACATGAGGATAAATTTAACAGGGCAGGCGGGAGGTGATTGCTGGTAACTTGATTATAACCTTAGCAGCAGCACGCACTCAGGGCTGATAGAAACAAGACTAAGAATTAAAAGTGAAACCTCAAATGCAACATGTAAGAGCAGCTTTGAACTGTGAATCCTCCTGATCTATCAACACAAACTTGTTTACAATTGCAACTGCTGATTTGAAATCAGAGGTTAATACAAATTGTTTTTGTCTGAGTTGGTGCTTTCACTAGACTGAAAGAAAACTCTATTTGTCAGGAATATGTTGCAACGACATTGTTTGAAAAGAATCCTGTGACCATTCCGAATTGAAAAGTGAAATTTGCAATTTTTGCATGAGGTTTCTGCAGTGTGGGTGATCAGTCTCAGTCTTGGGAAGAATGAGTGGGAAGTTGTTTTCAAACAATATGCCACCCAATCCCACTCATTCACGTTTTGACTCTTCCTTGTGGTTGCACTATTTCAGAGTCACTCAATGGCACTGAAATGGAACAAATTGATACAGGAGAGCATACTCAAAAATATTTTAACTGAATAAGGAGAAACAAGTAGAGGTGACCAAAGGTTTGACAAAGACATAGGCTTCAAGGAATGTGTTACGCAGAGAACAAAATTTGACTTGCCTGAAGAACAATTGCCTATTGCTTCCTCTCCCTTTCTTTCAGCTCCCCTGAACAAAATGTTGGAGCTGAGAACCCACCAGAAGTTATCTTTACCATTTGTGGAGGATTCCTACAGATGTTTCATTGAAATCTATGCTGTCTTTGGAAGCAGAAGGAATTCAACCAACTACAGCTGTTCAAGGAAGACAATCTGGTACAAGCGATCTGTATATGAGTGGAATAAGTTTGAAAACAAAATATCATTTGGGACATTCCATGTCATTTGTTTTCTCATGGATTTAACTATTGTTTGATTAAAATGCTTTAAAGTTAATGCTCTGCCGAATTTTCATAATTTTTGTTTCTTCTTAGACATTGTGAAGCCGTATTAGTTGCTGATAAAAGGGTAGGTATTATCATGAACACAGATCGAAAAAGTAGATGACTTGTAGAAGTATTGAATTTATAATTACAAAATGTGTTTGATTTTTAAAAAGCCACAATCTAAAGAAAACTACTGACATAAATTCAGTGACTTCCTAGACAGAAACCTGGAATCTCATACCAGATGACTGAATGACTATGATGGGAGAAAAAATAACAGTTGGAAGAGACATATTTTGTGTTGTCATCTTTTAAGAATACACAAGAACAGGGATTACACACCAGTGTCAACCTTAGGATGATTGTGCTGTTCAAGGTCACAGCAGAGAAAACCTCTTGTAATCCCTGCACTGCAGGTAAAAAGAAATTGGTAGTTTTCTCTGTTTGCTGGAAGTGAAACAGTTGTTGAACGGCAACAGGACAAAAGACATTCAGCTGACCTACAAACCCAAGCTTTTGAAAGTCAACTGCTGGCCTGCAAAAATCAACTCTGTTATTACCACCCAACGTCACGGCTGGTACATCACTGTCTGGTCTTCATGGACAATCCAGAAACTTTCTGTTTTTTTCATGTTTGTACTTCTTTGAGCTCACTTTTTATTTCTAAGCTGTATGTGTATATGTTGCATTATTATTTCTTCTTGTAGTTTATAACTAATAAACTCACTCTTCAGTTAACACAGGAAAACCTACTTGAATTGGCTCCTTTTTAAACATGAATTCATTTAGGTCTGGGAAAAAGATATCCACAAGGGAAAGGATCCATTTTAAATTGAACTTATAGTGACCAACTGAGAGGATGGGTGAACAAAGGAAGGGAGCCAGTCCATTCACCCTCACAGGGGTAAAACAATTCATGGTATTCCACATGGAACTGGAATAAATTGGGGAACTACTGGTGGTAACAATAAATTTGCATAATCTGAACTATGTGACAATCATCTTTGAGTAAGTTTGCTTTTGGTCATAAACCAGTTCTTTTTTGTCTTGTTCTTAATGACTGAACCTGATGTAGTCTGACACCTAAATAATTGGCCATGTTACCAAATAAAATCTGCTGTGACCGGTGGAGGTATCGGACGAGAAAAGGTAACCATGCCCCGCACCCTCCACCTCTCCATCACTTTGGTTGTGATAATGAAGTGAGGAGAAGGAGTGATTTGCAGAAGGAAAGTCAGAATGTAGTTTCGGGTCACCGAAGAACAAGGCAGGCAGTTGTGATGAAGATCCTGAAGGACAGTCAGACTGGAGGAGGTTACAGAGATTGGGAGAAGTGAGGACTTCCTTTCAACGCAGAGCATGCCTGACTGTGATAAAAGAGAAAGACAGATTGAAAAGGTCTAGATTAAATAGAGCCTCAATGTTAGGCAGGAAAGGAATCCCATCAGGTGACTTGCTTTTATTTCTGTCTTGTTGAGGTTATAATTATCCATAGGCATCCCAGAACAGGATGGGGATAAACAGAGTCCCCATCCTGTCGAGTATTCAGTAGCCTCTGCTGAAAGGAGATGTATCAGGGGAGAGTAGAGGTCAGTTTGAATCAAGATTCACTACCATTCCCTTCATGGTGTGTCTGATGGCTTCCTCCCACCTCTGCAATGATAATCAGTTCACATGCAAGTCCCAACACTGCATTGTACACTATCTGCTGATGTTCAACTATCCTCTTCTACATTGACAACCTCTGGAATGCAACATCTGGGAGCTGCTGAACAGCTGGGCTTTCCGAAACAGTGTCTCTACGGTACACTTCTACCATGCCTTCCCTATCTCAGAAGCCATCTTCTTCACCCAATGCAAAGGCAGAGCATCTCCCTCCAACTCTGGGTGCAGTTTTTTACTACCTTTCCCTTCCTTGCACCACAGCCAACTCTCACCATTCCATTCATGCCTTAGTCCTTGAGATTTTGTTGTGTAACACAATGTCACATTGGTGATGAAACAGGAAACCCAAGAGAGCGTTAGACAGAGGAACAGAAGGAAGCTGTTCAGCCCATTGAGCCTACTCAGCTATTCAATGAGATCTTGACTGATCTGATCATCTTTGGCTCCGTTTTCTTGCCTTTTCCCCATTATTCATGATTCTTTTAAAACCCTGTCACTGCCTTGATGATCCAGGAATTCAGATTTCCTGCCCTCTGAGGGAAAAAAAAGAGGCCTCTTCATCCCTGCCTTACCTTCAGCACATCTACACATTCAAATCCAACCCAGTTAATCAGAGGTGGACAACGACTGAAAAGAATCATTCGAACTCAGGACCCCACCAATTCCCTTGAAGGTCTGCTAAGTCAATCTGGTTTGGGCTTATTGTCATGCTCTGACACATTTGGATTTAATGGCTCTGCAGGTTTGATATGGGCTATTGTTAGCTGCTGTGCCAGCGGTGGGTAAGTTTGAGTCAGATTTGTTCACATTCACAAGTTAGTGGCAACAGGAATTTAAATCAAAGAGCCATTCTCTGATCCTGAGCTTCCATTGTTGAGTGGTCACCATAGCGAGCAAATTGCAGCGATGGAGTTCACAGCCATTGGAATAGAATTCATTGGCTGGGAGCTGCAGTCTCCTATAAGGCACGTCTTAGTTAGTATAGATTCCTACTGGGAGCACAGAATCATGCAATCAGCCATGCTACATGCTCCCTGAAGCACCATCATGTACAGATATGTGGTTCAGAAAAATCAACGATTGAATGCTCCTACAATAATTCCTGCACTGAGTAAAGTGTGACACAATTTATTGGGATATTCCTGGGTTTATACTTTCATCAATAATTTTATTACTGAGTTTAGGTAAAGTGTAAATGCACCCTTGCACACACACATGCATTTATTTGTTAACTTGATTACTTATTGTATATTAAATGTTATTATTCTTACCAAAAATGCTATTTTGTATTCAATATTTATAATATCATTTTCGTTCTGATTAGCACCATGCTGAGCAAACACAGTTGCGGGCTGGATGGGTGCCTTTTAAGAATCTTTAAAATAAATGGAGAGCTGTTTTTCAGCGAGAACACTAATACATTTTGTCTCTGTCAATAAATGATTCAAAGGGAACTGGATGTTACCATGATGTCCTTTTACCTCTGGGAGGTGAGGTCAGTAGTTTCCTTTGGCTGTTTAGTGAGAGATATTGGCGTCGACTGGACTGGCGAAGGACAACATAATTAATGCAGTTCCAGAGTGAAATCCATAAACTCTTCCCCAAGTGTAATACTGCAACCCTGATTGTGAAATGACAGCCTCTGGCAGGTAGATGGAGATGAACAGAGTAACTCTAGCCTGGCTCGATGAAAACAGCCTGAGGAACCAACTGTTTTTACAACAAGGCTTTATCTGAATTCTGTCAGAAAGTGCATGTTGGTTAAGCTGAGTGGAGGGACTTTGTTCCACAGAACCAAGAGTATAAATGCTGGTCCTGGGAAAGGTCATTTTGATGCTAGTCTATTTTTGTTCTGGGTTCATTTTCTGGGTCAATTTTTCTTTTCCTCACAAAATCCATCCAAACTCCCTTATGTAGAGGTTTCTTCAAGCAGATCTGGTTGGCCCACTCGGTATCAAGCATCAATGGATGGATACGCATTGCTACTCCAACATACAGCAGCATCATCCTGGTGTGTGCACAGGATGGGTTTCTGATTTCTCCAGGATGGTTGTTCTCCAACCAAAGTCTGACAGAGGTTTGGGACTTCCAACACAATGGCAGCAGGTCAGGCATGAGTAGGAATGGGGCTGTAGGATGCACCGGTTCCACCACAGAACACACCAGATGGCCTCCTTCTTTAGAGACCGCAATTTCCCTTCCCACGTGGTTAAAGATGCCCTCCAACGCATCTCATCTACATCCCGCACTTCCACCCTCAGACCCCACCCCTCCAACCGTAACAAGGACAGAACGCCCCTGGTGCTCACCTTCCACCCTACCAACCTTCGCATAAACCAAATCATCCGCCGACATTTCCGCCACCTCCAAACAGACCCCACTACCAGGGATATATTTCCCTCCCCACCCCTTTCCGCCTGCCGCAAAGACCGTTCCCTCCACGACTACCTGATCAGGTCCACACCCCCCTACGACCAACCCACCCATCCTGGCACCTTCCCCTGCCACTGCAGGAACTGTAAAACCTGTGCCCACACCTCCTCCCTCACCTCTATCCAAGGCCCTAAAGGAGCCTTCCACATCCATCAAAGTTTTACTTGCACATCCACTAATATCATTTATTGTATCCGTTGCTTCCGATGCGGTCTCCTCTATATTGGGGAGACTGGGCGCCTCCTAGCAGAGCGCTTTAGGGAACATCTCCGAGACACCCGCACCAATCAACCACACCGCCCCGTGGCCCAACATTTCAACTCCCCCTCCCACTCTGCCGAGGATATGGAGGTCCTGGGCCTCCTTCACCACCGCTCCCTCACCACCAGACGCCTGGAGGAAGAACGCCTCATCTTCCGCCTCGGAACACTTCAACCCCAGGGCATCAATGTGGACTTCAACAGTTTCCTCATTTCCCCTTCCCCCACCTCACCCTAGTTCTAAACTTCTAGCTCAGTAACTGTCTCCATAACTTGTCCGGACTTGTCCTACCTGCCTATCTCCTTTTCCACCTATCCACTCCACCCTCTCCTCCTTGACCTATCACCTTCATCCCCTCCCCCACTCACCCATTGTACTCTATGCCACTCTCTCCCCACCCCCACCCTCCTCGAGCTTATCTCTCCATGCTTCAGGCTCACTGCCTTTATTCCTGATGAAGGGCTTTTGCCCGAAACATCGATTTCAAAGCTACTTGGATGCTGCCTGAACTGCTGTGCTCTTCCAGCACCACTAATCCAGAACCTTGTCTCACTAATGCCCAATTCCTACCCAAAACAGAGCTACAAGTCAAACCATCATTCTTATGCCTCTCAGTGGCTTCGGTATATTAAATTAAACAATCAACTTCTATTTGAATTTGCTGATTATTTATTGTCTGTCAGAGTGGATTTTTCTGGACATGTATTCATTACCTTCAATCTGAAATCTTTCTGTCTCCACCTCCACATCATGGATCTGTGACTCCTCGGGTTTGTGTCCACTGTCTTGAAGTGAATAAAGTCTGGAACCCAATGCCAATTAGTCATATGTCTGACAGCACAAAACATCCCAAATCTCACTTTAAGTAGTGTCAATTGGAGTAGATCTATATAGATTAATTGAAATGGGATATCGAATGCCAATCTGATGCAGTTGATAACATTTTAGGTTTGGTCAAGTTGGTGGAGCAGATTGAAACATTCTTGACTTCAAATGTTCCTCATTTTGGATCTGCTCTGTTGACATGGGGAGCAAACCATTTGTATTTTACTGTTGATATCCTCAGCAAACTGGCTTTTCCGTGCAATTTATTGATGCATAGGATCAGAATGCAGAAGAGGCTTATTGGATCCACTGAGTCAGTGCGACTTGTCTGAAAACAGAGGGAAAAACGAATTAAGACTTGTGAATGATGCACACTGGTCTGACTGTCTTTGTGCACCTCACAACAGAATTCCAGTATAACCAGAAGATTCATTTCCAAGCACTACTGAATGCTTTTTTACTGTTTCTCCCCATAGGAATCTAACTGGTCCAATGGCACTTGAATAGATCATGCTATTGATCATGACTTCAAAATGTGTGTGTGAAAGAGAGAGAGAGAGAGAGAGAGATGGAGAGAGACACACTGCAGGCAGAGAGAATGAATAAATGAAAAATGTCAGAGAAACTCTTTGCTCAACAAAGTAGCAAATATTTTAAATATTGGAAAGCCATCTCTTTGAGTGCTCATATCACTTAGACTGAACCCACAGCCGAAGGCAAACCTGCTGGGACCAATATTTCAGCTGGACTTTTCAGAGCCTCTGTGAGGTTTCATCAGGCTGGAACTTAAACATCAGAGAGGGAGAGAGGGGGGTCAGCGGGTGGGAGAGAGGGGTCAGTGAGGGAGAGAGGGGGGTCAGCGGGTGGGAGAGAGGGGTCAGTGAGGGAGAGAGAGGGGTCAGCGAGTGGGAGAGAGGGGTCAGTGAGGGGGAGAGAGGGGTCAGTGAGTGGGAGAGAGGGGTCAGTGAGGGAGAAAGAGGGGTCAGTGAGAAAGAAAGAGGGGTCAGTGAGGTGGAGAAAGGGGTCAGTGAGGGAGAAAGAGGGGTCAGTGAGGGAGAAAGAGGGGTCAGTGAGGTGGAGAGAGGGGTCAGTGAGGGGGAGAGAGGGGTCAGTGAGGGGGAGAGAGGGGTCAGTGAGAGACAAAGAGGGGTCAGCGAGGGGGAGAGAGGGGTCAGTGAGAGAGAAAGAGGGGTCAGCGAGGGGGAGAGAGGGGTCAGTGAGGGAGAAAGAGGGGTCAGTGAGGTGGAGAGAGGGGTCAGTGAGGGAGAAAGAGGGGTCAGTGAGGGAGAAAGAGGAGTCAGTGAGGTGGAGAGAGGGGTCAGTGAGGGGGAGAGAGGGGTCAGTGAGGGGGAGAGAGGGGTCAGTGAGAGAGAGAGAGAGGGGTCAGTGTGAGAGAGAGAGGGTCAGTGAGGGAGAAAGAGGGGTCAGTGAGGGGGAGAGAGGGGTCAGTGAGGGGGAGAGAGGGGTCAGTGAGGTGGAGAGAGGGGTCAGTGACGTAGAGGGGGGTCAGTGAGGAAGAGAGAGGGGTCAGTGAGGGGGAGGGGTGTCAGTGAGGGAGAGAGAAGGATTAGTGAGGGGAGAGAGAGGGGTCAGTGAGGGGGAGAGAGTGGTCAGTGAGGGAGAGAGAGGGGTCAGTGATGGAGAGAGGGGGGTCAATGAGGGAGAAAGAGGGATCAGTGAGGGAGAGAGGGGGGTCAGTGATGGGGGGGTCAGTGAGGGAGAGAGAGAGAGAGAGGGGTCAGTGAAAGAGAGAGGAGGGTCAGTGAGGGAGAGAGGGGGGTCAGTGAGGGAGAGAGGGGGATCAATGAGGGAGAGACAGGGGTCAGTGACGGAGGGAGAGGGGTCAGTGAGGGAGAGAGAGGGGTCAGTGAGGGAGAGAGGGGTCAGTGATGGAGAGAGGGGGGTCAATGAGGGAGAAAGAGGGATCAGTGAGGGAGAGAGGGGGGTCAGTGATGGGGGGTTCAGTGAGGGAGAGAGAGAGGGAGGGGTCAGTGACAGAGAGAGGGGGGTCAGTGAGGGAGAGAGGGGGCAGTGAGGGAGAGAGGGGGGTCAGTGAGGGAGAGAGGGGTTCAGTGAGGGAGAGAGGGGGTCAGTGATGGAGAGAGAGGTCACTGAGGGGGATAGAGGGGTCAGTAAGGGGGAGAGAGTGGTCAGTGAGGGAGAGAGGGGTCAGTGAGGGAGAGGAAGGGGTCAGTGAGGGGGAGAGAGGGGTCAGTGACGCAACGAAGGTGGTCAGTGAGGGAGAGAGAGGGGTCAGTGAGGGAGAGAGGGGGGTCAGTGAGGGAGAGAGAGGGGTCAGTGAGGGAGAGAGTGGGATCAGTGAGGGAGACAGGGGAGTCAGTGAGGGGGCAGGAGGGGGCAGTGAGGGGGAGAGAGGGGGATGGGTGAATGGAGAGTGTGGTTGGTGAGGAAGAGAGGGGTCAGTGAGGGAGAGGAAGGGGTCAGTGAGGGTCACAGAGGTGTCAGTGACGGAGAGGGAGGGGGGTCAATGAGGGAGAGAGAGGGGTCAGTGAGGGGGAGAGAGGGGTCAGTGAGGGGGAGAGGGGAGTCAGGGCGGGCGAGAGAGGGGTCAGTGAGGGAGAGGAAGGGGTCAGTGAGGGTCACAGAGGTGTCAGTGACGGAGAGGGAGGGGGGTCAATGAGGGAGAGAGAGGGGTCAGTGAGGGGGAGAGACAGGTCAGTGGGGGGAGAGAGGGGTCAGTGATGGAGAGAGGGGTATCAGTGAGGGAGAGAGAGGGGTCAGTGAGGGAGGGGGGGTTCAGTGAGGGAGGGGGGTCAGTGATGGAGAGAGGGGTCACGTAGGGGGAGAGAGGGGTCAGTAAGGGGGAGAGAGGGATCAGTGAGAGTGAGAGAGTGGTCAGTGAGGGGGAGGGGGGTCAGTGAGTGGGAGAGGGGTCAGTGAGGGAGAGAGAGGAGTCAGTGAGGGGGAGAGAGTGGGGTCAGTGAGGGGGAGAGAGGGGTCAGTGAGGGGGAGAGGGGAGTCAGGGAGGGAGAGAGAGGGGTCAGTGAGGACGGGAGAGAAGGGTCTGTGAGGGAGAGAGAGGGGGCAGTGAGAGAGAGAGAGAGAGAGAGAGGGTGGGGTCAGTGAGGGGAGAGAGAGGTCAGTGAGGGAGAGAGAGGGGTCAGTGGGGGAGAGAGGGGGGTCAGTGAGGGAGTGAGGGGGGTCAGTGAGGGAGAGAGGGGGATCAGTGAGGGGGATGGAGGGGTCAGTGAGGGGGACAGAGGTGTCAGTGACGGAGGGGGGGGTCAGTGAGGGGGACAGAGGTGTCAGTGATGGAGAGGGGGGGTCAATGAGGGAGAGAGAGGGGTCAGTGAGGGAGAGAGAGGGGTCAATGAGGGGGAGGGGCAGTGAGGGGGAGAGAGGGACCACTGAGGGGGAAAGGGGGGTCAGTGAGGGAGAGGGGGATCACTGAGGGGGAGAGAGGGGTTAGTGAGGTGGAGAGAGGGGTCAGTGAGGGGGAAAGGGGAGTCAGGGCGGGCGAGAGAGGGGTCAGTGAGGGCGGGAAAGGGGGGTCAGTGAGGGAGAGAGAGGGGTCAGTGAGGGGGAAAGACAGATCAGTGAGGGGGAGAGAGGGGTCAGTGATGGAGAGAGGGCGTGAGTGAGGGAGAGAGAGGGGTCAGTGAGGGAGAGAGAGGGGTCAGTGAGGGAGAGAGGGGGGTCAGTGAGGGGGGGGTCAGTGAGTGCGAGAGGGGTCAGTGAGGGAGAGAGAGGAGTCAGTGAGGGGAGAGAGGGGTCAGTGAGGGGGAGAGAGTGGGGTTAGTGAGGGGGAGAGAAGGGTCAGTGTGGGGGAGAGGGGAGTCAGGGAGGGAGAGAGAGTGGTCAGTGAGGACAGGAGAGAAGGGTCAGTGAGGGAGAGAGAGGGGGCAGTGAGGGGGAGAGAGAGAGAGAGAGGGTGAAGTCAGTGAGGGGAGAGAGAGGTCAGTGAGTGGGAGGGAGGGGTCAGTGAGAGAGAGAGGTCAGTGAGAGAGAGGTCAGTGAGGGTGAGAGATGGGTCAGTGAAAGAGAGAGAGGAGTCAATGAAATCGAGAGAGTGGTCAGTGAGGGCAGAGAGGGGTCAGTGAGAGAGAGAGGTCAGTGAGGGAGTGAGACGGGCCAGTGAGGGGGAGGGAGGCGTCAGTGAGGGGAAGAGTGGGGGTCAATGAGAGAGAATGAGAGGGGTCTGTGAGGGGGAGAGAGAGGGGTCAGTGAGGAGGAGAGAAGAGTCAGTGAGGGTGAGATTGGTGGTCAGTGAGAGAGGGGTCAGTGAGGGGGAGAGAGAGGGGTCAGTGAGGGTGAGAGACCGGTCAGTGAGGGGGAGTGTGATGGTCAGTGAGAGAGAGGGGTCAGTAAGGATCTAGAGAGAGGGGCCAGTGAGGGGGAGAGAGGGGTCAGTGAGGGGGAGAGAGGGGTCAGTGAGAGGTAGAGAGGGGCCAGTGAGGGAGAGAGAGTGGGGTCAGTGATGGGGAGAGAGGGGTCAGTGAGAGTGAGAGAGGTCAGTGAGGGGGAAAGAGGGGTAAATGAGAGAGGGGCAGTCAGTGAGAGAGAGAGGGAGGAGGTAAGAGAGGGGTCAGTGAGAGATAGCGGGGTCAGTGACAGCGAGAGGCCAGTGAAGGGAAGAGAGGAGTGTCAGTGAAGGAGAGAGAGATGTCACTGAGGGGGGAGAGAGAGGGGTCAGTGAGAGAGAGTGGAGTCAGTGTGAGAGCATGTGTGTGAGAGAGAGAGAGGTCAATGAGGGGGAGAGAGAAGGGTCAGTGAAGGAAAATATTTAAAAAGGACCTAAGGGGTCCTTTTTCTCACAGAGGGTGGTATGTGTATGGAATGAGCTGCCAGAGGAAATGGTGGAGGCTGGTACAATTGCAACATTTAAAAGGCACCTGGATGGGTATATGAATAGCAAGGGTTTAGAGGGATATGGGCCAAACGCTGGCAAATGCGACTAGATTAGGTTGAGCTATCTGGTCGGCATGGATGAATTGGATTGAAGAGCCTGTTTCCGTGCTGTACATCTCTATGACTCTATGAAGTGAAATAGAAAGGATGTGGATATGCAGGTGTTGGACTGGGGTGACCAAGTCAGAGGTCACATGATACCAGGTTAGAGTCCAACAGGTTGATTTGAAATCACAACCTTTTAGAGTGCGGCTCCTTCGTCAGATAAAGTCATTTCACTCAATAAAGCAGCAGTGCTCCAAAAGCTCGTGATTTCAAATCACCCTGTTGGACTATAACTTCCTGAAGAAGGGCTTATGCCCGAAACGTCGATTCTCCTGTTCCTTGGATGCTGCCTGACCTGCTGCGCTTTTCCAGCAACACATTTTCAGCTCTGATCTCCAGCATCTGCAGTCCTCACTTTCTCCTCGAGGACTATAACCTGGTGTCATGTGACTTCTGACTTTGAAATAGGAAGCACTGCAACATTTAAAACAAAATCAATGGTGATCTGAGTATCTTGAGAGCTTGCCCATAGGCTTAAAGCTCCAATGAGTGTGTTCAAATTGCACACACATTCATGTCTACCTTTAACAATCCAGAAGGACACTGATTTCTTTCAAAGGGCACTTGATGTTCTCCAAAAGTGTTCCTGAACTTTGTCAAAAGGATTACTTAACTCTTCAAAAGAGTGACCTACATCTCCGAAGAGTATCAGATTTTCTCTCGAAAAGTAGAAAGTCCATAAGTCGTGCTTATATATTCCATTGATGTAGATGAGATCTGATTGGAGTCAGCCACACTTGGATGTGTGCAGCTGGCAGCTTTCCCAATGGAACTTGCCGAATTGGGAGGCTGGCACGATTTCGGCTAAGCTGGAGACCCTTCCTATCCTGATGAACATTTAAGCACAAGTTGAAATTTGCCTGTCAAAGTTTGTTACAACTTTAATCCAAAACGATTTTAATCTCAGCTCTCTAGAGCTGCTGGAGAAAGGTAATAATCACAGAGCTCCCAAACTCATCGGTGAGATGGGGAGCTCTGTGAGTCTGATTCCAACACTCTGATATCATACTCAAACTGAAAATATAGATAGGCTATTCCTGTCAATACATGACGTCCCTTCACCAGACAGTTTTGAAGAAATCTATGCTAAATGTGGGAAGGGTTCCCTGTATCTCAGCCCCATTCAACCTCAAAAGCATTGACTGATATGTGACACACGAATAAGCCAACAGGTCTAAGTTATGGTTGATATTCTGTGTGTACCTCCTCTAACTTCACTGCCTTGTATTCTATAAATATGCTCTTCCATTCCTTTCTCCCTCATATACGTATCTATGTTTACAATGTACTCTGCCAAAATCTGCCTGGCTCGTGACCCCTCCAATACCTTATCCAGCTCACCAGTTATTATCTTTGAACAGACATGGGAAACGCTGAATGTAATTACATCTGTCCTCTCATACTTGACTGCTCTCCAGTAGTGTTGGTAGATAATTGTTGAAGTTGGGGACCTGGGCTCATTGCTTCTGGTGGAGTTCAGGAACCAGTCAGATGGAGACAATGACCACTGAATGATTCAATTTTAATTTGAAGATCCTGCAGTGTTAGATCTGACCTGGATATTTAACACAACAATTTGCTTTTATATAGGACTTTTAACATAAGGAAAACACAGGTGAACAATCAGATGGAAAGTGACACCATCAAAGACAGAGACATTAAGAGGGCTGGCCAAACACTTGGTTGAAAGAGTAAATTTTGAGTAGCATATTGAAGGAGAAGCGAGAGAAAGATTGAGAATTGGAGAGGTCTGGGGGGTGGAATTCCAAAGTTTAGTATCTAGGTTGTTAAAAGTACAATCATTAATGGTGGGAGAAAATGGCAGGGGACCCACTGGATTGTGCATTGACGCACTTGTTCAAAATGCCTTGAATCTAATGACTAATACCAGTCTAAACAGAGGTCTTTTGGTTATTAATATTGATACAAGTTGTGTGCTCTGAACTGTAGGATCAATAAAACTTCATAAATTGGACACATTTAATGTAAAATAATGTCATAATTATCACAGTGTGAAGCATTTCAATATCCTTATATGAATGCAGTGTATTGTACAGTTTTAATTTCATACAAAATAATTAAATTTTATGAAGCATAAAGTATTTACACAGAGTGAAATCCATTTAAGTTGGCTTGTCAATTAACCACATAACCATTCACATCGTCTGTGTGAACCCCGTATCTGCCCTGCTGGCTCCATCTACGTCCAAGAGATTAAAATAAAACTATAAATTTTAGAAATACTAAAGTTGAGATTTATTAATTCTAAAAATTATTCTTCTGCCGTAATTGAGGGAAATTAACACTTGCCATTTTGTGCATGTAGATGCCTAATTTATGAGGCATCATTTCTGGGAATAGACAAGAACTTGGACTACAACACAATTTCTGTTACCAACACATCCCTCCAGTGAGTCTCCATTGATTACTTTAAGCACACATTATTTTCCAATGTTCTCATATTAAGAACCTAATAGATAATTCAAATGGATAATTTGTTGTGGGCAAATGTTTACAGCTTCTTTAAGCCTTCAAATTGGCAAAGTTGGGGTTTTAAACTTAAGCATTGGTTTAGTCTGTGATTAGTGCTCTAGGTATTTTTAATCAAGTTGCTCAGACATGTTATGACACGCCTCTGGAGCAGGTTGAACTTGAACCCAGACCAGAGGTAGAGACACTACCACTGTGCCACCAGGGCTATAAGTCAATTGTCACTGGGACGTGAAAGAAAGTGCAGCAGTCGTTTTCAGCATTTATGTAACAGAGGACACCAACTACTGGCTGATGGGCCCATCAACACTTCCACTGTGTCACTATGCTACTCTGATTAATGTAAAATAGTTTGTAATCAACCTATTCAGATATCTTATAATACTCCCCTGGATCAGGTGGGACTGAACCCAGATCTCCTGGTACTGCACCACAAGAGCCCATGTCAATGGTTTTACATTGTCGTAAATTGAACAAGTGAACACCATGCTAGATCACCACTAGGACTGTTGTTTGCCCTTTGAGGTATCTGCTATCAGTTAGTAATAAAGCTGTTGTACATCTTGATGGACAGAGCTTGATCTAATGGTCTCAGAGATCAGCTGATTGGGAGTAAGCAAAAATGTTAGGTGCCTTGTTTGATCTGGATGAGGAGTAGGAGGACGGTGTGAGGCCAAGCAGAGCAGAACCAGTTGTTGAGAGTGAAAGAGATGGGCAGGAAGCTGAGGTGGACTCCTTACCCCTGTAGACAGAGAGCTTCCCTCATCCTCCAGGGCTGGAAGAACCATGCTTCTGAACACTGTACCCTCCAGCTCAGTCTCCGTGCCATCCCATTGTATGTTGTTGTGCCTGCCAGCCCATTCCACAACTTCTGAGGAGGTGGGAACTGAAAGCCACTCAAACCGTTTCACAAACATCAACTGTCAACTGATAAACTTGCAGCTATTGGTGGTAGAGGCCCTCAGGTGAGTTTAAATGATGGCACATCTTCAGCCAGCTCCAAGAGCCTCTGACCAATGACTGTGCTGCATGATCGGTTCCTCCGTTGTACAGACATCTCTTGTGAGAAGGCCACCCTACTCTCCTTCCTGAGTAGCAATAAGTTAAGACTTGTAGAGCCCTTGGAACTGGGGTTAGTAGCATTTAGTTACAAGAAGAGCCTGAAAATCCTAACCTCACAATCCTGATTAAACTGTAATCCATAGTGGTGCACTTAATTACACATCTATTAGTGTGATGCAAGGTTACACGTGGTAATTAGAGCACTAATTATTATAAACAGTTAACTGGAGCTGAGCAGCCACAGTTGGCCCCAATATGATTTGGTTAGAATGAGCAATCAGCCATGTTGCTCACTGCCCTCCACTAGCTCGTGATTCCTGCAGTGCAGTGTGGGCACACAGGCAATTTGAACAGAAGGTTCAGAAAGCCAACACTGGGTTCATGCTCAGAGATTGGGCATGTTTTCAGAGGCTGGCATTGCAGCGGAACCAGACCTCATCAGCATATTTTTAACATAGTGTTTTAAGGTAATTGGGTCATGAAATTCATGACATCATCAAGCAGAACCCAAAAGGCAAGCTGACATGAAAAATGGTGCATGTCCCGCTTGAGGTCTGAGGCAGAGTGCCCTGGGAATCATTCTGTCTCTCGGATGAATTATTAAACATATCTTAGGTTTTCCCTCTCAAGTGGGTGTTAAAAAATTCATGGCATTGTTTCAAAGAAGGGGCAGGGAGTTCACCCACTGCCCCAGGTCTCATTTATCCCTCAACCAACATCGCTTAAAAAAAAGATTGTCTGACCATTTTCTTAACTACTTTGTGTGGGAATTTGCTGTGCCTATAATGGTTGTATTACAAGTGACTACAAGTCAAAAACTGTAATATCATTTGCAAGGTGCATTGGATGACCTGAAAATTTGAAAGGGACTTTGTGAATGTAATTTCTTTCTTGCTTAGTAGAAAATAGGTAGGAAACACATTGTGAATGACAATGGATACTCAGTAGATCAGGCAGCATCCAGACAGAGAGCTGGTGATGATCTCATTTCTGCTTGTGGAAGGTGATGGAGGGGATTTTGCAATGATGACTACACTTCATAAAAGTGCATTATTGGGTATCAGTGCAGGATTCCACTTTGTAAGAGTTAGTGCCTGGGACTTTGTGAATAGCACCTCCTGAAAGGAGGACAATACTTGAGAGAGTAACTTAGGGGCAGTGGTCACAGCTTCAAAATGGTAAAGTTGCATATAGACCTTAATATATAATCAATTCATTATTGATTGAACACATCGACAACTCAGTAATCTCTCTGTGTGAAGCTAGACTAACCAATTTATGACATGAAGCCAGCTTTCATTGATCATAAAAACACTGGATATTCAACCTTAAAGGAGATTAAAGGTCAGACCTGATAAAGTGGCACCAAAAGTGCAGATCTCAGTAGCACACAATGGGAGGGTTGCATGAGTTGACAGTTCTGAAAGGGTTGGCCTTGGAGTCTGCAGGAAACTGCACTCAATACTGATGATATCAAAGCAACTTGGGTAGGGTGAGTCAAAAAAGCTTAGGATCTTGACGGGTTCTCTTCAGTCTCTCAATAATTGTACAATGTCTATCTTACTAATAGACTACACTGGTCTGGCTGTAACTGTATACTTTAATGAAGGTAAGAGCCTCTTCTTGTTAAGATTCATTAGTGATTTTCTTTACCCACTGTAAACCATGTAGGCCCTTCGACTCAGTCACAGCAAGTGGACAGTGGCAGTAAGACAAGTGGTAGGTTTTAGTAATGATAGCACGAATTATATTCAGGGAGCTTAAAAGGATTGGAGATGAGGTGTGGAATCTCCAAGAAGTCTGTAAAATCTCACAGGATTAGACAGGGTAAATGTAGGCAGGATGTTCCTGATGGCCTGAGTGATATAGAATCATTGAGCATGCCGGCATTTCTTAATGTCAACCTTCTCAAAGTAGTGCCATCATCGTCGTGTACAGTCAATTGTTAATGGGTATGATTGCCCATCGAGGAAATCCTGTGTCACTAGTCATGGGGTCTTTGGGTCCTAGTGTGACTGATGATCCTGATCCTTGTGCCACATCTCCAACTGCACGTTTGGCAGGAGCTTCCGGGAGGTGAAATTGTTCCTTGGCTTTGAGAACGTTGGCTTTGAGATCATTGACATTCCTTGTCTTGGTTCCTTTTCCGTATTTTGTCTTGCTACCGGGTGTTCTCAAGGAGTTGTGTCCCTTCAAATAAGAGCTTACTCCAAGTCAGTTTCTTCTGAACAAGGGTCTCCCACGCAATGACATCTATGGGGTATTATATCTATTTTCTTGAAGGAGTAAATGGAGTTCAACATGTTACGTTGGACAGAAAACTGATCCATTGAGGCCAAGTCATGCCAATGATTCTAGACTCCAAATCCAAAATATGGATTCCCAGCAGCAGCTCAATGCACTTCCTGTACATGAGGTGACACTGAACACACATGGTGTACCTCACTACCGACGTCAACTAGGGGGAGCATCCCACTGGGCCAAACTGCCTTGCTGTGGGTTTCTCTTCAATGACTCTCTTTCCCTTTACTTCTTCCAGTTTAAAGAATATTTAATATACCCTTGGACCTCAACTTATTCCTTATGCTTTAAAGATTCCTATTCTGAGCTAAAGACCAATTTTTGCTTTGAAGACTGGAAACTAGAGCTACTTGCCTGGTCATTCTTACCAAGGTTCTCAATTGTCCTGCATTCACTCACCATTCCCACTGGCCAGCTTCGGTTTATTCTTGATATCTCGATTGAAAACATTTGAAACGCACTCCTCCCAATCTCTTTATATTATTCAAATGCTTATACTCACCTTTGCAAATTTTTTTTTTAACTTTACCACCAATTTGTACACCATGTTAAAATGTAAGAATAGAAAAGACCTTATCCAATACCAGGGACCCGCCAAGCAGTGAGCTGTTTTCTCTGCAGTAGAGCAAGAACCAATTCCAATCAGCACCAATCAATCTCACTCAATCTCTGACTGCCTCTCGTTCAGAGACTTCATCTTGCTTGCTCCTCCCTGTGTCGCTGATTGCTTGCCATGGGATCTTCACCTTGGTTGCTTCTCTCAATCATGTTGATTATCTGTCACAGAGTCCTCACTTCACCCAATGCTCTCGATGATGCCGACTGCCTGTCTTGGGGTCCTCACCTTGCATGTTCATCATAGTGTTGCTGATTGTCTGTCATGGATCCTTACCTCACTTGCTCCTGTGACAGATGACCAGCTATTTCAGCCAATCAGACGTCTTGAAAGCATATACTGGGAGCATGTAGTGATTGCCACTTGAGGAACCAAGGCCCAGTCAGTAGTGTTGTGACGATCTAGCTGTGAGTATACACCTGGAGAAAACAGAGACCTCATTGGGATGCAGTGTGAGACAGGAATGTTCCAATCCTAGAAGAAAAATTATAATGTTAATTAAATGACCTAAAAGCTTAGAAACACCCTGTATCCTAAAGTTACACTTGCTGAGAGGTTTTGACACACAGAAGGACCAAATTATATTGAAAACTGGACACGTTAGAGAAAAATACTCTTGAAGTATTGTCATGAGCCTGTGAGATTTATACAGATGTATATATTAATTTTGTTTACTGCAAGCTTGAGTTCATGAAATTCTGCATTAAACAAATTCTGGATTTGTTCATGTATTTTGAGTTAACAAATAGTTTTTTAAAAACTACATTCCCATGATTCCAAGCAAGAGGAAGTTACCCAGAGTTTCTCGGGATACTACTCAGTGGGACTGTGTGAAGAACTGACCTTACTTTTACTTTCATTTCTCACTCTGTGCCAGGAAGTAATTCGAGAGAGAAGCATGTATCAAGCTCCAAACACGGTGAAGTATTTTTATAGAGTGGCATTGGCTAAGCAGCATTCTTAAGAAAAGGCGTTTAAAGTAATGAAATTATCTAACCTAAGAAGTTGTTATTAATCTCTGACCGTAGTATTGAGAGACAATCAATGGAAAAGAAGTGAATGTTGTGATTTTGTTTTAAAATAGGAGATAAAGGAGTTGTTAGAATTAGAGTCCCAAATCCAGGTGAACTAGCGAGTGCTTTTATTAGAGACCTTTACAGGCTCAGTGAAAAATAAGAATATGGAGAGCTAAAGGTGTGTGTCGTGGCTATACCAGCCAATGAACCGTAGTTACGAATGTATTACCTATAGCCAATAGACACCCAACTACATGGTCTGGAAGGGATTGAACTAACAGTCAAGGGAAAGTTACAAACAACACCAGTACCAGGGAAACCAGACATTGGAAACATTACTTAAAGTGAGGACTGCAGATGCTGGAAACCAGAGTGGTGCTGGAAAAGCACAGCAGGTCAGGCAGCATCCGAGGAGCAGGAAAATCGATGTTTCAGACATCAGGCTTTTGCCCTTTCCAACGTTATTTCATTGATGATTTGAGATTGAATAACTTACTTTATGGAGAGATTCTGAACCTTTATGTCTTTCTCCAACTGTGGAACATTCCACAAGCACTAACAAAACACATTCAACTTCAGCTGGAAGGGGTGTCTAGGAAGGGAGTCATTTTGCCTGTCACTAAGCCGACAAGAGTGGGGCTCTGGATAGATTCCAGTTTCCAAACCTAATGGAATCCTTCAATTAATAGGGCCATAGTAAGAGCAATTAATCTGCTGTCCTGCGTGGATGAAAGCTTTGCAAAGTCATCCAAAAGTACCTTGTTCACAACTTTGGATATGAACAGTACTTTGGCAGATGCCTTTGAATAAGAAGTCAAAATTACTGACAACCTTCATTATTCTATTCCAATTTTGTTTTACTCCCTTACCATTTGGCCTAACGTCAGCTCTGGAAATGTTCCAAAGAACAATGATTAGTATCCTAATAAATGCAAATGAATAATATTTCATGTGGATGACATCTTAGTTCTTACTGAACTTGGCAAAGAACATGACCACAGGGTTAAAGCAGTGTTACATTGTCTAAATGTAAGAAGAAGGCCTATCACTTAATGAAAAGTGCCATTTTTCAAAACTGCCTACTCATTTCCTTAGACATATTGTTAGGAGCAAAGGTCTAATGACAGACCACAGAAAAACAAGAACCAGTCATGAATTCCAAATCTTACAGCATCCTGGATACTCACCGCTTCATTGAAGCTGGAAGAAGCACCAGACTCATTTGTAGAAAATGTTTGGGGATTTTCCGATGATACTTTTAGATTATAGGCCCACCCAACTGCAGTGTGGCTGAGCAACATCTGAACTGCCTACAAACAGAAAACTCCAAACACAGCTGCCCCTATTCCCAGAAAACAAATTTCCAGGGATACAGGTCCAGGATTATCGAAGAGTTCAAGACTGAGAACAATCCAATGAAACAAACAGGCTTACAATACAACAGGAAGTACTGTCCTAGGAACCTTCCCAAACTGATGAAAGGAGGTACACTCTGGGTATAAGACCAAAGGATAGGAGGATTAATATTGCACAGAGATAGCAATCACAGAGATCTGACTTAGCACATACTGCCCGAGACTCTGTAAGCAGAAATAGGAGGATTCTTCCTTCTGGCAACATTGGTGGAGAGAAATCAAAGTGAACATCTTGGTTCCAGTGACCCTTCTCCAGAACCTAAAGCTTTGCTGGGCCTGAAACCTTAATTCTGCTTCTCTCTCCACAGATGCTGCTGGACTTGCTGAGTTTCTTCAGCAATTTCTGTTATCATTTTCATTTCTGATTTCTATCATCCACAGTTAGAGAATCATAGAGATGTAAAACATGGAAACAGACCCTGCGGTCCAATTCATCTATGCTGACCACATATCCTAAATTAATCTAGTTCCATCGCCAGAACTTGGCCCAAATCCCTCTAAACTCCTCCTATTCATACACCCATCCAGTTGCCTTTTAACTGCTGTAATTGTATCAGCTTCCATCACTTCTTCTGGTAGCTCATTCCATACACACACCACCCTCTGCCTGAAAAAGTTGTACCTTAGGTCCATTTTAAATCTCTCCCCTCTCACCTTAAGCCTATTCTCTCTAGTTCTAGACTCACCCACCTGGGGAAAAGACCTTGTCCCTCATGATTTTGTAAACCTCTATAAGGTTACCCCTCAGCCTCCGATGCTCCAGGGAAAACAACCCCAGCCTATTCAGCCTCTCCCTGTAGCTCAAACCCTCCAACCTTGGCAACATCCTTGTAAATCTTTTCTGAACTCATTCAAATTTTTCAACAATTCTTTTGGTGTTTTTGGAATCATATGTCTAAGTGTCAAAGACGACAATGAGTCATACATTTAGATAAGCCAAACATTGAGCCGGAAATTAATAAAGAACCAGCTATTAAAAATACCAATTAAGCTATTCAAGAAAAGACATAGGAATTCAGAGACATCCCAGCAATCTTTTGAGTCTGACAAGAAAGCAATTAAAGGGAGTTGTGAAATGTCTTGACAGACTGAATATGTAATGAATGAGATATTTTAAAGATGGGATAGTGTGTAAATGTAAATGTTAAAAAAAAGGACAAAGACTTGCAGGAGATGGAGTGTCAGGATTTGTAAGGGTTAATGGCTGGCACTGAGTGAGTAGCAGTTCCCATAATGATGATATAAAAGAACACATGACTGAGAGATATAAAGGGGAATGAACCATGTTTCAGCAAAGTAAGCCATAGTGCAACAGAAGCACTTTACATTTCGCAGTATTTGTAGACTTTAGTTTGGAGGATTGCGGAGATGGCTAGTTTTTTTTTAAGTTAATGAAAAGAGACATCAGAGCCTTTTAAAAACTGAGCATTCCTTAGAAGCCACGTAATTCCAGATGATTGTTGGTCTTGGTTGCTCGAGCTCACTTCAAGGAAAGCACCTGACTCTTTTACCCTGTGGTTTTATGACTGTTCTGTCTTTGCAGATTCAGAGTTTGTGGTAGGTTTTCAAATGAAGAAAGCCCATGGCAGAACAAGATGCTCAGCTCATGTCTCCTGCTTCTGGAAGTTCTGAGAGTTTATGGTGAAATCTGATTGGTCTCCTGAATGAGTGCCGTAAGATTTTCTCAATATCGTACTTCCTGAGAAAATGGTGCCTGTCAAGACAGCTATGCTGAGGCCGAATGCTGAAAAAGACCATGCCTTAACTCGTGTATTCAGGATCTGCTGATTAATCTGTTAATGTTCTTTCCCAGCTAAAAGAGATCTCATGACTAACCAAAAACCTCACTGCAGAAAATGAGAGAATATTCTGACTGTCTGCTTCAATGTTGCACGATAAACAATGATGTATTGATAAGAGTTGAAGGCACAATTACACTTCAGAGCAGAAAGCGTGAAGTAGCAATAAGGAGTGAGTAAGCTGGCAGAATTTTCTCTCTGTGGCTCCAGACTACCTTTTACCAACCTGGCTCACATTCTCTTTTGTAAACTGGACCAGTAGAGGAGTCATACCCTTTAGTATAGTCTTCATGAGCTTTTTAAAAAAATAGCTTTCTGTGAATACTTCATTTGAATTTGATAAATAAGGTCAGACAGAGAACCTAATGTTACACACTGAAAACAAAATTAATGCAGAAACCCACAGAGAGAAGCCTGAATTACCAATCGTCAAGCAGGTAATGTGCTCTGGAGAAATGCACTAAACAAAAGGAATTATTTTGCCATGGAATGAATGATTTCTCAATTTACAGCTTCTTAGCCTTTTATTGGCAGAGACAGGTGCCTAATGAGATCCAGCTCGCTGTCTATTGATGGAGGCAAATCACTCCTAACAAAGCCTGGGAAGGGCGATCTCGATTTCTGGTTCATTAGTACCAGCTAAGCATCATTCAGAGGGCTTTTGTGGTACAGTCATAGTGATACAGTATGGACTAGAAGGACCATTGGCAGGATGCCACATCGGAAACGTATCAAGAAGACAAAATTCACTTAGGATACAGAGTCATTTGATAAAGTGGATTCAAAATTGGCTCAGTGTAAAAGTTAGAGGGTGATGACTGAAGGCTGCTTTACTGACGGGAAACCAATATCCAGTTGCGTACCACAGGAATCTGCACTCGGTTCCTATTATTTATCATTTATATCAATGATATAGGCGACTGTGGGATGGGCAGTGGTGGTGGATTAGTAAGCTTGCAGATGACACAAAGCCTGCTTTGCTGGTTAACAGTAAGGTTCAGTGCCCTGGTCTCCAAGAAGATCTAAGCAGGATGGTCAAATGGACAGATAATTGGCAAATAGAATTTATCCCTGAAGATTGAGAGGTGATAACTATGGAAAGAGTAACCAGACAAGGAAATGTTCAGTGAATGCACTAGAATAAAGGGAGGCTGGATATCTAAAGATGGAGTGGTATGTTAGGGTGATATAAAAGGCATATGGGGCACTTGCCATTTATCAATCAAGGTATCGATTACAAAAGCAGGGAAGTCATGTCGTATGTAACTTTGGTGAAACCACAGCTAGAGTACTGTGTGCAGTTTTGGTTGCCACAATACAGGAAGGCTGAGATTGCACTGGGTCAGTCGCGTGGGGGCACAGATTCAAGGTGAGGGGCTGGAGGTTTGAGGTGGATGGAAGGAACACCTATTCTTTACCTAGAGGGTGGTGATGGTCTAGAATACGCTGCCTGGAGGGTAGTGGAGGTGAATTGCCTCACATCATTTAAAACATACTTGGATGAGCAGTTAGCATGTCATAAAGTTCAAGGCTATGAACCAACTACTGATAAATAGGATTAGTTTGAACATCAGGTGTTTCTCATGTAACTTGAAAGAAGGTTTTCATGCAGGCTTAATGGACTAAAAGGCCTTTTCTGCTCTGTGCGGTTTTATAATTCCAGTCCCATCTTGCCCAGAATTGTGTTATAATGGATCTGAGCAGATTCATTAAAAATATTTGCAACCTGAAAAGATACCTTTGCACCTGGTTTGGACTGTCTCAATTGGCTGGTAGCTAATTTTGCCTTCCAACTCTGTGGTTTGATAGTCAGAAGGAGGAGAGGGATTGATCCAATCAGTGTCTTTTAGTGGGTTTGTCTTTAACATGCATATATAAAGCATAAGTGTGTAAAAACACCATCCAGTACACCAGGTCCATATATGGTCATCAACATAGCTCTCAGTAATAATCTCCTAGGTGGTCTGAACACTACAGGTAAAAAGAAACAAATCTACGAGGAATATTGGGAAGGAGCTCCAAGTATATTGCTAACCCTTGTTACTGCATAACCTGTATTATAGAATCTACAATTGTCTCTCCCAGAATCTTAAAATTTAAAGATTAATGAAGTAGAATCAATGGACTGAGTTCAACATACACTTCAGTGACTTGGTGCAGGGATTAGAGACTTACTGTTTTAAAAAAAAACTTCACAAGCATGTAAACTAATTCTGTATTTTCTATAATTTATCTTGACGTCCACAAAAGGCTATCAAGCGCAACTGAATATTTCATTTGAAAATGGTCCTTAGACCCATATTCTCTAACAGATCAAAGCATTTTCTAAGAGTACTTTTCATCTTCGATCAGTTGGATTTTTAAAATTCAAATCTTAAATCAATTAAATCTGTTCAGATTGATTGTGACACAACTCTGGAGTAGGTGTGACTGGATTCCGAGCCTCCGGGTTCAGAGGTATGGGCATTACCACTCCACCACTCTTGATGAGTAGCATATGGGTCTGAAAGGGTCAATGTTAGATTGAGTGCACTCAGCACCACACACTGTGATAATTTAATGCAGACTTGGTGGGAGAGTAAAGAAGGTGCTCATGGGAAATTGACTTAAAGCTAGATATTCCCAAGAATCCTTGTGATAACATACAACACGCAGGCCCATTCTCTGGGCCACAGTTGCACCCTATCATATATGAGGAATAAAACAGGGGCAGTGTGATTGTGGTGTTACAAATTATTCGACTCTTGCTTCAATATTACATTGACCTGGCCCTCTGATACATGGTCAGAGTTGATTTGCTTTCCTAATGGTCATTCACTGGTTATGTTAGTGCAGACAAAGAAGTTATTAACGTCACTTGCTGTCTTCTAATAGGTTTGCTGAAGTTACCATGAAGGAATCTCTTTCTCAACCTCTCTCCTCGCCTGAGGCATGGTGACCCACAGGTTAAACACCTCTCTGATGAGACAGCAGCCCTATGGCCCTGTAGGACTATGGCAACTTGACTTTATCACATGATACCGAACGGTCTTGTGACAAATGGGAGAATTTGGGCATACTAGAGTTGAAAATTGTGATTATGAAAATCTGACCTTTTCTGTTCAGGATCTGTGACAGGAGATCTGAAAGGACAAATTCAGTCGCTCATTTGGGGAGTGTGTTGAGATAGCTGACTTCATTCTGAATAGCAGTGTCTGTGCTGCAAATGATCTCCACCACCTAGGGTTATGGGACAAAATCACCACTTGGGTCCCTACCATTGATTGCCATTCAGAGAGGACACAGCAGGGCTTAGTTATATGATCCTATTAGTCAAAGAGCCTTGTAGGGCTTGCAGTTGAAGTATGCACATAAACAATGGCTGAGTTATCAACAGCGAGCCTGTGTGAATTTAAATGAAGAAGATGCTGTGCTATCTGAAGGACATTTTACATTCATTGAGGTATGCATCACTGCATCAAAAAGGTACAGTGAATAGACAAAAAGCTGGTGTTTAACCCAGAGCTCTATGTTTACACTGGGAGCACAAGAGCTGTAGAAGTATCTTAATGTTCTGTGTCAACTAAGAATGCCTATATTAAATATCAGTAATGAGGCTTCGTATGCTACTGTTCCACGTGCTGTGTTGGGACCTTGAACCCTATTCCCTTCATGAAACAGCTTAAAGGAATTCTCATTGTGACTTTGACAGCCAGAGTCGGTTTTGTAAGACATTCATGTTTATTATTTATAGATGGCTCCATGCTCTTCACTGACCTGAAGCTTGGGAATTGCAATTATGCTGCTTCCAAAACAGCAGTGTCATGTGAATTAAGCTCACATTGTATGATGCTCAACTTTGCATCTGCTTGTCTGTCAGAAATGATGTTTTTACTGTGGGATTTGAGAGATATTATCTCCTTGACTGAAGGACATATTGCTTTCTCTATTCCATTAGTCATAATTCTTCAGTTTCAAAGGATTTTTGTATCTTATCACAAAGATTTAGCCGATACGATTGAACAGACCTCCTTGCCATTTGTTGCAATTTCCTTTCGTCCACTCTGCTATTGGTAAAGTCTCAGGAGAGGGATTCATTCTGTGGAGGAGATATACTGTGAATGTTGCTTCAATAACTTGCACTATTTCCTTAGAGTGTGCTGTAAACTAATCTTTATCTACTGCAGTCTCCTTACTGTAAACTACAATTGCAGCTGGATGTATGATTGTTTTGACTGTAATAAATTGGGAATAACATATTTGTCCTTTTTGAAATGTGGACAGCAACTTTTATTGTGGTACAATTATATTTTCTTAAGCCTTACTTTGCAGCAGTGTGTGAAAAGGGTTGAATTCTGCCCTGTCCTGTCGATGCTTTCTGTACATTGAGGTTTGTTCAATATATCTTTTTAGTTACATGACAATATAACCTTTTGCTCTCAATTCTGTGTTTTATGATCTTACACTCCACCTCTACTTAGTGCTAGGTACCAGACCTTTTGCTGTCTCTGAGTATACCCAGATAATTGCAAGTTAATATTGAACGATAAGATATGGATCATTTAAACCTGCATTCTGAGCACCATACTGTTGGACAGTGAGAGCTGGACCATCTACAGAAAGCTGAGAGAAGTCTCATCTCTCTGCACACCCACAATCTCTGCTATATTCTAAATATCAGGTGGTAAGCGAATGCTTCTGACAGCAGGGACATGAATTTTGCTAACTTCTCATGGACTTGGAATTGAATGTTGAGGTCCAATTGAATTATTAAGGAATTTCAAAGTGTCTCCACCATGACAAGCTTGCTAAAGCTTCAAATCCACTGGAGCAACCTAGTTTCAGATATAGATAAAAATCACACAACTCCAGGTTATAATCCAACAGGTTTATGCAAATCCATAGTCTACTTGTTGGGTATTTCTAGCACCTTGGTATGGTGGTCTACTCCAAGCCATCAATGACCCCAAAATTCAAGAGTTTGTGGAAAAGTAACTACACTTTATTTTAAAAAATATACTGTGGATGCTGGAAATCTGAAATAAAAACAGTAAGTGCTGGAGAAACACAGCAGGTCTGGCACCACCTCAAGAGAAAGATACAGAATTAATGCTTCGAGTCCAGTGATTTTTCATCAGACCCCCTTTATGTATTTAATGTCCAGTCTGTTCAGATGTGTTATTACACAAAGTGATGCTTAAACCTAGGTCTTCTGGATCTTCATATACTGTATGACTTGATTTCAGTTAATACAATCACCAACAGTAGAGTAATACATACAATAGTGAATGCTCACTCCATGCTCTAGTTTCTACAAGAAACAGGTATTGTCAATCCATCCTGATCTGTCCTCCTTTCAGATAGCTGACTCAGACTATCCCCCTTTCCCTGTTCAGATGTAGCAATGGTTGTAAGTACCACACTGACATAGGACTCTGCTTCCTACCCTGTCCCAAGCACACTTTTCTGATTGTTTTAATATCCTCTAATCATGACAATCTATGATTGGGCCATTGCTCTGATCACAGCAATCCATGGTTGGTGCATTTCTCTAATAGTGACAATCCATGAGTGGTCAATTTCTCTGAGAGCAGTCTGTGATTGGCTCACTTTTACTCTCAACAATCCACCAGAGAGTAGAAAGGCCCTGGCAGCAACAGGCTGACCTCCTCCGAAACCTCATTCCTTTGATACCATCTCATGTGGTATTTCACATCCTGCTGGCTGTGGAATGGTGGGGGGAGGCACTCACTCTTCCCCCCCTCTCTTCTCCAGTTTCACCAAGCAGCTACTGCACAGGAGTAGCTGCAAGCATTCTAGTTCACCTTCTGTGTATTGTATTCAATTTGAACAAAAGGGAAAGCACAATTGTCACTTATATTTGTTTGGATACCTTGGGAATATTAACGACATTCCTCGAATTAGCATTGACATTCGTTAATGACATATGTGTAAAAGTTCACCTAAATTGTGACAAACCTTTGAACAAAAGGGAAAGCACAATTGTCACTTATATTTGTTTGGATACCTTGGGAATATTAACGACATTCCTCGAATTAGTATTGACATTCGTTAATGACATATGTGTAAAAGTTCACCTAAATTGTGACAAACTGACTGTGTGGAGTTTGCACGTTCTCCCCGTGTCTGCGTGGGTTTCGTCCAGGTGATCCAGTTTCCTCCCACAGTCCAAAGATGTGCAGGTCAGGTGAATTGGCCATGCTAAAATTGCCTGTAGTGTTAGGTAAGGGGTAAATGTAAGGGAATGGTTGGGTTGCGCTTCGGTGGGGCGGTGTGGACTTGTTGGGCCAAAAGGGCCTGTTTCCACACTGTAAGTAATCTAATCTAAGTATCTAGTTGCCACCAATAAACTGCCTATTCATTGCCTTACACATATCCAGCTGCCCATGCCCTGTACTGGAATTAAAATGGGAGCCTTTTACAACAAATTTAAATCACCAGTTTTACAGAAAAAAAAAGTAAGCAGAAAGCATCAGAGACATGCTGCAAAATGTGCCTTTAAATCTTATAGATTTACACAGACTATTGAACAGATTAGTTGCTTGAATTATTTATCCACACTACACGATGGGGCTATCAATATCAGAGTCACACAGCTTTGTGGTACTGTGTACATTGCCAACAAATCTCCCAGCTGCTCTCTGCACTCAGCTTGACTCATGCAGCATATAATGTAGAAGACTTGAGTAGATAATGCCACAGGGGCAGGGCATGTTGGTGCTGAGCCCACATCTGACATTCGATACAGATGAGCAACTTGAATTGAGTTTGTGCATAAATTATAATGCCATAAAAACATCAGGTACCTTCTTGAGCCACTCTGGAGTCAAGTGTCTGGTTCATCACATGAATACTGTAATTGATTGACATCATATACCACTCTGCTTTGGGAATTACTCTCACACACAGTTAATTGACAGACAAGTCTGGATACTCTCATGAATACTGTGTGGAGTTTGCACATTCTCCCCGTTTCCTCCCACAGTCCAAAGATGTGCAGTTCAGGTGAATTGGCCATGCTGAATTGCCCACAGTGTTAGGTGCATTCGTCAGAGGGAAATGGGTCTGGGTGGGTTACTCTTCAGAGGGTCAGTGAGGACTTGTTGGGCTGTTCCCACATGGTAGGGAATCTAATCTAAATCTGACTATTGACATGATGAGAATCCCTTTGTGAAATTGCAGTTTCTTTCATCTAAAAGTGCATTATAAAACTTACTTGTAAATCACTTTATTTTCTGCTTCTATTTATCTGACCACTTTCTGCTCTGAATCCTACACCTTTTTTTGACTATTTCAATCCTTCTGTTTCAGTAGGTTCCCCCGGTAACCTTCACAAACATTCCTGCTGAGTCCATCAGGGAATCTGATGGTCATTTTAACACAGCATCCTGCTCAAATGCCCACATGTCTCTCCTCAGCATGCTGCCTTGTTCCAGCGAATCACAGCCCAAAACTGGAGGAGTAACATCTCAGCTTCAAACTAAGCGTGTGACAACCTTCTGGGATCCATGTTGAGTTTTATACTTTCAAGCTGTGAACCCATCCCTTCCCTTTTTGTCTTAACTTATCCTGTTACATTCTCTGTCCCCGTTTTCTCTCTTCCCTCAACACCCCCCCCCCCCCACACCCCCCCCCCCACCACCCCCCCCCCCCCCTTCCCCCCCCATCCCAGTCTGTCCTTTCCACTCTGGAGGTCAGACACACCATTGTTCTGCTATTCTCCCATTCCAATCACTTAATCTGAACTATCAACACCCTTTCTCCCACAGCACTCCAATGCTCCACCTCCACCGTCCCACTACTATTACATAAATGCTGCTCCCTCCACACTTCATTTCAGCTCTGATGGAGAGTCATCTAAACTTGAAACATTACTTTGCTCTCTCTCTCTCCATAGATGCTGTCTGACCCACAGTGTTCTCCAGCATTTATTGCTTCCATCAGGGGATTTTACGGTTATTTGACAGTGCAGAGTAATGAGGCTGATTTGACACTGTTCTCAAATAAATGAGAACCCTTGTTCAGCAAAGGTGGGCAAGAAAACACTGGGGGTGTAGAAACCCAGTTAATGTTCCATTCCCTGACCCACATGTGCTCAGCCTAAATGCCATATCTCTCTGTTTAAGTCAGCTATCTTAAGCCAGTCTGGGAATACAAATGGGGAACTCTCATATCTGATTCAGTTCCACAATAGGTAAGCCCCAAGAATGGTTCTTTAGTCTCCTATAAAACTGCAAAGGATTTAAACTTGCTAGTGATAGTAACAAGGAGTTTAGCATGTTCATGAAATTGCAAAATATCTATAGCATAGAAACAACCAACTTAGCCCAATGTTGTTTATAAACCTCCCTTCATCCCATTTCAATATCTACATATCCTTCTAATCTGAGATCAGTAATTATATTGAAAATACTAGCCCATTTATCTTGAATGTTTAACGCCTCCATTACAATAGGGGACAGAGCAAGGTCATATGAGTGCATTAAGTGTTGGTTCACTGATATCTGTAACAGTAATCTGCAAACTCCCCAGTCTGCCAGGCACTATAGACAGCAGGTTGTAAATCCACAGACAAGTCGTGATACACTGTCTGACTCAGGGGATTATAGATACTTTTGCTCCTTTCATAGAATGTCACAAATGACACATTAAGGCCGAGTTTAACCCTGACCACCCGGCAGAAATCTGGACAGGTCCGCGAGTTACAATAAACACACACACTCTTGCCTCCTTTCAGTCCCACCATTGTCTTTGTTCTGATTCTGATTTCAGCCTGAGTGTCTGAGCAAGACGGAAACCCAGAGTGGAGTCCTGTGTCGCATGTGTGAATCCGATTCAGATCTCCAAATGGAATTTTATTTGAAACCTGGGTAAAAAAGAGAACTAACCACGTTGCAAGATCAAAAAAGGAACAACTGAACGGGAAATAGTGAGGACTGCAGATGCTGGAAGTCGGAGTCGATAAAACGTGGAGCTGGGAAAGCACAGCAGGTCAGACAGCATCGGAAGAGCAAGAAAGTCAATGTTTTGGGTCAGGACACTTCATTAGGGCTATCTGACCTGCTGTGTTTTCTAACTCCACATTTTATCAAAATCAATTGAACAGGGCCTGGGACATGAGTATATCAGGGCTTGATACTCAAGGCTCCAGGACTCCAGAAGACCTCAGTTTGGGGCAGGGCCACTGTGCTCAGTTCAGGGCAGGGTGTCATCCTTAGGCTGTGAACTAGGACCAGGAGCAGCATGATGGTCTGTGATTTATTCCCTGCTCCTTCACCAAATGCGAACCATTTTTCAGGGGCACCATTTTTGACCTCTTGCAAGCAATCTGCCCAGTTTACCTCAATAGCCCCAGTGGAAAGTATGTGTATAGCAGTGGAATAAACCGTCCATTCAACCCTTCACACTGTTCCAGTGCAACATGGAGGAATTGTGTGTGTTCCAAATGCCACATCCCCAACCACCACCAACATCCCCTGATTCTGTGACAATCTATCCAGCTCCACCTTAAAAATATTCAATTACTCCCCGTATCCCAACTCCACCGGCCTCTGAGGCAGACTGCTGCAAAGTTGTACTGCCTTCTGAGACTTTGTTCATCGCCACATCACTGCCCTGAAAGGTCAGTGAAGCATCTTGGAATGCTTTATTGTGTGAAAGGAGCTATATAAATTCAAGTTGTTGTACAATAAACGGGGGTGGTGGGGGGGGGGGGAGCGGGAGGGATGCTTCAAACATGGAAATATTCCTCTGGACTGTCTTTCCCTTTATAAGGATGGTATTTTTGGAAGCTTGAATTGAAATTACTGTCACGTGTACCGGGGCACAGTGAAAAGCTTTGTCTTGCGAGCAATACAGGCAGATCACAGAGTTAAGTCGCATAGATAAGTAAATAATAGGTAAACAGTGGCAAAAACAAAAACAGGTGAATGTTCAGAATTTGCTTCTCAGAGATGTTTTTACACAAGTAGATGGGAGTTCTGGTTCAGAGATAGGGAGCTGAAAATGTGTTGCTGGAAAAGCGCAGCAGGTCAGGCAGCATCCAACGAGCAGGAGAATCGACATTTCGGGCATAAGCCCTTCTTCAGGAAGGCTCTTCAAAGATAGGGAGACTACCTCAAGAGCCCTCACTGCCCTTGTAAGGAATTTGTCCCATAATATCGAAGTCAGGTGATCTTCTCTCTTCTGTGCAGCGGAAAGCCAGTCATGAGGTGCACAGCCCGTAAAACCTATTGTTCCTCACACACTGCAGAAAATGTCCTGCTTTCACCATGTCTCCTTTATCTTCAAGGTACTGAGTCTTATTTTACAGGACATGGGTCCCAGACCAGCTGTGTGACAATCTTCATTCAAACGTCCTTTTTATCCCTGAAAGTTTTAGGAAGGTTGGCTTTTATTCTGTCATCGATGTTTTCTCATGCGACACTGCATTTTGCTCGAGCTCAGTCAGTCATGTTACACTTGACTGCTTTTTGGCTCCCAGCCAGCCATTCTGCAATTAACCTCAGGTATGAAAGAGTCAGAGAGAATCATTTACTTCGATCGACTCTCGGGGACGGTGCGTGTGTGTGTGTGTGTTGGGGGGGTGGTGGAGGGGGTTTACTGTGTGGAGAATGAGATACAAACCCAACATGAGCACATGGGGAAAATGTTAACAAATCTCTCGCCATTGGTCTTTCTGCTTTCCTGCCATTTTTGGTTCTGTACACAGCCATGCAAGAATCTCATTCGAAACAATGTGAGCAAACTGCCGCAGAAACAAATGGCAGGATTGTGGATTTGATTAGGATTATGTCCATCAGGATAAAATCAGTTCACTTGAAAAACAGCTCTGTGCAGGATACGATTAAATGCAGATGGCTTCCGTTGGATCTAATTTCATCGTAATGCTGCAAGGCCATGATCAGGTGAGTCCATGTTACAAGCATAAGCTGTTCATCAGGAATGTTCCTATGAAGAGCTTATGTTCAGAACAGCGATTCTCCTGCTCCTCAGATGCTGCCTGACCAGCTGTGCTTTTCCAGCACTGTCCCTTTTGACTCTGATCTCCAGCATCTGCAGTCCCCACTTTCTCAATACATACATGATGTCTCCCAATTTCCCAACATTTCACCAGGAATGACAGAACTTCCATTTATGTTCTTATCCATCCACGGGCCTTAAAGTCTCAAGCGTTGATGAAGCAAAAATCAAAGCCAATAAATTAACCTGGCTTTGGTCAATCAGTCTTACAGGTTGAGCTATTACACAGAACTATTTTAATCACTGTTAGTAAGAGAATCAATCAGCTGGAGGTTAGTTCACTTAGGAGAATTCACTCATTCTCACCCTATTCATATTTCTCATCGAACATGTGGCCCACCTTAAGCAGGTTGCTAATGTGGCCTTCAGGAGACACTGGAGACCCATGTGATCTTATTCAGTCTCTGAGCCATTGCTGCACTGCCCTAGGCTCAGGGAAAGAGAGGATCAGCTTCTGCATTAATCAGCCTCAAAGTGACATCCCGTCAGTAGCGGCCAGGAATTCTGCACCCACCAACCTAATCAGGAGAGATTTAGGCACTGGGAGAATGAAGCAAGGTCTTTTCTATGATTGCATTGGCCTGGTTACTGTGGTTTCGACCACGGTAAGCAGCATTACATCCGGTACCTCGTTAAACTGTGATACATGAGGTGATGAACCAAACAGAGGGAAGACCAGGAAGGCAGATCAATTTGGAACAGATGTGCTCTTTGTTACATCAGGGATGGAAAAAGATGGAAGTCAGCATTAGTCCAAGAAAGAGAGAATTCAGAAAAGAAAAGCTTTGTTTTTAACTTAATGTTTTTAAAATCTCCAGCAACAATTAATACCTCAAGAAATGTAGGCCACATGTGTAACAATTGATTGAGGACCAACTGGTTTGACTTTGTGCACCTTATATTTAGTATGTCATCGAAATGATACTTACATTTGTAAAGACAAAACTTTGTCTCTTTTGATTTGGAGATGCCAGTGTTGGACTAGGGTGTACAAAGTTAAAAATCACACAACACCAGGTTATAGTCCAACAGGTTTAATTGGAAGCACACTAGCTTTCGGAGCGACACTCCTTCCTCAGGTGATAGTGGAGGGCTCGATCGTAACACAGAATTTATAGCAAAAAGTTTAACACGTGAAAGGCTTAACAGACAATCAATTCTTCAATGTATAATTTCAGTTACATCACTCTGTAAATTTTTGCTATAAATTCTGTGTTACGATTGTGTCCTCCACAATCACCTGATGAAGGAGCGATGCTCCGAAAGCTAGTGTGCTTCCAATTAAACCTGTTGGACTATAACCTGGTGTTGTGTGATTTTTAACTTTATCTCTTTTGGTGAGTCTGGTTTATGCCTTTCATGTAACTACCCCATGCCATCTCGATGCTGAGGCAAATAGTGAGGTGCCTTTTATTAGAAAGCTGACATCAAAGGAGCTCAGCTCAGAGAGGAACATGTGAAGATTGGCATTGAACAATGCCTCTGTTCCCATGCCTGATGTTGCTGTGGCATTTGTGAATAACAACAGCGGGCACCATGCCCCTATTAATTTGACAGGGAAACCTGGCCCAATGTCACTGCAAATGAGGTGTATCTTTGCTGAGAAATGTTCATTGAAGCATCTGGGGTGGAGGGGGGAGTCGGTGTTCGAGACTGAAAATGAAATAACTCTCTTTCTGATGTTTCTGTTATCTCAGACAATAAAGCAGTTTATGTTTGATGATATGTTTAAAGGACAATTCGCTGTTAGGCAGGAAATGTTCAAGCAAGAAAGATGTTTTGATCAGATCAGTCAGACTTTGACTTGGGAAATGATCCGAAAATATAGTCAGGGAATTTATAAATTATTTCTGTTTCATTATGTGTGGGTGGTACTTCATCCTGTGTCAAAAATGTTCTTTATTAATTGCTTTCTGGAATCAATATTACCACACTTTGTTCGAGTATTGAGCCTTACTGCCAATCTATAGATGTTTGTATAGTCAAGGATTGGGATGAGTTGAACATCAAAGGGAAGTATTGGAGAGACGTGGTTTCTGTGGGAGTTCAGTTTTGGATCACAAGTGAGATGGCAGGAGCCGTACGGAGGCAGAGAAAGAGACTTCACGGATCCTGAATCTGTCTTTTTATCCTGACTCCCTCGCCAGGAAATTCAAATGGTTAATGAAGTCTTCACAGACATTACAAAGTTCAATCTGAGCTCAAAGTCAGTCATGACCATCCTACCGATCCAGTCGGACATTGGTTTTCTGTTCCATGAGTTAACATAATCCAACATTTGCTTGCTTGGATTCGGTGACACCATAGGATGGTTTTCAATTTGGGGTTAGGGGCCTGACAACACTCCACCATCATTTTTGTAAAAAAAAACAATCTAAATCTTAAAGGAAAAGTTTCTAATAGGTCCACTCCAGCAGGAGCTTGCGATCCTGCGTGATGTTAAAATAAACAAAGCTTCATTAACGGGTTTACAGTGATCCCAAGGCATGGAGCTGTGGGGCAGCAGTCTCACTGCTCACACCCTCACTCCTCGGGCAACCCAGGCACTCAGCTCAGGAACTGATGCAGCATTATTCTACTGCACAGGATATACACGATTCTGCATCAGCAGCCACAATGAATAATAGTTCCCCACTGTGCCCTTGGCAGCTGTGCTCCACCGTGGCCCAGATCATTCATTCTTCCAGTTATTAACATTGAAAATTTAATTCTCTACTTCTCCCATCTGTTAATAGGCTTGTCTGTGTGCTTAGCAGCAAGTAAACTCGAGCAGGGCAAGTTCTCAACTCCGGCTCTCACTGCCCTCTCTTTAAAAATTCCAACACATCCCAGGATGTCAAAGGATTGTCGCATTGTGTGATTTTAAAAGAGTGCCCACATAAAATTCTTAGCCAGACCGCGGATTGGAAATCCAGTCCCGTATGTTCCAGCCAGAATGAAGCTGATTAGATTATCCACCCTTTAATCAGGCCTGCTCCGAGTGACTGCGATTGATCTCAGCTCTCTTTATTTGCGTTATATAACTGTCCTTCAGTCACTACGTTTTTGCTGGAGAAATAATCCTGTTTTTATGAGGAGACTTTGTTACAGTTCCATTTTGGAGTTCTGCTTGCTTCAATCTGCTCAGACTCTGAGCCAGATTTGCTTGTGGCCTTGAGAGAAATTCCAACCCTTTCACTCCTCTCCCCTTCCAAAATGCACGCTCATCCCAAGTGTGACTTTGCCGGAATTTCTGCCTTGTTCCACAGGCATGTGGAGATCGCAGTGTATTTCGTGAAGTGTGTGTGTGAAAGTGTGGGTGCAGAGCCATTTAAAAGGTCAGATTTTCGAACACAGCAGCTGAGTTCCTACCATTGCTTAGAGGTGGCTGAAATCTCCCCCTCCACCCCACCCCCTTACACCTCTTGCAATCATTAGGTGCCACCCAATGCAATCATGCCAATTCCATGCCATTTCATCCTCACACACCCCTCGTGCCTCTCCATTTATCTTTAATAGCTGCTCACCCAGTGTGTGTCATATGGAGAAATCCTCAGGGCCATGCATCAGCCATGGAAATTATTTTCGAATCATTAAAGCGCAAAGAATCCAGTAAACACGCATATCCTTGATTCTAGAAAAATAAACAAAACTACTTCAGAGCAAAAGTAATGTCATTCCTTAAATGACAATAAGTATGTAAACAGGCAGGAAACCATAACAGAAGTATATTTTGTCATTATATCTTATGAAGTGTTTCAAGTATTTTTCGGTCAATAGGCTACCTGTGGAGCTAAATTCTTTAACCCAGCCAAGCATTCATGATTCTGACAGCTGTTATAAGAAAAGCTTCCGACCACATTACATGAAACAGACAAAGCACAATGGTTTCCACTTCTGCTTCAAAGTCAATGGTGAGAAGCAAGAAAAGGACGGTGAAAGAGTGACTGAAACTCATTGTAAGTCTTGTTTGCATTGCTGCTATGTTCAAACATTCCAAGAGATGGGGACTGTTTGCGGACAGGTGGGAGATTTACCTGGCAACAGGTTGCTGATTGGTTTGTGGGACTGTGACCATTATGGAAGACAAAGGCCATTATCATGACAACAACTGTTTGATTGGCTCCTGGGCTTGCATGATACTGGGAGAAGCCTTTAGACTGCTGCTGGGACAGGTGGAGTGCTTTCTCTCCAGTGAAATGTGTAAAGCCTGGAGAGAGCCCGTTTATTTGCCCTCACCAGTTGCTATAAGTTGTGCCTGGAAATAAGAGAATTTGCAGCCAGTTTACCAATTATCTGTGCTGCCTGTGAGGAGGTGAAACTGACCCACAGAAGAGGGATTGAAGAATTACAAAATCCTGGCATGTGAAGAGATTGTCTCTGTGTTCAGGGGCTTTGAACTGCTTCCCCAGACTTTTATCCTTCCATCCATAATACCAATGCTTTACTTTCGCCTGTCTATGTTTATCTGTATTTGTCATTAGGAGGTTTAATTTAGAAGGTGATTAGAGTTTTAACTAATAGAATTATATGTCAACAGTTCATAGTCATTTACCTGAGGGTAGAATCTATTTATTTGTAATCTATAATAGTTCTTGTTAAGTCCAGAGACCCTAAGTCTATGTGACCAGTGAATTGGGGACTTTGCATGCTTTAATGACATTTATAGCTTTTTATGATGATTCTAGGAATAGTGGGGTTCAATTTGAAAATGTGAGATGTGAAAATTGGGAGAGCTGAACTAGTCAAACCCGACATAGTTATGCTCACAGAATGATAGTGTAAAGAACAGGTCTCAGGTATCTCCACAACTATTACTGGGTATGTCCTGTTCCACTGGCAGTACAGATACAAAACAGTCCAGAGGGAGTTGCTTAGAGTCGTCAACATTGCCTCTGGACTTTATGAAATGGCACAGTATGAAGTCAAATAGTGGCAAAGGGATCTCCTGCTGATTACCACATACCGTCCTCCCTTGGCTGATGAATCAGTACTCCTCAATGTTGATCATCACCATGAAGAGCCCAGAAAGTACTCTGGTTGGGGGACTTCAATAGCATCAGCAAGACTGGCTCAGCAACACAATACAGACTGAGCTGGGACAATCCTAAAAGATGTAGCTAGTAGACTGGTTCTGCAGTAAGTAGTGAGGGAACCAACAAAATGGTGGTTGGCCTCACCATTTGACCTCACACTTGACCTCATCCTCCCCCAGCTGCTGACTGTAGGTTCAGCTGCCCATGACAGTATCAGTAAGAGTGAACAACACACAGTCCTTGTCGAGGCAGGTACTGCCTTCACATTGAGGAGACCCTTAACTGTATTGTGTGGCACTGTCACCGTGCAAAATGGGACAGACTTCGAACAGATTCAATAACTCAAGACTGAGCAACCATGAGGCCCTGTGGGCAATCAACCGTCTTAGAATAATACCCCAACACAATCTGCAACCTCATGCCCAGCATACCCCCCACTCTATCATTATCATCAAGACAGGGGTTCAACACTGTTCAATGGAGAGTGCAGGAGGGCATGCCAGGAGCAGCACCAGGTATACCTCAAAATGAGAGGATACTCTTTGGAAGCTATGAAACATGACCATTTGAGTGCCAAGCAGCATACCCAGGAGAGGATAGAGACAACTAAATGATCCCACAGTCAGCCGATCAGATGTAAGCTGCCACATCCAGTCATGAATGGAAAGCTGACAATTAAACAACTCACTGGATAAGGCGGCTCCACAAAAATCCCCATCCTCGTGATGGGGGGGGGGGCTCAATGTCACATCCCCTCCATTGTCAGGTCAAAAGGAGGGAAGCAGAAAGCTGAAGCATTTGCATTAATATTAACCCAGTGGATGATCCACCTTGTCTTCCTCCAGAGGTGCCCAGCATCACAGATGCCTGTGTTTGGCCATTCGGATTCACTCCACTTGACACCTAGAAACATCTGAGGGCAGTGGATATTGCAAAGGCTATAGGACCTGACAACATTCCTGCAGTCGTACTGAAGATTTGTGCTACAGAACTTCCATGCTGCTGTTCCAGTACAGCTATGCAGTCTCACCTACTTGACAGGGAATTTTGACTTGTACATAAAGCAGGACTAGTCCAACTTGTCTGATAACCGTCCCATCAGTCTACTCTTCATCATCAATAAAGTGATGGAAGGTGTCATCAACAATGGGAACTAAGCAGCACCTACTCAGATTGGGTTCTTCCAGAGCCATTCAGCTCCTGACCTCATTTGAACGTTGTCGAGAGTAGAGCTGAACATCAGAAGTGAGGTGAGAGTGACAGCCCTTGACACCAAGGCTACATTTGACTGAGTGTGGCATCAAGGAGCCCTAGCAAAATTGGAATCAATGGGAAACAAAGGGGAACTCCAGTGGTTGGAGTCATACCTGGTATATAGGAAGATGGTTGTGGTTGTTGGAGTCAATTATCTCAGCTCTAGTATGTCTCTGCAGGAGTTCCTCAGGCTAGTGTCCTAGTCCCAACCATCTTCACTGTTTCAATGATCTTCCCTCCATTATATGGTCAAAAGTGGCAACGTTTGCTGATGATTGTGCAACGTTCAGCATCATTCACAGCTCCTCAGATACTGAAGCAGTCCATCCTTTAATACATCATGAAAACCTTGATAATATTCAGGTTTATCCAGGCTGACAAGTAGCATTTGCATAAGTCAGGAGTGTGATGGAATAATCCCCACTTGCCTGGATGGGGGCAGCTCCAACAACACTCAAGAAGCTTGACACTATCCAGGACAAAGCAATCCACTTGACTGGCACCATATTTCCAAATACTGACTCACTCAATAACCAATGCTCAGTAGCTGTAGTGTGTATCATCTACAGGATGCATTGTAGAAATTATGTAAGATTGTCACCTTCCAAACGCATGACCACTTCCAGCTAGGAGGAGAAAGGCAGCAGATACATGGGAACGCCCCACCACCTGCAGGTTCCCCTCCATGCCACTCACCACCCTGACTTGGAAAATATATCGCTGTTCCTTCACTACCACTGTCAAAATCCTGGAATTTGCTTCTGTTTGTCATTGTGGGCTCACCTACCGCACATTGACCATAACGGTTCAACAAGACAGTCCACAATTACTTTCTCAAAGGCAACTAGCAATGGGAAATAAATACTGACCAGTCAGTGACACCTGGGTCCTATAAGTGGATCTATTAAAAAAAACTCAACACTATCAGGACAAGGCAGCGATATGATTGGCACCACATCCATAAACATTCACTCCCCCAATCGCTGACCCTCAGTTGCAGCAGTGTGCACCACCTGCAAGATGCATTACAGAAATTCACCAAGGCTCCTTAGATGGCATCTTACCAATCCGACTACTTCCATCTAAAAGGATAAGGGCAGCAGGTACATGGGAAATCTACCATGTATCCTCTGCTTCCAATGGGAACACAGGTTCCCCTCCAGACCACTCACCACCTGACTTGGAAATATATAACAATTCTATCAGGGTTGCTGGGACAAAATCCTGGAACTCACTCCCTGACAGCATTGTGTGTGTACCTACACCACATGGACTGCAGTGGTTCACAAACACGTGCTGACTGTCCCCTTTTTAGGGCAATTTGAGATGGCCAATAAATGTTGGCCTAGCCAGCAATGCATGTACCTCATTCATGAATGAAAGAAACAACAGAGACAACAACACAGAGTACAGAATCATCGGGTTCACAGATATAGAAAAAGGTCATTCAACTTATTGAGTCTGTGCTGGTTTGTGCACCAAGAAAAGGAATTAGTTTTCACTCAAATAATAATAAAATTGTTGAATAATTTACCAGGGAAATTAAAGTTGCCCTCAGTCATGTTTTGCTTAATAGCCTTAGCCTGCTTCAAGATATTGTCACGCTCTAACAACTGTTTACACGTTGCATTTTGATTAAAGTATTTTAATTTAATTAGGCACCTTTTACATTACATCTTAATTTAATTGAACTCACTATACGTTGAGATTGATGCTTGACGTAAATGACAGCCATTGATTTGCACCGATCCACTATAGATATCGAAATGATCGTAAACACAAAAGGGATTTCAAGCAATGAGAATAATTTATTATCACAATAAAACATAACCTCAGAAAATCAACTTATTGGAAAACTAACAGTGAACTTGTTGATGATTTCAGTGTAATTATCAGGATAATTGTAACATTTACACTCGAGTAGATCCAGCACTCAGTCTGACTGTCTTGTGTTTTACTCAGAATTAGCTGTTACCATGGCGACTGACAGCTCTGATGTGTTGGCAGTGAACATGGCCACGGTTATGTTTAAAAGGATTTCTCAATAGCATTAACATTTTAGTTTTGATACAGAAACTGATTAAAATATTGTGACTTCACATTTAACTGACAGACTATTTTCCTCCAATTTCTTGCTTCGCCATCTATACAGGCTGACATTTTCTCATGCTGTGGCCCTGTTACCAGCTGAAAGAGTCTGTAACAAGGGGGTTTGGCCATACCATGGGAGTTGACCTGTTCAAGGAGATGGTAGACAATAACTCTTCATATAAATGGCAACCCAGATCTCTTTGTCCCCACACACGTTTGAAGTTAGGCCAATTGAAAACTTCCAAAATGTGGTCCAAAGGATTTTAATGTAAAATAAAATGCTGCAAAAGTTCAGCACCCACGGTGAGAAAAGTTAACATTCCATTTCGAGAACCTTCCTGGGGAGATCAAAATTTAAGCTAGAGGAAGGGGACTGTGGGAGGGAGAAGCAAAAGGAAAGGCTTTGGAGGGACTAGTTTAGTTTGAGAAACCTGGTCAGCATGGATGAGTTGGACAGAAGGGTCTGTTTCCATTGTTATGAAGTTGAAGGTGTATACTGTACCTTTAAGAGAGAGTGAATGCTTTTTTTCACTGATAGCTTACAAGCACCTGTCATATGACTAACTAGCAGTCCCAGAGTATACTGGAAAATTGAAAATATGTAAAATTTGGCTGTGAAATGGATATCTGGTTTGCTGTTTTGAAAGCAATTTGAATTTAACCAATCACTTTAAATTATGCCCCAGGATACTAAAACCCAGTTGAGTTTGAATTTATTGTTTTCGCCAAATCAATCCAATGAGACAATCCAACGTTGGGGATATAAAAAAGGCAGGCATCTTGAAAGTCAGATAGAGCAACTGCCATTGACAGAGTAACCGCCAAAGTGAGAGAGAGCAAACGCGAGAGAAAGATGTTAAAGGTACCTTTTTCATATGGAACATCTTCACAGTAAAAGAAAGAAAATGACCCAGGGAGATCATCAGATGGAAGAAGACAGACACTGACAATGACAGCCGTTGTATGGTTTTGAAATTTAGTTGATGTCATTTTAATAAGTGTTTTATTGGTACAGTGTATTGTTATAGAGTTGGAGGCAGGTAATAAGCAGTTAAGAGAAAGCGCAGCTTAAAGTTGTCATATTTTAACAGATTACGAGGTGAGGTGAGTACTTCTGGATGTTAGGTTTAATTAACTGAGAGGGTTCACCGCTATGTCGTAACATCATGCTGTATGACTAGGTCTGTGGAACGGTAGAAAGCAGAAGAGATTATTGCCACAAAGTTCATGTTGAAAAAGGCAAAATGTCTGGTGATGACTAGAAGCAGAGGATTTGTCCCAGGAAGATGTAAATGGCAGAATTATAAACAGCTTGGAATGAAAGCAAAAACATGGAAAGGAAGATTAAAACCAGCACGTGCAGAACAAAAGAATGTAGAAACAAAGTAGAGTTCAGTGCCTGAAACTACTGAACTAAATATAGTTCAGAAAGAGAGAAAGTGAGGACTGCAGATGCCGGACAGTCAGAGTTGAGAGGTTTGGTGCTGGAAAAGTGCAGCAGATCAGGCAGCATCTGAGGAGCAGGAGAATCGACATCGGCAACATTTCTGATGAAGGGCTTTCGCCCAAAACATCGACTTTCCTGATCCTCAGATGCTGCCTGATCTGCTGCGCTTTTCCAGCACCACATTTTTGACTCATAGTTCAGAAAGAACCGAATTGAAACATGGTGAGCATATTCCTCAAGCTTGAGTTCAACTTCATTGAAGGAACAATTTTTGTCAGGCAAGGATACTAAGGCAGGAAGGTGAATTAGAGTCATAGAATCATAGAGATGTACAGCATGGAAACAGACCCTTCGGTCCAACCCGTCCATGCCGACCAGAAATGCCAACCCAATCTAGTCCCACCTGCCAGCACCCGGCCCATATCCAAACCCTTCCTATTCATATACCCATCCAAATGCTTCTTAAATGTTGCAATTGCACCAGCCTCCACCACTTCCTCTAGCAGCTCATTCCATACACATACCACCCTCTGCGTGAAAATGTTGCCCCTTAGATCTCTTTTATATCTTTCCCCTCTCACCCTAAACCTATGCCCTCTAGTTCTGGACTCGCCGACCCCAGGGAAAAGACTTTGTCTATTTATCCTATCCACGCCCCTCATAATTTTGTAAACCTCTATAAGGTCACCCCTCAGCCTCCAACGCTTCAGTGAAAACAGCCCCAGCCTGTTCAGCCTCTCCCTGTAGCACAGATCTTCCAACCATGGCAACATCCTTGTAAATCTTTTCTGAACCCTTTCAAGTTTCACAACATCTTTCCGATAGGAAGGAGACCAGAATTGCACGCAATATTCCAACAGTGGCCTCACCAATGTCCTGTACAACCACAACATGACCTCCCAACTCCTGTACTCAATACTCTGACCAATAAAGGAAAGCATACCAAATACCTTCTTCACTATCCTATCTACCTGCGACTCCACTTTCAAGGAGCTATGAACCTGCACTCCAATGTCTCTTTGTTCAGCAACACTCCCTAGGACCTGACCATTAACTGTAATTAAATGTAAGTGAATTGATGCTGCAATCAGACATGACCTGAATGTATACTGGAATGTGATTGAACAGCTAAATGGCTTCCTTTTGTCCCCCCAGCTCTCCTACGTTTTGTTCAAATGACTTCTTCATTAGTGAGGCAAAACTGTGTGTGACAATTAAATAGCCAGGGCAGCTTGACTCCAATCATTAGCAAAACACGCTGGAAATGCATGAAGAGCTCTTGTGTTGCAGTGGTAGCGCTCTTCCCCTGAGCCAGGAGCTCTAACTTCAAGTCCTGCCAATCCAAGAGACATAATCATAACATTGTTGAACAGGTTGTTCAAAAACATACAGGGGAAGTAACTAACAGGAAAACACCACTGGCATGAACTTGTTGAATAGTTATTATTGTGAGGTGAATTTGAACTTCCAAAGAGGATCAGTTCAGGTCTGGTGATATGCAAAAAAACTAGTCACTAACCCAGATCCAATATAAACACTTTGATTTTACCAATATTTGGACTGAAGGTGGGAGGCAAACAACTTACTCACAGAAGGTAACTTGGTGATTGAAATATTATAATGAGGCTGCATGTCTCAGATTGAACCACCACTTTCAAATCCATTTTAACTTAATTTCTTTAATATTCAAGTTAATATTAAGAAGAACTTTAATGTGAACTCTTACCTTATTCCTTTATTTATCTACTTATACCATGATAGTCTGTATAGTACAACCTCGATTATCTCAACATCAATTGTCTGAATTTCGGATTATCTGAACAGGATCTCAAGATCCCGTTAAAAACGGCATTAGGCAACTCAGCATTCAGCTATCCGTTAAACGGCATTATGGTGTGTATTGCCGGATAACTGAGAAATGTTCGATAACTGGCACTCACATTACTGCTTGTTTACAATCATGATGATTATTCGAACGATTAATTGTCCAAACAACATACTCGTCCGTCTCGTTCAGATAATCGAAGGTCTACTGTGATTGTTTAACTTTTGCTTCTCTATTTTACTACTTTGCAGCTAAGATTTTGTACCTAGCTACCTTTGCGTGTGGCGATATTAAACACTTTTTGCAGTGTTCCTGTACTTCTGCACTTGAGTACATGTGACAATCAAAACATCTACATCTCAAATCAACACTGCCCAGTTTGGGTCTGAGAAAACCCACTGGCTGTGAAATGAGGACTGCTGAAGAGCTGCAAAGCGGACTGCTGGATTCCAGGATCGAGGGGTTTTCCATTTTCCTGCTGGATCCAGTTTACCAGCTTGTCCTCCTCCCCTCGCCGTCCCTCCCCCACCTGGTGGTCCGACTCCTTCCAACACTTTGGACTTTCAGCCCAACTCTTCTAACCTTCCCCAAAGAAATGCTTTTAAAACTGTTATCATGAGATCTATGCTGTTTTGAGTGAACAGAAAAAGGCTTTATGAAACACAACAAAACAGAGACAACTATGGACAAAACCTTATTTGGAACCCTTTGGCAAGCAAAGCAAATAGATTCACCATATTAATTCTCACAGACACAATTTGACCAATCCAGCTGAAATAACAAGCAGTAAATGATTCATGTCACATATTGAAAGTAAAGACAAGTTTCGCGTGCAAAACTGGGATGATCAAACCATCCGGAGGTTCCTAGGACCTGTGAGATTCATTCGTGAATCATCAAGGAGTTGAAGGAGTTGGTGGTGTTCAAAGCTATACAAAAACTGGGATAGTGCCTGAGAATGGGAGGTCAGGAGACACAAATGGTACTTGGGCCACTCCCATTCAGCCTGAGCAACTCTGCTGGGAATGTATGAGGATAAATGGACTTCCACTCGCACTTCCATGAAGTTAGCTGCAGAATTGTGAATTGCTCCAAGGAAATCCCCGTCATCCATCACGGATAATGGAAAAAACATGCTTGATGAAATGTTAATGAATAATATAAAATAACACCCAGAATGAGGGGAGCATAGAATAGATAGTCAGTTAGGAGTAATAGGAGAAAGTGGGGACTGCAGATGCTGGAGATCAGAGCTGAAAATGTGTTGCTGGAAAAGCGCAGCAGGTCAGGCATCATCCAAGGAACAGGAGAATCGACGTTTCGGGCATGAGCCTGAAGAAGGTCTCATGCCTGAAAAGTCGATTCTCCTGCTCCTTGGATGCTGCCTGACCTGCTGCGCTTTTCTAGCAACACATTTTCAGCTTGGAATAACAGGAGCACATTTTAAAAATGTTTGTCAAGTTTGTTGATAGGCATAAGTGAATAGCTCATTTAGATCTACTAGTAGTTTCTTTAGATTTTCACAGATTTTTGGATAAGATTACCTCATGTGAAATTATAGAGTCATAGAGGTGTACAGCATGAAAACAAACCCTCCGGTCCAACCTGTCCATGCCGACCAGATATCCCAACCCAATATAGTCCCACCTGCCAGCACCCAGCCCATATCTCTCCAAATCCTTCCTATTCATATACCCATCCAAATGCCTCTTGAATGTTGCAATTGTACCAGCCTCCACCACTTCCTCTGGCAGCTCATTCCATACACGTACCACCCCCTGTGTGAAAATGTTGTCCCTCAGATCTCCTTTATATCTTTCCCCTCTCACCCTAAACCTATGCCCTCTAGTTCTGGACTCCCCAAACCCAGGGAAAAGACTTTGTCTATTTATCCTATCCACGCCCCTCATAATTTTGTAAACCTCTATAAGGTCACTCCTCAGCCTCCGACGCTCCAGGGAAAACAGCCCCAGCCTGTTCAGCCTCTCCCTGTAGCACAGATCTTCCAACCCTGGCAACATCCTTGTAAATCTTTTCTGAACCCTTTCAAATTTCACAACATCTTCCCGATAGGAAGGAGACCAGAACTGCACACAATATTCCAACAGTGGCCTCATCAATGTCCTGTACAGCCGCAACATGACCTCCCAACTCCTGTACTCAGTACTCTGACCAAAAAAGGAAAGCATAACAAACACCTTCTTCACTATCCTATCTACCTGCGACTCCACTTTCAAGGAGCTATGAACCTGCACTCTAAGGTCTCTTCATTCAGCAACACTCCCTAGGACCTTACCATTAAGTGTATAAGTCCTGCTAAGATTTGTTTTCCCAAAATGCAGCACCTCGCATTTATCTGAATTAAACTCCATCTGCCACTTCTCAGCCCATTGGCCCATCTGGTCCAGATCCTGTTGTAATCTGAGGTAATCCTCTTCGCTGTCCACTACACCTCCAATTTTGGCGTCATCTGCAAACTTACTAACTGTACCTCTTATGCTTGCATCCAAATCATTTATATAAATGACAAAAAGTAGAGGACCCAGCACCGATCCTTGTGGCACTCCACTGGTCACAGGCCTCCAGACTGAAAAGCCCTCCACCACCACCTTCTGTCTTCTACCTTTGAGCCAGTTCTGTATCCAAATGGCTAGTTCTCCCCGTATTCTGTGAGATCTAACCTTGCTATTCCGTCTCCCATGGGGAATGTTGCCGAACATCTTACTGAAGTCCATATAGATCCCATCTACTGCTCTGCCCTCATCAATCCTCTTTGTTACTTCTTCAAAAAACTCAAATCAAGTTTGTGAGACATGATTTCCCATGCACAAGCCCATGTTGACTATTCCAAATCAGTCTTTGCCTTTCCAAATACATGTACATCTTGTCCCTCAGGATTCCCTCCAACAACTTGCCCACCACCGAGGTCAGGCTCACCGGTCTATAGTTCCCTGGCTTGACCTTACCGCCCTTCTTAAACAGTGGCACCACGTTTGCCAACCTCCAGTCTTCTGGCACCTCATCTGTGACTATTGATGATGCAAATATCTCAGTAAGAGGCCCAGCAATCACTTCTCTCGCTTCCCACAGAGTTCTCGGGTATACCTGATCAGGTCCAGGGGATTTATCCACTTTTATGCATTTCAAGACGTCCAGCACTTCCTCCTCTATAATATGGACATTTTGCAAGATGCCACCATCTATATCTTCCATATCCTTTTCCACAGTAAATACTGATGCAAAATATTCATTTAGTATCTCCCCCATTTTCTGTGGCTCCACACAAAGGCCACCTTGCTGATCTTTGAGGGGCCCTATCCTCTCCCTAGTTAAGGCCAGTGATATAGTTGACAGATTAGTGAGCTGCATCATGAATCAGCATAGCAACAAAAGAGAGACGGTGATGTTAAATGCAAAACGTTTTGCCAAGAAGAAAATAACCATTGGAATAACACAAGGGGGATATTTAGCTTAAATCTGCTATTCACCATCAACCTGGCATCAGACCCACAGCAATCCTGTTCTCTTTGACCGTATATTTATGAAATAAGGTGCTGTAAGCATCATTCCTTGCATTTTACAAGTCATTTAGTTGTAAGACTGCAGAGTGGTGAAATAGCCTGTTCACTATTTCGGTATAATACATCCATTGAGAGAGGTAGGGGGAGCTTCTTTTCTCTTGATGTGACATTGCTTTATATGATGATGAAATTCTCAAGAGATTACATCTGCACAATCTGGACTGTGGTGGTAGACCAATCCCACTGCCCATCAAATACTTGGGGCTGAATTTTCCGGAAATATCAGCTGAGTGACAATTTCGGGGAGTTTCATGGCGGCTGTGCTCCAGCATAGTACCTCGTATAATTCCCTGCTGGCCTCCTTATTACATATGCACCATAGTTCTATAAGGTTCTTGTGCTCTCTGGTTGTGGAAATGCTCACTGCTGCCAGGGGTCTTCTGGGATTCCTGTCTGCAGAGCAATTCCCCCCACCCCACCCAGGAGAGCAGGTCAATCACTGCTAGTCAGCAATAGCCCTTCACTGTACATAGCCTGTGCAGGACAGAAACAAAAAGAACAGCTTCTCAGGGATAAACAGGTGATGGGGGTAACATTTCATTGGAAATCGGAACTCGTATTAGTAAATTCCTGCAAGTTTACATCGTCACCTATCTGATGAACTGTCACAGTAACAAGAGTGAAACTTCAGAGGCTTCTCGTGATTAGCACCCTATCATGGTAGAATCTTGCTGCTCTATTCCTAATGGCCAGGAATGCAGAGCATCCTGTTCAGAAATGACAGTGGACCATCCCCTGATTGACATGGAAGGATATCCCTGATTGATGAGAGGCCAGACTCCTGTCAGATTTCTGTGCAGCACTTGACTGACTTATTACTAATGCCCTGTCTGGTTGCACTGGACCTTCACTTATTCCCAGGACTGTAACAATACACCACCTCTGATCTGATGGCACCAAGCAGCAGCTGACAAGATTGATTTGTCCCCCTATACTTGACTGAAGCTAGCTTACCTTAGATTTTCAGACATGGGCACTTGGTTGTTACACATGCTGTGTGTTTGTTGCTTCAGCAGCTGCTGGCACATGTTGCATATGTGAGATTGGCACAGCAATGTGCTTTACAACAAGATGCTTGCATCCTTGACCAATCACTGCTGACAAGAATGACAAGCTGCCTAAGAGGCAGAAATACTGTGACCCTGTATGTTTAGGCTGGTGCAGTGGTGCACAAACATCAAGGCATGAACACTAAGATCACTGTTCAAATTCGCAAAATGGAGAATCTAGTTTTTCTAATCTCACCATATTTTCCATCAGTCTCATTGATGTCCAGGCCATTTTGGGAAAATTCAGCCTTCAGTCATTTCCCTGTTGGGAAAGTGTTGGAATAAATTATGAAGAAAGTAAGGCAGCACATTTGGAAAAATCATAATCGAATCAAGTAGGGTCAGTGTGACTTCATGAAAGCAAAATCACCTCAGACTAATTTATTAATGTTTTTTGAGAAAGTCTCAACCAGAGTTGACAGAAGGAAACCAATAGATGTAATGTATTTGGACTTTCAGAAGGCATTTGACAAGGCACCTCGCAAAAGGTTAAGTCATAATAGTCCATGGTTTTGAGATAGTAAATTGGGGAGGTTAGAGAATTGGCATATATGGGCAGCAAACATCAAGTGGTGTTAAGGGGCTCTTCATCAGGTTGGCAATGTGTTACCAGCGGGGTTCCACAGGGATCAGTGCTGGGATCACAACTGTTCATAATATATATTAATGACTTGGAGTAAGGAAGCAAATGTTACTAAGTTTGAAGACAACACACAAAAAAGTGGAAAGGTGAGACGCAAAGAGGGTGTAAGCAAGATAATGATAGGTTAATGAGTTGTGGAAAAGAGAAAGAAAAATCAACAGGGAGTATGGTGATAAATGTAAAGGTAAGCAGCAGGTTAGCATGTGTGCAGGAGGGTTTAAGTTCAAGGCAGACTATGAAAGAAGCAAAAATGAAAGATAACTCAGAAGATATTAGAGATGTTGTGAATCATGATGTAAGAAAGCTAGCATAAAAGCACTTTATCTTAATGCGCGTAGCATTCGTAGCAAGATTGATGAGTAAATGGCACAAATCATCGTGAACGAATATGATTTGGTAGCCATCACGGAGATATGGTTGCAGAATGGTCATGACTGGGAATTTAATATCCAGGGATACCAGACTATTTGGAAGGACAGACAGGAATGCAAGGGAGGTGGTGTAGCTCTGATATTCAAGGACGACATCAGGGCTGAGAGGTGATATAGGTTTTATGGAGCATGAGGTTGAATCCATTTGGGAGGAAATTAGGAATCCAAAAAGAAAATGGCACTGACAGGTGTGGTCCATAGGTCACCAAATAATAACATCACATTGGGACGGACAATAAACAAGGAAATAACTGATACCTGTAAAAACGGTACCGCTATTATCATGGGGAATTTTAATCTGCAAGTAGATTGGTTGAACCAGCTCAGTCAGGGTAGCCTTGAAACAATTATTATTACAGAAAAGTTAGTATTGAGTAAGCTAATGGAGCTAAGGATAATTACGTCTCCTGGCCCTGATGGAATGCACCCCAGGGTAATAAAAGAGATGGTGGGAAAAATAGCAGGTGGACTGGTGGTAATTTTCAAAAATTCGCTGGACTCTAGGGCCGTCCCAGCAGATTGGAAAATAGCAGAAAATAGGTCCTTTCCCCCTGGGGTCTGGGGGAGTCCAGAACTAGAGGGCATAGGTTTAAGGTGAGAGGGGAAGAGACCTAAGGGGCAACTTTTTCACGCAGAGAGAGGTATGTGCATGGAATGAGCTGCCAGAGGATGTGGTGGAGGCTGGTACAATTGCAACATTTAAAAGGCATCTAGTTGGGTATATGAATAGGAAGGGTTTAGAGGGATATGGGCCGGGTGCTGGCAGGTGAGACTAGATTGGGTTGGGATTTCTGCTTGGGATGCGCATGTGGGACGGAAGGGTCTGTTTCCATGCTGTACATCTCTATGACTCTATGACTCTGTAAGCGGATGTGGTGTACCTAGATTTCCAAAAGGCCTTTGACAACGTGCCGCACATGAGGCTGCTGCCTAAGATAAAGATGCATAGTGTTAGGGGTAGATTATTAACGTGGATAGAGGATTCGTTGACTAACAGGAAGCAAAAAGTGGGGATAAATGAGTGCTATTCTAGCTGGCAATCAGTGACTAGTGCTGTGCCTCAGGGATCAGTGTTAGGACTGCAATTATTTACAATTTATATCGATGATTTGGAGTTGGGGACCATGTGTACGGTGTCAAAATTTGCCGATGACACTAAGATGAGTGGCAGAGCAAAGTGTGCAGAGGACTGTGAAACGTCACAGAGGAACATAGATACATTGAGAGAGTCGGCAAAGGTCTGGCAGATGGAATACAATATTAGAAAACGTGAAGACATACATTTTGGTAGGAGTAAGAGAAAAATAGAGTATTTCTTGAACAGTAAAAAGTTGCAGCATGTTGATTTGCAGAGGGACCTGAGTAATGTGGTGCGTGAATCACAGAAGGTTGGTCTGCAGGAACAACAAGTAATTAGGAAGGCAAATGGAATTTTTTTCCTTCATTGCTGAAGGGCTTGAGTTTAAAAGCAGAGAGGTAATGTTACAGCTATACAAGGTGCTGGTGAGGCCACACCTGGAATACTGTGTGCAGAATTGCTCTCCTTACTTGAGAAAGGATGTACAGGCATTGGAGGGGGTGCAGAGGAGGTTCACTGGGTTGATTCTGGAGTTGAGGGGGTTGGCTTATAAGGAGAGGCTGAGTAGACTGGGATTATATTCATTAGAATTCAGAACAATGAGGGGCGATCTTATAGAAACCTATAAAATTATGAAGGGAATCAATAAAATAGAAATAGAGAGGATGTGACTAGGACAAGAGGGCATGGCCTCAAGATTAGAGGGAGCAGGTTTAGAACTGAACTGAGAAGGAACTTCTTCACTCAGAGAGTTGTTATCTATGGAATTGCTTGCACAGAAAGTAGTTGACGTTACTTCAGTAATGGCTTTTAAATCTAAGGTTGATACCTTTTTGAAAAACCAAGAAATTAGGGGATATGGTGAAAACGCGGGAAAGTGGAGTTGAGTCCACAAGATCAGCCATGACCTTATTGAATGGCAGAACAGGGTCGAAGGGCAGGTCGGCCTACTCCTGCTCCTAGCTCTTATGTTGTGTGAGTGAGCAAAAAGTTGGCAAATGGAGTATATTGTGTGAAAATATGTTCATTTTGGAAGGGAGAAGAAAAGGACAGAGTATTATTTAAATGGAGAGAAACTGCAGGAAGTTGCAACACAGAGGAACTTGAGAGTATTTGTGCATGAAACACAGAAAGCTAGCACACAGGCACGGCAAGTTCTCAGGAATGGAATATTGGCTTTTATTTCAAGGGAGTATCAGAGTAGGGAAACCTTACTGCACAAGGTAGTGGTGAGACCATGTCGAGAGTATTGTGAGTTGTCTTGGTCCCCTTATTGAAGGAAACATGTCATTTCGTTGGAGGCAGTTCACAGAATGTTCTCTAGGATGATCCCTGGTATGGAGAGACTGGCTTAGGACCAAAGGCTAAACAGATTGGTACTCGACTCACTGGAGTTTAGAAGAATTAGAGATGACTTAATTGAAAATATAAGATTCTTAGAGGCTTGACAGGATAAGTGCTGAGAGGATGTTTCCCCTCGTGGGAGAGTCTAGGAGCAGAGAGGATAGTCTCAGAATAAAGGGAGCACCAATTAAGACTGAGATAAGAAGGAATTTCATCTCTCGGAAGTTTGTGAACCTTTGGGACTCTTTGCCACAGACAGTTATGGGGGCAGAGTCCTTGTGAGTGTTTAAAGGCTGCAGTTGATAGATTCTTGATCAGTAGGAGAGTTAAGGCTTATAGGGAAAAGGCAGCAGAGTAGGCATGAGGAATACTGGATCAGCCTTGATCCTATTGAATGGCAGCACCAAATAACCTAGCCCTGTTCCTGTGTCTTGTGGCCTTCAGCTTACAGGTTCTCCGTGTTTCCATCCAACCCAACAGTTAATATCCACATTTACCTCGTGCCCCCCTCAGTTCCTGGTTTACCTCATCGCCATGCCTACGATAGCTGTTCACTATCTTCCTATTAAAGCCAGGGTGGGAGTGTCTGGGAGGGTACCCTCTGCTACCCTGTGTTGTGACAGATATATAGGAAGTTGCCCGCCTCTTCACTGTCAATATGTCCTTAGAGCATTATGCATCCTATACAATAACTTGCATGTCCCACTTTCCAATACACTATATTGGAATGCCCCTGATAAATTCTTATGATGTTTCCTACACACACATACACACACACACACACACACACTCACACACAAACACAAACACACACACACAAATGACCATGGGCCACTTCCCTGGACTGGCCTGTGAGGGCAGCCCTAAGTGAGCACAGCCCAGCCCAGATCCTGACTGATATGTCCACAGTTGCCTGACTGGCTTACCTTACTCCCTGGAATGGTTGGGTTTGACTTGCAGACGGAACATGGCCCAATTCCAAGGCCGAAAGGTCACAGGTCGCCAGGCCGCTGTTACACAAAACTCCCGACTGACTGTAGCCGACACCCAGGTTAAGATTGGACGAGCCCCTTGACTGATTGTTGCAGCAATCCCTGACTGAGCAGAGCCCCTTCACACCACCATTGGCTGTTCCCCTTTGACATTCAGACACGGCCACTTGGTGAAGTCCATACAGCGTGGTTGTGAGGTGAGCTGCTGACACATGCTGTAGGTGTGACTTTGACAGGATAGCACAGCTATGTGTCCTCCTCGACACCTGCTCAGTACTGAAGAAACCATGACAACTTCCTGCCTCTTGTTTGTGCTAAAAGGCAAGACTAGCCAGAGATGCTGTGAGAATGCAAATAAGCAGAAAACGAGTGAGCACTAAGAAAGCACACTGAGAAATGGACACATCTTATAAATACAGGAGCTGCATGAGGAGACAAAGCTAGGAATTCGGCAGTAAGTAACTTACCTCCTGTCTTTCCAAAGCCTGCTACCATCCACAAGGTATAAGTCAGGAGTGTGATGGAATATTCTTGACTTGCCTGAATGGTAACAGTCAAGAAGTGCAATACCATCCAGAACAAAGCAGCTGATTTGATTGGCACCACACCCACAGCTATTCACTCCCTCCACCACTGGTGCTCAGTAACAGTGGTGGGCACTATCGACAAGAAACACTGGGAGAGTTCATCGAAGATCCATAAACAGCACCTTCCAAACCCAATTCACTTTCATTTAGAAGGACAAGGGTCACAGGTATGGAGGCACTCCATCACCTCCAAGTTCCTCTCCAAGCCACTTGCTGTCCTGATTTGGAAATATGTTGCTATTCCTTCAGTGTTGCTTGGTCAAAATCCTGGAATTGGGTCAACCCACAGCATGGGGATTGCAGAGAATCAAGAAGAAAGCTCTCCACCAACTTCTGAAGGAGTCATAGAATCCCGAAAGTATAGAAGCAGGCTATTTGACCCATCGAGTCCACACCACTCCTCTGAGAAACATCCCACCCACACTCAGTTCCCTAGCGCATCCCTATAAACCTGCATATAACCATGGCTAATTCATATAGACTGCACATCCTTGAACACTGTGGGCACTTTACCATGACCAATTCACCTAACCCACACATCTTTGGATTGTGGGAGGAAACTGGAGCACCCAGAGGAAACTCACACAGACACAGGGAGAATATGCAAACTCCACACAGTCAGCTGAGGGTAGAATCAAACTCAAGTCCCTGGCATTGTGAGGTTGCAGTGCTAACTACTGAGCCACTGTGCCACCTACAGAACAGGGAACAATAAAAAATGTTGGCCCAAACAATGACACCGCCATCCCATTAGTGAATTAAATGATGGCACCTTAAAATGCATTCGGTGTACTTTCGTAAGAAATAGGGTGCGTGTCCCTGTGCCCAGAGTGACCCAGCAGGAGCACTGCAATGTAAGGTGTCAGGGAACTCCAAAGTGCACAAGTGAAAAGCTGAAATATTTTCAGAGTGAGCTCATGATCAGCCATGATAATGTGGTGAGATTGGTGCTCTGTCGGTGCTGATTCCCATGGACGGAAGGTGGAGGTGGTCACTGCCCATGGAGTGTACAACACGATGCTGCTGAATGGACCTTAAGATGGATGCTTGCAGAAGCAAGTGGTGAGCTGCATCTGCCAAGGAACCGGGCTGGCTTTCAAATCAGGAGTTAGTGCCATCTGGTTTGTCACCAGTGCTTGGAAGAATTGCAAACTGCATATTCATGAGGCAAGATTAGCCTCATGATGTGCATTAATGAAGTACAAATGTACGGAAATAAGGTAGTTGCTGCTAACTGGGAAGATTCAAAGCTCTTTGTTAAAGCAGGTAGCATGGTGGCTCAGTGGTTAGCATTGCTGCCTCACAATGTCAGGGACCCAGGTCCAATTCCTGCCTTGGGCGACTGTGTGGTGTTTGCACATTCTCCCTGTGTTTGCGTGGGTTTTCTCTGGGTGCTCCAGTTTCCTCCCATAATCTAAAGATGTACAGCCCAGGTGAACTGGCCATGCTAAATGCTTGTGGTCTTAGGTGCATTAGTCAGGGTAAATGTAGGGGATTGGGTTACTCTGCGGAGGGTTGGTGTGGACTTTTTGGGCCGAAGGGCCTGTTTCCACACTGTAGGGAATCTAATCTAAAAACCTAACATGGAAAATTGGACTCTTACTTTATTCAGGATATTTCATTCTCACTTTTTCCCACATTCCTTGACTTTCCCCCATCTCTGAAGAACTGGGAATATTCCACTCTTTGTGTTTGATTATGCTTCTGCATTATAAGCACAATATAAATGTAAGGTTTCTTTAATTGGCCATTTGCTGCATTTTGTGCATATCTCAGCATCTTCAGCCTGTTTAGTTATCAACATAGATTCTATGCTTATTCTATCTCTCTTTATATTCCAGTCTGTAGTAGAACCCTTTACGAACATAGCTATTTCACTTTCCTTTCTGTCTCAATCTGTCCTGCAAATGAAACTCAGATCGAAAATTTTCAATCTTTTTCAACTTTATACGATGTTTCCATTATGGCTTTTTTTTTTCTTTTCATTCATGGGATGAAGACATTGCTGGATAGACCAGCATTTATTGCTCCAGAGGGCAATTAAAAGTGAACCACATTGCTGTGGGTCTGGAGTCACGTGTAGGCAAGACCAGGTAAGGATGGCAGTTTCCTTCCTGAATGGACATTAGTGAACCAAATGGGTCTTTCAAACAATTGACAAGAGCCACATTGGGGAGGTAATGGTCTATTGTTGCTAGACTAGTAATCTAGAGAGACAGATAATATTCTGGGGACCTGAGTTTAAGTCCCACCTTGGCAGATGATTTTTTATTGTTGGAAAATTCCATCTGATTCACTAATGTCCTTCAGGGAAGGAAACTGCCATCCTTACCTGGTCTGGCCTACATGTGACTCCAGACCCACAGCAATGTGGTTGACTCTCAACTGCCCCCCCGGGCAATTAGGAATGGGCAATAAATGCTGCCTTGCCAGCAGCACCTTCATTCTGTGAATGAATAAAGGAAAAAAAAGAGATGCTTAATTCTGTATTTTAAAAAAAATATTGAATTCAACTTCTGCCATTGCTGGATTCCCATAGCATTTCACGGGCCTCTGAATGAATAGCCTGATGACAATGCCTATAGGACATCACTTCCCCTCAGTTAACATTTCATTTCCCTCATTTGGTGTTCATGAACCCAACACCCCAATTTGGTTATTGTGTACATTATGCATTCAGGCATAAACCTCAAAATGGTTAATGGAAAGATTAACCATTATTTTTTTTAATGTTGTTCTTATTTATCCTTTTGACATCCCCTTTGCACTATTTTTATCACACATGACCTCATAGTCTCTTTGGTCCTTTTCTTCCCCCTGGACATTTTACAGAGACATGTGTTAGTGATCCATGAAGTGACACTAGTATAAAGATGCAGGCAGTTTGGAGGCAGAGTGGTAGGTAGTGAAGGTTTGTTTCCCATCAATTTTGGCATGCAGACCAGCAATTGCATTGTTGGGAAGGTTTCTGCATTAAATATTCATCCTAGTAAAATTATGGGACTGGTTGCTTTATTATCGAAAGAGTTTGAATATCATTTACATTTACACAGCTCTTAAAATGTAGGCCGTAAATTGAAAGGGAAATTACCCTTCTGTGTTCACAGCACTGTTTCTGTAAAACTTCCATCTCTTCGGACTCAGGTCACAAACTGACTGCAGCAGTGTTGGAGGATTGGGGAACAATGAAGCATGAACACACTCGCTCCAATCAGCATAACAACTCCATCACCAACTCCTCCCAAGAAAACCCATAGAATTATTATGAGTGTTTCAGTAGAAACATCCCACAACCCCTCCTCCCACTTGTCATGATTACTACCGCCTGTTTCTCATCTTTTAGTAGCTGCCACTTTTATCATCCCAAAGACACATGTTCTTCTCAAGCTTTGGAGATATCACAGAACTCTGACTCTGCCTGAGTACACTGCCACAGTAGGCAAGACTGGTGTGTAGGGTGACAAATTCTCCTCGATCAAAATGTGGCAGTGTGTAATTTATTTCAGAGTAACACTGTGCCTCCAACCCCAGTAAAGTTAGATGTATTGATGAATTTATCTGTTGTTATGAAAGTGACAAATATGGGAATGATTAATCACCTCCAAGGGCAGTTTCCTGTGACAAGAGTCATTTTAAGATTATAAATTGCTCCACATTGTTAGCAATGCTAATCCTCTGCCTGTCACCCTTCTCAATGAGGCATTGGGCTTATTGGTCTGTTAATATGGATTGACACAAAACAATGAGATGTAAATTCATTCAGTGTACCTTCACTTTGGGCCACTTACTGATATTAAATTTGATTTATAGATCTGGCAGTAAATGATCTCCATTGTTATTATCTTTGATCCCAGGCAAACTGCAGCAACACTGGAGGAGGCGGGGTGGGGGGGGGGGGGTGGGGGGGGGGGGGGGGGGCTTTGGATACCTGGATAATTGGGGCTTATACAGAGGTAGGTGGGACCTCTACAAACAGGATGGTCTACAGCTGTACCAGAGGGGCACCAATATCCTGGAGGTGGGGAATATTTGCTAATGCTCTTCGGGAGGGTTTAAACTAATTCAGTGAGGGGATGAGAACCTAAATTGTAGTTCCATTGTCCAAGAGGTTGAGAGTACTGAGGTCAGAAATAAGGTTTTAAGGTCGTAAGAGTGCACCAGCAAACAGTAAGGTGGATTGAAGTGGGTCTACTTCAACGCCAGGAGCATCTGGAATAAGGTGGGTGAACTGGCAGCATGAGTTGGTACCTGGGACTTCGATGTTGTGGTCATTTTGGAAACATGGATAGAGCAGGGACAGGAATGGATTTTGCAGGTTCCAGGGTTTAGATGTTTCAGTAAGGACAGAGAAAATGGTAAAAGAGGGGGAGGTGTGGCATTGTTGTCAAGGACAGTACTATGTTGGCAGAAAGGACGTTTGAGGACTCCTTCACTGAGATAGTATGGGCTGAGGTTAGGGACAGGAAAGGAGAGGTCACCCTCTTGGGAGTTCTCTACAGGCCTCCGAATAGTTCCAGAGATGCAGAGGAAAGGATAGCAAAGATGATTCTGAATAGGAGCAAAAATAACAGGGTAGTTGTTTTGGGAGACATTAACTTTCCAAGTATTGACTGGAAATACTATTGTTTGTGAATTTTAGATGGGTCAGTTTTTGTCCAGTGTGTGCAGAAGGGTTTGCTGACACAGTAAGTAGGCGGGCCAACAAGGGGTGAGGCCACATTGAATTTGGTACAGGGTAATGAACCTAGCCAGGTGTTAGATTTGGAGGTAGGTGAGCACTTTGGTGATAATGACCACAACTTGACAGGATTGAGGTTCACAAGGAGGACATGTTAGCAGTTCTGGAATATGTGAAATAGATAAGTCCCCTGGGTCAGACAGGATTTATCCTAGGATTCTCTGGGAAGCCAGGGAGAAAATTGCAGAGACTTTGGCTTTCATCCTTATGTTGTCACTGTGTACAGGAGTAGTGCTAGAAGACTGGAGGATAGCAAATGTTGTCCCCTTGTTCAAGAAGGGGAGTAAAGACAACCCTGGGAATTACAGACCAGTGGCCTTACTTCAGTTGTGGTTAAAATATTGGAAAAGGTGAATAGAGATAGGATTTATAACCATTTAGAAAGGAATAAGTTGATTAGGCTTAGTTAACATGGTTTTGTGAAAGGTAGGTTGTGCCTCACAAATCGTATTGAGTTGTTTGAGAAGGTGACCAAATAGGCAGATAAGGGTAAAGTGGTTGATGTGGTGTATAGGAATTTCAGTAAGGCATTGGATAAGATTCGCCATGGTAGACTATTGCAGACAATATAGACAGCATGGGATTGAGGGTGATTTAGTGGTTTGGATCAGAAATTGGCAAGGTGAAAGAAGACTGAGGGTGGTGATTGATGGGAAATGCTCATCTTGGAGTTAAGTTACGAGTGGTTCGCCACAAGGATCTGTTTTGGATCCACTGCTGTTTGCAATTTTAATAAATGACCTGGATGAGGGCGTAGAAGGATGTGTTAGTAAATTTGCGGATGACACCAAGGTTGTTAGAGTTGTGGATAATGCTGAAGGATGTTATGGGTTACAGAGGGACATAGATAAGCTGCAGAGCTGGGCTGAGAGGGAGAAAATGGAGTTTAATGTGGAAAAGTGTGAGGTGATTCACTTTGGAAGGAGCAACAGGAATAAAGAGTACTGGGCTAATGTAAGACTTTTGGCAGTGTACATGTGCAGAGAGATCTCGGTATCCATGTACATAGAACCTTGAAAGTTGCCACCCAGGGTGATAGGGTTGTTAGGAAGACATATAGTGTGTTAGTTTTTCTTAGTAGAGGGATTGAGTTTCGGAACCATAAGGTCATGCTGCAGCTGTACAAAACTCTGGTGCAGCTGCACTTGGAGCATTGCGTACAGTTCTGGTCGCCACATTATGGGACAAATGTGGAAGCTTTGGAAAGGGTTCAGAGGAGATTTATTCGGATGTTGCCTGATATGGAGGGAAGGTCTTATGAGGAAAGGCTGAGGGACTTGAGGCTGCTTTCGTTAGAGAGTAGAAGGTTGAGAGGTGACTTAATTGAGACATATAAGATAATCAGAGGGTTAGATCTGGTTGATAGTGAGAGCCTTTTTCATCGCACAGTGATGGCTAGCATGAGGGGGCATAGCTTTAAATGGAGGGGTGATACATATAGGACAGATGTCAGAGGTAGTCTCTTCACTCAGAGAGTAGTAGGGGCATGAAATGCCCTGCCTGCAGCAGCAGTAGACTCGCCAACTTTAAGGGTATTTCAATGGTCATTGGATAAACGTGTGGATGAAAATGGAATAGTGGAGGTCAGATTCGCCTCAGATTGGTTTCACAGGTTGGCACAACATCGAGGGCCAAAGGGCCTTTACTGCGTTGTAATGTTCTTCATTTTATGTTCTATATACTTGGAAGTTCTTCAGGAATATTCCTCTCGTCCCACTCCATTTATCTCAACACACACTACACCCCTTCAGCCCAAATATATCATCAAATGCTTCTCTTTGAAGGGATGTTCTTCCAAGGCTTTCCGTACATAGCCAATAGGAGGTGTGCTGTACAGAAAACAAGTTGAGAATCTTGCATCGCCACCCTCCACATCCGAATGGAGAATTAAAGACTGCTGCATAGAGAGAAGAAGGGTATGGCGACATAGTTAAATGACTGTGGTTGTGTCTCACCGTGGCAGTTAGCAAACTGAAATTCTACTCATTCAATATGTCTGGCACAAAGCACAAAGTGACCATGAAAATACTGTCATGTCATAAAAGCCCCTACTGGTCCAGTGATGCCCTTTTGGGAAGGTAAACTGTATTAAAGGTTTACATTTCTGCTTCAACAGAAATATGAGGAAGGTTGTATTTGAGGTTTGAAGTGAAAGGATCGTTTTCAAAACAACATCCTTTTGACTACCTCCAGTTCATACATAATGATAGGTTACTGGTTAGGAAGTCCATTAACAACTGCCTCATGCTTTAAGCAATGAACACTGAAGTCAGATTACTGATTGCACATTACACCAATGCAGAAGATCATTTTATCAGTACTCGTGAATATCAAGTCCTGAACTGAAGGCTATTGTGAGGAAGGGTTTCCCAGACAGGAGGCTGTCCTGGGGAGGGGGGGTCCCAGACTGGAGACTGTCACGGGGAGGGGGGCCCCAGACTGCAGACTGTCATGGGGACAGGGGGTCCCAGACTGGAGACTATCACAGGAGAGGGGTTCCCAGACAGGAGGCTGTCGTGGGGAGGGGAGGTCCCAGACTGGAGACTGTCACAGAAGGGGGGGGGGGGGTCCCAGACTGGAGACTGTCACAGGAGGGGGGGGGGGTCCCAGACTGGAGACTGTCATGGGGAGAGGGCGTCCCAGACTGGAGACGGTCGTGGGGAGGGGGGGGGCCCAGACTGGAGACTGTCGTGGGGAGAGGGGGGGGTCCCAGACTGGAGACTGTCATGGGGAGGGGTGTCCCAGACTGGAGACTGTCACGGGGAGGGGGGGGGGGGCGTCCCAGACTGGAGATTTTCGTGGGGAGGGTGGTCCCAGACTGGAGACTGTCGTGGGGAGGGGGGGGGGGTCCCTGACTGGAGACTGTCATGGTGAGGGGAGTGGTGGGTCCCAAACTGGAGATTGTTGTGGGCGGGGGGGGGGGGGGGGGGTTCCCAGACTGGAGACTGTCACGGAGAGAGGGGGGCTCCCAGACTGGAGACTGTCATGGGGATGGGGGGGGTTACAGACTGGAGACTGTCGTGGGGAGGGGGGGGGGGTCCCTGACTGGAGACTGTCATGGTGAGGGGAGTGGTGGGTCCCAAACTGGAGATTGTTGTGGGGAGGGGGGGGGGGGTTCTCAGACTGGAGACTGTCACGGAGAGAGGGGGGCTCCCAGACTGGAGACTGTCACGGGGATGGAGGGGATCCCAGACTGGAGACTGTCATGGGGATGGGGGGGGTTACAGACTGGAGACTGTCGTGGGGAGGTGGGGGTTCCCTGACTGGAGACTGTCACGGGCAGAGGGGGGGGTCCCTGACTGGAGACTGTCATGTGGAGGGGGGGTCCCAGACTGGAGACTGTCATGGGGAGAGGGGGGGTCCCAGACTGGAGACTGTCACGGGGATGGAGGGGATCCCAGACTGGAGACTGTCACGGGGAGAGGGAGGGTCCCAGACTGGAGACTGTCGTGGGGAGAGGGGGGGTCCCAGACTGGAGACTGTCACGGGGATGGAGGGGATCCCAGACTGGAGACTGTCACGGGGAGAGGGAGGGTCCCAGACTGGACACTGTCATGGGGATGGGGGGGGGGGGTTACAGACTGGAGACTGTCGTGGGGAGGTGGGGGTTCCCTGACTGGAGACTGTCGTGGGGAGATGGGGGTTCCCTGACTGGAGACTTTCACGGGGACGGGGGTCCCAGACTGGAGACTGTCGTGGGGAGGGGTGGGGGTCCAGACTGGAGACTGTCATGGGGAGGGGGGTGTCCCAGACTGGAGACAGTCATGGGGAGGGGAGTCTCAGACTGGAGACTGTCGTGGGGAGAGGGGGGGTCACAGACTGGAGACTGTCGTGGGGAGGGGTGTCACAGACTGGAGACTGTCGTGGGGAGTGGTGTCCCAGACTGGAGACTGTCGTGGGGAGAGGGGGGTCACAGACTGGAGACTGTCGTGGGGAGGGGTGTCACAGACTGGAGACTGTCACGGGGAGGGGTGTCCCAGACTGGAGACTATCGTGGGGAGAGGGGGGGTCCCAGACTGGAGACTGTCGTGGGGAGAGGGGGGGTCCCAGACTGGAGACTGTCATGGGGAGGGGTGTCCCAGACTGGAGACTGTCACGGGGAGAGGGGGGGTCCCAGACTGGAGACTGTCGTGGGGAGAGGGGGGGTCCCAGACTGGAGACGGTCATGGGGAGGGGGGGTCCCTCCCAGACTGGAGACTGTCACGGGGAGGGGGGGTCCCAGACTGGAGATTGTCATGGGGAGGGGGGTCCCAGACTGGAGACTGTCATGGGGAGGGGTCTCCCAGATTGGAGACTGTCATGGGGAGGGGGGTCCCAGACTGGAGACTGTCACGGGGAGGAGGGGGGGGGGGTCCCAGACTGGAGACTGTTGTGGGGTGAGCGGTCCTGGAGCTTTGAAACCCTGTGTGGTCTGGAATGTTGGCCCGCTGAGGCTAGGTGCCAGTGGAAGGACTGTAAATCGAGTATTGGTTTTTCCAGTTTTTGTTTGCATTCTAATGCTGAATCTTTGATTTATTATTTTTTTCCACTTCATACCAAATACTTAAGTATCTGTACCTTTGCACCTTGTGCCTAAGATGGTGCTGTAACTGATGACATTGCAATGATCTCACTGTACTCATTCGTGTGCACGTGACAATAAAGCTCATTCAGTTCAAATTATTTTGATATTTCACTTTTCATGTTGTCAGATGTGTTAGTGGGCTTGGAGGTGGATTTGGTTGAGAGTTGGGTTGTAAGAATTATTTGTGTCTTTCTTGTTTCTCACAGTGTATACTAGTTAGTCGTTTTGGGTTTTCTCTGGCTTATCTGAAAAGCAAGATCACACCATCCCTCAAGAGATTGTTTAGTTAACCGCTACTAATAGATTAAGTAAGGAACTCAGTTAGATGTATCCAGGAACCTTTAAGATTCAGTTTGCCCAAACTGATGGTCACTCTAAATCTGCTAAATTTGCTTTCCATTAGATGTTGCCCTAACTGACTGCGGGGAAAATTCTAGGTGTTGTATTAGTTCTTATTTTCTTTGTTTCCACATCTCTTTTGTGCATCCTAAGACATTCCTCGTCCTCTCGTTGAATCTTGGTTCAAAGTTCACCAAGGTTACATCACACATGTGCTTTGTTGCAGTTTAATGGTGATATATCTCATGACTGTACAATCTGTTCTGCTGATACCATAGCAACCAGAAAATTCTCCTTGGTTACCAGCTGCCCTTGTCTGACAGATAATATCCATTAATGTTTCATTGTGTTCCTCTATCACAGGAGTGAGATTCAGTTTGCCTTCATTGAAAAGGAACATTTAAGACATGTCTTTCTCCTTAAGGTGATGGTGGGAGTGATGGTTATTGGGAGAGTGATGGTGACTGAGGGAATGGTGGTTATTGGGAGAGTGATGGTGACTGAGGGAATGGTGGTTATTGGGAGAGTGCTGGTGACTGGGGGAGTGATAGTGACTGAGGGAGTGATGGTTATTGGGAGAGTGATGGTGACTGAGGGAGTGATGGTCATTGGGAGAGTGATGGTGACTGGGGGAGTGATAGTGACTCGGGGAATGATGGTTATTGGGAGAGTGATGGTGACTGGGGGAGTGATGGTTATTGGGAGAGTGATGGTGACTGGGGGAGTGATAGTGACTCGGGGAATGATGGTTATTGGGAGAGTGATGGTGACTGGGGGAGTGATGGTTATTGGGAGAGTGATGGTGACTGAGGGAGTGATGGTTATTGGGAGAGTGATGGTGACTGAGGGAGTGATAGTGACTAGGGGGAGTGATAGTGACTGGGAGAGTGATGGTAACTGAGGGAGTGATGGTTATTGGGAGAGTGATGGTGACTGGGGGAGTGATAGTGACTCGGGGAATGATGGTTATTGGGAGAGTGATGGTGACTGGGGGAGTGATAGTGACTAGGGGGAGTGATGGTGACTGGGGGAGTGATGGTTATTGGGAGAGTGATGGTGACTGAGGGAGTGATGGTTATTGGGAGAGTGATGGTGACTGGGGGAGTGATAGTGACTAGGGGGAGTGATGGTGACTGGGAGAGTGATGGTGACTGAGGGAGTGATGGTTATTGGGAGAGTGATGGTGACTGGGGGAGTGATAGTGACTAGGGGGAGTGATGGTGATTGGGAGAGTGATGGTGACTGAGGGAGTGATGGTTATTGGGAGAGTGATGGTGACTGGGGGGAGTGATGGTTATTGGGAGAGTGATGGTGACTGGGGGGAGTGATGGTTATTGGGAGAGTGATGGTGACTGAGTGGGGGAGTGAAGGTGACTGAGGGGAGTGATGGTTATTGGGAGAGTGATGGTGACTGGGGGGAGTGATGGTTATTGGGAGAACGATGGTGACTGGCAGAGTGATAGTTATTGGGAGAGTGATGGTGAATGCGAGAGTAATGATTATTGGGAGAGTGATGGTGACTGGGGGAGTGATGGTTATTGGGAGAGTGATGGTGACTGGGGGGAGTGATGGTTATTGGGAGAGTGATGGTGACTGGGGGGAGTGATGGTTATTGGGAGAGTGATGGTGACTGTGAATGGGGGAGTGAAGGTGACTGAGGGGAGTGATGGTTATTGGGAGAGTGATGGTGACTGTGAATGGGGGAGTGAAGGTGACTGAGGGGAGTGATGGTTATTGGGAGAGTGATGGTGACTGGGGGGAGTGATGGTTATTGGGAGAACGATGGTGACTGGCAGAGTGATAGTTATTGGGAGAGTGATGGTGACTGTGAATGGGGGAGTGAAGGTGACTGAGGGGAGTGATGGTTATTGGGAGAGTGATGGTGACTGGGGGGAGTGATAGTTATTGGGAGAACGATGGTGACTGTGAATGGGGGAGTGAAGGTGACTGAGGGGAGTGATGGTAAGTGGAGCTCATTCCTGAAGAAGGGCTCATGCCCAAAACGTTGATTCTCCTGCTCCTTGGATGCTGCCTGACCTGCTGCGCTTTTCCAGCGACACGTTTTCAGCTGATGATGCTGATGGTCGGGGTAATGTTGCTGTTAGGGAGGGGGTACAGGTGGGGAAGGAGGTAGTCTAGGTTTGCAAAGGGACATGATGGTGTGTAAGGCATAATAACAGGACAAACACAGTGTGGATGGAGTTCAATATGGATTAGGGGTGAAGGTGGAGAGGGAGTGATGAGGGAGAAAATGATGGAGATGGGAGATGGTGACCTGGGTTCCTTAGATATTGCAGATATTTGATACCTGCCCACCCTGAAGTAGTAAAGCTGAAATGTCATCACTGCCAAATCCAACAGAACTGAATCCACATCTGTCTTGTGATGGTGATAAAGGGACCCATTAACATGTCTGCTTCCTTTCTCTATAGGTGATTCTCGACTTATTGAATCTTTTAGTTTGAATTAGTTTCTGTGTGGTGTGGAATTAATGCCCAGTCTTGCAGTTTGCAGGTTCTATATCTGTGTGTTCAATACTCGAATGGAATTGACATTATTGTCTCCCTCTGACTCTGCATCTCCCTGTCTCTGCTGTTACCGTTCTCTGTTTGGCTGCTTCACTGTGTGCTATGTTTCCTTGGGAACGATTGTCCTGTTCACAAACAAACGGACAGTGGGAGGTGTGCAGGCTTAGGAGAGCAATGGCCACATAGACGAGTCAATAGGAGCTCTCTTGGCTTGACTCCTTTCCAAGGTGGTTGATAGTATGATTCGATGCTGAAGCTGTGCTTTTTTGCATATGACAGTGAGAAATGGCAGCATTGGTTAGCAGGCAGTGTGGATTCAGAACCTCTAGTCACAATGGGAAACATTTTTAAGCCCTTCTATCGGCTACTCGATAGCCTTGTGTTGTTAACACTGGGCTGTTAATCCAGAGACCCAGGATCTGAGGCTGAATCCTGCCACGCACTTGAATTCAATAAAAAAAGTAAGAAATTAATGATGACCATAAATCCATTGTCGATTGTTGGAAAAACCCATCTGGTTCACACATGTCCTTTGGGGAAGGAAACTACCATCCTTACCTAGTCTGGCTTACATGTGACTCCAGACCCCCACAGCATTGTGCTTGACTCTTAACTGCCCTTTGGGCAAGTAGGGGTGGGCAATAAATGCTGGCCTAGTCAGCGATGTCCCCATCCTCTCAGTGAATAAAAGAAATGTGTCTCCACACAGATTTACCTGGAAAGAGCTGAGATTTCCTTTACGTCTTCCCTTGGAGCATATGTTCACCCGGTTGGAGGGCAATGGTAGGAACGAATAGCGAGGGCAGTGACATCCAAATAAATTATTCAACGGTCTACTGGCAGGAGTGCCCAGTACAGGAAGAGGCCATTCAGCACTTTGAGCCTGTTCTGCCATTGAGATCACCTTTAAGCTGTGAACTTTCTACTTTTGTCCCTATCCCTTAGTACCTTTGAAAACAATACTTTCTGAATTTATTCTCAGAATTAAAATCAACAGTTGACAAAGCATCCATTGACCTTTCCGGAAAGGAGTTCCAAATGTTTTCACCACTCTTCTTTATGTTCATCCGCCTTTCTGAACTTCACTCGAAAAGGTCAGGCTCCAATTCATGAACAATGCTGCCTAGCTCTGCAGAGATCATTTCTCTTTCTCTATTCTATCTGTTCCCCTTCCCCCCTTAAACCTTTACGTTCCAGGGTACAGTTATTTATCCATTGTAGTCTAGGTGTCATCCTGATAAACTTTGTTCCTGCAGCTTAACCAGTTTCTGAACTCAGTCACTAATGGGAAGTAGTGGGATATACATATGTTCTCTAACTATCACACTGTGATAAATATCTTTGCTCCCATAACATAAGGATGGGATGCACGTTATGTCGTGAAGAATGCACCAAACCTTTATTCCAGCACTTGCTATCTATACATGTATACTATGACCACAGGCACTGACATATGTAGGTTGAAGCTCAGCATTTCAGGTGTAGTATAACACTCTCCCCATTTATCATGCATGTCGTGTGCAAGAGAACAGAGCTCAGTAAGATGAGGACTGGAAACTATATACCTGTAGGTCACATGTCATGATGCAATCATTCCATCACAAGCATGTCCCTTAAGCGATATAGCAAATGTGCTGCAAGGCATAATACAACAAATAATGTGCCATAAGCTTTAGTGTTATCCCACAGCCTCTTCTGTGGGACCTTCTAGCATCCACATAAGTAACATCTACAAAGATACCCCTATCATTATTTTAATTACTTTTACACAAATTTCAACCAGGATTGTAATGCTAGCCTAGTATTTGCACATTCATATTGGGTCTTTCAACACATTCCGTCGCTCACTACTTATTAGGAATTCTACTAATTTCCCAACAACAAATGTTGGGTTAATTGCTCCATAATTTCCTGATTTCCATCTTTCACCTTCCGCAAATAACGGAATGACACACAATTTCCCAATCAAAATGAAAGGATCTTGAAATTGAGACAACGCTAAAAGATTACAGTGAAGACATGTCAGCTGCTGCCTTTAAAACCTAGGGAGTGAAATAATCTGATCCTGGGGATTTGTCAAACTTTGGTGCCACTATTTCTTTTGCTTCTGTTATTCTTTTCACAATAATTTTGGGGCGGCTCTTTCTTTTGATTCGGGGAACACTTCAGTAGTCCAGGACATTCAGCCTGGACTTCGGGACAGGCAGCAGAGAAAAATGGCCAAGCAGAGGCTGATAGCTAATTTCGGTACCCATAGGGAGGGCCTCAACTGGGACCATGGGTTCATGTCACATTACAGGTGACCACCATTGCACTATACACGCACACACAGATACTCCTACACACACAATCTCTCAAAACACAGGCACTCCTATACACACATACACACGGACACCCATATACACAGACGTACATACAGACACCCACACACGCCCTTACAGACACACACACTCCCACACTCACACATGCACCCCCTCACAGACTTCAGACACTCTACACTCACTATACACACACACATACACTTTCTCACACTCACAACCCCCAACCCAGACAGACACACACACACAGACAGACAAAGACCCACATGCACACATATATTTTGTGGGGTGAATTTGTACTTGCAGAGTGACATTGTACTTTGCTCAAAAACTGCATGAATATATGTAAAACTCCGTTATCTCACTTTTTAGATGAGAATCAATCTAAACATCATGGCATAGACAGAGAACACAGGGGGCTAACACCTTCAACATATTGTCTACCTATCACCATTGTTAACAGCTAACCCGAGAATGCAACCTTTTTTAAAAAAGGTTTTGTGATTTACACATGAAAGAAGTGAAACTATCACTGTATTCTAACAGATGAAAGGCTTAACAATCAATTTTTCAATGTATAATTTCAGTTACATCACACTGTAAGTTTTTGCTATAAATTCTGTGTGTTAGGATTGAGCCCTCAACTACCACCTGATGAAGGAGTGACGCTCCGAAAGCTAGTGTGCTTCCAATTAAACCTGTTGGACTATGACCTGGTGTTGTGTGATTTTTAACTTTGTACACCCCAGTCCAACACTGGCATCTCCGAATCATTTCTTTGATTCAGTAGCTGTTTCCTTGAGATATTGGGCATATGGAGCCATTTTACTCCTTCAAATAGAGTTGCAAAATAAATATTCAGCATGTTTGCTATTGCCTTATTTCAATGGATAATATCATTATCAATTCAAAAGGTGCCCATGTTATTGCAGCAATCTATCTCAGATCCACTCAACAGGTTCACTTACCTGTTTGACCTGCACTCACCTGCCTCTCCCAATGTATACAATAGCTGCAATTCTCCATTAAAACAACTCTGCTACATGCTTGCTGAACCTTCCCAGGTACACAATTCCGCGGCTACCAAGAGGTCTGCTTACCCTCAGGAGCGGATTGGGTTGTCTCATGTGTTAACGTTATTCTCAGCTTGTTGCAAATATGTGCAAAAGCAACACATTACATCTTATCTGCAGATAGGCAGGTAGTTCTGAACTTAGCAAACTTTCCAGGCTGAAATACCCAAGTGCTGCTGTTAAAGGGGACCTTGATATCACTCCACTCTGCACCAGGCTAGAGAATCACTGCAAATGTGTTAGTCACTCCACTGACAATCCTTGGAGAGATCTCAGAGTAGACAAAAGGTGGCTGATTTTCTATCCATTGAAGAAGCCTGAAGCATTAGCATTCAGACTGAGGTGGAGATGGCCAAGAGTGTTAAGTTCCTGGGCATAACGATCACCAACAATCTGTTCTGGTCCACCCACTTTGACACCATGGTCAAGAAAGCACAGCAAGAGAATAGAGCTCAGTAAGAGCTATATACCTTTTGGTCACATGCTATGATATAATCATTACATCACAAGCATGTTCACTTGCTCAGGAGGATAAGGAAATAAAGACTTATCAATTTTGATTGACACACCACAGAAAGCATCCAACCTGGATGTATCATGCGTGGTATGGCAACTACTCTTCCCAAGACTGCAAGAAAATACAGAGATTTATGACCACAGCCCAGTCCATAATGAAAACTAGCCTCCCATCCTTTGACTTCATCTATACTTCCCACTGCCGAGGGAAAGCAGTCAACATAATCAAAGACCCTCCCACCCCAGTTATACTCTGTTCCACTTTCTTCCATGATGAAGAAGATATAAAAGTTTGTATACACATATGAACAGATTCAAGAACAGCTTCTTCCCTGCTGCTGTCAGACTTTTGAATGGAACTTTTTAACATTAATGTTGATCTCTCTCTGCACCTTCTCGGCAGCTGTAATATTGTACACTTCACTCTGTCCTGTTACCTTGATGCACTTTGTATGGTACGAGCACCTGTAAAGCAAGGAAGACAACACTTTTCCCTGTACCGCTGTACACGTGACAGTAATAAATCAAACCAAAGCAAATCACACGTCAAATGTGCTTTCAGCAGACCCTCCCATATTACACGGTTCAATACATTCCCATCCTCAGGCACTGCTCGTTCCTCAGAAGCTGGAGCCTCTGGTGCTGTAGGTACTCAGCATCTCTTAACCATCTCCTCCTGATCTGCACCAGTGCCAGCTCCTGCCGGGCTGAGGTGGCCAAACATTTTGCATTTTTTTTCAGGGAAGTAGGTAATAAAATCTTCGCCTCTTTCACTCAAGAATCCACTGAAATTGGTTCACCTGCGTTTTTGATCTCGTTAAAGAAATTTGATAGCTGTACGCTTAAAATTGAAACGTTGAAGAAATATTTTCATCAGCGACTGAGGGGCTTTAAATAAAGGAAGGGAACTAATCGCTCTCCATGCCTGCTCAGAATAGTAGGAAAAACAGAACCACAGTGAATTTCTTAATTGATGAGAGGCTAGAAAGTGATGAACTTCACAGGGACTTGGGTGTTGTTCAATGTTAGTATAAAAGTGGTGCTCCCTTAGTTTTGTTATTTCTTGCAAATTGCCCTGAAATCAAAACCTTCCACAAATATGTACTTTTTTCTGCAATAATCAAGTTTATATTGCTTACTCAACAAATCTCTTCAAGTTAGACCACAAAGGTCCTAATCAACAGATCTAGTATCCACTACCATTTGTGGAATATTGTTCCAAACATCTACCACCCTTTGTGTATCAAAGTGCTTCCTCACATCTGTCCTAAACAGTTTGGCCCTAATTCTCAAACTATACCCCCTCATTCTAGAATCTCCACTCAGTGGAAATATTCTATCTTTATCTACACAACATTAATATCTTGAAGACTTCAACCAGATCACCCCAAACCTTCTAATTCCCAGAGAACACAAGTCTAATGTGCATAATGTCTCCACAGAACTTAATCCCTTTATAGGGTGAATGTTTTCTCTTATGTGTGAGATTCCAACTAAGGGATATTATTTTTTTTAAAAAAGCAGTCAATTTTAAGATGGTGCGAAGGAGATTTCTTTTTTCATTTTGTTTACAGAATTAGCTTCCCCAGAAAGCAGTGGAAGTTGGGGCATTGCATTTATTTAGATATATATGCTTGATAGATAAGGGAGTCATGATCTATGGGATGCAGACAGGAAGGTAGAGCTGTGAAAACAACCAGATCAACCATGATCTTATTAGATCATGGAACAGGCTTAAAGGGCCAAATGGCCTACTCCTGCACTTAATTCTTCTGGTCAACACTAGAATCAGGCTGTTGTTTTTATTGTTGTCAGGTTCTGATATGGAATAACATTTTGAACAACTTGCCAGCTGCAGGTAACTAAGCAACCAGGGTAATAAGCAGCAATAGCTTGGAATTGGGAGAAGAATTCTCCCCAGTTTGTCCAACTTCAGTTTCACCTGAAAATTATCTTCTTGACAACTCAGCTATATGAGGCCTTCAGAATCATGATATTTGTCCAGTCCACCCATCAACTCATTTCAGAAACTACAGCCCTGCTTTGAAAGAGAAACTGAGACAATCGCAAAACAGAATTGAGTTGTTATTTTCTTCATTGGTATTTAATTATTGTGTGATTCCTCGTGCTTATGAGACAAATGAGTGATTCGTCACAATTTTAAAGCTCTGAGGTAAGTATGGGATAACAAATAATCCTTATCAAAAGAAGAAGTTCACAGAAAAGCTTGCTGTTGGAATTATTGAAATTGAGACTATCACTCTTAGGATAAGAAAGCCCAAATGGATCAGGGAAGAAACACATTGATCGCAGACAGTGAGAAACACATAAATTCTAGCAATGGCCCTGCATTCAGTGAGTTCAGCCATTTCTTAATTACACATGAAGTGAGTCAAATTGGTTGAAGACTGGCATTTGTGACATTGGAGACCTGAGAAGGAGATTGAGATGACTGAAGTTTTAATTCATCTGGGTCTTCCCCTGTTGGACAGGGGAGACACAAATAGATGGAAAAGGCAATTTATACAGCTACCTGCTATTGAGCTGAAGTTACTGGCAGTGAAATCAAGACTGGTTTACAATAGAAGGGTAATTGATGTCCCCTGCTTTCTGTTAGCACAATACCTTTTGCCAATGGTTAAAAGAGTTCATTGTCTCTAAGCTCACTTTTTTTGGCTTCACTTTGGCTTTTCTAAAATCCAAGCTCAATGCCATCTAACCTCACACTTAAGATGATAAGAACATAAGACAAAGGAGCAGAATTAGGCCATTTGGTCCATTGAGTCTGCTTCACCTTTTGATAATGGCTGATATGTTTTTCAATCCTATTCTCCTGTCTTCTCCTGTAACCCATGATCCCCTTACCAAACAAGAACCTATCTAGCTCTGTCTTAAATACTCACAATGACTTGGCCTCCACAACCCTCTGTGACAATGAGTTCCTCAGATTAATCACCCTCTGGCTGAAGAAATTCCTCCTCATCTCAGTTCGAAAGGATTGTCCCTTCATTTTAAAGGCTGTGCCCTTGGGTCCAAATCTCTCCTTCTAGTACAAACACCTTCTCCATGTCCACTCTATTTGGCCCTCTAAGTTTCAATGAGGCCCCTCCCTCATCCTTCTGGACTCCATCGAGTACAGACCCAGAGTCCTCAACCGTTCCTCATATAACAACCTCTTCATTCCCAGGGTCATTCTTGTAAACCTCCTCTGGCCCCTCTCCAGGGCTAGTCTTTGCTTAGGTACTGGACTCAAACTGTAAACAACATGGCAAATGCAGTCTGACCCGAGCCTTATACAAGCTCAGCAGTACATCTCTGCTCTTGTACTCTAGCCTTCCCATCTGCCAACTGAATCTGCTTGTTAACTTAAAGAGAACCTTAACTAGGATTCCCAAGTCCCATTGTGATTATTGATTTACTTACTGATTTAGATCATGCATCCTCCATTTCTCTGCCGCGGTGCTGTCTTTTATAATGGCCTTTGACCAACCACCATACCTTGGCCTCAAAACAGAATAAATGGTAGTCGCTCTTATCCACCCAACCATTAGGGGGAGCCCTGACTACAATTTCACATTGTTCTTGGTCAGCTCCTTGCCCCATGCATTCTCAGGGCTAAGAATTAATCTCTCTAATTGGATCAGTTCTTCTCGCTCCTCAAGGACATTTCAATCCCAGTTTAAACCCACTGTTCATCCAGATGAAAAATGAATTAAAACCGATTCTCATTAAGAAGCACTGCATAACAAGATCAGCTAATTTGAAGTGAACTCTTACTAAAAATATATTTTCAATGCTTGCTCAATCAGAATGAACAAGTCAGATTCACACAGGTCCCTGGAAGTGTAATCCAGAAACAAAGTAAAATAATTAAATTTTACAGCTTAAGTTATTAGCGTATCCTGGTCACTTTAAAGTATCAGATGTATGAATGGAATGAAGTAAGATGAAGCACCACAAAACTTCTTTAATCTCTGTAATCTTCAGCATTTAAAATTTATTTACTTATTTGGAGCTTCATCAGGCTATTGCTGAATCTTCTGGCTCTCAAAGTAAGACTCTTTACAACTTAGACTTTTAAAAGCCAGTTTTTACTAAAGCAATTATCCAGCTTTCTATCTACTGATTCCCACCCTGAAACAGTATGTGCTCCAAACAAACTTGGCTCCATGTAGTGGTCGAGTGGTAAAGTGCTGATAATAATCTGCACTGCACACTGATCTCTTTATCCATCATCTCCACTCCCCCGACTCAGTGGAACACTGCACACATTGCAAGGAGGCTGCAGGCTAACCTCAGTAGCGTATTCCTTTACATATTACAGAAACTGTCAAAATATTATTGTACAGCTTCATTTAAAATGTAATATTATGCAAACATGTTTAAAATTGTAGGAATTCCAGGACACCTGGAGGCCATTTAGCCCATCAAATCATTGATAGCACTGGCCTTCTAACCAATATTTGCTTTCATTTCAGTTAAATGAAGAGTTGGAAAGTGGTAAATATTCATTTTACATCAGGGAGGTTAATGGAAGGTTCAGAATTCTGAAGGGTTTTGATGAAGCAAACAAAGAAACATTGTGGAGCTTCGCAATAAATCAGGATTACTTGTTCCCCATCCCACCGATCTCCTCATCTTCCCAGCCCCCAATCTGACAGCTTCCTACGTACACACAGGGGGTCAGAGGTGTGAAAGGGCACTTGAGGCAGCGTGTGCTCACCCTGTCAAAAAGGAGCATCGGTTCTCTGGGTACAACACCGGAGCAAGGTAATGTGGGGCCAGAAAGCTGGCACAGTCAGTGAGGGGGTGTGGGGATACAGTCAGTGAGGGGGTGTAGGGATAGAGTCAGTGAGGTGCATGTGGGGTTAGTGTCAGTGAGGGGGTGTAGGGTTAGTGTCAGTGAGGGGGTGTGGGGTTATTGTCAGTGAGGGGGTGTGGGGTTAGTGTCAGTGAGGTGCATGTGGGGTTAGGGTCAGTGAGGGTCATGTGGGGTTAGTGTCAGTGTGGGGGGGTGGGGTTAGTGTCAGTGATGGGATGGGTTTAGTGTCATGAATGGATGTGAGGTTAGTGTCAGTGAGGGGCATGTGGGGTTAGTGTCTGTGAGGGGCATGTGGTGTTAGTGTCTGTGAAGGGTTCTGGGGTTAGTGTCAGTGAGGGGTTGTGGGGTTAGTGTCAGTGAGGGGGTGGGGGGATAGTGCCTGTGAGGGGCATGTGGGGTTAGTGTCAGTGAGGGGCATGTGGGGTTAGTGTTACTGATGGGTGAGGTTAGTGTCTGTGAGGGGGTGTGGGTTTAGTGTCAGTGAGGGGGTGTGGGGTTAGTGCCAGTGATGGGGTGGGGTTAGTGTCAGTGAAGGGCACGTGGGATTAGTGTCAGTGGTGGGGTGAATTTAGTGTGTGTGAGGGGGTGTGGGGTTAGTGTCCGTGAGGGGCATGTGGGGTTAGTATCAGTGAGGAGGTGTGAGGTTAGTGTCAGTGAGGGGGTGTGGGGTTAGTGTCTGAGAGAGGGTGTGTGGTTAGTGTCAGTGAGGGGGTGTGGGCGTCGTGTCAATGAGGGGCATGTGGGGTTAGTGTCAGTGAGGGGGTGTGGGTTTAGTGTCAGTGAGGGGGTGAGGGGTTGGTGTCAGTGAGGGGGTGTGGGGTTAGTGTGAGTGAGGGACATTTGGGGTTAGTATCAGTGAGGGTGTGTGGGTTTAGTGTCAGTGAGGGGGTGAGGGGTTGGTGTCAGTGAGGGGGTGTGGGGTTAGTGTCAGTGAGGGGGTGAGAGGTTGGTGTCAGTGAGGGGATGTGGTGTTAGTGTCTGTGAGGGGGTGTGGGGTTAGTGTCTGTGAGGGGGTGTGATGTTAGTGTCAGTGAGAGGGTGTGGGGTTAATGTCAGTGAGGAGGTGCGTGGTTAGTGTCAGTGAGGGGCATGTAGGGTTAGTGTCAATGAGGGGGTGTGGGGTTACTGTCAGTGAGGGGGTATGGGGTTATTGTCAGTGAAGTGGTGTGGGGTTAGTGTCTATGAGGTGCATGTGGCGTTGGTATCTGTGAGAGAGTGGGGTTAATGTCAGTGAAGGGGTGTGGTTAGTGTCTTTGAGGGGCATGTGGGGTTAGTGTCAGTGATGGGGTGGGTTAGTGTCTGTGAGGTCATGTGGGGATAGTGTCAGTGAGGGGGAGTGGGGTTAGTGTCAGTGAGGGGGAGTGGGGTTAGTGTCAGTGAGGGGGAGTGGGGTTCGTGTCAGTGAGAGGGTGTGGGGTAAATGTCAGTGAGGGGCATATGTGGATAGTGTCAGTGAGGGGGTGTGGGTTTAGTGTCAGTGAGGGGGTGTTGAGTTAGTGTCAGTGAGGGGCATGTGGGGTTAGTGTCTGTGAGGGTTGTGTGGGGTTAGTGTCAGTGAGGGGGTGTGAGGTTAGTGTCAGTGAGGGGGTGTGAGGTTAGTGTCTGTGAGGGTGTGTGGGTTTATTGTCTGTGAGGGGTGTGGGGTTAGTGTCTGTGAGGGGGTGTGATGTTAGTGTCAGTGAGGGGGTATGGGGTTAATATCAGTGAGGGGGTGTGGGGTTAGTGTCAGTGAGGGGCATGTTGGGTTAGTGTTGGTGAGGGGTTGTGGGGTTATTGTCAGTGAAGGGGTGTGGGGTTATTGTCGGTGAGGGGGTGTGGGATTATTGTCTGTGAGGGGGTGTGGGGTTAGTGTCAGTGAGGGGCATGTGGCGTTGGTGTCTGTGAGAGGGTGGGGTTAGTGTCAGTGAGGGGATGTGGGGTTAGTGTTATTGAAGGGGTGTGGGTATAATGTCTGTGAGGGGGTGGAGTTAGTGTCAGTGAAGGGGTGTGGGGTTGTTGTCAGTGAGGGGCATGTGGGGTTAGTGTCAGTGAGGGGGTGTGGGTTTGGTGTCAGTGAGTGTGTGTGGGGTTAGTGTCAGTGAGGGGCACATGTGGTTAGTGTCAGTGAGGGGGTGTGGGGTTAGTGTCACTGACGGGTGAGGGGTTACTGTCAGTGAGGAGGTGTGGGGCTAGTGTCAGTGAGGGGCATGTGGGGTTATTGTCAGTGAGGGGGTGTGGGGTTATTGTTAGGGAGGGGCATGTGGGGTTAGTGTCAGTGATGGAGTGAGATTAGTGTCAGTGAGGGGGTGTGGGTTTTGTGTCAGGGAGGGGCATGTGGGGTTCATGCCAGTGAGGGGCATATGGGGCTATTGTCAGTGAGGGGGTGTGGGGTTACTGTCAGTGAGGGGCATGTGGGGTTAATGTCAGTGACGGAGTGTGGGGTTACTGTCAGTGAGGGGGTATGGGGTTCGTGTCAGTGAGGGGCATGTGGGGTTAATGTCAGTGAGGGCCATGTGGGGTTAGTGTCAGTGAGGGGTTGTGGGGTTAGTGTCAGTGACGGGGTGTGGGGTTAGTGTCAGTGAGGGCCATGTGGGGTTAGTGTCAGTGAGGGGTTGTGGGGTTAGTGTCAGTGATGGGGTGTGGGGTTAGTGTCAGTGAGGGCCATGTGGGGTTAGTGTCAGTGAGGGGTTGTGGGTTTAGTGTCTGTGAGGGGGTGTGGGGTTAGTGTCAGTGAGGGGCATGTTGGGTTAGTGTCAATGAGGGGGTGTGGGGTTATTGTCATTGAGGGGGTGTGGGGTTAGTGTCAGTAAGGCAATGTGGGGTTAGTGTCAGTGAGGGGATGAGTGGTTAGTGTTGGTGAGGGGTTGTGGGGTTATTGTCAGTGAGGGGATGTGGGGTTAGTGTCAGTGAGGGGGTGGGGGTTAGTGCCAGGATGGGGTGGGGTTAGTGTCAGTGAGGGTGTGTGGGGTTAGTGTCCGTGAGGGGCATTTGGCATCAATGTTAGTGAAGGGGTATGGGGTTAGTCTCAGTGAGAGGGTGTGGGTTTAGTGTCAGTGAGGGGTGTGGGTTTAGTATCAGTGATGGGGTGAGATTAGTATCAGTGAGGGGCATGTGGGGTTAGTGTCAGTGAGGGGATGTGGGGTTAGTGTCAGTGAGGGTCATGTGGGGTTAGTGTCAGTGAGGGGATGTGGGGTTAGTATCAGTGATGGGGTGAGATTAGTGTCAGTGAGGGGGTGTGAGGGTTGTGCCAGTGAGGGGCATGTGGGGTTAGTGTCAGTGAGGGTGTGTGGGGTTAGTGTCAGTGAGGGGGTGTGGGGTTCGTGTCAGTGAGGGGCATGTGGGGTTAATGTCAGTGAGGGGGTGTGGGGTTACTGTCAGTGAGGGGGTATGGGGTTCGTGTCAGTGAGGGGCATGTGGGGTTAATGTCAGTGAGGGCCATGTGGGGTTAGTGTCAGTGAGGGGTTGTGGGGTTAGTGTCAGTGACGGGGTGTGGGGTTAGTGTCAGTGAGGGCCATGTGGGGTTAGTGTCAGTGAGGGGGTGTGGGGTTAGTGTCAGTGAGGGGGTGTGGGGTTAGTGTCAGTGAGGGGCATGTTGGGTTAGTGTCAGTGAGGGGGTGTGGGGTTATTGTCAGTGAGGGGGTGTGGGGTTAGTGTCAGTGAGGGGATGAGTGGTTAGTGTTGGTGAGATGTTGTGGGATTATTGTCTGTGAGGGGGTGTGGGGTTATTGTCTGTGAGGGGGTGTGGGGTTAGTGTCAGTGAAGGGGTGTGGGGTTAGTGTCAGTGAAGGGGTGTGGGATTAGTGTCAGTGAACGTGTGTGGGGTTAGTGTTAGTGAGGGGCATGTGGAGTTAGTTTCAGTGAGGAGCATGTGTGGTTAGTGTCAGTGAGGGGGTCTGGGGTTAGTGTCAGTGAGGGGGTGTGGGGTTAGTGTCAGTGAGGGGGTGTGGGGGGTATTGTCAGTGAGGGCCATGTGGGGGGTATTGTCAGTGAGGGGGTGTGGGGTTGGTGTTTGTGAGAGGGTGTGGGATTAGTGTCAGTGAGGGGTTGTGGGTTTATTGTCAGTGAAGGGGTGTGGGGTTATTGTCGGTGTAGGGGTGTGGGGTTATTTTCAGTGAGGGGGTGTGGGGTTAGTGTCTGTGAGGGGCATGTGGCGTTGGTGTCTGTGAGAGGGTGGAGTTAGTGTCAGCGAAGGGGTGTGGGGTTAGTGTCTGTGAGGGGGTGGTGTTAGTGTCAGTGATGGGCATGTGGGGTTAATGTCAGTGAGGTGGTGTGGGTTTAGTGTCAGTTAGGGGCATATGGGGATATTGTCAGTGAGGGGGTGTTTGGATATTGTCAGTGAGGGGGTGTGGGGTTAGTGTCAGTGAGGGGGTGTGGGGTTAGTGTCACTAATGGGTGAGGGTTACTGTCAGTGAGGGGGTGTTTGGATATTGTCAGTGAGAGGGTGTGGGTTTAGTGTCAGTGAGGGGTGTGGGTTTAGTATCAGTGATGGGGTGAGATTAGTATCAGTGAGGGGCATGTGGGGTTAGTGTCAGTGAGGGGATGTGGGGTTAGTGTCAGTGAGGGTCATGTGGGGTTAGTGTCAGTGAGGGGATGTGGGGTTAGTATCAGTGATGGGGTGAGATTAGTGTCAGTGAAGGGGTGTGAGGGTTGTGCCAGTGAGGGGCATGTGGGGTTAGTGTCAGTGAGGGTGTGTGGGGTTAGTGTCAGTGAGGGGGTGTGGGGTTCGTGTCAGTGAGGGGCATGTGGGGTTAATGTCAGTGAGGGGGTGTGGGGTTACTGTCAGTGAGGGGGTATGGGGTTCGTGTCAGTGAGGGGCATGTGGGGTTAATGTCAGTGAGGGCCATGTGGGGTTAGTGTCAGTGAGGGGTTGTGGGGTTAGTGTCAGTGACGGGGTGTGGGGTTAGTGTCAGTGAGGGCCATGTGGGGTTAGTGTCAGTGAGGGGGTGTGGGGTTAGTGTCAGTGAGGGGGTGTGGGGTTAGTGTCAGTGAGGGGCATGTTGGGTTAGTGTCAGTGAGGGGGTGTGGGGTTATTGTCAGTGAGGGGGTGTGGGGTTAGTGTCAGTGAGGGGATGAGTGGTTAGTGTTGGTGAGATGTTGTGGGATTATTGTCTGTGAGGGGGTGTGGGGTTATTGTCTGTGAGGGGGTGTGGGGTTAGTGTCAGTGAAGGGGTGTGGGGTTAGTGTCAGTGAAGGGGTGTGGGATTAGTGTCAGTGAACGTGTGTGGGGTTAGTGTTAGTGAGGGGCATGTGGAGTTAGTTTCAGTGAGGAGCATGTGTGGTTAGTGTCAGTGAGGGGGTCTGGGGTTAGTGTCAGTGAGGGGGTGTGGGGTTAGTGTCAGTGAGGGGGTGTGGGGGGTATTGTCAGTGAGGGCCATGTGGGGGGTATTGTCAGTGAGGGGGTGTGGGGTTGGTGTTTGTGAGAGGGTGTGGGATTAGTGTCAGTGAGGGGTTGTGGGTTTATTGTCAGTGAAGGGGTGTGGGGTTATTGTCGGTGTAGGGGTGTGGGGTTATTTTCAGTGAGGGGGTGTGGGGTTAGTGTCTGTGAGGGGCATGTGGCGTTGGTGTCTGTGAGAGGGTGGAGTTAGTGTCAGCGAAGGGGTGTGGGGTTAGTGTCTGTGAGGGGGTGGGGTTAGTGTCAGTGATGGGCATGTGGGGTTAATGTCAGTGAGGTGGTGTGGGTTTAGTGTCAGTTAGGGGCATATGGGGATATTGTCAGTGAGGGGGTGTTTGGATATTGTCAGTGAGGGGGTGTGGGGTTAGTGTCAGTGAGGGGGTGTGGGGTTAGTGTCACTAATGGGTGAGGGTTACTGTCAGTGAGGGGGTGTTTGGATATTGTCAGTGAGGGGGTGTGGGGTTAGTGTCAGTGAGGGGGTGTGGGGTTAGTGTCACTAATGGGTGAGGGTTACTGTCAGTGAGGGGGTGTGGGGTTACTGTCAGTGATGGGGTGAATTTAGTGTGTGTGAGGGGGTGTGGGGTTAGTGTCGGTGAAGGTGTGTGGGGTTAGTGTCAGTGAGGGGGTGTGGGGTTACTGTCAGTGATGGGGTGATTTTAGTGTGTGTGAGGGGGTGTGGGGTTAGTGTCGGTGAAGGTGTGTGGGGTTAGTGTCAGTGAGGGGGTGTGGGGTTATTGTTGGTAAGTGGTTGTGGGGTTATTGTCGGTGAGTGGTTGTGGGGTTATTGTCGGTAAGTGGTTGTGGGGTTATTGTCGGTGAGGGGTTGTGGGGTTATTGTCGGTAAGTGGTTGTGGGGTTATTGTCGGTGAGGGGGTGTGGGGTCAGTATCAGTGCAGGGGTGTGGGGTTCGTGTCTCTGAGGGTGTGTGAGGTTAGTATCAGTATGGTAGTGTGGGATTTGTGTCAGTGAGGGGGTGTCGGGTTTGTGTCAGTGAGGGGGTGTGGGCTTAGTGTCTGTGAGAGGGTGTGGTGTTAGTGTCAACGCGGGGGGTGTGGTGTTAGTGTCAGTGAGGGGGTGTGTGGTGTTGTATCAATGCGGGGGTGTGGGGTTAGTGTCAGTGAGGGGTTGTGAGGTTAGTGTCAGTGAGGGAGTGTGGGGTTAGTGTCAGCGAGGGGGGTGTGGTGTTAGATTGAGAGGTGTCAGTGTGGGACGCTTAGACTCAGAGGTGTCAATGAGGGATGTGTGGGTCACACTGTGATGTGTCCGTGAGGGATAGTGTTGGGCTAATGTCACTGGGGATTGGGGCTAGGCTGAGAGGTGTCAGTGAGGAGTGTGTGGTGTTCATGTCAGTAGGGGTAGTGGGGATAGTGTCAATGAGATTAGGTAGGGATAGACTGAGAGGTGTCAGTGAGGGGCCTGGGTTTAGGCCGGGAAGCATCACTGAGGGTGCTGGTGTAGGCTAAGACGTGTCAGTTAGGGGGGATTGTGGGTATGTCAAGCTGGCTGGTCCCAGTCAGGGGGATGTGGACACCATGGATGCAAACAGCACCCATGGGTTTCTGCGCCATTAAACATCCACTATCACTCTGCCAAACCGCTTCAGTGGGCACATGATATTTCACCTCACCTTTGCTCAGGCAGGAGAGGTTTACTAATCTGGGGAGCCATGAGGTAAGCAGGGTCAGGGTGGGGTGGGCAGTGAGTCAGACCTTGCAATGTGCTGCTTATCGACATTGTGAAAGCTGCTTCTGTCGTGTTGTAATTCATGTCCGTCAGAAAGAAATATGTGCAAGTTGTGGCCTCGTGGCATTATCAATGGGCTGTAAATGTAGGCTGATGCTGTGAGGGGCCCTGGTTTGAAGCTTACCATGGCAAATGGAGGAGTTTGAATTCATTTTCCTTTTAATCTGTAATTAAGTGTCTAATCATGACCGCAAATCCATTGTTCATTGTTGAAAAAAAACTCATTTGGTTCACTAATGTCCTTGAGGGAGGGAAACTGCCATCCTTTCCAGGTCTGGCCTACATGTGACTCCAGATCCACAGTAATGTGAATGACTCTTAGTTGCCCCTCTGGGTGAATTAGAGAAGGGCAATAAATGTTGGCCCAGCCAGCAACACCCTCATCCCTTGAATGAATAAAGGGGTTAAAAAAAGGCTTGCTTTGTAATCAGTGTGAGAAATTAACTGGCGAACACGATGGCACAATTGCCTCTTTCTCTGCTCCATCTGTTCTTTTACATTCTTTTATGAGATCTCGGCATTGCTGTCAGTCTTTAATACCCAATTCAGAGTGATCCTGTGAGCTTGCTGCCATTTCCCAGTACTCAATTATACTTCTTTTACATATTTATTTATTCCTCAGTGTTAGAGGTCACGACACTACCATTTTGGGGTAAAACGTACTGTGTACCAAGAACCATCTCTTGGAAAAATCTTCTCTCGTGCTTATCCTAATTCTAAGTTTTTCCGATTTTTACTGACCATTTTTGTGTGACTCATCCCCTCAAAGCTTTTCACGATTTCTCAAAACTTTCTGAGGTCCACTTCAAACGTCTGCAATCCAGTGAAAAAGGGGCTAGAATTTTCAAACTTTCTCTCGGAACTGCAGCATGTTATTATCCTCATGAATGTTACCTGAGGAGATCAGTTACTGATCTCCCTTGCGTACTTCCAACAAGCAAGATATAAGAAATCGGGTACTGCTGGAACTCCCCCCACAGAGTGGGTAAGTACATTCCCTGGTGTGATGTTGGGAAACATTCTTGTTTAAGTCAGTGCCGAGTCACATATGATCACAGAGAGAGTATGAATAGTGCTATCCAAGCCTAATGAGTACAGCGCAGCCAGGATTTCTACCACTGCACACCTCCTAGCACCCCTGCAGATAACTGAGTGAATGGGTGATTAAAAAGGACAGTTTGATGCTCTCCTGCAATGTCCACATATCGAATTCTGCGTTGACACTCAGTGGGCAGACTAAGAGATAACAAGTGATCACTTGGAGCTAGCTGATAGTACCAAGAGGTAGTCTGTGTCCGAAGATTCATACCATCATGTCACTGAAATTAAAGTCTAGGGACTGAGTGTAATGGGTATTTAATTGAAGGGATTGAGTGTAATTTAGAATTAAACTGAGGGGGGCAAGTTTAATTTACATTAAACTGAAGAGATTGTTTGTAATTTAGAATTAAATTAAAGGGATTGGGTGTAATTTGGAATTAAATTTAAGGGACTGACTGTAATATAGAATTAAACTGAAGGGATTGAGTGTAATTTGGGATTAAACTGGCCTGGCTGGTATGCACCAGGTTGTGAAAATCTCTTTATCCTTAATCCCATTTGTTTTCCTAGTCAATTTAGTTATGGGTCCCAGAAAGCAAACTGTGCCCAGGGAGCCCTCAGCATAGAGTTAGCCAACATTATTGTGAGATGTGAAAAGGTGGGGTGAGGTGGAGTGCAGAAAGGTACACATTTCCAGAACAATCCAACAATGTAAAGATGGTTGAATGACACATTGTCATCCAAGCCTGCACTCACAGGAAACAGAAGGAGGATGTACTGCATTTAAGAGCTCTAATTTTATAAACTGATATCTACTCCAAAATCCCCTTCATATTTAACCTTATTTTCTAATGAAGCAGAAACTGTTCACATGATAGTCTCCCCATACCGATAGGCAGGATAGTGCACACTGTAACTGCAACAATGTGCTCTGTGTTGACATTTCTACCGATCCTGTTCAATAGCAACCTGATTACATCATTAACCAATCCATAATTATTTTATTACATGTAGGAAATGCGTAGAGTGCTTCACTCAACTACTCGTCCTCTTCTGAAATTATTATTACCTCATCGATCCAAATACATAAAGTGCTGTTCATTATAAAATCCCATTCACAGATCAGCAGTGTCCTATTACCTGCAACTCACATCAGAACATTAGGGAAATGTCTGACATAATAAAGAGGATAAAAGGTTTTGTTTTCTATTAAATTTCAATTTAATTTACTGCATTCTGATAGAAAGTCAAAAACTCTTCTATATTGCAAAGGTCATGATACAAGGGACTGAGGACACCCTCCAGTTGAATTGTAAGCACTGAGCGTGACTGGGTTAATCTATAGGGACTGAGTGTGACAGGTTAATCTATAGGGACTGAGTGTGGCTGGGTTAATCTATAAGGATTGAGTGTGACAGATTAATCTATAGGGACTGAGTGTGGCTGGGTTAATCTATAGGGATTGAGTGTTATTGGGATTAATCTATAGGGACTGAGTATGACTGGGTTAATCTATAAAAACGGAGTGTGACTGGAATTAATCTGAAGGGATTGAGTGTGACTGGGTTAATCTGTAAAGACTGAGTGTGTTTGGGTAATCTATAAGGACTGAGCATGACTGGAATTAATCTATAGGGAATGGGTATGACTTGGTTAATCTGTAGGAACTGAGTGTGACTGGATTTAATCTATAGGGACTGAGTGTGATTAGGTTAATCTATAGGCACTGAGTGTGACTGGAATTAATCTGTATGGACTGAGTGTGACTGGAATTAATCTATAAGGACTGAGTGTGACTGGGTTAATCTATAAGGACTGAGTGTGACTGGGTTAATCTATAGGGACTGAGTGTGACCCGGTTAATCTGCATGGACTGAGTGTGACTGGGATTAATCTGTATGGATTGAGTGTGACTGGGATTAATCCATAGGGACTGAGTGTGACTGGGTTAATCTGTATGGACTGAGTGTGACCCGGTTAATCTGTATGGACTGATTGTGACTGGGATTAATCTGTATGGACTGAGTGTGACTGGGATTAATCCATAGGGACTGAGTGTGACTGGGTAATCTATAAAGACTGAGTGTGACTGGGTTAATCTATAGGGAATGAGTGTGACTGGAATTAATCTATAAGGACTGAATGTGTCTGATGTAATCTATAGGGACTGAGCATGACTGGGATTAATCTACATGACCTGAATGTGACTGGGATTAATCCATAAAGACTGAGGGTAACTGGGATTGAAGTGTAGATACTGTGTGACTGGGATTAATCTATAGGGACTGAGTGTAAACTGTAGAGACTGAATGTAATGGGCATTAAATTGGAGGGATTGAGTGTAGTTAGGAATTAGACTGTAAGGGACTGAATGTAAACTGTAGAGACTGAGTATAATTTAGAACTGAACTGAATGGACTGAGTATAATTTATGATTAAAATCTAGAGACCAAGTGTAACCTGGGATTAAACTGAATGTGACCTGGGTGAGATACAGCAGCTTGTGGAGATTTATGTATCCGAAATCCCATTTACTTTCCTTGGAACTAAGATTAAAATCTGTAAATTTCTCCCCATGATTGATTTTAGCATCTATTCTGTTTTATCCTCTTCCTCCACTGTGAAAACAGATAGAAAGTATTTATTTAATAAATCTGTCTTTACTGAATTATCTGTCACCTTTGTCCATGTGTAATGGAACCATATATTCCCCAGCTACTCTCTTAATATATTGATAAAAAAATGTTTACTCAGAACCCTTTCTGTTTTTTGAGCTTCCATCAGTCATCTAACATATTACATTTCTTGGCATTGGTATAAGTCATTTCCTTATATTTTATATTGTTTTGTACTACATAAGCTGATTGATTTTAGTTACTGCTTCTTTGTTAAGTTGTGAAGTCCAGTTGTGCTTGTAGCTGTGGTGCCAACCTTGCTGCAGTTTTTTGGTGGCTGGAGTAGTATATTGCCAGAATTCTCCTTTCTTTAAGAGCCTGGATTTCCGTCACAGCCAGGTAATTGTTTCTGAAGTATAGATAGGAGCTGTCCAAGGGATCCTGACAGAATCCTCAATGGAGCTGACTCTGAAGGAATTCCCTGGAAAGTAAAGATTCTGAAAGGTAATTTCTTGATGCCTGGAATTCTCTGAAAGTGTCCATTTGAATCAGAGAATTTGGAGGGCTCTGGTGCAGTAAAAAAAAATTCCTTGGATTATTAAAAATGTAGTCAAGAGTGTGGTGCTGGAAAAGGATTCCTGATGAAGAGCTAATGCTCAAAACTTTGATTCTCCTGCTCCTTGGACGCTGCCTGATCTGCTGTGCTTTTCCAGCGCCACATTCTCGACTCTGTTCTCCAGCAACTGCAGTCCTTGCTTTCTCCTATTAAAAATGTCTTCTAACTCATAAGTAATTATTCAAATGACGACCAAGTTACCTCCCAGAACCACATCAACACCTTGCCCAAACACCTCGACACTGAGTCCACATCCTCTCCACCTTGGGAACCAAACTCACTGCACCCAATTCAGACTCCACTTCTTCCCTTTTCCCCCACTGCCAGACCCAATCCCCATTCCCCCTCTCTGCATCCGACAGCTCCCCTCACACCACTGGATATGACCCTACTCACCTGCACTGCTGACCCCCAGGCCCCCAACCTGCCACTGGACAACCTCCCTTGCACCCTACCCACACCAGGGCTCAACACCAGACCCCATCACCTTCCCCAACATTCCCTACCACCACCTATCAGATCCACCCACCCACCCTATACAGTTCATCATGTATCTATACTCTCTGCCACCTTGCACCATGATAAACTACTTATTTTGGAAATGAAAACAAATATTGCTGGAAAAACACACCACGTTCTGGCAGCATCTGTTGAGAAAAAAACAAAGTTAATGTTTCAGGTCCAGTGACCCTTCTTCAGAACTGATTTTGGAGCCCTCACACCAGGCACCCTATCTCTGAACCATTTGCCACCCTAATCCTCACCCATCTGACCCCCTTCCCTTCCTGGCGTACATTATCAGCTGACCCTTTCACAGGGGTTAGCAAATCGGCTGTCCGTTATGAAGAATCATTCAATTTCGGAACACAGCACCTCAAAGCTGTGAGGAAAGGGGCCTGCTTTGTCTTTGTCTGACAGGTCTAGGTGAAGACGGACCTGTCCAAATGGAAGTATGGATTTGCATTTCTGGTGGAGCTCTGTCTGAAAAGAGGAGCTCTTCCATTTCATGACAAAACAAAGGAGAGGAGTGTCATATTGTGTCTGTTGGCCATCCCTCAGAAAACCCAACTCAACGTGTCTAACAGCTCATTCAGTTAGCAATGATAAAGGATGTACCACTACTGAATTTGAATAAGAAGAGGCATTTATCTCATGCAGCAAGATGTTGTTCATTGCATGAAAGCAGTAACTAGCATTGACTATCGAGGCACAACAACAGTCCAAGATAATACAACTTTCTCCATTGAAATCAATAGCTAGGTGTTTCTTCCTCATTCAGTGACTGTGTGACATCATCAGATTGGGTGGACCTTAATGCTGTTTTATCATTTACTCTTTCAGAAGCCTTTTCTCATACAGTATCTTCCAAAATCCCCCATTTACGTCTAATGCAATCCCATCTTACTGCCTTCACAAAATCAGGTGGTTTAGATGTTTCACAATTTCAATTTTAATAGCTGGTCTATTAACTTTCTGGGAAGGTCTTTAAACTCCTGAATCCTCTTCCCTGCTAATTTATGTAGCTTTACTTATTCACTCAAAGAATATTGTGTCACTAGCTGGCCACCATTAATACCCTGTCCCTAGTTGCCCGTGAAAAGATGGTGGTGTACTGACTTCTTGAAATACTATACTCAATCTGCTGTTGGTCAACTCCCAAGGCCCTTAGGGAGGGAATTCTAGCAATACTGAAGGAATAGTGATAGATCTCCATGTCAGGATGTTGAGTGGCTTGGAGGGGAACTTGTAGTTGGTGGTGTTCCCATGTATCTGCTGCCCTTGCCCTTCGCAATGGAAGTGATCATGGGTTTGGAAGGTGCTGTCTGAGAACTTTTGGTAAATTTCTGCAGTGCATATTGTAAATAGTTCACACTGCTGCTACTAAGCCTTGGTAGTGGAGGAAGTGGATGTTTATGGGTGGGGTGCCAATCAAAATGGTTGCTGTGCCCTGGATGGCGTCAAGCTTCTCGAGTGTTATTGGAACTGCACCCATCCAGGCAAGTGGGGAGTATTATCACACCCCTGACTTGTGTCTTGTAGATGATGGACAGGCTTTGGGGAGCTGGGGGGTCAGTTGCTTGCCACAGTATTTCCAGCTTCTGACCTGCCCGTGTAACCACTGTGTTTCTGTGGTGAGTCCAGTTGAGTTCCTGGTGAAAGGTAATCCCCAGGATGTTGATAGTGGGGGATTCAACTATAGTAATACCACTGAATGTCAAGGGACAATGTCTCTTATTGGAATTAGTCATTGTATGGCATTTGTGCGGCATGAATGTTACTTGCCACTTGTCAGCCAAGCCTGGATATTGTCCAGATCTTGTTGCATTTGAACACTGGCTGCTTCAGTGTCTGAGGAGTCTCAAATAGTGCTGAACATTGTGCAATCATCAGTGAATATCCCCACTTCTGAACATATGATGGCCAGAAGGTGATTGATGAAGCAGCTGAAGATGGTTGGGCCTAGGACACTATCCTGAGGAACTCCTGCAGAAATGTCCTGGAGCTGAGATGACTGACGTCCAACAACCACAACCATCTTCCTATGTCCCAGGAATGATTCCAACCAGGGAGAGTTTACCCCTGATTCCCATTGACTCCAGTCTTGGTATGGCTCCTTTGTTGCTCCACTTGGTCAAATGTCATCTTGTAACTTGACCTGAAGGATCGTTAATCTCATGAATATCCATTGTGGGAGATGGCTGATCCATGGAAACGAGTACTTTCCTGCTGATGGTAACCTGGAGGTTCAGATCAGACCATTACATATTTTCTTAATTTGTCTTTTGTGGAGTTCTTTGCAGTTGATCTCCATTTTGTTCAAGCAAGTCTTTACTCTTAAATCTGCTGCAATACCACATTAGAATCATAGAATCATAGAATTTCTCCAGTGTGGACGTACATAAGGTTTTTAAGAGAATTCTTGATGAGGCCGGCCAGCCTTTGTGGTTGGCTTACTGGTGAACTGGACATTTTCACATCCTTAATCACAGTCTGAGAGTATTGCTGCTCACTTTGCATTTTCTTTGCCTTTGGCACTGTTGTTCTTCTTTGAAAGATGATAAGCTGAAAGGTGGCTCTCAAACTGCAGCAAAGACAAATTGGCTGCTTCAGCTTACTCAGCCGCTATAGGAACAGCTAAAGATTAATGATTTGTCAATGAGCTCCAGGGGTTGGACCTCTCATTCTCGTTCTCAGTGTTTCATTTTTCTGATACTTATTTGTGATCGCTCCTCAATGATGACGAGCACCAAATATCTTGATTAATCTTATAACTTCTGTAACTCCTTCCAGTTGACTGTATGAAGCGATTCCTTTCCACAAACATAGATCACCTCCATAGAGGAAGCTCCTTTTTGGGTTTTGCCAATACGCCCATGCAACTCAATAGTGAGATGTATTGACTGTCAGTTCCATACACATTTGCAGCTCTCTTAGGCTGATTGAGTGGACTCTTCCCATTTTCAATGATTTGGCGTTAACCATGCTTGGTAAAAAAATGCCACCCTCTACCACTGCGAGTGCTCAAGCTTTTCTTAGCCTAGCAGCTCATTCAGAGGTTTCCGGGAGAGCAGAGGCTGGTTTCTTAGTTTCACAAGCCCGGTGATGGGATACTTAACAAGAAGGGCTGTAAAGTTGGACACTTACTTTATTTCTTCATTTTCTGCCTTCATTGTCTATATTTTTGGGGGTTTTCTTGTGTTTTTAGATGGCACCAACAATGGCGGCACTGTACAATAACTTGCACATGACAATAAATAAATAAATCAAATCAAACAACTCTGCTCTTTTTAAAATTAGTATCATTTACATCCAGCTTCCTGAGCAGTGGGTGGCACATTTCATCTGAAAGACCAAATCTCTGTCAGGGTAGCATTCCCTCAGTACTGCAGCAATATACCAACTTAGATTTACTTCAAATCTCCAGAGTGGACCTAGGGTCCAGAACCTTCTGGCTCAGTAGTAACAGTGCTCATGACTAACAAGATATTCAGTCCCTTTTGCAGAAACTGTATTACGTCCATGTTCAAAGAAAGAATCACTAACCTTTGAACAAAGAAAATGGCTTAACATTCAGCAGCCAGTAACAGATGGAGCAAACTTAAAACAGAGAACTCTGTCGATAACGTACATATTCAGGCACACAGGTACTGAGAAAATCAGGTTTGCTACTATCACCACCAGAACATTTTGAGAATTTACATTTACTGCCCACACCTGAACCACTGACCCAGAAACTCACCTGAATTTCTGACATCTGCTCTCAGTGATGCAGACTGCATGGCAGGAGGTGTGATTTCAGTGAATTGCTTTATAAGGGAGTTTGAAGCATTTTCAGAAAATGCCACTCAGAGCATCTTTAAATGGGCAAGGTACAATTGGAACTAAAACAAAGGAGATTAACATTGGCTTTGTACAATAATGCAAAAAAAAAGGTAGGAGGGAATTGGTCTGCATTATGGTTCTCCTGGATTTTACTTCCACTGAAGTCAAAGACTTAGTTGTTAATCATATATCAAGGGCATGAACTGGGATATCACTTGAGCACACAGATGCTTATTGAAATGGTTGTGTGGTCAAGCTGCATGCGTGCAATGTTGCAGAGGTATGGGTCTCTTGTGGTGCAGTAGTAGTGCTCCTTCCTCTGAGCCAAGAAGCCTGAGTTCAAGTTCCACTGGTTCAGAGGTGTCTCATACCAAGTTGAGTAGAATACCTATAAATATAGGTACGACCTGATAAATGGTAGCTTCAATAATATCCGTCACCAACTGTCATTCTGAAATAGAGCACTGATTATTGATAGGAGAAGAAAGGTGACTGAGTACAAACCAATCTGTTATCACCAACATCATCACTCAGGCAGGCCAATCACACAGAGACCCAATGTACTTTTACCACATTTCTGGCTCTCAACCTCGGAATAAACCCAACTTCAGAAGCTTCAGCCAGAATCCTTTTTTAGGTTCATTCATGGGATGTGGTTGTCACTGGTTGGGTCAACACTTATTGTACATTTCTAATTGCCCCCCGAGACAGTGATAGTGGACTGCCTTCTTGACTGGCTGCAATCCAGTTTCTGTGAGCACCCCATAATGCTATTAGGTAGTGAATTCCAGGATTTTGATTTGCTGACACTTGAAGGAATGATGATATATTTCCCAAGTCAAGATGGTGAGTGGCTTGGAGGGGAACTTGCCGATGGTGGTGTCCCATATATCTGCTGCCCTTATCTTTCTCATTATCAATATGTCATCTAGTTATCACATTGTATTGGTCTGAGTGGGAATTAACACTTACCATTACAGTGCATACTCTACCAGAGAGATGTGAAATATTGAGAAACAGCACTGATAGGAAAGGTCAAAGGTGACATTACTTTTTTGCTGTTTGTAAAGAAGAGTAAGATGCCAGTCGGAGGAGCTTGCAAAATGGAGTAGGATGGCAGCTTCAGGGGACAGCTGGTTCCTGGGCTGTACAGCAATGAAGACCAATGAAGAGGTAACCCTGAAGTATCCAGACTACCAGAACTTATTGAAGAGGAAGCTAGTGAGCCACAATTTTCCCTTTCCCATCCATGTGGCACTCTGAGCTAGGAATAAATCCTCTGTTAACAGCAACATCTGTTGTGCTCCAGCTTCAGTATGAGACTGCTCCCACACAAACAAAAACATTTCCAGAACTCCAACAGAACCAGGATGGAAGGATCTAGAAGAATTTAATGTGTAGCATTGTGGTCTGCAGGCTGGCTGGTGAATTGTAGCATGGCAGAATGTATAGAATATTTGATCTAGAGACTAGCTTTACTCATAGTCTAATGGTCAGACTGGCAAAATGTTAAGGGTTAAGTTCCATGTTTATGTTCCCATTCGTTTCTGAACCTCTTTTCAAAAGAATATCATCACTCTTCAGATGATCTCCATCATAAACAAGGGCTTGCTTCTCTCTGATAGACTTGTGCAAAGTTAAACATAATTTGTCTTTCCCTTTCAAGAGCCTCTTCAAGATCATCACTTGGTGATTGCAGCAAAATATTTTCATTAGCTAATAATCCCTATTTAATTTCAAGCCTTGAATATTTGAGTCAAAGAGACACTATTTCCCCATTAGGAGATCTCTTTGTCGCACTCATTGTGCCAGAGCTATTTCAGTAAAGGATATATGGAAACCTTCTGTGAGAAACAAAGCTCACTCACTTCAATAATTTCAGTCCGAGACAAGATCTGAAGCAATCAGTATGTATATTATACGCTTGCAAGCGCGGTGCCTGGAATAGGGCACACAGAGTTTAGCAAGTACATATCTTATATAGGATTCACTACTCCCAACCCGGTGCCCATTACTATTGTTTATCTCTTGCCTTATCCGGCCTTGTGCAGGACAAAGTCCAAGTTTTACTCGGCCATTTCACCACATCCTGTTGTGGCCCATTGTTAGGTATATCCTCCTTCATGGTTATCTACTTCCCCCACCTATGCGATTTCCTCCCATTCCCCAACCATATTGATCCTTATCACCTTTTAATTGGGGTTTGTCTTTGTGTTTTTGCATAAGTGGGAAACAAATGCTTATAACTACTGTTGTACAAGCATATCTGGCTTAACCTACATTCTCACAGCACCTTATCTATTTGTCTACCATTGTTAGCAGGCATGTTTCATTCTTGCATTCACATTTTAGTTAATACAAAAACAATTATATATTTCCTCCACATAGTTTTCATTCTTGTTGACTCAGCTCTTGGTTAAAACAATTATATACTGGTGTGAGCGCATTGATCTTGCAAAGTCATTATAATTGCAGAAGTAACACTACTTTACCTATATCCCACACTTCTGAACACTTTTCTGTCTCAGTCTCTGAGGCTTGATAGTGTGTGAGAGACTGCTCATGTCTGGGAGGTAGTTGCACTGCTAGAAATCTTATTTAATTTGATCTGTTCAAATTCCTTTTGTTGCTCGACTTTAAGATTTTTCCTCTCTAGAAGCTGAGCTTGGACTGTAGTTTGAGCTTCTCCATGTTCACAGAAAAAGCACCCAAGTTTTCCACGACTCTCTGATGAGACACGTTTGCAGATCCCAAGTCCTATTTGGTTGATAGTGTTTGACAGTTGAATATTGGAATGCCTCAATTTAGACTGTTACTCTAAGAATAGCTACACATGAGTGTGTACATAAGGAGCAATGTAACAGTGATTTAAAAAGAACCTTAATAATTATGGATGCTGGAAATCTGAAACAAAACAGAAATTGCTGGGGAAACTCAGCAAGTCTGACAGCATCTGTGGAGACACTTTATATTTTGGGTCCAGTGACCTTTCTTCAGAACTGATTGTGACTAGGAAGAGGTTTGCTTTTATACTGAATATGGGTTGGGGGAGAGGGCAGGAGTAAACATTGGGTTGAGATGGAGTCCAGGAAGAGAGACAGAACAGCAGTTGGACAGACGAAGGGATGGGTAAAGATCAGCCTCAGCGCATGAAGTAATGAAGGAGCAACACTCTGAAAGGTAGAGATTTCAAATAAACCTGTTGGACGATAACCTGGTATTGTGTGATTTTTATCTTTGTACACTGCAATCCCACACTGGCATCTCCAAATCATGACTGTTGGACTATAACCTGGTGTTGTGTGACTTCTGGTATTACTCTGTGCTTGCTCAATGTTTAAAACATGAGGCTAGCCACAGGAAAGGAGATTAAGCCTGAAAAGCAAACAAACTAGGTCAGTCTCTGGATATCCTGCATACCCTGGCCATCAGGGGAAATAGTGACTTGACAGCCACTGGTGACAGAGATGGGGCTGAAGACCCTCAGAGGTAATTTGGCATGCACTGATTCTCCACAATCTCCAGGGGAACTCCACATACATTTAGAAAGGTTGGTCAAACCAGCCTTTGAAAGCGTTGGAACTTTGAGCAAGGTAGATGTGGAAAATATGTAAGTAGTGTACATAGCCAATGGAAGCAAAGATCTAGGGAGATGTGTGGAGTAAAAGGGTAACGTTTGCTTCACTTTAAGATAGCATGTGGATGAGACCCTTTGTCAGAGTGACTTCAGACCCCATACAAATGGAGCTGGAGTCTGTAGGGCACCTGAAGATGTTAATTCTTTATGTTTGGTTAAGTTTATTAAATTCCGTTTGTTTTCACTCACCTGATTGTATATCAGCATATCCTCTTCACTGGGTGACTTTTTATTAACTGTCTGCTCTTGTTGAACTGCCATTTTACTGGCTGTTTCAGATATTTACATTTTCCTTTGACTGTGTCAAGTTCATGTCGGTGTTTCCTGTGAATGGTTTTAAAGGCGTGATTTCTACAAAAACAGTCAGGGCACCATCCACCCTTGCCGAATCTTCGAGTCCAGTGCTCTGAGGCCTCTTTCACGAGAATGCCTTTATGACTCCATAATCTCAGAGACCTGAGACACCTCTCAGGTCACTCTCCGGATAAGGTTTGAGGTTTTGGCTTCACTTGTGTTCATTTGCGATTGAAGTGGTCAAAGGTTTCCTTCAGCCGCTGGCTCTCCCAGTGACATGGCGGTGTGCCTGCCTGTTGCATCTATCCAGCAGCATTGACAAGTCCTTTACATTTGGCTGCAATGTCTGAAAATTGGACAAATATTCATTCATGGCTGATGGGTTGGAGATGTAGCTGACAGCAGCTGAGATTTCAGATGGTGCCTTCGTGCTGCTTTCCCGCAGTGCTCCTCACAGGATAAGATGTCTTCCTTTAACTGGCCTTTGCTGTTGCTGCTTGGAATTGGTGGATTCAATGGAATAAGAAGACAATTTACCCAGTCTGTTGAAAGAAATGCAGGATCTGTATGGCCTTCTCATGTTAGAGTTGGAGCATCTTGATTTGGAAATTGAATCCTGCTACATGGAATAAACTTCAGTACCTACAATATCTGCTGCTTGAACAATATTCAAAGCCACACAAACATAATAAAATACCCACAAGAATAGATACCTCTGCTCCTTGATCCCATTTAATTTCAGACATACCTTTGCTGTTTGTCTCTGGTTCATGTGTCTGGTCATGTATTAAGATCACAAATACACTCAGGTCAGGGGACAGTAACAGGCTTTATTAGACATAACTAGATATAAGGCATGAGGAAATCTTTTGGAATCAAACTCAGGTTCCAGTTCTATGTAGTCTGCCATCATTGTATCATAGCTCTGCGTGCATGTGCTCAGTAGCTATCCTTAGAATAAAGATATTTTTAAAACATTCATTCAGAGGATGAGGGCATTGCTGGCGAGGCCAGCATTTATTGCCCACCCCTAATTTCCCAGGGGGGCAGTTAAAAGCCAACCACATTGCTGTGCGTCTGGAGTCACATGTACGCCGGACCAGGCAAGGACAGCAGTCTCCTTCCCTAAATGACATCGGTGAACTGGATGGGTTTTTCCGACAATTGATAATGTGTTCATGGTCATCATTAGATTCTTTAACTCCAGATATTTATTGAATTGAAATTTCACCATCTGCTATGGCAGGATTTGAACCCAGGGTCTGCAGAACTTTATCTGGGTCTCTGGATTAACAGACAAGCAATAATACTAGTAAGCTGTTGCCTCCCCCTAATGTATATTTAACTCTTTATTCCATAGAGAGGAGAAAAAATGTTTAAATGCCGTGAGTTATGTTGATTTGGAATGCACAACATGAAAGCTTGCTGGAAATAGATTCAATACCAACTTTGAGATGAGAATTTGACATATACTTGAAAAGGAAAGAAATTGTACAGCTATGGAAATCAGACTAATTTGACAGCTCTTTCAAAGAAGCAGCAGAAGTACAATGATCCAAATAGCCTCCTTCTCCATTTGGAAATAAGTGAATCAATGAGGAACTCTGTCTCCGACAGATGCTTGGTAGAAAGTCCTTTTGCTACACTGGGAACATTCTAAAGCAACAAATCAGGGTGTCAAACTATCCTCACAGTTACTGCAAATCCTGTTAATCATCAGAAAAATTATTGTGCTCAAAAGACGGACCCAGCATTTTCACAGCTTTAATCCTCCAAACTGCTTCACCTCTGCAGAGAAAATATCGACAGAACCAGCATGTCAATGAATCAATGAACCTCACACAATAGGGACATGATTATACCTCCAAACTGTTATGGGTATTATGCATGGTTCATTCTGGATCACTCTGGATATGAAGTCACACACATGACGGTATCTTCCAGATGCCTAGTGTATATGAACAACATCCATAAATGCTACAGAAATACAGGGAAAAGTATCAATTGATATCTATCACAGCGGATTGGAGATAGCAGGTTATTCTTATAATTTAAAATAATGTGTGGAATGTCTACTATACTAACTGCGAAATATCAATCATTACTAGATGGAATATCCAAAGCACCCTGATTCAATCCTGGGATTCAGCAGAGGGTCTGGCTTGTTTTGAAGTGAAACTGGATTAATCAATAACCTCACGGACAGGGAGAAATGTCTAGGTCTTAGCATTTTAAATGCCTTTTGAGCTGCTGTAGTGGTGTCCCTACCCTGGAACTAAATGGTCCAACTTCAAACCTGATCATCCCTGCACCTTCCCTCCAGCATGGTTGAAGCAGCTCCCTTTTACTAGGGCCTTGGGAGGACCAAGCTGGCAGAAATCACCTGGTGTGGTCTCCTCTACATCAGGGAGACAGGACGCTCTCTTGTGGATCGTTTCAGAGAACATCTCTGGGACACCCACACCCACCAACCCCACCACCCCTTGGCTGAACACTTCAACTCCCCCTCCCACTCTGTCAAGGACATGCAGGTCCTGGGCCTCCTCCACTGCCAAACCGTTACCACCCGACGCCTGGAGGAGGAACGCCTCATATTCCACCTTGGGACCATGCAACATTACGAGCTAAATGTGGGTGTCAACAGTTTCCTCATTTCCCCTCCCCTCACATTATCCCAGTCCCAAGCCACCAACTCGGCACTGCCCTCCGGACCCATCCATCACTTCCCCCTCTGACCTATCACCTTCTTCCTGACCTTCATCCACCTATCGTTTACCCAATTACTTCCCCCCATCCCACTCTCCCTCCCATTTATCTCTCAGCCCTGACTCACAAGCCTCATTCCTGATGAAGGGCTTATGCCCGAAATGTCGATTCTCCTGTTCCTCGGATGACCGGCTGTGCTTTTCCATCACCACACTCTCGACTCTGATCTCCAGCATCTGCAGTCCTCACTTTCTCCTGGCAGAAGTCACCAAACCCTACCCCAGACAACCACCCGCTACCATCCTTCCCTTTGTGTAGCCGAGGAACCCATATGGGATGCTGGGATGTGCAGAACGTGGGATGGCCTGTGCTAATAGGAAAGCTTATTCCCTGCATTTACCCACCGAGCTGCACTGCTTAGTCCATCCCTGGGGCATCCTGAGGTGACGGTCAGACCACAATGGTTCATGAATCCATGAGGCCTTGTTGGGCTCTGATGGACTGCACTCTGGTGATTGGCGCAATTGAAGGCGGCCTATTTGAGATTCTCCATCCATCGGATTCATGATCAATAGGGGCCCCTTCAATCAGCCAAAAACAAGCATGATGCAATTCGCTGCCCCCTCCAAATAAAAATATAATCACCCTTCACTTCAGCTGCAGCTACCTCTACATCGAGCGAGTGTTACACAATTGGTATCATGAGATTCAGTTTGCTCATTAAGATGAGTGAGAACCAACCCATCCTGCTCTGTCACCCACCAGACTCCCCCCCCATTCTGTTCCGTCCTCATATATTCACCATCCAAACTGCCCCTATGACTCTCTGTCCTTGTCCACTGCTGCAGAGCCCACCATCGTATCTGCTCAGCTTCCCAAACTATTCCTGGCATTCATTACAATTGCCGTCCCAGGGCCTCTCCTGACCTTTGCCTGTCCAGATTGAGGTGACCAGCATCTTGAGTTTCCCAAGCCCCAGTATTCAACCATCTACTTTCACTTCCTTAACTACACCATTCAACCTCCTCCCAACTGGTGACCGTCACATTTCCCATTTTCTCTAGAGCCCAGACTGCGCCACAGACAAGTGACAGACCGTTCAATACACTCAGCCCAACACCAGTCTGAGGCCCTACTCCACTCTGTCCCTCCCTTCCAGGACAGACGGCCGCTGTGTCTCTTGGGCTGACTACAAAATAAGTAACCCTCCGTGTGATTGGAACATAACCTCCAAACTGACTGGGAGAAAACCTAACCACCCCTAACCCTGCCGTGTGTACGGCCTACACACCACTCTGCAATTGGGCAGATTGGAGTTCATCACCCCCTAACCAATGAACTGACAGAAGTACTACACCACACCCTCCCCCCTGAAACCCCAGGCCCCCCCTGGACATCCACAGCACAGACCCCATTCCCCACAGACTGACTGAAGCACAGTCTTGTCCAACTGATCTTCCCTTCACTGCTACAGTGGTTTCCTATGGCTCAGATATGAACACCCATTTCTATCTGAGTGATAACCAAGAGCTCACCCTGACAGTGTCCTGTTGGTCTGGTGTGAGTCAGGTTTTAAGTGGTCCGGGCTGACAAGGCTGCCTTTCTCAGCCTGAAAATATTCATTGAAGGTGTGAGTGAGTGAGTGAGTAAATGAGCGAAAGAGTGAGTGAGAGAGTGAGTGAGCGAGAGAGTGAGTGAGTGAGTGTGTCAGTCAGTCAGAGTGAGAGGAAAGTGAATCATGCCACATTGAATAAACTTCAGTGTCTACAATATCTGCTGCTTGGACAATATTCAAAGCCACATAAACATAGTATAGTATCTATAAGAATAGATACCTCTGCTCCTTGATCCCATCTTACTTAAGATGCTCCTTGCTCTGGTTCGTGAGTCTGGTCGTCATTACCCCATGTATTAAGATCACAAATACACTCAGATGAGGGGACAGTAACAGGCTTTATTAGGTACAACTATATATAAGGCATGAGGAAATCTTTTGGAATCATGCTCAGGTTCTACATAATCTGCCATCATTGTATCATAGCTTCTTGTGCACGTGCTCAGTAGCTATTCTTAGAGCAAAGGTATAGTTAACTCTCTACTCTGTAGACTTAAAAAAATTATCACCGTGAGTTATGTTGATTTGGAATGCACAACATGAAAGCTTGCTGGAAATAGATTCAATACCAACTTTGAGATGAGAATTTGACATATACTTGAAAAGGAAAGAAATTGTACAGCAATGGAAATCAGACTAATTTGACAGCTCTTTCAAAGAAGCAGCAGAAGTACAATGATCCAAATGGTGAATGAGTCTGTGAGTGAGTGAGTCACTGAGTGAGTGAGTCACTGAGTGAATGAGTCACTGAGTCACTGAGTGAATGAGTCACTGAGTGAACGAGTCAGTGAGTGAGTCAGTGAGTGAGTCAGTGATTGAGTGAGTGAGTGAGTGAATGAGTGAGTGAGTCAGTGAGTGAACAAGTCAGTGAATGAATGAGTCAATGAGTCAGTGAATGAGTGAGTGAATCCGACAGTGAGTGAGTGAGTGAGTCACTCAGTCAGTGAATGATTCAGTGAATGAGTTAGTGTGTCTGTGTGTGGATAAGTAGGTGAGTGATTGAGTCAGTGAGTGAATTATTGCATGGGTCAGTGGGTGAGTATATGAGTCAGTGGATGAGTCTGTGAGTGAATGAATGGGTCAGTACACCATTTAAAATGGTGTCAACGTAAGGATAAAGCAGCATGTACTGACCTGAAGTCCAGGGTGATATGCAAGTCTCCAGTTCCATGCCTGCTGGCTAATTGCAAAAATGAAGATCATTCTAATGAGCTGTGTTTTTAATGACATGCAAATGCATGCAGATAAATGTCTTAATACCTGCTGGCAAGATTGTCGGCCTACTCACTGAGGGGAGGGGAGAATCTTAATTGCTGAAGTTTAACTTGACAGCAAGAGTCTGATATTTTGCCTCTCATCCACTCTTCCTGTCAGCTCCTTTGGGACTATAAACTCTGCCCTGTGTTACCGTTATAATAGACTCATTTTACTTGAGGCTATAGTTCCTCCTTCTGACACTCTACGGCTTTCGGTTATTATACAAGTTGATAATTCCAACATTTACACATGCTCAGAATGTCAAAATAATGTTGGTGTATTTATCAGAGTTGCAGTAATGAGGCAACATGACAGCGGTAAGCAAAGGCTGGTTTAATGAGTCTGTGCTCAGTAACTGTGGCTAATATTAAATATGTGTTTGGAGCCGTGACTATAATCAGCTGCCTGGCTTGTGTTGATGCACAAAACATCCTCCTAATGGCCAGTGCACACTTAGATTTCAATGGGACTGTTTTGTATTTTTCTGGCCTTTTCCAAAGCTCCCAAAACAATAAACAGAAGAATTAAAACCACGAGGACCTAGCAATTGGATCCGGTTGCATTCAGTTGAGCTGCAGAACATGATGGGTGTTTAAGAGTTCACCAGACCCTGTGACAGCAATGTTCAAAGGGCTTAGATACTGTATACAAATTAGTTGCTGCTTTTTCCATTTTCTGTCTTCTCCAGCTGGACTGTTTTCTTTTCGGTGATGCTGGACTGTTTTTCTTGGCATGACAATGGTTTTCTTGCAGTCATGGTTGGTCTGATCATGGCCATGTTCATTGACCTGTCCACACTCTCTATTTTGAATGGAGTGATACCTATTCCCTGCCTGAAGCCCAGGCTGCTATTGGGTCATCCTGTACATGCTCTTTGGTTGATGGCATTGTTGTGTGCTGTATGCCCATTGAAAGTCTTCAGCCTAACAGGCCATGAAATTCAGCATCTGAGTCACCTGTAATGTAGCTCGTCCCTGATCTTACTGTCCCACAAGCTGGTCCTGCAATGTCCTATCCTCTTGCCTCTACCTCCTGTGCACCTGTTTCCAGAGACCCACCAGGGAAAGCCACCTCCTTTCACCTTCCTGCTAAAAACACATGATGCTAATCTTTGAGTTTGCTGTGCTCAGACTGAGTGATGCCATACTTTTGGAAAAACTAACCTCCTCTTCCTGAAGTGTCGCAGTGATACTGATACTGTCCAGACTCAAAGAGAAGCACAAACATTCCGTGTTAAGGGCAACGAGAGAGAGGTTGCCGGAAGGAGTTGCAGTTTTCCATGCAGTGTATGTTGAGTAAGGTAGAAGCAAAAGGGACAGAAAAAAAGATAAGATGTGCAGAAACATAACCTGACTGGAACACTGCATTCAGTTCTGGTCTCCCTGCTACGGGAAGGATGTTGTGAAACCTGAAAGGTTTTAGAAAAGATTTACAAGGATGTTGCCAGGGTTGAAGGATTTGAGCTATAGGGAGAGGCTGAATAGACTGGAGCTGTTTAACCTGGAGTGTCGGAGACTGAGGGATGACCTAATAGAGGTTTACAAAATTATGAGGGATATGAATAGGGTAAATAGACAATGTCTTTTTCCCAGGGCAGGGTGCTCAGAACTAGAGGGCATAGGTTTAAGGTGAGAGGAGAAAGATTTAATAGGGACCTCAAGGGCAACTTTTCACACAGAGGCTGGCAGATGTATGAAATAAGCTGCCTGAGGAAGTGGTGGAGGCTGGTACAATTGCAATGTTTAAAAGGTATCTGATTGGGTGCATGAATAGGAAGAGTTTAGAGGGATATGGGCCAAGTGATGGCAAATGAGACTAGATTTATGTAGGATATCTGGTTGGCATGGACGGGTTGGACTGAAGGGTCTATTGCTGTGTTGTATATCTTTATGACTCTGTGTGCCTGTCAGCATTTCATTGAGCACAGTTATGACTCTCACTCTGCTTGGGAACATCAGTAGTGCTCTTCCATGGCAGAGAGCTGGCAAAGGTGAGCTTAGTCTGCAGTCATTTTCTACAAGAAAATGTATCAGAGACTTCTTTGTGAGATATTTTGAGAATGTGCTCATCATAGTTGATTGCATAAATGAAATGAAGGTGGGGATGTGAGTATTTCAGGAGTGGTAAGGTTTGCAAGGGCAGAGGATGGGAACAGGATATGAGGTGCTGTGATATCCTGTGCTATAATTACAGGAGAATTGTGCAGAACTCGAATCCTACTAAGATGTGTTGCTCAAGCTATTCATTCTGTATTCATCAGGACTAATGCAAGACTGCAATATACCAAAATATTACACCGCAATCTAAATTGTTGTGATCATTCCAAATTTGGCATTCTTGCACTCACTCTGATGTCAACATGTCAACAAGCATATCTTTCTTTTCAGGAACACAAATTGTTTGAGGATTAATTGAGGCTTGAAGATGGGTGCTCTGTTAACAGTGTCGCTCCATGTGTTACTGGTGTGAAGAACAAGTCAGAAAGTTATTTTTCCCTTGACAACCCTGCTGGTATCATCGAACTTTGTCTTTGCATTAGTCTTGGGATCTAAGCAGCTCCTTTTGTTGGTGGAGGTGCCACATGGGAGCACCGTGGCCCTTTGCTGGAAATAGGAAAAGGTTCTCCCAGCTCTTCCCAATTGCCTGGATCAGTGCTTCTAAAGTTGTGCTCCAGAACATGGGTGCTCTCTCTGTATCTCTTCCAGCCACTTTGATCTTACAAGCAGATGTCTGTTGCCTGTAGGCAGAATGCACCACATCCCACTCCCAATTGCATTCATGTTGAAACTCTTCCTCATTGCATTTAATATACTTACAGATTCTACAACATGGTGACTGGACTCTTGCTCCAGACTCCTCAGAGAAAGCCTGGATCTATTCACTCACTAACCCATGTCCCAATCTCAGGGCTCTGTGAGGTGAGCTGGCAGTTGATTCTGCCGCTGGCCTGCTATAGGTAAGTCACCTCGTGCCCACGTGGTTTTTCAACATTTGTTGCCCGAAGCACGTGAGGATTCCACCATTTGGATCGAAGTGTGTCCTGAACATTAAAATACTTAAATTTCAAAAACTCAAAGTAAATAGCTCCAAAAGCATCTTTCAACATAAGATAAAACCTTTGTTGATGGTGCCTGAGGAGAATCTGTCACGAACGAGCGGTGGTACTTGTGGCAGTGCCTACGGTTGGTAGTGAGGTAAGATACTGCTGAGAATGACAGAGATTTGCATGTTCATCAATCATTCATTTCATCAGGGGCCTTGTTAAATTTCACCAACATTGATCTCTGCTCCAAGCCTCTCATCAATGCTGTCTGAGTGAGTCACTGTATTGAGACGCAGCTACTGTGAAAACAGCAGTAAATCAGATCATCTAACAGTACCACTCCAGTGGCTGAAACGTCAAACTTATCACTAATGGTGCCACATCTGTGCAGCCAGACTCCTGAACCGGGCTGCCTCACTCCATTACATAAAAACAACTTCACAATCAACTCAATCAATTCACATTATCCTTTAGCAGCATCCTGGCTGTTAAAACATAGATAGATTACTAACTTGGCCAAAAAGCAAGGGCTGCTGGGTACATGACCAAGTAAAACTCTGAAATTACAAAACCCACACACTTTTCACAGCAAACACAGCAGGCAGGTGCTAATGGCATTGGCATAATGTACAAGACAACCATTATTCTGAACACATCCCCAAGAATTTATCCACTAAACAACTGTCTGAGGGCCCAAGCAGAAAGGCAGTGGGTCCTGCAACACAAAGTAAGAAACAGGAGCAAGCCATCCAAATGACTGACAATGTTTCAAACTATTACATATCTCTCCCTGATTTGCCAGAACAACAGGAAGTTCCAGAAAACTATCCAAAAAGATTTATAAACAGGGTTTACCTGCAGACCCGATCTCTCTTGGAGTCTCTTCGACCTTCCAAGGAGACAAGCATGGCCAAAGAAGAGCCTCACTGATCATTTGGAGAGAGGGTCAAAAATCACATGACATCAGGTTATTATCTAACAGGTTTATTTGAAAACGCAAGCTTTTGGCGCCTCGCTGCTCCTTCAGGTGCTAACATCTCCACATCATCTGGAGAGAGAGAGAGAGAGGTGGGGGACAGGGAGACAGAGAGTATGGGGGGGAGAGAGAGAGAGAGAGAGAGAGGGAGACAGAGAGAGTCATAGAGGCATAGAGATGTACAGCATGGAAACAGACCCTTCGGTCCAACCCATCCATGCCGACCAGATATCCCAACCCAATCTAGTCCCACCAGCCAGCACCCAGCCCATATCCCTCCAAACCCTTCCTATTCATATACCCATCCAAATGCTTCTGAAATGTTGCAATTGTACCAGCCTCCACCACATCCTCTGGCAGCTCATTCCATACACGTACCACCTTCTGCGTGAAAATGTTGCCCCGTAGATCTCTTTTATATCTTTCCCCTCTCACTCTAAACCTATGCCCTCTAGTTCTGGACTCCCCGACCCCAGGGAAGGGACATTGCCTATTTACCCTATCCATGCCCCTCATAATTTTGTAAACTTCTATAAGGTCACCCCGCAGCCTCTGATGCACCAGGGAAAACAGCCCCAGCCTGTTCAGCCTCTCCCTATAGCTCAAATCCTCCAACCCTGGCAACATCCTTGTAAATCTTTTCTGAACCCTTTCAAGTTTCACAACATCTTTCCAATAGCAAGGAGACCAGAATTGCACGCAATATTCCAACAGTGGACTAGCCAATGTCCTGTACAGCCACAACATGACCTCCCAACTCCTGTACTCAATACTCTGACCAATAAAGGAAAGCTTACCAAACGCCTTCTGCACTATCCTATCTACCTGTGACTCCTCTTTCAAGAAGCTATGCACCTGCACTCCAAGGTCTCTTTGTTCAGCAACACTCCCGAGGACCTTACAATTAAGTGTATAAGTCCTGCTAAGATTTGCTTTCCCAAAATGAGGCACCTCGCTTTTATCTGAATTAAACTCCATCTGCCACTTCTCAGCCCATTGGCCCATCTGGTCCAGATCCTGTTGTAATCTGAGGTAACCCTCTTCACTGTCCACTACACCTCCAATTTTGGTGTCATCTGCAAACGTACTAACTGTACCTCTTATACTCGCATCCAAATCATTTATGTAAATGACAAAAAGTAGAGGACTCAGCACTGATTCTTGTGGCACTCCACTGGTCACAGGCCTCCAGTCTGAAAAACAACCCTCCACCACCATCCTCTGTCTTCTATCTTTGAGCCAGTTCTGTATCCAAATGGTTAGTTCTCCCTGTATTCCGTGAGATCAAACTTTGCTAATCAGTCTCCCAGGGCAATGCCTAACTAAAGTCCATATAGATCACATCTACCACTCTGCCCTCATCAATCCTCTGTGTTACTTCCTCAAAAAACTCAATCAAGTTTGAGACATGATTTCCCACGCATAAAACCATGTTGGCTATCCCTAATCAGTGCTTTCCTTTCCAAATACATGTACATCCTGTCCCTCAGGATTCCTTCCAACAACTTGCCCACCACCGACATCAGGCTCACTGGTCTATAGTTCTCTGGCTTGTCCTTACAACCCTTCTTAAACAGTGGCACCACGTTAGCCAACCCCCAGTCTTCAGGCACCTCACCTGTGACTATTGATGATACAAATATCTCAGCAAGAGGCCCAGCAATCACTTCTCTAGCTTCCCACAGAGTTCTCAGGTACACCTGATCAGGTCCTGGGGATTTGTCCACTTTTATGCGTTTCAAGACATCCAGCACTGCCTCCTCTGTAATATGGACATTTTTCAAGGTGTCACCATCTATTTCCCTACAGTCTATATCTTCCATATCCTTTTCCACAGTAAATACTGATGCAAAATACTCATTTAGTTTCTCCCCCATTTTCTGCGGCTCCACACAAAGGCTGCCTTGCTGATCTTTGAGGGGCCCTATTCTCTCCCTAGTTACCCTTTTGTCCTTAATGTATTTGTAAAAACTCTTTGGATTCTCTTTAATTCTATTTGCCAAAGCTATCTCATGTCCCCATTTTGCCCTCCTGATTTCCCTCTTAAGTATACTCCTACTGCCCTTGTACTCTAAGGATTCACTCCATCTCTCCTGTCTATGCCTGACATATGCATCCTTCTTTTTCTTAACCAAGCCCTCAATTTCTTTAGTCATCCAGCATTTCCTATACCTACCAGCCTTCCCTTTCACCCTGACAGGAATATACTTTCTCTGGATTCTTGTTATCTCATTTCTGAAGGCTTCCCATTTTCCAGCCATCCCTTTATCTGTGAACATCTGCCCCCAATCAGCTTTCGAAAGTTCTTGCCTAATATCGTCAAAATTGGCCTCTCTCCAATATAGAACTTCAACTTTTAGATCTGCTCTATCCTTTTCCATCACTATTTTATCTCAAATAAAATTATGGTCGCTGGCCCCAAAGTGCTCCCCCACTGATACCTCAGTCACCTGCCCTGCCTTATTTCCTAAGAGTAAGTTAAATTTAGCACCTTCTCCAGTAGGTACATTCGCATACTGAATCAGAAAATTGTCTTGTACACACTTAACAAATTCCTCTCCATCTAAAACCTTAACACCATGGCAGTCCCAGTCTATGTTTGGAAAGTTAAAATCCCCTGCCATAACCACCCTATTATTCTTACAGATAGGTGAGATCCCCTTACAAATTTGTTTTTCAATTTCCCTCTGACTTTTGGGGGGTCTATAATACAATCCCAATAAGGTTATCATCTCTTTCTTATTTCTCAGTTCCACCCAAATAACTTCCCTGGATCTATTTCCGGGAATATCCTCCCTCAGCACAGCTGTAATGCTATCCCTTATCAAATATGCCACTCCCCCTCTTCTCTTGCCTCCCTTTCTATCCTTCTTGTAGCATTTATATCCTGGAATATTAAGCTGCCAGTCCTGCCCATCCCTGAGCCATGTTTCTATAATTGCTATGCTATCCCAGTCCCATATTCCTAACCATGCCCTGAGTTCATCTGCCTTCCCTGTTAGGCCCCTTGCATTGAAATAAACCCAGTTTAATATCCAAAAGACACGGGCAGGCAGTATTTCGTTTAGTTAATCGAATGTTCGGATAATCGAATGCCAGATAACATCGTTTAGCCGAGCATCGGGACCTTGCGGTCTTGTTGGGTAATGTGATATCCGGATTAATGAATGCTGGGTAATCGAAGTTCCTCTGTATAAGGTATGTGTGAGGTTAGGGTGCGAGGAGAAGAGGGCACCACAGTGCCAGGGTGGGAAAGGGACCAGGAAAGTGATGGGATACCCAGGATAGACAGGATATGCTGGGTGCAGGGGAGTGCTCAGTCCTGGATGGAACACAGATAGCGGGTGTCGGGGGTAGAAGGAGGGGCCGTACTGGGTCTTTGGCAGAAGGGGCATTGTTGGATCCTGGGAGTAGGAGGAACATTGACTCCTGTTAGTGGCAGGTTTGTTGGGTCAAAGTTTGGGGGCATTCAGTGGGTTGGAACAAGTATAGTTAGGAGCGTAATATAAGTTGGGGGTCAATTGAACAATTAATCAGGAGTTGGGTTAGGTTGTTAAGAGAGGGACATATTACACTATGGGACCCTCTAATTTCCTGATCAAAATGGGTACTTTCAGAGGGTTCCAGGTGGAGGGAAATTGCTCATTGGAATCTTTCATTTCTTGGGCAATTTCTGCTTATTTAACCATGGGATGTGAGTGGCGCTGGCTAGGCCAGTATTTATTACCCATTCTGATTGGTCAGAAGGCAGTTAATAATCAACCACATTCACATGTAATCCAGAGTAGGTCATGATGGTAGTTTCCTTCCGCACAAAGCAATCTTGAATTAGATTGGATTTAATGACAATTGTCAGTAGTTTTATATTTGCCATCGTTTTTTTTACTGATATAATGTATTCAAATTTCTCCATATGCCATGATGGGATTCAAAACTATGTTCAAACATTTACCTGGGGTCCCAGTGACATACCAGTAGACAAACACTTCCCATCAGCAGCAGGGTATCAAAACCTCCCAGTTAGAAGTTGAACTCACAACCCCTGGTTTGGAAGCCTAGTGCTCTCATCAGTGAGGTAATGCCTTCAGGGTTTGGTAAGTCAGGATTCTGTTGGGTCCTGACATGCAACTCCCATTTACGGGAGCCTGAAATGACTCTCTAGCCATTAGGAGAATAAGACCCTCACACTCACATGTTGGGGGTGGGGACTGGATCCAGTTTAAATGGGAGAATGTTACATTAGTTTAGATATGAACGTGAGTGAACCGATTAGCATGTGTTTTGGAAAACCTGCCACTGGGATGTGAGGGAACTGTACAAGAGCTGATCATATGAGCCCTCATATGATCTTCTCTTCTATTCCAGGAAATGCCTATGAAGACCTGCCAAAATGTCCCTGATAGAAATGATAGGGCCATAGAAATGTAGAGCGTTGGTAAAAGACCCTTTGGTCCAACCCCTCCCTGCCAACCAAACATCCTAAACTGATCTGGTCACATTTGCCATCTTATGGCCCATATCCCTCTAAACCTTGAAAACAGAAAATGCTGACAATCGCAGCGGGTCAGGCAACGTTTCAAGTCTAGATAACTCTTCATCACAGCTGACATGATCCAGATGCCTTTTAAATGCTGTAATTGTACCAGCCTTCACCACATCCTCTCACAGCTCATTCTATTCACGCACCACCCTGCTTGAAAATGTTGCCCCTAAGCTCCTTTTTAAATCTTTCCCTTCTCACCCTAAACTTATGCCCTCTAGTTTTGGACTTCCCTACCCTGGGAAAAAGACCTTGCCTATTCACCCATGTCCCTCATGATTTTAGAAACCTCTAAAAGGTCACTCCTCCGCCCCTGCAGCATTAAAGTGTGTGACAAAGCACAACATGAAATCCTGCTCAATTCTGTTGTAATCGTCCCATCAACCAACAGCCCAGGGCCAAATAGTCCTTTAGTGATTTGGATTAAAATGAAGCCCACAGCATGGCTACGAATCCGAGAGCTGACTGCTATATGTTAAAACAAATACAGGTGCAATAAAGATCATGACTTTACCACCCTGAAATTGGACATTAACTCTATGGGAAATTGAATCCAAACTCATTGCTAAAGTACTGAGGCTGGATTTGCATTAACCTCTAATGTTCGCTATGTGTCACATTCAGACAGGCAAATCTGAGGAAAATGCAGTATATCCGATTCAGTGATCTCATCCAAGGAAGTAACATAAAAACAAGGTTGAGGTGTATATTACACTGATGCTGCCTTTCATTTAACTATAACAAATAACGTCAGAAAGATTTGGTGGGTTGGAATGCTCTGTGAGCACTTGTGGTGGATTCCAATGCAGATATTATACAAGGAAGTCGACAGATATTTGAAAAGGAGGTTATTAAGTGATTGTGAGGAGGAAGCAGGGACATTGAACCAAATGGATTTTTTTTTAAGAGCTGGTGCAGGTATACGCAGGATAGCATCCTTCTAACTTGTAAAATTCCATAATTCTTGGTGATTGATTTATAGACTGAGTCTATTTGACTCTCATAGCTCTTCTATTACATGAACTGGTCTTACTCATTTATCCCATTGAGACGAAAGGTACCTGATAGCTTGAGTGCCTTTTTAACCATGGCCCAGTTAGTTACACTCTTGTCTCAGAATCATAAGACCATGAGCTTAAGTCTCCCTCCAGAAACTGAAGAATAAAATTTTGATTGGCATTTTGATATGGTGCAGAGGGAGTGTTGCAGTTTGAATATGATCTGTACTCAAAGCTGAGTTTATTCTGTCAAGTGCAGGTAAAATGTTCCAAGTACTCGAATGAGTTTTATCTCTGTGTGTGCTTTCTCTAAAGAGAGGGAGCCCTTGGCATCCACAACATTCAAGATGCCTTACTGTCAATGCCTTGAGAGAGAGGTGGGCACTGCAGGGAGTGGGGTGCGTTATCTTCTTTCCCAGCTCTATTCTGATTTAGCCCTCCTCCCCTCTCCCCAGCTCTTCCTCCTCTTTGATGGCATAGGTTGGCCTCAATGGTCTTTGCACATAGCTGAATTATTTGGAAAACACAGGGGATTCAATGTGTAGTCAATAGATGAAGATAAAGTAGCTGAGTAATTTGGTGCAGGGAAAAAAAGAAAGGGTTATCCAGTTGTGTGTAAAAGCACTTCTGGATCTATAAAGATTTGATTTGTTAACTGGAGAAAACACTGTTACTGTGGAAGTTGGAGGTCTTTTTGTTAGTGTTTAATTCCTTGAGGACCATATAGTGCCTCAAGGGTCACATTGAAAGTTGAAATTCACGCTTTCGTTCCATTTATTGCCCTAATATTAATAAACAGCAGTGTTCTAATTTAAGATTTATCCTTCAATAAAAGAGCAGTTTTGAACACAGCCAGATATAATCTTTCATGTCTACAAATATCAAAACTGAAGCAACCAATTATTAGCAGTGTCAGCAGAAGTGCTCTCAAGTTGTTATCGAGGCTGAAGTGTGTGAAGTGGCCGATGGCCAGCAGTTTGCATACCTTCTGATTAAAGCTGAGCCGGTTTTTACGTTCAACTGCTTTCCACAGACATGGGGCAGAAGTTAATGTTCGCAGATTGCCTCCCCCCAAGCTCCCACAACATGAGGTGATTGCTGAGTCAAAGTGAGAGAGGAAGGTTGGCCAACTGGTCAGGTGGCACTGTGGTAGGTGGAGATGACACCACCTCCCTGTTTGTCCTCCACCCCTGATTTAATCCAGAGCGGATAGGCTTGTGGGTAGATTTTCTGCTAAATGAAGTCCTTAAATGGATAATCAATGCCAACCTAAAGGTCACTGCTGATATACAGCCTAGAAGCAATTCACCCCTAGGGGAGACTGATGAGAACACTGCTGGATTTGTTACATTCTGAAGGAGGGGGATGGAGTCCTGCAGGAACAGGCACTTAGTGCTTGATTAATGGGCATTGGCAAAGGGATGCCCCCTTAGTGCCAATCTCCAATCCTGGTCAGCAATTAGCTCCTTGCAGATTCTATCCTGCTGTCATTTATCCTCATCCAGAGACACCCAGGTGAAAGCACCATGTATTCATTCGCTTCCTGTGGTGCTTCCATTACAGGTGATCTGCCTGGGTCTGATTGGCCAGCTATTCTCTGGGTAGGGGTCCTGCTCTCCTGAGAGAGGTGCACCAATGAAAGGTGCCTGCCAACAAGAACCAGGAGCCTCAAAGGCAAGGTTCCCATTGCTATTCAGGAAGTGAACCTCCTCAGGGCTCCCAGAGATCGATCAGTGTAGCTGCTGCCCCTTTGGGTTGTGAATGGCAGTGCGCCTCATTCAATCGCACCCATTCTATTAACCACCCTGGTTAGCTGCTGTGAATAAAGAACAGAAAGTAGAATTCAAATTTCACCCACAGTGGGGATAGGCTAATAGGCAGGAGAATGGATGCCAGTGGTTGTACCCAATGACTTGTTGCGCTCATTGAGATGTAACCAGCTGTAGGACAGAGGGTGTGCACACAATTCATAGCCACTTATGGGTCTCCTACTGCTGCCAGTGCTTTACCAGCAAGGCTGCCAGTTCATCCCTGGTGCTCTGGTTGCTAAAATGGTGAGCGGGCTATCATACTTGCAATGGGCTTCCTTTGTCAATTGGTTCATCTCCTTAATAGAAAGGGGTATCCCTATTTGTTCAGCCACTCTTGTCCTTCCATTGTCTGGTCCCCTTGCCTTGTTGGGACTTACTGAACTAGTCTTGGTGTAGCAACCCACTTCCCTCTGGCTCCACCATGTTGGAAGTGGCTGCAGTCTGAGCAGTGGCCACAAGTTCCCAGTGGCGTTGTTGGGACTGAGAAGCTGCCAGTCATCTGACTGACCTGCAACTATTGGGAGTGAGGTATTCTTCCAGATGGAGGTGGAAGCCACAGCAATAGGGAGCTAACTACCTGATATCTACAAAACTGGTAAATGTCCTGGCAGCAGGTCAGGCAGCATCCAAGGAGCAGGAGAATCGATGTTTCGGGCATGAGCCCTTCTCATTCCTGAAGAAAGGCTTATGCCCGAAAGGTCGATTCTCCTGCTCCTTGGATGCTGCCTGACCTGCTGCGCTTTTCCAGCAACACATTTTCAGCTCTGATCTCCAGCGTCTGCAGTCCTCACTTTCTCCTCAATGTCCTGGCAGCACAAGTGAGGTCCTAACATTTTAGCTATTGTGTAGGACCACCCCCCCCAAATTTCTTCGCTCAGTGGCGATCTGTCAAGAGTTTGGATCAGAAGAGTCACCACGCGTGCGACAATGAAGCTCGGATGGAATTGAAATAAAAAGAAAATGAAGGGTTGCTTGAACCACTCAGCAGGTCTGTCAGCAAAGAGGGAGAGAGAAGCAGAGTTAATGGGCGAGGTTTTACTGGATTGCACAGGTTGTGTTTTCATCAGGGGTGCAAGCAAAATATTTCAGTGACCGAGCTCGATGTCTTCCTGACCACCCTGACCCAGGCCCCAGTGACAAAGGGCAGGGGCCAAGTCACTAACCTGCCAGCTCTTTGAGGTTCTCTCGTTTGTTGCATAGTTAAGGCCTTCAGTCCAACAACACCACCAACACTGCCACCCACCCCCCCCACCTTCGTCCCACGCTTATCATTCAGGGGAGTGGAAGTTTGGTCCATGTGAGAAGACTGTTCCTTTATCCAAATCGGTGGAAAGGCCACCACTGACCGTCCCCACACCACTCCGGCCACACAGACTGTCCCCACACTGCTCCGGCCACACTAACCATCCCCACACCGCTACGGCTCAACTGACCTTCCTCAAACCACTCTGGCCCCACTAACTGTCCCCAGACCGCTCTGGCTCCACTGACCATCCCCAAACCGCTCCGGCCCCACTGATCAACCCCACACTGCTCCGGTCCCAATGACCAACCCCACACCGCTCCAGCCCCACTGACCATCCCCACACTGCTCCAGCACCACTGACCATCCCCACACCGCTCTGGCTCCACTGACCACCCCACACCGCTCCGGCCCCACTGACCATCCCCACACCGCTCCGGCCCCACTGATCATCCCCACACTGCTCCGGCCCCACTGACCATCCCCACACTGCTCCGGCCCCACTGACCATCCCCACACCGCACCGGCTCCACTGACCACCCCTACACCGCTCTGGCTCCACTGACCACCCCACACCGCTCCGGCCCCACTGACCATCCCCACACTGCTCCGGCCCCACTGAACATCCCCACACTGCTCCAGCACCACTGACCATCCCCACACCGCTCTGGCTCCACTGACCACCCCACACCGCTCCGGCCCCACTGAACATCCCCACACTGCTCCAGCACCACTGACCATCCCCACACCGCTCTGGCTCCACTGACCACCCCACACCGCTCCGGCCCCACTGACCATCCCCACACCGCACCGGCTCCACTGACCACCCCCACACCGCTCTGGCTCAACTGACCTTCCTCAAACCACTCTGGCCCCACTAACTGTCCCCAGACCGCTCTGGCTCCACTGACCATCCCCACACCGCTCCGGCCCCACTGACCACCCCGACACCGCTCCGACCCCACTGACCATCCCCACACTGCTCCGGCCCCACTGAACATCCCCACACTGCTCCAGCACCACTGACCATCCCCACACCGCTCTGGCTCCACTGACCACCCCACACCACTCCGGCCCCACTGACCATCCCCACACCGCTCCGGCCCCACTGATCATCCCCACACTGCTCCGGTCCCAATGACCAACCCCACACTGCTCCGGCCCCACTGACCATCCCCACACCGCACCGGCTCCACTGACCACCCCCACACCACTCCGGCCCCAGTGACCATCCCCACACTGCTCCAGCACCACTGAACATCCCCACACCAATCTGGCCCCGCTGGACATCCCCACACCGCTCCAGCCCCACTGACCATCCCCACACCGCTCCGGCCCCACGGACCGTCCGCACACCGCTCCGGCCCCATGGACCGTCCGCACACCGCTCCGGCTCCACTGACCGTCCGCACACCGCTCCAGCACCACTGAACATCCCCACACCAATCTGGCCCCGCTGGACATCCCCACACCGCTCCGGCCCCACTGACCATCCCCACACCGCTCCGGCCCCACTGACCATCCCCACACCGCTCCGGCCCCATGGACCGTCCGCACACCGCTCCGGCTCCACTGACCGTCCGCACACCGCTCCGGCCCCATGGACCGTCCGCACACCGCTCCGGCTCCACTGACCGTCCGCACACCGCTCCGGCTCCACTGACCATCCCCACACCGCTCCGGCCCCACGGACCGTCCCCACACCGCTCCGGCCCCATGGACCGTCCCCACACCGCTCCGGCTCCACTGACCATCCCCACACCGCTCCGGCTCCACTGACCGTCCGCACACCGCTCCGGCTCCACTGACAATCCCCACACCGCTTCGACCACACAGACCGTCCCCACACCGCACTGGCCCCACTGACTGCCCCCACACAGCTCCAGCCCCACTGACCACCCCCACACCACTCCGGCCCCACTGACCATCCCCACACTGCTCCGACCCCACTGAACATGCCCACACTGCTCCAGCCCCACTGACCATCCCCACACCACTCCACCTCCGGTGACCATCCCCACACCGCTCTAGCCACACTGACCATCCTCACACCGCTCCGGACACACTCACCATCCCCACACTGCTCCGGCTCTACTGACCATCCCCACACTGGTCCAGCCACACTGACCATCCCAACACTGTTCCGGCCCCACTGACCATCCCCACACCGCTCCAGCCACACTGACCATCCCCACACCGCTCCAGCCCCACTGACTATCCCCACAGTGCTCTGGCTCCACTGACCATTCCCACACCGCTCCAGCTCCACTGACCATCCCACACCGCTCTGGCCCCACTGACTGTTCCCACACCACTCTGGCCCCACTGACCACCCCCACATCACTCCCTCCCCACTGATCAGCCCCACACAGCTCCGGCCCCAGTGACCACCCCCACACCGTTCCAGCCACACTGACCATCCACGCACCGCTCCGGCTCCACTTACTGTCCCCACACCGCTCCAGCTCCACTGACCATCCCCACACCGCTCCAGCCCCACTGACCATCCACACACCGATCCGGCCACACTGACCACCCCCACACCGCTCCAGCCACAGTGACTATCCCCATACCGCTCCAGCCCCACTGACTATTCCCACCCGCTAAAGCCCCACTGACCATTCCCAGTACCGCTCCGGCCCCACTGACCATCCCCACACCATTCCGGTTCCACTGACCATCCCCACACCGCTCCGGCCCCTCTGACCATTCCCACACTGCTCCGGCCCCACTGACCATCCCCACACTGATCCAGTCTCACTGAACATCCCCAGTACCACTCCGGCCCCACTGACCATCCCCACACCATTCCGGTTCCACTGACCATCCCCACACCGCTCCAGCCCCTCTGACCATCCCCACACCTCTCCGGCCCCTCTGACCATTCCCACACTGCTCCGGCCCCACTGACCGTCCCCACACCACACCGGCTCCACTGACCATCCCCAAACCACTCTGACCCCACTGACCATCCCCACACCGCTCTGGCCCCACTGACTGTTCCCACACCACTCCGGCCCCACTGACCACCCCCACATCACTCCCTCCCCACTGATCAGCCCCACACAGCTCCGGCCCCAGTGACCACCCCCACACCGCTCCAGCCACACTGACCATCCACACACCGATCCGGCCACACTGATCATCCCCACACTGCTCCGACCCCAATTACCATCCCCACACCGCTCCGGCCCCTCTGACCATCCACACACCGCTCCGACCCCACTCATCACCCCTACACTGCTCTGGCCCCAATGACCACACTCACACTGTTCCGGCCCCACTGACCACCCCCACACCGCTCCAGCCACACTGACTATCCCCATACTGCTCCAGCCCCACTGACTATTCCCACCCCGCTAAAGCCCCACTGACCATCCCCAGTACCGCTCCGGCCCCACTGACCATCCCCACACCATTCCGGTTCCACTGACCATCCCCACACCGCTCCGGCCCCTCTGACCATTCCCACACTGCTCCGGCCCCACTGACCATCCCCACACTGATCCAGTCTCACTGACCATCCCCACACTGCTCCGGCCCCACTGACCGTCCCCACACCACACCGGCTCCACTGACCATCCCCAAACCACTCTGACCCCACTGACCATCCCCACACCGATCCAGCCCCACTGACCACCCCCACATCACTCCCTCCCCACTGATCACCCCCACACAGCTCCGGCCCCAGTGACCACCCCCACACCGCTCCAGCCACACTGACCATCCACGCACCGCTCCAGCTCCACTGACCATCCCCACAACGCTCCAGCCCCACTGACCATCCACACACCGATCCGGCCACACTGATCATCCCCACACTGCTCCGACCCCAATTACCATCCCCACACCGCACCTGCCCCTCTGACCATCCACACACCGTACCAACCCCACTGATCACCCCTACACTGCTCTGGCCCCAATGACTACCCCCACACTGTTCTGGCCCCACTGACCACCCCCACACCGCTCCAGCCACACTGACTATCCCCATACCGCCCAAGCCCCACTGACTATTCCCACCCCGCTAAAGCCCCACTGACCATCCCCAGTACTGCTCCGGCCCCACTGACCATCCCCACACCATTCCGGTTCCACTGACCATCCCCACACCCCTCCGGCCCCTCTGACCATTCCCACACTGCTCTGGCCCCACTGACCGTCCCCACACCACACCGGCTCCACTGACCATCCCCAAACCACTCCGACCCCACTGACCATCCCCACACCGCTCTGGCCCCACTGACTGTTCCCACACCACTCCGGCCCCACTGACCACCCCCACATCACTCCCTCCCCACTGATCAGCCCCACACAGCTCCGGCCCCAGTGACCACCCCCACACCGCTCCAGCCACACTGACCATCCACACACCGATCCGGCCACACTGACCATCCACACACCGCTCCGACCCCACTCATCACCCCTACACTGCTCTGGCCCCAATGACCACACTCACACTGTTCCGGCCCCACTGACCACCCCCACACCGCTTCAGCCACACTGACTATCCCCACACCGCTCCAGCCCCACTGACTATTCCCACCCCGCTAAAGCCCCACTGACCATCCCCAGTACCGCTCCGGCCCCACTGACCATCCCCACACCATTCCGGTTCCACTGACCATCCCCACACCGCTCCGGCCCCTCTGACCATTCCCACACTGCTCCGGCCCCACTGACCATCCCCACACTGATCCAGTCTCACTGACCATCCCCACACTGCTCTGGCCCCACTGACCGTCCCCACACCACACCGGCTCCACTGACCATCCCCAAACCGCTCCGACCCCACTGACCATCCCCACACCGATCCAGCCCCACTGACCATCCACACACCGACCCGGCCACACTGATCACCCCCACACTGCTCCGGCCCCAATGACCATCCCCACACTGCTCCTGCCCCACTGACCATCCCCACACCGCCTCAGCCCCATTGACCACCCCCACACTGCTCTTGCACCACTGACCATCCCCACACCACTCCGGATCCACTGACCATCCCCACATCACTCCAGCCCCACTGACCATCCCCACACCGCTCCGGCCCCTCTGACCATTCCAACACTGCTCCGGTCCCACTGACCATGCCCACACCGATCCTGTCTCACTGACCATCCCCACACCGCTCCGGCCCCACTGACCATCCACACACCGCTCCGACCCCACTGATCACCCCTACACTGCTCTGGCCCCAATGACTACCCCCACACTGTTCCGGCCCCACTGACCACCCCCACACCGCTCCAGCCACACTGACCATCCCCACACTGCTCTGGCCCCACTGAACATCCCCACACTGCTCCAGCACCACTGATCATCCCCACACCGATCTGGCCCCGCTGGACATCCAATCACCGCTCCGGCCCCACTGACCATCCCCACACCGCTCCGGCCCCACTGACCGTCCGCACACCGCTCCGGCTCCACTGACCGTCCGCACACCGCTCCGGCCCCATGGACCGTCCGCACACCGCTCCGGCCCCACTGACCGTCCGCACACCGCTCCGGCCCCACTGACAATCCCCACACCGTTTTGACCACACAGACCGTCCCCACACCGCTCTGGCCCCACTGACTGCCCCCACACAGCTCCAGCCCCACTGACCACCCCCACACTACTCCGGCCCCACTGACCATCCCCACACTGCTCCGACCCCACTGAACATGCCCACACTGCTCCAGCCCCACTGACCATCCCCACACCGCTCCGGCCCTAATGACCACGACCACACCGTTCCGGCCCCAATGACCATCCCCACACTGCTCCAGCCACACTGACCATTACCACACCGCCCCAGCCCCACTGACCATCCACACACCGCTCCAGCCACACTGACCATCCCCACACCACTCCACCTCCGGTGACCATCTCCACACCGCTCTAGCCACACTGACCATCCCCACACCGCTCCGGACACACTCACCATCCCCACACTGCTCCGGCTCTACTGACCATCCCCACACTGGTCCAGCCACACTGACCATCCCAACACTGTTCCGGCCCCACTGACCATCCCCACACCGCTCCAGCCACACTGACCATCCCCACACCGCTCCAGCCCCACTGACTATCCCCACAGTGCTCTGGCTCCACTGACCATTCCCACACCGCTCCAGCTCCACTGACCATCCCCACACCGCTCTGGCCCCACTGACTGTTCCCACACCACTCTGGCCCCACTGACCACCCCCACACCACTCCCTCCCCACTGATCAGCCCCACACAGCTCCGGCCCCAGTGACCACCCCCACACCGCTCCAGCCCCACTGACCATCCACACACCGATCAGGCCACCCTGATCATCCCCACACTGCTCCGACCCCAATTACCATCCCCACACCGCTCCGGCCCCTCTGACCATCCGCACACCGTTCCGACCCCACTGATCACCCCTACACTGCTCTGGCCCCAATGACTACCCCCACACTGTTCCGGCCCCACTGACCACCCCCACACCGCTCCAGCCACACTGACTATCCCCATACCGCCCAAGCCCCACTGACTATTCCCACCCCGCTAAAGCCCCACTGACCATCCCCAGTACCACTCCGGCCCCACTGACCATCCCCACACCATTCCGGTTCCACTGACCATCCCTACACCGCTCTGGCCCCTCTGACCATTCCCACACTGCTCCGGCCCCACTGACCGTCCCCACACCACACCGGCTCCACTGACCATCCCCAAACCACTCCGACCCCACTGACCATCCCCACACCGCTCTGGCCCCACTGACTGTTCCCACACCACTCCGGCCCCACTGACCACCCCCACATCACTCCCTCCCCACTAATCAGCCCCACACAGCTCCGGCCCCAGTGACCACCCCCACACTGCTCCAGCCACACTGACCATCCACGCACCGCTCCGGCTCCACTTACTGTCCCCACACCGCTCCAGCTCCACTGACCATCCCCACACCCCTCCAGCCCCACTGACCATCCACACACCGATCCGGCCACACTGATCATCCCCACACTGCTCCGACCCCAATTACCATCCCCACACCGCTCCGGCCCCTCTGACCATCCACACACCGCTCCGACCCCACTCATCACCCCTACACTGCTCTGGCCCCAATGACCACACTCACACTGTTCCGGCCCCACTGACCACCCCCACACCGCTTCAGCCACACTGACTATCCCCATACCGCTCCAGCCCCACTGACTATTCCCACCCCGCTAAAGCCCCACTGACCATCCCCAGTACTGCTCCGGCCTCACTGACCATCCCCACACCATTCCGGTTCCACTGACCATCCCCACACTGCTCCGGCCCCTCTGACCATTCCCACACTGCTCCGGCCCCACTGACCAACCCCACACTGATCCAGTCTCACTGACCATCCCCACACTGCTCCGGCCCCACTGACCGTCCCCACACCACACCGGCTCCACTGACCATCCCCAAACCACTCCGACCCCACTGACCATCCCCACACCGATCCAGCCCCACTGACCATCCACACACCGACCCGGCCACACTGATCACCCCCACACTGCTCCGGCCCCAATGACCATCTCCACACCGCTCCTGCCCCACTGACCATCCCCACACCGCCTCAGCCCCATTGACCACCCCCACACTGCTCTTGCACCACTGACCATCCCCACACCACTCCGGATCCACTGACCATCCCCACACCACTCCAGCCCCACTGACCATCCCCACACCGCTCCGGCCCCTCTGACCATTCCAACACTGCTCCGGTCCCACTGACCATGCCCACACCGATCCTGTCTCACTGACCATCCCCACACTGCTCCGGCCCCACTGACCGTCCCCACAGCAACCTGGCCACACTGATCACCCCCACACTGCTCCGGCCCCAATGAGCATCCCCACACCGTTCCGGCCCCACGGACCATCCCCACACCGCTCCAGGCACACTGACCATCCCCACACCGCTCCAGATTCACTGACCATCCCCACACTGCTCCAGCCACACTGCCCATCCCCACACCGCTTTGGCTCCACTGTCCAACCCCACACCGCTCCGGCCACACTGACCATCCCCACACTGCTCCAACCACACTGACCATCCACACACCGCTCCGGCCCCACTGACCACCCCCACACAGCTCCGGCCCTACTGACCACCCCCATATCGCTCCAGCCCACTGACTATCCCCCCCCGCTAAAGCCCCACTGACCATCCACACACTGTTCCGGCCCTACTGACCACCCCCATATCGCTCCAGCCCACTGACTATCCCCCCCCGCTAAAGCCCCACTGACCATCCACACACCGCTCTGGTCCCACTGACCATCCCCACACCGCTCTGGGCCCACTGTCTCTACACAACTCCAGCCCCACTGACCACCCCACACCACTCCGGCCCCACTGATCACCCCCACATTGCTCCAGCCCCAGTGACCACCCCCACACTGATCCGGTCACACTGACTGTCCCCACACCACTCTGGCCCCACTGACCATCCCCACACTGCTCCAGCCACACTGACCATCCCCATACCGCTCCAGCCCCACTGACTATCCCCACCCCGCTAAAGCCCCACTGACCATCCAGACACTGCTCCAGCCCCACTGACTATCCCCACATCGCTCCGGCACCACTGACCAACCCCACACCGCTCCAGCCCCACACCGATCCAGTCTCGCTGACCGTCTCCACACTGCTCCAGTCTCAGTGACCATCCACACACCGCTAAAGCCCCACTGACCATCCACACACTGCTCCGGCCACACTGACCGTCCCCACACCAGTCCAGTCTCACTGACCAACCCCACAACGCTCTGGACTCACTGACCATCCCCAAACCACTCCGACCCCACTGACTGTCCCCACACCGCACCAGCTCCACTGACCATCCCCACACTGCTTTGGTCTCACTGACCGTCCCCACACCGCTCCGGCCACACTGATCATCCTCACACCGCTCTGGGTCCCCTCTGACCATGCCCACACTGCTACGGTCCCATTGACCGTTCCAAAACCACTCTGATCCCACTGACCGTCCCCACACCACACCGGCTCCACTGACCATCCACGCACCGCTCCGGCTCCACTTACTGTCCCCACAACGCTCCAGCTCCACTGACCATCCCCACACCGCTCCAGCCCCACTGACCATCCACACACCGATCCGGCCACCCTGATCATCCCCACACTGCTCCGACCCCAATTACCATCCCCACACCGCTCCGGCCCCTCTGACCATCCACACACCGTTCCGACCCCACTGATCACCCCTACACTGCTCTGGCCCCAATGACTACCCCCACACTGTTCCGGCCCCACTGACCACCCCCACACCGCTCCAGCCACACTGACCATCCACGCACCGCTCCGGCTCCACTTACTGTCCCCACACCGCTCCAGCTCCACTGACCATCCCCACACCGCTCCAGCCCCACTGACCATCCACACACCGCTCCGGCCCCTCTGACCATCCATACACCGCTCCGACCCCACTGATCACCCCTACACTGCTCTGGCCCCAATGACTACCCCCACACTGTTCCGGCCCCACTGACCACCCCCACACAGCTCCAGCCACAGTGACTATCCCCATACCGCCCAAGCCCCACTGACTATTCCCACCCCGCTAAAGCCCCACTGACCATCCCCAGTACCACTCCGGCCCCACTGACCATCCCCATACCATTCCGGTTCCACTGACCATCCCCACACCGCTCCGGCCCCTCTGACCATTCCCACACTGCTCCGGCCCCACTGACCGTCCCCACACCACACCGGCTCCACTGACCATCCCCAAACCAATCCGACCCCACTGACCATCCCCACACCGCTCTGGCCATACTGACTGTTCCCACACCACTCCGGCCCCACTGACCACCCCCACATCACTCCCTCCCCACTGATCAGCCCCACACAGCTCCAGCTCCACTAACCATCCCCACACCGCTCCAGCCCCACTGACTATTCCCACCCTGCTAAAGCCCCACTGACCATCCCCAGTACTGCTCCGGCCCCACTGACCATCCCCACACCATTCCGGTTCCACTGACCATCCCCACACCGCTCCGGCCCCTCTGACCATTCCCACACTGCTCCGGCCCCACTGACCATCCCCACACTGATCCAGTCTCACTGACCATCCCCACACTGCTCCGGTCCCACTGACCGCCCCACACCACACCGGCTCCACTGACCATCCCCAAACCACTCCGACCCCACTGACCATCCCCACACCGATCCAGCCCCACTGACCATCCACACACCGACCCGGCCACACTGACCACCCCCACACTGCTCTTGCACCACTGACCATCCCCACACCACTCCGGATCCACTGACCATCCCCACACCACTCCAGCCCCACTGACCATCCCCACACCGCTCCGGCCCCTCTGACCATTCCAACACTGCTCCGGTCCCACTGACCGTCCCCACACCAACCTGGCCACACTGATCACCCCCACACTGCTCCGGCCCCAATGAGCATCCCCACACCGTTCCGGCCCCATGGACCATCCCCACACCGCTCCAGGCACACTGACCATCCCCACACCGCTCCAGATTCACTGACCATCCCCACACTGCTCCAGCCACACTGACCATCCACACACCGCTCCGGCCCCACTGACCACCCCCACACAGCTCCGGCCCTACTGACCACCCCCATATCGCTCCAGCCCACTGACTATCCCCCCCCGCTAAAGCCCCACTGACCATCCACACACCGCTCTGGTCCCACTGACCATCCCCACACCGCTCTGGGCCCACTGTCTCTACACCACTCCGGCCCCACTGACCACCCCACACCACTCCGGCCCCACTGATCACCCCCACATTGCTCCAGCCCCAGTGACCACCCCCACACTGATCCGGTCACACTGACTGTCCCCACACCACTCTGGCCCCACTGACCATCCCCACACTGCTCCAGCCACACTGACCATCCCCATACCGCTCCAGCCCCACTGACTATCCCCACCCCGCTAAAGCCCCACTGACCATCCAGACACCGCTCCAGCCCCACTGACTATCCCCACATCGCTCCGGCACCACTGACCAACCCCACACCGCTCCAGCCCCACACCGATCCAGTCTCGCTGACCGTCTCCACACTGCTCCAGTCTCAGTGACCATCCCCACACCGCTAAAGCCCCACTGACCATCCACACACTGCTCCGGCCACACTGACCGTCCCCACACCAGTCCGGTCTCACTGACCAACCCCACAACGCTCTGGACTCACTGACCATCCCCAAACCACTCCGACCCCACTGACTGTCCCCACACCGCACCAGCTCCACTGACCATCCCCACACTGCTTTGGTCTCACTGACCGTCCCCACACCGCTCCGGCCACACTGATCATCTTCACACCGCTCTGGGTCCCCTCTGACCATGCCCACACTGCTACGGTCCCATTGACCGTTCCAAAACCACTCTGATCCCACTGACCGTCCCCACACCACACCGGCTCCACTGACCATCCCCACACCACTCCAGCCCCACTGACCATCCCCACACTGCTCCGGCCACACTGACCATCCTCCCACTGCTCTGGGTCCCCTCTGACCATGCCCACACTGCTACAGCCCCACTGACCGTTCCAAAACCACTCTGACCACACTGGCCATCCCCACTCCGCTCCAGCTCCACTGACCATCCCCACACCACTCCGGCCCCACTGACCATCCCCACACTGCTCCGGCCACACTGACCATCCTCCCACTGCTCTGGGTCCCCTCTGACCATGCCCACACTGCTACGGCCCCACTGACCGTTCCAAAACCACTCCGACCACACTGGCCGTCCCCACTCTGCTCCAGCTCCACTGACCATCTCCACACCGCTCGGGCCCCACTGACCATCCCCTCATCACCCTTGGCCCCACTGACCATCCCCACACCGCTCTGACCCCACTGACCATCGCCATACCACTCCGGTCCCACTGACCATCCCCACACTGCTCCGGCCACACTGACCATCCTCCCACTGCTCTGGGTCCCCTCTGACCATGCCCACACTGCTACGGCCCCACTGACCGTTCAAAAACCACTCCGACCACACTGGCCGTCCCCACTTTGCTCCAGCTCCACTGACCATCTCCACACCGCTCGGGCCCCACTGACCATCCCCTCACCACCCTTGGCCCCACTGACCATCCCCACACCGCTCTGACCCCACTGACCATCGCCATACCACTCCGGCCCCACCGACCATCCACGTGCCGCACCTGCCCCAACTGATCATTCCCACACCGCTCCTGCCCCACTGACTGTCCCCAGACCGCTCTGGCCCCACTGACCATCCCCACACCGCTCCGGCCCCACTGACCATTCCCACACCACTGCAGCCCCACTGACCACCCCCACACCGCTCCGGTCACACTGACCATCTCCAAACCGCTTCTGCCCCATTGACTATCCCCACACCGCTCTGGCCCAACTGACCATCCCCAAACCGCCTCAGCCCCATTGACCACCCCCACTGACCACTCCCACACTGTTCTGGCAACACTGGCCATCTCCAAACTGCTCCAGCCACACTGACCATCCCCATACCGCTCCGGTTCCACTGACCATCCCCACACCACTCCAGACCCACTGACCATCCCCAGACCCACTCCAGCCCCACTGACCATCCCCACACCACTCCTGCCCTACTGACCATCCCCACACCGCTCCGGCCCCTCTGACCATCCCCACACCGATCCAGTCTCACTGACCATCTGCACACTGCTCCGTTCTCACTGACTGTCCCCACACCACACCAGCTCCACTGACCATCCCCAAACCACTCCGACTCCACTGACCATCCCCACACTGCTCCAGCCCCACTGACCATCCACACACTGATCCGGATCCACTGACCATCCCCAGACCACTCCAGCCCCACTGGCCATCCACACACCGCTCCAGCCACACTGACCATCCCCACACCACTCCGGCTCCGCTGACCATCCCCACACCACTCCAGCCACACTGACCATCCCCACACCGCTCCAGCCACACTGACCATCACCACACCGCTCCAGCTCCGCTGACCATCCCCACACCACTCCAGCCATACTGACAATCCCCACACCTCTCCAGCCACACTGACCATCCCCACACCGCTCCGGCTCCGCTGACCATCCCCACACCACTCCAGCCATACTGACAATCCCCACACCGCTCCGGCTCCACTGTCCAACCCCACACCGCTCCAGCCACACTGACCATCCCCACACTGCTCCAGCCACACTGACCATCCCCACACCGCTCCGGTCCTTCTGACCATCCCCACACCACTCCGGCTCCACTGTCCAACCCCACACCGCTCCGGCCACACTGACCATCCCCACACTGCTCCAGCCACACTGACCATCCCCACACCGCTCCGGTCCTTCTGACCATCCCCACACCACTCCGGCTCCACTGTCCAACCCCACACCGCTCCGGCCACACTGACCATCCCCACACTGCTCCAGCCACACTGACCATCCACACACCGTTCCAGCCCTACTGATCACCCCCATACTGTTCCGGCCCCACTGACCATCCCCACACCACTCCTGCCCCACCGACCATCCACGCACCGCACCTGCCCCAACTGACCATTCCCACACCGCTCCTGCCCCACTGACTGTCCCCAGACCGCTCCGGCCCTACTGACCATCCCCACACCACTCCGGCCCCACTGACCATCCCCACACCGCTCTGGCCCCACTGACCATCTCCACACCGCTCCAGCCACAATGACCATCCTCACACCGCACTGGATCCCCTCTGACCATCCCCACACTGCTCTGGCTCCACTGACCATCCCCACATTGCTCCGGCCCCACTGACCATCCCCACATCGCTCCGGCCCCACTGACCGTCCCCACACTGCTCCGGCCCCACTGACCATCCCCACACTGCTCTGGTCACAATGACCATCCCCACACCGCACCGGCTCCACTGACCATCCCCAAACCACTCCAACCCCACTGACTGTCCCCACATCACTCTGGCCCCCTGACCATTTTCCACACCACTCCGGCCCCACTAACCATCCCCACACCGTTCTGGTCTCACTGACCATCCCCACACTGCACTGGCTCCACTGACCATCCCTAAACTACTCCGACCCCACTGACTGTCCCCACACCACTCCAGCCCCACTGACCGTCCCTACACCACTCTGGCCACACTGACCATCCTCACACCGCTCTGGGTCCCCACTGACCATCCACTCACCTCACCTGCCCCAACTGACCATTCCCACACCACTCCTGCCCCACTGACAGTCCCCACACCGCTTCAGCCACACTGACCATCGCCACACTGCTCTGGCCCCACTGACCGTCCCCACACCACCACAGCTCCACTGTTCACCCCCACACCGCTCCGGCCCCACTGACCATCCCCGCATCTCTCTGGACCCACTGACCAGCCCCACACCGCACCTGCCCCAACTGACCATTCCCATTCCACTCCTGCCCCACTGTCTGTCCCCAGACCGCTCTGACCCCACTGACCATCCCCACACTGCTACGGCCCCACTGACAGTCGCCACACAACTCCGACCCCACTGACCATCCCCACACCGCTCCAGCCCCACTGACCATCCCCACACCACCCTTGGCCCCACTGACCATCCCCACACCACTCTGACTTCACTGACCATCCCCACACCACTCTGACCCCTCTGACCATCCCCACACTGCTCCAGCCCCACTGACCATCCACACACTGATCCGGATCCACTGACCATCCCCACACCGATCCAGTCTCACTGACCATCTGCACACTGCTCCGTTCTCACTGACTGTCCCCACACCACACCAGCTCCACTGACCATCCCCAAACCACTCCGACTCCACTGACCATCCCCACACTGCTCCAGCCCCACTGACCATCCACACACTGATCCGGATCCACTGACCATTCCCAGACCGCTCCAGCCCCACTGGCCATCCACACACCGCTCCAGCCACACTGACCATCCCCACACCACTCCGGCTCCGCTGACCATCCCCACACCACTCCAGCCATACTGACAATCCCCACACCGCTCCAGCCACACTGACCATCCCGACACCGCTCCAGCCACACTGACCATCCCCAGACCGCTCCGGTCCTTCTGACCATCCCCACACCGCTCCGGCTCCACTGTCCAACCCCACACCGCTCTGGCCACACTGACCATCCCCACACTGCTCCAGCCACACTGACCATCCACACACCGTTCCGGCCCTACTGATCACCCCCATACTGTTCCGGCCCCACTGACCATCCCCACACCACTCCTGCCCCACCGACCATCCACGCACCGCACCTGCCCCAACTGACCATTCCCACACCGCTCCTGCCCCACCGACTGTCTCCAGACCGCTCCGGCCCTACTGACCATCCCCACACCGCTCCGGCCCCACTGACAGTCCCCATACCGCTCCTGCCCCACTGACTGTCCCCAGACCGCTCCGGCCCTACTGACCATCCCCACACCGCTCCGGCCCCACTGACAGTCCCCACACCGCTCCAGCCCCACTGACCATCCCCACACTGCTCCAGCCACAATGACCATCCTCACACCGCACTGGGTCCCCTCTGACCATCCCCACACTGCTCTGGCTCCACTGACCATCCCCACATTGCTCCGGCCCCACTGACCATCCCCACATCGCTCCGGCCCCGCTGACCATCCCCACACCACTCTGACTCCGCTGACCATCCCCACACCACTCTGACCCCTCTGACCATCCCCACACTGCTCCGGCCCCACTGACCATCCCCACACCACCTCAGCCCAACTGACCACCCCCACACCGCTCCGGCCCCACTGACCATCCCCACACTGCTCTGGCCCCACTGACCATCCCCACACTGCTACGGCCACACTGACAACCCGCACACTACTCCGTCCCCACTGACAATCCCCACACCGCTTCGGCCACACAGACCGTCCCCACACTGCTCCAGCCTCACTCACCGTTCCCACACCGCTGTGGTCCCACTGACCAGTCCCACACCGCTCCAGACCCACTGACCGTACCCTTATCGCTCCGGCCCCACTGACCATCCCCACACCGCACCGGCCGCATTGACGATCATCACACCTCTGCAGCCACACTGACCATCCCCACATTGCTTCGGCCACACTGACCATCCCCACAGTGGTTGGGCTACATTGACCATCCCCACACCGCTCCGGCTACACTGACCATCACCACACAGCTCCAGCCACACTGACCATTGCCACATAGCTCAGGCAAACTGAGGTTCCCCACACCGCTATGGCCCCACTGACCATCGCCATACCGCTCCAGCCCCACTAACCATTCTGACACTGCTCCGGCCCCACTGACCATCCCCACACTACTCCAGCCCCACTGGCCATCCCCACACCACACCTGCCCCAACTGACCATTCCCATTCTGCTCCTGTCCCACTGACCGTCCCCAGACCGCTCTGACCCCACTGACCATCCCCACACCGCTCCGGCCCCACTGACCATCCCCACACCACTCTGACTCCACTGACCATCCCCACACCACTCTGACCCCACTGACCATCCCCACACCTCTCCGGCACCACTGACCATCCCCACATTGCTCTGGCCACACTGACCATTCCCACACCACAGCGGTCCCACTGATGAGCCCCACACTGCTCCGGCCCCACTGACCATCCCCACACTGCTCCGGCCACACTGACCGTACCCACACTGCTCCAGCCCCACTGACTGTTCCCACACTGCTCCAGCCCCACTGACCGTCCCTACACCGCTCTGGCCACACTGACCATTCCCACACTGCTCCAGCCCCACTGACCGTCCCTACACCGCTCCGGCCACACTGACCATTCCCACACTGCTCCAGCCCCACTGACTGTCCCCACACTGCTCCAGCCCCACTGACCGTACCTACACCACTCCGGCCTCACTGACCGTCCCCACACCTCTCCGGCCAAACTGACCATCCCCACACCACTCTGGACTCACTGACCGTCTCCACACTGCTCTGGCCCCACTGACCATCCCCACACTGCTCAGGCTCCACTGACCAACCCCATACCGCTCCAGTCCCACTGACCATCCCCACACCTCTCCGGCCAAACTGACCGCCCCCACACCACTCGTGGCCCCACTAACCATCCCCACACTGGTCCAGCCCCACTGACCATCCCCACACCACTCCAGCCCCACTGACCATCCCCACACCACTCTGGACTCACTGACCGTCTCCACACTGCTCCAGCCCCACACTCTCCGGCCCCACTGACCATCCCCACACCACTCCGGCCCCACTGACCATCCCCACGCTGCTCTGGCCCCACTGACCATCCCCACACCACTCTGGACTCACTGACCATCTCCAAACTGCTCCAGCCCCACTGACCATCTCCACACTGCTTCTGCCCCACTGACCATTCCCACACCGCTCCGGCCACACTGACCATCCCCACACCACACCAGTCTCACTGACCATCCCCACACCACTCTGGACTCACTGACCATCCCCACACCTCTCCAGCCACACTGACCATCCCCACACCTCTCCGGCCACACTGACCACCCCCACACTGCTCCGGCCCACTGAGGGTACCTACACCACTCCGGCCTCACTGACCATCCCCACACCTCTCCAGCCACACTGACCATCCCCACACCTCTCCGGCCACACTGACCACCCCCGCGCTGCTCTGGCCCCACTGACCGTACCTACACCACTCCGGCCTCACTGACCATACCCTCACCGCTCTGGCCCCACTGACCATCCCCACACCGCTCCAGCCCCACTAACAGTCCCCACACCGCTCCGGACCCACTGTCAACCCGCACACCACTCCATCCCCACTGACAATCCCCACACCGCTTCGGCCACACAGACCGTCCCCACACTGCTTCAGCCTCACTGACCGTTCCCACACCGCTGTGGTCCCACTGACCAGCCCCACACCGCTCCAGACCCACTGACCGTACCCTCACCGCTCTGGCCCCACTGACCTTTTCCACACCGCTCAAGCCACACTGATCATGCCCACAATGCTCCGGCCACACTGACCATTCCCACACCGCTCCAGCCCCACTGACTGTTCCCACACTGCTCCAGTCCCACCGACCGTCCCTACACCGCTCCGGCCACACTGACCATCCCCACACTGCTCCAGCCCACTGACCGTACCTACACCACTCCAGCCTCACTGACCATCCCCACACCTCTCCGGCCACACAGACCGTCCCCACACTTCTCCAGCCACACTGACCATCCCCACACCTCTCCGGCCACACTGACCATCCCCACACTGCTCCGGCCCACTGACCACCCCCGCACTGCTCTAGCCCCACTGACCGTACCTACACCACTCCGGCCTCACTGACCGTACCCTCACTGCTCTGGCCCCACAGACCATCCCCACACCACTCCGGCCCCACTAACAGTCCCCACACCGCTCCGGACCCACTGACATTCCTCACACGGCTCCGGCCACACTGACCATCCCCACACCGCTCCGGCCCCACTGACCATCCCCACACCACCTCAGCCCAACTGACCACCCCCACACCGCTCCGGCCACACTGACCATCTCCAAACCGCTTCTACCCCATTGTGGTCCCAATGACCAGCCCCACACCGCTCCAGACCCACTGACCGTACCCTCACCGCTCTGGCCCCACTGACCATCCCCACACCGCTCCGGACCCATTGGCAGTCCCCACACCGCTCTGGCCCCATTGACCATCCCCACACCGCTCCGGCCCCACTGACCATCCCCACACCGCTCCTTCCCAAATGACAGTCCCCATACCGCTCCCCACAACGCTCCGGCCACACTGACCATTCCCACACTGCTCCAGCCCCACTGACTGTTCCCACACTGCTCCAGCCCCACTGACCGTCCCTACACCGCTCTGGCCACACTGACCATTCCCACACTGCTCCAGCCCCACTGACCGTCCCTACACCGCTCCGGCCACACTGACCATTCCCACACTGCTCCAGCCCCACTGACTGTCCCCACACTGCTCCAGCCCCACTGACCGTACCTACACCACTCCGGCCTCACTGACCGTCCCCACACCTCTCCGGCCAAACTGACCATCCCCACACCACTCTGGACTCACTGACCGTCTCCACACTGCTCTGGCCCCACTGACCATCCCCACATTGCTCAGGCTCCACTGACCAACCCCATACCGCTCCAGTCCCACTGACCATCCCCACACCTCTCCGGCCAAACTGACCGCCCCCACACCACTCGTGGCCCCACTAACCATCCCCACACTGCTCCAGCCCCACTGACCATCCCCACACCACTCCAGCCCCACTGACCATCCCCACACCACTCTGGACTCACTGACCGTCTCCACACTGCTCCAGCCCCACTGACCATCCCCACACTGCTCCGGCCCCACTGACCATCCCCACACCACTCCGGCCCCACTGACCATCCCCACGCTGCTCTGGCCCCACTGACCATCCCCACACCACTCTGGACTCACTGACCATCTCCAAACTGCTCCAGCCCCACTGACCATCTCCACACTGCTTCTGCCCCACTGACCATTCCCACACCGCTCCGGCCACACTGACCATCCCCACACCACACCAGTCTCACTGACCATCCCCACACCACTCTGGACTCACTGACCGTCTCCACACCGCTCTGGCCCCACTGACCATCCCCACACTGCTCAGGCTCCACTGACCAACCCCATACCGCTCCAGTCCCACTGACCATCCCCACACCTCTCCGGCCAAACTGACCGCCCCCACACCACTCATGGCCCACTAACCATCTCCAAACTGCTCCAGCCCCACTGACCATCTCCACACTGCTCCAGCCCCACTGACCATTCCCACACCGCTCCGGCCACACTGACCATCCCCACACCACACCAGTCTCACTGACCATCCCCACACTGCTCTGGACTCACTGACCATCCCCACACTGCTCCGGTCTCACTGACCATCCCCACACCGCACCGGCTCCACTGACCGTCCCCACACCGCTCCGGCCCCACTGACCGTCCCCACACCGCTCTGGCCCCACTGACCATCCTCACATGCTCTGTGTCCCCTCTGACCATCCCCACACCGCTCCGGCCCCACTGACTGTCCCCACATTGCTCTGGCCCCACTGACCATCCCCACAGCACTCTGGACTCACTGACCGTCTCCACACTGCTCCAGCCCCAATTAGCATTCCCACACCGCTCCAGCCCCACTGACCATCCCCACATTGCTCTGGCCCCACTGACCATCCCCACACCACTCTGGACTCACTGACCATCTCCACACTGCTCCGACCCCACTGACCATTCCCACACCATTCCAGCCCCACTGACCATCCCCACACTGCTCTGGCCCCACTGACCATCCCCACACCGCTCTGACCCCACTGACCATTCCCACACCATTCCAGCCCCACTGACCATTCCCACACCGCTCCAGCCCCACTGACCATTCCCACACCGCTCCGACCCCACTGACCATCCCCACACCGCTCCAGCCCCACTGACCATCCCCACACCGCTCTGTGCCCTCTGCAGAAGAGGAAAGAGACAGAAGTGAAACAATACACAGAAGAAAAAAAAACCAAGAAAGGAAAAGCAAAGTAATGAACAGAGCAAACAAGCTCCAGCTGGATTGTCCTACTCTGCCACCATCTTGGGTACCTGCCACCTCACTAATATGCAGTTTTCTACCATACCGACCGTTGTGAGCAAAGAGAACTTCATGAATTCACGGCATGGTACTGGCCCCTGGCAGCATCAGCTCACCGTTTGCTGGAGAAGATGCCCATGTTGGACATCTCAGGACATGCTTCACTGGCACCAGCCACAACTTACCCCCCTGTCCAAATACATTGGCAACCAATATGTGTTAGCCTCTAGAACCATCATGGCACATCTTTGACCCACTTACAGTACACTTCAGCACTTCAATCTTACACCTTCGGACACAGCAGCAAGTCTCATTGCACTGTTGCAGTGAGGACACTGTGCTCAGGGCCTTGCTCCCAGCTCATGGAGACTAGAACAGGCTGCTTCTCTTGCCCTCTCAATGCTCCCTCGTTTTGAACCAAGCTGAATGTTTACAGCATCTCTGCCTTGCCTGGCTTTTATACACCTTGTATGGGTGACAGTGAGTGGGGGAAGTATGGTAAGACATGAGCCTTGCTGGGAGTTGAGTGCAGTAGCAGAGACAGTGTGAGCTATCAGGAGCTAATGGTGGCACTTATACTGTCAATGGCCTTCCACCTACATTCTTCTAGATGGCGGAGACTGCCCTGACCCAGACGACAACCTTGGAGCAGATGAGCATGGTCTAATGGCATGGTCTTTACTGCTAATCCAGGGGGGAAGAAGGGAACTTGCTTCACCACCCTGTCTACCAAGACTTCCAAGTCCCTGTCTGCAATGACAGGAGCCCATTTTCCCTGTCTACCATAACCAGGGCAAACGTCAGGAACCTTTCAAGGCAGCACCAGACAAAAGGGGTACCCGAGAAGCAGGTCAGTAGGTAATGAGGTAAATTTAGTAAGATTCCCTAGTCATAGCTGAGAGCAACCCTTCGCAAAACCCAATTAAACTGAAATAAAGGCCGAAATTGCTGGGGTAACACAGCAGAATCTGTGGGAAAGAAAGCAGAGTTCATGTTTTGAATCGAGTGATTCTTCATCAGAAGAATGAAACTGGCACTTTTCTGGCAAGACTTAAATGGCTCCATCCACCCACAGACTGGACAGCATCAATGCAATGGGTGAAGTTCATTGTAACGAAAATTAACATCTTGTGTTAAAAATCTGGGACCTCCCAAAACCCCAGGTGCCACCTGACATGCTGAATATTTGCAGCCATTTCAGTTCTCATCTCAGCTTTGCAGTAGCTGCAATATTTTGCTCTGAGCTAGGACCTACTGGGTTCATGTTGTTCATAAATGCACTGAGTTGTCAGCTCCCAGACTCCACCAATTATACACATCTCCTTGTTACAGTTACCTCCATCTGTATCCTGTTGTTGTCATATTGTGTAGAACAATACGTGCAATGCAGCCAGTTAGAGTAGAACCTTCTGTTTCTCCATAAGGTTGTCAGATCTGCTGTAGGTCACATTTCCTATATTGACATGCCACTTGTGTTCTTGGCTGCATTTCTTATGGCTGAGTTACATAAGCTTCTTCTCTCGTTAATAATCCTGATGTCAGTTATGTATTGAGTCATTTCATTCCTGCCTGAAAATCAGAAGGAAAGACAGTTAGTAACTGGAGCTGTTGATCGCCAATTGTTTATAAATGCCATTCTGAAGAGCAAATGCTGAAACATTTAGCAAACCGTTCCAAGGAAGAAGCCTCCTGAAAGAAAATGTTTGTCATTAGAAGTGAGTAGTAATTTAAATAATATCCACTTACTCTTTCTGTAGGCTTTTCGCAAGGAGCAAATAAGGCATCAAAATTGTGGAGTTTTAGAATAAAGAACAGTGTAGCAGGAGCTGATCCTTTGGCCCACCAGGACTGTGCCGACCATGAAACCTTTCTAAATTAATCCCATCTCCCTGCACATGGCCTGTATTCCTCCATTTCCTGCCTGGTCATATGTCTGTTTAAATTCCTCTTAAATGTTGTTATTGAATCTGTTTCTATCACCTTCCCTGGCAGTGCATTCAGGCACTTATCCTTTGTGTCAAAAAGCCTTTCCTTGCACATCTTATTTAAACATCTTCACCTCTCAACTTAAACCTACTATTTGATATTTTCACCTTGAGGGAAAAAACACCTCTGACTGCCCATTCCCTTTTATTCGGTTGTATCTGAACTTTGGCTCTTTCCTAGCATGCCCTCCAACCCTGACCCCAATAAAAACACCAGAACCTGGAACATTCCAAGCTTTGTTAACTCAGTCAACCAATGTGCAGCTTCCACCAGAACCTACAGGCATGAGTAAGATGGAATCTTTAGATTAGATTAGATTACTTACAGTGTGGAAACAGGCCCTTCAGCCCAACAAGTCCACACCGACCCGCCGAAGCGCAACCCACCCATACCCCTACATTTACCCCTTACCTGACACTACGGGCAATTTAGCATGGCCAATTCACCTGACCTGCACATCTTTGGACTGTAGGAGGAAACCGGAGCACCCAGAGGAAACCCACGCAGACACGGGGAGAACGTGCAAACTCCACACAGTTAGTCACCTGAGGCGGGAATTGAACCCGGGTCTCTGGTGCTGTGAGGCAGCAGTGCTAACCACTGTGCCGCCGTGCCGCCCACTGGAACCGCCCGCCATCTTCTGGAACAAGAAATCACTACCTCCATATTTCTGGACAGCAGGAACAAAATTCTCAGCAAAGGCTTCCAAATGTTCAGGATGGAGATTAAAGACTCCCACCATAATTTTTAGCCCTTCCAATGAGACTTTTTAACGTGTTTGTTTTATTTATTCACAGGATGTGGTGTTGCTGGCTGGCCCATTGCAGTCCATGTGCTGTTGGTGGATCCACAATGGAGGGGGGTTCCAGGGTTTTGACTCAGTGACACTGAAGAATCGCTGATATATTTTCAAGTGTGGATGGTTGGTGCCTTTGAGAGGCACCTACAGGTGGTGGTGCTTTTATGCATCTGCTGCTCTTGTCCTTCTAGATGGTATTGGTCAAGGTTGTAGAAAGTGCTGTGTTAGGAGTGTTGATGAATTTCTGCAGTATATCTTGCAAATGTTATACACCTCACTGGATGGGAGGGAGAGAATGTTTGTGGATGTGGTGCCAATCAATTGGACTGCATTGTTCTGAATAGTATCAAGTGTCTGGAGCTTTATTGGAGCTGCATGTATTCAACACGCTGGACTTGTGCCTTGTAGATGGTGGATACGTTATGGGGAGTCAGGAGATGAGTTACTCACTGCAGGTTTCCGAGGGTCTGACTTGTTATTGTAGCCATCGTATTTATATGGCTATCTAATTTAGTTTCTGGTCAATGGCAGTTCCCAGTATGTCGGTAGTGGGGGATTTGGTGTTGATCCTCTCTTGTTAGAGATGGTCATCTCCTGGCACTTGTGCGGCACGAATGTTACTTACCACTTGCCAGCCCAAGCCTGGGTATTGTCCAGATCTTGCTGCATTTGGACAAGGACTATTTCAGAATTTGAGGAGTCGTGAATGGTGTTGAACATTGTGCAGTCATTGGTGAACAACCCCATTTCTGACTTTGAGATGGAGGGAAAGCCGTTGACGAAGCATCTAAAAATGGTTGAACCGAAGACATTACCCTGAGATGACCCACTCAATCACTTTACTGATGGCCCAGGGTTATCTGCTGGGCGGTAAGTGGCTAGGTTGAATTTGTCCTTTTTTTGCTATATTATCAGATAGATGCCATTGTGTAGCTGCACTGGAACAGCTTGACTTGGAATGTGACAAGACTTCAGTGCTATCGGCTAGGATGTTTTTAGGGCTCTGAGCCTTTGCAGTATCCAATGCCTCTAACCATTTCTTGATATCACATGAAGTGAATTGAACTATTTGAAACCCAACATCTGTGATGCGGGGGTCCACTGGTGGGGCCCCAGATGGATCATCCACGTGGAACCTCTGGCTAAAGACTCTCACAGATTTTGCACTGAGGTGCTGGACTCCAGCATCACTGAACTTGGGAATATTTGTGAAGGCTCCATCTGCAATGAACTTTTAATTATCCCTCACCATTCATGACTGCATGTGGCAAGACTGCAGAGCTTCGATCTGACGTGGGGATCTATCCATGATTTGATGGTAATGCTGTTTAACAGGCAAATGCCCCGTGATGGGATCTACAGAGCCCAACTGGTCTGGTGCGATAGTCCAATGAGATCTTCTCTGAAAGAAAGAATAGCATATTGCATGACTTAAGAAGGTTTACTAAAGAAGTTGAATCTCTTGTCAAGAGGAAGGTGGTGGCTTATGTTAGGATGAGACATGAAGGCTCAGTTAGGGCGCTTGAGGGTTACACGTTAGCCAGGAAAGACCGAAAGAAAGAGCTAAGAAGAGCCAGGAGGGGTCATGAGAAGTCATTGGCAGATAGGATCAAGGAAAATCCTAAAGCTTTCTATAGATATATCAGGAATAAAAAAATGACTAAAGAAACTTCAGGGCCAATCAGGATAGTCGTGGGAAGTTGTGCGTGGAGTCCAAGGAGATAGGGGAAGAGCTAAATGCTTATTTTTCATCAGTATTCACACTGGAAAAAGATGATGTTGTTGAGGAGAATACTGAGATAGAACTACTGGAATAGATGGGATTGAGGTTCACAAGGAGAAGATGTTAGTAATTCTGAAAAGTGTGTGTAAATAGATAGGTCCTCTGGACTGAAAGGGATTTATCCTAGGATTCTCTGGGAAGCCAGGGAGGAGTTTACAGAGACTTTGGCTTTCATCTTTATGATTAAATTAGATTACTTACAGTGTGAAAACAGGCCCTTCGGCCCAACAAGTCCACACCAACCCTCCGAAGAGCAACCCACCCAGACCCATTCCCCTACATTTACCCCTTCACCTAACACTACGGGCAATTCGCCTAATCTGCACATTTTTGGACCGTGGAAGAAAACCAGAGCACCGGGAGGAAGCCCACGCAGACACGGGGAGAATGTGCAAACTCCACACAGACAGTTGCCTGAGGCGGGAAGTGAACCTAGGTCCCTGGCTCTGTGAGGCAGCAGTGCTAATCACTGTGCCACCATGCCACTCACATGTCATCATTGTCTACAATAATAGTGCCAAAAGATGTGAAGGTAGCAACTGTTGTTCCCTTGCTCAAAAAGGGGAGTAGAAACAACCCTGGCAATTATAGACCAGTGAGCCTTACTTCAGTTGTGGGTAAAGTGTTGGAAAAAGTTACAAGAAATAGGACTTACAATCATCTTGAGAGGAATAAGTTGATTAGGGATAGTCAACACAGTTTTGTGAAGGCCAGGTCGTGCCTCACAAACCTTATTGAGTTCTTTGAGAAGGTGACCAAAAAGGTGGATGAGGGTAAGTTGATGTGGTGTATATGAATTTCAGTAAGGCATTTGATATGGTTCCCCATGGGAGGCCTTTGCACAAAATAAGGAGGCATGGGATTGAGGGTGACTTAGCAGTTTATATCAGAAATTAGCTAGCTGAAAGAAGACAGAGGGTGGTGGGTGATGGGAAATGTTCATCCTGGAGTTCAGTTACTAGTAGTGTACCACAAGGATCTGTTTTGGGTCCACTGCTGTTTGTCATTTTTATAAATGATCTGGATGGGCATAGAAGGATGGGTTAGTAAATTTGTGGATGACACCAAGGTAGGTCGAGTTGTGGATAGTGCCGAAGGGTGTTGTGGGTTACAGAGGGACATAGTTAAGCTGCAGAGTTGGGCTGAGAGGTGGTAAATGGAGTTTAATAAGCGTGAGGTGATTCACTTTGGAAAGAGCACAGGAATAAAGAGTACTGCGTTAATGGTAAGATTCTTGGTAATGTAGATAAACCGAGAGATCTTGGTGTTCAAGTACATAGATTCCTGGAAGTCGCCACCCAGGTTGGTAGGGTTGTTAAGAAGGTGTATAGTGTGTTAGGTTTTATTGGTAGAGGGATTGAGTTTTGAAGCCATGAGGTCATGTTGCAGCTGTAATAAACTCTGGTGTGGCTGCACTTGGAGTATTGCGTACACCTCTGGTCACCGCATTACAGGAAGGATGTGGAAGCTTTGGAAAGAGTTCAGAGGAGATTTACTAGGATATTGCCTGGTATGGAGGGAAGGTCTTATGAGGAAAGGCTGAGGGACTTGAGACTGTTTACGTTAGAGAGAAGGAGGTTGAGAGGTGACACAACTGAGCCATTTAAGTTAACCAAAGGGTTAGATAAGGTGGATAGGGAGAGCCTTTTTCCTCAGATGGTGATGGCTAGCATGAGGGGACATAGCTTTAAATTGAGGGGTGATAGATATAAGGCAGAGGTCAGAGGTAGTTTCTTTACTCAGAGCAGTAGGGGTCTGGAACGGCCTTCCTGAAACAGTAGTAGACCTGCCAACTTTACGAGCATTTAAATGGTCATTGGATAGACATATGGATGAGAATGGAATAGTGTAGGTTTGATGGGCTTCAGATCGGTTTCAGAGGTCGATGCAACGTCAAGGGCCGTAATGTTCTATGTTCTATGATAGCAACTTGGAATAATTATGATTGACATTGTTACTGAGACTATGAGGAAGACCTTAATGTTAGGTCTGACTTTTCAAGATCCAAACTGGTCTCCCAATTCATGACATATGATAATCATAGAATCATAGAATCCCGACAGTGTGAAAACCGGCCATTTTGGCCCAACAAGCCCACAACAAGAGTATCCCGCCATTCCCCTACCCTGTTACTTAGTTCCCCTGAATAAAACTAGCCTACACATCCCTGAACACAACAGTCAATTTAACGTGGCCAATTCACCTAACTGGCACATGTTTGGGCTGTGGGAAGCCAGAGCACCTGGAGGAAAGTCATGCAGACACAGGGAGAATGTGCAAACACCACACAGGCAGTCATTTGAGGCTGGAATCAAACCAGGGTCCCTGGTGCTGTGAGGCAGCAGTACTAACCATTGAGCCACTGGGTTATCCCTCATGTACACTTCAGCATTAACCCTTCAGAAGTGAACACAGTGTACAACAACATATACTTCCTTTCTTATTTTAACCTAATGTCTTTGATATCCAAAGAATATTAGAGTTCCATCTATTAATTTGAGGAAATGTATTTATTCTCATCCTATCCTAGACTTATGGTTCTATGATCTCAGGCATTTCACTGGAAAATAGATAAACATACCAGTAAAGACTTGTAGCAAAATACTTGGACCACAAAAAGAAAGATCATGTCTTTTATGATTTATCTAATTCAGATCCTTCAGTGAAAATAATTATTTTTATTACACAACATGAACCCACTGCAATATCCTTCGTTTTGTTGTATCATAAATCAAATTAATAAGCTTCAATTAGAGAGGCAGTATGCAGAACAGAACCTCAGCAGTCTGTCTGATGCAGAGAGGAAGAGATAATATCATGGTATTGTTGCTGGATTAGTAACTGAGAGACGTAGGGAGCAGTGTTTGAAACTTGCCACTTTGGTGGTGATGAAATTTGAATTTTAAAAAACATGGAATTCAATGCCTGATATTTCTAATTTAATGATAAACCATGAAATCATCCTGTAGTGAAACAAAGGGAAGTTTTAAAGTGTAATCCTCAAAGATTATAGGGCAGGTAGATAAGATGATTATGGAGGCATTTGGGATATTTCTCTTTTTTGAACAAGGCATAAAATATAAGAACAGGAGACTATGTTAGAGCTGCATAAAATACTAATTCGAATACATTGAGGATGATGCACAGTTCTAGTCACCATATTGTAGGAAGGATATGATTTCAGCAGAAAGGAGATCCTCAATGATGCTGCATGAATTGGAGACTTTTAGTTAGAAAGCAATACTGTACAGGCTGGGCTCCTGTGCTTTGGAACAGAGGGTGCTGAAGCGAGATTTACTTAAGGTGTATCAAGTTATGAGGAGCTTTGATAGTGTGGATGGAAGGACATCTTTCCATTAACACCTGGTAACCAGACAGTATGGATTGAAAATCGAGAATAGCAGGGTTAGGTGGGAGTTGTATATATTGCACTCTGGAGTTGTTGGGGATTTGTACCCACTGCCTGAAGTGGTGTGTGTGTGTGTGTGTGTGTGTGTGTGTGTGTGTGTGTGTGTGTGTGTGTGTGTGTGGTGCGGTGAAGGGAGAAGCTCTCATCACATTTAAAGCTACTGGAGAAGGCAGTTGTGCTGTAACCTGTGGGTCAGGAGCTGGAAAGTGGGTCCGTTCTTGATCAACCAACACAGATACAAGATGCTGAATGGTCTCTTTCGGTTGTGCAAATTATCCATGTTTCTAACTGGGTAATTCTCCAATCTCAGAGACAATTACTTATAAAAGGACAGCAGGCCTGAAGGAGTGCAACATGATCGGTACAGATTTTTGGATCCACGCTCTACTCAAGCATGACTCCCATGTGAGAATATAGGAACAATGAATTTTACATGCGAAGATATTACTTACCTCCTTCATGTGTTCTTTCTCATGTCCTTCATCTTCTGAAGCACTGCTGGGGTATGTACCCCACCTTTGTAACCATTCTGCTTGGGCTGCCCTGTGAATATTCACAAGCCGTGTGTGTATTGCTGTAAATTACACCAGCCTTATCCTTACTCAACAACTCCAGCAGAATGGACATTAGCAGCAGCAATCCTAACAGGTTTCACTCATTTGTAGACTTGGGACACAATTTGGCTAAGTTCTAAAGCAAAGAAAATCTTGCAAATCTTCGAGCACCCTTCACAAGAGCCCACTTTTGGGTTTATGCTGAGGCTAAGGAACTAGTCACCAGGATACATGAACATCAACCAGCCACAAAAAGACATGATCCTCTCAGTATCCTTACATATGAGGGCGGTACAGTGGCTCAGTGGTTAGCACTGCTACCTCGCAGCACCAGGCACCCGGGTTCAATTCCAGCCTTGGACGACTGTCTGTGTGGAGTTTGCACATTCTCCCCGTGTCTGCGTGGGTTTCCTCTGGGTGCTCCGGTTTCCTCCTACAATCCAAAGATGTGCAGGTTAGGTGAATTGGCCATGCTAAATTGCCCATAGTATCAGGTGCATTAGTAGGGAGTAGGGGAATAGGTCTGGGTGGGTTACTCTTCGGAAGGTCGGTGTAGACTGGTTGGGCCGAAGGCCTGTTTCCGCACTGGCAGGAATCTAATCTAATCTAACATGGAAGAGGAAAGACACCACTTTGACTGGGACAACACATCCATCCTAGGACAAGCCAAATATAAACACACACGAGAATTCCTAGAAGCATGGCATTCTAACTGGAACTCTATCAGCAAACACATTGACTTTGATCCCATTTACTATCCCCTGAGAAAAAGAACAGGAAATGACATCACCATAGGAAATGACATCACCACAGGAAATAACATAACCAAGGAAACCCAAACATATAAATAGAAAGTGGGCTACACCACCAGTGCTTCATCCAGAGGCTCACTGAAGATGTCACCTAGTATGGTGATGAAACATCTGAAAACAAACCTTCCAACTCAGTGAGCAAACCTACATCCAGAACCTCAACCTGAGCTACAAATCTTCTCAAAACTCGCTAACTGAGGAACTCTTTAAATACCATTGGTACAGTATATCCCACAAGACAGTCTTAAGAAGAAACACTTGTCTTAAATAATATGGTGTAGTTTATTGCACAGTAGCAATGGGTGCAATTAATCTTAAATGGTTTGGCATAATTCAAAATATCAGAAGCCAAGCTGTCAGCATGTTACATAATAAAAGCAGAAAATACTGGAGAAACTCAACAGGTTGGGCAGCCTCTGTGGAGACAGAAGCAAAGTTAATACTTCAAGTCCATTATGGTATTTTCCAAATTACTCTTTCCACAGATTCTGTCAGGTCTGCCACGTTTCTCCAGCATTTTCCAATTTTCCTTTAGATTTCCAGCATCCGCAGTGTTTTAATTTTATGTCCCCACGTTACATCTATCTCTATTGGGAACTTTGACAAGACCAACTGTTTCTCTGCTCAAAAGCTGTGTGGCATCATTGAATTGGGTGAAACTAATGGAACTTCGACATTAACTCCATCAGAACAGTTACAACAGCTAGCTGGGAATTTGCACCACCAGAAGCAAACACAGGTCAGTGTTAATTAAACTCAATTCTTGAGCAGGCCAGCCCCCTCCCTATTCCCTTGTGTATAGGTCTTGGGGCCTAGTCTGTCTCACTTTAGCTTTGCCTTTTGAATAAGATCGGTTTATTAGTTAGCTGTCATGTTTGGGACTTTTTGATGGTCATTTCCTTTCATTGTGAATTGTTAACTTATGAATCTATAGCTTTGACATTGATATATTTTAGTTCAATAAATTGTATGTATTTGCTTCATATCTTAGTTTTCAATTTCAAATTCGTGTCTCAAGTTGCGCCAAACTAGATGTCAGGTTTGCTTTGTTTCTGAAAGAGAAAGAGAGGCTCATAATTGGGAGCCAATCACCTCGTGGTATTGTTGCTGGAGTACTAACCCAGAGATCCAAGTAATGTTCTGTGTACCCCAGTTCGAATCCTGCCATGACAGATGGTGAAATTTGAATCAAATGAAAATCTGGAATTCAGAGAATAATGATGACTGTTGTTGGGAAAAACTGCCATCTTCACCTGGTCTAATCAATATGCGAATCCAAACCCACAGGAATGTGATTAACTCCTAACAGCTCTCTGGGCAATTAGGGATGAGTAATAAATGCTAGCCTGGCCAGTGGTGCCCTCATCCTGTGACTGAACTAAAAGAGAAGAAGTCTAATTGCCTTTTTGGAAGGCGGGATAAAGGAGTTACTTTTGCTTCAAAGAATCTGGACCTGCAGAAAATGCCATCTCATCGGGTGGCATCTGTGCAGAGAGAGAGAGAGAGAGACAGAGGTCAGTGACTCGCCATCAGAACTAACTCTGTTTCTCTCTTTAAAATGTAATCTGTCCTATGGAATATTCCCAGCATAGACTGTTTATATTTCAGACTTCCAGCAGCTGCAGAAATTTGCTTTCTGTCATATGCTCCATGCTTGGCATTTGTAAGTGTGAATAGTTTCATCTTAAAATGAGGAAATAATTATCATTCAATGTATTATTTTCCTTATAAAGACCACTTGTGTGGATAGAAAAACATATTGCTTGTGAATTGAATGGCGCTAATTGACTGAAGATTTTGCCATTTTGAGACTGAAAGTGAAACTGGGAGTTATGTATTAACACAATATGTCTTAATTAGATTGAAATTTTCTTATTTCTACATGATTGTTTGAGTTCCTTGTAATGTCGACATCTTTAGGATATTGCTATCCAGATATTGCATAGGGCCAGGTTGAAAGCAATGGACCTGGCTTTATAATATAGAGAACCATGTTGTGTATGGTTGTCAGATGAATGTATTTTAGTGCCTTGATGGTCTTTATAAAGAGTGGTGCAAATCCTTTTGTTAATCCTTCATGAAACAGTGTAACTTTGGTTTCCAATTCTGGGCACCAGAAGGATACAAATTGGAGTTGTGGACAAAGGACCCAGAAAGAGGGAACAAAAACAAAAATTGCTAGAAAAGCTCAGCAGGTCTAGCAGCCTCTGTGGAGAGAAATCAGAGTTAAGGTTTCAGGTCAGGTGACCCTGTTGAATTTTCCCTGCGATTTCTGCTTTTGTTTCTGATTTCCAGCATCTGCTTGATCTTTGAATTTGATTTTTATCCAGAAATAGGGAAATTTCCCAAACCCTTGCTTTGTTTCACAAATTCAACTACTTTTGGGATTAGAATCAATATATGTCATCATTTCCAACCCTTGTTATAGCCATTTCATGAGCTCATGAGAATGCAGACATTAACAAGAGCCAGTAAAAAAACTGAAGTGTGAGCAAGGCAGACAGCACACACACACACCATGTATTCCTGTTCACAAGTTACATGACACAATGATTAATTGGTGAGTAATGGCCAAACTTGAGGGAAATTCAGTCACCAATGATGGTGTGTGGGTTTTGAACCCATGAGTGATTTTCTTTATGATTTAATTTGATCAAAGTATGAAACCCATTCTCTGTCATCTCTAACAATGCGCTGGACAGCTGTCTCCATGTTGCTGCAATTACCACAGTGGAAGATTAAGTCTATCATGCCAAGTTCAAGAGTTCACCTCCTATCATTTAGCTGTTCAATTTTCACAATTACTCGTAATGTTCCATTTAACAGTCCATCAGTGACAGCAATTACCCTGTGGGAAAGTATTAATCATAACAATGGGAAGATCAGTAAAAACAAGTCATTACTGCTCAAGTTCACTGCTCCAATCATCACAGTGCAGACAACTTCACCACTTACCCCCATAACTGGTGTTAGACACCACTGCTATATGGTTACCAATGCTTAACTATCTTTTCCATTTTATTTGCTTGTACTGTACCTCACTATTGTTCATCTCAAGAGCTTTTACCAGCATTCTCATTGCTGACCTACTCTTTTATTAGTTATTCTTTCCATATTGCTTATCTCATGAGTTTTGAGAAGATTTGTAGCTCAGGTTGAGGTTCTGGATGTAGGTTTGCTCGCTGAGCTGGATAGTTTGTTTTCCAACGTTTCGTCACTATATGAGGTAACATCATCAGTGAGCCTCCGGTGAAGCACTGGTGGTATGGCCCACTTTTTGTTTATGTGTTTAGATTTCCTTGGGTTGGTGACACAATTTTGTGTGGTGATGTGATTTCTGGTGGTGATGTCATTTGCTATTCTTTTTCTCAGGGGGTGGTAAATGGGATCCAAGTCAATGTGTTTGTTGATAGAGTTCTGGTTGGAATGCCATGCTTCTAGGAATTCTCATGCATGTTTGCCTTGTCCTAGGATGGATGTGTTGTCCCAGTCAAAGTGGTGTCCTTCCTCATCTGTACATAAAGATACTACTGAGAGTGAATCATGTCTTTTTGTGGCTAGTTGATGTTCATGTATCCTGGTGGCTAGGTTTCTGCCTGTTTGTCTAATGTAGTGTTTGTTACAGTTCTTGCACTGTATTTTGTAAATGACATTAGTTTTGTTTGTTGTCTGTATAGGGTCTTTCAAGTTCATTAGTTGCTGTTTTAGTGTGTTGGTGGGTTTGTGGGCTGCCATGATGCCAAGGGATCTGAGTATCTGGCAGTCATTTCCAAGATGTCTTTGATGTGGGGGAGAGTGGCTAGGGTTTCTGGACGTGTTTTGTCTGCTTGCTGGGGTTTGTTGCTGAGAAAGCGGCGGATTGTGTTCATTGGGCTCTTCCAGCACCACTAATCCAGTATTTGCTTTCCAGCATCTGCAGTCATTGTTTTTACCTCATTGATTTTAACCCGACTGCGAATCCTCTTGCAAGGATGCCTGCCTTGAAGAAGTTTTCCTCCTCTCTCTACAAGAATCTCAGGGAGTCCCTCTCCCACTGCAAGTCCCAGGTCATTTCCTCTGCTCTGAAGCTCTTCATCAATGTGGACTTCAACAGCTTCCTCATTTCCCCTTTCCCCACCTCATCCTAGTTTCAAACTTCCAGCTCAGCACTGTCTCCTTGACTTGTCCGGACTTGTCCTACCTGCCTATCTCCTTTTCCACCTATCCACTCCACCCTCTCCTCCTTGACCTATCACCTTCATCTCCTCCCCCACTCACCCATTGTACTCTATGCTACTCTCTCCCCACCCCCACCCTCCTCTAGCTTATATCTCCATGCTTCAGGCTCACTGCCTTTATTCCTGATGAAGGGCTTTTGCCCGAAACGTCAATTTCGCTGCTCATTGGATGCTGCTTGAACTGCTGTGCTCTTCCAGCACCACTAATCCAGTATGTGTTCATTGGGTACCTGTTCTTTTTGAATACACTCTATAGGTGATTTTCCTCTGCTCTGCGTAGTTCCTCTGTGCTGCAGTGTGTGGTGGCTCATTGAAATAATGTTCTAATACAGTTTCGTTTGTCGGTGTTGGGATGGCATCATGGCAGCCCACAAACCCACCAACACACTAAAACAGCAGCTAATGAACTTGAAAGGCCCTATACAGACAACAAGCAAAACTAATGTCATTTACAAAATACCGTGCAAGAACTGTAGCAAACACTACATTGGACAAACAGGCAGAAAACTAGCCACCAGGATACATGAACATCAACCAGCCACAAAAAGGACCTGACCCTCTCTCACTAGTATCCTTATGTACAGATAAGGAAGCACACCACTTCGACTGGAATGACACATCCATCTTAGGACAAGCCAAACAGAGACACACACAAGATTCCTAGAAGCATGGCATTCCAACCGCAACTCTATCAACAAATACATTAACTTGAATCCCACTTATCACCCCCTGAGAAAAAGAACAGGAAATGACATCACCAAAGGAAATGGCATCACCACAAGAAATGACACCACCAACCCAAGGAAACCTAAACACATAAATAAAAAGCGGGCCATACCACCAATACTTCACTGGAGGCTCACTGATGATGTTACCTAGTATGGTGACAAAATGTCTGAAAACAAAGCTTCCAGCTCAGTGAGCAAACTTACATCCAGTGCTTATCTAACCATTCACTCCTGTCCACTCTTTACAACTTGACTAATTAGCTCTTTGTATCACATGGGGGTCAGTTTAGTTCAATTAACTGGATGCTTGGTTTGTGAAGCAACGTGATACTAACAGCATGGGTTCAACTCCCATCACTGGCTGAGGTTACCATGAAGGACTTTCCTGCTCAACCTCTCCCCATGCCTGAAATATTGTGGCCATCAGGTTAAATTACCACCACTCTGTAATGATTCTGAGTCAGGAATGAATCGTTTACTGTGCCTTCTCTCCTTGGGATTCAAGTAACCATCTCATTGTATTTTTGAATACCTCAACTGAAATGAGATAAACCCTCAAGCAGTACATTCCAGACCTTAACCACTCGCTGTATGAACAAGTTTTTTAAAGTCGCGTTTGCATTTTTGGCCAAATACTTGAAAATCTGTGCCCCCCCCCCCCCTCATTCTTGACCCTTGTGCAAACTGGTATAGTTCCTCTTTCTGTTTTCCCAGGAAAACAGTCCCAGCTTCTCTGATCTACCTTCACAACTGAAGTTCCTCATCTCTGAAACCATTCTTCTGAATCTTTTCTACGATTTGACTTTCTTATCTAATTCAGGGTTGTTAGCATTTTAGTTAGAAGCTTTCAAGGAATTGATTGTCTCAGATGCAGCGAGGGATCTGGTTAAGGAAGACAGGAGCCTTTTTTTAGCATGCTGGCAGGATGTGTCAGTAACCATCTGTTCAAACTTCTGAGCAAAAGTTCCCCTTGATTGAACAGTGAATATTCACAGAAAATCAAAATGTGCAAAGGGGGAGTGAAGAGTAATTTCTATCCAGAGTAAACATACATCGCCTAAAAGGTGAGGAACGGGATGTGGAGGGACACTATTTTTATCTGTGTTTGTAAATATAAAGAGTAAGGATTGACTGCAGTATGTCTTAATTTTTTAAAAAAAATCATTCACAAACTATAACTTGGCACCCAAACTCAGCAATGTGCAAGTGCTGGTCAACCAGAATAATGACAGAGCAGGAGGGATGACCATGATATGAGTCCATCTCTCAGTGGTTACCCATGAGTATCACTGACTGTGGTCCTACATGTGCCAACCTTGCTCCCTGTAAAAGGCTCCACGGGATTCCACCTGCTGCAAAGGGCAAAGGTCAAAATGTTGACACGTGGAAAGGTAGAATTTCAACATATTGTTGTGCCTATCTTGCCTGTCCCTGTCTGAACTCCACTTCACTTTCCTGCCATTATTTAGAGCAGAATGGCGCTTTAGTGGGAATCCCAAGCTAGCTGCAGTTGTCAGACTTATTGCTGCTTAATAACAAGGTCTATGTAACAATCAACCACTCCACTCTACCTCACTCACATGTCAGTGTACAGGTACCTCTCTTTATAATATTTGGGGATGGAAACAGTTAAGTGAAAGCGACTCATATTAAAGTAAATAGAGTGTTCCCCACCTACATTCAATGGTAATGATCAGTCTTCCAATATCAGATGGGTATACCCTAATCTGTCCATGTCCGCTCTCCCTCCTATCATCTTTCATATTGGTGTGTAATCAGTTGTCAGGTCTTGATTACAAAATAGAAATAGAGTCAAGATTGGAAGAAATTAGCTCAGTGAAGGGCAGGAAAGGTTTAATTGTTGGGTTTGCCAATGCAGTTCTGTTTGTGGATTTTGTGGAAGAACATAGTTATGTTCAGTACTAAGTTGGGGAACTATGAGGTGGGATGCTGTGGAGGGAAGATCTCCAGAGGCGACATGGTCATTGATAATCATGGAAGTAATGGTTTAATGTTCAAACATGGGGTCACAGTCTCGGGGAGATGGGAAGACATTTCTCATGGTTGACGGGCAGCCTCTGCTACACAGTATGCCAGATGACGAATGCACAATCCTTGTCAACACGTTTGTTAACAAAGTCAGGATTAGACCTGAGAGAACAGGGTACAGCAAGTTCAGAGGGAAACAAATTAGAGTGATGTCACACCAACAATTCTTGGTTAAAGGATCTAAAGCAGGTAAGAAGGTAAACAGAGATGTCAAGGTGGAGGGATGGAATTGGAGATAGATGAAAGGGTTCATCAAGCATGGAGAGGACTTGTGGCCAAGAAGTTGACACAGGCGGTTCTAGCAGTATCCCACCACCAAACACAACTTCCCTTCCCCTCTCTGTAAGCAGTCCGAGGGTACCATTTCCTCTTCAACACCATGGTTCACTCCTCAATCACCTCCAAACCCAACCCCTTTCTCAAGATACCTTTTTACTCTCGTCTCCATCACCCTCAACCCTTTCTCTGACCTTCCTTCCTATTTCCATTTCCCTTCCCACAAACAGTCGAAAACCTACCACTTTTCCACCTCTCTTCAATTCTCAAGGACAGTCACATTGAACTCAAAATGTTAGCGCTGCTGGCTTCTCCCAACAAATATTGCCAGTCTTGCTAAATTTTCTCCAGCACTTCCTGTTTTAATTATAGGGAGTAATGACTTCACTTGCACTGTATCTAAGAAAGGTAGAGAGGAAGCCAAAAGTGGGAGATTACACCAAGTCTGGAATGAACAGAGGAAGAAGAGATAAACTAACGTTACACTTCTAGCTCCTGCTTACTGAAGTCCTGCAGGTATTATAGAGTTTTAGTGTTTACTGTCGTCTCTGTGCATCATTGAGATTGTCAACAATTTACTGTGGTCTCTGCTTGTGTGAATACCTTACCTGTAAAGTAATCAGCTGCTATAATCATTTTTAGCTGGAAGAAATGGTTTGATTGTGATATTTAACATCAGTCAGAGTGAGCAGATGGCCAGTGATGAGTAATAGCATGGTATAAGTGTGATTCCTCATATAATGCTACATTATCCAATTTACAGCACACAGAAGGATTCACATTTTAGTCCATGAAGGATTCAGCCCTCTTTGAATATGTTAGTAATGTTGTGAGAGCACTTGAATCCTAACAATTTGTGACAGCTAAGGTGAAATAGAAATCACTGGCAAGTCATGCAGACTATTTAAAGTTTAAATTAAGGCATTATCAGAAGCAAATGAAAATTGCTGAGTGCAAAATTTTGGAATGATATAGGCAGACTGCTAGAGTTAGTTCATCCATGCTTATGAATAGTCAGCATCCTCACTAAGATGTGACATGCATGATGAGACTGACAACAGAGGGGAAGAAGTGACACAGATATGCAGATAAAGATTCTGCATCACAGAATCATAAAGTACAGAAAGAGGCCATTCAGTCCATCATAACACCCCTGGTCCCAAACATATACCAAGTCTGGAATGAACAGAGGAAGAAGAGATAAACTAACGTTACACTTCTAGCTCCTGCTTACTGAAGTCCTGCAGGTATTATAGAGTTTTAGTGTTTACTGTCGTCTCTGTACATTCAGTCCATCATTAAATGAGCATCATTACCTGTTGCCAATCTCCTGCTTTTGCCCCATAACTTTACATATTATGTTTTGTCCAAGTATTCGTTCATTGCTCTGCTGAATTTCTGACAAAGAATGAACGGGGTGTCAGTGTCCGAGCTGAGGAAGAACAAAATGTGCTGGAAGTGAGAGTGTGTCATTACAAATAAAATTGACACATATAGCAAAACAAGGTACTTGGATTTGTACTTGAAGTGCCAAAACCTATAACAACTGCATGAAGGACTAAGGCTGGCATGAAAACATTAGGCCTAATGGTCTACAAAAAGAGACCAAAAACATAATTGCTTCTATGTTTATATGAGGAGAAATGCCACAAAAAGCAAAATCACTTGTTGCATTGTTGGATAATCATGAAAACAAACACATTATGCTGCAAGCATAAAATGTCACAAGAAACACAAGACAAACACAAAGTGGAAATTGATGCTTTTATGTTTTGGGTTCAAAGAGGTAAATCTTGACTGAGATGTGTGAATTAATATGAAGGATCACTTTTCGAGAAATGATTCCAACTTAAACATTCGATTCTTCCACCAATTACAGCGTGTACTAACTTCAGATGCATCTCTCGAATTGGTGGTCTTCACCAACCAATTAGATGGGCAAGGAAATGGGAAAACCCAACTGAGTTTCACCCGATCCTGTGACATAGTTCCTGCGTTGCTTTTGGTCAGAATATGAACCAGCCTAACAGCAATGTTGCAATATTTTCAGTCACTAGGTTCATAACAGTTCTAGAGGAAGATGCAACATCACCTCTCGGTGATGGGCAATCAATCCTGTCCTTCCCAGTGATAGTCCATTCTGAAAATGACAATAATTAAAAGAGGTTTAGGGCTATCAGTGTTTAACAGCGAGCCTGTGGCCTTAAGTCACATAAGACAAACCAATTGCTTTGAAGGTTTGCAAGAACCCAGAAGCCAATGAGTATGGAAGTCAAAGGATGAGTCCAGTTTTTTCACTAAGCAGTTCATTGGACTGGGTGATCAGCTAGTACCCTGGGAACTGTGACAATTCAACATTGCTTAATGAACGATTTAAGTGAAATCCACTATTGCAATAGAATTGAGTTGAAAACAATCAATCACTCGTCTGGAGAGGCAATAAGAGGAACAATTGGCGCCACATTGAGGGAGACGCTGTGAGATATCAAATGTTGGGATTTTTTCATTAACACAAATTGACCGGGTTTGATGCAGTGTTTATGTCCAGCCATGGCAAGTAACTGGATCAAAGTACCTGTGGTTCGATATTGTTTGTATAATTATGTATTGAATTGCATTCAGCTACAGATTGGGGTTTCATTTGTACTCCTAGATTTAGGAACTGACTGTAACGAAGGCAGTTGGGTTAGGAGGTTATCAGGAAATAAAAGCAGAGGAAGGTAATGATTGGCTCCAGCTCTGTCCTTCACTTTTCTGGAATGGAACAATGGGGCCTAAAATCTATTGCTGCTACACGTCTCTTTCAGAAACACAGAGAAGAGTTGCTGCATTCAGGGTATGCTATTCCTGTGGCCAAAGAGGATCTGTTTTGAACAAGTGAGAAATAAGTAGAAGTTTTGGCATCATTGCGTGAGTGATTCACTGCTGGGTGATAACTTAAATAACCTAAAAGCTCACTCAGCTGTCACACTTGTGTTATGAGTCTGTAAATTCAGGTTTAAGTCCGATTGGAACTTGACTAAATAATGTATTGCCACTTCTGTTTCTGTACTGAGGCTGCACTGTAACATTTGCTACATTGTGTTGTTAAACTATGGCCCATACTTATTCTAATGGTCGACAAGATAAACTGGGGCACGTCTAATCTTGATGGCTTTCGACAGGAACTTTCAAAGGTTGATCAGGGGAGGCTGTTCACAGATAAAGGGACATTTGCCAAGTGGGAGGCTTTGGAAAACAAAATAACAAGACATCAGGGACAACATATTTCCTGTTAATGTGCAGGGCAAGTCTAGCAGGAGTAGCAAACACTGGATGACTAGAGATATTGAGGCTTTGGTCAAATAAAAATAAATGAGCCATATGTCAGGTATAGGCAGTTGTGATCAAGTGAATCCCTTGAAGAGTATAGGGGGCATAGGAGTATACTTGAGAGGGAAATCACAAGGGCAAGAAGAGGACATGAGATAGCTTTAACAGGTGACGATAAGGAGAATCCAAAGAGGTTCTACAAGTATATTAAAGGCAAAAGAGTAACTAGGGAGAGAATAGACCCTCTTAAAGATCAACAAGGCCATTTGTGTGTGGAACCACAGGAGATGGGTAAGATCCCAAACGAGTATTTCACTGATGTACTTATGGTGGCGAAAGACATGGAAGCTAGGAAACTTGGGTAAAGAAACAGTGATATCTTGAGAAGAGGTTACATCAGGCTGTGCTATAGATCATAAAACGCAAAAAGGTAGATAAATCCCTGAGACCTGATCAAGTGTATCCTAGACCTTTGTGGGAAGATAAACAGAAAAATTCTGCAGCCCATTGCAGAGATATTTGGATCAACAGTCACGGGTAAGGTGCTAGAGGGTGGCTAACATTTAAATTAGATTAGATTCCCTACAGTGTGGAAACAGGCCCTTCGAACCAACAAGTCTACAACAACCCTCCAGACCCATTCCCCTACCCTGTATTTACCCCTGACTAATGCACCTAACACTATGGGCAATTTAGTATGGCCAATTCACTAACCTGCACATATTTTGGACTATGGGAGGAAACCCATGCAGACATGGGGAGAATGTACAAACTCCACACAGACAGTTACCCGAGGCAGGAATTGAACCCGGGTCCCTGGTGCCGTGAGGCAGCAGTGCTAACCACTGAGCCACCGTACTGCCACATATTGTTGTCTAATGTGATTGAAGAAATGCTGCAAGGAAAGACAAGGGAACGACAGATTGGTCAGCCTGACGTCCGTGGTGGGTAAATTGTTGGAGGGGATCCTGACAGACAGGATATACGTGCATTTGGAAAGGCAAGGACTGATTGGGGATCGTCAGCATGGCTTTATGCTTGGGATATCGTGTCTCACAAACTTGATTAATTTTTTTGAAGCAGTGACTAAGAAGATAGGTGAAGCCAAAGTTGTAGACAATGTCTATGTGGGCTTTAGCAAAGCCTTTGACAAGGTTCCGCATAATGGACTGGTTAGTAAGATTAAATCATATGGGACCCAGTGGGAGCTAGCCAATTGGATACACAGTTGGCTTGGCAGGAGGAGGCAGAAGAGGGTGGTGGAGGGTTGTTGTTCAGACTGGAGGCTTGTGACCTGCAGTGTGCCACAAGAATCATGCTGGGTCCACTGTTGTTCTTCATATATATAAATGGTTTGGATGCAAATATAGGCGGCATGGTAAGTAAGAATGTGGATGACACCAAAACTGGTGGTGTAGTGGACAGTGAAGAAAGATATCTAAGAGTACAATAGGATCTTGATCAACTGGACCAATGGGCCAAGGATTGGTAGATGGAGTTTAATTTCGATAAATGCAAGGTGTTGCATCTTGGTAAGACAAACCAGGGCAGGACTTACACAGTTAATGGTCAGGCCCTGGGAAGCATTGTCGATCAGAGAGACCTAAGGGTGCCGGCACAGAGTTCCTTGAAAGTAGTGTCGGGGTGGTGAGTATTGAGTAAAGGAGTTGGGACATCATGTTACAGCTGTACAAAATATCGGTAAGGCCACATTTGAAGTGCAGCATGCAATTTTGGTCACCCTGCTACAGCTAGGATGTTATTAAACTGGAAAGAGTGCGAAAAAGGTCCACAAAGATGTTACCAAGGCAGGAGGCTTTGAGTTATAAGGAGAGGCTGGATAGGTTGTGACATCTTTTTCCCCTGGAGCATAGAAGGCTGAGGGGTGACTTTCTAGAGGCTTATAAAACTGAGGGACATAGATAAGGTGAATAGCCAAGATCTTTTCCCCAGTGTAGGGAAGCCCAAAATGAGAGGGCATAGGTCTAAGGTGAAGAGGGTATGATCTAAAAGGGATCTGAAGGGGAGCATTTTCACACAGAGGCTGGTGCTTATATAGGATAAGGTGCCAAGGGAAGTGATAGATGCGAGTATGATTAGAACATTTAAAAGACCTTTGGACAGGTACATGGCGAGGAAAGATTTACAGGGATATGGGACTAAATTAGTTTCGGAAACCTGGTCAGCATGGATGAATGTGGTCGAAGAGTCTGTTTCCATGCTGTATGAGTCTGAGTGTAAAATGTCTGCAAGCAGTATTTGGAAAAGGCCAGGGGTTTATTCCTGATTCTCTAACTAACATGCTTATCTCTCTCAACCAATAACAGCAGAGAAGACTATCTGGTCAAAAATCTCATGATTGGTATGATCTTATTTGGCATAAAATGGCTGCTGTATTTGTGTCAGAACAAGGGAATGGGAAAAAAAATCATTGGCTTTAAATTGCATTGAGGCAGATTGACCAGATGAAAGGTGCCAACTAAATACAAATGAATACTTCCCTTCATGTAACTTTAGCTAATCAAATGCAGGATTGTTGTAGCTAGTTGGGACTGGTACTGGTGCTATTGAGTGGAGGATTCACTGAATTGTATAACGTCAGAAAGCAAACCTCTTTCAGGATATGGGAGCTCTTCATGTAATTCTCAGTACAGCAGATCGATAGTGAATCAAACACAGGCAGAAACACTTTGAGGCACACTTTTCTTTGTGTACTTGGGGAGTGAGAACTGTTGTGACTGGCAAAAAGCACAATGTACTGATTCCCATGAAGAGCAATACAGAGACAAGTAAAGCCATTGTTCTTAAAGTTACTCTTGGTTCATTCTTCACCATCAAGACATTGATGTAACACAATGAAACTCAGTAAGACAGTTCCCCATCTCAGCCTGACCTGAAGCAGTTGTATAATTAGGAAATTCACAGCAAACAAAGCAAGTTCCTCAATGAAAGAAACTGTTCTGGGTAGAAGCCTTGTCAAAAACATTTATTTTCTTGCAGGTCATTGATGAGACTACGTCTGGATCATTCTGTACAGTATTGGTTTCCTTATTTGAAAAAATATAATTGCTTCAGAAGCTGTTCAAAGAAGGGTCACTTGATTCATTCCTGAGATGAAGGGCTTGTCTTATGAATGGGTTGGGCCTATATCCACTAGAGTTTAGAAGAATGAAAGTCATTTTTATTGAGATGTATGAAATCTTGAGCTGACTGGATTGCGGGTACACATAGATGATGTGTCCTCTTTTAGGAGAGACTAGAGCTAGTGGATGTAGTTTAAGAGCAAGAGGTCTCCCTGTTAAGACAGCGATCAGTGGATTGTTATAGTGTGGAATTATCGTCCCCAGAAAGTACTTGAGGCTATGTCTTTAAATTTATTGAAGGCTACGCTAGTTGGGTTGTTGATAGACACAAGGGATTTGAGGGTTATGGGGCACAGGAAGGAAGGTGGAGCTAAGATGATCACGTGATCAGTCATGATCCTATTGAATAATAGAACAGGCTCAAAAGGCCAAATGGCCTACTCCTATTCTTATGTTCCTATGTTCTTACATACCTCAAGTCACAATTTAATCATCAACCTAGGGAATTAGCCCACTCCCAGTTATGCTGGATCCTGGTTATCATATAAGCATCCAATGTCAGCCCTTGTATTTAAGATGGCACTGGGAATGGTGACATTATACATTTTTCACTGTACTCATGTACTTCTGTATTTGAGCACATGGCAATAAAATCTAAATCTAATTCTAATTCAGATTTCAAATACAAAGTGTCAGTGTCATCACTCGAGACAAGGAGACCTTCCAGGCCAAATACTTGAAAATGGGATTAGAATAAATGGATGTTTGATGGTTGGTCCAAAGGGCATTTTTCTGTGCTGTGAAATTGCTATGACTCTCTGTGATGCCTTGACCACAATCAATTCAGTCCAACAAGACAAGTTATCTGACAGACTTCAATGCTATAACAAATGACTACATAAATTGTAAAGATTTATGTTTCCTTTACAAACATCCTGCTTGAAAAATCTCTTTTAACTTCTTTGAGCATGTTACAGTTGAATTATGTAATTTACTTCAGACTTTCTGAATGCCTTTGATAAAGTTCTGCATGGAAGACTTTTAATGAAGTTGAAAGCCTGGGGATTCAAGACCAGGGTACATTATTGGTTGCAAAATCACGGAACAGAGAGTATGATGAGAGATCTTGAGTTGAATTCTATTGGGGATAATGTTGAGATCTTCATTTTACATTTACATACGTGACCTAGATTCTGAATTCAAATGTACAATTAAAACAGTTGTAGATCCCACCAAGATTGGAAGGGTAGTGATCTCCAAAATGTAATTAAGTGACTTGCAAAGAAATTTGCATCCTTGGTGAAATTTGATGGAAAAGTGAAATTTAATATCAATATTGACAGAATAATGTGCAACATAAATATGAAATCAGTGAACTGGAATGAGCACAAGGTAACTCAGAAAAAGAATCTCAGAGAAAATAGAGACAGTACATAGAGAGGAAGCCCATAAACATCATTAAAGAGGAAGACAGATCAATGTTTTAATTGTGCTCTTTCGTTACAGCTTCTTTTGAGTCATTAAAAGGCCCTTGGGTAATAGTGCACTTGCCCTTGGTAAAGGTCTAAAGATGTAAATAAATTTACATAAATAAAAATGAGCAAAATGTTTGAACACCTTCCATTCTTTACCTCGACAAAGTTTACTAGGATCTTCTGAAGCAGTATAATATGTTGGTCAGTGTGCTATATGCTAATGCGGTTATCCCATCTGAAATGTGAAAGTATGGAGAGAGTGCACACTAAAGTCATTTGGGTGATTCTGAGTGTAAGAGGGATATATTTTAGAAAGAATCAGTTTACTGTGAACACCCGAGGGAAATGGCAAAAGGAGTACTTCACAGAGCTATCAAAAATATTAATTCACCTCTGTCTAGTGATACCTTTGTCAGTTTGCCTGTACAAAGGGTCCAGTTTTGTGTGGAGTTGTACCAGAGGCAGTTCTATCTGGATTGCGTCTGTCCTCACACCTGACCCCAGTACAATACTGGGGGGAGTGGGAGGCACCAAATTAGCAATAAGCCATAGGCATTTATAACACTAGAAGATATATATCAATTTGGAAGTTCTACTACCTGCATTTGTCTATGAAGGAACTTGGTTCCACACATTCCTGGAAAGAAAACAAAGCTGGCCCCATTTCATAACAGGGTTGATTTAAAACAAAAACTTAAAAATTACATCTTGCTCATGCTACAGAGCGATGGACTGATTCACTGATCTGGCATGGTCTGCACATGAATCTTTTGTGATATGCTGCATCTCTTTGGATGTACTGGTGTCATACTTGCACTGCATCCTGGTGAGTTTGTCAAGGGGCCATTTTCAGCTTTGGGAGTCCCCCGTTCAGTCACGCCCATTGATTCATTTTTGGCAGGGACTGAGATTCTACGCCAGACAAGCAAGGCCTCCCAGAAAGCTTCACCAATGACCACCCTGTGAGCAAAGTTAAAATCCCTGGAGATACACAGCAAAACCTTTTCAGAAAGTGCAGTCACAGGGTGAAAAAGCTAGAAATCAAAAAGAGGTACTCACAGCTCAATGTAAACATTAGCATCATTGTGAGGTACAGCTACAGTCAGGGAAATTGTCATGATGCTGGATAAGAATCCTGACTCACCTACAAATGGATTGGATTTTTAATTATAACAAAGGTATAAGCCCAAAGATGATTGGATGTAAGTTCAGTGACTGTCTGGGGAGGAGCCCTAGGATGTCACATTAATTTATGAGGTTTTATATTCAGATCTAAATATTACTTTCATCTTTTCCTCCTTATTTAATCTTGAAAAGGATCGCTCATTAAAGGTTTTTCAGTAAAGATGTTTTCAATGTCTTTGTGCGTGCTGGTTTCTAATTGCATTCATATGAAAAGAATCTTTTCTAAGTTGGGTGCTTCAATTATCCAGGTGCAATGCTGCCCTGTCTTTTGAGGCTTTCCAGACATATTTTTTTCCTGCCGTCTCTGGTGCAGTTTTTAATGCTTAACTTCTCGAAAAATTGTTATTTTTGAATATTTTTAATATCTATATGTGTCATACTGAGTTAGTTATACTTATTTCTCTATCAAAATTGTATTTCTAACCAGACATCATTATTGTCTGAACAAGAAGATGGAGTTTATTGCATGATAGCAACAGTGTGACACATTGACTAGGTAAGCACAATTACAAACATTAGCAGGAGCCAGCGACATATCTGCCTCCTCTGGGACCTCTGCTTCCTCATCATCCAAACATTTTGGTACAACATCAGGTTGCATGAAATTTCAGTGTTAACTCTTTCAAAACCATTTACCATACACAACATTAAAGTGGACTTGTGCAGAAATAAAGGTATCATGACTGCTGTCCAGATATCAGACATGGATCGGTATAATCTGTTGATATATATGCACTGATTGTGGCTATGAATCTTACTAAGAGAATGAAATCTTTCCAGTTATAGAGGAAAGATTTTTAGGGATGGCACGGTGGCTCAGCGGTTAGCACTGCTGCCTCACAGGGACCTGGGTTCAGTTCCCGCCTCAGGCAACTGTCTGTGTGGAGTTTGCACATTCTCCCCCTGTCTGCGTGGGTTTCTCCCGGGTGCTCCGGTTTCCTCCCACAGTCCAAAAATGTGCAGGTTAGGTGATTTGACCATGCTAAATTGCCCGTAGTGTTAGGTGCATTAGTCAGAGGGAAATGTGGGGATTGGGTCTGAGTGGGTTGCTCTTCAGAGGGTTGGTGTGGACTTGTTGGGCCGAAGGGCCTGTTTCTACACTGTAGGGAATCTAATCTAAATCTATCTTTTACATTTATGAATTTCAATACAGTGACTGTAAAGTGAAAGCTGATTAACGATGTCCAGTTCGCGTTGACCCTTTTTAACTCAGGCACGTTTTGCATTGAAAGCGACAAAGGTGACAGGAGTCAGGGGAAGTCCAGCACAACTTTATTGGTCATTTTATTAAGGAAAAGTAATATTTATCAGACACAACTTTCTTTTAATTTAAAGTGTCAAATCCTATCAATCTCTTTACAGGACACTTCAGTAAACAGTCTTAAATCACTGAGAAAACCAGCCTCGAATCTACATTAGCTATCTACTTCTGACACACCCTTCAATGGGTTTGATACATCCTATTCACAGGTCCTGTAATAAAATGTTTGTCTGAAAAGATAGGTTATACCCATTCAATAAGTCTGGGAGATCTTGTTCTTCAGTCTTTGAGGATTGACTGATATTTCAGGATCTGCAGTCATCGATTTGGGCTTCCCCTTTTGTCTGGGACTTGTTCTGATCTTTGACCATTTATAGAGCTGGTTTTCTGGATCTGGTCAGTCTAATGATGCTTGCCATAAAGTACAAAGAACTGGAGGTGCTATGTAGCTCAGCGCTCTTTGAGATGCCTTTGAAGTAGTTGCAAAAACAGAGAGAGATGTGGGTGCAGGTTGCATCTTTAATCCCTCAGTTTGCACCCTTCCCGAAGATTCTGTGGTCTGTGTCCAATACTAGTATTGGGCTGAGGCAGGAAGGTCCTTTGAGGTGACTGCTTTTCATTTTAGAGGTCACAAATCATGGTTTTGAAACTTGAACTATCTGGTGCTGTCCTTGTCACACTGTGCCTCTCGCCTCCTACTGAACTGGGTGCCAACCACATTTGCGTAACAGACTTCTAATAGAGCAGGTTCACTAGAGATGCAAACACCAGTTCTTTCTGAAACAACGTGGCCATTTACACCTGGCCAGGCAGCTGCAGACCTGTCTGGTTTCGATGGGAAGTTAATTGTCCAAGGCCTGGCTGCATGAATACTCTGTTCCAGCTCTGCAGTTTGTACATTGTGGTCACCTGACTGCATTGCCTCCTGTTAATGTGGTGAGTGTCAAGTGAGTTGGATCACTGGCTAACCCATTACATAGGTAACTACCAGGTTCGCAGGCAAAGGGTCCAAATACCTAACACTAACCTACACTAGCTTATCATAATGCTGTTAATTAAATAGCAATAGAGAAACAAAATGAAAAAAGAACATTCATTAATAATTCTTAAAATATTATCAAAACTATACATACAGTAGTGCACAGCAATGGTGATCAAATTATTTACAAGTTGTCTGGCTCTTATACACGATAAATTACGATATCAATGGTGGTTGATAAGGGCTCTCTGCTGGTGCCCGCTCAGCATTGTTTCCACATTCAGGAACTCAGAGAGTTCCCAATTCCACTAAAACTTTAGTGCAGAGACAGTTGTGCATTAAAACAAAATGGATGGACAATATTGCGAAGTGTGTTTGGAGCTGGACCCAAGGGTGAATCTGCCCCAGTTCCAAAAGTCTTCCCACCAATTTGTGACTTCGATTTCTTGAATGTCTTTTTGCATGTGCTCTGATTGTTGGACCAGAGTAGTGAAACTTTTGTATACGTGAACTAATCGTTGGCCACTGTTGTAATCTTTCTGGTAAAAGTTCAAAAGAGTGTCGGACTTTTCTGTCTGAGTTTGTCACTGACATTAATAAAGATTTCACTTTCTCCTGGGTATGTCTGAGTTTGTGGGGCCAGATGCAGAAAGTGGGTTGTGTGAATGTCACAGGCGAAAGCTCTGTATTGATAATGTTTTGGGGAAGTTGTGATTTCCCCCCCCCGTCCACCCCACCACCATGTATGTTACTCAGATGTTGTCATTGTGCAGGCTCTGGATTCCTGTGGTACAGTTTAAATAGGTGCTTGTCATTGGATTACACCATTGTAATACTTGTTTGGTATAGTAATATTTGTCCAGAGTGGTACCCACAAGTGCGTCCCTTTTTAAGAGCATATCGTAAGGTGCCATCTCTTTCTTATGACTAATGCCAATATTTTCAAGCTCAGACTATTAACCCATTGATGTTCAGCATTAGGACTGATGGGGGTAAGAGCTCCCTACTACCACACCTAAGGCCTTTACTGAGATTCTCTTGAAGCCAAACCAGACCTTGGTTCATAGTCATAACTGGGAATTAAAAACATTGGCGTGTCTCTTCCTATGGAACAGGTACTGTATTTGGTCTAACATTGATCCAAGGCAGGATTTGTCCTTAGCTAGCCTGCTCAAGGTTCTCCCTCAACTGCTTTATCATTCACTCTCCATTGATACTCCCTACATAGGGTTTCAGTTCTACTGCCTGCTGCCATGCCCGAAATGTCAATTCTCCTGCTCCTCGGATGCTGCCTGACCAGCTGTGTTTTTCCAGCATCACACTCTCGATTCTGATCTCCAGCATCTGCAGTCCTCCCTTTCTCCCTGTTTCATTTATTGAGCTGGCGTGCCCTTCTAGCACCCTTACCAAGTGTTGGCTACCCTGATTGTCTTTTCATTTCTCTTTGCTATCTTGCTTAATTTTGACATCTTGATTAATCTTATTCAAAACCTGTTAAACTTGTTAGATTAAGATTCTGAGTTTTGTGTCCAAATTAGCCAAATTGAGGATATTGACTGTGGGCTGTTGCCAAATCATTAATGGTGCCTGTTTTCCTGCAGTCTGGTGGCCTGAGTCTGGCCGGACCCAACAACACGCTTCACTGTATTTTATAACAAAATATATATGACCAATAAATAAATCAAATCAACAATAATCACCTGTGCAGTCAATTTAATATTTACAGTGGGCAATGCAAACCATTCAAAGTGTGTGCGTGTTGGTGGGGGGAAGGGAGGGAGGGAGGGGCTAAACCAAAATGGAGGTGGAGGGGAAATAAAGCCCTGTATCCCCTGCAGTGTCTAACGGAGTACAGTTTAGAAACCTTTGATCAATCTGTTCATGTATGTTGTTACACACCAATGGAGCAGGTGAGACTTGAACCCTGGCCTCCTGCTTCAAAGGTCGGGACAAAGAGCTCATTTTATTTGCTTTGATTTAACCTGTTTTCTAAGCAACCTGTTCAGAGATGTTATTGCACACGTGTAGAGAAGGCGGGACTTGAACCCAGGGCCTCCCAGTCCAACGTTAGAACACTATCACTGCACTACAAGAGGGCCCTTGAGCATTTTTTTTTAAGATATTGTTTCCACCACCAGGAAAACACAGTGTAACCAATTATATATTTTTCTTTCTTTCTTAAGAGGACCAAATGGTGCCCTTTATTTTCTTTTATTTTCCCCAAATCACCCATGGCTGTATATAATTTAGAATTTCAGATACAGCAAGACTGAAAAATGACACAGTTGTGAATAGACTTTATTATATATACTTTTTTCCAGAAGGGAAAACAACCATGTGGCCAATTGTATGTTAACAAGCAAAGGCTGTTAAGAATCCCTACAGTGTGGGAACAGGCTCTTCGGCCCAACAAATCCACACCAACCCTCCAGACCCATTCCCTTACCCTATTACTTTACATTTAACCCTGACTAATGCACCTAACCTACACATCCCTGAACACCATGGGCAATTCAGCAGACCCGCACATCTTCGGATGGTTGGAGGAAACTGGAGCACCCAGGGGAAACCCGCACATACACGGGGAGAATATGCAAACTCCACACAGTCACCCAAGGCTGGAATCGAATCCAGGTTCCTGGTGCTGTAAGACAGCAGTGCTAACACATGAGCCACCATGCCTCCCTAAGGGCCCTGCTAACATCAGTAAGTGAGAGGGGTTGGAGTAGGGAGAGAGAGGAGACTAAGCACTGTATTTCCTGCAGTTCCCATCTCTCTGTAAAAGCATTAAGAGCATTGATGGACACTGGGTGCTCTGTCTCCAATGACACCCGGGCTCAGGCAGTTGGCAGAGATGACTCCCTCCACAGCTTACTGACTGAATCTGTTTATCACCAGCCTGTCCAGACCCAGGGGCAGACCCACAAGTCTAACCTCCAATCTGCACACACCCCTCTGCACCAAAGATCAGGAGCATGCAGCTGAAGTGCAATCAAAAGATTTCTCAAATGACTTCCAAAGGGAATGCAAGTGCCCATAACCAACATATATCTGGTCCACAGACTGCACAGTGCCAGAGTCCATGGCTGGCCACAAGCTGCAGTGATACAGGACTGCAACATCCACCACCCCCAGATACCTGAAGGTAAGAGGGAGGGCTCCCACACAGACAGCCCTCCACTGGGGATCCCCACCACCCAGCGGCAAATAAGCACACTGAAACATGTCCGGGCGGCGGATGTAAGTGTCTTGATGGATGTTGGGCAGCAGCAGCCTGTATAGACACCACCAGTCTGAGAGAGGGGAAGGACAGACTGTGCATATTCAGGAGCTGGCTCAGGTTGTGGGGCATCGTCTCCTGAGGGAGGTTCAGCACCTTGGGGCTGATGGGAAATTCCGACTGAGCAGGGATGCACACGGAGATAGAGGGATCCCACCGCACACCTGAGCATCCTCCAACTGGTGCACGATATCAGGTCCAAGCACAGTCATTTTCAGGCTAATTGATGGCATCGGCCATGAGTTGGCACCCACTGCCACCCTGTCTGCCAATTCCTGAGGCAACAAGGAGCACATTTTGACTTTTATGTCATCACATAAAATAAGTGGTAGTGAATCAGGAGCCTGTTTTATGTCTGTGCTGATTTATTTTCACTGAATTAAAATCAGGAGAGATAAAATGAGCAGCTGATCTGATATTACTTATCAAGGTACTTGCCCTGGGTCGTGATGGATTGAGTTTTATCAGGAGTATCTGTGCAAGGTCTCAGGGTAGAGCCAGAGAATCACTGTTCATTTTACTTCTGGAGTGTATCCATGGACCTTTCACTGAAGTCAAACCAAATGCACCCAAAATTTAACACCAAGACTTTAAATGTTTCATTACAAGTTTTCCAAGTGCAGGAACCTTCTGTCGTGTCGCAATTAGCTCTTGTAACTGTAAAAAGCTCACTGATCATTGACTCACAGTGAGACAGCATGAAGTCAGAACGGAAGAGTGGTTGGAGACAGCAGAATCCCGACAGTGTGGAAGCAACCCATCAAGTTCACACCGACCCTCCGAAGAGCAATCCACCCAAACCCATCCCCTATTCTATCCTTATAACCCTGCATTTCCCACGACCAATCTGCCTACTCTGCACAGCTTCAGATTGTGGGAGGAAACCGGAGCACCCAGAGGAAACCCACGCAGACACGGGGAGAATGTGCCAACTCCACACAGTTGCCCGAGGTCGGTATCAAACCCTGGTGCCTGGTGCTGTGAGGCAGCAGTGCTAACCACTGAGCCACTCATGCTGCCCCTAATCTAATGAGGAGAGTTTGGGTCAGAAGCCATCAATGAAAAATTGCATGAAAATATTAAAGCAGCAAATCTAAATATGACCAATTAAAGAGGTGATGAACCAATGGTATCACTTGTGTGGTGAATCCTTGTATTCATAGGGTATCTTTATGCCTGAAAGCCAGCACTCTGTGAAAATGGTCACATTATTAAAGGGTCACTGGGTACCAATTGTGCCATGGGATAAGAGCAGATCTAATTACAGGATTTGCAACAGGATACTCAAGTCAATTTGGGGTTACTGAAAAACAATTCGAGGGACACGGATAGTTAGTGAAAGGGGCGGACACACAGGCATACCCCACACCAAGAGTGTTGATATTTAGGAGTCAAGAATAGTTGGATGTTTCTGTGCTGTTGGAACTAACTGAGGAAGATGTTCTCAGCAGCTAGGAATTGAGAACTGAGAAAGTGGGAAGGCTTTTACTGGGGAAGCCATGAAGAGCTTGGAAGACATCTGTAAGTATCAGTGGAACTGAGTAAGCGGTGATTGAAAAGGCCCGAAACAATATTTTCTTCAAACAACTGAGCAAGATTAGAGACCAGGGAAGACCCAGGGACATGCTGGAAAATGGGACTAGATTAATTTAGGATTTCTAGTCGGCATGGACGAGCTGGACCGAAGGGTCTGTTTCCGTACTGTACATCTCTATGACTCTATATGTGGATGAGTGAAGCTAGCTGGAGTTAAGGTTATGTACTGGGTGCGCAGTTTCAAAGCCCAGGAAATACAAACTCAGAACAGAACGATGGTCGACCAGAACAGAAGCAGACATTGCAGCAATCCATGGTGGAGCAGCTCTTGAGATGGTGTTTTAATGTCAAATCAGTAAAAGCGGAGCATTATTATCCCTTGTGAAATTTAATGAAATTTGAAAACCTACTGTGTCATTAATGTCTGGGGAAATCTACTGAGAAATTTATGTGATCGGTTTGGATCGCATATCCCATTCGAAAAGTACCATGAGAACTTTGATCACATTGCATAGTCAATATTACACATGAAAGATAGAACATAGAACATAGAACAATACAGCGCAGTACAGGCCCTTCGGCCCTCGATGTTGCGCCGATCAAAGCCCACCTAACCTACACTAACCCACTATCCTCCATATACCTATCCAATGCCCGCTTAAATACCCATAAAGAGGGAGAGTCCACTACTGCTACTGGCAGGGCATTCCATGATCTTACGACTCGCTGAGTGAAGAACCTACCCCTAACATCAGTCCTATATCTACCCCCCCTTAATTTAAAGCTATGCCCCCTTGTAATAGCTGACTCCATACGCGGAAAAAGGTTCTCACTGTCAACCCTATCTAACCCCCTAATCATCTTGTACACCTCTATCAAATCACCCCTAAACCTTCTTTTCTCCAAAGAAAACAACCCCAAGTGCCTCAGCCTTTCCTCATAGGATCTTCCTACCATACCAGGCAACATCCTGGTAAACTTCCTCTGCACCCGTTCCAGTGCCTCCACATCCTTCCTATAGTATGGCGACCAAAACTGCACACAATATTCCAGAAGCGGCCGCACCAGAGTCTTATACAACTGCAGCATGACCTCAGGACTCCGGAACTCAATTCCTCTACCAATAAAAGCCAGTACGCCATATGCCTTCTTCACTGCACTATTTACCTGGGTGGCAACTTTCAGAGATCTGTGTACATGGACACCAAGATCCCTCTGCTCTTCCACACTACCAAGTAGTCTACCATTAGCCCAGTAATCCATCTTTTTATTACTCTTACCAAAGTGAATCACTTCACACTTAGCTACATTGAACTCCATTTGCCACCTTTCTGCCCAGCTCTGCAGCTTCTCTATATCCCGCTGTAACCTGCCATATCCTTCCTCACTGTCTACAACTCCTCCGACTTTCGTATCATCCGCAAACTTGCTCACCCAACCTTCTAACCCTTCCTCCAGGTCATTTATAAAAATGACAAACAGCAATGGTCCCAAAACAGATCCTTGCGGAACACCACTAGTGACGGCACTCCAAGATGAATCTTTGCCATCAACTACTACCCTCTGTCTTCTTCCAGAGAGCCAATTCCTAATCCAAACCTCCAACTCACCCTCAATGCCATATCTCTGTATTTTCTGCAGTAGCCTACCATGGGGGACCTTATCAAACGCCTTACTAAAATCCATATATACTACATCTACCGCTTTCCCCTCATCTACCTCCTTCGTCACCTTCTCAAAGAATTCAATAAGGTTTGTGAGGCACGACCTGCCCTTCACAAAACCATGCTGACTATCCTTGATCACATCATTCTTATCCAGATGTGCATAAATCCTATCCCTTATAATTCTCTCTAAGACTTTGCCCACAACAGAAGTGAGACTCACTGGCCTATAGTTACTAGGATTATCCCTACTCCCCTTCTTGAACAAGGGAACCACGTTTGCTAGCCTCCAGTCCTCTGGCACTACTCCTGTAGACAAAGAGGACACAAAAATCAAGGCCAATGGCTCTGCAATCTCCTCCCTTGCTTCCCAGAGAATCCTAGGATAAATGCCATCAGGCCCAGGGGACTTATCTATTTTCACCCTTGCCAGAATTTCCAACACCTCTTCTCTACATATCTCAAAGCCATCCATTCTACTTATTCGTGCCCCAGTATTCGTATCGACAACAATGTCCTGTTCCTGAGTGAATACTGACGAAAAGTATTCATTCAGCGCCTCCCCAATCTCTTCAGCCTCCACACGCAACTTTCCATTACTATCCTTGATTGGACCTATTCCTTCCCTAGTCATTCTTTTATTCCTAACATACCTATAGAAAGCCTTAGGGTTTTCCCTAATCCTACCAACTAAGGACCTTTCATGTCCCCTCCTTGCTGCTCTTAGCTCTCTCTTCAGGTCCTTCCGGGCTACCTTATAACTCTCAATCGCCCCTATTGAACCTTCACGCCTCATCTTTACAAAGGCCGCCCTCTTCCATTTAACAAGGGATTCCAATTCCTTATTAAACCACGGCTCCTTCACACGACCCTTTCCTCCCTGCCTGATAGGTACGTACTTATCAAGGACACTCAATAGTTGCTCCTTGAACAAGTTCCACATATCAATTACGCTCTTGCCTTGGAATCTACTTTTCCAATCCACACATCCTAAGTCATGCCTCAACGCATCATAATTTCCCTGCCCCCAGCTATAACTTTTGCCCTGTAGTACACACTTATCCCTCCCCATCACGAGACTAAAAATCACCGAATTGTGGTCACTGTCCCCAAAGTGCTCACCTACCTCTAGTTCTAATACCTGGCCTGGTTCGTTACCCAGAACCAAACCCAGAAACTATCACTGTATTCTAACAGATGAAAGGCTTAACAGACAATCAATTTTTCAATGTATAAATTCAGTTACATCACACTGCAAATTTTTGCTATAAATTCTGTGTTACGATCGAGCCCTCCACAACCACCTGATGAAGGAGCGTCGCTCCGAAAGCTAGTGTGCTTCCAATTAAACCTGTTGGACTATAACCTGGTGTTGTGTGATTTTTAACTTTAACACCCTAGTTTGAGTTGGAAGAAATAAGTTCTTTATTTATTGTTGTTTGTGTTGCAATTTTAACTTTATAGTAAAGTATTGTTGTTCATTCAGAACTATGGAACCCTGTGGCTTCATTCTTTTAGTGAATTCCATGGATCTCACCTATAGGTCGCTGGTTCCTAACCAGTTCTAACATAATTTGGGGATCACGGCCTGGGTGAGAACAGTGTTGCTGGTTTTGTCTAGGATTATAATATACACTTGGCAGTCTGGTCTGGGGCCAGAACACTGAAACTGTTTACCTTTGTTTCTTGTGGCTGACATTTCCAAAATAAGGTTTTAATTATTTTAAAAATGTCTTGCGTATTTCACAACAGGATTACGTTTTCAAATGCCATAATTTCTATGTCTTATTATTTTTGTTAAAGCTTCTGCTTCTAAAGCTTGAGCTACATTCTAGGTCACAGCATTTTCTAAAACGATGAAGTTTGCAGACTCTGAACATGCGCAGATTATCAAACTATACATACCTATACGTTTCTCAGAGTTGCAGGAGAGTCATCCTGTGAAATATTGAGATGAGTGTTATGATCTTTGTATATGCTGATAACTTTTGAAAAGCAATTTGAACTTACAGTTAATAGCTGAAGGGTACATCAGTATATAATGTTTTAAGCTGTTTACAGTAACAAATACCTGAGAAAACTATTAACTAAACACTACCGTTGATGCAATCCATCCTTTAACCGCATAATGGTGTACCCAGTTTCTTATTTTTAATACAATTAAAAGAAATATCATGGGCATATTTTACAATGTACTTTAAGTAGATATTCAATTTTCCAAGAATCAATCCTAAGTAAATCTTAGTTTCCAAGATTCTATTCCTGATCTTTTCTTTTCTCAATCCAATAAATTTGAATAATCTTTCATAGTGTACCTTTTGCCTAGACTCTTCTTCCAGCCCAAGTTAGATGACTCTTCTAGCCTCCTCGTAACTCCTTGCAGTGCTTCTTAATTCATTTCAGCTCCTCTTAACTCCTTCCAGCTCCTTGTAACACCTTCTAGTCTGCTCTTAACTCCTTCCAGCTCCTTGTAACACCTTCTAGTCTGCTCTTAACTCCTTCCAGCTCCTCGTAACACCTTCTAGTCTCCTCTTAACTTCTCATAACTTTGATCTTTTCAAATCAAGTACAAACTCCCACTTGCTGTCCATGGTGGTGACCACATTTCAGTTTCTGCCCAGTCATCCCATTCAGATCCAGCTGGACTAGAAACAGTATTTGAGACATTTCCCACTTTCTGGGAAAGCTTATAAGCGTGATCTTTAATATGACTTCCTCTGTATCCTTACAATATGAATCACACAGACCTTGTATCCAGTGAAAATTACTTATTCTCTATCCTTGAGAGTCCAAACATTTTTCACCTTGGAATGACATGTTACATTTTACAAATATATATGAATGGAAACCTTCAACATTTTTATCAGATTCTGGGGACTGACACATTCTCTACTGTTAACACAAAGGCTACTGTTTTTGTCTCCATAATCACCCTCTCCTTGGTAAAACTATCTAAGCCTCCAATAAACTCACTTAGTCTTACAGTTGGACAGACTTCAGAACAGATTACATTATCCCCCACTTCTTTTTTACTTGAAGTTTAAAGGCACAGTTCCCAAAACAGAACAATCTTTTAAATTCCACAAGTGCAGTACAAGCCAGTAAATGAATTGTCAGAAGTTATTTTCAGGCTAGTTATGTTTCCCATTCTGTTATAAAGAGCTCAATTTTGATCTCACAGTTCTGAGACAACGTTAGACTGTATTTAGCAGTGCTCAGCGGGCAGAGAAGACAGTGAATGGGGCCATCACAGTATCAAGATGGCATCACATCACTGTCTTGCCACAGGGTAAGTGCCATGGCAAGAAGCTGGGGTTGAGCTCCGAGCAAGATTAGCTGCCTGCTCCAGAGATGCAGACAACGGCTGGGCAGAATCAAGGGTTTAATTTCACACCATGTCAGCATTCTGGGGACAATGGAGATTTTACCCTCCATACGAGAAGACCACCAATCTCATGGAGACATGTGATCCAGTAGCACCAATCACTGCTGTTTGGGCGTGTGAGGATTCAGAGCTTCTGTGGTCAAATCAGACACAGGTAAACCATTGACGATGCTAATGACCATGTGCCTATAAAATGAGAATAACGCATCACTCCAGAATGAGCAAATGAAGACAAAGGTCTTTGATGGGAAGCTAGAGAAGTCGACATGATAACACGTTATGTACAGATGTAGATAAAGGAGTGTAAAAGAACTTAAGGAGTTGGTATGCTTCAATTAGTGATAAGAAGCAAGCAGCCTTACTGAGAGGATGCGTGCAGATACACACAGCATGAGGTACTTCAGAGCAGTAACTCAATGAGGAGAAGGCAACACTGACAGGGAGGATGTGATAAAAGGTCCTGTCAGTTACTGGGCTGAGTTGGTGAGTTCAGAGAGGACCCTTCCCTGGGTAGTAGGCTCGAAAACAACCAATCATGAGCCAACTTCAAGAACATAGAGAATTCAGTGCTGGTGCGGGCCTTAATCAGACTGGACCCATGGAAAAAACAGAGAAACCACCATAGACCCACTCAACTCCAAATATAAGCATAAACTCCCGAAGCATTGATTAACAGCACTGACCCCTACACTCCAAAAATATCATCACAGACACCCGCAGTGTGCAGAAATTAACAGTGAACCACTCACTTCCAGACATCAGTACTGACCCACTCAATCCCCAAATATCAGCACTGACCCACTCACTCCCAAATATCAGCACTGACCCACTCACTCCCCAAATATCAGCACTGACCCACTCACTCCCAAATATCAGCTCTGACCCACTCACTCCCCAAATATCAGCACTGACCCACTCACTCCCAAATATCAGCACTGGCCCACTCACTCCCAAATATCAGGACTGACCCACACACTCCCCAAATATCAGCACTGACCCACTCATCCCCAAAATATCAGGACTGACCCACACACTCCCAAATATCAGCACTAACACACTCAATCCCAAATATCAGCACTGAAACACTCATTCTCAATTATCAGAAAAGTCCCACTCACTCCCAAATATCAGCTTCTGGATTAGTGGTGCTGGAAGAGCATAGCAGTTCAGGCAGCATCCGAGTAGCTTTGAACCACTAATCCAGAATCTGGTTTCCAGCATCTGCAGTCATTGTTTTTACTTCCCAAATATCAGCACTGACCAACTCAATCCCAAATATTGGAAACGCACTCACTCCCCAAATATCAGCACTGACCCACTCACTCCCCAAATATCAGCACTGACCCACTCACTCTCCAAATATAAGCACTGACCCACTCACTCTCCAAATATAAGCACTGACCCACTCACTCCCAAATATCAGAAAATTCCCACCCACTCCCAAATATCAGCACTGACCCACTCACTCTCAATTATCAGCACTGACCCACTCACTCCCAAATATCAGAGATGTCCCACTCTGTCCCCAAATATCAGCACGGACCCACTCACTCCCTAAATATCAGCACTGACCCACTCAACCCCAATTATCAGCACTGACCCACTCTGTCCCCAAATATCTGCACGGACCCACTCACTCCCTAAATATCAGCACTGACCCACTCAACCCCAATTATCAGCACTGACCCACTCTGTCCCCAAATATCAGCACTGACCCACTCACTCCCAAATATCAGCACTGACCCACTCACTCCCCAAATATCAGCACTGACCCACTCACTCCCAAATATCAGCACTGACCCACTCACTCCCCAAATATCAGCACTGACCCACTCACTCCCAAATATCAGCTCTGACCCACTCACTCCCCAAATATCAGCACTGACCCACTCACTCCCAAATATCAGCACTGGCCCACTCACTCCCAAATATCAGGACTGACCCACACACTCCCCAAATATCAGCACTGACCCACTCATCCCCAAAATATCAGGACTGACCCACACACTCCCAAATATCAGCACTAACACACTCAATCCCAAATATCAGCACTGAAACACTCATTCTCAATTATCAGAAAAGTCCCACTCACTCCCAAATATCAGCTTCTGGATTAGTGGTGCTGGAAGAGCATAGCAGTTCAGGCAGCATCCGAGTAGCTTTGAACCACTAATCCAGAATCTGGTTTCCAGCATCTGCAGTCATTGTTTTTACTTCCCAAATATCAGCACTGACCAACTCAATCCCAAATATTGGAAACGCACTCACTCCCCAAATATCAGCACTGACCCACTCACTCCCCAAATATCAGCACTGACCCACTCACTCTCCAAATATAAGCACTGACCCACTCACTCTCCAAATATAAGCACTGACCCACTCACTCCCAAATATCAGAAAATTCCCACCCACTCCCAAATATCAGCACTGACCCACTCACTCTCAATTATCAGCACTGACCCACTCACTCCCAAATATCAGAGATGTCCCACTCTGTCCCCAAATATCAGCACGGACCCACTCACTCCCTAAATATCAGCACTGACCCACTCAACCCCAATTATCAGCACTGACCCACTCTGTCCCCAAATATCTGCACGGACCCACTCACTCCCTAAATATCAGCACTGACCCACTCAACCCCAATTATCAGCACTGACCCACTCTGTCCCCAAATATCAGCACTGACCCACTCACTCCCAAATATCAGCACTGACCCACTCACTCCCCAAATATCAGCACTGACCCACTCACTCCCAAATATCAGCACTGACCTACTCACTCCACAAATATCAGCACTGACCCACTCTCTCCCCAAATATAAGCAATTACCCACTCACTCCCAAATATGAGCACTAACCCAGTCATTCCCGAAATATTAGCACTGACCCACTCAGTCCCCAAATATCAGAAATGTCCCACTCACTCCCAAATATCAGCACTGACCCACTCATTCCCAAATATCAGCACTGACCCACTCACTCCCCAAATATCAGAAATGTCCCACTCACTCCCAAATATCAGCACTGATCCTCTCATTCCCAAATATCAGCACTGACCCACTCATTCCCGAATTATCAGCACGAACACACTCACTCCCAAATATCAGCAATGACCCACTCACTCCCCAAATATCAGCACTGACCCACTCATTCCCGAAATATCAGCACTGACACACTCACTCCCAAATATCAGCACTGACCCACTCATTCCCGAAATATCAGCACTAACACACTCACTCCCAAATATCAGCACTGACCCACTCACTCCTAAACATCAGCAAAGACGCAAACTCTCCCCAAATATCAGTACTGACCCATTCACTCACCAAATATCAGCACTAACCAACTCAATCCCAAATATCGGAAACGTCCCACTCACTCCCCAATTACCAGCACTGACCCACTCAATCACGAATATCAGCACTGACCCACTCATTCCCAAATATTAGCACTGACCCACTCACGCCCCAAATATAAGCACTGACCCACTCACTCCCAAACATCAGAAAATTCCCACTCACTCCCAAATATCAGCAATGACCCACTCAATCCCAAATATCAGCACTGACCCACTCTGTCCCCAAATATCAGCACTGACCCACTCACTCCCAAATATCAGAAAATTCCCACCCACTCCCAAATATCAGCAATGACCCACTCACTCCCAAATATAAGCACTGACCCACTCACTCCCAAACATCAGCACTGACCCACTCACTCCCAAATATCCGCACTGTCTCACTCACTCCCAAATATCAGCACTGACCCACTCACTCCCCAAATATTGGCACTGACCCACTCACTGCCAAATATCAGCACTGACCCACTCACTCCCCAAATATCAGCAATGACCCAGTCACTCCCAAATATCAGCACTGACCCACTCACTCCCCAAATATCAGCTCTGACCCACTCACTCCCAAATAACAGCACTGACACACTCTCTCCCCGAATATCAGCACTGGCCCACTCACTCCCCAAATATCAGCACTGATCCACTCACTCCCAAATATCAGCACTGACCCACTCACTCCCCAAATATCAGCAATGACCCACTCACTTCCAAATATCAGCCCTGACCCACTCACTCCCCAAATATCAGCACTGACCCACTCACTCCCAAATATCAGCTCTGACCCACTCACTCCCCAAATATCAGCACTGACCGACTAATTCCCAAATATCAGCACTGACCCACTCACTCCCAAATATCAGCACTGACCCATTAACTCCAAATATCAGCACTGACCCACTCAGTCCCAAATATCAGCACTGACCGACTCACTCCCAAATATCAGCACTGACCCATTCACTCCCAAATATCAGCACTGACCCATTCACTCCCAAATATCAGCAATGACCCACTCACTCCCAAATATCAGCAATGACCCACTCACACCCCAAATATCAGCACTGACCCACTCATTCCCGAAATATCAGCACTAACACACTCACTCCCAAATATCAGCACTGACACACTCATTTCCAAATATCAGAAAAGTCCCACTCACTCCCAAATATCAGCTTCTGGATTATTGGTGCTGGAAGAGCACAGCAGTTCAGCCGCATCCGATTGGCTTCGAACCACTAATCCAGAATCTGGTTTCCAACATCTGCAGTCATTGTATTTACCTTCCAAATATCAGCACTGACCCACTCAATCCCAAATATCAGAAACGTCCCACTCACTCCCAAATATCAGCACTGACCCACTCATTCCCAAATATCAGCACTGACCCACTCACTCCCAAATATCAGCACTGACCCATTCACTCCCAAATATCAGCACTGACCCACTCAGTCCCAAATATCAGCACTGACCCACTCACTCCCCAAATATCAGCACTGACCCACTCACTCCCAAATATCAGCACTGACCCATTCACTCCCAAATATCAGCAATGACCCACTCATCCCCAAATATCAGCACTGACTCACTCACGCCCAAACGTCGGCACTCACCCACTCACTCCCAAACATCAGCACTGACCCACTCATTCTCAAATATCAGTACTGACTCACTCACGTCCAAATATCAGCAATGATCCACTCTCTCCCCAAATATCAGCACTGACCCACTCTCTCCCCAAATATCAGCACTGACCCACTCTGTCCCCAAATATCAGCACTGACCCACTCACTCCTAAACATCAGCAAAGACGCAAACTCTCCCCAAATATCAGTACTGACCCATTCACTCCCCAAATATCAGCACTGACTCACCCACTTCCAAATATAAGCAATGACCCACTCACTCCCCAAATATCAGCACTGACCCACTCACTCCCAAATATCAGAACTGACCCATTCACTCCCCAAATATCAGCACTGACCCACTCACTCCCAAATATCAGCACTGACCCACTCACTCCCAAATATCAGAACTGACCCACTCTCTCCCCAAATATCAGCACTGACCCACTCACTCCCAAATATCAGAACTGTCCCACTCTCTCCCCAAATATCAGCAATGACACACACATTACCAAATATCAAAAATGACCCACTCAATCCCACATATCAGCACTGACCCATTCACTCCCCAAATATCAGCACTGACCCACTCACTCCCAAATATCAGCACTAACGCACTCACTCCCAAATATCAGCACTGACCCACTCACTCCCCAAATATCAGCACTGACCCACTCACTCCCAAATATCAGTCATAACGCACTCACTCCCAAATATCAGCCCTAACGCACTCACTCCCAAATATCAGCACTGACCCACTCATACCCAAATATAAGCAATGACCCACTCTCTCCCCAAAGAGCAGCACTGACCCACTCTCTCCCAAACATCAGCACTGACCTACGCATTCCCAAATGTCAGCAATGACGCAAACTATTCCCAAATATCAGCACTGATCCACTCAATCCCAAATATCAGCACTGACCCACTCATTCCCGAAATATCAGCACTAACCCACTCACTTCCAAATATCAGCACTGACCCACTCTGTCCCCAAATATCAGCACTGACCCACTCACTCCCCAAATATCAGAAATGTCCCACTCACTCCCAAATATCAGTACTGACCCTCGCATTCCCAAATATCAGCACTGACCCACTCATTCCCGAATTATCAGCACGAACACACTCACTCCCAAATATCAGCACTAACCCAGTCATTCCCGAAATATTAGCACTGACCCACTCACTCCCCAACATCAGCACTGACCCACTCACTCCCAAATATCAGCACTGACCCACTCACTCCCCAAATATCAGCAATGACCCACTCACTCCCAAATATCAGCAATGACCCACTCACTCCCAAATATCAGCACTGACCCACACAGTCCCCAAATATCAGCACTGACCCACTCACTCCCCAACATCAGCACTGACCCACCCATTCCAAAAATATCAGCTCTCACCCACTCACTCCCAAATTTCAGCACTGACCCACTCATTCCCGAAATATTAGCACTAACCCACTCAGTCCCAAATATCAGAAATGTCCCACTCACTCCCAAATATCAGCAATGATCCACTCACTGCCAAATATCAGCACTCACCCATTCACTCCCCAAATATCAGCACTGACCCACTCACTCCCAAATATCAGCAATGTCCCACTCACTCCCAAATATCAGCAATGACCCACTCACTCCCAAATATCAGCACTCACCCACTCACTACCAAATATCAGCACTGACCCACTCACTCCCAAACATCAGCACTGACCCACTCACTCCCAAATATTCGCACTGTCTCACTCACTCCCAAATATCAGCACGGACCCACACACTCCCCAAATATCAGCACTGACCCATTCACGCCCAAATATCAGCACTGACCCACTCATTCCCAAATATCAGCAATGACCCACTCACTCCCAAATATCAGCACTGACCCACTCACTCCCAATCATCAGCACTGACCCACTCACTCCCAAATATCCGCACTGTCTCACTCACTCCCAAATATCAGCACTGACCCACTCACTCCCCAAATATTGGCACTGACCCACTCACTGCCAAATATCAGCACTGACCCACTCACTCCCCAAATATCAGCAATGTCCCAGTCACTCCCAAATATCAGCACTGACCCACTCACTCCCCAAATATCAGCACTGACCCACTCACTCCCAAATAACAGCACTGACCCACTCTCTCCCCGAATATCAGCACTTGCCCACTCACTCCCCAAATATCAGCACTGATCCACTCACTCCCAAATATCAGCACTGACCCACTCACTCCCCAAATATCAGCACTGACCCACTCACTCCCAAATATTTGCTCTGACCCACTCACTCCCCAAATATCAGCATTGACCGACTAATTCCCAAATATCAGCACTGACCCACTCACTCCCAAATATCAGCACTGACCCATTAACTCCAAATATCAGCACTGACCCACTCAGTCACAAATATCAGCACTGACCGACTCACTCCCAAATATCAGCACTGACCCACTCATACCCAAATATAAGCAATGACCCACTCTCTCCCCAAAGAGCAGCACTGACCCACTCTCTCCCAAACATCAGCACTGACCTACGCATTCCCAAATATCAGCAATGACGCAAACTATTCCCAAATATCAGCACTGATCCACTCAATCCCAAATATCAGCACTGACCCACTCATTCCCGAAATATCAGCACTAACCCACTCACTCCCAAATATCAGCACTGACCCACTCTGTCCCCAAATATCAGCACTGACCCACTCACTCCCCAAATATCAGAAATGTCCCACTCACTCCCAAATATCAGTACTGACCCTCGCATTCCCAAATATCAGCACTGACCCACTCATTCCCGAATTATCAGCACGAACACACTCACTCCCAAATATCAGCACTAACCCAGTCATTCCCGAAATATTAGCACTGACCCACTCACTCCCCAAATATCAGCACTGACCCACTCACTCCCCAAATATCAGCACTGACCCACTCACTCCCCAAATATCAGCACTGACCCACTCACTCCCAAATATCAGCAATGACCCACTCACTCCCAAATATCAGCACTGATCCACACAGTCCCCAAATATCAGCACTGACCCACTCACTCCCCAACATCAGCACTGACCCACCCATTCCAAAAATATCAGCTCTCACCCACTCACTCCCAAATTTCAGCACTGACCCACTCATTCCCGAAATATTAGCACTAACCCACTCAGTCCCAAATATCAGAAATGTCCCACTCACTCCCAAATATCAGCACTGACCCACTCATTCTCAAATATCAGCACTGGCCCACTCATTCCCGAATTATCAGCACGAACACACTCACTCCCAAATATCAGCACTGACCCATTCACTCCCAAATTTCAGCAATGATCCACTCACTGCCAAATATCAGCACTCACCCATTCACTCCCCAAATATCAGCACTGACCCACTCACTCTCAAATATCAGAAATGTCCCACTCACTCCCAAATATCAGCACTGACCAACTCATTCCCGAAATATTAGCACTAACCCACTCACTCCCAAATATCAGAAATGTCCCACTCACTCCCAAATATCAGCACTGACCCACTCACTCCCAAATATCAGCAATGACCCACTCACTCCCAAATATCAGCACTCACCCACTCACTACCAAATATCAGCACTGACCCACTCACTCCCAAACATCAGCACTGACCCACTCACTCCCAAATATCCGAACTGTCTCACTCACTCCCAAATATCAGCACTGACCCACACACTCCCCAAATATCAGCACTGACCCATTCACGCCCAAATATCAGCACTGACCCACTCATTCCCAAATATCAGCAATGACCCACTCACTCCCAAATATCAGCACTGACCCACTCACTCCCAAACATCAGCACTGACCCACTCACTCCCAAATATCCGCACTGTCTCACTCACTCCCAAATATCAGCACTGACCCACTCACTCCCCAAATATTGGCACTGACCCACTCACTGCCAAATATCAGCACTGACCCATTCACTCCCCAAATATCAGCAATGACCCAGTCACTCCCAAATATCAGCACTGACCCACTCACTCCCCAAATATCAGCACTGACCCACTCACTCCCAAATAACAGCACTGACCCACTCTCTCCCCGAATATCAGCACTGGCCCACTCACTCCCCAAATATCAGCACTGATCCACTCACTCCCAAATATCAGCACTGACCCACTCACTCCCCAAATATCAGCAATGACCCACTCACTTCCAAATATCAGCCCTGACCCACTCACTCCCCAAATATCAGCACTGACCCACTCACTCCCAAATATCAGCTCTGACCCACTCACTCCCAAATATCAGCACTGACCCATTAACTCCAAATATCAGCACTGACCCACTCAGTCCTAAATATCAGCACTGACCGACTCACTCCCAAATATCAGCACTGACCCATTCACTCCCAAATATCAGCACTGACCCATTCACTCCCAAATATCAGCAATGACCCACTCACTCCCAAATATCAGCAATGACCCACTCACACCCCAAATATCAGCACTGACCCACTCATTCCCGAAATATCAGCACTAACACACTCACTCCCAAATATCAGCACTGACACACTCACACCCCAAATATCAGCACTGACCCACTCATTCCCGAAATATCAGCACTAACACACTCACTCCCAAATATCAGCACTGACACACTCATTTCCAAATATCAGAAAAGTCCCACTCACTCCCAAATATCAGCTTCTGGATTATTGGTGCTGGAAGAGCACAGCAGTTCAGCCGCATCCGAGTGGCTTCGAACCACTAATCCAGAATCTGGTTTCCAACATCTGCAGTCATTGTATTTACCTTCCAAATATCAGCATTGACCCACTCAATCCCAAATATCAGAAACGTCCCACTCACTCCCAAATATCAGCACTGACCCATTCACTCCCAAATATCAGCACTGACCCACTCACTCCCAAATATCAGCACTGACCCATTCACTCCCAAATATCAGCACTGACCCACTCAGTCCCAAATATCAGCACTGACCCACTCACTCCCCAAATATCAGCACTGACCCACTCACTCCCAAATATCAGCTCTGACCCACTCACTCCCAAATATCAGCACTGACCGACTCACTCCCAAATATCAGCACTGACCCATTCACTCCCAAATATCAGCACTGACCCATTCACTCCCAAATATCAGCAATGACCCACTCACTCCCAAATATCAGCAATGACCCACTCACACCCCAAATATCAGCATTGACCCACTCACTCCACAACATCAGCACTGACCCACTCACTCCCAAACATCAGCAATGACCCACTGCTTCCGGAAATATCAGCACTCACCCACTCACTCCCAAATATCAGCACTGACCCATTCACTCCCAAATATCAGCACTGACCCACTCATTCCCGAAATATCAGCACTGACTCACTTACTCCCAAATATCAGCAATGACCCACTCACACCCAAATGTCGGCACTCACCCACTCACTCCCAAACATCAGCACTGACCCACTCATTCTCAAATATCAGCACTGACTCACTCATGTCCAAATATCAGCAATGATCCACTCTCTCCCCAAATATCAGCACTGACCCACTCTCTCCCCAAATATCAGCACTGACCCACTCTCTCCCCAAATATCAGCACTGACCCACTCACTCCTAAACATCAGCAAAGACGCATACTCTACCCAAATATCAGTACTGACCCATTCACTCCCCAAATATCAGCACTGACTCACCCACTTCCAAACATAAGCAATGACCCACTCACTCCCCAAATATCAGCACTGACCAACTCACTCCCAAATATCAGCACTGACCCACTCACTCCCAAATATCAGAACTGACCCACTCTCTCCCCAAATATCAGCACTGACCCACTCACTCCCCAAATATCAGAAATGTCCCACTCACTACCAAATATCAGTACTGACCCTCGCATTCCCAAATATCAGCACTGAACCACTCATTCCCGAATTATCAGCACGAACACACTCACTCCCAAATATCAGCACTAACCCAGTCATTCCCGAAATATTAGCACTGACCCACTCACTCCCCAACATCAGCACTGACCCACTCACTCCCAAATATCAGCACTGACCCACTCACTCCCCAAATATCAGCAATGACCCACTCACTCCCAAATATCAGCAATGACCCACTCACTCCCAAATATCAGCACTGACCCACACAGTCCCCAAATATCAGCACTGACCCACTCACTCCCCAACATCAGCACTGACCCACCCATTCCAAAAATATCAGCTCTCATCCACTCACTCCCAAATTTCAGCACTGACCCACTCATTCCCGAAATATTAGCACTAACCCACTCAGTCCCAAATATCAGAATTGTCCCACTCAGTCCCAAATATCAGCACTGACCCACTCATTCTCAAATATCAGCACTGGCCCACTCATTCCCGAATTATCAGCACGAACACACTCACTCCCAAATATCAGCACTGACCCATTCACTCCCAAATATCAGCAATGACCCACTCACTGCCAAATATCAGCACTCACCCATTCACTCCCCAAATATCAGCACTGACCCACTCACTCTCAAATATCAGAAATGTCCCACTCACTCCCAAATATCAGCCCTGGCCAACTCATTCCCGAAATATTAGCACTAACCCACTCACTCCCAAATCTCAGAAATGTCCCACTCACTCCCAAATAACAGCACTGACCCACTCACTCCCAAATATCAGCAATGACCCACTCACTCCCAAATATCAGCACTCACCCACTCACTACCAAATATCAGCACTGACCCACTCACTCCCAAACATCAGCACTGACCCAATCACTCCCAAATATCCGCACTGTCTCACTCACTCCCAAATATCAGCACTGACCCACACACTCCCCAAATATCAGCACTGACCCATTCACGCCCAAATATCAGCACTGACCCACTCATTCCCAAATATCAGCACTGACCCACTCACTCCCCAAATATCGGCACTGACCCACTCACTGCCAAATATCAGCACTGACCCACTCACTCCCCAAATATCAGCAATGACCCACTCACTCCCAAATATCAGCACTGACCCACTCACTCCCCAAATATCAGCACTGACCCACTCACTCCCAAATATCAGCACTGACCCACTCTCTCCCCGAATATCAGCACTGGCCCACTCACTCCCCAAATATCAGCACTGATCCACTCACTCCCAAATATCAGCACTGACCCACTCACTCCCCAAATATCAGCACTGATCCACTCACTCCCAAATATCAGCGCTGACCCACTCACTCCCCAAATATCAGCAATGACCCACTCACTTCCAAATATCAGCCCTGACCCACTCACTCCCCAAATATCAGCACTGACCCACACACTCCCAAATATCAGCTCTGACGCACTAACTCCCCAAATATCAGCACTGACCGACTAATTCCCAAATATCAGCACTGACCCACTCACTCCCAAATATCAGCACTGACCCATTAACTCCAAATATCAGCACTGACCCACTCAGTCCCAAATATCAGCACTGACCGACTCACTCCTAAATATCAGCAATGACCCACTCACACCCCAAATATCAGCAATGACCCACTCACACCCCAAATATCAGCACTGACCCACTCATTCCCGAAATATCAGCACTAACACACTCACTCCCAAATATCAGCACTGACACACTCATTCCCAAATATCAGAAAAGTCCCACTCACTCCCAAATATCAGCTTCTGGATTATTGGTGCTGGAAGAGCACAGCAGTTCAGCCGCATCCGAGTGGCTTCGAACCACTAATCCAGAATCTGGTTTCCAACATCTGCAGTCATTGTATTTACCTTCCAAATATCAGCACTGACCCACTCAATCCCAAATATCAGAAACGTCCCACTCACTCCCAAATATCAGCACTGACCCACTCATTCCCAAATATCAGCACTGACCCACTCACTCCCAAATATCAGCACTGACCCATTCACTCCCAAATATCAGCACTGACCCACTCAGTCCCAAATATCAGCACTGACCCCCTCACTCCCCAAATATCAGCACTGACCCACTCACTCCCAAATATCAGCACTGACCCATTCACTCCCAAATATCAGCAATGACCCACTCATCCCCAAATATCAGCACTGACTCACTCACGCCCAAATATAAGCAATGATCCACTCTCTCCCCAAATATCAGCATTGACCCACTCACTCCACAACATCAGCACTGACCCACTCACTCCCAAACATCAGCAATGACCCACTGCTTCCGGAAATATCAGCACTCACCCACTCACTCCAAAATATCAGCACTGACCCATTCACTCCCAAATATCTGCACTGACCCACTCATTCCCGAAGTATCAGCACTGACTCACTTACTCCCAAATATCAGCAATGACCCACTCACACCCAAATGTCGGCACTCACCCACTCACTCCCAAACATCAGCACTGACCCACTCATTCTCAAGTATCAGCACTGACTCACTCATGTCCAAATATCAGCAATGATCCACTCTCTCCCCAAATATCAGCACTGACCCACTCTCTCCCCAAATATCAGCACTGACCCACTCTGTCCCCAAATATCAGCACTGACCCACTCACTCCTAAACATCAGCAAAGACGCAAACTCTCCCCAAATATCAGTACTGACCCATTCACTCCCCAAATATCAGCACTGACTCACCCACTTCCAAATATAAGCAATGACCCACTCACTCCCCAAATATCAGCACTGACCCACTCACTCCCAAATATCAGCACTGACCCACTCACTCCCAAATATCAGAACTGACCCACTCTCTCCCCAAATATCAGCACTGACCCACTCACTCCCAAATATCAGAACTGACCCACTCTCTCCCCAAATATCAGCAATGACCCACTCATTACCAAATATCAAAAATGACCCACTCAATCCCATATATCAGCACTGACCCACTCACTCCCCAAATATCAGCACTGACCCACTCACTCCCAAATATCAGCACTAACGCAATCACTCCCAAATATCAGCACTGAACCACTCACTCCCCAAATATCAGCACTGACCCACTCACTCCCAAATATCAGCCATAACGCACTCACTCCCAAATATCAGCCCTAACGCACTCACTCCCAAATATCAGCACTGACCCACTCATACCCAAATATAAGCAATGACCCACTCTCTCCCCAAAGAGCAGCACTGACCCACTCACTCCCAAACATCAGCACTGACCTACGCATTCCCAAATATCAGCAATGATGCAAACTATTCCCAAATATCAGCACTGACCCACTCAATCCCAAATATCAGCACTGACCCACACATTCCCGAAATATCAGCACTAACCCACTCACTCCCAAATATCAGCACTGACCCACTCTGTCCCCAAATATCAGCACTGACCCACTCACTCTCCAAATACCAGAAATGTCCCACTCACTCCCAAATATCAGTACTGACCCTCGCATTCCAAATATCAGCACTGACCCACTCATGCCCGAATTATCAGCACGAACACACTCACTCCCAAATATCAGCACTAACCCAGTCATTCCCGAAATATTATCACTGACCCACTCACTCCCAAATATCAGCACTGACCCACTCACTCCCCAAATATCAGCAATGACCCACTCACTCCCAAATATCAGCAATGACCCACTCACTCCCAAATATCAGCACTGACCCACACAGTCCCCAAATATCAGCACTGACCCACTCACTCCCCAACATCAGCACTGACCCACCCATTCCCAAATATCAGCTCTCACCCACTCACTCCCAAATTTCAGCACTGACGCACTCATTCCCAAAATATTAGCACTAACCCACTCAGTCCCAAATATCAGAAATGTCCCACTCACACCCAAATATCAGCACTGACCCACTCACTCCCAAATATCAGCACTGTCCCACTCACTCCCAAATATCAGCAATGACCCACTCACTGCCAAATATCAGCACTCACCCATTCACTCCCCAAATATCAGCACTGACCCACTCATTCCCAAATATCAGCACTGGCCCCCTCACTCCCCAAATATCAGCACTGACCCACTCACTCCCAAATATCAGCACTGACCCATTCACTCCCAAATATCAGCACTCACCCATTCACTCCCCAAATATCAGCACTGACCCACTCACTCCCAAATATAAGCAATGATCCACTCTCTCCCCAAATATCAGCATTGACCCACTCACTCCACAACATCAGCACTGACCCACTCACTCCCAAACATCAGCAATGACCCACTGCTTCCGGAAATATCAGCACTCACCCACTCACTCCAAAATATCAGCACTGACCCATTCACTCCCAAATATCTGCACTGACCCACTCATTCCCGAAGTATCAGCACTGACTCACTTACTCCCAAATATCAGCAATGACCCACTCACACCCAAATGTCGGCACTCACCCACTCACTCCCAAACATCAGCACTGACCCACTCATTCTCAAGTATCAGCACTGACTCACTCATGTCCAAATATCAGCAATGATCCACTCTCTCCCCAAATATCAGCACTGACCCACTCTCTCCCCAAATATCAGCACTGACCCACTCTGTCCCCAAATATCAGCACTGACCCACTCACTCCTAAACATCAGCAAAGACGCAAACTCTCCCCAAATATCAGTACTGACCCATTCACTCCCCAAATATCAGCACTGACTCACCCACTTCCAAATATAAGCACTGACCCACTCACTCCCCAAATATCAGCACTGACCCACTCACTCCCAAATATCAGCACTGACCCACTCTCTCCCCGAATATCAGCACTGGCCCACTCACTCCCCAAATATCAGCACTGATCCACTCACTCCCAAATATCAGCACTGACCCACTCACTCCCCAAATATCAGCAATGACCCACTCACTTCCAAATATCAGCCCTGACCCACTCACTCCCCAAATATCAGCACTGACCCACTCACTCCCAAATATCAGCTCTGACCCACTCACTCCCCAAATATCAGCACTGACCGACTAATTCCCAAATATCAGCACTGACCCACTCACTCCCAAATATCAGCACTGACCCACTCACTCGCAAATTATGAGCACTGACCCACTCATTCCCAAAATATCAGCACTAATACACTCACTCCCAAATATCAGCATTAACCCACGCACTCCCAAATATCAGAAATGTCCCACTCACTCCCAAATATCAGCACTGACCAACTCATTCCCGAAATATTAGCACTAACCCACTCACTCCCAAATATCAGAAATGTCCCACTCACTCCCATATATCAGCACTGACCCACTCACACCCAAATATCAGCAAAGACTCACTCACTCCCAAATTTTAGCACTCACCCACTCACTCCCAAATATCAGCACTGACCCACTCACTCCCAAATATCAGCACTGACCCACTCACTCCCAAATATCAGCTCTGACGCACTAACTCCCCAAATATCAGCACTGACCCACTCACTCCCAAATATCAGCACTGACCCATTAACTCCAAATATCAGCACTGACCCACTCAGTCCCAAATATCAGCACTGACCGACTCACTCCTAAATATCAGCAATGACCCACTCACACCCCAAATATCAGCAATGACCCACTCACACCCCAAATATCAGCACTGACCCACTCATTCCCGAAATATCAGCACTAACACACTCACTCCCAAATATCAGCACTGACACACTCATTCCCAAATATCAGAAAAGTCCCACTCACTCCCAAATATCAGCTTCTGGATTATTGGTGCTGGAAGAGCACAGCAGTTCAGCCGCATCCGAGTGGCTTCGAACCACTAATCCAGAATCTGGTTTCCAACATCTGCAGTCATTGTATTTACCTTCCAAATATCAGCACTGACCCACTCAATCCCAAATATCAGAAACGTCCCACTCACTCCCAAATATCAGCACTGACCCACTCATTCCCAAATATCAGCACTGACCCACTCACTCCCAAATATCAGCACTGACCCATTCACTCCCAAATATCAGCACTGACCCACTCAGTCCCAAATATCAGCACTGACCCCCTCACTCCCCAAATATCAGCACTGACCCACTCACTCCCAAATATCAGCACTGACCCATTCACTCCCAAATATCAGCAATGACCCACTCATCCCCAAATATCAGCACTGACTCACTCACGCCCAAATATAAGCAATGATCCACTCTCTCCCCAAATATCAGCATTGACCCACTCACTCCACAACATCAGCACTGACCCACTCACTCCCAAACATCAGCAATGACCCACTGCTTCCGGAAATATCAGCACTCACCCACTCACTCCAAAATATCAGCACTGACCCATTCACTCCCAAATATCTGCACTGACCCACTCATTCCCGAAGTATCAGCACTGACTCACTTACTCCCAAATATCAGCAATGACCCACTCACACCCAAATGTCGGCACTCACCCACTCACTCCCAAACATCAGCACTGACCCACTCATTCTCAAGTATCAGCACTGACTCACTCATGTCCAAATATCAGCAATGATCCACTCTCTCCCCAAATATCAGCACTGACCCACTCTCTCCCCAAATATCAGCACTGACCCACTCTGTCCCCAAATATCAGCACTGACCCACTCACTCCTAAACATCAGCAAAGACGCAAACTCTCCCCAAATATCAGTACTGACCCATTCACTCCCCAAATATCAGCACTGACTCACCCACTTCCAAATATAAGCAATGACCCACTCACTCCCCAAATATCAGCACTGACCCACTCACTCCCAAATATCAGCACTGACCCACTCACTCCCAAATATCAGAACTGACCCACTCTCTCCCCAAATATCAGCACTGACCCACTCACTCCCAAATATCAGAACTGACCCACTCTCTCCCCAAATATCAGCAATGACCCACTCATTACCAAATATCAAAAATGACCCACTCAATCCCATATATCAGCACTGACCCACTCACTCCCCAAATATCAGCACTGACCCACTCACTCCCAAATATCAGCACTAACGCAATCACTCCCAAATATCAGCACTGAACCACTCACTCCCCAAATATCAGCACTGACCCACTCACTCCCAAATATCAGCCATAACGCACTCACTCCCAAATATCAGCCCTAACGCACTCACTCCCAAATATCAGCACTGACCCACTCATACCCAAATATAAGCAATGACCCACTCTCTCCCCAAAGAGCAGCACTGACCCACTCACTCCCAAACATCAGCACTGACCTACGCATTCCCAAATATCAGCAATGATGCAAACTATTCCCAAATATCAGCACTGACCCACTCAATCCCAAATATCAGCACTGACCCACTCATTCCCGAAATATCAGCACTAACCCACTCACTCCCAAATATCAGCACTGACCCACTCTGTCCCCAAATATCAGCACTGACCCACTCACTCTCCAAATACCAGAAATGTCCCACTCACTCCCAAATATCAGTACTGACCCTCGCATTCCAAATATCAGCACTGACCCACTCATGCCCGAATTATCAGCACGAACACACTCACTCCCAAATATCAGCACTAACCCAGTCATTCCCGAAATATTATCACTGACCCACTCACTCCCAAATATCAGCACTGACCCACTCACTCCCCAAATATCAGCAATGACCCACTCACTCCCAAATATCAGCAATGACCCACTCACTCCCAAATATCAGCACTGACCCACACAGTCCCCAAATATCAGCACTGACCCACTCACTCCCCAACATCAGCACTGACCCACCCATTCCCAAATATCAGCTCTCACCCACTCACTCCCAAATTTCAGCACTGACGCACTCATTCCCAAAATATTAGCACTAACCCACTCAGTCCCAAATATCAGAAATGTCCCACTCACACCCAAATATCAGCACTGACCCACTCACTCCCAAATATCAGCACTGTCCCACTCACTCCCAAATATCAGCAATGACCCACTCACTGCCAAATATCAGCACTCACCCATTCACTCCCCAAATATCAGCACTGACCCACTCATTCCCAAATATCAGCACTGGCCCCCTCACTCCCCAAATATCAGCACTGACCCACTCACTCCCAAATATCAGCACTGACCCATTCACTCCCAAATATCAGCACTCACCCATTCACTCCCCAAATATCAGCACTGACCCACTCACTCCCAAATATAAGCAATGATCCACTCTCTCCCCAAATATCAGCATTGACCCACTCACTCCACAACATCAGCACTGACCCACTCACTCCCAAACATCAGCAATGACCCACTGCTTCCGGAAATATCAGCACTCACCCACTCACTCCAAAATATCAGCACTGACCCATTCACTCCCAAATATCTGCACTGACCCACTCATTCCCGAAGTATCAGCACTGACTCACTTACTCCCAAATATCAGCAATGACCCACTCACACCCAAATGTCGGCACTCACCCACTCACTCCCAAACATCAGCACTGACCCACTCATTCTCAAGTATCAGCACTGACTCACTCATGTCCAAATATCAGCAATGATCCACTCTCTCCCCAAATATCAGCACTGACCCACTCTCTCCCCAAATATCAGCACTGACCCACTCTGTCCCCAAATATCAGCACTGACCCACTCACTCCTAAACATCAGCAAAGACGCAAACTCTCCCCAAATATCAGTACTGACCCATTCACTCCCCAAATATCAGCACTGACTCACCCACTTCCAAATATAAGCACTGACCCACTCACTCCCCAAATATCAGCACTGACCCACTCACTCCCAAATATCAGCACTGACCCACTCTCTCCCCGAATATCAGCACTGGCCCACTCACTCCCCAAATATCAGCACTGATCCACTCACTCCCAAATATCAGCACTGACCCACTCACTCCCCAAATATCAGCAATGACCCACTCACTTCCAAATATCAGCCCTGACCCACTCACTCCCCAAATATCAGCACTGACCCACTCACTCCCAAATATCAGCTCTGACCCACTCACTCCCCAAATATCAGCACTGACCGACTAATTCCCAAATATCAGCACTGACCCACTCACTCCCAAATATCAGCACTGACCCACTCACTCGCAAATTATGAGCACTGACCCACTCATTCCCAAAATATCAGCACTAATACACTCACTCCCAAATATCAGCATTAACCCACGCACTCCCAAATATCAGAAATGTCCCACTCACTCCCAAATATCAGCACTGACCAACTCATTCCCGAAATATTAGCACTAACCCACTCACTCCCAAATATCAGAAATGTCCCACTCACTCCCATATATCAGCACTGACCCACTCACACCCAAATATCAGCAAAGACTCACTCACTCCCAAATTTTAGCACTCACCCACTCACTCCCAAATATCAGCACTGACCCACTCACTCCCAAATATCAGCACTGACCCACTCACTCCCAAATATCAGAACTGACCCACTCTCTCCCCAAATATCAGCACTGACCCACTCACTCCCAAATATCAGAACTGACCCACTCTCTCCCCAAATATCAGCAATGACCCACTCATTACCAAATATCAAAAATGACCCACTCAATCCCATATATCAGCACTGACCCACTCACTCCCCAAATATCAGCACTGACCCACTCACTCCCAAATATCAGCACTGACCCACTCACTCCCAAATATCAGAACTGACCCACTCTCTCCCCAAATATCAGCACTGACCCACTCACTCCCAAATATCAGAACTGACCCACTCTCTCCCCAAATATCAGCAATGACCCACTCATTACCAAATATCAAAAATGACCCACTCAATCCCATATATCAGCACTGACCCACTCACTCCCCAAATATCAGCACTGACCCACTCACTCCCAAATATCAGCACTAACGCAATCACTCCCAAATATCAGCACTGAACCACTCACTCCCCAAATATCAGCACTGACCCACTCACTCCCAAATATCAGCCATAACGCACTCACTCCCAAATATCAGCCCTAACGCACTCACTCCCAAATATCAGCACTGACCCACTCATACCCAAATATAAGCAATGACCCACTCTCTCCCCAAAGAGCAGCACTGACCCACTCACTCCCAAACATCAGCACTGACCTACGCATTCCCAAATATCAGCAATGATGCAAACTATTCCCAAATATCAGCACTGACCCACTCAATCCCAAATATCAGCACTGACCCACTCATTCCCGAAATATCAGCACTAACCCACTCACTCCCAAATATCAGCACTGACCCACTCTGTCCCCAAATATCAGCACTGACCCACTCACTCTCCAAATACCAGAAATGTCCCACTCACTCCCAAATATCAGTACTGACCCTCGCATTCCAAATATCAGCACTGACCCACTCATGCCCGAATTATCAGCACGAACACACTCACTCCCAAATATCAGCACTAACCCAGTCATTCCCGAAATATTATCACTGACCCACTCACTCCCAAATATCAGCACTGACCCACTCACTCCCCAAATATCAGCAATGACCCACTCACTCCCAAATATCAGCAATGACCCACTCACTCCCAAATATCAGCACTGACCCACAACAGTCCCCAAATATCAGCACTGACCCACTCACTCCCCAACATCAGCACTGACCCACCCATTCCCAAATATCAGCTCTCACCCACTCACTCCCAAATTTCAGCACTGACGCACTCATTCCCAAAATATTAGCACTAACCCACTCAGTCCCAAATATCAGAAATGTCCCACTCACACCCAAATATCAGCACTGACCCACTCACTCCCAAATATCAGCACTGTCCCACTCACTCCCAAATATCAGCAATGACCCACTCACTGCCAAATATCAGCACTCACCCATTCACTCCCCAAATATCAGCACTGACCCACTCATTCCCAAATATCAGCACTGGCCCACTCACTCCCAAATATCAGCACTGTCCCACTCACTCCCAAATATCAGCAATGACCCACTCACTGCCAAATATCAGCACTCACCCATTCACTCCCCAAATATCAGCACTGACCCACTCACTCCCAAATATCAGAATTGTCCCACTCACTCCCAAATATCAGCAATGACCAACTCATTCCCGAAATATTAGCACGAACCCACTCACTCCCAAATATCAGAAATGTCCCACTCACTCCCAAATATCAGCACTGACCCACTCACTCCCAAATATCAGCAATGACCCACTCACTCCCAAATATCAGCACTCACCCACTCACTACCAAACATCAGCACTGACCCACTCACTCCCAAGTATCAGCACTGTCTCACTCACTCCCAAATATCAGCACTGACCCACACACTCCCCAAATATCAGCACTGACCCATTCACGCCCAAATATCAGCACTGACCCACTCATTCCCAAATATCAGCACTGACCCACTCACTCCCCAAATATCGGCACTGACCCACTCACTGCCAAATATCAGCCCTGACCCATTCTCTCCCAAATATCAGCACTGACCCATTCACTCCCAAATATCAGCAATGACCCACTCACTCCCCAAATATCAGCACTGATCCACTCACTCCCCAAATATCAGCAATGATCCACTCACTCCCAAATATCAGCACTGACCCACTCACTCCCCAAATATCAGCAATGACCCACTCACTTCCAAATATCAGCCCTGACCCACTCACTCCCCAAATATCAGCACTGACCCACTCACTCCCAAATATCAGCTCTGACCCACTCACTCCCCAAATATCAGCACTGACCGACTAATTCCCAAATATCAGCACTGACCCACTCACTCCCAAATATCAGCACTGACCCACTCACTCGCAAATTATGAGCACTGACCCACTCATTCCCAAAATATCAGCACTAATACACTCACTCCCAAATATCAGCATTAACCCACGCACTCCCAAATATCAGAAATGTCCCACTCACTCCCAAATATCAGCACTGACCAACTCATTCCCGAAATATTAGCACTAACCCACTCACTCCCAAATATCAGAAATGTCCCACTCACTCCCATATATCAGCACTGACCCACTCACACCCAAATATCAGCAAAGACTCACTCACTCCCAAATTTTAGCACTCACCCACTCACTCCCAAATATCAGCACTGACCCACTCACTCCCAAACATCAGCACTGACCCACTCACTCCCAAATATCAGCACTGTCCCACTCACTCCCAAATATCAGCACTGACCTACACACTCCCCAAATATCAGCACTGACCCATTCACGCCCAAATATCAGCACTGACCCACTCATTCCCAAATATCAGCACTGACCCACTCACTCCCCAAATATCGGCACTGTCCCACTCACTGCCAAATATCAGCACTGACCCATTCACTCCCAAATATCAGCACTGACCCATTCACTGCCAAATATCAGCAATGACCCACTCACTCCCAAATATCAGCAATGACCCACTCACTCCCCAAATATCACCACTGACCCACTCATTCCCGAAATATCAGCACTAACACACTCACTCCCAAATATCAGCACTGACACACTCATTCCCAAATATCAGAAAAGTCCCACTCACTCCCAAATATCAGCTTCTGGATTATTGGTGCTGGAAGAGCACAGCAGTTCAGCAGCATCCGAGTGGCTTCGAACCACTAATCCAGAATCTGGTTTCCAACATCTGCAGTCATTGTATTTACCTTCCAAATATCAGCACTGACCCACTCACTCCCAAATATCAGCACTGACCCACTCACTCCCAAACATCAGCACTGACCCACTCACTCCCAAATATCAGCACTGTCCCACTCACTCCCATATATCAGCACTGACCCACTCACTCCCCAAACATCAGCACTGACCCACTCACTCCCAAATATCAGCACTGACCCACTCACTCCCCAAATATCAGCACTGACCCACTCACTCCCAAATATCAGCACTGACCCATTCACTCCCAAATATCAGCAATGACCCACTCATCCCCAAATATCAGCACTGACTCACTCACGCCCAAATATAAGCAATGATCCACTCTCTACCCAAATATCAGCATTGACCCACTCACTCCACAACATCAGCAATGACCCACTGATTCCTGAAATATCAGCACTCACCCACTCACTCCCAAATATCAGCACTGACCTATTCACTCCCAAATATCAGCACTGACCCACTCATTCCCGAAATATCAGCACTGACCCACTTACTCCCAAATATCAGCAATGACCCACTCACACCCAAACGTCGGCACTCACCCACTCACTCCCAAACATCAGCACTGACCCACTCATTCTCAAATATCAGCACTGACTCACTCACGTCCAAATATCAGCAATGATCCACTCTCTCCCCAAATATCAGCACTGACCCACTCTGTCCCCAAATATCAGCACTGACCCACTCTGTCCCCCAATATCAGCACTGACCCACTCACTCCTAAACATCAGCAAAGACGCAAACTCTCCCCAAATATCAGTACTGACCCATTCACTCCCCAAATATCAGCACTGACTCACCCACTTCCAAATATAAGCAATGACCCACTCACTCCCCAAATATCAGCACTGACCCACTCACTCCCAAATATCAGAACAGACCCATTCACTCCCCAAATATCAGCACTGACTCACCCACTTCCAAATTTAAGCAATGACCCACTCACTCCCCAAATATCAGCACTGACCCACTCACTCCCAAATATCAGCACTGACCCACTCACTCCCAAATATCAGAACTGACCCACTCTCTCCCCAAATATCAGCATTGACCCACTCACTCCCAAATATCAGAACTGACCCACTCTCTCCCCAAATATCAGCAATGACCCACTCATTACCAAATACTAAAAATGACCCACTCAATCCCACATATCAGCACTGACCCATTCACTCCCCAAATATCAGCACTGACCCACTCACTCCCAAATATCAGCACTAACGCACTCACTCCCAAATATCAGCCCTAACGCACTCACTCCCAAATATCAGCACTGACCCACTCATACCCAAATATAAGCAATGACCCACTCTCTCCCCAAAGAGCAGCACTGACCCACTCTCTCCCAAACATCAGCACTGACCTACGCATTCCCAAATATCAGCAATGACGCAAACTATTCCCAAATATCAGCACTGATCCACTCAATCCCAAATATCAGCACTGACCCACTCATTCCCGAAATATCAGCACTAACCCACTCACTCCCAAATATCAGCACTGACCCACTCACTCCCCAAATATCAGAAATGTCCCACTCACTCCCAAATATCAGTACTGACCCGCGCATTCCCAAATATCAGCACTGACCCACTCATTCCCGAATTATCAGCACGAACACACTCACTCCCAAATATCAGCACTAACCCAGTCATTCCCGAAATAATAGCACTGACCCACTCACTCCCCAACATCAGCACTGACCCACTCACTCCCAAATATCAGCACTGACCCACTCACTCCCCAAATATCAGCAATGACCCACTCACTCCCAAATATGAGCAATGACCCACTCACTCCCAAATATCAGCACTGACCCACACAGTCCCCAAATATCAGCACTGACCCACTCACTCCCCAACATCAGCACTGACCCACCCATTCCAAAAATATCAGCTCTCACCCACTCACTCCCAAATTTCAGCACTGACCCACTCATTCCCAAAATATTAGCACTAACCCACTCAGTCCCAAATATCAGAAATGTCCCACTCACTCCCAAATATCAGCACTGACCCACTCACTCCCAAATATCAGCACTGTCCCACTCACTCCCAAATATCAGCAATGACCCACTCACTGCCAAATATCAGCACTCACCCATTCACTCCCCAAATATCAGCACTGACCCACTCATTCCCAAATATCAGCACTGGCCCACTCACTCCCAAATATCAGCACTGTCCCACTCACTCCCAAATATCAGCAATGACCCACTCACTGCCAAATATCAGCACTCACCCATTCACTCCCCAAATATCAGCACTGACCCACTCACTCCCAAATATCAGAATTGTCCCACTCACTCCCAAATATCAGCACTGACCAACTCATTCCCGAAATATTAGCACGAACCCACTCACTCCCAAATATCAGAAATGTCCCACTCACTCCCAAATATCAGCACTGACCCACTCACTCCCAAATATCAGCAATGACCCACTCACTCCCAAATATCAGCACTCACCCACTCACTACCAAACATCAGCACTGACCCACACACTCCCAAGTATCAGCACTGTCTCACTCACTCCCAAATATCAGCACTGACCCACACACTCCCCAAATTTCAGCACTGACCCATTCACGCCCAAATATCAGCACTGACCCACTCATTCCCAAATATCAGCACTGACCCACTCACTCCCCAAATATCGGCACTGACCCACTCACTGCCAAATATCAGCCCTGACCCATTCTCTCCCAAATATCAGCACTGACCCATTCACTCCCAAATATCAGCAATGACCCACTCACTCCCCAAATATCAGCACTGATCCACTCACTCCCCAAATATCAGCAATGATCCACTCACTCCCAAATATCAGCACTGACCCACTCACTCCCCAAATATCAGCACTGACCCACTCACTCCCAAATATCAGCACTGACCCACTCTCTCCCCGCATATCAGCACTGGCCCACTCACTCCCCAAATATCAGCACTGACCGACTAATTCCCAAATATCAGCACTGACCCACTCACTCCCAAATATCAGCACTGACCCACTCACTCGCAAATTATGAGCACTGACCCACTCATTCCCAAAATATCAGCACTAATACACTCACTCCCAAATATCAGCATTAACCCACGCACTCCCAAATATCAGAAATGTCCCACTCACTCCCAAATATCAGCACTGACCAACTCATTCCCGAAATATTAGCACTAACCCACTCACTCCCAAATATCAGAAATGTCCCACTCACTCCCATATATCAGCACTGACCCACTCACACCCAAATATCAGCAAAGACTCACTCACTCCCAAATTTTAGCACTCACCCACTCACTCCCAAATATCAGCACTGACCCACTCACTCCCAAACATCAGCACTGACCCACTCACTCCCAAATATCAGCACTGTCCCACTCACTCCCAAATATCAGCACTGACCTACACACTCCCCAAATATCAGCACTGACCCATTCACGCCCAAATATCAGCACTGACCCACTCATTCCCAAATATCAGCACTGACCCACTCACTCCCCAAATATCGGCACTGTCCCACTCACTGCCAAATATCAGCACTGACCCATTCACTCCCAAATATCAGCACTGACCCATTCACTGCCAAATATCAGCAATGACCCACTCACTCCCAAATATCAGCAATGACCCACTCACTCCCCAAATATCACCACTGACCCACTCATTCCCGAAATATCAGCACTAACACACTCACTCCCAAATATCAGCACTGACACACTCATTCCCAAATATCAGAAAAGTCCCACTCACTCCCAAATATCAGCTTCTGGATTATTGGTGCTGGAAGAGCACAGCAGTTCAGCAGCATCCGAGTGGCTTCGAACCACTAATCCAGAATCTGGTTTCCAACATCTGCAGTCATTGTATTTACCTTCCAAATATCAGCACTGACCCACTCACTCCCAAATATCAGCACTCACCCACTCACTACCAAACATCAGCACTGACCCACTCACTCGCAAATATCAGCACTGTCTCACTCACTCCCAAATATCAGCACTGACCCACACACTCCCCAAATATCAGCACTGACCCATTCACGCCCAAATATCAGCACTGACCCACTCAATCCCAAATATCAGCACTGACCCACTCATTTCCCAAATATCGGCACTGACCCACTCACTGCCAAATATCAGCCCTGACCCATTCTCTCCCAAATATCAGCACTGACCCATTCACTCCCAAATATCAGCAATGACCCACTCACTCCCCAAATATCAGCACTGATCCACTCACTCCCCAAATATCAGCAATGACCCACTCACTCCCAAATATCAGCACTGACCCACTCACTCCCCAAATATCAGCACTGACCCACTCACTCCCAAATATCAGCACTGACCCACTCTCTCCCCGAATATCAGCACTGGCCCACTCACTCCCCAAATATCAGCACTGATCCACTCACTCCCAAATATCAGCACTGACCCACTCACTCCCCAAATATCAGCACTGACCCACTCACTCCCAAATATCAGCCATAACGCACTCACTCCCAAATATCAGCCCTAACGCACTCACTCCCAAATATCAGCACTGACCCACTCATACCCAAATATAAGCAATGACCCACTCTCTCCCCAAAGAGCAGCACTGACCCACTCTCTCCCAAACATCAGCACTGACCTACGCATTCCCAAATATTAGCAATGACGCAAACTATTCCCAAATATCAGCACTGATCCACTCAATCCCAAATATCAGCACTGACCCACTCATTCCCGAAATATCAGCACTAACCCACTCACTCCCAAATATCAGCACTGACCCACTCACTCCCCAAATATCAGAAATGTCCCACTCACTCCCAAATATCAGTACTGACCCGCGCATTCCCAAATATCAGCACTGACCCACTCATTCCCGAATTATCAGCACGAACACACTCACTCCCAAATATCAGCACTAACCCAGTCATTCCCGAAATAATAGCACTGACCCACTCACTCCCCAACATCAGCACTGACCCACTCACTCCCAAATATCAGCACTGACCCACTCACTCCCCAAATATCAGCAATGACCCACTCACTCCCAAATATCAGCAATGACCCACTCACTCCCAAATATCAGCACTGACCCACACAGTCCCCAAATATCAGCACTGACCCAATCACTCCCCAACATCAGCACTGACCCACCCATTCCAAAAATATAAGCTCTCAGCCACTCACTCCCAAATTTCAGCACTGACCCACTCATTCCCGAAATATTAGCACTAACCCACTCAGTCCCAAATATCAGAAATGTCCCACTCACTCCCAAATATCAGCACTGACCCACTCATTCTCAAATATCAGCACTGGCCCACTCATTCCCGAATTATCAGCACGAACACACTCACTCCCAAATATCTGCACTGACCCATTCACTCCCAAATATCAGCAATGATCCACTCACTGCCAAATATCAGCACTCACCCATTCACTCCCCAAATATCAGCACTGACCCACTCACTCCCAAATATCAGAAATGTCCCACTCACTCCCAAATATCAGCACTGACCCACTCACTCCCAAATATCAGCAATGACCCACTCACTCCCAAATATCAGCACTCACCCACTCACTACCAAATATCAGCACTGACCCACTCACTCCCAAACATCAGCACTGACCCACTCACTCCCAAATATCCGCACTGTCTCACTCACTCCCAAATATCAGCACTGACCCACACACTCCCCAAATATCAGCAATGACCCACTCACTCCCAAATATCAGCACTGACCCACTCACTCCCAAACATCAGCACTGACCCACTCACTCCCAAATATCCGCACTGTCTCACTCACTCCCAAATATCAGCACTGACCCACTCACTCCCCAAATATTGGCACTGACCCACTCACTGCCAAATATCAGCACTGACCCACTCACTCCCCAAATATCAGCAATGACCCAGTCACTCCCAAATATCAGCACTGACCCACTCACTCCCCAAATATCAGCACTGACCCACTCACTCCCAAATAACAGCACTGACCCACTCTCTCCCCGAATATCAGCACTGGCCCACTCACTCCCCAAATATCAGCACTGATCCACTCACTCCCAAATATCAGCACTGACCCACTCACTCCCCAAATATCAGCAATGACCCACTCACTTCCAAGTATCAGCCCTGACCCACTCACTCCCCAAATATCAGCACTGACCCACTCTCTCCCCGAATATCAGCACTGGCCCACTCACTCCCCAAATATCAGTACTGACCCTCGCATTCCCAAATATCAGCACTGACCCACTCATTCCCGAATTATCAGCACGAACACACTCACTCCCAAATATCAGCACTAACCCAGTCATTCCCGAAATATTAACACTGACCCACTCACTCCCCAACATCAGCACTGACCCACTCACTCCCAAATATCAGCACTGACCCACTCACTCCCCAAATATCAGCAATGACCCACTCACTCCCAAATATCAGCAATGACCCGCTCACTCCCAAATATCAGCACTGACCCACACAGTCCCCAAATATCAGCACTGACCCACTCTCTCCCCGAATATCAGCACTGGCCCACTCACTCCCCAAATATCAGCACTGATCCACTCACTCCCAAATATCAGCACTGACCCACTCACTCCCCAAATATCAGCACTGACCCACTCACTCCCAAATATCAGCACTGACCCATTAACTCCAAATATCAGCACTGACCCACTCAGTCCCAAATATCAGCACTGACCGACTCACTCCCAAATATCAGCACTGACCCACTCATACCCAAATATAAGCAATGACCCACTCTCTCCCCAAAGAGCAGCACTGACCCACTCTCTCCCAAACATCAGCACTGACCTACGCATTCCCAAATATCAGCAATGACGCAAACTATTCCCAAATATCAGCACTGATCCACTCAATCCCAAATATCAGCACTGACCCACTCATTCCCGAAATATCAGCACTAACCCACTCACTCCCAAATATCAGCACTGACCCACTCTGTCCCCAAATATCAGCACTGACCCACTCACTCCCCAAATATCAGAAATGTCCCACTCACTCCCAAATATCAGTACTGACCCTCGCATTCCCAAATATCAGCACTGACCCACTCATTCCCGAATTATCAGCACGAACACACTCACTCCCAAATATCAGCACTAACCCAGTCATTCCCGAAATATTATCACTGACCCACTCACTCCCAAATATCAGCACTGACCCACTCACTCCCCAAATATCAGCAATGACCCACTCACTCCCAAATATCAGCAATGACCCACTCACTCCCAAATATCAGCACTGACCCACAACAGTCCCCAAATATCAGCACTGACCCACTCACTCCCCAACATCAGCACTGACCCACCCATTCCCAAATATCAGCTCTCACCCACTCACTCCCAAATTTCAGCACTGACGCACTCATTCCCAAAATATTAGCACTAACCCACTCAGTCCCAAATATCAGAAATGTCCCACTCACACCCAAATATCAGCACTGACCCACTCACTCCCAAATATCAGCACTGTCCCACTCACTCCCAAATATCAGCAATGACCCACTCACTGCCAAATATCAGCACTCACCCATTCACTCCCCAAATATCAGCACTGACCCACTCATTCCCAAATATCAGCACTGGCCCACTCACTCCCAAATATCAGCACTGTCCCACTCACTCCCAAATATCAGCAATGACCCACTCACTGCCAAATATCAGCACTCACCCATTCACTCCCCAAATATCAGCACTGACCCACTCACTCCCAAATATCAGAATTGTCCCACTCACTCCCAAATATCAGCAATGACCAACTCATTCCCGAAATATTAGCACGAACCCACTCACTCCCAAATATCAGAAATGTCCCACTCACTCCCAAATATCAGCACTGACCCACTCACTCCCAAATATCAGCAATGACCCACTCACTCCCAAATATCAGCACTCACCCACTCACTACCAAACATCAGCACTGACCCACTCACTCCCAAGTATCAGCACTGTCTCACTCACTCCCAAATATCAGCACTGACCCACACACTCCCCAAATATCAGCACTGACCCATTCACGCCCAAATATCAGCACTGACCCACTCATTCCCAAATATCAGCACTGACCCACTCACTCCCCAAATATCGGCACTGACCCACTCACTGCCAAATATCAGCCCTGACCCATTCTCTCCCAAATATCAGCACTGACCCATTCACTCCCAAATATCAGCAATGACCCACTCACTCCCCAAATATCAGCACTGATCCACTCACTCCCCAAATATCAGCAATGATCCACTCACTCCCAAATATCAGCACTGACCCACTCACTCCCCAAATATCAGCAATGACCCACTCACTTCCAAATATCAGCCCTGACCCACTCACTCCCCAAATATCAGCACTGACCCACTCACTCCCAAATATCAGCTCTGACCCACTCACTCCCCAAATATCAGCACTGACCGACTAATTCCCAAATATCAGCACTGACCCACTCACTCCCAAATATCAGCACTGACCCACTCACTCGCAAATTATGAGCACTGACCCACTCATTCCCAAAATATCAGCACTAATACACTCACTCCCAAATATCAGCATTAACCCACGCACTCCCAAATATCAGAAATGTCCCACTCACTCCCAAATATCAGCACTGACCAACTCATTCCCGAAATATTAGCACTAACCCACTCACTCCCAAATATCAGAAATGTCCCACTCACTCCCATATATCAGCACTGACCCACTCACACCCAAATATCAGCAAAGACTCACTCACTCCCAAATTTTAGCACTCACCCACTCACTCCCAAATATCAGCACTGACCCACTCACTCCCAAACATCAGCACTGACCCACTCACTCCCAAATATCAGCACTGTCCCACTCACTCCCAAATATCAGCACTGACCTACACACTCCCCAAATATCAGCACTGACCCATTCACGCCCAAATATCAGCACTGACCCACTCATTCCCAAATATCAGCACTGACCCACTCACTCCCCAAATATCGGCACTGTCCCACTCACTGCCAAATATCAGCACTGACCCATTCACTCCCAAATATCAGCACTGACCCATTCACTGCCAAATATCAGCAATGACCCACTCACTCCCAAATATCAGCAATGACCCACTCACTCCCCAAATATCACCACTGACCCACTCATTCCCGAAATATCAGCACTAACACACTCACTCCCAAATATCAGCACTGACACACTCATTCCCAAATATCAGAAAAGTCCCACTCACTCCCAAATATCAGCTTCTGGATTATTGGTGCTGGAAGAGCACAGCAGTTCAGCAGCATCCGAGTGGCTTCGAACCACTAATCCAGAATCTGGTTTCCAACATCTGCAGTCATTGTATTTACCTTCCAAATATCAGCACTGACCCACTCACTCCCAAATATCAGCACTCACCCACTCACTACCAAACATCAGCACTGACCCACTCACTCCCAAATATCAGCACTGTCTCACTCACTCCCAAATATCAGCACTGACCCACACACTCCCCAAATATCAGCACTGACCCATTCACGCCCAAATATCAGCACTGACCCACTCAATCCCAAATATCAGCACTGACCCACTCATTTCCCAAATATCGGCACTGACCCACTCACTGCCAAGTATCAGCCCTGACCCATTCTCTCCCAAATATCAGCACTGACCCATTCACTCCCAAATATCAGCAATGACCCACTCACTCCCCAAATATCAGCACTGATCCACTCACTCCCCAAATATCAGCAATGACCCACTCACTCCCAAATATCAGCACTGACCCACTCACTCCCCAAATATCAGCACTGACCCACTCACTCCCAAATATCAGCACTGACCCACTCTCTCCCCGAATATCAGCACTGGCCCACTCACTCCCCAAATATCAGCACTGATCCACTCACTCCCAAATATCAGCACTGACCCACCCATTCCCAAATATCAGCTCTCACCCACTCACTCCCAAATTTCAGCACTGACGCACTCATTCCCAAAATATTAGCACTAACCCACTCAGTCCCAAATATCAGAAATGTCCCACTCACACCCAAATATCAGCACTGACCCACTCACTCCCAAATATCAGCACTGTCCCACTCACTCCCAAATATCAGCAATGACCCACTCACTGCCAAATATCAGCACTCACCCATTCACTCCCCAAATATCAGCACTGACCCACTCATTCCCAAATATCAGCACTGGCCCACTCACTCCCAAATATCAGCACTGTCCCACTCACTCCCAAATATCAGCAATGACCCACTCACTGCCAAATATCAGCACTCACCCATTCACTCCCCAAATATCAGCACTGACCCACTCACTCCCAAATATCAGAATTGTCCCACTCACTCCCAAATATCAGCAATGACCAACTCATTCCCGAAATATTAGCACGAACCCACTCACTCCCAAATATCAGAAATGTCCCACTCACTCCCAAATATCAGCACTGACCCACTCACTCCCAAATATCAGCAATGACCCACTCACTCCCAAATATCAGCACTCACCCACTCACTACCAAACATCAGCACTGACCCACTCACTCCCAAGTATCAGCACTGTCTCACTCACTCCCAAATATCAGCACTGACCCACACACTCCCCAAATATCAGCACTGACCCATTCACGCCCAAATATCAGCACTGACCCACTCATTCCCAAATATCAGCACTGACCCACTCACTCCCCAAATATCGGCACTGACCCACTCACTGCCAAATATCAGCCCTGACCCATTCTCTCCCAAATATCAGCACTGACCCATTCACTCCCAAATATCAGCAATGACCCACTCACTCCCCAAATATCAGCACTGATCCACTCACTCCCCAAATATCAGCAATGATCCACTCACTCCCAAATATCAGCACTGACCCACTCACTCCCCAAATATCAGCAATGACCCACTCACTTCCAAATATCAGCCCTGACCCACTCACTCCCCAAATATCAGCACTGACCCACTCACTCCCAAATATCAGCTCTGACCCACTCACTCCCCAAATATCAGCACTGACCGACTAATTCCCAAATATCAGCACTGACCCACTCACTCCCAAATATCAGCACTGACCCACTCACTCGCAAATTATGAGCACTGACCCACTCATTCCCAAAATATCAGCACTAATACACTCACTCCCAAATATCAGCATTAACCCACGCACTCCCAAATATCAGAAATGTCCCACTCACTCCCAAATATCAGCACTGACCAACTCATTCCCGAAATATTAGCACTAACCCACTCACTCCCAAATATCAGAAATGTCCCACTCACTCCCATATATCAGCACTGACCCACTCACACCCAAATATCAGCAAAGACTCACTCACTCCCAAATTTTAGCACTCACCCACTCACTCCCAAATATCAGCACTGACCCACTCACTCCCAAACATCAGCACTGACCCACTCACTCCCAAATATCAGCACTGTCCCACTCACTCCCAAATATCAGCACTGACCTACACACTCCCCAAATATCAGCACTGACCCATTCACGCCCAAATATCAGCACTGACCCACTCATTCCCAAATATCAGCACTGACCCACTCACTCCCCAAATATCGGCACTGTCCCACTCACTGCCAAATATCAGCACTGACCCATTCACTCCCAAATATCAGCACTGACCCATTCACTGCCAAATATCAGCAATGACCCACTCACTCCCAAATATCAGCAATGACCCACTCACTCCCCAAATATCACCACTGACCCACTCATTCCCGAAATATCAGCACTAACACACTCACTCCCAAATATCAGCACTGACACACTCATTCCCAAATATCAGAAAAGTCCCACTCACTCCCAAATATCAGCTTCTGGATTATTGGTGCTGGAAGAGCACAGCAGTTCAGCAGCATCCGAGTGGCTTCGAACCACTAATCCAGAATCTGGTTTCCAACATCTGCAGTCATTGTATTTACCTTCCAAATATCAGCACTGACCCACTCACTCCCAAATATCAGCACTCACCCACTCACTACCAAACATCAGCACTGACCCACTCACTCCCAAATATCAGCACTGTCTCACTCACTCCCAAATATCAGCACTGACCCACACACTCCCCAAATATCAGCACTGACCCATTCACGCCCAAATATCAGCACTGACCCACTCAATCCCAAATATCAGCACTGACCCACTCATTTCCCAAATATCGGCACTGACCCACTCACTGCCAAGTATCAGCCCTGACCCATTCTCTCCCAAATATCAGCACTGACCCATTCACTCCCAAATATCAGCAATGACCCACTCACTCCCCAAATATCAGCACTGATCCACTCACTCCCCAAATATCAGCAATGACCCACTCACTCCCAAATATCAGCACTGACCCACTCACTCCCCAAATATCAGCACTGACCCACTCACTCCCAAATATCAGCACTGACCCACTCTCTCCCCGAATATCAGCACTGGCCCACTCACTCCCCAAATATCAGCACTGATCCACTCACTCCCAAATATCAGCACTGACCCACTCACTCCCCAAATATCAGCAATGACCCACTCACTTCCAAATATCAGCCCTGACCCACTCACTCCCCAAATATCAGCACTGACCCACTCACTCCCCAAATATCAGCACTGACCGACTAATTCCCAAATATCAGCACTGACCCACTCACTCCCAAATATCAGCACTGACCCACTCACTCGCAAATTATGAGCACTGACCCACTCATTCCCAAAATATCAGCACTAATACACTCACTCCCAAATATTAGCACTAACCCACTCACTCCCAAATATCAGAAATGTCCCACTCACTCCCATATATCAGCACTGACCCACTCACTCCCCAAACATCAGCACTGACCCACTCACTCCCAAATATCAGCACTGACCCACTCACTCCCCAAATATCAGCACTGACCCACTCACTCCCAAATATCAGCACTGACCCATTCACTCCCAAATATCAGCAATGACCCACTCATCCCCAAATATCAGCACTGACTCACTCACGCCCAAATATAAGCAATGATCCACTCTCTACCCAAATATCAGCATTGACCCACTCACTCCACAACATCAGCAATGACCCACTGATTCCTGAAATATCAGCACTCACCCACTCACTCCCAAATATCAGCACTGACCTATTCACTCCCAAATATCAGCACTGACCCACTCATTCCCGAAATATCAGCACTGACCCACTTACTCCCAAATATCAGCAATGACCCACTCACACCCAAACGTCGGCACTCACCCACTCACTCCCAAACATCAGCACTGACCCACTCATTCTCAAATATCAGCACTGACTCACTCACGTCCAAATATCAGCAATGATCCACTCTCTCCCCAAATATCAGCACTGACCCACTCTGTCCCCAAATATCAGCACTGACCCACTCTGTCCCCCAATATCAGCACTGACCCACTCACTCCTAAACATCAGCAAAGACGCAAACTCTCCCCAAATATCAGTACTGACCCATTCACTCCCCAAATATCAGCACTGACTCACCCACTTCCAAATATAAGCAATGACCCACTCACTCCCCAAATATCAGCACTGACCCACTCACTCCCAAATATCAGAACAGACCCATTCACTCCCCAAATATCAGCACTGACTCACCCACTTCCAAATTTAAGCAATGACCCACTCACTCCCCAAATATCAGCACTGACCCACTCACTCCCAAATATCAGCACTGACCCACTCACTCCCAAATATCAGAACTGACCCACTCTCTCCCCAAATATCAGCATTGACCCACTCACTCCCAAATATCAGAACTGACCCACTCTCTCCCCAAATATCAGCAATGACCCACTCATTACCAAATACTAAAAATGACCCACTCAATCCCACATATCAGCACTGACCCATTCACTCCCCAAATATCAGCACTGACCCACTCACTCCCAAATATCAGCACTAACGCACTCACTCCCAAATATCAGCCCTAACGCACTCACTCCCAAATATCAGCACTGACCCACTCATACCCAAATATAAGCAATGACCCACTCTCTCCCCAAAGAGCAGCACTGACCCACTCTCTCCCAAACATCAGCACTGACCTACGCATTCCCAAATATCAGCAATGACGCAAACTATTCCCAAATATCAGCACTGATCCACTCAATCCCAAATATCAGCACTGACCCACTCATTCCCGAAATATCAGCACTAACCCACTCACTCCCAAATATCAGCACTGACCCACTCACTCCCCAAATATCAGAAATGTCCCACTCACTCCCAAATATCAGTACTGACCCGCGCATTCCCAAATATCAGCACTGACCCACTCATTCCCGAATTATCAGCACGAACACACTCACTCCCAAATATCAGCACTAACCCAGTCATTCCCGAAATAATAGCACTGACCCACTCACTCCCCAACATCAGCACTGACCCACTCACTCCCAAATATCAGCACTGACCCACTCACTCCCCAAATATCAGCAATGACCCACTCACTCCCAAATATGAGCAATGACCCACTCACTCCCAAATATCAGCACTGACCCACACAGTCCCCAAATATCAGCACTGACCCACTCACTCCCCAACATCAGCACTGACCCACCCATTCCAAAAATATCAGCTCTCACCCACTCACTCCCAAATTTCAGCACTGACCCACTCATTCCCAAAATATTAGCACTAACCCACTCAGTCCCAAATATCAGAAATGTCCCACTCACTCCCAAATATCAGCACTGACCCACTCACTCCCAAATATCAGCACTGTCCCACTCACTCCCAAATATCAGCAATGACCCACTCACTGCCAAATATCAGCACTCACCCATTCACTCCCCAAATATCAGCACTGACCCACTCATTCCCAAATATCAGCACTGGCCCACTCACTCCCAAATATCAGCACTGTCCCACTCACTCCCAAATATCAGCAATGACCCACTCACTGCCAAATATCAGCACTCACCCATTCACTCCCCAAATATCAGCACTGACCCACTCACTCCCAAATATCAGAATTGTCCCACTCACTCCCAAATATCAGCACTGACCAACTCATTCCCGAAATATTAGCACGAACCCACTCACTCCCAAATATCAGAAATGTCCCACTCACTCCCAAATATCAGCACTGACCCACTCACTCCCAAATATCAGCAATGACCCACTCACTCCCAAATATCAGCACTCACCCACTCACTACCAAACATCAGCACTGACCCACACACTCCCAAGTATCAGCACTGTCTCACTCACTCCCAAATATCAGCACTGACCCACACACTCCCCAAATTTCAGCACTGACCCATTCACGCCCAAATATCAGCACTGACCCACTCATTCCCAAATATCAGCACTGACCCACTCACTCCCCAAATATCGGCACTGACCCACTCACTGCCAAATATCAGCCCTGACCCATTCTCTCCCAAATATCAGCACTGACCCATTCACTCCCAAATATCAGCAATGACCCACTCACTCCCCAAATATCAGCACTGATCCACTCACTCCCCAAATATCAGCAATGATCCACTCACTCCCAAATATCAGCACTGACCCACTCACTCCCCAAATATCAGCACTGACCCACTCACTCCCAAATATCAGCACTGACCCACTCTCTCCCCGCATATCAGCACTGGCCCACTCACTCCCCAAATATCAGCACTGACCGACTAATTCCCAAATATCAGCACTGACCCACTCACTCCCAAATATCAGCACTGACCCACTCACTCGCAAATTATGAGCACTGACCCACTTATTCCCAAAATATCAGCACTAATACACTCACTCCCAAATATCAGCATTAACCCACGCACTCCCAAATATCAGAAATGTCCCACTCACTCCCAAATATCAGCACTGACCAACTCATTCCCGAAATATTAGCACTAACCCACTCACTCCCAAATATCAGAAATGTCCCACTCACTCCCATATATCAGCACTGACCCACTCACACCCAAATATCAGCAAAGACTCACTCACTCCCAAATTTTAGCACTCACCCACTCACTCCCAAATATCAGCACTGACCCACTCACTCCCAAACATCAGCACTGACCCACTCACTCCCAAATATCAGCACTGTCCCACTCACTCCCAAATATCAGCACTGACCTACACACTCCCCAAATATCAGCACTGACCCATTCACGCCCAAATATCAGCACTGACCCACTCATTCCCAAATATCAGCACTGACCCACTCACTCCCCAAATATCGGCACTGTCCCACTCACTGCCAAATATCAGCACTGACCCATTCACTCCCAAATATCAGCACTGACCCATTCACTGCCAAATATCAGCAATGACCCACTCACTCCCAAATATCAGCAATGACCCACTCACTCCCCAAATATCACCACTGACCCACTCATTCCCGAAATATCAGCACTAACACACTCACTCCCAAATATCAGCACTGACACACTCATTCCCAAATATCAGAAAAGTCCCACTCACTCCCAAATATCAGCTTCTGGATTATTGGTGCTGGAAGAGCACAGCAGTTCAGCAGCATCCGAGTGGCTTCGAACCACTAATCCAGAATCTGGTTTCCAACATCTGCAGTCATTGTATTTACCTTCCAAATATCAGCACTGACCCACTCACTCCCAAATATCAGCACTCACCCACTCACTACCAAACATCAGCACTGACCCACTCACTCGCAAATATCAGCACTGTCTCACTCACTCCCAAATATCAGCACTGACCCACACACTCCCCAAATATCAGCACTGACCCATTCACGCCCAAATATCAGCACTGACCCACTCAATCCCAAATATCAGCACTGACCCACTCATTTCCCAAATATCGGCACTGACCCACTCACTGCCAAATATCAGCCCTGACCCATTCTCTCCCAAATATCAGCACTGACCCATTCACTCCCAAATATCAGCAATGACCCACTCACTCCCCAAATATCAGCACTGATCCACTCACTCCCCAAATATCAGCAATGACCCACTCACTCCCAAATATCAGCACTGACCCACTCACTCCCCAAATATCAGCACTGACCCACTCACTCCCAAATATCAGCACTGACCCACTCTCTCCCCGAATATCAGCACTGGCCCACTCACTCCCCAAATATCAGCACTGATCCACTCACTCCCAAATATCAGCACTGACCCACTCACTCCCCAAATATCAGCACTGACCCACTCACTCCCAAATATCAGCCATAACGCACTCACTCCCAAATATCAGCCCTAACGCACTCACTCCCAAATATCAGCACTGACCCACTCATACCCAAATATAAGCAATGACCCACTCTCTCCCCAAAGAGCAGCACTGACCCACTCTCTCCCAAACATCAGCACTGACCTACGCATTCCCAAATATCAGCAATGACGCAAACTATTCCCAAATATCAGCACTGATCCACTCAATCCCAAATATCAGCACTGACCCACTCATTCCCGAAATATCAGCACTAACCCACTCACTCCCAAATATCAGCACTGACCCACTCACTCCCCAAATATCAGAAATGTCCCACTCACTCCCAAATATCAGTACTGACCCGCGCATTCCCAAATATCAGCACTGACCCACTCATTCCCGAATTATCAGCACGAACACACTCACTCCCAAATATCAGCACTAACCCAGTCATTCCCGAAATAATAGCACTGACCCACTCACTCCCCAACATCAGCACTGACCCACTCACTCCCAAATATCAGCACTGACCCACTCACTCCCCAAATATCAGCAATGACCCACTCACTCCCAAATATCAGCAATGACCCACTCACTCCCAAATATCAGCACTGACCCACACAGTCCCCAAATATCAGCACTGACCCAATCACTCCCCAACATCAGCACTGACCCACCCATTCCAAAAATATAAGCTCTCAGCCACTCACTCCCAAATTTCAGCACTGACCCACTCATTCCCGAAATATTAGCACTAACCCACTCAGTCCCAAATATCAGAAATGTCCCACTCACTCCCAAATATCAGCACTGACCCACTCATTCTCAAATATCAGCACTGGCCCACTCATTCCCGAATTATCAGCACGAACACACTCACTCCCAAATATCTGCACTGACCCATTCACTCCCAAATATCAGCAATGATCCACTCACTGCCAAATATCAGCACTCACCCATTCACTCCCCAAATATCAGCACTGACCCACTCACTCCCAAATATCAGAAATGTCCCACTCACTCCCAAATATCAGCACTGACCCACTCACTCCCAAATATCAGCAATGACCCACTCACTCCCAAATATCAGCACTCACCCACTCACTACCAAATATCAGCACTGACCCACTCACTCCCAAACATCAGCACTGACCCACTCACTCCCAAATATCCGCACTGTCTCACTCACTCCCAAATATCAGCACTGACCCACACACTCCCCAAATATCAGCAATGACCCACTCACTCCCAAATATCAGCACTGACCCACTCACTCCCAAACATCAGCACTGACCCACTCACTCCCAAATATCCGCACTGTCTCACTCACTCCCAAATATCAGCACTGACCCACTCACTCCCCAAATATTGGCACTGACCCACTCACTGCCAAATATCAGCACTGACCCACTCACTCCCCAAATATCAGCAATGACCCAGTCACTCCCAAATATCAGCACTGACCCACTCACTCCCCAAATATCAGCACTGACCCACTCACTCCCAAATAACAGCACTGACCCACTCTCTCCCCGAATATCAGCACTGGCCCACTCACTCCCCAAATATCAGCACTGATCCACTCACTCCCAAATATCAGCACTGACCCACTCACTCCCCAAATATCAGCAATGACCCACTCACTTCCAAGTATCAGCCCTGACCCACTCACTCCCCAAATATCAGCACTGACCCACTCTCTCCCCGAATATCAGCACTGGCCCACTCACTCCCCAAATATCAGTACTGACCCTCGCATTCCCAAATATCAGCACTGACCCACTCATTCCCGAATTATCAGCACGAACACACTCACTCCCAAATATCAGCACTAACCCAGTCATTCCCGAAATATTAACACTGACCCACTCACTCCCCAACATCAGCACTGACCCACTCACTCCCAAATATCAGCACTGACCCACTCACTCCCCAAATATCAGCAATGACCCACTCACTCCCAAATATCAGCAATGACCCGCTCACTCCCAAATATCAGCACTGACCCACACAGTCCCCAAATATCAGCACTGACCCACTCTCTCCCCGAATATCAGCACTGGCCCACTCACTCCCCAAATATCAGCACTGATCCACTCACTCCCAAATATCAGCACTGACCCACTCACTCCCCAAATATCAGCACTGACCCACTCACTCCCAAATATCAGCACTGACCCATTAACTCCAAATATCAGCACTGACCCACTCAGTCCCAAATATCAGCACTGACCGACTCACTCCCAAATATCAGCACTGACCCACTCATACCCAAATATAAGCAATGACCCACTCTCTCCCCAAAGAGCAGCACTGACCCACTCTCTCCCAAACATCAGCACTGACCTACGCATTCCCAAATATCAGCAATGACGCAAACTATTCCCAAATATCAGCACTGATCCACTCAATCCCAAATATCAGCACTGACCCACTCATTCCCGAAATATCAGCACTAACCCACTCACTCCCAAATATCAGCACTGACCCACTCTGTCCCCAAATATCAGCACTGACCCACTCACTCCCCAAATATCAGAAATGTCCCACTCACTCCCAAATATCAGTACTGACCCTCGCATTCCCAAATATCAGCACTGACCCACTCATTCCCGAATTATCAGCACGAACACACTCACTCCCAAATATCAGCACTAACCCAGTCATTCCCGAAATATTAACACTGACCCACTCACTCCCCAACATCAGCACTGACCCACTCAATCCCAAATATCAGCACTGACTCACTCACTCCCCAAATATCAGCAATGACCCACTCACTCCCAAATATCAGCAATGACCCGCTCACTCCCAAATATGAGCACTGACCCACACAGTCCCCAAATATCAGCACTGACCCACTCACTCCCCAACATCAGCACTGACCCACCCATTCCAAAAATATCAGCTCTCACCCACTCACTCCCAAATTTCAGCACTGACCCACTCATTCCCGAAATATTAGCACTAACCCACTCAGTCCCAAATATCAGAAATGTCCCACTCACTCCCAAATATCAGCACTGACCCACTCATTCTCAAATATCAGCACTGGCCCACTCATTCCCGAATTATCAGCACGAACACACTCACTCCCAAATATCAGCACTGACCCATTCACTCCCAAATATCAGCAATGATCCACTCACTGCCAAATATCAGCACTCACCCATTCACTCCCCAAATATCAGCACTGACCCACTCACTCTTAAATATCAGAAATGTCCCACTCACTCCCAAATATCAGCACTGACCAACTCATTCCCGAAATATTAGCACTAACCCACTCACTCCCAAATATCAGAAATGTCCCACTCACTCCCAAATATCAGCACTGACCCACTCACTCCCAAATATCAGCAATGACACACTCACTCCCAAATATCAGCACTCACCCACTCACTACCAAATATCAGCACTGACCCACTCACTCCCAAACATCAGCACTGACCCACTCACTCCCAAATATCCGCACTGTCTCACTCACTCCCAAATATCAGCACTGACCCACACACTCCCCAAATATCAGCACTGACCCATTCACGCCCAAATATCAGCACTGACCCACTCATTCCCAAATATCAGCAATGACCCACTCACTCCCAAATATCAGCACTGACCCACTCACTCCCAAACATCAGCACTGACCCACTCACTCCCAAATATCCGCACTGTCTCACTCACTCCCAAATATCGGCACTGACCCACTCACTCCCCAAATATTGGCACTGACCCACTCACTGCCAAATATCAGCACTGACCCACTCACTCCCCAAATATCAGCAATGACCCAGTCACTCCCTAATATCAGCACTGACCCACTCACTCCCCAAATATCAGCACTGACCCACTCACTCCCAAATATCAGCACTGACCCACTCACTCCCAAATATCAGCACTGACCCACTCTCTCCCCGAATATCAGCACTGGCCCACTCACTCCCCAAATATCAGCACTGATCCACTCACTCCCAAATATCAGCACTGACCCACTCACTCCCCAAATATCAGCAATGACCCACTCACTTCCAAATATCAGCCCTGACCCACTCACTCCCCAAATATCAGCACTGACCCACTCACTCCCAAATATCAGCTCTGACCCACTCACTCCCCAAATATCAGCACAGACCGACTAATTCCCAAATATCAGCACTGACCCACTCACTCCCAAATATCAGCACTGACCCACTCAGTCCCAAATATCAGCACTGACCCACTCAGTCCCAAATATCAGCACTGACCGACTCACTCCCAAATATCAGCACTGACCCATTCACTCCCAAATATCAGCACTGACCCATTCACTCCCAAATATCAGCAATGACCCACTCACTCCCAAATATCAGCAATGACCCACTCACACCCCAAATATCAGCACTGACCCACTCATTCCCGAAATATCAGCACTAACACACTCACTCCCAAATATCAGCACTGACACACTCATTTCCAAATATCAGAAAAGTCCCACTCACTCCCAAATATCAGCTTCTGGATTATTGGTGCTGGAGGAGCACAGCAGTTCATCCGCATCCGATTGGCTTCGAACCACTAATCCAGAATCTGGTTTCCAACATCTGCAGTCATTGTATTTACCTTCCAAATATCAGCACTGATCCACTCAATCCCAAATATCAGAAACGTCCCACTCACTCCCAAATATCAGCACTGACCCATTCACTCCCAAATATCAGCACTGACCCACTCAGTCCCAAATATCAGCACTGACCCACTCACTCCCCAAATATCAGCACTGACCCACTCACTCCCAAATATCAGCACTGACCCATTCACTCCCAAATATCAGCAATGACCCACTCATCCCCAAATATCAGCACTGACTCACTCACGCCCAAATATAAGCAATGACCCACTCAATCCCAAATATCAGCACTGACCCACTCACTCCCCAAATATCAGCACTGACCCACTCACTCCCAAATATCAGCACTGACCCATTAACTCCAAATATCAGCACTGACCCACTCAGTCCCAAATATCAGCACTGACCGACTCACTCCCAAATATCAGCACTGACCCACTCATACCCAAATATAAGCAATGACCCACTCTCTCCCCAAAGAGCAGCACTGACCCACTCACTCCCAAACATCAGCACTGACCTACGCATTCCCAAATATCAGCAATGACGCAAACTATTCCCAAATATCAGCACTGATCCACTCAATCCCAAATATCAGCACTGACCCACTCATTCCCGAAATATCAGCACTAACCCACTCACTCCCAAATATCAGCACTGACCCACTCTGTCCCCAAATATCAGCACTGACCCACTCACTCCCCAAATATCAGAAATGTCCCACTCACTCCCAAATATCAGTACTGACCCTCGCATTCCCAAATATCAGCACTGACCCACTCATTCCCGAATTATCAGCACGAACACACTCACTCCCAAATATCAGCAATGACCCACTCACACCCCAAATATCAGCACTGACCCACTCATTCCCGAAATATCAGCACTAACACACTCACTCCCAAATATCAGCACTGACACACTCATTTCCAAATATCAGAAAAGTCCCACTCACTCCCAAATATCAGCTTCTGGATTATTGGTGCTGGAGGAGCACAGCAGTTCATCCGCATCCGATTGGCTTCGAACCACTAATCCAGAATCTGGTTTCCAACATCTGCAGTCATTGTATTTACCTTCCAAATATCAGCACTGATCCACTCAATCCCAAATATCAGAAACGTCCCACTCACTCCCAAATATCAGCACTGACCCATTCACTCCCAAATATCAGCACTGACCCACTCAGTCCCAAATATCAGCACTGACCCACTCACTCCCCAAATATCAGCACTGACCCACTCACTCCCAAATATCAGCACTGACCCATTCACTCCCAAATATCAGCAATGACCCACTCATCCCCAAATATCAGCACTGACTCACTCACGCCCAAATATAAGCAATGACCCACTCAATCCCAAATATCAGCACTGACCCACTCACTCCCCAAATATCAGCACTGACCCACTCACTCCCAAATATCAGCACTAACGCAATCACTCCCAAATATCAGCACTGACCCACTCACTCCCCAAATATCAGCACTGACCCACTCACTCCCAAATATCAGCCATAACGCACTCACTCCCAAATATCAGCCCTAACGCACTCACTCCCAAATATCAGCACTGACCCACTCATACCCAAATATAAGCAATGACCCACTCTCTCCCCAAAGAGCAGCACTGACCCACTCACTCCCAAACATCAGCACTGACCTACGCATTCCCAAATATCAGCAATGATGCAAACTATTCCCAAATATCAGCACTGACCCACTCAATCCCAAATATCAGCACTGACCCACTCACTCCCAAATATCAGCACTGACCCACTCTGTCCCCAAATATCAGCACTGACCCACTCACTCTCCAAATACCAGAAATGTCCCACTCACTCCCAAATATCAGTACTGACCCTCGCATTCCAAATATCAGCACTGACCCACTCATTCCCGAATTATCAGCACGAACACACTCACTCCCAAATATCAGCACTAACCCAGTCATTCCCGAAATATTATCACTGACCCACTCACTCCCAAATATCAGCACTGACCCACTCACTCCCCAAATATCAGCAATGACCCACTCACTCCCAAATATCAGCAATGACCCACTCACTCCCAAATATCAGCACTGACCCACACAGTCCCCAAATATCAGCACTGACCCATTCACTCCCCAACATCAGCACTGACCCACCCATTCCCAAATATCAGCTCTCACCCACTCACTCCCAAATTTCAGCACTGACCCACTCATTCCCAAAATATTAGCACTAACCCACTCAGTCCCAAATATCAGAAATGTCCCACTCACTCCCAAATATCAGCACTGACCCACTCACTCCCAAATATCAGCACTGTCCCACTCACTCCCAAATATCAGCAATGACCCACTCACTGCCAAATATCAGCACTCACCCATTCACTCCCCAAATATCAGCACTGACCCACTCATTCCCAAATATCAGCACTGGCCCACTCACTCCCAAATATCAGCACTGTCCCACTCACTGCCAAATATCAGCACTCACCCATTCACTCCCCAAATATCAGCACTGACCCACTCACTCCCAAATATCAGAATTGTCCCACTCACTCCCAAATATCAGCACTGACCAACTCATTCCCGAAATATTAGCACGAACCCACTCACTCCCAAATATCAGAAATGTCCCACTCACTCCCAAATATCAGCACTGACCCACTCACTCCCAAATATCAGCAATGACCCACTCACTCCCAAATATCAGCACTCACCCACTCACTCCCAAATATCAGCACTGACCCACTCACTCCCCAACATCAGCACTGACCCACCCATTCCAAAAATATCAGCTCTCACCCACTCACTCCCAAATTTCAGCACTGACCCACTCATTCCCGAAATATTAGCACTAACCCACTCAGTCCCAAATATCAGAAATGTCCCACTCACTCCCAAATATCAGCACTGACCCACTCATTCTCAAATATCAGCACTGGCCCACTCATTCCCGAATTATCAGCACGAACACACTCACTCCCAAATATCTGCACTGACCCATTCACTCCCAAATATCAGCAATGATCCACTCACTGCCAAATATCAGCACTCACCCATTCACTCCCCAAATATCAGCACTGACCCACTCACTCTCAAATATCAGAAATGTCCCACTCACTCCCAAATATCAGCACTGACCAACTCATTCCCGAAATATTAGCACTAACCCACTCACTCCCAAATATCAGAAATGTCCCACTCACTCCCAAATATCAGCACTGACCCACTCACTCCCAAATATCAGCAATGACACACTCACTCCCAAATATCAGCACTCACCCACTCACTACCAAATATCAGCACTGACCCACTCACTCCCAAACATCAGCACTGACCCACTCACTCCCAAATATCCGCACTGTCTCACTCACTCCCAAATATCAGCACTGACCCACACACTCCCCAAATATCAGCACTGACCCATTCACGCCCAAATATCAGCACTGACCCACTCATTCCCAAATATCAGCAATGACCCACTCACTCCCAAATATCAGCACTGACCCACTCACTCCCAAACATCAGCACTGACCCACTCACTCCCAAATATCCGCACTGTCTCACTCACTCCCAAATATCGGCACTGACCCACTCACTCCCCAAATATTGGCACTGACCCACTCACTGCCAAATATCAGCACTGACCCACTCACTCCCCAAATATCAGCAATGACCCAGTCACTCCCAAATATCAGCACTGACCCACTCACTCCCCAAATATCAGCACTGACCCACTCACTCCCAAATATCAGCACTGACCCACTCACTCCCAAATATCAGCACTGACCCACTCTCTCCCCGAATATCAGCACTGGCCCACTCACTCCCCAAATATCAGCACTGTTCCACTCACTCCCAAATATCAGCACTGACCCACTCACTCCCCAAATATCAGCAATGACCCACTCACTTCCAAATATCAGCCCTGACCCACTCACTCCCCAAATATCAGCACTGACCCACTCACTCCCAAATATCAGCTCTGACCCACTCACTCCCCAAATATCAGCAATGACCCACTCACTCCCAAATATCAGCAATGACCCACTCACTCCCAAATATCAGCACTGACCCAATCACTCCCCAAATATCAACAATGACCCACTCACTTCCAAATATCAGCCCTGACCCACTCACTCCCCAAATATCAGCACTGACCCACTCACTCCCAAATATCAGCTCTGACCCACTCACTCCCCAAATATCAGCAATGACCCACTCACTCCCAAATATCAGCTCTGACCCACTCACTCCCAAATATCAGCACTGACCGACTAATTCCCAAATATCAGCACTGACCCACTCACTCCCAAATATCAGCACTGACCCATTAACTCCAAATATCAGCACTGACCCACTCAGTCCCAAATATCAGCACTGACCGACTCACTCCCAAATATCAGCACTGACCCATTCACTCCCAAATATCAGCACTGACCCATTCACTCCCAAATATCAGCAATGACCCACTCACTCCCAAATATCAGCAATGACCCACTCACACCCCAAATATCAGCACTGACCCACTCATTCCCGAAATATCAGCACTAACACACACACTCCCAAATATCAGCACTGACACACTCATTTCCAAATATCAGAAAAGTCCCACTCACTCCCAAATATCAGCTTCTGGATTATTGGTGCTGGAAGAGCACAGCAGTTCAGCCGCATCCGAGTGGCTTCGAACCACTAATCCAGAATCTGGTTTCCAACATCTGCAGTCATTGTATTTACCTTCCAAATATCAGCACTGACCCACTCAATCCCAAATATCAGAAACGTCCCACTCACTCCCAAATATCAGCACTGACCCATTCACTCCCAAATATCAGCACTGACCCACTCAGTCCCAAATATCAGCACTGACCCACTCACTCCCCAAATATCAGCACTGACCCACTCACTCCCAAATATCAGCACTGACCCATTCACTCCCAAATATCAGCAATGACCCACTCATCCCCAAATATCAGCACTGACCCACTCACTCCCCAAATATCAGCACTGACCCACTCACTCCCAAATATCAGCACTAACGCAATCACTCCCAAATATCAGCACTGACCCACTCACTCCCCAAATATCAGCACTGACCCACTCACTCCCAAATATCAGCCATAACGCACTCACTCCCAAATATCAGCCCTAACGCACTCACTCCCAAATATCAGCACTGACCCACTCATACCCAAATATAAGCAATGACCCACTCTCTCCCCAAAGAGCAGCACTGACCCACTCACTCCCAAACATCAGCACTGACCTACGCATTCCCAAATATCAGCAATGATGCAAACTATTCCCAAATATCAGCACTGACCCACTCAATCCCAAATATCAGCACTGACCCACTCATTCCCGAAATATCAGCACTAACCCACTCACTCCCAAATATCAGCACTGACCCACTCTGTCCCCAAATATCAGCACTGACCCACTCACTCTCCAAATACCAGAAATGTCCCACTCACTCCCAAATATCAGTACTGACCCTCGCATTCCAAATATCAGCACTGAACCACTCATTCCCGAATTATCAGCACGAACACACTCACTCCCAAATATCAGCACTAACCCAGTCATTCCCGAAATATTATCACTGACCCACTCACTCCCAAATATCAGCACTGACCCACTCACTCCCCAAATATCAGCAATGACCCACTCACTCCCAAATATCAGCAATGACCCACTCACTCCCAAATATCAGCACTGACCCACACAGTCCCCAAATATCAGCACTGACCCACTCACTCCCCAACATCAGCACTGACCCACCCATTCCCAAATATCAGCTCTCACCCACTCACTCCCAAATATCAGCACTGACCCACTCATTCCCAAAATATTAGCACTAACCCACTCAGTCCCAAATATCAGAAATGTCCCACTCACTCCCAAATATCAGCACTGACCCACTCACTCCCAAATATCAGCACTGTCCCACTCACTCCCAAATATCAGCAATGACCCACTCACTGCCAAATATCAGCACTCACCCATTCACTCCCCAAATATCAGCACTGACCCACTCATTCCCAAATATCAGCACTGGCCCACTCACTCCCAAATATCAGCACTGTCCCACTCACTCCCAAATATCAGCAATGACCCACTCACTGCCAAATATCAGCACTCACCCATTCACTCCCCAAATATCAGCACTGACCCACTCACTCCCAAATATCAGAATTGTCCCACTCACTCCCAAATATCAGCACTGACCAACTCATTCCCGAAATATTAGCACGAACCCACTCACTCCCAAATATCAGAAATGTCCCACTCACTCCCAAATATCAGCACTGACCCACTCACTCCCAAATATCAGCAATGACCCACTCACTCCCAAATATCAGCACTCACCCATTCACTCCCAAATATCAGCACTGACCCACTCACTACCAAACATCAGCACTGACCCACTCACTCCCAAGTATCAGCACTGTCTCACTCACTCCCAAATATCAGCACTGACCCACACACTCCCCAAATATCAGCACTGACCCACTCACTCCCCAAATATCGGCACTGACCCACTCACTGCCAAATATCAGCCCTGACCCATTCTCTCCCAAATATCAGCACTGACCCACTCACTCCCAAATATCAGCAATGACCCACTCACTCCCCAAATATCAGCACTGACCCACTCTCTCCCCAAATATCAGCAATGACCCAGTCACTCCCAAATATCAGCACTGACCCACTCACTCCCCAAATATCAGCACTGACCCACTCACTCCCAAATATCAGCACTGACCCACTCTCTCCCCGAATATCAGCACTGGCCCACTCACTCCCCAAATATCAGCACTGATCCACTCACTCCCAAATATCAGCACTGACCCACTCACTCCCCAAATATCAGCAATGACCCACTCACTCCCAAATATCAGCAATGACCCACTCACTCCCAAATATCAGCACTGACCCACTCACTCCCCAAATATCAACAATGACCCACTCACTTCCAAATATCAGCCCTGACCCACTCACTCCCCAAATATCAGCACTGACCCACTCACTCCCCAAATATCAGCAATGACCCACTCACTCCCAAATATCAGCTCTGACCCACTCACTCCCAAATATCAGCACTGACCGACTAATTCCCAAATATCAGCACTGACCCACTCACTCCCAAATATCAGCACTGACCCATTAACTCCAAATATCAGCACTGACCCACTCAGTCCCAAATATCAGCACTGACCGACTCACTCCCAAATATCAGCACTGACCCATTCACTCCCAAATATCAGCACTGACCCATTCACTCCCAAATATCAGCAATGACCCACTCACTCCCAAATATCAGCAATGACCCACTCACACCCCAAATATCAGCACTGACCCACTCATTCCCGAAATATCAGCACTAACACACTCACTCCCAAATATCAGCACTGACACACTCATTTCCAAATATCAGAAAAGTCCCACTCACTCCCAAATATCAGCTTCTGGATTATTGGTGCTGGAAGAGCACAGCAGTTCAGCCGCATCCGAGTGGCTTCGAACCACTAATCCAGAATCTGGTTTCCAACATCTGCAGTCATTGTATTTACCTTCCAAATATCAGCACTGACCCACTCAATCCCAAATATCAGAAACGTCCCACTCACTCCCAAATATCAGCACTGACCCATTCACTCCCAAATATCAGCACTGACCCACTCAGTCCCAAATATCAGCACTGACCCACTCACTCCCCAAATATCAGCACTGACCCACTCACTCCCAAATATCAGCACTGACCCATTCACTCCCAAATATCAGCAATGACCCACTCATCCCCAAATATCAGCACTGACCCACTCACTCCCCAAATATCAGCACTGACCCACTCACTCCCAAATATCAGCACTAACGCAATCACTCCCAAATATCAGCACTGACCCACTCACTCCCCAAATATCAGCACTGACCCACTCACTCCCAAATATCAGCCATAACGCACTCACTCCCAAATATCAGCCCTAACGCACTCACTCCCAAATATCAGCACTGACCCACTCATACCCAAATATAAGCAATGACCCACTCTCTCCCCAAAGAGCAGCACTGACCCACTCACTCCCAAACATCAGCACTGACCTACGCATTCCCAAATATCAGCAATGATGCAAACTATTCCCAAATATCAGCACTGACCCACTCAATCCCAAATATCAGCACTGACCCACTCATTCCCGAAATATCAGCACTAACCCACTCACTCCCAAATATCAGCACTGACCCACTCTGTCCCCAAATATCAGCACTGACCCACTCACTCTCCAAATACCAGAAATGTCCCACTCACTCCCAAATATCAGTACTGACCCTCGCATTCCAAATATCAGCACTGAACCACTCATTCCCGAATTATCAGCACGAACACACTCACTCCCAAATATCAGCACTAACCCAGTCATTCCCGAAATATTATCACTGACCCACTCACTCCCAAGTATCAGCACTGACCCACTCACTCCCCAAATATCAGCAATGACCCACTCACTCCCAAATATCAGCAATGACCCACTCACTCCCAAATATCAGCACTGACCCACACAGTCCCCAAATATCAGCACTGACCCACTCACTCCCCAACATCAGCACTGACCCACCCATTCCCAAATATCAGCTTTCACCCACTCACTCCCAAATTTCAGCACTGACCCACTCACTCCCCAACATCAGCACTGACCCACTCAGTCCCAAATATCAGAAATGTCCCACTCACTCCCAAATATCAGCACTGACCCACTCACTCCCAAATATCAGCACTGTCCCACTCACTCCCAAATATCAGCAATGACCCACTCACTGCCAAATATCAGCACTCACCCATTCACTCCCCAAATATCAGCACTGACCCACTCATTCCCAAATATCAGCACTGGCCCACTCACTCCCAAATATCAGCACTGTCCCACTCACTCCCAAATATCAGCAATGACCCACTCACTGCCAAATATCAGCACTCACCCATTCACTCCCCAAATATCAGCACTGACCCACTCACTCCCAAATATCAGAATTGTCCCACTCACTCCCAAATATCAGCACTGACCAACTCATTCCCGAAATATTAGCACGAACCCACTCACTCCCAAATATCAGAAATGTCCCACTCACTCCCAAATATCAGCACTGACCCACTCACTCCCAAATATCAGCAATGACCCACTCACTCCCAAATATCAGCACTCACCCATTCACTCCCAAATATCAGCACTGACCCACTCACTACCAAACATCAGCACTGACCCACTCACTCCCAAGTATCAGCACTGTCTCACTCACTCCCAAATATCAGCACTGACCCACACACTCCCCAAATATCAGCACTGACCCACTCACTCCCCAAATATCGGCACTGACCCACTCACTGCCAAATATCAGCCCTGACCCATTCTCTCCCAAATATCAGCACTGACCCACTCACTCCCAAATATCAGCAATGACCCACTCACTCCCCAAATATCAGCACTGACCCACTCTCTCCCCAAATATCAGCAATGACCCACTCACTCCCAAATATCAGCACTGACCCACTCACTCCCCAAATATCAGCACTGACCCACTCACTCCCAAATATCAGCACTGACCCACTCTCTCCCCGAATATCAGCACTGGCCCACTCACTCCCCAAATATCAGCACTGATCCACTCACTCCCAAATATCAGCACTGACCCACTCACTCCCCAAATATCAGCAATGACCCACTCACTTCCAAATATCAGCCCTGACCCACTCACTCCCCAAATATCAGCACTGACCCACTCACTCCCAAATATCAGCTCTGACCCACTCACTCCCCAAATATCAGCACTGACCGACTAATTCCCAAATATCAGCACTGACCCACTCACTCCCAAATATCAGCACTGACCCACTCACTCGCAAATTATGAGCACTGACCCACTCATTCCCAAAATATCAGCACAAATACACTCACTCCCAAATATCAGCATTAACCCACGCACTCCCAAATATCAGAAATGTCCCACTCACTCCCAAATATCAGCACTGACCAACTCATTCCCGAAATATTAGCACTAACCCACTCACTCCCAAATATCAGAAATGTCCCACTCACTCCCATATATCAGCACTGACCCACTCACACCCAAATATCAGCAAAGACTCACTCACTCCCAAATTTTAGCACTCACCCACTCACTCCCAAATATCAGCACTGACCCACTCACTCCCAAACATCAGCACTGACCCACTCACTCCCAAATATCAGCACTGTCCCACTCACTCCCAAATATCAGCACTGACCTACACACTCCCCAAATATCAGCACTGACCCATTCACGCCCAAATATCAGCACTGACCCACTCATTCCCAAATATCAGCACTGACCCACTCACTCCCCAAATATCGGCACTGTCCCACTCACTGCCAAATATCAGCACTGACCCATTCACTCCCAAATATCAGCACTGACCCATTCACTGCCAAATATCAGCAATGACCCACTCACTCCCAAATATCAGCAATGACCCACTCACTCCCCAAATATCACCACTGACCCACTCATTCCCGAAATATCAGCACTAACACACTCACTCCCAAATATCAGCACTGACACACTCATTCCCAAATATCAGAAAAGTCCCACTCACTCCCAAATATCAGCTTCTGGATTATTGGTGCTGGAAGAGCACAGCAGTTCAGCAGCATCCGAGTGGCTTCGAACCACTAATCCAGAATCTGGTTTCCAACATCTGCAGTCATTGTATTTACCTTCCAAATATCAGCACTGACCCACTCACTCCCAAATATCAGCACTCACCCACTCACTACCAAACATCAGCACTAACGCAATCACTCCCAAATATCAGCACTGACCCACTCACTCCCCAAATATCAGCACTGACCCACTCACTCCCAAATATCAGCCATAACGCACTCACTCCCAAATATCAGCCCTAACGCACTCACTCCCAAATATCAGCACTGACCCACTCATACCCAAATATAAGCAATGACCCACTCTCTCCCCAAAGAGCAGCACTGACCCACTCACTCCCAAACATCAGCACTGACCTACGCATTCCCAAATATCAGCAATGATGCAAACTATTCCCAAATATCAGCACTGACCCACTCAATCCCAAATATCAGCACTGACCCACTCATTCCCGAAATATCAGCACTAACCCACTCACTCCCAAATATCAGCACTGACCCACTCTGTCCCCAAATATCAGCACTGACCCACTCACTCTCCAAATACCAGAAATGTCCCACTCACTCCCAAATATCAGTACTGACCCTCGCATTCCAAATATCAGCACTGAACCACTCATTCCCGAATTATCAGCACGAACACACTCACTCCCAAATATCAGCACTAACCCAGTCATTCCCGAAATATTATCACTGACCCACTCACTCCCAAGTATCAGCACTGACCCACTCACTCCCCAAATATCAGCAATGACCCACTCACTCCCAAATATCAGCAATGACCCACTCACTCCCAAATATCAGCACTGACCCACACAGTCCCCAAATATCAGCACTGACCCACTCACTCCCCAACATCAGCACTGACCCACCCATTCCCAAATATCAGCTTTCACCCACTCACTCCCAAATTTCAGCACTGACCCACTCACTCCCCAACATCAGCACTGACCCACTCAGTCCCAAATATCAGAAATGTCCCACTCACTCCCAAATATCAGCACTGACCCACTCACTCCCAAATATCAGCACTGTCCCACTCACTCCCAAATATCAGCAATGACCCACTCACTGCCAAATATCAGCACTCACCCATTCACTCCCCAAATATCAGCACTGACCCACTCATTCCCAAATATCAGCACTGGCCCACTCACTCCCAAATATCAGCACTGTCCCACTCACTCCCAAATATCAGCAATGACCCACTCACTGCCAAATATCAGCACTCACCCATTCACTCCCCAAATATCAGCACTGACCCACTCACTCCCAAATATCAGAATTGTCCCACTCACTCCCAAATATCAGCACTGACCAACTCATTCCCGAAATATTAGCACGAACCCACTCACTCCCAAATATCAGAAATGTCCCACTCACTCCCAAATATCAGCACTGACCCACTCACTCCCAAATATCAGCAATGACCCACTCACTCCCAAATATCAGCACTCACCCATTCACTCCCAAATATCAGCACTGACCCACTCACTACCAAACATCAGCACTGACCCACTCACTCCCAAGTATCAGCACTGTCTCACTCACTCCCAAATATCAGCACTGACCCACACACTCCCCAAATATCAGCACTGACCCACTCACTCCCCAAATATCGGCACTGACCCACTCACTGCCAAATATCAGCCCTGACCCATTCTCTCCCAAATATCAGCACTGACCCACTCACTCCCAAATATCAGCAATGACCCACTCACTCCCCAAATATCAGCACTGACCCACTCTCTCCCCAAATATCAGCAATGACCCACTCACTCCCAAATATCAGCACTGACCCACTCACTCCCCAAATATCAGCACTGACCCACTCACTCCCAAATATCAGCACTGACCCACTCTCTCCCCGAATATCAGCACTGGCCCACTCACTCCCCAAATATCAGCACTGATCCACTCACTCCCAAATATCAGCACTGACCCACTCACTCCCCAAATATCAGCAATGACCCACTCACTTCCAAATATCAGCCCTGACCCACTCACTCCCCAAATATCAGCACTGACCCACTCACTCCCAAATATCAGCTCTGACCCACTCACTCCCCAAATATCAGCACTGACCGACTAATTCCCAAATATCAGCACTGACCCACTCACTCCCAAATATCAGCACTGACCCACTCACTCGCAAATTATGAGCACTGACCCACTCATTCCCAAAATATCAGCACAAATACACTCACTCCCAAATATCAGCATTAACCCACGCACTCCCAAATATCAGAAATGTCCCACTCACTCCCAAATATCAGCACTGACCAACTCATTCCCGAAATATTAGCACTAACCCACTCACTCCCAAATATCAGAAATGTCCCACTCACTCCCATATATCAGCACTGACCCACTCACACCCAAATATCAGCAAAGACTCACTCACTCCCAAATTTTAGCACTCACCCACTCACTCCCAAATATCAGCACTGACCCACTCACTCCCAAACATCAGCACTGACCCACTCACTCCCAAATATCAGCACTGTCCCACTCACTCCCAAATATCAGCACTGACCTACACACTCCCCAAATATCAGCACTGACCCATTCACGCCCAAATATCAGCACTGACCCACTCATTCCCAAATATCAGCACTGACCCACTCACTCCCCAAATATCGGCACTGTCCCACTCACTGCCAAATATCAGCACTGACCCATTCACTCCCAAATATCAGCACTGACCCATTCACTGCCAAATATCAGCAATGACCCACTCACTCCCAAATATCAGCAATGACCCACTCACTCCCCAAATATCACCACTGACCCACTCATTCCCGAAATATCAGCACTAACACACTCACTCCCAAATATCAGCACTGACACACTCATTCCCAAATATCAGAAAAGTCCCACTCACTCCCAAATATCAGCTTCTGGATTATTGGTGCTGGAAGAGCACAGCAGTTCAGCAGCATCCGAGTGGCTTCGAACCACTAATCCAGAATCTGGTTTCCAACATCTGCAGTCATTGTATTTACCTTCCAAATATCAGCACTGACCCACTCACTCCCAAATATCAGCACTCACCCACTCACTACCAAACATCAGCACTGACCCACTCACTCCCAAATATCAGCACTGTCTCACTCACTCCCAAATATCAGCACTGACCCACACACTCCCCAAATATCAGCACTGACCCATTCACGCCCAAATATCAGCACTGACCCACTCAATCCCAAATATCAGCACTGACCCACTCATTTCCCAAATATCGGCACTGACCCACTCACTGCCAAATATCAGCCCTGACCCATTCTCTCCCAAATATCAGCACTGACCCATTCACTCCCAAATATCAGCAATGACCCACTCACTCCCCAAATATCAGCACTGATCCACTCACTCCCCAAATATCAGCAATGACCCACTCACTCCCAAATATCAGCACTGACCCACTCACTCCCCAAATATCAGCACTGACCCACTCACTCCCAAATATCAGCACTGACCCACTCTCTCCCCGAATATCAGCACTGGCCCACTCACTCCCCAAATTTCAGCACTGATCCACTCACTCCCAAATATCAGCACTGACCCACTCACTCCCCAAATATCAGCAATGACCCACTCACTTCCAAATATCAGCCCTGACCCACTCACTCCCCAAATATCGGCAATGACCCACTCACTCCCCAAATATCAGCACTGACCGACTAATTCCCAAATATCAGCACTGACCCACTCACTCCCAAATATCAGCACTGACCCACTCACTCGCAAATTATGAGCACTGACCCACTCATTCCCAAAATATCAGCACTAATACACTCACTCCCAAATATCAGCATTAACCCACGCACTCCCAAATATCAGAAATGTCCCACTCACTCCCAAATATCAGCACTGACCAACTCATTCCCGAAATATTAGCACTAACCCACTCACTCCCAAATATCAGAAATGTCCCACTCACTCCCATATATCAGCACTGACGCTCACTCCCCAAACATCAGCACTGACCCACTCACTCCCAAATATCAGCACTGACCCACTCACTCCCAAATATCAGCACTGTCCCACTCACTCCCAAATATCAGCACTGACCCACACACTCCCCAAATATCAGCACTGACCCATTCACGCCCAAATATCAGCACTGACCCACTCATTCCCAAATATCAGCACTGACCCACTCACTCCCCAAATATCGGCACTGTCCCACTCACTGCCAAATATCAGCACTGACCCATTCACTCCCAAATATCAGCACTGACCCATTCACTGCCAAATATCAGCAATGACCCACTCACTCCCAAATATCAGCAATGACCCACTCACTCCCAAATATCAGCACTGACCCACTCATACCCAAATATAAGCAATGACCCACTCTCTCCCAAAATATCAGCATTGACCCACTCACTCCCAAACATCAGCACTGAACCGCGCATTCCCAAATATCAGCACTGACCCACTCTGTCCCCAAATATCAGCACTGACCAACACACTCCCCAAATATCAGAAATGTCCCACTCACTCCCAAATATTAGCACTGACCATCTCATTCCCAAATATCAGCACTGACCCACTCATTCCTGAAATATCAGCACGAACACACTCACTCCCAAATATCAGCACTAACCCAGTCATTCCCGAAATATTAGCACTGACCCACTCACTCCTCAACATCAGCACTGACACACTCACTCCCAAATATCAGCACTGCCCCACTCACTTCCAAATATCAGCACTGACCCACTCATTCCCGAAATATTAGCACTAACCCACTCACTCCTAAATATCAGAAATGTCCCACTCACTCCCAAATATCAGCACTGACCCACTCATTCCCAAATATCAGCAGTGACCCACTCACTCCCAAATATCAGCACTGGCCCATTCACTCCCAAATATCAGCAATGACCCACTCACTGCCAAATATCAGCACTCACCCATTCACTCCCCAAATATCAGCACTGACCCACTCACACCCAAATATCACCACTGAGCCAATCACTCCCAAATATCAGAAATGTCCCACTTGCTCCCAAATATCAGCACTGACCCACTCATTCCCAAATATCAGCGCTCACCCACTCACTCCCAAATATCAGCACTAACCCACTCACTCCCAAATATCAGAAATGTCCTAATCACTCCCAAATATCAGCACTGACCCACTCATTCCAGAAATATTAGCACTAACCCACTCACTCCCAAATATCAGAAATGTCCCACTCACTCCCAAATATCAGCACTGACCCACTCACTCCCAAATATCAGCAATGACCCAATCGTTCCCAAATATCAGCACTGACCCACTCACTCCCAAACATCAGCACTGACCCACTCTCTCCCAAATATCAGCACTGTCCCACTCACTCCCAAATATCAGCACTGACCCACACACATGCCCAAATATCAGCACTGACCCATTCACGCCCAAATATCAGCACTGACCCACTCATTCCCAAATATCAGCACTGACCCACTCACTCCCCAAATATCGGCACTGACCCACTCACTCCCAAATATCAGCACTGACCAATTCACTCCCAAATATCAGCAATGACCCACTCACTCCCCAAATATCAGCACTGACCCACTCACTCCCAAATATCAGCACTGACCCACTCACTCGCAAATTATGAGCACTGACGCACTCATTCCCAAAATATCAGCACTAATACACTCACTCCCAAATATCAGCATTAACCCACTCACTCCCAAATATCAGCACTGACCAACTCATTCCCGAAATATTAGCACTAACCCACTCACTCCCAAATATCAGAAATGTCCCACTCACTCCCATATATCAGCACTGACCCACTCACTCCCCAAACATCAGCACTGACCCACTCACTCCCAAATATCAGCACTGACCCACTCACTCCCCAAATATCAGCACTGACCCACTCACTCCCAAATATCAGCACTGACCCATTCACTCCCAAATATCAGCAATGACCCACTCATCCCCAAATATCAGCACTGACTCACTCACGCCCAAATATAAGCAATGATCCACTCTCTCCCCAAATATCAGCATTGACCCACTCACTCCACAACATCAGCACTGACCCACTCACTCCCAAACATCAGCAATGACCCACTGATTCCTGAAATATCAGCACTCACCCACTCACTCCCAAATATCAGCACTGACCCATTCACTCCCAAATATCAGCACTGACCCACTCATTCCCGAAATATCAGCACTGACCCACTTACTCCCAAATATCAGCAATGACCCACTCACACCCAAACGTCGGCACTCAGCCACTCACTCCCAAACATCAGCACTGACCCACTCATTCTCAAATATTAGCACTGACTCACTCACGTCCAAATATCAGCAATGATCCACTCTCTCCCCAAATATCAGCACTGACCCACTCTCTCCCCAAATATCAGCACTGACCCACTCTGTCCCCAAATATCAGCACTGACCCACTCACTCCTAAACATCAGCAAAGACGCAAACTCTCCCCAAATATCAGTACTGACCCATTCACTCCCCAAATATCAGCACTGACTCACCCACTTCCAAATATAAGCAATGACCCACTCACTCCCCAAATATCAGCACTGACCCACTCACACCCAAACGTCGGCACTCACCCACTCACTCCCAAACATCAGCACTGACCCACTCACTCCCAAACATCAGCACTGACCCACTCACTCCCAAATATCAGCACTGTCCCACTCACTGCCAAATATCAGCACTGACCCACTCACTCCCAAACATCAGCACTGACCCACTCACTCCCAAATATCAGCACTGTCCCACTCACTCCCAAATATCAGCACTGACCTACACACTCCCCAAATATCAGCACTGACCCATTCACGCCCAAATATCAGCACTGACCCACTCATTCCCAAATATCAGCACTGACCCACTCACTCCCCAAATATCGGCACTGTCCCACTCACTGCCAAATATCAGCACTGACCCATTCACTCCCAAATATCAGCACTGACCCATTCACTGCCAAATATCAGCAATGACCCACTCACTCCCAAATATCAGCAATGACCCACTCACTCCCCAAATATCACCACTGACCCACTCATTCCCGAAATATCAGCACTAACACACTCACTCCCAAATATCAGCACTGACACACTCATTCCCAAATATCAGAAAAGTCCCACTCACTCCCAAATATCAGCTTCTGGATTATTGGTGCTGGAAGAGCACAGCAGTTCAGCAGCATCCGAGTGGCTTCGAACCACTAATCCAGAATCTGGTTTCCAACATCTGCAGTCATTGTATTTACCTTCCAAATATCAGCACTGACCCACTCACTCCCAAATATCAGCACTCACCCACTCACTACCAAACATCAGCACTGACCCACTCACTCCCAAATATCAGCACTGTCTCACTCACTCCCAAATATCAGCACTGACCCACACACTCACCAAATATCAGCACTGACCCATTCACGCCCAAATATCAGCACTGACCCACTCAATCCCAAATATCAGCACTGACCCACTCATTTCCCAAATATCGGCACTGACCCACTCACTGCCAAATATCAGCCCTGACCCATTCTCTCCCAAATATCAGCACTGACCCATTCACTCCCAAATATCAGCAATGACCCACTCACTCCCCAAATATCAGCACTGATCCACTCACTCCCCAAATATCAGCAATGACCCACTCACTCCCAAATATCAGCACTGACCCACTCACTCCCCAAATATCAGCACTGACCCACTCACTCCCAAATATCAGCACTGACCCACTCTCTCCCCGAATATCAGCACTGGCCCACTCACTCCCCAAATATCAGCACTGATCCACTCACTCCCAAATATCAGCACTGACCCACTCACTCCCCAAATATCAGCAATGACCCACTCACTTCCAAATATCAGCCCTGACCCACTCACTCCCCAAATATCAGCACTGACCCACTCACTCCCCAAATATCAGCACTGACCGACTAATTCCCAAATATCAGCACTGACCCACTCACTCCCAAATATCAGCACTGACCCACTCACTCGCAAATTATGAGCACTGACCCACTCATTCCCAAAATATCAGCACTAATACACTCACTCCCAAATATCAGCATTAACCCACGCACTCCCAAATATCAGAAATGTCCCACTCACTCCCAAATATCAGCACTGACCAACTCATTCCCGAAATATTAGCACTAACCCACTCACTCCCAAATATCAGAAATGTCCCACTCACTCCCATATATCAGCACTGACCCACTCACTCCCCAAACATCAGCACTGACCCACTCACTCCCAAATATCAGCACTGACCCACTCACTCCCAAATATCAGCACTGACCCATTCACTCCCAAATATCAGCGATGACCCACTCATCCCCAAATATCAGCACTGACTCACTCACGCCCAAATATAAGCAATGATCCACTCTCTCTCCAAATATCAGCATTGACCCACTCACTCCACAACATCAGCACTGACCCACTCACTCCCAAACATCAGCAATGACCCACTGATTCCTGAAATATCAGCACTCACCCACTCACTCCCAAATATCAGCACTGACCCATTCACTCCCAAATATCAGCACTGACCCACTCATTCCCGAAATATCAGCACTGTCCCACTCACTCCCAAATATCAGCACTGACCCACACACTCCCCAAATATCAGCACTGACCCATTCACGCCCAAATATCAGCACTGACCCACTCATTCCCAAATATCAGCACTGACCCACTCACTCCCCAAATATCGGCACTGACCCACTCACTCCCAAATATCAGCACTGACCAATTCACTCCCAAATATCAGCAATGACCCACTCACTCCCCAAATATCAGCACTGACCCACACACTCCCAAATATCAGCACTGACCCACTCACTCGCAAATTATGAGCACTGACGCACTCATTCCCAAAATATCAGCACTAATACACTCACTCCCAAATATCAGCATTAACCCACTCACTCCCAAATATCAGCACTGACCAACTCATTCCCGAAATATTAGCACTAACCCACTCACTCCCAAATATCAGAAATGTCCCACTCACTCCCATATATCAGCACTGACCCACTCACTCCCCAAATAATCAGCACTGACCCACTCACTCCCAAATATCAGCACTGACCCACTCACTCCCCAAATATCAGCACTGACCCACTCACTCCCAAATATCAGCACTGACCCATTCACTCCCAAATATCAGCAATGACCCACTCATCCCCAAATATCAGCACTGACTCACTCACGCCCAAATATAAGCAATGATCCACTCTCTCCCCAAATATCAGCATTGACCCACTCAGTCCACAACATCAGCACTGACCCACTCACTCCCAAACATCAGCAATGACCCACTGATTCCTGAAATATCAGCACTCACCCACTCACTCCCAAATATCAGCACTGACCCATTCACTCCCAAATATCAGCACTGACCCACTCATTCCCGAAATATCAGCACTGACCCACTTACTCCCAAATATCAGCAATGACCCACTCACACCCAAACGTCGGCACTCACCCACTCACTCCCAAACATCAGCACTGACCCACTCATTCTCAAATATTAGCACTGACTCACTCACGTCCAAATATCAGCAATGATCCACTCTCTCCCCAAATATCAGCACTGACCCACTCTCTCCCCAAATATCAGCACTGACCCACTCTGTCCCCAAATATCAGCACTGACCCACTCACTCCTAAACATCAGCAAAGACGCAAACTCTCCCCAAATATCAGTACTGACCCATTCACTCCCCAAATATCAGCACTGACTCACCCACTTCCAAATATAAGCAATGACCCACTCACTCCCCAAATATCAGCACTGACCCACTCACACCCAAACGTCGGCACTCACCCACTCACTCCCAAACATCAGCACTGACCCACTCACTCCCAAACATCAGCACTGACCCACTCACTCCCAAATATCAGCACTGTCCCACTCACTCCCAAATATCAGCACTGACCCACTCACTCCCAAATATCAGCACTGACCCACTCACTCCCAAACATCAGCACTGACCCACTCACTCCCAAATATCAGCACTGTCCCACTCACTCCCAAATATCAGCACTGACCTACACACTCCCCAAATATCAGCACTGACCCATTCACGCCCAAATATCAGCACTGACCCACTCATTCCCAAATATCAGCACTGACCCACTCACTCCCCAAATATCGGCACTGTCCCACTCACTGCCAAATATCAGCACTGACCCATTCACTCCCAAATATCAGCACTGACCCATTCACTGCCAAATATCAGCAATGACCCACTCACTCCCAAATATCAGCAATGACCCACTCACTCCCCAAATATCACCACTGACCCACTCATTCCCGAAATATCAGCACTAACACACTCACTCCCAAATATCAGCACTGACACACTCATTCCCAAATATCAGAAAAGTCCCACTCACTCCCAAATATCAGCTTCTGGATTATTGGTGCTGGAAGAGCACAGCAGTTCAGCAGCATCCGAGTGGCTTCGAACCACTAATCCAGAATCTGGTTTCCAACATCTGCAGTCATTGTATTTACCTTCCAAATATCAGCACTGACCCACTCACTCCCAAATATCAGCACTCACCCACTCACTACCAAACATCAGCACTGACCCACTCACTCCCAAATATCAGCACTGTCTCACTCACTCCCAAATATCAGCACTGACCCACACACTCCCCAAATATCAGCACTGACCCATTCACGCCCAAATATCAGCACTGACCCACTCAATCCCAAATATCAGCACTGACCCACTCATTTCCCAAATATCGGCACTGACCCACTCACTGCCAAATATCAGCCCTGACCCATTCTCTCCCAAATATCAGCACTGACCCATTCACTCCCAAATATCAGCAATGACCCACTCACTCCCCAAATATCAGCACTGATCCACTCACTCCCCAAATATCAGCAATGACCCACTCACTCCCAAATATCAGCACTGACCCACTCACTCCCCAAATATCAGCACTGACCCACTCACTCCCAAATATCAGCACTGACCCACTCTCTCCCCGAATATCAGCACTGGCCCACTCACTCCCCAAATATCAGCACTGATCCACTCACTCCCAAATATCAGCACTGACCCACTCACTCCCCAAATATCAGCAATGACCCACTCACTTCCAAATATCAGCCCTGACCCACTCACTCCCCAAATATCAGCCCTGACCCACTCACTCCCCAAATATCAGCACTGACCCACTCACTCCCAAATATCAGCACTGACCCACTCACTCCCCAAATATCAGCAATGACCCACTCACTTCCAAATATCAGCCCTGACCCACTCACTCCCCAAATATCAGCCCTGACCCACTCACTCCCCAAATATCAGCACTGACCCACTCACTCCAAAATATCAGCACTGACCCACTCACTCGCAAATTATGAGCACTGACCCACTCATTCCCAAAATATCAGCACTAATACACTCACTCCCAAATATCAGCATTAACCCACGCACTCCCAAATATCAGAAATGTCCCACTCACTCCCAAATATCAGCACTGACCAACTCATTCCCGAAATATTAGCACTAACCCACTCACTCCCAAATATCAGAAATGTCCCACTCACTCCCATATATCAGCACTGACCCACTCACTCCCCAAACATCAGCACTGACCCACTCACTCCCAAATATCAGCACTGACCCACTCACTCCCCAAATATCAGCACTGACCCACTCACTCCCAAATATCAGCACTGACCCATTCACTCCCAAATATCAGCGATGACCCACTGATCCCCAAATATCAGCACTGACTCACTCACGCCCAAATATAAGCAATGATCCACTCTCTCTCCAAATATCAGCATTGACCCACTCACTCCACAACATCAGCACTGACCCACTCACTCCCAAACATCAGCAATGACCCACTGATTCCTGAAATATCAGCACTCACCCACTCACTCCCAAATATCAGCACTGACCCATTCACTCCCAAATATCAGCACTGACCCACTCATTCCCGAAATATCAGCACTGACCCACTTACTCCCAAATATCAGCAATGACCCACTCACACCCAAACGTCGGCACTCACCCACTCACTCCCAAACATCAGCACTGACCCACTCATTCTCAAATATCAGCACTGACTCACTCACGTCCAAATATCAGCAATGATCCACTCTCTCCCCAAATATCAGCACTGACCCACTCTCTCCCCAAATATCAGCACTGACCCACTCTGTCCCCAAATATCAGCACTGACCCACTCACTCCTAAACATCAGCAAAGACGCAAACTCTCCCCAAATATCAGTACTGACCCATTCACTCCCCAAATATCAGCACTGACTCACCCACTTCCAAATATAAGCAATGACCCACTCACTCCCCAAATATCAGCACTGACCCACTCACTCCCAAATATCAGAACTGGCCCATTCACTCCCCAAATATCAGCACTGACTCACCCACTTCCAAATTTAAGCAATGACCCACTCACTCCCCAAATATCAGCACTGACCCACTCACTCCCAAATATCAGCACTGACCCACTCACTCCCAAATATCAGAACTGACCCACTCTCTCCCCAAATATCAGCATTGACCCACTCACTCCCAAATATCAGAACTGACCCACTCTCTCCCCAAATATCAGCAATGACCCACTCATTACCAAATACTAAAAATGACCCACTCAATCCCACATATCAGCACTGACCCATTCACTCCCCAAATATCAGCACTGACCCACTCACTCCCAAATATCAGCACTAACGCACTCACTCCCAAATATCAGCACTGACCCACTCACTCCCCAAATATCAGCACTGACCCACTCACTCCCAAATATCAGCCATAACGCACTCACTCCCAAATATCAGCCCTAACGCACTCACTCCCAAATATCAGCACTGACCCACTCATACCCAAATATAAGCAATGACCCACTCTCTCCCCAAAGAGCAGCACTGACCCACTCTCTCCCAAACATCAGCACTGACCTACGCATTCCCAAATATCAGCAATGACGCAAACTATTCCCAAATATCAGCACTGATCCACTCAATCCCAAATATCAGCACTGACCCACTCATTCCCGAAATATCAGCACTAACCCACTCACTCCCAAATATCAGCACTGACCCACTCACTCCCCAAATATCAGAAATGTCCCACTCACTCCCAAATATCAGTACTGACCCGCGCATTCCCAAATATCAGCACTGACCCACTCATTCCCGAATTATCAGCACGAACACACTCACTCCCAAATATCAGCACTAACCCAGTCATTCCCGAAATAATAGCACTGACCCACTCACTCCCCAACATCAGCACTGACCCACTCACTCCCAAATATCAGCACTGACCCACTCACTCCCCAAATATCAGCAATGACCCACTCACTCCCAAATATCAGCAATGACCCACTCACTCCCAAATATCAGCACTGACCCACACAGTCCCCAAATATCAGCACTGACCCACTCACTCCCCAACATCAGCACTGACCCACCCATTCCAAAAATATCAGCTCTCACCCACTCACTCCCAAATTTCAGCACTGACCCACTCATTCCCGAAATATTAGCACTAACCCACTCAGTCCCAAATATCAGAAATGTCCCACTCACTCCCAAATATCAGCACTGACCCACTCATTCTCAAATATCAGCACTGGCCCACTCATTCCCGAATTATCAGCACGAACACACTCACTCCCAAATATCAGCACTGACCCATTCACTCCCAAATATCAGCAATGATCCACTCACTGCCAAATATCAGCACTCACCCATTCACTCCCCAAATATCAGCACTGACCCACTCACTCTCAAATATCAGAAATGTCCCACTCACTCCCAAATATCAGCACTGACCAACTCATTCCCGAAATATTAGCACTAACCCACTCACTCCCAAATATCAGAAATGTCCCACTCACTCCCAAATATCAGCACTGACCCACTCACTCCCAAATATCAGCAATGACCCACTCACTCCCAAATATCAGCACTCACCCACTCACTACCAAATATCAGCACTGACCCACTCACTCCCAAACATCAGCACTGACCCACTCACTCCCAAATATCCGCATTGTCTCACTCACTCCCAAATATCAGCACTGACCCACACACTCCCCAAATATCAGCAATGACCCACTCACTCCCAAATATCAGCACTGACCCACTCACTCCCAAACATCAGCACTGACCCACTCACTCCCAAATATCCGCACTGTCTCACTCACTCCCAAATATCAGCACTGACCCACTCACTCCCCAAATATTGGCACTGACCCACTCACTGCCAAATATCAGCACTGACCCACTCACTCCCCAAATATCAGCAATGACCCAGTCACTCCCACATATCAGCACTGACCCACTCACTCCCCAAATATCAGCACTGACCCACTCACTCCCAAATAACAGCACTGATCCACTCTCTCCCCGAATATCAGCACTGGCCCACTCACTCCCCAAATATCAGCACTGATCCACTCACTCCCAAATATCAGCACTGACCCACTCACTCCCCAAATATCAGCAATGACCCACTCACTTCCAAGTATCAGCCCTGACCCACTCACTCCCCAAATATCAGCACTGACCCACTCACTCCCAAATATCAGCTCTGACCCACTCACTCCCCAAATATCAGCACTGACCGACTAATTCCCAAATATCAGCACTGACCCACTCACTCCCAAATATCAGCACTGACCCATTAACTCCACATATCAGCACTGACCCACTCAGTCCCAAATATCAGCACTGACCGACTCACTCCCAAATATCAGCACTGACCCACTCATACCCAAATATAAGCAATGAACCACTCTCTCCCCAAAGAGCAGCACTGACCCACTCTCTCCCAAACATCAGCACTGAACTACGCATTCCCAAATATCAGCAATGACGCAAACTATTCCCAAATATCAGCACTGATCCACTCAATCCCAAATATCAGCACTGACCCACTCATTCCCGAAATATCAGCACTAACCCACTCACTCCCAAATATCAGCACTGACCCACTCTGTCCCCAAATATCAGCACTGACCCACTCACTCCCCAAATATCAGAAATGTCCCACTCACTCCCAAATATCAGTACTGACCCTCGCATTCCCAAATATCAGCACTGACCCACTCATTCCCGAATTATCAGCACGAACACACTCACTCCCAAATATCAGCACTAACCCAGTCATTCCCGAAATATTAGCACTGACCCACTCACTCCCCAACATCAGCACTGACCCACTCACTCCCAAATATCAGCACTGACCCACTCACTCCCCAAATATCAGCAATGACCCACTCACTCCAAAATATCAGCAATGACCCACTCACTCCCAAATATCAGCACTGACCCACACAGTCCCCAAATATCAGCACTGACCCACTCACTCCCCAACATCAGCACTGACCCACCCATTCCAAAAATATCAGCTCTCACCCACTCACTCCCAAATTTCAGCACTGACCAACTCATTCCCGAAATATTAGCACTAACCCACTCACTCCCAAATATCAGAAATGTCCCACTCACTCCCAAATATCAGCACTGACCCACTCACTCCCAAATATCAGCAATGACCCACTCACTCCCAAATATCAGCACTCACCCACTCACTACCAAATATCAGCACTGACCCACTAACTCCCAAACATCAGCACTGACCCACTCACTCCCAAATATCCGCACTGTCTCACTCACTCCCAAATATCAGCACTGACCCACACACTCCCCAAATATCAGCACTGACCCATTCACGCCCACATATCAGCACTGACCCACTCATTCCCAAATATCAGCAATGACCCACTCACTCCCAAATATCAGCACTGACCCACTCACTCCCAAACAACAGCACTGACCCACTCACTCCCAAATATCCGCACTGTCTCACTCACTCCCAAATATCGGCACTGACCCACTCACTCCCCAAATATTGGCACTGACCCACTCACTGCCAAATATCAGCACTGACCCACTCACTCCCCAAATATCAGCAATGACCCAGTCACTCCCAAATATCAGCACTGACCCACTCACTCCCCAAATATCAGCACTGACCCACTCACTCCCAAATATCAGCAATGACCCACTCACTCCCCAAATATCAGCACTGACCCACACTCTCCCCAAATATCAGCAATGACCCACTCACTCCCAAATATCAGCACTGACCCACTCACTCCCCAAATATCAGCACTGACCCACTCACTCCCAAATATCAGCACTGACCCACTCTCTCCCCGAATATCAGCACTGGCCCACTCACTCCCCAAATATCAGCACTGATCCACTCACTCCCAAATATCAGCACTGACCCACTCACTCCCCAAATATCAGCAATGACCCACTCACTTCCAAATATCAGCCCTGACCCACTCACTCCCCAAATATCAGCACTGACCCACTCACTCCCAAATATCAGCTCTGACCCACTCACTCCCCAAATATCAGCACTGACCGACTAGATCCCAAATATCAGCACTGACCCACTCACTCCCAAATATCAGCACTGACCCACTCAGTCCCAAATATCAGCACTGACCCACTCAGTCCCAAATATCAGCACTGACCGACTCACTCCCAAATATCAGCACTGACCCATTCACTCCCAAATATCAGCACTGACCCATTCACTCCCAAATATCAGCAATGACCCACTCACTCCCAAATATCAGCAATGACCCACTCACACCCCAAATATCAGCACTGACCCACTCATTCCCGAAATATCAGCACTAACACACTCACTCCCAAATATCAGCACTGACACACTCATTTCCAAATATCAGAAAAGTCCCACTCACTCCCAAATATCAGCTTCTGGATTATTGGTGCTGGAAGAGCACAGCAGTTCAGCCGCATCCGAGTGGCTTCGAACCACTAATCCAGAATCTGGTTTCCAACATCTGCAGTCATTGTATTTACCTTCCAAATATCAGCACTGACCCACTCAATCCCAAATATCAGAAACGTCCCACTCACTCCCAAATATCAGCACTGACACATTCACTCCCAAATATCAGCACTGACCCACTCAGTCCCAAATATCAGCACTGACCCACTCACTCCCAAATATCAGCACTGACCTATTCACTCCCAAATATCAGCAATGACCCACTCATCCCCAAATATCAGCACTGACTCACTCACGCCCAAATATAAGCAATGACCCACTCACTCCCAAATATCAGCACTGACCCACTCACTCCCCAAATATCAGCACTGACCCACTCACTCCCAAATATCAGCACTAACGCAATCACTCCCAAATATCAGCACTGACCCACTCACTCCCCAAATATCAGCACTGACCCACTCACTCCCAAATATCAGCCATAACGCACTCACTCCCAAATATCAGCCCTAACGCACTCACTCCCAAATATCAGCACTGACCCACTCATACCCAAATATAAGCAATGACCCACTCTCTCCCCAAAGAGCAGCACTGACCCACTCACTCCCAAACATCAGCACTGACCTACGCATTCCCAAATATCAGCAATGATGCAAACTATTCCCAAATATCAGCACTGACCCACTCAATCCCAAATATCAGCACTGACCCACTCATTCCCGAAATATCAGCACTAACCCACTCACTCCCAAATATCAGCACTGACCCACTCTGTCCCCAAATATCAGCACTGACCCACTCACTCTCCAAATACCAGAAATGTCCCACTCACTCCCAAATATCAGTACTGACCCTCGCATTCCAAATATCAGCACTGACCCACTCATTCCCGAATTATCAGCACGAACACACTCACTCCCAAATATCAGCACTAACCCAGTCATTCCCGAAATATTATCACTGACCCACTCACTCCCAAATATCAGCACTGACCCACTCACTCCCCAAATATCAGCAATGACCCACTCACTCCCAAATATCAGCAATGACCCACTCACTCCCAAATATCAGCACTGACCTACACACTCCCCAAATATCAGCACTGACCCACTCACTCCCAAATATCAGCACTGACCCACTCAGTCCCAAATATCAGCACTGACCGACTCACTCCCAAATATCAGCACTGACCCATTCACTCCCAAATATCAGCACTGACCCATTCACTCCCAAATATCAGCAATGACCCACTCACTCCCAAATATCAGCAATGACCCACTCACACCCCAAATATCAGCACTGACCCACTCATTCCCGAAATATCAGCACTAACACACTCACTCCCAAATATCAGCACTGACACACTCATTTCCAAATATCAGAAAAGTCCCACTCACTCCCAAATATCAGCTTCTGGATTATTGGTGCTGGAAGAGCACAGCAGTTCAGCCGCATCCGAGTGGCTTCGAACCACTAATCCAGAATCTGGTTTCCAACATCTGCAGTCATTGTATTTACCTTCCAAATATCAGCACTGACCCACTCAATCCCAAATATCAGAAACGTCCCACTCACTCCCAAATATCAGCACTGACCCATTCACTCCCAAATATCAGCACTGACCCACTCAGTCCCAAATATCAGCACTGACCCATTCACTCCCAAATATCAGCAATGACCCACTCATCCCCAAATATCAGCACTGACTCACTCACGCCCAAATATAAGCAATGACCCACTCACTCCCAAATATCAGCACTGACCCACTCACTCCCCAAATATCAGCACTGACCCACTCACTCCCAAATATCAGCACTAACGCAATCACTCCCAAATATCAGCACTGACCCACTCACTCCCCAAATATCAGCACTGACCCACTCACTCCCAAATATCAGCCATAACGCACTCACTCCCAAATATCAGCCCTAACGCACTCACTCCCAAATATCAGCACTGACCCACTCATACCCAAATATAAGCAATGACCCACTCTCTCCCCAAAGAGCAGCACTGACCCACTCACTCCCAAACATCAGCACTGACCTACGCATTCCCAAATATCAGCAATGATGCAAACTATTCCCAAATATCAGCACTGACCCACTCAATCCCAAATATCAGCACTGACCCACTCATTCCCGAAATATCAGCACTAACCCACTCACTCCCAAATATCAGCACTGACCCACTCTGTCCCCAAATATCAGCACTGACCCACTCACTCTCCAAATACCAGAAATGTCCCACTCACTCCCAAATATCAGTACTGACCCTCGCATTCCAAATATCAGCACTGACCCACTCATTCCCGAATTATCAGCACGAACACACTCACTCCCAAATATCAGCACTAACCCAGTCATTCCCGACATATTATCACTGACCCACTCACTCCCAAATATCAGCACTGACCCACTCACTCCCCAAATATCAGCAATGACCCACTCACTCCCAAATATCAGCAATGACCCACTCACTCCCAAATATCAGCACTGACCCACACAGTCCCCAAATATCAGCACTGACCCACTCACTCCCCAACATCAGCACTGACCCACCCATTCCCAAATATCAGCTCTCACCCACTCACTCCCAAATTTCAGCACTGACCCACTCATTCCCAAAATATTAGCACTAACCCACTCAGTCCCAAATATCAGAAATGTCCCACTCACTCCCAAATATCAGCACTGACCCACTCACTCCCAAATATCAGCACTGTCCCACTCACTCCCAAATATCAGCAATGACCCACTCACTGCCAAATATCAGCACTCACCCATTCACTCCCCAAATATCAGCACTGACCCACTCATTCCCAAATATCAGCACTGGCCCACTCACTCCCAAATATCAGCACTGTCCCACTCACTCCCAAATATCAGCAATGACCCACTCACTGCCAAATATCAGCACTCACCCATTCACTCCCCAAATATCAGCACTGACCCACTCACTCCCAAATATCAGAATTGTCCCACTCACTCCCAAATATCAGCACTGACCAACTCATTCCCGAAATATTAGCACGAACCCACTCACTCCCAAATATCAGAAATGTCCCACTCACTCCCAAATATCAGCACTGACCCACTCACTCCCAAATATCAGCAATGACCCACTCACTCCCAAATATCAGCACTCACCCACTCACTCCCAAATATCAGCACTGACCCACTCACTACCAAACATCAGCACTGACCCACTCACTCCCAAGTATCAGCACTGTCTCACTCACTCCCAAATATCAGCACTGACCCACACACTCCCCAAATATCAGCACTGACCCACTCACTCCCCAAATATCGGCACTGACCCACTCACTGCCAAATATCAGCCCTGACCCATTCTCTCCCAAATATCAGCACTGATCCACTCACTCCCCAAATATCAGCAATGATCCACTCACTCCCAAATATCAGCACTGACCCACTCACTCCCCAAATATCAGCACTGACCCACTCACTCCCAAATATCATCACTGACCCACTCTCTCCCCGAATATCAGCACTGGCCCACTCACTCCCCAAATATCAGCACTGATCCACTCACTCCCAAATATCAGCACTGACCCACTCACTCCCCAAATATCAGCAATGACGCACTCACTTCCAAATATCAGCCCTGACCCACTCACTCCCCAAATATCAGCACTGACCCACTCACTCCCAAATATCAGCTCTGACCCACTCACTCCCCAAATATCAGCACTGACCGACTAATTCCCAAATATCAGCACTGACCCACTCACTCCCAAATATCAGCACTGACCCACTCACTCGCAAATTATGAGCACTGACCCACTCATTCCCAAAATATCAGCACTAATACACTCACTCCCAAATATCAGCATTAACCCACGCACTCCCAAATATCAGAAATGTCCCACTCACTCCCAAATATCAGCACTGACCAACTCATTCCCGAAATATTAGCACTAACCCACTCACTCCCAAATATCAGAAATGTCCCACTCACTCCCATATATCAGCAGTGACCCACTCACACCCAAATATCAGCAATGACTCACTCACTCCCAAATTTTAGCACTCACCCACTCACTCCCAAATATCAGCACTGACCCACTCACTCCCAAACATCAGCACTGACCCACTCACTCCCAAATATCAGCACTGTCCCACTCACTCCCAAATATCAGCACTGACCAACACACTCCCCAAATATCAGCACTGACCCATTCACGCCCAAATATCAGCACTGACCCACTCATTCCCAAATATCAGCACTGACCCACTCACTCCCCAAATATCGGCACTGTCCCACTCACTGCCAAATATCAGCACTGACCCATTCACTCCCAAATATCAGCACTGACCCATTCACTGCCAAATATCAGCAATGACCCACTCACTCCCAAATATCAGCAATGACCCACTCACTCCCCAAATATCACCACTGACCCACTCATTCCCGAAATATCAGCACTAACACACTCACTCCCAAATATCAGCACTGACACACTCATTCCCAAATATCAGAAAAGTCCCACTCACTCCCAAATATCAGCTTCTGGATTATTGGTGCTGGAAGAGCACAGCAGTTCAGCAGCATCCGAGTGGCTTCGAACCACTAATCCAGAATCTGGCTTCCAACATCTGCAGTCATTGTATTTACCTTCCAAATATCAGCACTGACCCACTCACTCCCAAATATCAGCACTCACCCACTCACTACCAAACATCAGCACTGACCCACTCACTCCCAAATATCAGCACTGTCTCACTCACTCCCAAATATCAGCACTGACCCACACACTCCCCAAATATCAGCACTGACCCATTCACGCCCAAATATCAGCACTGACCCACTCAATCCCAAATATCAGCACTGACCCACTCATTTCCCAAATATCGGCACTGACCCACTCACTGCCAAATATCAGCCCTGACCCATTCTCTCCCAAATATCAGCACTGACCCATTCACTCCCAAATATCAGCAATGACCCACTCACTCCCCAAATATCAGCACTGATCCACTCACTCCCCAAATATCAGCAATGACCCACTCACTCCCAAATATCAGCACTGACCCACTCACTCCCCAAATATCAGCACTGACCCACTCACTCCCAAATATCAGCACTGACCAACTCTCTCCCCGAATATCAGCACTGGCCCACTCACTCCCCAAATATCAGCACTGATCCACTCACTCCCAAATATCAGCACTGACCCACTCACTCCCCAAATATCAGCAATGACCCACTCACTTCCAAATATCAGCCCTGACCCACTCACTCCCCAAATATCAGCACTGACCCACTCACTCCCCAAATATCAGCACTGACCGACTAATTCCCAAATATCAGCACTGACCCACTCACTGCCAAATATCAGCCCTGACCCATTCTCTCCCAAATATCAGCACTGATCCACTCACTCCCCAAATATCAGCAATGATCCACTCACTCCCAAATATCAGCACTGACCCACTCACTCCCCAAATATCAGCACTGACCCACTCACTCCCAAATATCATCACTGACCCACTCTCTCCCCGAATATCAGCACTGGCCCACTCACTCCCCAAATATCAGCACTGATCCACTCACTCCCAAATATCAGCACTGACCCACTCACTCCCCAAATATCAGCAATGACGCACTCACTTCCAAATATCAGCCCTGACCCACTCACTCCCCAAATATCAGCACTGACCCACTCACTCCCAAATATCAGCTCTGACCCACTCACTCCCCAAATATCAGCACTGACCGACTAATTCCCAAATATCAGCACTGACCCACTCACTCCCAAATATCAGCACTGACCCACTCACTCGCAAATTATGAGCACTGACCCACTCATTCCCAAAATATCAGCACTAATACACTCACTCCCAAATATCAGCATTAACCCACGCACTCCCAAATATCAGAAATGTCCCACTCACTCCCAAATATCAGCACTGACCAACTCATTCCCGAAATATTAGCACTAACCCACTCACTCCCAAATATCAGAAATGTCCCACTCACTCCCATATATCAGCAGTGACCCACTCACACCCAAATATCAGCAATGACTCACTCACTCCCAAATTTTAGCACTCACCCACTCACTCCCAAATATCAGCACTGACCCACTCACTCCCAAACATCAGCACTGACCCACTCACTCCCAAATATCAGCACTGTCCCACTCACTCCCAAATATCAGCACTGACCAACACACTCCCCAAATATCAGCACTGACCCATTCACGCCCAAATATCAGCACTGACCCACTCATTCCCAAATATCAGCACTGACCCACTCACTCCCCAAATATCGGCACTGTCCCACTCACTGCCAAATATCAGCACTGACCCATTCACTCCCAAATATCAGCACTGACCCATTCACTGCCAAATATCAGCAATGACCCACTCACTCCCAAATATCAGCAATGACCCACTCACTCCCCAAATATCACCACTGACCCACTCATTCCCGAAATATCAGCACTAACACACTCACTCCCAAATATCAGCACTGACACACTCATTCCCAAATATCAGAAAAGTCCCACTCACTCCCAAATATCAGCTTCTGGATTATTGGTGCTGGAAGAGCACAGCAGTTCAGCAGCATCCGAGTGGCTTCGAACCACTAATCCAGAATCTGGCTTCCAACATCTGCAGTCATTGTATTTACCTTCCAAATATCAGCACTGACCCACTCACTCCCAAATATCAGCACTCACCCACTCACTACCAAACATCAGCACTGACCCACTCACTCCCAAATATCAGCACTGTCTCACTCACTCCCAAATATCAGCACTGACCCACACACTCCCCAAATATCAGCACTGACCCATTCACGCCCAAATATCAGCACTGACCCACTCAATCCCAAATATCAGCACTGACCCACTCATTTCCCAAATATCGGCACTGACCCACTCACTGCCAAATATCAGCCCTGACCCATTCTCTCCCAAATATCAGCACTGACCCATTCACTCCCAAATATCAGCAATGACCCACTCACTCCCCAAATATCAGCACTGATCCACTCACTCCCCAAATATCAGCAATGACCCACTCACTCCCAAATATCAGCACTGACCCACTCACTCCCCAAATATCAGCACTGACCCACTCACTCCCAAATATCAGCACTGACCAACTCTCTCCCCGAATATCAGCACTGGCCCACTCACTCCCCAAATATCAGCACTGATCCACTCACTCCCAAATATCAGCACTGACCCACTCACTCCCCAAATATCAGCAATGACCCACTCACTTCCAAATATCAGCCCTGACCCACTCACTCCCCAAATATCAGCACTGACCCACTCACTCCCCAAATATCAGCACTGACCGACTAATTCCCAAATATCAGCACTGACCCACTCACTCCCAAATATCAGCACTGACCCACTCACTCGCAAATTATGAGCACTGACCCACTCATTCCCAAAATATCAGCACTAATACACTCACTCCCAAATATCAGCATTAACCCACGCACTCCCAAATATCAGAAATGTCCCACTCACTCCCAAATATCAGCACTGACCAACTCATTCCCGAAATATTAGCACTAACCCACTCACTCCCAAATATCAGAAATGTCCCACTCACTCCCATATATCAGCACTCACCCACTCACTCCCAAACATCAGCACTGACCCACTCACTCCCAAATATCAGCACTGACCCACACACTCCCCAAATATCAGCACTGACCCATTCACGCCCAAATATCAGCACTGACCCACTCATTCCCAAATATCAGCACTGACCCACTCACTCCCCAAATATCGGCACTGTCCCACTCACTGCCAAATATCAGCACTGACCCATTCACTCCCAAATATCAGCACTGACCCATTCACTGCCAAATATCAGCAATGACTCACTCACTCCCAAATATCAGCAATGACCCACTCACTCCCAAATATCAGCACTGACCCACTCATACCCAAATATAAGCAATGACCCACTCTCTCCCAAAATATCAGCATTGACCCACTCACTCCCAAACATCAGCACTGAACCGCGCATTCCCAAATATCAGCACTGACCCACTCTGTCCCCAAATATCAGCACTGACCAACACACTCCCCAAATATCAGAAATGTCCCACTCACTCCCAAATATCAGCACTGACCATCTCATTCCCAAATATCAGCACTGACCCACTCATTCCTGAAATATCAGCACGAACACACTCACTCCCAAATATCAGCACTAACCCAGTCATTCCCGAAATATTAGCACTGACCCACTCACTCCTTAACATCAGCACTGACACACTCACTCCCAAATATCAGCACTGCCCCACTCACTCCCAAATATCAGCACTGACCCACTCATTCCCGAAATATTAGCACTAACCCACTCACTCCTAAATATCAGAAATGTCCCACTCACTCCCAAATATCAGCACTGACCCACTCATTCCCAAATATCAGCAGTGACCCACTCACTCCCAAATATCAGCACTGGCCCATTCACTCCCAAATATCAGCAATGACCCACTCACACCCAAATATCACCACTGAGCCAATCACTCCCAAATATCAGAAATGTCCCACTTGCTCCCAAATATCAGCACTGACCCACTCATTCCCAAATATCAGCGCTCACCCACTCACTCCCAAATATCAGCACTAACCCACTCACTCCCAAATATCAGAAATGTCCTACTCACTCCCAAATATCAGCACTGACCCACTCATTCCAGAAATATTAGCACTAACCCACTCACTCCCAAATATCAGAAATGTCCCACTCACTCCCAAATATCAGCACTGACCCACTCACTCCCAAATATCAGCAATGACCCAATCGTTCCCAAATATCAGCACTGACCCACTCACTCCCAAACATCAGCACTGACCCACTCTCTCCCAAATATCAGCACTGTCCCACTCACTCCCAAATATCAGCACTGACCCACACACATTCCCAAATATCAGCACTGACCCATTCACTCCCAAATATCAGCACTGACCCACTCATTCCCAAATATCAGCACTGACCCACTCACTCCCCAAATATCAGCACTGACCAACTCAGTTCCGAAAAATCAGCACTAACACACTCACTCCCAAATATGAGCACTGACACACTCATTCCCAAATATTAGAAAAGTCCCACTCACTCCCAAATATCAGCTTCTGGTTTATTGGTGCTGGAAGGGCACAGCAGTTCAGGCAGCATCCGAGTAGATTCGAACCACTAATCCAGAATCTGGTTTCCAACATCTGCAGTAATTGTTTTTACCTTCCAAATATCAGCACTGACCCACTCAATCCCAAATATCAGAAACGTCCAACTCACTCCCAAATATCAGCATTGACCCACTCATTCCCAAATATCAGCACTGACCCACTTACTCCCAAATATCAGCACTGACCCATTCACTCCCAAATATCAGCACTGACCCATTCACTCCCAAATATCAGCACTGACACACTCACTCATCAAATATCAGCACTGACGCACTCACTCCCAAATATCAGCACTGACCCATTCACTCCCAAATATCAACAATGACCCACTCATCCCCAAATATCAGCACTGACTCACTCACGCCCAAATATAAGCAATGATCCTCTCTCTCCCCAAATATCAGCACTGACCCACTCACTCCACAACATCAGCCCTGACCCACTCACTCCCAAACATCAGCAATGACCCACTGATTCCTGAAATATCAGCACTCACCCACTCACTCCCAAATATCAGCAATGACCCACTCACACCCAAACATCGGCACTCACCCACTCACTCCCAAACATCAGCACTGACCCACTCATTCTCAAATATCAGCACTGACCCACTCACGCCCAAATATCAGCAATGATCCACTCTCTCCCCAAATATCAGCATTGACCCACTCACTCCACAACATCAGCACTGACCCACTCACTCCCAAACATCAGCAATGACCCACTGATTCCTGAAATATCAGCACTCACCCACTCACTCCCAAATATCAGCACTGACCCATTCACTCCCAAATATCTGCACTGACCCACTCATTCCCGAAATATCAGCAATGACCCACTTACTCCCAAATGTCAACAATGACCCACTCACTCCCAAACATCAGCACTGACCCACTCATTCTCAAATATCAGCACTGACTCACTCACGCCCAAATATCAGCAATGATCCACTCTCTCCCCAAATATCAGCACTGACCCACTCTCTCCCCAAATATCAGCACTGACCCACTCTGTCCCCAAATATTAGCACTGACCCACTCACTCCTAAACATCAGCAAAGACGCAAACTCTCCCCAAATATCAGTACTGACCCATTCACTCCCCAAATATCAGCACTGACTCACGCACTTCCAAATATAAGCAATGACCCACTCACTCCCAAATATCAGAACTGACCCACTCACTCCCCAAATATCAGCACTGACCCACTCACTCCCAAATATCAGCCCTAACGCACTCACTCCCAAATATCAGCCCTAACGCACTCACTCCCAAATATCAGCACTGACCCACTCATACCCAAATATAAGCAATGACCCACTCTCTCCCCAAAGAGCAGCACTGACCCACTCACTCCCAAACATCAGCACTGACCCACGCATTCCCAAATATCAGCAATGAGGCAAACTCTTCCCAAATATCAGCACTGACCCACTCAATCCCAAATATCAGCTCTGACCCACTCACTCCCCAAATATAAGCACTGACCCAGTCACTCCCAAATATCAGAAAAATCCCACTCACTCCCAAATATCAGCACTGACCCACTCTGTCCCCAAATATCAGCACTGACCCACTCATTCCCAAATATCAGCACTGACCCAATCATTCCCGAAATATCAGCACTGACCCACTCTGTCCCCAAATATCAGCACTGACCCACTCACTCACCAAATATCAGCACTGACCCAATCTTTCCCCAAATATCAGCACTGACCCACTCACTGCCCAAATATCAGAACTGACCCACTCTCTCCCCAAATATCAGCAATGACCCACTCACACCCAAACATCGGCACTCACCCACTCACTCCCAAACATCAGCACTGACCCACTCATTCTCAAATATCAGCACTGACCCACTCACGCCCAAATATCAGCAATGATCCACTCTCTCCCCAAATATCAGCATTGACCCACTCACTCCACAACATCAGCACTGACCCACTCACTCCCAAACATCAGCAATGACCCACTGATTCCTGAAATATCAGCACTCACCCACTCACTCCCAAATATCAGCACTGACCCATTCACTCCCAAATATCTGCACTGACCCACTCATTCCCGAAATATCAGCAATGACCCACTTACTCCCAAATGTCAACAATGACCCACTCACTCCCAAACATCAGCACTGACCCACTCATTCTCAAATATCAGCACTGACTCACTCACGCCCAAATATCAGCAATGATCCACTCTCTCCCCAAATATCAGCACTGACCCACTCTCTCCCCAAATATCAGCACTGACCCACTCTGTCCCCAAATATTAGCACTGACCCACTCACTCCTAAACATCAGCAAAGACGCAAACTCTCCCCAAATATCAGTACTGACCCATTCACTCCCCAAATATCAGCACTGACTCACGCACTTCCAAATATAAGCAATGACCCACTCACTCCCAAATATCAGAACTGACCCACTCACTCCCCAAATATCAGCACTGACCCACTCACTCCCAAATATCAGCCCTAACGCACTCACTCCCAAATATCAGCCCTAACGCACTCACTCCCAAATATCAGCACTGACCCACTCATACCCAAATATAAGCAATGACCCACTCTCTCCCCAAAGAGCAGCACTGACCCACTCACTCCCAAACATCAGCACTGACCCACGCATTCCCAAATATCAGCAATGAGGCAAACTCTTCCCAAATATCAGCACTGACCCACTCAATCCCAAATATCAGCTCTGACCCACTCACTCCCCAAATATAAGCACTGACCCAGTCACTCCCAAATATCAGAAAAATCCCACTCACTCCCAAATATCAGCACTGACCCACTCTGTCCCCAAATATCAGCACTGACCCACTCATTCCCAAATATCAGCACTGACCCAATCATTCCCGAAATATCAGCACTGACCCACTCTGTCCCCAAATATCAGCACTGACCCACTCACTCACCAAATATCAGCACTGACCCAATCTTTCCCCAAATATCAGCACTGACCCACTCACTGCCCAAATATCAGAACTGACCCACTCTCTCCCCAAATATCAGCAATGACCCACTCTCTCCCCAAATATCAGCAATGACCCACTCATTACCAAATATCAAAAATGACCCACTCAATCCCACATATCAGCACTGACCCACTCACTCCCCAAATATCAGCACTGACCCACTCACTCCCAAATATCAGCACTGACCCACTCACTCCCAAATATCAGAACTGACCCACTCTCTCCCCAAATATCAGCAATGACCCACTCATTACCAAATATCAAAAATGACCCACTCAATCCCACATATCAGCACTGACCCACTCACTCCCCAAATATCAGCACTGACCCACTCACTCCCCAAATATCAGCACTGACCCACTCACTACCAAATATCAGCTCTAACGCACTCACTCCCAAATATCAGCACTGACCCACTCACTCCCAAATATAAGCAATGACCCACTCTGTCCCCAAATATCAGTACTGACCCACTCACTCCCAAATATCAGCACTAACCCACTCAATCCCCAAATATCAGCACTGACCCACTCATTCCCGAAATATCAGCACTGACCCACTCACTCCCAAATATCAGAAAAGTCCCCCTCACTCCCAAATATCAGCTTCTGCATTAGTGGTGCTGGAAGAGCACAGCAGTTCAGGCAGCATCCGAGTATCTTCGATCCACGAATCCAGAATCTGCTTTCCAGCATCTGCAGTCATTGTTTTTACCTCCCAAATATCAGCACTGACCAACTCAATCCCAAATATCAGAAATGTCCCACTCACTCCCCAAATATAAGCACTGACCCAGTCACTCTCACTCCACAACATCAGCACTGACCCACTCATTCCCGAAATATCAGCACTAACCCACTCACTCCCAAATATCAGAAATGTCCCACTCACTCCCAAATATCAGCACTGACCCATTCACTCCCAAATATCAGCACTGACCCATTCACTCCCAAATATCAGCAATGACCCACTCATTCCCAAATGTCAGCAATGACCCACTCACTCCCAAATATCTACAATGACCCATCACTCCCAAATATCAGCTCTCACCCACTCACTCCCAAATTTCAGCACTGACCCACTCATTCCCGAAATATTAGCACGAACCCACTCACTCCCAAATATCAGCACTGACCCACTCATTCCCGAAATATCAGCACTAACCCACTCACTCCCAAATATCAGCACTGACCCACTCACTCCCAAATATCAGCACTGACCCACTCACTCCCAAATATCAAAAATGTCCCACTCACTCCCAAATATCAGCACAGACCCACTCATTCCCAAAATATTAGCACTAAACCACTCACTCCCAAATATCAGCACAGACCCACTCATTCCCAAAATATTAGCACTAAACCACTCACTCCCAAATATCAGAAATGTCCCACTCACTCCCAAATATCAGCACTGACCCACTCACTCCCCAAACATCAGCACTGACCCACTCAATCCCAAATATCAGCACTGACCCACACACTCCCCAAATATCAGCACTGACCCATTCACGCCCAAATATCAGCACTGACCCACTCAATCCCAAATATCAGAAACGTCCCACTCTGTCCCCAAATATCAGCACTGACCCACTCAATCCCAAATATCAGCACTGACCAACTCACTCCCAAATATCAGCACTGACCCACTCACTCCCAAATATCAAAAATGTCCCACTCACTCCCAAATATCAGCACAGACCCACTCATTCCCAAAATATTAGCACTAAACCACTCACTCCCAAATATCAGAAATGTCCCATTCACGCCCAAATATCAGCACTGACGCACTCAATCCCAAATATCAGCACTGACCCACACACTCCCCAAATATCAGCACTGACCCATTCACGCCCAAATATCAGCACTGACCCACTCAATCCCAAATATCAGCACTGACCAACTCACTCGCCAAATATAAGCACTGACCCAGTCACTCCCAAATATCAGAAAATTCCCACTCACTCCCAAATATCAGCACTGACCCACTCTGTCCCCAAATATCAGCACTGACCCACTCATTCCCAAATATCAGCACTGACCCACTCACTCCCCAAATATCAGCACTGACCTACTCACTCCCCAAATATAAGCACTGACCCAGTCACTCCCAAATATCAGAAAATTCCCACTCACTCCCAAATATCAGCACTGACCCACTCTGTCCCCAAATATCAGCACTGACCCACTCACTCCCCAAATATCAGCACTGACCCACTCATTCCCGAAATATCAACACTGACCCACTCTGTCCCCAAATATCAGCACTCACCCACTCATTCCCGAAATATCAACACTAACCCACTCACTCCCAAATATCAGCAATGCCCACTCAGTACCAAATATCAAAAATGTCCCTCTCAATCCCACATATCAGCACTGACCCATTCACTCCCAAATATCAGCACTGACCCACTCACTTCCAAATATCTGCACTGACCCACTCACTCCCCAAATATCTGCACTGACCCACTCACTCCCAAACATCAGCACTAACGCACTCACTCCCAAATATCAGCACTGACCCACTCAATCCCAAATATAAGCAATGACCCACTCTGTCCCCAATTATCAGCACTGACCCACTCACTCCCCAAATATCAGATTCTGGATTAGTGGTGCTGGAAGAGCACAGCAGTTCAGGCAGCATCCGAGTAGCTTCGATCCACGAATCCAGAATCTGCTTTCCAGCATCTGCAGTCATTGTTTTTACCTCCCAAATATCAGCACTGACCAACTCAATCCCAAATATCAGAAATGTCCCACTCACTCCCCAAATATAAGCACTGACCCAGTCACTCTCACTCCACAACATCAGCACTGACCCACTCATTCCCGAAAAATCAGCACTAACCCACTCACTCCCAAATATCAGAAATGTCCCACTCACTCCCAAATATCAGCACTGACCCACTCATTCCCGAAATATCAGCACTAACCCACTCACTCCCAAATATCAGCACTGACCCATTCACTCCCAAATATCAGCAATGACCCACTCATTCCCAAATGTCAGCAATGACCCACTCACTCCCAAATATCTACAATGACCCACTCACTCCCAAATATCAGCACTGACCCACTCACTCCCCAAACATCAGCACTGACCCACTCATTACCAAATATCAGCTCTCACCCACTCACTCCCAAATTTCAGCACTGACCCACTCATTCCCGAAATATTAGCACGAACCCACTCACTCCCAAATATCAGAAATGTCCCACTCACTCTCAAATATCAGCACTGACCCACCCATTCCCAAATATCAGCACTGACCCACTCACTCCCAAATATCAGCACTGACCCACTCACTCCCAAATATCAGAAATGTCCCACTCACTCCCAAATATCAGCACAGACCCACTCATTCCCAAAATATTAGCACTAAACCACTCACTCCCAAATATCAGAAATGTCCCACTCATTCCCAAATATCAGTACTGACCCACTCACTCCCCAAACATCAGCACTGACCCACTCAATCCCAAATATCAGCACTGACCCACACACTCCCCAAATATCAGCACTGACCCATTCACGCCCAAATATCAGCACTGACCCACTCAATCCCAAATATCAGCACTGACCCACACACTCCCCAAATATCAGCACTGACCCATTCATGCCCAAATATCAGCACTGACCCACTCAATCCCAAATATCAGAAACGTCCCACTCTGTCCCCAAATATCAGCACTGACCAACTCACTCGCCAAATATAAGCACTGACCCAGTCACTCCCAAATATCAGAAAATTCCCACTCACTCCCAAATATCAGCACTGACCCACTCTGTCCCCAAATATCAGCACTGACCCACTCATTCCCAAATATCAGCACTGACCCACTCACTCCCCAAATATCAGCACTGACCTACTCACTCCCCAAATATAAGCACTGACCCAGTCACTCCCAAATATCAGAAAATTCCCACTCACTCCCAAATATCAGCACTGACCCACTCACTCCCCAAATATCAGCACTGACCCACTCATTCCCGAAATATCAACACTGACCCACTCACTCCCCAAATATCAACACTGACCCACTCTGTCCCCAAATATCAACACTAACCCACTCACTCCCAAATATCAGCAATGCCCACTCAGTACCAAATATCAAAAATGTCCCTCTCAATCCCACATATCAGCACTGACCCATTCACTCCCAAATATCAGCACTGACCCACTCACTTCCAAATATCTGCACTGACCCACTCACTCCCCAAATATCTGCACTGACCCACTCACTACCAAATATCAGCACTAACGCACTCACTCCCAAATATCAGCACTGACCCACTCAATCCCAAATATAAGCAATGACCCACTCTGTCCCCAATTATCAGCACTGACCCACTCACTCCCAAATATCAGCACTAACCCACTCACTCCCCAAATATCAGATTCTGGATTAGTGGTGCTGGAAGAGCACAGCAGTTCAGGCAGCATCCGAGTAGCTTCGATCCACTAATCCAGAATCTGGTTTCCAGCATCTGCAGTCATTGTTTTTACCTCCCAAATATCAGCACTGACCCACTCAGTCCCAAATATCAGAAATGTCCCACTCACTCCCCAAATATCAGCACTGACCCACTCACTCCCCAAATATAAGCACTGACCCAGTCACTCTCACTCCACAACATCAGCACTGACCCATTCATTCCCGAAATATCAGCACTAACCCACTCACTCCCAAATATCAGCAATGACCCACTCACTCCCAAACATCAGCAAAGACGCAAACTCTCGCCAAATATCAGCACTGACCCACTCACTCCTAAACATCAGCAAAGACGCACACTCTCCCCAAGTATCAGTACTGACCCATTCACTCCCCAAATGTCAGCTCTGACTCACCCACTTCCAAATATAAGCAATGACCCACTCACTCCCAAATATCAGCACTGACCCACTCACTCCCCAAATATCAGCACTGACCCACTCACTCCCAAATATCAGCCCTAACGCACTCACTCCCAAATATAAGCAATGACCCACGCTCTCCCCAAAGAGCAGCACTGACCCACGCATTCCCAAATATCAGCAATGACGCAAACTCTTCCCAAATATCAGCACTAACACACTCACTCCCAAATATCAGAAAAGTGCCACTCACTCCCCAATATGAGCTTCTGGATTAGAGGTGCTGGAAGAGCACAGCAGTTCCGGCAGCATCCGAGTAGCTTCGATCCACTAATCCAGAATCTGGTTTCCAGCATCTGCAGTCATTGCTTTTACCTCCCAAATATCATCACGGACCCACTCAATCCCAAATATCAGAAATGTCCCACTCACTCCCCAAATATCAGCACTGACCCACTCAATCCCAAATATCAGCACTGACCCACTCAATCCCAAATATCAGAAAATTCCCACTCACTCCCAAATATCAGCACTGACCCACTCTGTCCCCAAATATCAGCACTGACCCACTCATTCCCAAATATCAGCACTGACCCACTCACTCCCAAATAACAGCACTGACCCACTCACTCCCCAAATATCAGAACTGACCCACTCTCACCCCAAATATCAGCAATGACCCACTCATTACCAAATATCAAAAATGTCACTCTCAATCCCACATATCAGCACTGACCCATTCACTCCCCAAATATCAGCACTGACCCACTCACTCCCAAATATCAGCACTAACGCACTCACTCTCAAATATCAGCACTGACCCACTCATTCCCAAATATCAGATCCTGGATTAGTGGTGCAGGAAGAGCACAGCAGTTCAGGCAGCATCCGAGTAGCTTCGATCCACTAATCCAGAATTTGGTTTCCAGCATCTGCAGTCATTGTTTTTACCTCCCAAATAACAGCACTGACCCACTCACTCCCCAAACATCAGCACTGACCCAGTCAATCCCAAATATCAGCACTGACCCACTCACTCCCCAAATATCAGCACTGACCCACTCACTCCCCAAACATCAGCACTGACCCAGTCAATCCCAAATATCAGCACTGACCCACTCACTCCCCAAATATCAGCACTGACCCACTTACTCCCCAAATATAAGCACTGACCCAGTCACTCACTCCACAACATCAGCACTGACCCACTCATTCCTGAAATATCAGCACTAACCCACTCACTCCCAAATATCAGAAATGTCCCACTCACTCCCCAAACATCAGCACTGACCAACTCACTCCCCAACATTAGCACTGACCCACTCACTCCCCAAACATCAGCACTGACCCAGTCAATCCCAAATATCAGCACTGACCCACTCACTCCCCAAATATCAGCACTGACCCACTTACTCCCCAAATATAAGCACTGACCCAGTCACTCACTCCACAACATCAGCACTGACCCACTCATTCCTGAAATATCAGCACTAACCCACTCACTCCCAAATATCAGAAATGTCCCACTCATTCCCGAAATATCAGCACAAACCCACTCACTCCCAAATATCAGCACTGACCCACTCATTCCCAAATATCAGCACTGACCCATTCAATCCCAAATATCTACAATGACCCACTCACTCCCAAATATCAGCACTGACCCACTCACTCCCCAAACATCAGCACTGACCCACTCATTCCCAAATATCAGCAATGACCCACTCATTCCCGAAAAATCAGCACTAACCCACTCACTCCCAAATATCAGAAATGTCCCACTCACTCCCAAATATCAGCACTGACCCACTCATTCCCAAATATCAGCACTGACCCATTCACTCCCAAATATCAGCACTGATCCACTCTGTCCGCAAATATCAGCACTGATCCACTCACTCCCCAAATATCAGCACTGACCCACTCACTCCCAAATATCAGAACTGTCCCACTCTCTCCCCAAATATCAGCAATGACCCACTCATTACCAAATATCAAAATTGACCCACTCAATCCCACATATCAGCACTGACCCACTCACTCCCCAAATATCAGCACTGACCCATTCACTCCCAAATATCAGCACTGACCAACTCACTCCCAAATATAAGCAATGACCCACTCACTCCCAAATATTAGCACTGACCCACTCACTCCCAAATGTCAGCACTAACCCACTCACTCCCCAAATATCAGCACTGACCCACCCATTCCCCAAATATCTGCACTGACCTACTCACTCTCAAATATCAGCAGTGACTCACTCACTCCCAAATATCAGCAATGACCCACTCTCTCCCCAAATATCAGCACTGACCCACTCACTCGCAAATATCAGCACTGACCCATTCACTCCCCAAATATCAGCACTAACCCACTCACTCCCAAATATCAGCACTGACCAACTCACTCCCAAATATAAGCAATGACCCACTCACTCCCAAATATTAGCACTGACCCACTCACTCCCAAATATCAGCACTAACCCACTCACTCCCCAAATATCAGCACTGACCCACTCATTCCCGAAATATCAGCACTAACACACTCACTCCCAAATATCAGAAAAGTCCCACTCTCTCCCAAATATCAGCTTTTAGATTAGTGGTGCTGGAAGAGCACAGCAGTTCAGGCAGCATCCGAGTAGCTTCGAACCACTAATCCAGAATCTGCTTTCCAGCATCTGCAGTCATTGTTTTTACCTCCCAAATATCAGCACTGACCCACTCACTCCCCAAATATATGCACTGACCCAGTCACTCCCAAATATCAGAAAATTCCCACTCACTCCCAAATATCAGCACCAACCCACTGACTCCCAAATATCAGCACTGACCCACTCCCCAAATATCAGCACTGACCCTCTCACTCCCAAATATCAGCACTGACCCACTCACTCCCCAAATATAAGCACTGACCCAGTCACTCCCAAATATCAGAAGATTCCCACTCACTCCCAAATATCAGCACTGACCCACTCTGTCCCCAAATATCAGCACTGAACCACTCATTCCCAAATATCAGCACTGACCCACTCTGTCCCCAAATATCAGCACTGACCCACTCACTCCCCAAATATCAGCACTGACCCACTCTGTCCCCAAATATCAGCACTGACCCACTCACTCCCAAATATCAGAAATGACCCACTCACTCCCCAAATATCAGCACTGACCCACTCTTTCCCAAATATCAGCAGTGACCCACTCACTCCCATATATCAGTACTGACCCACCCACTCCCCAATATCAGAAATGACCCACTCACTCTCAAATATCAGCATTGATCCACTCACTCCCAAATATCAGCACTGACCCACTCACTCCCCAAATATCCGCACTGACCCACTCACTCCCAAATATCAGCACTGACCCACTCACTCCCCAAATATCCGCACTGACCCACTCACTCCCCAAATAACCGCACTGACCCACTCGCTCCCAACTATAGCACTGACCCACTCACTCCCAAATATCAGAAATGACCCATTCACTCTCAAATATCAGCATTGACCCACTCACTCCCAAATATCTGCACTGACCTACTCACTCTCAAATATCAGCATTGACTCACTCACTCCCAAATATCAGCACTGACCCACTCGCTCCCCAAATATCAGCACTGACCCTCTCACTCCCAAATATCAGAAATGACCCATTCACTCTCAAATATCAGCATTGACCCTCTCACTCCCCAAATATCCGCACTGACCCACTCACTCCCAAATATCTGCACTGACCTACTCACTCTCAAATATCAGCATTGACTCACTCACTCCCAAATATCAGCACTGACCCACTCACTCCCCAAATATCAGCACTGACCCACTCACTCGCAAATATCAGCACTGACCCACCTACTCCCAAATATAAGCAATGACCCACTCACTCCCAAATATCAGCACTGACCCAGTCACTCCCCAAATATCAGCACTGACCCACTCACTCCCAAATATCAGCACTGACCCATTCAATCCCCAAATATCAGCACTAACCCACTCTCTCCCAAATATCAGCAATGACCCACTCACTCCCCAAATATCAGCACTGACCCACCCAGTCCCCAAATGTGAAGATGCACCCACTTATCTCCTAAATATTGTTCATTTGAGGCTCTGTGTATAATTCAGGCCATACTCACGTTGAGATATATAGATTTGTTTAGAATGCAAATCATAGATTACAATTATGTTTCTTCTTGCTATTTTAATGTCTGAAATCTGGCTTCATTGGCATTTCGAGGTCTTTGAGAATTGGTTTGGAAACTGACTTTGAATTGTTATATCTCTCAACTTTTCACCTTGGCTTTGAGCACAGTGAAAGGTGAACTTGAACCCTTGGATGCCTCTCATTTTTGTTTCCATGTTTGCTCTTCGCCCGTAGGCCCTCTTCTTAGAAACATTTCATAATGTCAACAAATAATTTTTCAATGTTTTCAATATTTCCTTGTTGAAAAACAATTTCAATGTCGAAAAAATTCTACATTTTTTGTAGAAATGTGAGTTGAATACTATGTCATAATCACACCAATAATGTACCAAATCATGTAGGACAAAAGGAACCTCTTCTTCCCCTTTAAACCATATCTTCCAATAAGAAGTTAGGTTTCCAATTCAATATCTTTATGTATCTCCTCATACTTATCTCTATCAACTAACCTATAGCTCATATATGTCCATTTTTACCGTTAGTAATATCTCCTTCTGGTTAAATTCAATATTCTTTACTACATCCCCCAATTGTGACACTCCTAACATATTTTGAAATTATGCTAACAATCGATTAGATTAGGTTCCCTACAGTGTGGAAACAGACACTTCGGCCCAACAAGATCACACCAACCCTCCGAAGAGCAACCCACCTAGACCCATCTCCCTCTGACTAATGCACCTAACACTCAGGGTAATTTAGCACGGCCAATCCATGTCTTCGGATTGTGGGAGGAAACCAGAACAAACTCACACAGACACGGGGAGAATGTGTAAACTCCACACAGACGGTCACCCAAGGCTGGAATCGAACCTGGGTCCCTAGCACTGTGAGGCAGCAATGCTGACCACTGAGTCACCATGCCATCCAGCCCAAATTGCTTCTGCAGTTGTTGAACACCTAGCCCTAATTCCTGTGTACTGTTATGGACCAGACCAAATCCCCTCAAAGCACTTCAAGAAAGTAGCCTGGACCCTCCCTTTGCTGATGGTTTTAAGCAGGTGTAAGTGGATATTTCAGGGGTGATGCAGTTGGCTCAACCATTTAGTTTTAAACAAAACAGAATTTATTTACAGGGTTAGCAAATGAAACACAAACAAAAGAGAACAGAATATAGAATAGCTTAACATTTTAAAAACCCAAATGACTCTATTGCAACTTAATGACCCTGTTCCAAATACTTGCAACATACCTAAAAACACCCCCTTGGCAAAAAAGATAAAACCAAACCCAGGTTTTTACAGGAGAGATATCATAGAGGGAGAGGATCACCATAGCACTGTTTCTTTGAACAGCAGCTTCAAAAAACCCACTGCTTGCTAAAAGTGAACCAAATCAAAACAGAACAAAGTTGAGCTGGAAGAACTGAGCACTCCCCTTTCGTTGTACAAGTGTTTTTGATTTAAAACTTGAAAGCCTTTTGCCTGAGGCAGTATCTGTTAGCTATAATCAAACTGGCCCTAAAACCCATCCAAACCAGACATACTAGAATCTATGCATTTACAACCCTTTGGGAAAGAAAACCAAGGACAGCTGAACCTTGTTAAAGGAGCAGCATCATCACACCTCATTAACCTCTGTCCCTAGGTCAGTGTGGATAAATGATTTTAATCATGACATTTTGTTTCCTGGTTTGTAATCAAATGGTATACGTTCAGCTTTCTGTCTCCAGATATCTTAATCCTATTCATGGCTTTACTACTGTGAAATACTGCACCTGGCTTTTTGAGAGTCTCTGTATTTTGCATCAACAACAATTCCCTTTGCCCTTTCTGTTATTTCTTCAAAACATTTAAGAAATTCGTGAGGAATGATCTTCCATTTGGAAATCCATGTGGACTCATCCTTATTATATTTTCCAGGCATTTTTCTATTAGATTTTTGAGGTCAATATCGTCTGCCTGCATCTTAAATGTTTCCAGTATTCTGTTGTTTATCTGGCACATCCTCTTGGTTCTCTGCGTTTTACCCTAAATCTGTAGGTTTGACCCTGTGGTTATCAATATGCATCATTTTTGTTCAATGGCATGTCCATCAGTTACATTTCTCAGATGGGAGCTGCCTCAGTGCTCTAAATTCTGCCTCGGAAAGGGAAAATCATTTATAGTGAAAAGTCGCTTCAAAGAAGTTTTGAGACAGCTAAATGCTGAGAGCAGTTCATTTGTTTTACGATGCACCCAGAAATCTGTAATAACACCACAGCAGTTATCCTGACAGCAGAAAGAATTAGTTACCATCTCTCCTGAATGCTTAATTACTTTTTTTATTGCGTGGTTTATGTTCCCACGCCTGGTAACGGAGGAACTCGTAAACAGCCCAACATCGCGCAGAGCTGCAGACTAATTGCAGCATCTGTTAATTATGTCCTTCTTTCCCTGATTGCCTAAAGCTTTGGGAGTGTTTTGACATTGAGGAGTGTGTGAGTTTAGGCGTGGATTGGAATCAGTTAAAATCAATGAGAATCTCAACACGTTCAGGAACTGGTTATCGTGTGCCAATTTTTGGCCTAAACTTGGACAAGTTCTATTGTTTGCACATGATCCCCTCCAGACTGGTGAGTTAATGATTTGAATATTTAAGTCACTGTTCTGCAACAATACTTTTGCAGGTTTTTAAAGTTAACAGTGCATTCCCATCTCTGAGTGGCTTTAATCAGGAGCAGCATGCATATTCTATTCCCTCCACATTTATTTCATGTTCAGTCACAGTAAAAGGTTTATGTAGGTGTGCAGCAGATTTTCGCAAAGCTGCCAAACCAGAATAGTGCAAGCTCCCTGATCTCTTTGGATCTGCGGGCTTACTTAGGAATCTTTGAGGCCAAAGGTGCTCCCAGCTCCTGCACATGAGGTGACCATGCCAAGTGTGGGTATACATGCCTCATCACCCTCCAGGATGCTCCTGACTGTGATGAACTCCCCTTTCCCACCCATGCTTTACCATAACCCTACCCCTCACAATTGTCATCCTCATTCTCACTACCCTGCAGCCCCCACTCATGAAGAAGAACTTGCCGAGAATCCTGTGTCAGTAACCCAACCCTAGTCTCCTTTCCTCTTAGTTTTTGTGATAAGATCTAATGGACTGACCGTGGGTCAGCCCTTGTGTGAACTAATCGATGAAGCCAGGACAAGAAATGTCCAGATCCCTGAGTGATGGGTACACATCTCCATGGCCACATTTGCTCTACCTCCCAACAGGCTACTACAGAGCGACAGCACTGACTGTGATCTGTTCATGGGAGTGCAGATTTACCATGATAGGATGGAGAATATTAATACGATGTGTTGGGCTGTTAACAAGTAATTTGTAAGCAATAGCACACTTTAATTGGGAACTCACTGCTGCCTAGCGAGAAACCTATTACACCTCATGTTAAAACATTTAAAAAGGCGGCTAGTTAGTTAATGTTATTTCTACCTCTGAGACAGGAGAACTGAGTTCACGTCCCACCTTGATCTGAGAGAGGGTGGTGAAGAAGGTGTTCAGCACACTTGCCTTCATTGGTCAGAATATTGAGTGTAGGAGTTGGGACATCATGTTGAGGTTATACAGGACATTGGTGAGGCATACACTGGAATTCTGCATATAGTTCTGGTTGTCCTGCTATAGGAAGGCCATTGTTAAGTTGGAAAGAGTGCAGAAAAGATTTATAAGGATGTTACTGGGATTGGAGAATTTGAGTTATAGGGAGAGGCTAGATAGGCTGAGACATTTTTTCCCTGAAACTTAGGAGGCTGGGGGAGTTCTTATAGATCACGAGAGGCATGGATAAGGTGAATAGTAAAGGTCTTTTCCCAAGGGTAGGGGAATTCAAGACTGGAAGGCATAGGTTTAAGGTGACAGGGGAGAGATTTAAAAGGAACCCGAGGGGCAACTTTTTTACATAGAGGGTGGGACATATATTGAAGGAACTGCCAGACGAAGTGGTAGATGCAGCTACAGTTACAACATTTAAAAGACATTTGAATAGGTACGTGAAAACAAAATGTTTAGACAGGTATGGGCCAAACATAGGCAAATGGAATGAGTCTAACTTTGGGAATCCTAGTAGGCCTGGACAATTTGGACGGAAGGATCTGTTCCCAAGCTGTATGACTCAATGAGTCTCTGAGATGCTTCTGATGCCAAAATGGATTTCCCATCTGATTCTGTCCAAATTCTCATGATAGCCCACATTGCTCAGACCCCATAAGATTTCACCCTTAGTCTTTATGACGAGACTATTTCAACTAACACATTCAACAGTCATTGTCCCCATCTCCACCCTATCCCACTGACATGAAACAAAGCAGTAACCCATTGCACATCCCCTACATTAGTCTCTGACAATTCACATCTTCCTTGTATCGATGTGTCTCTGAAAAGGTAATGTTGTCATCAGCAAGCAAGAATGGCCCAGACACATAGTTTTAAACAAAGTTTTATGTGATACCACTAAACAATGGAAATTTATGCTTTCATAAGCACTTCCCCATGCAAGAACAAAACTCCCCTCTTCCTTTCCTTTCTGTTCCGCGATGGCACAACTCTTGTGGTTTCAAGCAGAGCCAGGCAACTTACAAAACCTTGTTTACTAGAAGATAAGAAAACCAATTTCGCAAACTTGATAATCCATTCGTTAGGTTTCAGATTTGACAGGTAGGCAGGTGGGGTAGGGAGGTATTCTTGCTGCCAGTTTGAGCCAGAGCTGACTGCAGGTATAGCAGCAAGCTTGGTGTTAACTACCTTGCTGGACAGTGGAGGTATACTTCTCAGAAGACCCCAGGTTTGAATCACGGCATGAACTCTGCAAAAGGCAACAGGATCAACAGTGATAAAGTGTGACCTCTAACAGTATATAACCAGCTTACAGAAAGAACAAATATAATCAAATGCGTCAGAACTCCTTCAGCCTGCTCTGTTCTGATTCCACCTTGTTCTACAATGGCTGGGGTGCCATGGGAAATAAGTAATTGCATTATTGGCACTTTCTCCAAACCTTCTGCTGAGTTGCTGTACAAAGTTCCCATAACTCCTATTACTGAAAATATGTTACAGTCTTGTCAGCTGGGATATAAATCCAGTATTGTAATGACTAACTTATTGGATACAGGAAATAAATTGAGTCTGCACATAAGCATTGGAATGTAGGAAGTCTACTGCAGGCGATAGTGAGGCATATATCAATTTGTACACTTAACTGCAGCAGATGGAAAAGAATGCGACAAGAGTTTTCTGTGTTTACAACCTTTTTTTTACAAAACTGAACTGAAAAATGCAGTATGTACCGTGTTTTCATAATACTGCTCCTGCCCTGCTTGTTTTGGGACTGAGCAAGTGAGATCTTCCTCATCAAATCACTTGGTAATCATGCACTTAGGTCAGATAACTTCTTTAGGTCTGCTGTGGATGTTTTGTTGCAATGTAGACAGCCCGTGTGCTCTGCTTTCAATTTGTCGACCTTCAGGTCATTAATACAGAATCATAATCCTCGCTGGAGTACTTCAACGTGGGAAATTTGTCTTGTTAGGACCGGCTTTCTGAGTATGTGTTAGTGCCCTGGAATAATGACTGGTGGCTGAGAATTTCAATCCATTGCAGTTAATGATGGGAGTGAGTCCGCAATTCCTGACAGGAGCAATTTATAGCAAATTGACAGTTCCTGCTCTTGTATTTTCCTGTGGCTGCCAGAACAGACATCATAATTGAAAAATTACTTGAAAATACTGAACTCCCTCCTTCAACCCTATAAACTCTCCTTTCTTAATTGCGAGATTATTCACCAGGATCTGATATTCTTAACTTGCATTTATATAGCGACTTGAATGCTATAAAGCATTCAAAGGTGCTTCACAGGAGGGTCATCAAACAAACCTTGACACTGGGCCACAATGAGGAGGTGTTGGAACAGCTGATCAAAATCTTGGTCAAGGTGCTGGATTTAAAAGTGGTGGAGTGGTGGAGAGGTTTAAGGAAGCAATTCCTGAGCTTGGGATGCAGGCAGCTGAGGCCACTATTGGAGAAGTGCAAAGATCTTTGCAGGTTGGAGCAGATAAGAGGCATGGGGAGAGCCACAACTGGGAGGTTGCTTGAAAACAAGAATGAGAATTTTAAAACAATGCACTCCCAGGCAAGGAGCCAATGAGCACGGGCATGGTGGCGATCGGTGAATGGGACTGAGGCCAAGCAACAGAATTCTGGATGAACTGAAATTCATGAATGCTGGAAAACAGAAGACCAACCTGAAAAGTACTGGACTAATCATACTTAGAGGTAACAAAGGCAAGGCTCAGCAGCAATTGTGATAAACAGACTGGCAATAGTTTGGCGATGGAATTAAACAGCTCTGGAGTTATCGGAGGACATCTGAGGGTCAAATAGAATGTCAAGGTTTGCTATAAATTCTGTGTCTTACAATTGTGTCCTCCACAACCACCTGATGAAGGAGCGGCGCTCTGAAAGCTCACGCTTCCAATTAAACCTGTTGGACTATAACCTGGTATTGTGTGATTTGTAAGGTTTGGAACGTTTTGGTTTGACCTCAGTCATTGGTCATAAAAAGATGGAGTCAGTTGCGAAAAGATTGTCTTTGTGATAGAACTAAAGTTTTGGCCCTCCAAATGTTTGCTTAGAGGAGATTTCTACTCATCCAGCATAGGATGTCAAACAAGTAATGTGGCAATTCAGCCGTTCAATATAATGCTTACTCATGGAGTTCAATTTGACTAACATCTGTAAATCTTTTCAGCTAACACCGCGATTTATCTACATTTCTGCTTTTTGGTATATGCAGGGTTAATAAAATACTGAAGGGAGTGCATTCCTGAAGAAGGGCTCATGCTCGAAACGTCGATTCTCCTGTTCCTTGGATGCTGCCTGACCTGCTGCGCTTTTCCAGCAACACATTTTCAGCTCTAATAAGATACTGAAGTAGTTCAATTCTTTATGATATGAATATCACTCCACACATTCTCATTAATGTGCTTTTGGGTTACTTTGAGAAATTCTGTCATGGCCATACTTGAATGTGTAAATGAGATCTAATTATCATGTTTCATAATATATCCAAGAGGTACACGGGACGTGTGTTTTGTTCAAAATAATTTGTACTTTTGGTAAATGCATGTGCCTGTCACATTGATTGATGGGTTCGTCAAATAAATGTACTGCAAAAAGGAGCGTGTTCCCATTTCAATCAGTTGTACTGGTGTCAAGCATTCAGAAATGCAAACAGACAGTGTTGGTCACAGTGAAGCTCGTAGCTCCCTAATTCAACAACAGTCTTCACCCTATACTAGAAGAGCACCCCTTTTCTGCACCATTGCATTTGCCATTCCCTAAACAGCCATCATCTTCTCTGGTTTTTTGCATCCTTTAACTTTTTTTTCCCCTTCTCGATCACAGATATTGACTCCCGTCTGCCCATGTGAGTCTCAGCATTAGTGCTGTTGTGCTGCGGTGTTAAGAAATGTTCCAGTCAGCGAGATCTCCTTATTTAATGTTCACCCAAGGAAGGTGTTTTCAGTGGGAGATTGAATATTCTCTGCAGAATCTTAAAGGGGTGTGAATGATGTGGTATTTGTGGCAGAATTGGATGAGAAATCTGGTGAGATATATCTTAGTGCTGGGAGTATCATGCTCCATCTTTGATGCCTTTGCTGAGGGGTGAGGCTGATTTCCAATTATGCAGCGGCTAGCTTCCAATCATAGGAACGCTACAACATTAACCTTATTAGTATTCCGTTTCCTATCTTACAGACACATAGAATAAGCTAAGGCAGACAGGCAGGAGGCTGGAAGAACACAGTCAGCCAGGCAGCATCAGGAGACGGCGAAGTCAATGTTTTGGGTGTCCCCTTTCTTCAGTCCTGAAGAAGGGTTACACCTGAAATATTGACTTCTCCACCTCCTGATGCTGCTTGGCTCACTGTGTTCTTCCAGCCTCCTGCCTGTCCTCCTTGGATTCCAGCATCTGCAGTTATTTTACCTCTAACATTGAATAAGCTAAACAATGAGAATTCTCAATATGGATGTCAGTGCAGGTATCTGGTGACTTCAGCTCACTGTTGGCTGTGAGGAGTCGCAATGTTGCTCAGCACCCAACCGTGTCATAGGGCACGAGCCACTTGCATCCTTTCTCCTCTGCTGGACCATCACACCCATCATGACACCTCTCTGATCCATGTGCAGGCTACCTAGGAAGCACAGAGTGACACGGCATGAAACTAGGGAGCAAAGACCGCAGCACTATCAGTCAGAGGCAGGCAGCTCACTCTGTTAGTGCCTAGCTACATACTCGCAGTATCCTTACTTTCCTTTGCCTTGCTGGCTCATGTTTGTTAATGCTTTGCTGCTTCAGCCAGAGCCAATGGCGACCAGTAATGTCTTATTGCACAGACGCACAGTCAGGCTGCTGGTCAGTAGGAATCTGTCTGGGATGGGGATGGGAGGAGGGATGGAATGAACATCTTGCTGCACAGCTCAGTGAAATGCCAGTTTAACCCCTACAGCCAATGCCAGCTGCCTGTACAACAAGCACACTGCGTGTTTTTTTCAATCAAATGGCCACGTCCGAAATGGGTAGTGGGGGTTGTGGGCAATCTTCAGTTTAGTCAATGGTGGGTCACAGTCGGTCAGGGGTACAGTCCACACACAAGTCTAAGGACTTGGCATCAACCTGCGACACTCACCATGAGGGGAATCTGTCAACTATAGCCTGGGCAGTGGGCAGCTGTCAGGCTTGGAGCTACACCAACAGTTAGGAGAACAAAGTATTATCAATTTGGGAGCTGCAAACACAAGAGTAAGGGGTAAGTAGTTCATGCCGTGTTTATAGCAAGATATGCACAGAATCTGTCTGGACCTCCTGGTGAGAATCCTTAAAAATCTCAACTTGGAGTTAGCCAAAATACATGAGATTCAGCCCTCTGTTTTCTGCTGATAATGATAGAAATGTTAGCAAAGGAAGGTTCTTTGTAGCCTCTCAAGGAGGGAATAGATTGTTAATGACAATAAATGTAGTCTCACTACAAATTTTAGATAATTAATGCCTTTAAGAGTCCCCCCCAACCAAGAGCTTGTCAGATCACTCAGGAGGAACTTTTGACAAGAGATTCCTGAATTAGTATGACTTTTTGCTTTTGTCAGGAATTTTAGGGATGGAACCTTGGCTGTGCAGATTTGGAATCAGGTAGTGTCATGGGGTGATAATATAATCACAGGACAGCTGCAAACTTTTATAAAATTCAGTAGGTGAGTTTCTTATCCCAGTCAGAAATTGGAGGAAAGTTCGAATCATTTCCCTTCGTTAACCCAATGACTTAATGTGACCACATGGCAGTTATTGAATATGGATTCTTCTGAGTTCAACTTACTCACTTTCATTGAATCATAGAACATAAAATTCCTACCTTGTGGAAGCAAGCCATTCAGCCCATCAAGTCCACACTGACCTTCTGAAGAGCATCCCACTCAGACCCACAGTTTACTAGTGAGCCACTGATGGTGCTCACTACAGCTTTATTTATTAGTGTGAGATTGCAGTACATTAGTAAGGTCACCTTGTATGCCACTCTAGTGAACAACACCAAGATTACTGGTTCACCTTTAGTTTCCGTTTGTAAGAAGGGATATAATCGCACCTGATGAGATGCAGTGAGCATTTGCTAACCTGGTTCTTAGAATGCAAGTGTAATTCTCTGTTTGTAAATTGGATCTATATTCTCCATTTATGTTGGCTGGAGTGTCCAGTTCTGAATGTGTACTCCCAGGATAAGGGGTCAGTCATTTAGGAGAGCAATGAGAAATTTCTTCATCCACATTATTAGAAGTTTTCACAATTAACTAATGCACATGGACACCTCATCAATAAATATATTTGAGGCTAAGATAAACAATTTTTTGTGTCTCAAAGTAGCAAGGAATATGGGGAGCAGGTGGGACAGGCTGCAGCTCAGCCATTTTCATACTGAATGGAGCAAACACAAGTGCCCATGTTCTTATGGCTGAATGATAATGGAGGGAAGCAACTTAAAGGAGCCTTGATGATAGACAGTTAAACTGATATAGCTGCACAGGGCAACTCATGATGGCTGAAGCCCTTAGGTTAACAACTGTTTCTGATATTAAACCAATTCCCTTGCAAAATCGCACTCTGTATATCCCCCCAGGCAGTTCCCTGCCTTTGAAATCTACTGTTTCATTATTCAAAAAGTCAGCAGCAATAGGCACAGCTGGGAAGCAACTAATGAACTTGACGGTAGAGTTCTGAAGCAGTTTGATTAGCTCAGAGGGCCATGGACCCAAAACACCCTCATTAGGAACAATGATATTCAAGAATGTACTATTCAAAGCCGGATAAACAATGGTGAGGATGATGGAGGATAAAGAAAACAATTGCTGAGAGAATGCTCAAAGAAAGTCAATTGCTCAAGGGAACTATACATGAGTTCTCAGTTTGAGACAGCTGACTGTTTGGAGATATCCTTGAATAGTCATAAGATTTTCTCAATGGATACAATAATCTGGGTCTAGAGTCAATTAATGCATGTTTAACCTTTGCCAATGGCAACATGACATTTTAGTGCGTCCAAGAACAGTAGAAAGTTTGAAACATAATGTATAGGAATTGCAGGAAATATTATGATAGGAGATCAATCTTTCTCTTAGTTTGTATGCTCAATAAATATACAACAACAATAGGAAACAGTCCAAGAAAAGCGTAAAGTCAACACAAAAAGCAGGAACCCCAACTAGAACCTACTAAATCCATGTTGCTTCTAGCACTGGCAGCTCTATCTCTGTTCATTCATTAATATTTGTCCTCTTCACAACTCAATGCTACATCGCATTCACGAACCAGTGTGTATCGCCTGCCACTTTTATGTTCTACAGCTTGCTTAGCACTTCACTGTTGCAGAGTGTGTTATACATAAGGCTTGGTCTTTGTATCCAAATATTTCTTTCAGTTCACTAAATAAGGTTGATGGCATTCACATTTTCCAACTAGATCTATTTCCTTTTAAGAGGGGTTTGCAAGGATTACAGAATAGTGTTTGTGCCATGAATCAGGAAGCTAACCAAGGGGCTTTCATGACCAACTAACCAGCCTGCTGTCACCCTGTGTACCTGTGATAACATCAATGTTAGTCTAAACATCCAAACGGTGCGATTTTGAATCATTGCCAGAACTTTGTATGTGCCACCAGATGTGGATTTGATTCTGAAATAAAGTATTTACACTGGCAGGGGTGTTCAGACTATCAAAGCTATCTGAGAATGAAATATATTGTATATATGATGTATCAGAAATAAATCCCCCGAGTTATCCAATTGCAAGACATTGAAGATTTCAAGAATTGTAGAGAGTTTGTTTGGTTTATGGTTTTGAGGCAGTAAATGGGAATGTTCAACTTTTGTAAGGTTTATCTGGTAATATTTCATTGTAAGCATTAATTCTGGATTACATTATGGTTATAATAACGTAGAGTATTGAACATTAAATTAGTTCATTATACATTGGTTCATTGTTCTATGTACAGTCACAAATATATTCAGGAATAAATGGTCATGAATAACTCACTAAAAAGTAAACGTGCATTGAGCAAAAGAACTCAAAATGAGTTCAGGATAGGCAAACAAATATTACACTCATATTCACAATTCAAGTGTAATTCAGCTTTTTGATCTTGTTCCAGCTTTAAGAGAAGTTCTTTTCAAGAGAAGTCCAAAGATGTGCAGGTTCGATGGAATTGCCATGCTGCATTGCCTTGTAGTGTCCAGGGATGTGCTGGCTAGGTGAATTAGACATGGGAAATGTGGGATTATGGGTTAAAGGTCAAGGGCTAGGTCTGGGTGGGATACTCTTTGGAGGTTTGTTTGAACTTGTTGGGCTGAATGGCCTTTTTCCACACTGAGATGCTGATCTGGATTCTGTCTACCTTTGAGAAACAGCACTTTGGATAACACCTTTATTTTTCTTTCTTCTGTTCTGTGACAGTGAATTCATAACAGATCAAATAGTGTCTATTTGTTTGTATTTACCAATTTATCTCAAGGTTCGTGTTTCAGAACAACCTGCTGCAAAGCTAGGTGCAAAGTTGTTTCTCATTCTGCTTTTGGCAACAATTCAAACCATGTATTAGTTATTCAAATGTTTAATATGACGATCTGTGTTAATTCCATCAGTTCACATTTGTCAGTAATTATTTCCCTAACGGTATGGGTAGGAAATCCATGACTTATTTAAAATGTGGTGTGATGTTTATTTTTTATATCATTATTGCACGATTGGATTTTCAGTTTTGAGTTAGCAACAGTTGGGTCTTCTGAAGTTAATAATTAACTTGCAAGTATTTTTGTAGTCATGGTGATTTCTTTTGAGGCCTAGTTTGGAATTAATGCTTTTTGTGCATATTGGTATGACGTGGGGTCAGTTAATTTGGGGGTCGATTCAGCTCAGTTGGCTGGGCAGTTGGTCTGCAATGCAGTGTGATATCAAAATCATAAGTTCAACTCATGAATCTGCTGAGGTTATAAAATCTGGACAGTACGGTGGCTCAGTAATTCGCACTGTTCCCTCAGAGCATCATGGACCCAGGTTTAATTCCACCCTTAGGCAACTGTCTATGTGGAGTTTGCACATTCTCCCCGTATTTGCTCCGGGTGCTCTAATCTCCTACCACAGACCAAAGATGTGCGGGTTAGGTGGATTGGCTATGATAAATTACTTCATATTGTCCGGGGAACTGCAAACAAGCTGGGTTAGCTATAGTAAATGCAGGATTATGGGAATAAGGTAGGGAAGTGCTGGGTCTGGGTGGGATCGTCTTTGGAAGGTTGGTGTGACTTGATGACTTGAATGGTCATTTCGCACACTATATGGATTCTATGAATTTTGTTGTGGTTCTGTTCGCCGAGCTGGGAATTTGTGTTGCAGACGTTTCGTCCCCTGTCTAGGTGACATCCTCAGTGCTTGGGAGCCTCCTGTGAAGCGCTTCTGTGATCTTCCCTCCAGCATTTGTAGTGGTTTGAATCTGCCGCTTCCGGTTGTCAGTTCCAGCTGTCCATTGCAGTGGTCGGTATATTGGGTCCAGGTCGATGTGCTTATTGATTGAATCTGTGGATGAGTGCCATGCCTCTAGGAATTCCCTGGCTGTTCTCTGTTTGGCTTGTCCTATAATAGTAGTGTTGTCCCAGTCGAATTCATGTTGCTTGTCATATGCATGTGTGGCTACTAAGGATAGCTGGTTGTGTCGTTTCGTGGCTAGTTGGTGTTCATGGATTTTGTAAAATCCCATGCAAGGACTGCACAAAACACTAGATAGGACAAACAGGAAGACAGCTAACGATCCGCATCCATGAACACTAACTAGCCAAACAACCTTATTAATGAGTAAAACCTTCACAAAAAACCTTTGGACTTTGGACCTTTTCGGAATTCGGATAAAGAGTTGTCTACCTGTACTGGCTGCACTACCACTTCATAGTGATCAGTCTGCTTCCAAGTGATTCCATAAACTATTAATGACTTCTTAGTGAGACACAAGAGATTCCCATCAGGAACCTGAATCCAGAAGGAACAGAAGTGGCAATTATGGCTATGGCATTGTAAGCATCATCTTCAATGCTATGATCACTTAAGAGCACAGGATGGTGAAATCACCCCTTGTCTTACATTACCCACTTAAGAAGCTGAGGCACTTTTATTAATTGTAGCAAACATATAGGCTGAGATAGTGACACGTGGTGATGGGATTCTCCCCTATGTATCTCTTCTTTCTCCTCCAGCGCATCATCTGCTTCATATGGACAGAAACTAGCATGACTCACTGCTAACATTCCTCCAGTTCTTTTCACCATCTTATCTTTTACAATGGTATCATTAATGATATGCACTTGTAGACAGACTGTCGTTTAGTTATCTGTTAACAAGCCACGAACAGGTAAAACAAATGAAAACAGTGGCCACTAACATGTGTTAGGTCCTTAATCACAGAAGCAATTTTTAGAGCTTGGTAAAGATTTGTAGCCTTTATATTGCTGTTAATACAGGAAGTGATTGTAATCTGTCTCACACTCTGTCCAATATACAGATGAAATGACGCACCTAAATGAATTCCCCGCTAGATGGCCAGCGGAATGCAAACACAGAGTGAGGGGTGCATTTGGAGGACAGTCCCATTGAACAAATGTGTTCTATTTCAGGAGGCCCAATGATCTGCTTGTCCCAAAAGGAATTTAGAAGCAGCTCAATGACCGTTGACATCTCCATCGGTCTGTCTATTAACCACACGTGTCTTGGTAGCATGTCATTCCTGACACCATCACCATTACAAGGTGTCTGAAAGTCAAACTAATACCAATAAACCCCAAAGTTGTTTAGTGGTAATGTCTTTGGTCTAGTAATCCAGAACCCAGGCTGATGTCATGGGTGACATTGGTTCAGTTTCCTTCTGGGACATGCAGATCATTGGTTTCTCTTAAATGAAGCTGAACTGCTCATTAAACCAGCTCAAGAAACAATCCCAAAGGATGTCAAACCATTTGAAAGGCTTTCTTTCTCCCCATGCAACACATTTTACCATATCTCAGCTTGCTAACCCTTGTGGACATCTTTGGAAAGATGCTGCCATATGATTTCTTGCCGTCAACTGTGCCTCTTGCAGACTTGAAATCCATAGATTTTTCATTTTCCCTCAGTTTAAAGTGATAAAACCCCACGCAGTTCTAACATTAAAGCAGGATATATTTATAGGCATTGCTCTTTGAGGTGTTGAGGCTGTTTATTATTCTGGTTAATGCCAAAAATAATTGTCATGGTAATTTCTGATCATTGACTGATGATTCTTAAAACAGACTATCAATTGGATTGAATTCAAATTGAATTGAATTGAATTAACTTTATTGTCACATGTACCCAAACGAGTCCAGTGAAAAGTTTACAAGTCACCACTTACGGCACCATCTTAGGTACAAGGTACCTAGGTACAGATTCTTCAACACAACCTCTTAGGGAAAAATTTTAGAAAAACCAAGAAATAAAAAGCTCAGCAAGAAAAGAGAGAAAGAAAAAGTTCAGAGCAGCCATCTTTCCAACCCAGTCCACACTGGCACCTAGTCTTCAATCCACACCAGGCCTTGACTCCCAACTGCGCCGGGTTGCACCTTGAGGCCTGGAAACTGGTCTGGAAGCACTGAGGCCAGAGTTCACGTTTGGCCTAAAGGACTTCATCCTGGGCTGAGAGACTGTCATGCCAAGTTGGAAGGAGTGATTTTCTATCCATATTGTCTTTAAAAATGATTTTTAACATTTATTGGTGTCCTTTGTCACAGTTCATAACCTTTGTCCCAGAAGGTAGTGACCCATCTCAAACTCAAGCAGAACCCTCTGACCATCAGGAGGTTTTCAGAGGTAAGAGGAGAGACTTCACCAAGTTTCGCCTACGAGATCAGTCTACATCAAGTGGTTGGAAATCTGACACTTCAGCAGCTTTGGAAAAACTAGATACTGAGCCCAATTTTTCCCAAACCACAGTGAAGTTCCTTTACAACACCCCTACGGGGAAATGAGTGCAGTTCTTGGCTCTCTCATATCTGAAAAACCTTAGAGAGAAAATAACTTACCCAATTAGTATACCGAACCATCGGAAAATATCCTTTTAAAATGTTCAAATTATTTTCAATCATCATTATGAACCTGATGCTGATTTGGTTGACCCCTGGCCAATCAAGAAGGATTTAACAGCACTAAACATATCAAATGTTATATATTTTATGTTTTATCTCCTGAGCTTTAATTCTACATTAGAAGTACAGTAAAAGCAGGAGATGGACAATGTCCTCAACCAAATAGTTCTCTGACTCTAACAGTGTGAGGTTCATATATAATACAAATTACCACTTAGGGCAAAGTTGTTGCAGGTAGCAGTGGTTAGGGAAGCTCCACCAGTTTTAGGGAAATAATTGGAATAAAACTTCAACATTTTTCTATTTGACATTTTATTAATTTAAGTCCAGTCAGTTCAAATGTGACAGCTTTAATCTGACTTTAAATAATTTTTTGACTGAAATATTTTGACTATAAAGTAATATGAATAAAATGAATACTAATTATTATATTAATAACACACTCAAGTATTAATTATACACAAAGAACAAAAAGCAATTCGTGGCTTCAAAGTAAATGCAAGAGGACTTGACCACCTTCTGCCAAGTTAAACAAGGAAGTGGAGCAGTATTCTATATGAAAATCTTGCATTAAATTATTCTCATTGATATTGGCAGGTGAAGGGTGAAGACTGGTACAGCAGAGTACCTCAAAACTTGGGAAAAATTGAGACAAGAAGATGAAAAGCAATGGTCACATGATCCCCCCTATGGTTATTAAAAGCCTGGGAATAGCAATTGGAAGGGAGAATTGAGGTGGCTAAAACATTCCAGTTCTGAGAAAGATGAGTCAGAGTCCATGACTTGGTGGTGCCGGTGTTGGACTGGGTTGGACAAAGTTAAAAATCACACAACACCAGGTTATAGTCCAAGAGGTTTATTTGGAAGTCACTAGCTTTCAGAGCATCGCTCCTTGAAGGAGAGTTGCTCTGAAAGCTAGTGCTTCCAAACACAACTGTTGGACTACAACCTGGAGTCAGAGTAGGGGAGTCTTTGGTAATTTGACGCATTCAACAATAGCAGAAGGCAAGAAATCGGTAGAAAGTCAAAACTGCAGTCAAAGAGCAAAGGTTTGAAAGGGCTCCTCTCAGTAAAATGATGAAACTGAAAGTGAGATTGAGAATCAAGAGATAAGATATTGACTGTTAATTAATAAGATTACAGATGCTTTTTCTCTTGTCTTTGAAAGGAGTAAGAGGTAAATGTTAGGAAGGGCTCAATAGATAAAGTAGCAGGATTTCAATCATGGTGGGACTTAGATTTACAGGGAGGTAAGAGTTGCCAATGTGAAAGATTACTTGTCACCAGATAAATGCAAGCCTTTTCAGTATAAATGCTCAAATGTGGCTGCAACGCATCTATAAATTTAAATAGTTCCAATTAATTTACTGTAATTATATGAGATTCCAGTAAAGCTCATCTGAATGTGTTAGAGATTCATAATCATTGGAAAGTGAAACTGGTCAACTGGAGGTCTGTGAATATTACATGGATATTAAAATTAGGATGAACTATAAACCTGGAAATTAAAATTGATCAACCTAATACCTTGAGGAAAGACTGAAAGCTTTGCCACAATATGTCAACGTTTAACTAAAGAAGAGGGAAACTAATTTAGAAACAATAAGCAAAGATTCATTATCAGCTCTGATGAAGGGAGTCATCTTGACCAGTAACTTTAGCTTGCTCTGTCTCCCAGATGCTGCTTGACCCACTGTGATTCCCAGCAATTTTTGGTTTCAGTACCGACTCCAGCACCTGCAGTAATTTGCTCCTACATTATCAGCTGTAGGTATTTAAGACACGAGAACTAGAAATTTTCAATTGGCATAGTTTACTTCAACTTTCAGAAGGCATTTTACAGAGTTCCATGTGTGAGACATTTATAGGAGATTAAAGCTCTTGCAGATAGCTGTCTATTTGAGTGCAGTGAGTATGACCTGCACCAGGGAGTTCAGAACGAGGTGGGCAATACCTTGCATTTGTACGTTGACTTCATCTCCATGATAATAGTGTGACTCTGGATGGTTCCTTGATACCATTGTAATGGTACCTGTCAGCTTTGCCCAAGGTCAGTAGTATTCTACACCAACAACACCAGCAGCTTTCCTTTATTAAAGGACTGGGAAGTAGAAAACCTTCGCAATAAACGTCAAGAAGGCAATAGGAGCAGATGATTAATGATCAGAGTGCAGCATCCAGGACATGGCAGCAATGCCCAAGAAGCTTAATGAGCTTACTCTGGTGGTCACAGTACATGTGTGCAACTATACAGTACATTTGTCAAACACATCTCACACTGTACAATACATTGCACCCCATCACTCACCCAGTGCCACTCGCTGCTCTCTGTCACTCAAGACTCACCCCAATATCTTTGTACTAATCCTCATCCATAAGCACCTTCTAACATATGCATACATCTCTTCATGATTTCTCAAGCTCAGGGCTATTCACCGATGGCAGACACACATTCATTGACATTCTGCTACCTCCATTGTAGGAGAAGGCAGTACACTAAAGGCAGAAAACCGACAGTGCCAAGACCTCCAATAGTGAGGGTAGTTTGCTGCCAAATGCAACCCTTTCACTTCCTCGTTATCTTCAGAGACATGACTTGGAGACTACAGACAGAATGGCCATGGAATATGGCCTTTCCTTCGAGTGTCTCCCCCCCCCACCTTCACACCTCCTCTGCTCTTCTCCTTTCAGATCGTCAAGCACTGCCACTGGTCCAGCCTCATGAGGAAGCTTGAGACCAACAGCAAAAACAGAACCAGCTGGAAAAACTCAGCAGCTCTGGCAGATCCGTGGAGAGAAAGTGGAGTTAACATTTTGGGTCCAGAGAATCTTCTTCAGAACAGTTCCAAAGAAGAGTCACTGGGCCTGAAACATTAACTACACTTTCTCTCCACAGTTGCTGCCGGAGCTGCTGAGTTTTATAAGCAATTTCTTATTTCCAGCATCCGCAATTTTGATTTTGGTTTAAGGTTGAGAGCTAGATCACATCTCTAATGAAAAAGTACTATCATTTCACCTTCCCTCATTCCCATTACCCACCAGTGCAATCATGCACTGTGCATATCTTAGAGTCCATATACAATCACCATCAGCATGTGCTGAGCTAGTATGTGCCAGTGCTATAGCTCAGTTGGTGGCAGCAGTCTTGACTCACATGGAAGTGGGTTCAAATCCCACTCCAGGATTTGAGCATAGAAATGAAGGTTGACACTCTCACAGCAGTGCCACCTTTCAGAGGAGGTGTGAAACGAACCACCTGTCTGCCCTTTCAGGTTGATGCTAATTACCGATTCCATCGACTGCTTTGAAGAGCAGGTGAGCTATTCCTGGTGTCCTTGCCAACACTTTTGCCCTAAATAACATCACGAATCTTTAAACTCCCTCAGCCTCTCACAAACTTTTACCTGAACACAATCCATTCGAAAGCACCTCAGCACCAACTTGCTGAGAGACCTTTTGAGACTTGCTGAGACCCTTCCTCTAGGCCAGCAGACCCGTGTTCGAGTCCCACCTACTCCAAGGGTGTGTAATAGCAGGTTGATTCGGAAAATAAGTTATGTACAGATTTAGAGAACCCACTTGTGGTGCAGTGGTAGTGTTCCTATCCCAGGATCGGGAGGCCTGTGTTCAAGTCCCACTTGCTCCAGAAGTGTGTAATGACTTCTCTGAACAGGAGAATTAGAAAATATCAGAACTAAACATTTAGGGCTCTCGTATTTTGTTTTAAGATCCGATTAGATTCCCTACAGTGTGGAAACAGGCCCTTCAGCCCAACAAGCCCACACCGAGCCTCTGAACAGTAACCCACCTAGACCCATTTCCCTCTGACGAATGCACCTAACACTATGGGCAATTTAGCGTGGCCAATTCACCTGACCCACCCACCTTTGGACTGTGGGAGGAAACCGGAGCACCCAGAGGAAACCCACCCAGACACAGGGAGAATGTGCAAACTCCACACAGACAGTCACCTCAGGCTGGAACCCTGTGGGGCAGCAGTGCTAACCACTGAGCCACTGTGCCATGATTGTGCCCCTACCTCAAAAGCCAGTCTCACCTGCTCTAGATGTGTGTCATGACATTCTCTGAGCTTGTGGATTAGAAAATGTCTAAGTACTGTTGAAAAGGTGGATAAAATGTGTTTAATAACTACAGAACGCCTCTTCAACTTCATTTTAAATTAAGCCTTTTTCTCTCCCTACCATTCCCTCACTTAGATACTGTTGTACTGTTCTGATGGGCTTTGCATGTCAATTGGTTATTTCATTACATTACAAACATGGGTGAGTTGGGGGGTGATTAAAAACATCCCTGCATAGAGAGAAAAGAACAGCTTAGCAACAGGATCTGCTGAGTTTCCTTATTTCAGTAATCATTACGTGTGTTGACCATACTTATTATCCAGGCCCTTCATTAACACCTTTGTGGCATTTTTAAAGTCCTTCACCAAGGGCAGGATTTGAACCTCTACCCCTCCACCCTCCACTTCCATATCAGCTCCATTCCAGTAACATTACACAGGATTTGGGATGACACATAGCTCAGTGATTATTATTGCTGCTTCACATCAGTTCAATTCTAGCCTCAGGTGACTGTCTGAGTGGAATTTGCATGTTGTCTCTGTATCTGCATGGGGTTCCTCCCACAGTCCAAACATGTGCAGGTCAGCAGGAATGGCCATGCTAACTTGCCCATAGTGTTCAGGGATGTGTAGGCTAGGTGGATTGGCCACAGGAAGTGCAGGGTAGTGGGGATGGGGTGGGTCTGGGTGGAATCCTCTTCAGGAAGTTGGTGTGGACTTGGTGGGCCAAATGGCCTGATTCCGCACTGTAGGGACTCTATAGATGAACAGGAGGTGATTAGCATCGCCTCACAGGCATGGAAAACTCAGGTAGGCCTTTGTAACACTGTTAGAAACTATACGACTGAATTTTGCACAGGAGGAATTTTTTACTTCATTGAAATAGGAAACAGATGTGATTTATAGAAGGTTCTTTGACTAGGCAGGGGCAGGAATGGTCAGTTTAACCTCACCTCCTGATAGGAAATTAGCTGCTGGTTCTGAATCTGCCTGATTCTGAAATGGGAGGGGCGTGAAACAGGAGCTAATCCCATCCCATCAGTCCACCACTCTCAGCGTTAGTTTGAAACTACCCTGTGGAGTTATAAATGTGTTGGTTGTGTGTCTCCTGCAGTGCACACTATAGATAAACGATAGTGTGGCATTATTAGTATATTCTAATGACATTATAATATTTTCTGACAACACCAAGCAATGTAGTAAATTATCAAATATGAAGGAGATAAATGACATTTGCAGATATCTGGGACAGTACACCAAATCGATTCAAGAGTGACAGATGGACTGTGATGCAACAGGAAATTCAAATGTTCCATCTATCACTGCCATGTTGCATGCACACTGCAGTGTATGATTCATCCTGTCTCCAATTTAAACCATCAAAACGGTGATGTGTCACTCGCTTGTGATACACTTCAGATGTTCTGTCTGACTCTGGATATTCTGGAAACAGAAGACAACAAGCAAACTGATGGATATCTGATGCCCATTCTTCTTGTTTACCAGGATGTTCTAGTGAGTCAGAGCAGGGGCAAGCAATTCCATGTCTGGACATTCTGGACTCCAGAGTCCAGAGGCACCTCTGGTCAACACACACTCCAACCTGGTCTCCGTGGAAACCAGATTCCCTTTCTAATTTGTGAATACGTCCTCAACCACTGCATTCTGAGGAGGAGTAGGAGTGGGTGTGTGTATGCCTGAGTGTGTGTGTCTGTATGTGTGTGTGCCTGTGCCTATGTGTGCATGTCTGTGTGTATTTATCTGTGTGTCTGTGTGTATCTATGTGTGTTATTGTATGCATGTCTGTGCACACATGTGTGTCTTTGTGTATGTGTCTGTATGTGTGTGAGCCTGTGTGTGTGTTTATATATATGTGTGTGTTTGCATATGTGCTTGTGTGTCTGAGTGTGTGTGTTTGTGTGTGTCTGAGTGTGTGTGGATCTGTGTGTCTGTATGTGTGCCTATGTGTGTGTTCCTGTGTGTGTGTTTTATATACGTATGTGTTTGTATATGTGCTTCTCTGTGTGTTTGCATACATGCCTGTGTGTTTGAGTGCGCATGTTTGTGTGTATCTGAGTGTGTGTGTGTCTGAGTGTGTCTGTGTGTGTGTGTGTGTGTGTGTGTATGTGTGTGTCTGTGTGTGTGTGTGTGTCTGAATGTGTGTGGATCTGTGTGTCTGAGTATGTGACTGTGTGTTTGAGTGTGTGTGTGGGTGTGCCAGGCCTGGTGGATGGTGAGTGGAGATGTGTGTCCTCCCAGAACAGACCATGTTTGTATTTGTGTGCATATTTGGCTCACTTCTAATGTCAAGATACCTTCTCTCCCCTTCATTCCATCTTACTGTCTCTCTCAATTTCTGTCTCTCTCGCCACCACCTCACCCTATCACACACTCTCAGTCACTCTTTCTCTCCATGTCTCACTTTATCTCTCATTCACCATCTGTCTCACTCTGTGTGTCTCTCTCTTACCTGTTCTCTCTCACTCACTTTGTCCCTTCCTTGTCCACACTCTCTTCCTACTTTCACTCACTTCCTCTTACCCCCTCCACCCCTTTCTCACTTTCCCTCTCTCTCCCTTCCTCATTCTTTCTCATTCGTGATCCACACTATTGAATGGGAAGCTGCTGTATTGGGATACTGGGGCCATGGGAAAGACAAGTGACCATCACACACCCACTGGTAACCCATTGAGAGAAGAGGAAGGGAGAAGGTTGGATCAGAAAAAAGGGCCTGGAGGTATCAATGGGTGGGGAGTAAGATGGATGCGGCAGTGTGTCCAATGGGACACACTGATATCCAATCAGGAAGCAAGTAGGGATACAGGGAGTCACCAGCCTTAGAATACCATCAAAAGGGAGAGAGGCATTGGTTTGACAAGCAGAGATTGGAGTCTGTGGGATGGGTGGGGAGATGAAGGAACCATTATCCATCATTGGATGTCACTGAGAGGGAGGAAAAGAGGGAGGGAGGACCGGAAGAGGTTAGGATATTGGTTGAAAGCAAGACCATTCATACCATCACACCTGCGGCTCAGGGACTTCAGTGGCTCAAGAAGGCAGGTCACCACCAACTTCTCAAGGACAACTAGGGCCAGGAAATCAGTGATGGCCAACCAGCGATGTCCACATCCCATGAGTGAATTAAAAATAACATCAAGAATGGCCCTTGAGTGTATAGATGAGGCTCTAAGCACTTCAGCTACCGTCTCCTTGTAGTTCCACAGTTTCCTGGCAGGTGCAGTAGAATAATCTTGGATTCTGATACAAGGTAAGCTAAAAGAGAGTCTGCAAAATCTGACATGGCCAACACAGCCAATGATGGTTATAGTTGGCCTTTCCCATTGAGATGGTCCAGGCGCCCGATTGGCTGCTTTGGAAACCGACCATCCTAATCAACAAGGGATGGGACCAATGAAATGGGGCCCACTTGTTGCATGGGCCCCTCCTATGCCATGGTCTTTCTAAGGGGACAAATAAAACTGGGTGCCCAAAGCATTGGACAATTGAAGATCTCAATTCCAGATGGTAAACAAGAAGCAAAATCCATAATCTCTCAACTGAAGCAAGTCTAAAGCTGAACTGGTAACTGTCCATATGCTTGAAGGCATTAGCATTGCCTGCAGAACAGATCCCAGATGATAATTGTGATGCTTTTACGTGTCTTGGATGTCTTCCTGCTGGATATCACTTTAAAGTAGATGAGAGTATGAGACCAGTTCAGCATCTGCTGAGGACAGTCCTAATTGCCCTCGGGGTAAAATTAATAATACATAGTATAAAACTGGAAAACTCAATCACATGTGGTTTGTTTCAGGCTATGTGCAGGAGAATGTGCCTGTCCAAGAGACTCTACCTGTACTGGAGACTCTACATGTCCAGGAGACTGTATCCACTCTGCCAAGAACATACAGGTCCTGGGCCTCGTCCAGCTCCACTCCCTAGCCATCCGCACCTGGAGGACGAATGACTCATCTTCCGCCTGGGGACCCTTCAACCCCATGGCATCAATGTCGACATTACGACATTTCACCAATTTCACCAATTTCATCATTCCGTCCCCCCCACCTTATCCCAGATACAAACTTCCAACTCAGAACCGCCTTCATGACGCATCCTACCTGTCCATCTTCCTTCCCACCTATCCACTCCACCCTCTTCTCCGACCTATCACCATTACCCCCACCTCCATCCACCTATCGTACTCTCAGCTACCTACCCACCAGCCCCACTCGCAATTCCATTTATCTCTCCACACCCAGGCTTCCAGCCTCAATCCTGCTGAAAGGCTTTTGCCCAAAACATCAATTCTCCTGCTCCTCAGAAGCTGCCTGACCTGTTGTGCTTTCCCAGCACCTCACTCTCGACTCTAATTTCCAGAATCTGCAGTCCTCACTTTCACCTAGAAGGCTGTATCTGTCCAGGGGACTGTATCTGTCCAGGGGACTGTATCTGTCCAAGGGGCTGTATCTGTCCGAGGGACTGTATCTATCCGAGGGACTGTATCTGTCCAAGGGACTGTATCTGTCCAGGAGGCTGTATCTGTCCAGAGGGCTGTATCTGTCCAGGGGCTGTATCTGTCCAGGGGGCTGTATCTGTCCAAGGGGCTGTATCTGTCCGAGGGACTGTATCTGTCCGAGGGACTGTATCTGTCCAGGGGACTGTATCTGTCCAGGAGGCTGTATCTGTCCAGGGGACTGTATCTGTCCAAGGGACTGTATCTGTCCAGGGGACTGTATCTGTCCAAGGGACTGTATCTGTCCAGGGGACTGTATCTGTCCAGAGGGCTGTATCTGTCCAGGGGCTGTATCTGTCCAGGGGGCTGTATCTGTCCAAGGGGCTGTATCTGTCCGAGGGACTGTATCTGTCCAGGAGGCTGTATCTGTCCAGGAGGCTGTATCTGTCCAGAGGGCTGTATCTGTCCAGGGGCTGTATCTGTCCAGGGGGCTGTATCTGTCCAAGGGGCTGTATCTGTCCGAGGGACTGTATCTGTCCGAGGGACTGTATCTGTCCAGGGGACTGTATCTGTCCAGGAGGCTGTATCTGTCCAGGGGACTGTATCTGTCCAAGGGACTGTATCTGTCCAGGGGACTGTATCTGTCCAAGGGACTGTATCTGTCCAGGGGACTGTATCTGTCCAGGTGGCTGTATCTGTCCAAGGGACTGTATCTGTCCAGGGGACTGTATCTGTCCAAGGGACTGTATCTGTCCAGCAGACTGTATCTATCCATGAGGCTGTATCTGTCCAAGGGACTGTATCTGTCCAGGTGGCTGTATCTGTCCAAGGGACTGTATCTGTCCAGGGGACTGTATCTGTCCAAGGGGCTGTATCTGTCCAAGGGGCTGTATCTGTCCAGCAGACTGTATCTGTCCAGGGGACTGTATCTGTCCAGGTGGCTGTATCTGTCCAAGGGACTGTATCTGTCCAGGGGACTGTATCTGTCCAAGGGACTGTATCTGTCCAGCAGACTGTATCTATCCATGAGGCTGTATCTGTCCAAGGGACTGTATCTGTCCAGGTGGCTGTATCTGTCCAAGGGACTGTATCTGTCCAGGGGACTGTATCTGTCCAGGGGACTGTATCTGTCCAAGGGGCTGTATCTGTCAAAGGGGCTGTATCTGTCCAGCAGACTGTATCTATCCATGAGGCTGTATCTGTCCAAGGGACTGTATCTGTCCAGGGGACTGTATCTGTCCAAGGGGCTGTATCTGTCCAGGGGACTGTATCTGTCCAAGAGGCTGTATCTGTCCAGCAGACTGTATCTATCCATGAGGCTGTATCTGTCCAAGGGACTGTATCTGTCCAGAGGACTGTGTCTGTCCAGAGGGCTGTATCTGTCCAAGGGGACTCTATCCCATTAGGATATGGACTATTTTCAGTCCTAATGACACATTTCTAAATCACAACCAGGAACACAGGGACCGAGGGGAAATGCACATTGAGTTCAAAGCTGACGGGACTAATGAAAGAGTATTGAGCAAAACATGGAATCTTGGGCTTCATAAATAGAGGCACTAAGTTAAGAAGCATGGATGTTGTGTTATGCTCTGTTTAGGACCCAACTTGGTCTCCACAAGATGTAAGTTTGTACAGGGTAGGTTTACCCAAAATCTTCCAGGGATTTGGAGAATTTAGTCACATGGCCAGTTTGGAAGGACTGCAATGTTCTTTGTAAAGCAAAAGATATTGTGAGGAGATTTGAAAGAATTGTACAAGATTATGATGGGCTTAGATAAGGAAAATCTCTCGCCTAATTGACTGACTGCAGAAAATTAGAAGTATTGGTCAAAGTTGCTGGGCAGATGTGAGGAAGAATCTTTTGAACCAGTGGGTGTCTGTATTGGGGTAATGTATGAGCAAAGGTAATAGTCTACCCATTCTATTATATAACCCAGCCACTGGGAGAAACATGAGGAAGGCCCAGACAGACAGCGACAACTGCATTATGGGATGGTCTCCTGTAGCAATACACATAGAACCATACAATCCCTACAGTGGGGAAGCAGGCCATTCAACCCATCGGGTCCACACCACCCCTCTGAAGAGCATCCCACCCAGACCTAGCCACCCCACCTTACCCCTAACTTCCCATGGCTAACTCACCCAGCCTACACATCCTAGCATATTATGGGGTAAACTAGCACAGCCAATCCACCTAACAAGCACATCTTTGGACTGTGGGAGGAAACTGGAGCACCTGGAGGAAGCCCACGCAGACATGGGGCGAATGTGCAAACTCCACACAGACACCCAAGACTGGAATTGAACCTGGGTCCCTGGTGCTGTCAGGCACCAGGGCTAACCATTTAGCCACCGTGTTATCCATGTGCCTTCTCTACCTCCTGTTAACATGAGTTAACATAAACTCTAGATAGTTATTGTTATTTATTTAACCTTATCTTGTTAACTGAGAAAAATGCCTTTTCTTTTCAGATTTATTTGTGGTTCATTGTCCCCTACAAGCCACTGAGTAGCCCCTTCGACCAGTAGTGCAAGGGAGATCGGTGGCAACATTCTACCCCAATGGCAGAGCACATGTGGTTGGCATCACTTCAGACCATAGCAGTAATGAATTGGAACTCACTGCCCACAAGTATGGAGGAAGCAGGAAAACAATCCATAATTTTAAAAGGAAATTTCATGGGAAATTGAAGTTGCATGACACTGGGGACCAGAAATGAGATGAGACTGCTTAGATTGTTCTCTGTTGGGCTGGCATAGACCTAATGGACTGAATGGCTTCCTTCTGTGTCATAAATGGCTCTATGACAGGAACTGGGTTTCTGGACGGCTGAATAGGAAAGGATTGGCAGTGCAGGAAGTTTCTGAGAGTATTGCACGTTTAAAGCAGTTCTCAGCATTTTGTTTGATGGTGAATGCAGTCGAGAGCACATCCTAGCACTGTGGGGCAGGTGAACACACATCGATGGCCATAACAACATATAGAAATGCAGTGTTCACAGGGGATCCATTGCTGGGACAAATCAAGAGATGTTTCTCAAACAGTCAACATGAGCCGTCCCACATGGTGTGTTGTTGCCCTGGGGGTCAGAGCAAGGGATATTACTAAGAGGGGCCAAGGTGAACACTCAGAGGTTATTGTCCATGTGGGATTCGATGCTGTGGTGGGCGGTGAGGTCCTGCAGTCAGAGTTCTGGGAGCTAAAGTGGAATTCTAATAGCAGAACAATCAAGATGGTGATCTCTGGATTAACCCCTGCATCACAGAAGAAAAGTGATGTGTCACAGAAATATAGCGAGGAGTGTTTCAAAGGAGTTGCTGTGATGCCTTTGTCCTGTTTCAGAATATCCTCCCAGATATATTTGTACCTTGAAGTTGACCTACTGGGATACTCACTTAATACACAAGGAACTCAGCCAAAGTGAACCAGGAACCCCAAGTATGTGTGCTGGTTGTGAAAAGCTCTTGGCTGACATCCTTACATCTGTCTGTAGTAACCCCATCCAATCTGTACATTTATGCCAACATGAAAGTGGAAAACCATGGGAAATGGAAAGATTTGGAATTCCACCTTCATGTAACTGTTACCATAATTGCTCTAATAGTATTTGGACTCATACGGAAGCATTCATTGATCTTCATAGTAATCCTTGTAAGTACCATCATTACAAAAACAGATCAGAAGCTGAGAATACTGCAGAGAATAACTCACCTCCTTACTCCCCAGAGCCGAATCATCATCTACAAGACATGAGTCAGGAGTGTGATGGAATACTCCCCACTTACCTGGATGAGGGCAACTCTAACAACACTCAAGAGATTTGACACCATTTAAGACAAAGCAGTCTGCCTGCTATATCCATAACCTGCACTAATAACCCCCTTTACCACTGACTCACAGAGGCAATAGTGTGTATCATTTCCAAGCAGCAACTCACCAAGATCCATCCAACAGCACCTTCCAAACCCATGACCTCTGCCACCATGACCTCTGGAGACAATCACGAAGGTCATGGTATTCCCACGCGACTGCTGCCCTTGTCCTTTAGGTGGCAGAGGTCATGTCTTGTAGATGATGATTAGGCTCCGGGGAGTAAGGAGGTGAGTTATTCTCTGCAGTATTCTCAGCTTCTGATCTGTTTTAGAAAATTTGCTCAGTGTTTCAAGACCCCAGTCATTAAAAAAAGCAGAAAAAGCAGTAATCCTTGTGCTGACCCTTTGGGAGAAACAATTATTCGCTTTAACTCTGCATCTGCAGGGCGAGCATTTCATGGAATGTGTGTTGAACAGGAATTCTCTATTCCTTGCCATCCCTCCTCACTTGTGCTGTCCCCACAGTGTGCCCAGAGTATACCCTCAGGGTGCCCTGTAGTCTTTTTCCAATGCAGAAATAAAAACATGGAGAGCTCTGGAGTTTCCACCTGGCACAGAATTGTCGGGATTTCAAACCATTTTGCTTAAAATGTTTTAGTTGTTTGATCGAAAAGTTAAGACTAATTTGCAATTATTTTACAAATGCTAATGACAATTCACAAAGAAAGAGCATAATTAATTGCTAACTCACATCTGCTTCCTGTTTGCCTCATTAAATCTTTATTCTAACCAACTCTGTCGGTGTGTGGAGATGCCAAGTGTTTGATTTTCTGTCATTGCTTCTCTTCTTTAACTCTTTCAGAATGTCATTTAGCTACTTCTGTTCCCCTCCCTCTCAGATGGTTGTATCTTGTGCCCATATTCCATCTCTGTACTGTTTCAGATTCAGTTGTGTCTTCCACAGCTTAGAAGCAACACTTCAAAGCGGTATTTAAAAAGCTGTGATTTCATGCGGAGGTTAATTATAATCGCAGAAGGAAGACTGCAGATTGAACGGGAGTAGGAAGTATACAGTATTTGACAATCTACAAAAATCCCTCACTAGCAGCAATTGAACTGTGACTGATTTCAGATTAGACTAATGTACAGCAATTACACTGTGCATTATTAATGGGACAGAACAGGGTAAACTTACATTCATCTCACTCAATGGTTTTTTTCATTGGAAAGCTGTCTTCCTGTTTTGGGGCAGTATAGAGATGGCAAACTGGTGGGGGGCTCTCTGCTCACCCTTAAAATTGGACACCATGGCGGGAATCTTCCCGGGACCTGAATGACAATGTGGGTAGTGCTGAGGAATTCTGGAGTATTGGGTGAGAATATGAATGATGTCTTTCTCCTTGTTGGAGACCAACGAATTACATTTTCCAAGCAAGTCCTGGACGTTATGATGGTATTCTCACGAGTGAGTGACAATGTCTGTTAACTGAGGATTATCACTCATTGTCACTCTCAAGGTTACCCAATCTCATTTTATTAATTCTCATTTTCTTACCCGCTGGATAGAAATTAGCCCCTTATGGCAGAGCCCGGATGTCCTTGGAGAAGGAGCACATGTTGTCCACCAAGTTTTCAGGGAAAGGTGGGCACCGCAGGGAGTGGAGTGTATTATTTCCCCCTCCAACTTTGATTTAATCCCTTCCCTCCCCCTCACTATTTGATCACGCAGCATTGCCCTCTGAGAAGGGCACTGCTTTGTCAATGGCCACTTGGGTGTTTCCTTTCTGCCTGGTGTTGGAAATTGAATACAGATTTGTACCCCTGTTGTCTTCACTGTGTCTCACACCTGTACACACACGAGATGGGTGCTGGGGAAAATATAAGCACTATAGGCGGTAGTGAGGGGGAAAGAAATAGAAACTAGCCCCTGAAAATGCCCAGTGTGGAAGCTTGAGTCAGCTGCTCAGTTGTGAGACAAAGTGGGGGAGGGGCTCAGTTTTATGGTCAGTCAGGGGTTACAGCAGGTCTCAATTCCTCTACCTTTTTTTTTTAACCACAGTCCTTTAAGAAAAGTCATAAACCTCTGAAATGCTCGACTCCAACTCAGTGTCAGAAACTGTTTTGAAAGGATTCAGCCTGATGTAATTCTGCATCAAAAGCCTAAACTTCTCAGAGAATTACCAAGTTGTCATTATATTAGAAATACCCAAGTACCTTTTCAGGGTACATCCAGAGCCTGGAAGACCAGTGTTATTTTTCTTCAGCCTTTCAGTCTGCAGCAGGTTAAACCATGATTTCCTTCATCCTTTCTCATTAACTAATTACCTTGCTCCACTGTCAGGATTTTAATTTTACAAAATACCGTGTTATCTTGACTTTCAGCATACTCAAAATTTAAACAATTCCCACTAAAGAATGCAGTTCTTTTTTTTCATGTTTTAGTTAAATAACACTGAAAATGTTCTTCTGCGGCGTCCTGTGCTCCTTTGCTGTTGACATTAGGAAGCACATTTTGTTCGGAGATGGAACTGCACCAGCTGAAGAGCTAAGGGTAAATCACTGGATAGTAAAGTGTGAATGTTTGACAAGTCAATCTCTCCATTGGCAGAGCAGATGAAAGAATCAGTCTTAATGGTCACTGGTTGGTCAGAGTCACTTATAGTTATTTATTAAGAAGTGGGATTGTGCGAGTGTTGGAGATGCCTGAAACATGGCTATCATGCCACTGGGTTAATTTATCAGCCAAATGTATTGGCTCAGAAGGAGTCCTCATTGAGGAGTAACGATGACTTGGGGAGGTCAGATTCAGCTGAAGGCCTTCCTGAATGTACCTGCATTTTAAATAAGACTATAAGAAATAGGAACAGGAGTAGGCTATTCAACCTTTTGACCGTGCTCCTCCATTCAATAGGATCATGGCTGATCCCACATTCCTCATGTCCACTTCCCTGATCTTTTCCAGTAATTCTTGATTCTCCAAATGATCAAGAATATATGTTCCACATACTTCAGCCAGTGATTTCATCAGCTCTCTTTAGTGCACAGAATTGGAATCTGAGTATTTTATTATATGCACTGCTGAAAACATGTAGCTTGTAAAGACCTTTACACACTCTAAAGGAACTCTGCAATGACAATGTACATCTGTGGGCCCACTCATACTCAAATACTATGATTTCTGGGGACTCCCTGTAAATATTAAAACACTTATCAAGGACCCGCACCAATATAATCATGTAATACCTCTGAACATCTTTGTTCCAGCATATGAAGGAGAATGTCAATAATGCAAAGTCAACAATGCATTTACTGCTGAAGATGTCTTTCTTGACATTACCAAGAGATGTAATCCATTCTGTAATTCAGTTAAAAATACTGGAAACTCAAAAGTTCTGATAGCAAGTGTGCAGAAATCTAATGTTTTGGTCATTTACATAACCATGGGCATAAGTCACACTCTCCCTGCCAGCATCAAAACTGAAGTCTTGGTCAAAGAAAGCTTGGTCAAGAAACCAGCAGTTTCAGAGATGAAATGTTACAGGAATTAAACTCTGGAGGCAAAATGTCATGCCTGAGAGAACTGGCTGAAAGAAAGTTGCAGGAATTTGCTGGGAGAGTATCGAATAGTGTCCAATGTGTAGTCAAAGACATCACAGCATTAACACAGTGATGCTTGAGTCAAGCTTGTGGTTGGCTTCTGTCCGAACTGGCCCCTGTTCAAATGGGCTTTCACATTATCTCAGATTCCCATAATCTCTCTTGGTGACCTCATACCCCACAGTTTGAATCAAAAAGGAATCTCCTTCCATGTCCTTCCAGTCAGTGTGGATACATTTCAGCCCTTCCTTGACGAGTGGGCACAACAGGGCCTAGGATTTATCATTAAACCCCAAACTGATATTTCAAATTGAATTTGTAATTTTCCTTTTCAGTGCCTCTGAAGGGCCAATCATATTGATTGTGTTTTATTTGGTTACTTTATAATAGAACAAATGAGGTTTGGTGACAATGAACGACCCCAGTCACAAACCAACAACAGCTAGGCCTGAAGATATGACAAGTCTTTCCTCATTTCCATCTCCATACGGAATTCCTTAGATATTGAAGCATTCCATTTTCACATACACCAAGAGATGTACAGTGTCCAGGCTGGGGCAGAAACATAGTGAATGCCATTTACCCCAAACAAGTGCCAGGCAATAACCATCTTCAATTAGAAAGCATAATGTCCTTGATAGTTGGTGGTATTACCATTATCAAGACCCCAACATGATGTAATGTGTTTGCCACTGTTCAGATATCTCTATGAACTGTCTACAGTAATGCTATGGCTTCTAAAGCAGGTGAGAGACTGGACTCACCTCCTGCCTTCAGCCTTCTCTCCAGGGAGAACACTTTATTCAATCTTTCCTTATAATTAAAGCTTCTCATTCCTGTAACCATTCTTGTAAATCACTTTTGCACTCTCTCCAATGCAATCAAAGTTTTCCCATACTGTGGTGCCCAAAACTGTACACAATACTCCAGTTGAGATCTAACGAATGTCTTGTGTAAGTGCAACATCACCTCTTTGCTCTTTTACTTTGTGCCCCAATTAATAAAGCTGAGAACACTATGATTTATTGGCCTCTCTCTCCACTTATCCTTGTATCTTCAATGACCTGTGCGTGTATATGCCCAGGTCCCTCTGCTCCTGCACCTGCTATAGAATTGTACCCCCTATTTGATATTGCCTTTCAGTGCCTTTTGAACGATCCTGACTTGGAAATACAGCTATTCCTTCACTGTCATAAGGTCGGGATCCTGGAACTCACTCCTTGACATCACTTGGGGTGTGGCCACATCATGGAATTTGCAACAACCCAAGCCAGCAGACCAGCACCACCTCCTCAGGGGTAATTAAGCAGCAGCAATAAACTCTAGTCGTGCTGGTGATTTGCACATCCTGTGCAATGAATTATAACATACAAACAATTCCACCTCTGCTATGGCTCTGAAAGCAGCTCAGATAACTGTACAATCTGCCACATGTTTGAACTGCACAGTAATAATAGGCAAATCTAATTTTTCTTTCTGGAAAGCTTTCAGTGTAGGAGGCTTGAATTATTCACGGAATTTTTCAATCTCCTATTGTTCTCCTGAACATTCAGAGCTATAATCTGCCACTGAATCAGTGAAATTTGCCATGAAATTCACTGTGGGGTCAGATGGGATGTCACTGACAGCTAGCTTGATAGTCACAGCTTCCCTCAACCGTTTTGATTTTATAAACTCACTGAAGAGTGCACAGTTTCATTTTAAAGCGACTCCTGCCTTGAAATCTGCTCATGCTCCTCCCATTAGACGGCCACAAAGTGAGTGCCAAAGCATCCAATATGGTGTGTACATTCCTATTATGAAATGGGAGTCTGTAACCCACACAACGGGGTACAACAATTCATAGGAGATAGTGAGGACTGCAGCTGCTGTGGAAGTCAGAGTCAATAAAGTGTGGTGCTGGAAAAAACACAGCAGGTCAGGTAACATCTGAGGAGCAGGAGAGTCGACGTTTCAGGCTTAATTTCATCTGTCCTGCAGCCTGTTGTGAACAATGGAGCTCTGGTTGACAATGACTAATGGATTGGATTGTGGAGTCACAACATGTTTCCAAGAATTAAGATCTTCCACCTGCCAACAATTATATTATTAGTTCTCAGGTAAAAGAAAAGGTTGGGGCTGGGAAGAAAGAGAGAAGTCTTCAGGTCTTCACCGCTGTCGGAGTTCTCTCTCTCTCTGTTCCCTGCAAGAAGACTCTTCAAGCCTGAACAGAACTAATTTATTTTTCCTTCAATAGTTGCTGTAAGCTGTGAGTTTGAGTCAGTAAGTCGGAGACCTTCTGTAAGTGAACCAGCCACCCTGTGCCTCTTGCACACCGGTAGAAGCATGTGGAAAAGGATGACTGAGAAACAGCATTCTCACCAGCAGAACAACCCTTGTGAACAGAAACTATTGAACTATTCTTCCCCATTTTCCCAACTGTCTATAACCCAGATTCTTTTTCCTTGTCTCTGTGTCTGTGTAAGGGAAAGCTTATAAGATGTTTAGAATTTTAATTAGTAATGTGAGATGCTGAATGCTTATAAATGTTTATCCATAGAATCCATAGAATGTTTTCAGTGTGGAAGTAGATCATTCAGCCCAACAAGTCCACACTGACCTTTGAAAGAGCATCCCATCCGGACCCTCCAATTAACATGGCTAACATATCCCTGAACACCACGGGCAATTTAGCATGGCCAATCCACCTAGCCTGCACATCTTTGGATTGTGGATGGAGACCAGAGCACCCGGAGGAAACCCACACAGGACAGGAAGAACATACAAACTCCACACAATCAGTTACCCGAGGGTGGAAGCTATAATTAATATCTAGTTATGTGTAATAGGTAGTCATTTTGGTTGCATATAGAAATCTGGGCCATACTTTCTGTCATCTGGTTTGGAAAATCAGGTAAATGATGGAATCTTTTTAAAGAGAATGGTTGCAGCAACTTGGCCAGGGACTGGCCAAGGGGTCACATGCACAGTAGTGGAAAGGATAGAGGATTCTCAATTTATTACCGGTAGCATGAGAGTGTAAGAGAATGATCAGAATACCTGCCACAAACAGAGTGACCACTTCCAGGGGGCTTCACACATAAAGGAATTCACATAGACTTTGGATTGTAGTGCGTCTGCTTCATCAGTCAAACGATACCTTATCCATGGTCTCACACATTTGTAAACAATCGTTACAGATTGTTATGAGCTAGTGTAAAACAGAAGGATAGGGGGAAGGCTGGGTTGTGCATCAACATTAGACTCCAAACCCCCAATAGGAAATGTGTTGGAATGGCCAACTCCATGGACCTGAGCAGTCAATTGCCCTTCAATTAACATGAGGCAGGACATACATCTGTCTCCAGATCTTACAGCTGATAGGTGCAGAAATTATATCAGGTAGATTTCAAGAGAACAGAACATTTCTGTCTCATATTGAGCCTATCCGATTTAAGCCTGACTTTTCAGCTCAAAAGGAAACAGTGCATAATTCAACTTTCATATTCAGTGATGATTATCAAGTCACAAAGCTCTTCCAAAACCAGTATTTATATTAAAAGGCCTGTTTTCACTCATAGACAGCTTTGTGTGGCTTTTACCAGACTATGAATCTTTGTTACATTCTGTGCTGCAACACCAAGGAGGAACGTGCATTTGCTGTTAAGATAAATGTAATAATTTGTCCACAAAGAGTTTGCGGGTCTGTGGCATTAACTCAAGCCTTGATTTTTGTCAGATGGGTTTTCAGTGAAGCATTCTGAACATTTTTTCTTTCTACAGTAATACTGCAATGCAAATGCAAGCTATTTTTGTTAATTTTGCTAAAAATACACAAGAAGGAAATGTATGCCAGTGTGACTATCGGGTTTGTTACAAGCACTTAGTAAATAGTTTGCCAATCACCGACTTTCTCCCCTTCTACACAGCAGATGAATGTCAATGCCAGGGATAGACTCCTCATTATTAAGTGTTCTCCAGCATCTCATTTGTAAAGAGAATGACAGAAAAAGGGAACAATGGAGAGGAAATAACTTGAAAAACCAAAAGAAGAGAAAATAAACACAGATAAAGTTGTCCTTTGTAAAGCATCAGTGGAAGTCCTAATGAAGATATGTAATTCTGGTGATTCTTGAAATTCAAGTGTGTTGTATAAGATAGTTACAACTTGAAAGTGTTAACTATCACTACAAGATAAGCTCTGTCCATCAGGACTCTCATCCAGCTCATCCTCCCAAACAACTAACCCTCATTGGTCTTTGCGCTACCTTCACATTAACTGGGGACACTTGCCCACCTCTCCTGATCTTGCATCCACTCCCATCAAACTCAATCTCTTCCTTTGTTCCATTGCAGGCAAAATTGACCCATAACTAGGCAGAAAGGGCCAGGAGTGGTGAGCGGGTGGTAGACACCACAGTGCTCACACCCTGTGAAAAGCACGTTCAGGATTTGGCCGGAGAACCTCTCATGTTTTGCTGAGGAGACATCAAAGGACTCCTGAGCTCATGATATTGGTTGTGTTCCACAGTCAGCCGAGGAAGAAACTGGCCAGCTCTCCTGCACTCAGAGAGCTGTCCGGGACCAAGAACCTGCTCAGGTCCATGGAGAAGATGTGTCTCTGCTCCCAGCCATGGTCAAACTGCGGAGACTGGCCCAGGAAGATCAGGCACGTTTGTCGGTGATAATTGTGAAGCTGGAACAAAGAATGCAGGAGGGCAGCAACATTCTTATACATGTGTGACTCTGACATGAATGTAGCTGCCTCTCTCCATAGACACGCGGCTGGAGAACTGGGTTCAGCAGAACAGCTAGTGGCTGTTGGAAATGCTCCAAGAGCTGCACTCGTTCCCTTTAAGCATGAAACATCAATGACGAAGTGAGTGGGGTACAAGGGACCGTGGCCTCACTCCTGGCAGGGAAGAGACATTGATCATGAAGGCCGTTCTCCCAGATCAAGTCAGAGCTGAAAATCTCATCACTGTCGGATAATCTCGAGATCATCGCTGGATTGTGCTTGCGAGTGGAACTTGAAGGATCCTCGGTTAAGCTGAGCTGCAACTGGTGGATCTTTATTTTGACTTTAGCCTAACACTAATTCAGTGACCAGCCAATCAGAGCTATGGCCTGTGCTAATGCTTGCACCCTAGGCCAGGGAGTCCACAACGCAGTCAGGATGACAGTGAAGAAGGTAGAGGAAGGATTGTCAGTCGACCAGACCTTTTAGTGAAGGCAGCCCTTCTGGGGATTGCTGCAGGTTCTAAGTAGCAGATATTTCTGTCTGCAGAAATTGGAGAACAATCTCACTATTAAATACAGATTACAAAATCTTGGCAAAGGTCATCGCCAACCGGGTCAGGTCTGCTCTGGATTCGGTGATCCACCCTGACCAAGCCTGTGCTGTACAGGGCAGGAAGATCGCTGATAGTCTCACACTCCTCAGGGATATGAATGCCTACGTGCAGGACAGGGGTTGGATACCTGCCTCATCAGCCTGCACCAGGAGAAAGCCTTTGACAGGATATCACATACGTATATGAGAGATGTTCTCTCCAAAATGGGTTTTGGGGAGGAAATCTGCAATTGGATCAGACTGCTCTACACCAACATTGTCAGTGCAGTCTCAATCAATGGGTGGGAATCAGATAGCTTCCCAATCAGATCTGGAGTCAGGCAGGGCTGCCGTCTCCCTCCTGCCTTGTTTGTGTGCTGCATAGAGCCATTTGCCGAGTCCATCAGGAAGGATGCGAGCCTGAGAGGGGTGACTATTCATGGCAGCAGGGACCTGCAGGTTAAGGCCTCCCTGTACATCGCCGTTTTCTGCTCGGATCCACTGTCCGTGCAGATTCTTGTGCATATGTGACCAGTTCGAACAGGCTCGGGGGCCAAGGTAAACCGAGGCAAGAGCGAGGCCATGCTCTTCGGGAACTGGGCCGACCAATCCTCGATCCCCTTCACCGTCAGGACCGACCACCTGAAGGTGCTGGGTATTTGGTTCGGGGGGGCTGGGGTGTGCGCCAAGTCTTGGGAGGAGCGTATCAAAAAGGTGAGGCAGAAACTGGGCAGATGGAACCTACGGTCGCTCTCCATCGCGGGTAAAAACCAGGTCATCAAGTGTGAGGCACTGTCATTGCTGTTATATGTGGCACAGGTCTGGCCTATTCCCAGAACCTGTGCCGTTGCAATCACCCGGGCCATCTTTCATTTTGTATGGAGATCAAAGATGGACCAGGTCCGAAGAAACTTGATGTACAAAGCTCTGGGCAATGGGGGAGAAAGCACACCAAATGCCACCCTCACCCTGATGGCCACCATTGCGTGTGGCTGCATCAAGCTGTGCGTGGATCCCCGGTACGCAAACACCAAGTGTCACTACATACTGGGGTTCTACCTGTTCCCGGTGTTGGGAAGGGTGGGCCTGGCCTCGCTGCCGCGGAATGCTCCGAGTAGTTGGATCGTTCCGTATCACCTGGCCTTCGTGGAGAAATTTATGAAGAAAAACACCTTTGACACAAGTCCATCAGGAAGTGTCAGCACGTAGTGTCCTGGAGACCCTTCGGGAAAAGGAGAGGGCGGATCCTGTCGAGCGGTTCCCTGAGCAGACTGTCAAAGCCATTTGGCAGAATGCCTCATCGCCAGAACTTTCCAACAAGCACCAAGACATGGCTTGGCTGGTGGTGAGAAGGGCTCTGCCTGTGAGATCCTTTATGCACGCCCGGACTCTCTGCCGCACCGCACACTGCCCTCGAAGTGGCTGCGGGGGGGACGAGACTGTCACACACCTCCTTCTGGAATGTGCCTGTCTGTGGAAGTCTGGAGAGGAATGCAGTGGTGTTTAGATTAGATTAGATTACTTACGGTGTGGAAACAGGCCCTTCGGCCCAACAAGTCCACACAGACCCGCTGAAGCATATCCCATCCAAACCCATTCCCCGACATTCACCCCTGCCCCTAACACTACGGGTAATTTAGCATGGCCAATTCACCTGACCTGCACATTTTTAGACTGTGGGAGGAAACCGGAGCACCCGGAGGAAACCCACACAGACACGGGGAGAACGTGCAAACTCCACACAATCAGTCGCCTGAGGCAGGAAATGAACCCGGGTCTCTGGTGCTGTGAGGCAGCAGTGCTAACCACTGTGCCACTGTGCCGCCCAGGTTCGTCCAGATTCACCCAGGTTGTCGAGGTTCGTCCTGAGCAGCTCCATGACACGGGACTCCGTGCTCTACGGTCTGTTCCCCGGGATGCACACCGAGGTGAATGTCAACTGTGCCTGGAGGATCATCAACTCGGTGAAGGACGCTCTCTGGGCAGTCTGAAACCTGTTGATCTTCCAGCTGAAGGAGTTGACCCCGACTGAGTGTTGCAGACTGGCACATTCCAAGGTCCAGGACTACGTGTTGAGGGACGCGCTGAAGCTTGAGGCAGCTGCCGCCAAGGCACGGTGGGGAAAGACCACCATGTAACATCTGCCTGCCAAAGAACAGGGGGCCCACCCAGTAAGTGGGCTCCACTGATGCTTCAGCTAAATATATGGATAGTAAACATACAGACCTGTATATATGAATGATTACTCGATCTCTGTATGTAAAGAAATGGAATGTTTACGTATGTATGGCATGACCAATTGCACAGATCATCAAAATATTTTTATGAATAAAGTATATTTTTGAAATAAAAAAAATTTTCTGTCAGCAGGACCTCCCCACCAGGAGCTCCTTCAACGTGACCTCCAGGAATGTACCAACCCGTCGGAGGTCAGGGATCGTAGCAGCAGACTGCAAAGTGACCCTCTGCAGGAACATCAAACAGGAGTACCACCTGACGAAGGACTGCAAGAGGTCCAAGAGATTTTACCAAGTGTGGGGTACCAGGCTACTGTACAAGGCGACTGGAGGGGTTAGGAGGTGCCACATAATGGCCGGAAGTGGCAACGCGAGCTGTCAACTGCCAAAGGACAGTTAGGTGCCAACCTCCAGCAGGAAAACTGAAAAGAGGGGCACCCAGAAGTGGGGACAGTCTGGAGGGAGGGAAAGGTAGCCAGTGCAAAGGCACAGAAACCAACCCAACCTCCACCTGAACAGATGGAGTCAGTGGAGACAGATCAGGAAACAAAGGAGGTGGGGGGAGTGGATCCTGGTGAGAAACAACCACAAAAGGAAAACGTGCCAGGTTCCCATGGTCCCACGGCAAAACAGAAAGAGGATGCTGAATGAAGGACACACCAACAGCTCCTCTGATGATGGACACTTGTGGAGGGACGGCCACCAGCAAAAACAAAAGAGGCAGAGTACCATGAGGGAGAAGGAGACGAGCGCCCCCTGAAGTGGGAAATGCCGGACATTCTGAGGGTCCCAGTGAAACCCAACTTCCAGTCATCAGGAACCAGAGGATACCCACTGCACCACAGCTCCGGGCAACCAGGAGCACTGAAATTCCCAATCAGGAGCAGAGCATCACAGATCCTAACATCTCGCCCCCAACAACACCAGATCAGGGCAATTCCACCCCACTCCCACAAAGAGGAACAGGATAGTTACCTCACACTGACAGTGTCCACACATTTCTCCCACACCACGGGGATGCAGGGACTCCCCCAGTGACAAGAACATAAGAGAATGGACTTTAGGTCAATGGGAAATTCTATAACTTCTCAAAATGGTTTTGAAAAAGCAAGGCCACGTTCTTTGGGAACTGGGCTGACCAATCCTTTACCTCCTCACCAATCAGGACATATTACGTGCAGGTATTGGGAATTTGGTTTGGAGGAGCTCAGGCATGTACAAACACTTTGGAGGAACGTTTCACCGAGGTGAGGCAGAAACTGATTTTTTGGGAGCACTGCTCCCTCTCCATTCCAGGTAAATACCTTGCCAGCAGGTGTGAGGTACTCTTGCTGTGGTTGTAGGTGGCTGTAGGTCTGGCTCATTCCCTGAACATGTGCTGTTGCAGTCACCTCAGCCATCTTTCACTTCACCTGGATATCTAAGATGGACTATGTCCACAGGGACACCACATACAGGGGAGGGGAGGAAGGACGTACCCAATGCTGCCCTCACCCTGATGGCCACCTACATGTGTGGCTGCATCAAGCTGTGTGTAGACCCTCAGCACACAAACACCAAGTGTCACTATGTACTGAGGTTCTACTTGTCCTCAGTGTACTGAAGGATGGGCTTGGCCTCGGTGCCTCAGAATGCTCCAAGTAGTTGGACTGTTATGTATCACCTGCCCTTTGTGGAGAAATTTGCAAAGAAAATCCCCTTTGACCACGGGTCCATCAGAAAGTGTTCAGCACATAGTGTCCTCGAGCCCCTGTGGGAAAAGAAGAGGGTGGATCCTGTCGTATTGTTCCCTGAGCTGACTGTCAAAGTCATTTGGTAGAATGCCACTAGAACTTCCCAACAAGCACCAAGGCATCGCTTGGCTGGTGGTAAGAAGGGCACTGCCTGTCAGATCATTCCTGTTAACCCGGATTCTGCGCATTACCACATGCTGCCCTTGAAGTGGCTGTGGAGGGTGTAGACAATGTCTGAGATGTGCCTGTATAAAGGAAGTCTGGACAAAGATGCAGTGGTGTTTGTCAAGGTTCGGCCCAAGCAGCTCTGTAACATGGAACTCTGTGCTCTATGGGCTGTTCCCCGAGATATACACTGAAACAAACATTGATTGCACCTGGCAGGCCATCAACTCGGTGAAAGACACTCTTTCATCTGCCTGAAACTTGCAGGTCTGCCAGCTGAAGGAGTTTATTTCGACTGAGTGTTGCAGACTGGCACATTCCAAGGTCCAGGGCAACATGCTGAGGGATGCGCTGAGGCTTGGGGCAACTGCTGCCAAGGTGCAGTGGGGAAAGAACACTTTCTGAAGTCTTTCTACGCAAGTTTGTTTTGTCAGTTAGATGTTTGGTTTTCCATATGCTACTGTACAAAACTGAACTATTTTATTAACTATTCTGTATATCAAGATATTCTTATAAACAAAGTATATTCCTGAAAGAAGTGAAAGTGATCCCAGAGCCTGTATAAGGTCAAGGTGAGAAGGAAGTTGCACTTGTACAGCAGATTTTCAGTGGGTCTGCCACCTTCATGTCCAAAGGCTCTTAGAGAATGAACTCCTGACTCTTTTGACTCAATAGGGCCCACCACAGAGCAGGCTGACGACACCTCAGTGACAGAGCTCAGGATTGCACCCCAACATAATGGCAGGCAGAGGAAGAAGTAATACATTTTTACTTGTAATCTTGTACAATTTTCAATGTTGAATCTGGTTAAATCACACCCAAGTGAGAGATGAGAAACCTCTTTGAATATCCCACAGATCAAAGATGTTGCAATGATCAAGCATTGTTCATCGCTGACAGCAACAGCTCCCTCAGTTGCAGGTGGCACTAGACAATGACCCAGTGGAATTATCCCAGGAATGTTCTAGGAAGCTGGTTTTGAATTCTAGCCTGGCAGCTGGTGGAATTTGAATTCAAATTAAAAAGTCTGGAATTAACCATCTAATGACGGCCACGATCCATTGTCGATTGTCAGAAGAACCCAACTGGTTCACTAATACCCTTTAGGAAAGCAAACTGCCACCCTTTTACCTGGTCTAGCTGACAAGTGACTCCAGAACCACAGCAATGTGATTGTTTCTGAACTGCCCTCTGGGGATGCTCACATCCTGTGAATTTAAAATAAAAGTCGTGCATCATAAACCATGATGCTCATGATTGCAGCCAAGGCAACTGAGCACAATGTGCAGGGGGTCTGCTGGGACTTGGCCTCCATACATCGCTCGGTAAAAACAATGACTGCAGATGCTGGAAACCAGATTCTGGATTAGTGGTGCTGGAAGAGCACAGCAGTTCAGGCAGCATCCAAGGACCTTCGAAATCAACGTTTCGGGCAAAAGTCCTCCATACATCGCTGCCCACTGACACCCACCTTATGAGTGAAAGCACGGTTGGAGTGATGATGCCAGACATCTGTGCAGAGATATGTGCATTTTAAGAATCAGCTTTTCAAGGGAATGCATTACCGTTCAAGGACTAGGAGTTGTACAACGGTCAGATCACATGTCCACTGCCTCACTCGCCTCCCTCCTGCCCAGTGCAGAGATCAGCTGGGGAAAGCAGCTCTAAGTGTTGCCTCTGTCAGGTTTGACTCTATATTAGCGAAGGGTTAAACATTTCAAGGCAACCAAACAGTCTGCGTACAGTCTGAAATACTGAAGGATTAATAATGAAGGGAGAGTCAAAAAGAGATTTCTGTAACTTGGCGGCAACCATGAGGAACTTGATGACATAGCACTTTGTTATTATCAGGTTATAACAAAGAGCTGAGTAATGTCAATATTATGTGGCATTCATGAATTGTCTCATTTCTCCCAAATGCTCGTGTCGATCAGATTCTATAGAGATAACTTAAAGTGAACTCACCCAAAGATATCATGCTCACAATCACATGGACACCAAGACATTTAGTCAGTACTGATAAAGGTCCACATGTCCTTTGCACCAGGCAGGGCGACTTGTCAGATTAGCAATGGATTAGCACATATGAAGTATAGTCTAACGCAACCTGTTCATCCTGGAAGCAAAACCAATGGTGTTGTCTCTATCCTCTCAGGCTTTCTGATGCTTTGTTCATTGTACTGCCCTTCCAGTGTGCGTCCTGATCCTTATCTTCACCCTCAGATGTTTGCTGATAATTTCCTTTGCTTTGGGCTGTCCTCTGTCTGTCCGCTCCAAATGTGGAAAGTCCAGCATGCAGCGATGATGATGTAACACATTCTTTCTGGGTTATACCGACAGGCCCTGTTAGAGTAGCTCGTATCTCAAGTCCTCACCTTAAGGATGTCTACTGTCATTCCACTGTGGCCCTGGTCAAAGTGAGGATAGCATTGTGTCTTCATTCTGCATCAATCTGAATGTTTTGTGAAGGTGTCATGAGCCATGTTTGTAAACCAGCTGCTATCCCTGTGTGGGCCAACAATCTTGGAAGGAGGCAGCAATGTGTGAATTCTCTAGGATGTAAGAGTCATGGAGGCTCTCAGGATATCTGGCACAGATCTCCAAAATATAACATTGATAGTCACACATAATTTGAACATTGCTGGCATGGAAGACTTTTTTATTCACACTCTCTGCAGGTTGGTGAGAGAATGTTTTCAAAGCAATATGGATGCAGTTAATAGCACCTTGTACCTGGGGGAAGCCAGAAATGGTCAGGAACCCCTATGCCTGAGCTTCTGAAGTCTCAATATCCCAGAGAGAAGGCGATGAAGAGCTTTGCTGTGGAGAAAGTTACATCTGTAACATCCTGGATGCATTATTGTTTCAGGATTGGGACATCACACAGGTCCTCAGCTGTACCCTAAAACAGGTCACTGGTATACAAATTCAGGGCAATTGTAACCTGATGGCCACTGAGATGGGATGGCTGCTCATTACTTCTCCTTCAGTAGATGGCCCAGTTCAACACTGACAGGGCAAGACATTTTAAATCAGTGCCTGCACTGTCTTTCAATGAGGACTGTAGGCCCTGGGTCTCATTATTCTCCTCCATGTCTTTGTGGGATCCTCACCTGCTGGTTCTTCCTCTGGAGGCTGTGCAGGAGCCTCTGTACAGGAGGCTGCTATAATTACTAGTCTAAACCCTCATCCCTTTCTACATTGTCTTTGCTGGATTATCGATATCACCATTACTTCAGCGACAGCATTCGCCATCTGAACTACATATGGGAGGCAATGTGTGGGAATTATCAGAAAGATTATGGAATTATATTGAAGGAACTCCTGAACGCACCCATTCAGAACAATGAAGCATTGTGTTAAACCATCAGACCCTGTGGTATGGAGGATTTCCAAGATATGCTTTAATAATGAGCTGTAAGACAATTTCACAATGCACTCAAAGCATACAACATTGGAAGTCAAAATTTCCAAATAAGCCAAGATGAAAACCTCCCCCATTTCCAAGGAAAAGCTCCCTTCCACGTTACAACCAAAGTCCTCATGTACCCACACTTGAACGTGAGAATCTGAGAGCTTCAAAGATATTGCCCTCCAGAACATATTCTGGAATAAAATCATGTTTCACTAACTTTACTGAGATTTTTGAAGAGCTTATGAAGAGAATTGATGAGGGCAGAGAGGTGGAGGTGATCTGTATGGACTTCAGTCAGGCATTTGACAAGGCTTGTCATGTTCGCAAAGCTAGGTAACATGGAGCACAGGGAGAACTCGCCATTTAGATATAGAACTGGCTCAAAGGTAGAAGGCTTGAGGGTGGAGGTGGAGGGTTGCTTTTCAGACTGGAGGCCTCTGACCAGTGGAGTGTCACAAGGATCGGTGCTGGGTCCACAGCTTTTCATCATTTATATAAATGATTTGGATGTGCACATAGAAGAATTAGTTAGCAAGTTTACAGATGACACTCACATTGGAGGTGTGGTGGATAGCAAAGAAAGTTACCTCAGAGCACAACAGGATCTTGATCAGACGGGCTAATGGGCCCATCTTGGAGTGGCAGATGGAGTTTAACTTAGATAAATTGCGAGGTGCTGCATTTTAGAAAGGCAAATCAGGGCAGGACTTATACATTTACTGGTAAGGTTCTCGGGAGTGCTGCTGAACAAAGAGACCTTGGAGTGCAGGTTCATAGTTCCTTGAAAGTGAGGTTGTAGGTAGATAGGATGGTGAAGAAGGCATTTGGTATGCTTTCCTTTATTGGTCAGAGCAACTAGTGTAGGAGTTGGGAGGTCAGTTGCACCTGTACAGGATATTGATTTGACCTCTGTTGAAATATTGCATGCAATTCTGGTCTCCCTCCTATCGGAAGGATGTTGTGAAACTTGAAAGGGCTTAGAAAAGATTTACAAGGATGTTGCCAGGGTTGGAGGATTTGAGCTACAGGGAGAGGCTGAATAGGCTGGGGCTGTTTTCCCTGGAGTGTCAAATGCTGAGGGGTGACCTTTATAGAGGTTTATAAAATCATGAGGGACATGGATAGGGTAAATAGACAAAGGCTTTTTCCCTGGAGTGGTGGAGTCCAGAACTAGAGGGCATAGGTTTAGGGTGAGAGGGGAAAGATACAAAAGAGACCTAAGGGGCAACCTTTTCACACAGAGGGTGGTACGTGCATGGAATGGGTTGCCAGAGGATGTGGTGGAGGCTGGTACAATTACAACATTTAAAAGGCATCTGGATGGGTTTATGATTAGGAAGGGTATGGAGGGATATGGGCCATGTGCTGGCAAATGGGATTAGGTTAGTTTAGAATATTTGGTCGACATAGACAAGTTGGACCGAAGAGTCTGATTCCATGCTGTACACCTCTATGATTGCACGGTTGACAGGTTCTGCTTTGAACTAAAAACAGAATTTGCTGAAAAAACTCAGCAAGTCTGTAAAGACCAGGTGTCTGACTGATTATAGTTAATGCTGTGACTGTAAATTGAGTGAGCTCTTTGACTGACTAACCCCTCTTCACCCCTCTAAGCATGGACATTCAGGCTTCACCATTTACTTGAGGCCTGTGTAGTGCATTTCCCACAGAATTAGTCACTGCATGCAACACAACCTGGCAAAAGCAGGTGTCCTTCAGCTCCAAAGTAAGGTGGTGAAGGGCTGAACCGATGCCTGAGCTTGTCCGAGAGTAAGCGTGATGATTGGTGAGGCTGGTTGTTTTCCAACGCTGAGCTGTGTGGGTGAGATGTCAACATGGATAGTGGCCGTGGGAGCGTGAGAGGACATTGTGTGAAGAAGCAGCTGCCGGGTCAGAGGTTGGTACATGCACAGAGACGTCACAGTTTAAGGCAAAGGGATGCCAGGTTTCAAACAAAGATGTGGGGAATTATTTCTCACAAAGCATCGTGAATCTGTGGAATTCATTACCCCAGACTGCAGTGAATGCCAGGAAACTGAATACATTTAAGGAGGAGATGGACAGATTTAGAATTAGTAATAGGTGAAAGAGTTATGGAACAGGCAGGAAGGAGGAGTGGAGATCGGCCATGATGATGTAGATTGGTGGAGCAGGCTCGCGGGCCTGAAAGGCATTTCTCTGCTCTTGGTTCTTATGTACATTGAACCTCCAGGTACCCACGCTGATTTATTTGTCAGCAATTTGCGTCATCTAGTTTCTTAGTGAAGGAAAGGTGAATTGGACACCGTACATAAATAGTGAAATGTGCTTTAATAAGAGTAAATGCATGGAAATCAGTTAAGAATTTGAAGTCACCATTTAAGATTCGAGGGAAAATCATGTCAGCTCCGCTCCATTACCAGAATGTGATTTTTATTTTACTCTCGCCCTATGTTATCACCATAGTCACCATGACCATCATCTGGAGGAAATAAATCTACCCAATATCTCAGTTTAGCCTGGACCTGTGATTGATGTGATCATCGCTTCTATTTACGAAGACTCAGATCCTGAATAACTTTATTATCCTGCCTGACACTCTCAATGTGTGTGCATAACCCAGGTACCTCTGCCCCTTCACCCCATTTAGCATGATATTCTTTGCTTTATTCTGCCCCTGTTCCACCAGCCGATGTCCACTTGAACTTTATCATGAAGCACCTTACTGCGCACAATACTCAAAGATATGACCAGGGAGAAGAATTACATTTGCGGCTGAGATAGAATTTCTCAAGGGAGATGATCAGAGAAAAGAAAAGGCAATGAGACAGATACTCAAACACATCACAAGAGAAAATGATTACAAAGCTTAATGGAACATTGCTCAGAGCACAAAGCTGATAAATTATAAGAACCAAGAAATTAGTCTGAAATAAAACTAAAGGAGGAAAATACATCAATGCAGTAAACGCTTTCAAGTTCCTTCAAGTTCACTTCCACAGAAAGCAAGACATTTGCAAATAGATTTGTCAATTATTCCTTGCAAATTCATGTCTATTCTGGAATCTAGTTCGAGGTGACATCCTGACAGCAATGTGAAATATGGACATCAAGCAAAGTTTACCTTTTCCAGTTCATTGTTGATAAGTCAACACGTCACAATCAAAATATTTGCACCAAGATATTATTTATATGTAAAGATTTACTGAGTTTTGGATAATAATTTATTTAATTTTCAACTGGCATGCAGTGTTTAATTTATCACAGCATCCGCTGTTCTTTTGGTTTTTTTTTCACGATTTAATTTGATTTCATTAGCAGAATTATTAATAAGTGAATGGTTTTTCCAAGAAAAATCAGCAAATGAAAGAATTACAAAATGAGTGATAATGGATTCATGCTGCCAGTAGGACTTGGGAGAATTAAGGTAAGTGCACATTTTTAAGGTAACAACCCTTCATTTGAGGTACCAAAGGTAGGGTTGGGTGGTAGCGTTTGAAATTTGCTATTGTATCTGTACTTTTCCTTAACAGTTCAGCATTCTCTGCTAGTAATTTTTTTGGCTTAATGCTTTTGTGAAGACAAACAACGAAACATTGGAGAAATCTCATTTATAGCAGACTTCCCCACTGAGTAAGGTGAATAGATCTCAACATGCAGAAATCAGGATCTGTGTTCATCGCCATACACACGGCCGAAGATTATCTGGGACATGGTGAATTCATGCAGTCAACAGCATTCCTGATTTGTGTTAGTTTAATTGAAAACATTCACGGGGCAATGACTTTCTCTATCATCATTTAGTTTGTGATCCGCCACAAAATGTATTCTACCAGAAAGATGCAATGATAGTGATAGCATATTCTCATCTTGTACTGCCACCTTGTAAGCAGAAAGTTGATCAGCACATGAAAAGTGGAGCTGGAGTTATCAATTTCACCTCAATATTCCACCAATTACTATGTGAGCAAGGCATTTCCCCAGAGACACAAAATCTGGAGCGAACCAATGAATTTGAACATGTAATATAAGTTGTCACCAAAAGGGATAGAGAAACATAAGAACACAAGAGCTAGGAGCAGGAGTAGGCCGTCTGGCCCCTCGAGCCTGCTCCCCCATTCACTAAGATCATGACTGTTCTTTTCATGGCCTCAGCTCCACTTACCCACCCACTCTCTTACAGTTCAAAAATCTATCCATCTGTGCCTTAAAAACATCCAACGAGGTAGCCTCAACTGCTTCACTGGGCAGGGAATTCCACAGATTCACAATTCTCAGGGTGAACAAGTTCCTTCACAGCTCAGTCCTGAATCTGCTGCCCCTTATTTTAGAAGTAATTCTCCCGAGTTCTAGTTTCATCTGCTAGTGGAAACAACCTCGCTGCTTCCACCTTATCTATTCCCTTCATAGTTTTATATGTTTCTATAAGATTCCCCCTCAGTCTTCTAAATTCCAATGACTTTAGACTTTTATCTACTCAATGTCTCCTCATAAGCTGACCCTCTCAACTCTGGAATCAACCTAGTGAACCTCTCTGCACCTCCCCCCCACCCAGTGCTCGTACTTTCTTTCTCAAGTAAGGATGAGACTTATTTAGGATGACATGAGATAGTAATTACATACAAGTCTTTATTTTCCCAGGTGAGATCCAATTAACTGACATCCTGAGAATGATGCAAAATGAAGACATTATCAAGTAATTTTTCTTGTGAAGTGCTGCTTAATCAATACTGCAATACTTCAGCGGCCTCCATTTTCAGCAGCAGCGGGAGCATGAGAGAGAGAAGCAGGGGGCTGCTGGGAAGGTAAATTTCCCTTTGAAAAGGGTTACCTCAAGAGTCAGCGGCCTCCATTTTCAGCAGCAGTGGGAGCGGGAAGGTAAATTTCCCTTACATTTTGGTGACAGAGCTGAGTGGGAGCGGTCAAATTGCATGCTGGGAAGGTGAGTAAACTGGTATATTTGGGCAGTGGCTAAACCTGTGACATGACATGTGTAGTGTCTCCCACCCGCCATCACCCTCTAACAACAAAATAGACTCTGCAGTGTGTTGATAAGATAAAGGCTTTCTATTTCTTTTTTATCATGTGATTGGTAAAAAAATGTTTTCATTTTTCATTTATCTATTATTTGATATTATAGTTGGACTAAGTAAAGCCGAAGAGTAAAAATGGCAGGAGATCTCAGACTCGTGTTATGCTCCTCTTGTTCAATGTGAGAGTTCAGGGACGCAGCTGATGTCCCTGAATCCTTCACGTGCAGGAAGTGTGTCCAGCTGCAGCTCTTGTTAGACCCCATGACGGCTCTGGAACTGCGAATAGACTCACTTTGGAGCATCCGAGATGCTGGGGAGGTCGTGGATAGCACATTTAGTGAATTGGTCACACCGCAGGTTAGGATTGCTGAGGGAGAAAGGGAATTTGATTAGATTAGGTTACTTACGGTGTAGGAACAGGCCATTCAGCCCAACAAGTCCACACTGACGTTCCGAAGAACAACCCACCCAAACTCATTCCCCTACATTTACCCCTTCACCTAACACTACGGGCAATTTAGCATGGCCAATTCACCTCACCTGCACATTTTTTGGATCGTGGGGCACCTGGAGGAAACCCACACAGACACGGGGAGAATGTGCAAACCCCACACAGACAGTTGCCTGAGGCAGGAATTGAACCCGGGTCTCTGACGCTGTGAGACAGCAGTGCTAACCACTGTGCCACTGTGCCGCCCATGGGAATGTGTGACCAAAAGGCAGAGAAAGAGCAGGAAGGCAGTGCAGGTGTCCCCTGCAGTCATCTCCCACCAAAACAGGTATACTATTTTAGATACTGTTGGGAGATGGCTCACCAGGGGAAGGCAGCAGTAGCCAGGTTCATGGCACCGTGGCTGTCTCTGCCGTACAGAATAAAGATAAAGAATGGAAAGACTATTGTCATAGGGGATTCAATTGTAATGGGATTGGATAGGTAGTTCTGTGGCCAAAAATGAGACTCCCAAATGGTAAGTTGCCTCCCAGGTGCATGGGTCAGGGATGTCTCAGATCGGCTGCAGAAAATTCTGAAGTGGGAGGGTGAACAGCCAGTCGTTGTGGTACATATGGGAACCAATGATTTTGGTAATAAATGGGATGAGGTCCTACAGGGAAAATTTAGGGAGTTAGAGGGCAAGTAAAGAAGTGGGACCTCAGATGTAGTAATCTCAGGATTGCTACCAATGCCACATGCTAGTCAGAGTAGAAATGAAAGATATGCAGGATGGATGCATTGCTTGAGAGATGGTGGAGAAGGAGGGGTTCAGATCTTTGGGACATTGGGACCGGTTCTGGGGGAGGTGGGAGTATTACAAATTGGATGGTCTAAACCTGGGTTGGATTGGAACCAATGTCCTTGGAGGTGCCTTTGCTAACGCTGTTGGGGAGGGTTTGAACTAATGTGGCAGGGGAATGGGAATAAAGTGAGGAGGTTAGTGGACAGTCATGAGGTAGTAACTAAAGCCTGTAAGGAACTAGTGAAGTCAGCATGATTGAGGGGAAGAGTAGGCAGGGAGCAGATTATGGACTGGTGGTCTGAAGTGCATTTCTTTTAATGCGAGAAGTGTAGTAGATCAGGCAAATGAATTTAGGACTTGGATTAGTACCTTGGAGTATGATGTTATTGTTATTCTTGAGACTTGGTTGAAAGAAGGGAATGATTGGCAACTAAATATCCCAGGATATAGATGCTTCAGGTTAGATAGAGAGGGGGAGAAAAGGGGTGGCGGAGTTGCATTACTGTTCAGAGAGGATATCACAGCTGCACTGAAGGAGGGCAATATGGAGGATTCGAGCAGTGAGGCAATATGGGCAGAGCTCAGAAAGAGGAAGGGTGTGGTAATAATGTTGGGGCTCTACTCCAAGCCTCCCAACAGCGAGCATGCGATAGAGGTACAAATATGTGGACAGATTATGGAAAGATGTAGGAGCAACAGGGTAGTGGTGATCGGAAATTTTAATTTTCCCAACATTGACTGGGATTCACTTGTGTTAGAGGTTTTGATGGTGCAGAATTTGTAAAGAGCATTCAAGAGGGTTTTATAGAGCAGTGTAGTAATTAGTCCAACTCAAGAAAGGATCTGGTTTTGGGGAATGACCATAGCCAGCTGGTTGAAGTTTTAGCAGGGGATTACTTTGGGAATAATGATTACAATTCTGTAAGCTTTAGAATGTTCATTAACAAAGACGAGAATGGTCCTAAAAGAAGAGCACTAAATTGGGGGAGTTCAACTATTGCAAAGTTCATTAGAAGCTAGGGAATGTGGATTGGGAGCAGCTGTTGAAGGTAAATCCACACTTCGTATGTGGGAGACTTTTAAAGAAAGGTTGATTAGAGTGTAGGACATACATGTCCCTTTGCAAATGAGGGATAAAAATGGCAAGATTAGGGAGCCATGGATGACAGGTGAAATTGTGACACGAGCTAAGATGAAAAAGGAAGCATACATAAAGTCTAGGTGACTGGAAACAGATGAAGCTTTGGAAGAATATCAGGATGATATGACTAATCTGAAACAAGGAATTAAGAGAGCTAAAAGGTGTCATGAAATATCTTTAGCAAACAGGGTTAAGGAAAATCCCAAAGCCTTTTATTCGAAAAAAGGAGCAAAAGGATAACTAGAGAAAGGGTTGGCCCACATCAAGGACAAAAGTGGAAAGTTATGCCTGGAGTCAGAGAAAATGGGTAAGATTCTTAACGAGTACTTTACATTAGTATTCCTCGAGGAGAGGGACATGACGGATGTTGAGGTTAGGCATAGATGTTTGATTACTTGAGGTCAAGTTGGCACAAGGAGGGAGGAAGTGTTGAGTATTCTAAAAGGTATTAAGGTGGACAAGTCCCCAGGTCCAGATGGGATCTATCCCAGGTTACTGAGGGAAACATGAGAGAAAATAGCTGGGGACTTAACAGATATCTTTGCAGCATTCTTGAACACAGGTGAGATCCCAGAGGACTGAAGAATTGCTGATGTTGTCCCCTTGATTAAGAAGGTAGGCAAGGAAAATCCAGGTAATTATAGACCAGTGAGCATGATGTCAATGGTAAGGAAGCTGCTGGAGGAGATACTGAGGGATAAGATCTATTTAAATTTGGAAGAAAATGGGCTTATCAGTGATAGGCAACATGGTTTTGTGCAGGGAAGGTATTGTCTTACCAACATAATAGAATTCTTTGAGGAAGTGACAGAGTTGATTGATGAGAGAAGGATGTCATATACATGGACTTCAGTAAGGTGTTTGAGAAGCTCCCCATGGTAGGCTGATGGGAAAGTGAAGAAGCATGGGGTCCAGGGTGTACTCACTAGTTGGATAGAGAACTGGTTGGGCAGCAGGGGACAGAGAGTAGTAGTGGAAGGGAGTTTCTGAAAATGGGAAACTGACCAGTGGTGTTCCATCGGAATCTGTGCTGGGGCTACTGTTGCTTGTGACATATAAAAATGATCTGGAGGAAGCTATAGGTGGTCTGATTAGCAATTTTGCAGATGATACCAAGATTGGTGGAGTAGCAGACAGTGAGGAAGAACTGTCAGAGAATGCAACAGAATATAGATAAATTGGACAGTTGAACAGAGAAATGGCAGATGGAGTTCAATCCGGGCAAATGTGAGATGATGCACTTTGGAAGATCCAATTCCAGTGTGACCGATACAGTAAATGGAAAAGCCCCGGGGAAAATTGATGTGCAGAGAGACCTGGGGGTTCAGGTCCATTGTACACTGAAGGTGTCAACGCAGGTCGATAGAGTGGTCAAGAAAACATACAACATGCTTTGCTTCAGCGGAGGTATTAAGTGCAAGAGTTGGCAGGTCATGTTACAGTTGTATAAGACATTGGTTCGACTGCATTTTGTATACTGCATTTGGTTCTGGTCACCACATTACCAAAAGGACGTGGATGCTTTGGAGAGGGTGCAGAGGAGCTTCACCAGGATGCTACCTGGTATGGAGTGTGCTAGCTATCAAGAGAGGTTGATTAGATTATGATTATTTTCATTAGAAAGACGGAGGTTGAGGGGGACCTGATTGAGGTCTACAAAATCATGGGAGGTGTAGACAGGGTGGATAGCAAGAAGCTTTTTCCCTGCAGAGCGGGGGACCTAGGAGTCAAGCGTTCAAGGTGAGAGGGGAAATGTTTAAGGGAGCTATGCATGGAAAGTTCTTTACACAGAGGGTGGTGGGTGCCTGAAATAAATTGCCAGTGGAGGTGGGAGAGGTGGGCACGATACGTGATTTAAGATGTATTTAGACAGATACGTGGATTGGCAGGAGCAGAGGGATACAGATCCTTCGAAAATAGGTTTAGACAGAGGATCTGGATCAGGACAGGCTTAGAGGCCATGTTCCTGTGCTGTAATTTTCTTTGTTCTTTGCTGTTTGTTTCGCAGTCTTTGACATAAATCCTGAATAGAAGTCTGTTAGTTTTTACAATAGGTTAACCATCAAAGAAGACTTACATTTTTTGATTCGGAGATGCCGGTGTTGGACTGGGGCGTACAAAGTTAAAAATCACACAACACCAGGTTATAGTCCAACAGGTTTAATTGGAAGCACACTAGCTTTCGGAGCAACGCTCTTTCATCAGGTGATTGTGGAGGGCTCAATTGTAACACAGAATTTATAGCAAAAATTTGCAGTGTGATGTAACTGAAATTATACATTGAAAAATTGATTGTCTGTTAAGCCTTTCATCTGTTAGAATACAGTGATAGTTTCACTTCTTTCATGTGTAAATCACAAAACCCTTTTTTTAAAAAGTTGCATTCTCGGATTAGCTGTTAACAATGGTGATAGCTAGACAATATGTTGAAGGTGTTGGCCCCTGTGTTCTCTGTCTATGACCTGATGTTTAGATTGATTCTAATCTAAAAAGTGAGATAACAGAGTTTTACATAAATTCATGCAGTTTTTGAGCTCAGAGTTCTACATGAATGTCTGCAGTTTTTGAACAAAGTGCAATGTAACTCTGCAAGTACAAATTCACCCCACAAAATATATGTGTGCATGTGGGTCTTTGTCTGTCTGTGTGTGTGTCTGTCTGGGCTGGGGGTTGTGAGTGTGAGAATGTGTGTGTGTTTGTGTGTGTGTATGTGTAGTGAGTGCAGAGTGTCTTAAGTCTGTGAGGGGGTGCATGTGTGAGTGTGGGAGTGTGTGTGTCTATAAGGGTGTGTGTGGGTGTCTGTGTGCGCGTCTGTGTGTACCTGTGTCTGTGTGTATGTGAGAGTGTGTGTGTGTAGTGCAATCATGATCACCTGTAATGTGACATGAACCCAAGGTCCCGGTTGAAGCCCTCCCTATCGGTACCGAACTTAGCTATCAGCCTCTGCTCGGCCACTTTTCACTGCTTCCTGTCCCGAAGTCCACCTTGTAGGATGGTCACCTGAAGGTCCGAGGCTAAATGTCCTGGACCACTGAAGTGTTCCCCAACTGGGAGGGAACACTCCTGTCTGTTGATTGTTGTGCAGTGCCCATTCATCCATTGTCATAGCCTTTGCTCGGTTTCCCCAATGTACCATGCCTCTGGACATCCTTGCCTGCAACGTATAAGATAGACAACGTTGGCTGAGTCACATGAGTACCTGCCATGTACAAGGTGGGAGGTGTTCCCACGCCTAATAGTGGTATCTATGTCCACACTCTGACATGTCTTGCAGTGTCCACCGTGACAGGGTTGTATGGAGTTGTCCTGAGAGCCGGGCAGTTTGCTACGAACAATGATCTGTTTGAGGTTTGGCGGTTGTTTAAAGGCAAGTAATGGAGGTGTGGGAAGGTCTTGGTGAGGTGCACATCCTCATTGATAATGTGTTGCAGGTCACGAAGAACATGGCGTAATTTTTTAGTTCCTGGAAAGTACTGAACAACAAAGGGTACCCTGTTGGTTGCAGCACGTGTCTGTCTCCTGAGGAGGTCATTACGGTTCCTTGCTGTGGCACGTTGGAACTGGTGGTCGATGAGTTGAGCATCGTACCCTGTTCTTGTGAAGGCATCCTTGAGATTATCTGAGGAGTCCTCTCCTATCATTCATCATATAAAGTTATGTTCAATAAATCTTGTCAACATTCACTCATCTGCATGCAGTTAGTTAAAATCGGTCTGCCAAGTTGGAAATTTCCTGCCTTGTGCTACCAGCCTCAGTTGTGGAAATATGTTCATAAGTGTCACAGTTCTCCACCATAATCCACAGTTCAAGTTGTGTTGATTATAACACTCAGATGTACCTGCACAGAAATCTCTTGGAGTAGAATCTTACAGGGGTCTGAGCAATGCAATCTATGGCAAAATGTGTGGTGGAATTGGGCGATATGGAATCACTTCAATGTTGGGAGACGCCTGCATTGTTTTTAGTACTTTATACATGTTCCACACAGGATGTGTCTGCACTTTAATGTTGTACTCGTGTTGCCCTGGCAACACTCATTGTACACTGCAGTAAAGAGACTGTGCATGCAGGGACACACGCCCTGTTCGTGGACTGGACCAGGCTGCATCTCCAGGCTCTTTGCTAGCTTTCATAGCACTCATTCACTCTCAGCCCACCTGGATGCGGAGAGAGTCTCTGCCTTATCTTGTTTTTTCTGTGCTTTGCTACCTCAGTCAAAGATACAAGGTTCACATTATCACTGTCTTGCCTTGTGGTTTAACACAGAACAGAGTCTGTCACATTGTCATTGCTGTCGGCTGGCCTGCGTTAAATCCGGGGGGGGGTAGCCTTTATTCCTGGGGCTGGGGGGGGTGGTGGGGGCGCAGTAAGGTCTGGAAAGTTTCCAATACTAGTATCGCTCCTGCTTGGGTACAAGGTAAGATAGGCTTGATACAGGACTTGAAAGAGTCTGTGGGATGGGATAGGTATTTGATGAGGCAAGTTTGGTAAGATAAGGCGAGAGGACATGCTCTGATTCAGAGACAAACCCTTCAAACAAAAAGACATAATTCGAATTTAGCCAAAACACATAAGATTCAGCCCTTGGAAACTAAGTGGATTGTAAAAAATCTATGTTCAGCACTAAATGAAAGAAGCAGGAAACCCCAGCCCCAAGGAGTTAATGTAAGAGGATGGTTAAATCTTGAGAAAAAATTGTTAGTGATCTTTCTTTTATTTAGAGCTTGAAAGGAAATATAAGTAGCCAGAGAGAGCACTGACTTGTAGAGTTGCTTACAACATGAGCTGGATCTAAATTTTCCAAGTAACATTCATATCCAGAAGAAAGTTCCTTCCTGAGGAAACTCTATTACAATGCAGCCCAGCTGATTCAGTTAAAACATTTGGCTTTCAATAATTGTAACAATATTCCTCCTCACTCAAGGTGAAAGGGACAATGGATATCTCAGCATGGGCAGATATAAAAAGTATTGGATTCCAACAAAAGAAGAAATCCACTCTCAAAATCTTAATGTAGCTCTGTTCCTGTCAAAAATTCACATAGAAACAAGCTCTAATCTCAGGCAGGTAGAATTAGCTTCACTTTTACAAGAGAGACACTATGAGAATGCAAAAGGGTGGATTTAAGATCAAGGTTTTTTTTTGCTGAGCTAAAATTGCAGGGGTTTGTAAATGCTGAGCACTGTGTATATGATTAGTCCTCCCAGCACTGCCTGGGTGCTCACAGTGACATCTAGTTCCACTGACTTTCATCTCACTACTTAATGAAATCAAGAAAGCAGATATAATTTTCTTTTGCATTGTTACTATCACAGCACGGAATGTCATTTAATATTTGCTTTAGTGGTTTCTCTTTCTGGTCTGTAGGACTCAGAAACGATTTATATTAACTGTGTAACTTGAATATTTGAGCACACACGTAGTTTAATACCACTGCACACAGACTGAGTGACCCTTTGCCACTTGCGTGTGGTAAGAAAGCCACATGTGCCATTTCATATGGACTGTGTAGCTCAATACCATGTCTTTACAGGATATATCACACACTATCGGCTTATCCATCTGGGCTTGTTTTTTGAATACCATCCACAGAGATCCAATGTCTCTGTCTGACTCAGGGTATTATCTAAGCTTACAACTGCGGTGTTCCTGCATTATGCCTTTAATGTAACAATGCAAAATATAAAAACGTAGTGAGTGGTTAGGCTTGACACTGTGACCATTTTGCTGCAGAAGACAAAAGTGGGCATAAATATTTCCACAGGCCAGGCAGTTCTACTGAAATGTTCTTAGTGATTACTGTGCAAACTACCTTGTTCTCATTCTAGCTGTTCTGATATTATCCTATATTTGAGTTTTGTACAAAATAAAACCACTAGGACATTGCAGCTTACTTTGACATCAAGGTTGACAATTTAGAAATCTCATTGAGAATAACCTTGTAGATATTTTAATCAAGCTGTTCAGACACACCCCTAGCACAGGTAGAACTTGAACTTAAGTTTAACAAGGACACTCGCACCAAGCACAAGACCCAATCACACTTCATCAGTATGCACAATGAAATTTGAACCCATGCCCCCAAAACATTAGTTTAGGTCTCGAGATTACATGTCCAGTGATATTCCCACTATGCCACAGCCTCCCTGATGAGAACAATCTTATTTTCTGGTCAATCATGTCAGCCCCTGTTGCTATTGGGCAATTGAATCAACTCCAACGAAGCCAGGTCCAAATCACAGGTCTCAGTTCAGCAACATGCAGACATGAATGAGTCACATCTGCGACCCCCCTTCCCATTGAGAAGCAGACGGCATTTAATGGGGTGATTCCTGGAGTCAGAACTTCATTCTTCTGTTACGATCAGCGTAGACACCCTGACAGTTGGACAGAAAGGAATCTCCACAACCTCAATAGCAAGAAAACCGATCAACAAGATTTTACTTCTTCAAACTTTAATTACAACAAAACAAATAAATAAAATGTTAATTAGCAGGTGAAGGATATTTCAGACAAAGAGGTAAATTACATTTTAAGGGGTCTTTTTGTGGTATTACTGCCCCTGGTCCAGGAGGCCCAGATTTGGGTCCCACCTGCTCCAGGTAATAACATCCCTGACCGGGTTGAATAGAAAAATAGGTTAAATTTTTAAAATCATTTTAAATAATTGATACAGTTCTAATGTAGTTACAAACACTTGCACCACTTTCTACATAAATGGAGCATATATACAATTTCACCATCTTCTCAACTTAGCAACCCAAGATAACTTGACTCTAATCCTGCAAAGGGCTACATGATCTGCTGCATTCTGAGAAGGTAGGGGCCATTGTTTGCTCAATGCTTCATCCTCTGGTGTGTATCAGATTGCATTTACCATGGTAGAGGACCATCACACACAAGATTCAGTGGTAAGCATCTCCATCAGATGCCTCATACGTAATCAAATGTCTGTCACTTCGTTGCAGCTACCAATGTAGCACAGATTGCGCCACAATGGTACTGCCTCACACAAGCTTTACACTTACAAGACGGAAGAAGCTAAGATACTCAGCAGCTCACATCCCATCAATTCACAGACCTTTCAGCACAATCAGCAGGGCATACACATCTGATAATGTAATGCAATGCAACAAGGACACCATCACAAAATGAGGATTCCAGTATCTCAGGCACACACATATCATAATGATTTACTGGTTTGCATTAACTCCAGGTCTTTGATGTACAAAATCACCTCCTTTAACTCTCAGCTTGCCCCCTTGCACATTTTTCTTACTAGAAATATACATGGACAATTGCAACTCTAGAAGACATCTATTATTACTAACGTACCCATCTGAATGCATCTTAATGGTTCACTGCTGGAGAAGAACACGTGCAACCAGCAGAAATATGCACAGATGGAAGGGGAGGATGACTGAAATAAGGCTTCACACAACCATTACGGTTAGGACCATTGACTGGCTGGCCAGCAGCTGAAGAGGTGTGGATGGTTCCTGTTGTTTAAAAATCTTTTTCTGAGGGCACTTTGCTGTAATGTCACTTCTACTTCACAGTTTTGAAATGAAGGCAAATGTCGCTTGCTGTGGACAATCTAGATAGTTAGCCACCCTTTTTTACCCAACCAGAGACTGTTTCCTTTCTAGTCTGAAATGAGGAATGTTGGCATGTTGCATAGAGCAGTGCTGATCCCTAATCTGTCTGCTGTTTCTAAATCCTATCTTCAGAAAGACTATTGGGTCCAGTACTATAGAAGTCATATGGTGAAAACTCCAGGGGAGGAGATGAAGTCACTCTGGAATCCAAGGCTAGCATTTCAGATAATGCCAGCTGTCCACGTTCTATTCCAGGAATAATATTAAATGTTTCAATACCACATCATTTTGTAAAATGAATGTAATTGCAACTCTATTGTGTTAAGGATTTCTCATGGAACAAATCACTACACAACAGTAGCCATATGTTATCGACAGCACAGTGGCTCAGTGGTTAGCACTGCTGCCTCACAGCACCAGGGTCCGAGGTTCGATTCCAGCCTCAGGTGACTGTCTGTGTGGAGTTTGTACATTCTCCCTGTGTCTGTGTGGGTTTCCTCCCACAGATGTGCAGGTCAGGTCAATTGGCCGTGTTAAATTGCCCATAATGATAGGTGCATTAGTAGGGGAATGAGTCTGGGTGGGTTACTCTTCAGAGGGTCAGTGTGGACGTGTTGGGCCGAAGGGCCTGTTTCCAAACTGGAGGTAATCTAAAAATACCAGACCTATCAGGAAATATCTAAGTGCTGATTGTATAACTGGCATTGACTTTGGAAAGAGGTCAAGAGAGTTATTTCCAAGTCCAGACACATGATTATAGCAGGCCCCTTTGTGGGTTTTTTTTACTGTTTTTTGGGAACCGTCACTGATAATGAATCAACAATTGGTTTCTACACCACTCATAATGCTAACATCTAACTGCTGTTGGCCTTCTCTCTGTGCTGTGTAGATGCCCTTCTCTCTGTGCTCTGAAAATTGCCTTCTCTCTATGCTTTTACATGGCCTTCCCTCTATGCTATGCAGATAGCCTGCTCTCTGTGCTGTAGAGATAGCCTTCTCTGTGCTGTGTACATGGTTTTCTCTCTGTGCTCTGTAAATAGCTTCTCCCTGTGCTTTGTACATGGCCTTCTCTCTGTGCTCTGTAAATAGCTTCTCTCTGTGCTCTGTACATGGCCTTCTCTCTGTGCTCTGTACATGGCCTTCTCTCTGTGCTCTGTACATGGCCTTCTCTCTGTGCTCTGTAAGTGCCCTTCTCTCTGTGCTCTGTAAATAGCTTCTCTCTGTGCTCTGTACATGGCCTTCTCTCTGTGCTCTGTAAATAGCTTCTCTCTGTGCTCTGTACATGGCCTTCTCTCTGTGCTCTGTACATGGCCTTCTCTCTGTGCTCTGTAAGTGCCCTTCTCTCTGTGCTCTGTACATGGCCTTCTCTCTGTACTCTGTAAGTGCCCTTCTCTCTGTGCTCTGTAAATAGCTTCTCTCTGTGCTCTGTACATGGCCTTCTCTCTGTGCTCTGTACATGGCCTTCTCTCTGTGCTCTGTAAGTGCCCTTCTCTCTGTGCTCTGTACATGGCCTTCTCTCTGGGCTCTGTAAGTGCCCTTCTCTCTGTGCTCTGTACATGGCCTTCTCTCTGTGCTCTGTAAGTGCCCTTCTCTCTGTGCTCTGTAAGTGCCCTTCTCTCTGTGCTCTGTAAGTGCCCTTCTCTCTGTGCTCTGTACATGGCCTTCTCTCTGGGCTCTGTAAGTGCCCTTCTCTCTGTGCTCTGTAAGTGCCCTTCTCTCTGTGCTCTGTACATGGCCTTCTCTCTGTGCTCTGTAAGTGCCCTTCTCTCTGTGCTCTGTAAGTGCCCTTCTCTCTGTGCTCTGTACATGGCCTTCTCTCTGTGCTCTGTAAGTGCCCTTCTCTCTGTGCTCTGTAAGTGCCCTTCTCTCTGTGCTCTGTAAGTGCCCTTCTCTCTGTGCTCTGTACATGGCCTTCTCTCTGTGCTCTGTAAGTGCCCTTCTCTCTGTGCTCAGTACATGGCCTTCTCTCTGTGCTCTGTAAGTGCCCTTCTCTCTGTGCTCTGTACATGGCCTTCTCTCTGTGCTCTGTAAGTGCCCTTCTCTCTATGCTCTGTACATGGCCTTCTCTCTGTGCTCTGTAAGTGGCCTTCTCTCTGTACTCTGTACATGGCCTTCTCTCTGTACTCTGTACATGGCCTTCTCTCTGTGCTCTGTAAATGGTCTTCCTTCTAGTCTGGTAGTTGCTCTACTCTTCAATGTCCCCTTTTACTGTCAGCCCTTTCATGACCTCTCTCAATATTTCTGCTGTCTCCATGTTCCCTCTCCTATTCAGATCACCCTGTCCAATCTTATCCTTACAATGGCCTTATTTCAGTTCACTTTCTTGCTCTCCCTTCCCTATACACCTGTTACCTCATTGTATTTCCTATCATTAATATGTAGCTCCCATCTTTCCTGGCTCCTAACGCTCCTATCATGCAACTCTCTTCCTCGGATCCCAGTTTGTTCCCTCCATTCCCCAGGATCCTTCCAATGTCTCCAACGATCATTCATTTCAAGTTCCATTCTTAAATATTTCTCTATATTCAGCCCCAAATTTCTGAGAACTTTTTCAGTTATGTTTCCTCTTTTGCTCAGCCCCTTTTATGTCACAACCCTTTTCAATTGAGTCCTGCTGGTCTCCCTGGAGCTTAGCTGAAAAAATGGGTGTTTAACTACAAAAAGACTAAAAACGCACCAGGTGTGACTGGAACTTCTCGTGAGCTGGTTGACACTATGAAGCTTCACCTCTTTTATTGTCAAGTGTTTGTACAAAGAAACAACTGGTTTATGAGGAAGTTAAGGAACAGATAATGTTTGTCTTCACTGGAGCTTGGAGTCTAAACAGGTACTCACCTCGTAAATATGTATTTCCTACTTTCTGCTAACATAATCTGCCCTGATTGTAATTCCCCAGTCAAGTGGTTGGAATAAATACCATCTGATTAAATGTAACAGAAGCTGACCTATTTGAAACATTCTAAGACATTAAAAGCATGGTGTTAGCTCACTGTTGGGAAATTGAATTCTTTCCTTTCTGCCCATTTAACTTACCCTATTTACTCCTCAGAAAGCTCCTGATTCTGCCCACCCCCATCTCCATTTTGTTCTCAGAGAGCTGGTTGTAGACTATCAAACACAAAGCTGTCCCATTCAGACAGAACCTTCATTAATTCTCCTCACACAAACAGAAACACATGCCTGAAACCCAACTACATTGTAATAAATCTTTCTCCTTATCTTTTATTCTTCATCCCCCTAACAATCTCATGTCGCATGTGCAGCTTTTGGAAATTTACTATATTGCAACCAGGAAATCAATTCAACTTCATTTGGAATACTTTCCAGTTTAACTTGGCCTTAAGGGGAACATCACACAAACAGGCAATGTAGACATTTCCCACAGCACATCGGTCATCATTCTGCTGACAGGCATGTACCAGGTGAGGATAACATCATATGAATGAGTGATTGAGTTAGTCAGCGACTGAATGAGGGACTAAGAAGGAATGTCACTGGTTGGTCAGCACAGTAAACCACATAGCCGTCATGTAAATGGCTATGGCTGCATTGTGTACATTAAAAAGGTAGTTTACTGGTTTCATTGTTGATTTTTTTTTTAACTTTCTGGTTTCTCCCTCTTTCTTTAAAGCTCTTGCTGGATCCGATACCTTCCGCACCAGTAGAATTCCTCTTCCTGCCCACACTGCTTTGTTTTCCCAATTGAATATTAACACAGAGATACCCATCAATTGTATGAATCACTCAGAGACTATAACATTTCTATGTTTAGAGTTTGCCAAAAATGGACTGCATTCCCAACTTACCCTTCAGAGCTACATGTGAAAAACAGCACAGACAAGTGTCAAGGGAAGCAAAAATCACAGTTTTTCTTGGATATGCAAAGGTATGTTGGTGAGATTCAGTCAGAGACAGCATCACAGCTTATCATATCGTACCTGTATGGATCACCTTATTTGTTTCCACAAATATGAAGAGCCAACAGTACAAGTTAGTTACTGAACACAAACACAAACAGCTACCAGTGGATTTGTACCACAAAGAATAGAACATTTATTCAGCAATAAACTTGCATAATGTTCACCAGGCAAAGAAAAGTTGAAAGTTGAGGGCAGAGATGATGTTTTGATTCAGTAAATGGTCACATTGCTGACAAAAAAAACATGCAACATAAAAGAAATTATGAAATCCTAAAGGGGTTTCGAGGCTGAGAGACCTGGAGATATAAATACACAAGTCATTGAAAGTGGCAATGCATGTTGAGAAAATGGTTAATAATGGGCTCTACAAATAGTTACATACGGTACAGAAGGAAGCAAGTTATGATAAAATGGTGATTTGACGACACCTGAAAGGTTGAATTCTGAATGTGAAAGTTGTGGAGAAGGCCAGAAAGATTTATTTTATTCTTTCATGGGATGTACACACCAGTAGTAGAAAGGCCAACATTTGTTGCCCATCTTGAATTCCCCATGAGAAGTACATGTGGAGTTGCCTATTTGAACCACTTGTCATTTGTGTGGAATAATTTCACCCACAGTTAAGAGGTTCCACAATTGTGACCTAGTGACAATGGAAAAATGATAAAATTCAAGTCAGTTTGGTGTGTAGCTTGAAAGGTAACACACAGATGATGGTTTTATGACAGTTGTATTGAAAATGGGCCACCAATATTCAGCTTTCAATGTTTGATTTTATTTTCTGGGACTTTCATGGACTGAGAAATGGTTCTGACGGATTACTGCTTACCTAAAATGGCTGCTATGATCACCTGACCAACCTAAACAAGCAACACAGAGTGTATGGAAGTACCTTCTTCAGAGTTACCATTTTAATCAAAAGGAACTGAAACTCAGTGAGGAATCAGAAATTCTCAATTCTTGGTTTATTCACACTTGTGTGATAACTGCAGGTATCAAAGCCAGGATTCCTTGATGCCACACTTAGTCAAACACTGCTTTGGTGTCAAAGGGACCCAATTTTCTGGTCACCTTTGAAGTTCAGCTCTTTTGTCTGTATTTGGACTAAGGCTGCCATGAGATTAGGAACCAAGTGACCCTGGAGGAACACAAAATCTACATCAGCGAACGGGTTATTGCTATGGTAGTGCTGTTTAATAGCACCATAAACAACACTTTCCCACCACTTTGCGAAATGATCAAGAGTAGGCTGATTGTTTGGTGATCGACTGTGTTGGATTTAACCTGCTTTCTATGTTCAGGTCTTACCTACTCCTACTCCTTGTGTTCTTGTGAAATTTCAGCTGATGGTGTTCATGTAGCTGATATCCCATGTATTTGAGAGGTTTGACCTTTTCACCAATGCCATTAGTTTTGTGGGGTAGTATTAAAATAAACAAAGAAGCCATCTTCTGAGGTCTATCTGAAAACCAGTCAGAAAATGAGGGAATGGGAAAGGTGAAGTCAATCATGGAGGCTTTGGCATTCTAGGAGTTAACAGCAATAACAAATCAACTAAAGAGCAATTCCTGCAGTTTTCAGTTGTTCCACAATGAATTAATGACTACCATTGCTAGTTAAGGCAGGGATGATTAAGAGCCAATTAATTTTATAATTAAAATGAACAATGAAAAGAAAAATTGCCCATTGAGTTATTTTTATGATAAACGTCAGCCTTAAGTGGTAGTATTTGATGGACTTACTTTTGGATTTAACACTGACATTGCTGGAGAATTTCGAGAGTTACAATTCGTTTTATTTTGATGGTTTCTAATCAATCTATTCAGAGATGTTATTACTCACCTCTGGAGCAGGTGGGTCTTGATCCTAAGCCCCCCAGACTCACAGTAAGGAACACAATTGAACCACAAACACACCCAGCCAGTTTTGTTATAAAACAGACTTAGCTCCTCATAGACCCTAACATTACAGTAATAAACACCACTCATTTCCAGGGGGAACTTTGTGATGATTGTGTGAATGTTTGAACCACCAAATTATTCTCTTTATGAAATATCACCCAATCTCTGGACTGTACGCTGTCTGATCTTGGAGTTCAGAACTCTACACATTTGGATAGTGATGCTGTGGATGTCACTTTGAGATGCGATCGAACATATTTAAATGAGTTCCACTTCCTTTTCACCTTGTGCACCAATCTGTAGCACTGGCAAAATTAAAAGGAAATATGACCGATAGTGAGTCTGCTACAGAACACACAATGCAATGCCTATTGACTGAACAATTTCACTCGTTTGGATGAAAGCAGCCTGGTATAATTTCCTTCCTTGAAGATTCGTCAACCTTCCCCCATTTCAACTGCAGCTCAGCAGTAACTCTACATCTGAGTCAGATGATTGTGGGGCTGATAGTCAGAGACTTGCATGTACAGTCCAGGCTGACACTTCTGTGCAATACTAATGGTCTGTAGATTGTAGGGGGTTCTATTTGAAGCAAGGTTTTAACTAATCTCTCAAATGAACGCAAAATGTTCCACAGCGTTATGTAAAAACATGACACATGAAATTATTCTCTCTATCCTATTTATCTCCAAATATAAATCACTGAAACAGAATATCTATTGATTATTTCATTGCTGTTTGATACAGCTTGCTTTGTGGTTGCTTTATTACATTCACTGCAACAGTGACTCCACTATACATTATTTCATTGGCTGAAGGTGCTTTGAGACATCATGGATAATAACAAAATAATGTGGTTCAGACAGCAGATTCAAATTAAATTAAAAATGCCTGCAGTGATACTGAGATGATTGGACCCATGTTTTAACCTATGGTCTGAACTGTCAGCTGAATTCAACTGGGATGGTATTAATGAAGCTATGATCGGAATCAGTGCCTCTGAGCCAAAAGAAACAAATCAGCAAAGGTTTCTACAGATCCTCCACTTCCCTCTACCTTGAAGGTATCCACACATAGATAATAGGTGAGGGTTAAATTGGAGTTGACTGTATTTTAATCGTTTTGAGTTTCTGCGAGGCAACTTGACTTCTGTCACACTTCACTGGGACAATGCGCTGGGATTCAAGCCCCACTGCTCCTGGAGTCATCACAAACTAAAGATTTTATCAGTGTACACACCATTTCACAAGTTACCTGTCATTTTAGACACAGTTTAACAGGAAACATGGACTAGGTTACGATACTTAACAAAAGTAACTAGTTAATACAAGTAAGCACATTATAATCACAGATAAACAATTGCAATGACTGACATATAACTTTACACATTTACAGACAAGCAAAAAACATTGGCGTGATGGGTGGAGGGAAATACACTGGAAAAGCAGTTTAAATGGCCCTGGTCTATTTCAGTAAGTCCTCTGGGCTTAGTGAGATGTTCTCTTTGTGTTCCAGGACTTGCTTTTCTCCAAACTCTTTCTTCCAGGTTCTTTTTCACAGAAAGCATAGGTGGCTGGTTTATTAATTGCAAAGTCTTTTAGTTACTACCTAAAATCAAGAGGGGGACAGAAATGGGTATTGGTAGTGCCTTTTCCCTAGGATAGGGCATTTCAAGAGTAGGGGGCACTTTTTAAGTTCAGTGGAGTGGAGAGATTTAAAAAAGACATGAGAGCCAAATATTTTAATAAACTTCCTGAGGAAGTGGTGGATGTGGACAATTACAACATTTAAAAGACATTTGGATAAGTACATGAATAGGAAAGGTTTGGAGTGATATGGGCCAAACACAGGCAGGTGGGACTAGTTTAATTTGGGATTATGTTTGGCGTGAACTGGTTGGACCAAAGGGTCTGTTGTATGACTCCCTGACTCTATTTCAGCAACCAATGATGGAAAATAAAGCGGCTTTCTTCAGACATTAGGTTTTTATTCCTACAGAGAGACATACCACCTCCTCTTCTGAAGGTCCAAAGGCTTCTGACAATATTGTTCACATCCACAAGCTCCCCAGGAGTGAACCACAGAATATTTGGCAGGTAGATGGTCATTATCATTGATAAACAAATCAGCTACTTGTTGCTAGCTCAGTCTTACTTTGGACACATCCCCTGCTTCCAGCCCATCTGCAACCAGCTTCCCCAATCAGCAATATAGACATCGCTCACAATGCGTTTTAGTAACCTGCTTTTAAAAAGGTGCCACAGTTCCTTCTGTGGTTTTTAAAACAATCCTTTTCCCATTTGAGTCCACAATCAAAATACAGAAAAGTAGCCTTTACACTTCCTACTCATCCAAACATATTTTAAAACTATTTTAAATACGGCACAGATACTTCACTTTTTCTTTAACTTAAGTTTAGGTTAGTTCCTGGATTGGGAAGCTAATGTGTCAACCTACAAACAACCATTGCAATATCCAGTTGAATGAAAGGCACTGGTCCAAACTTATAAATCCTATTTCTGAGCCTGATAGGATTAAAACTTACCTTGAGATATGTGCTGCACAGGAGATTCTGGTTCAGGGGCCTCCGGTATCAAACCTATCCAAGAATCTAAAACTCCAGCAGTGAAGAAGGTCTTTGTAGAAATCATACCCCACAGTGGTCAGTGTGTGATGTTTTTGGGATTTCTGTTTCCAGCAGCACAGCCAACCACTCAACAGCTCTCAGGAAAAGGGTAAGTAACTAATCTAAGTTAGGGTAGCATTTAGTTGATGTAATGCAAGTGGATGAGGGTTTAAAGTGCCAGGTGGAAGTGCCAGCTTAATGCTAGGTTAATTCCAATGGCCTGGGTAGGTGGCATTTTCAAAAGTGGGGTGGGTTCAGTCAGGATTCCCAAGATCCAGGATTCCTTGAGGCGGTTTCTGCAGCATCTTCCAGCCCAGGATTTCAGAGACCCAGCATGTTTCTGAGGCATCTTGAGTGGCAGGTAGCCCAGCGTGGGATTCCAATGGCCTGAGATTCAGTGGCTTCAATGTCAGCTTTCTGCACTGATGGGGAATGTTTACTCGACCTAGGGAACACACAAGCTGTGAATTGAACATAGACAGACTTTGTTTTAATTTTTTTATCTATATGATTTCTGTTCTTAATATAGATGCAGGAGTATGGCAACTTAAGTACATTTTTTGTAAAAATACAAGTGGTAATAAATTACTGTTCTGTTCTAATAGGGAACCAGGGTGCATCTGAGTGACCACAAATAAACTTTCACATTATCAGCATCTTATTGGTAATCTCCTGATTGTGACACTTGTATAGATTCAGAAGTGAAACTTTATCTGTACTATGTGTTGTACCTGCTTTGATTCCAATGGCTTATTTTTTGCAGTTGGTTAGCTTAGTTGGCTGGATGGTTGGTTTGCAGTACAACACATTATCAACAGTGATTGTTCAATTCCAGAACTGGCTGAGGTTACTGTGGTGGATTACCCTTTTCAACCCTTGCCCTTCCCTGAGGCCTGATGACCCTCTAGTTAATGCAACACTGGTTATCTCTTCCAATGACTATGGTGACTTTGCATTAGTCATCAATTGTTTTCTGGTCAATAATTAATATATTTGATAATAAGCTGTAATATGCCCGTTTCATATAAAAAAGCAGAATGTTGCATATAAAAACATGGGTGCTGAGATGTGGAAATTAAATTGAGAGATGGGAGTAATTTGATAGCTGATATCTGCTGTACAGAAACCTCTGCTGCTGTTTGCTGCAGCACTAGCAAAGATAACACTATAACTTTGGTAACTGTTATGTAATAATTTCATTTCTAAATGCTCGCTGTGTCATACTGTTAATTATAACTGTACAGCACAATGTAAGTTCTGTGTCTCAGTGATCAACTATAGGCTGTTGCTAAGAGAGACTTAACCAAACCTTGCTTACTAAGAGTAACTAAATTTACTTACTAACCTACAAACCATCCTTACCTCTCTTCTTAATAGCACCAAAGGTATACCAAAATCACATGAACTACAGTGATTCGAGAAGGCAGATCACCACCATCTTCTCAAGGTCTATTAGGGATGGACAATCCATACTGCACTTTCAACCTGCGAAAGAATTAAAAGAAAACTAACAGTCAGCATATAGCCCATGTGATAAGAATGCATGCCAGATCTTCCAAAGGGATGAATTATCAATGAACACACCTAACACTATAAATAGTGTAAAGCAGCCATTTACAGTCTTCAGAAAATGTATCGAAGGTGGCTACAGGCAGTATTAAAAATGCTCTCTTTCCTTGATCAGATACAAAAGTCTTTCAGTAGGAGACTTATAGACCCTAACACGTGGTGAAAAAGGTTTCACATTCAGAAGGTTTAACCGTCAAGTTACAGGGGCCTTCAACAGGAGGTGCATGACTATTGGAGTCAGAGACAAAGCTTTTGAAGCTAAAATTAACACTATAATTGAACATATCAGCAGTCTTGCACAAGAGTGAAATCTGAAGGATGCAGAGTAGACCTGGTAAAAGTAAATCTTAACATTGTGCATTTTTTTAGATAGGCACTGTGCATCTTTGGTTATGGTCCCAGGACATGTTTGGAGAAAGACAGGTGCCCTTTGTTGGAGTTAAGATGTTCCTCAAGATTATTAAAAACAACTACAAATATGTATACAAAGTTAGACTCTTTCAATGTCAAACGAATGAAACTGTGAGCAGAGCTGTCAAAATCACCTGCCTAAACATTCAGAGGCTCCTGAAAGAGAAAATGTCAAAAGCAACCATTAAAGAGAACTAAAGGAAAAGTTAATCTTACCGTATCATAGGCCTGCTCTCTCATGAGGGAGAGAGGCCTCTGGTGATGGTTTAACCTGAGGGTCACCACATCTCAGGAAAGAGGAGAGGTGGAGAAGGAGGGTTCTTCATGGTAACCTGAACCAGTGTGGGAATTGAACCCATACAGTTAGCATTGCTCTGTATTGCAAACCATCGATCCAGTCAACCGAGTTACCTATTAAAGTGAACTACCAAGCTGTCAACAGGCTTTCCCTGTTATTGTTGCTACAATGATGTGGAGGTGTTAGATTGGTGCGGACAAAGTCAAAAATCACATGACACTGGGTTATAGTCCAACAGGTTTATTTGAAACCACAAGCTTTCAGGGCCTTTGGAGTATAAGCCAGTGTTGTGTGATTTTTGACATTGTTGATGAGTCTAAGGAATTCACTTACTGAGTTAATGCTGCAGCATGGATTTGACAATCTTCCATTATCGAAGTAAGATGTCTCCCATTGCACAGTTTGATTGACAGCTACCCATGTTAATAGACTCTTTGAAGTTAGACTATGAATTCCAATATTTATGTTATAAAGCATTATGTAGTTGAAGGAATATCAATGCAGTAAATAAGGTTTATGAATGAGTGTTTTCTGTTGAATATTGAAGTCTGAAACTAACATTTAGAACTTTATTTAGTGGAACTTCATTTTACGCCTTCTCTGTATGGCTCCCAGGCTCTGCCCATGGAAGATACTGGGTAAGTTGGTGTAGCAAGTTAAGGGTAAAGTGAAATGGATGAAGCATGGCTTGACATGAATTGTTGCTAAATTGACATGGGTGGGTAAGGGGACACAAATGGGAACGGAGGACAAGAGAGGTTTCGGTGATGGATACAGGAGCATAGATTTGTATGGATGGATAAGGATTTATGGAGGTGGGTACAGGGCATGAAGTTGCATTAGATGGCACGAATGGGGCATGGGGAGTGAGTATAGTATAAAGGGGTGTGAGCAGTGAGGACTCGAGGGATACGTTTTATCATATACTTTTAAAAAACGCTTGACACAGTGCTGGAATCCTGAGCCAGGCCACCTCTGACACAGAATATAGAACATAGAACAGTACAGCACAGTACAGGCCCTTTGGCCCTTGATGTTGTGCTGACCTTGTATCCTACTCTAAGTTCAAACTAACTGACATACCCTTCATTTTACTATCATCCATGTACTTATCCAAGAGTCGCTTAAATGTCCCTATGTCTCTGACTCTACTACTACTGCCGGCAGTGCATTCCACGCACCCATCACTCTCTGTCTAAAGAACCTATCTCTGACATCTCCCCTAAACCTTCCTCCAATCACCTTAATGTTATGCCCCTTTGTGACAGCCATTTCTGCCCTGGGAAAATGTCTTTGACTATTCACTCTATTTATGTCTCTCATCATCTTGTACACCTCCATCAATTCACCTCTCACCCTTTTTTGCTCCAATGAGAAAAGCCTTAGCTCCCTCAACCTTTCTTCAGAAGACATGTCCTCCATTCCAGGCAGCATCCTAATAAATCTCCTCTGTATCCTCTCGAAAGCTTCCACATCCTTTTCTGTAATGAGGCAACCAGAACTGAACAGAGCTTTATAGAGCTGCAGCATAACCTCGCGGCTCTTAAACTCAATCCCTCTGCTGATGAAAGCCTATACACCATATGCCTTCTTAATAACCTTATCAACTTGGTTGGCAACTTTGAGGAATCTATGGACAAGGACCCCGAGATTCCTCTGTTCCACCACACAGTCAAGAATCCTGCCTTTAACCTGTAATCTGCATTCAAATTTGACGTTTCAAAATGAATCTCTTCACACTTTTCCGGGTTGAACTCCATCTGCCATTTCTCAGCCCAGCTCTGCATCCTGTCAATGTCCCGTTGCAACCTACAACAGTCCTCCACACTATCCACCACTCCACCAATCTTCGTGTCATTGGCAAACTTACTAACCCACCCTTCCACTTCCTCATCCAAGTCATTTATAAAAATCACAAAGAGCAGAGGTACCAGAACAGATCCCTGTGGAACGCCACTGGACAGCAAGCTCCAAGCTGAACACTTTCTTTCTACCATCACCCACTGTCTTCCATGGGCCAGCCAATTATGTATCCAGACAGCCAAATTTCCCTGTATCCCACTTCTCCTTACTTTCTGAATAAGCCTACCATAGGGAACCTTATCAAACGCCTTGCTAAAATCCACATACACCACATCCACTGCTCTACCTTCATCAATGTGTTGAGTCACATCCTCAAAAACTTCAGTAAGGTTTGTGAGGCATGACCTGCCCCTCACAAAGCTATGCTGACTAATCAAACTTTGCTTTTCCAAGTAATCATAAATCCTGTCTCTCAAAACTCTCTCCAATAATTTGCCCACTACAGACGTAAGACTGACTGGTCTGTAATTCTCAGGATTATCCCTATTCTCATTCTTGAAAAGGGGAATAATATTTGCCATCCTCCAATCATCTGGCACTACCTGAGTGGACAGTGAGGACTCAAAGATCATCGCCAAAGGTAAAGCAATCTCTTTCCTTGCTTCCTGTAGTAACATTGGGTATATCCCGTCTGGCCCAGAGGACTTATCTATACTTATGTTTTTCAAAACTTCCAGCATACCCTCCTTCTTCATCAAACATTAACCTGTTTGAGCATATCAGTCTGCTTCACTCTGTCCTCACAAACGGCAAGGTCCCTCTCACTAGTGAATACTGAAGCAAAGTATTCATTAAGGATCTCCCTTACCTCCTCCAACTCCAGGTACAAGTTCTCTCCACTATTCCTGATTTGCCGTGCCCTCACTCTGGCCATCATCTTCTTCCTCATATAAGTATAGAATGCCTTAGGATTTTCCTTAATCCTACCCACTAAAGCTTTCTCATGCCCCCTTCTAGCGCTTTTAAGTCCATTCTTCAGTTCCTTCCTGGCTGCCTTGTAACCCTCTAAAGCCCTGTCTAATCCATACTTCCTCAACCTAAAGTAAGCTTCCCTCTTCCTCTTGACTGGATGTTCCACATCCCTTGTCACCCAAGGTTCCTTCACCCTATCATCTCTTCCTTGCCTCAGTGGGACAAATCTGCCCAAATTTATCAGCAAGTGCTTCCTAAACAACCTTCACATTTCTGTCGTGCATTTACCTGACAACACCTGTTCCCAATTTAGGTGCCCAAGTTCCTGCCCCAATTCAATACTTTTCCATAATGTCTGCTTCTATCCCTCTCCATGACTAGACTAAAGGTCATGGAGGCGTGATCACTGTCACAGAAATGCTCTCTCACTGAGAGATCTGACATCTGGCATGGTTCATTGCCAAGCACCAAATCCAGTTTGGCCTTTCCTCTAGTTGGCCTGTCTACATATTGAATCAAGAATCCTTCCTGGATACATTTGACAAAAACTGCTCCATCCAACCTATTTGAACTAAGGAGGTGCCGATCAATATTAGGGATGTTAAAATCACCCATGACTACAACCCTGTTAACTTCTGTACCTTTCCAAAATCTGCCTTCCACCTGCTCCTCTGTGGTCCCTGTTGCTATTGGGACACTCTGTAGAAAACTCCCAATAAAGTGACTGCACCTTTCCTGTTTCTGACTTCCACCCATATTGACTCTGTAGATAAACCCTCCTCAACTACCTTCCTTTCTGCAGCTGTGATACTAGCCCTGATTAACAATGCCACTCCTCCACCTCTTTTACCTTCCTCCCTATTCCTTTTGAACCATCTAAACCCCAGAGCATCCAATAACCATTCCTGCCCCTGTGATATCCAAGTCTCTGTCATGGCCACAACATCATGGTTCCAAGTACTGATCCATGCTCTAAGTTCGTCATCCTTATTCCTGATCCTTCTTGTGTTAAAATAGACACACTTGAACCCATCACATTGACTGTAGCTGTACCCTATCAATTGTCTATCTCCTCACAGACTCTTTGAAACTGTATCTGGCTGTCCACCAGCTATACCAGTGTAGTTGTAGCTCCAATTCCCAATGCCTGCCAAACTAGTTTAAACCCTCCCAAAGAGCTTTAGCAAACCTTCAGCCCTGGATCATCCTTCTCACTGTCCCCAGGGTCAGCCATCCTGAGCTCAAATAAAGCCTATGTTCCTGTTCTTTAACACAATGACATAGCCTGCACTCATACACATACATTCACACTCTCTCTCAGGCACACACACACATGCACTCTCTCACAGACATACACTTTCACCCACACATATTTACACACACATTCCCACACATACATGCACTCTCATACATGCACTCTCGCACACACTCACAAACAAATATGCATACACGTGCACACTCTCACACACGCCTATACATATACATTCTCATACCCTCATATACACTCTCACATGCACATGCACATAACCACACACACTTGTATGCAGATACATTCACACACGGATGAACACACACACACATATACTTTCACATACACATACATACTCTGACACACATATGTACACACACATGCACTTTCATGCATTCTCACATACACACACACACTCTGACAAGTACACATACATATACACACACACATTTTCATGGAATCTTGAAATAGAAAGGACAGACCTTTGTTTCCATTTTAATTCTTCATCAGAATGAAGATAACTAAAATGAGAGGAATTGAATTGTTATCCGGGAAGGGAAATAAATTGAGGAATGCAGGCAGTGCTCAGTTCAGATAAGGAGCTTTACTGACCTGTCTTGTATCTGGGCAGTTTTTGTTGCACTTTCTATTTTTAACTTGCTGCAGTTTGCATGCCCTTGCTCAGGTGACCAGCAAATGCTCGGGGTATTTAAATGCCCTTCACTGTGCAGTTATCTTCACACCCTCTGAGTCCAAATCATGATGGTGACTTGCATATATTTATGTAACACCTTAACTATAGTAAAATATCCCAATGTGTTTGTTGAGAGCACTATTGTACAATATTCGACACCAAGAGCCGATATATTTAAATTCATAGAATGTGGGCATCTTTGCCAGTGTCAACATTTCTTAGCCATCCCTCACTGCCCTCCAGAGGAAGACGATAAGCCACCACCTCAATAACTGAGTGGCTCGCTAAGCCATTCTGTTGTAGACATGAGTACCTATCGGAAACATCTGTGATGCTGTGAGTAGATTCACAATTATCAATCCTTCTTGCTGGTGTTAGACTAAGTAGAGATACCATTTTGGGAATGATGCCATATGAAATCTTCAGCAGTGGACAAACTCAAACTTGATAAACAATAAAGAAGTTTTTAAGATTTAATTAGTAGCTAATTACATTGTGTCTGAGATGTATGACTGTCCCTTGTGAGATGTCAGAGTCAATTTAACAATAAATGCATATTGCTGCTTTAACTACATGCTGTTAGCACCAAGAACAGTCACTGAGGTACTGCAGGTTCTCTGGTCAGCACATATAGTACTTTTATGTCACAGAATGACTCCTCCAAGGCACTACCTTTTCATCCCCATGGATAAAGCTTATTTTGTGACTGCTAATGCTTTCAGGTACTAATTACCTTGTACAACACACTCCGTACAAGATTCAACAGCTTTGCAGAGTCATTCTTAGATCATACCAGAAGAAAGGACAATAGATATCTTTCCCTAAGCAGTGACGTGAACAAGATGGGGTTCAACATCAATCTTTAGCTTCATGTTCACCATTACAGGGACTAACATTTAAATTCTAAAATTATAAACACTAGTTCAGATGCCTCAGCTACAATGGGATTTGACTGTCTATGGATTATTCTCTAGACCAAGCTATGATTTCCTTTGGCCAATGGGAGGTTTTGGAGGAAAGAGTTGGAAAGGCAGAGGTGATTGGCAGGGCTGAGGGTAGTTCTAGAGTATAAACAAACGTTTAATGAGAGTGAAGGCTACCGTATCATTTGGATCTCATTCACTTGAAAGTTTCAGTTTCACTTTGGATGAGATTTTTTAAAAATTATGAATAGGATGAGGGCAACACTGGCTAAGCCAGCATCTATTGGCCACCTTTAATTGCCCAGAGAGCAGTTCAGAGTCAACCACGTTGCTGTGGATCTGGAGTCATATGGAGCATGGCAGCTTCCTCCCTAAAAGGCATTACTGAACCGGGTTTCTCCTGACGTTCAGCAATGGTTTTGTAGTTATCTTTAGACTCTTAACTCAGGATTTTTACATATAATATCGAATTCAAATTCCACCATCTGCCAGGTCCCCAGAACATTACCTTCAGTTCACTAGATTAACTGTTCAGTGATAATATCATCAGTCCATTGCTTCCCCTTTATTGTTTGGTTACAGTCAGCCATATATCAGCTCTTTTGCACAGAAGGTTGGTGAGGGTGTCTCTGACTTCAATCAGTATTTGTTAACTCTCCCTCCAAATACCCATGCATTTTTGTATATCATATCTTTTCCTTTCTTTTTTGTCAGCTGCTTCCATGCTGGGGATTGATAAGTTGGCTCACAAGATTCAGTCCTTTGTGTCTCTTTCTCAGGATGCCTCACATATTGCTGGCAGTCACAGGCACTGACAGTGAATATTTTGCTTAATTTGCTCTTATTATCTCAACCTGCTATTTCTTGTATCTCTCCCTCCCTCGGATTCCTTTCCAGTTATTACCTGAACAGCCAGATGTCCGTTTTGCCAAATTTACATTCAAGGTCTCATTACTTTTCACAGCCACCATCTAAGGTTTCTCAATGTTATCCCTAGTGAAGTATATCAGGATCCAGAAGGAGCAGCACGCATGGATCAGCAGGAATCCAGGAGGAGATCCATTGGCCTGTGCAGGCGAGGTCCGGTTTTGATCTGGTTGCATGTGCATGTACTGAAGATGATTACACCTTATCTGTCCCCAATTCCCTACTCTCACAGCTCCTACACTCTCCACTCCCCACCCTCACAGCTCCTACACTCTCCACTCCCCACCCACACAGCTCCTACACCCCCACTCTCCACCCTCACAGCTTCTACAACCCCCACTCCCCACACTCACAGATCCTACACTCCCCACTACCCCACTCCCCACCCTCACAGCTCCTCAAACCCCCTCTCCACACCCTCACAGCTCCTACAACCCCCATTTCCCAACCTCACAGCTCCTACAACCCCAACTCCCCACCCTCACAGCTCATACACACCCCACTCCCCACCCTCACAGCTCCTACAACCCCCTCTCCGCACCCTCACAGCTCTGACACACCCCACTCCCCACCCTCACAGCTCCTACAACCCCCATTTCCCAACCTCACAGCTCCTACAACCCCAACTCCCCACCCTCACAGCTCATACACACCCCACTCCCCACCCTCACAGCTCCTACAACCCCCACTCCCCACCCTCACAGCTCCTACACCCCCCAATCCCCACCCTCACAGCTCTGACACGCCCCACTCCCCACACTCACAGCTCCTACACCCCCCAATCCCCACCCTCACAGCTCCTACAGGCCACACTCCCCACCCTCACAGCTCCTACAACCCCCATTTCCCATCCTCACAGCTCCTAGACCCTCTATTTCCCACCCTCACCACTCCTACACTCCCCACTCCCCACCTCACAGCTCCTACACTCCCCACTCCTCACCTCACCACTCCTACACTCCCCACTCCCCACCCTCACAGCTCCTACACTCCCCACTCCCCACCTCACCACTCCTACACTCCCCACTCCCCACCTCACAGCTCCTACACTCCCCACTCCCCAACCTCACAGCTCCTACAACCCCCATTTCCCATCCTCACAGCTTCTACACCTACCATTTCCCACCCTCAAGGCACCTACATTCCCTATTTCCCACCCTCACAGATCCTACACTCCCTACTCCCCACCCTCACAGCTCAAACACACACCCATTCCCCACCCTTGCTGCTTCTACAGCCCCCACTCCCCACCCTCACAGCACCTACACCCTCCACTCCCCACCCTCACAGCACCTACACAGCCCCACTCCCCACCCACAAAGCTCCTACATATCCACTCCCCACCCTCACAGTTCCTACACTCCCCACTCCGCACTCTCACAGCTCCTACAAACCTACTCCCCACCCTCACAGCTCCTACAGTCCCCACTCCCCACCCTAACAGCTCCTACACCACCCCACTCCCCACCCTCACAGCTCCTACACGCCCCAAACCCCACCCTCACAGTTCCTACACACCCACACTCCCCACCCTCACAGCTCCTACACCCCCCCACTCCCCACCCTCACAGCAGCTACACCCCCCATTTCCCACCCTCTCATGTCCTACAACCCCCACTCCCCACCCTCACAGCTGCTACACTCCCCACACCCAACCCTCACAGCTCCTACACACCCCACTCCCCACACTCACAGCTCCTACATACTCACTCCCCACCCTCACCGCTCCTACACACCCTCACTCACCACCCTCATAGCTCCTACAGTCCCCACTCCCCACCCTCACAGCTCCTACACCACCCCACTCCCCACCTTCACAGCTCCTACATGCCCCAAACCCCACCCTCACAGTTCCTACCCACCCCACTCCTCACCCTCACAGCTCCGACATGCCCCACTCCTCACCCTCAAAACTCCTACACCCCACATTCCCCACCTTCACAGCCCCTACACTCCCATTCCCCACCCTCACAGCTCCTACACTCCCCACTCCCCACCCTCACAGCTCCTACACCCCCCATTCCCCACCCTCACAGCTCCGACACTGCCCACTCCCCAAACTCACAGCTTCTACAACCCCCACTCCCCACCCTCACCGCCGCTCCCTCACCACCAGACGCCTGGAGGAAGAACGCCTCATCTTCCGCCTCGGAACACTTCAACCCCAGGGCATCAATGTGGACTTCAACAGTTTCCTCATTTCCCCTTCCCCCACCTCACCCTAGTTCTAAACTTCTAGCTCAGTAACTGTCCCCATGACTTGTCCAGACTTGTCCTACCTGCCTATCTCCTTTTCCACCTTTCCACTCCACCCTCTCCTCCCTGACCTATCACCTTCATCTCCTCCCCCACTCACCCATTGTACTCTATGCTACTCTCTCCCCACCTCTACCCTCCTCTAGCTTATCTCTCCACGCTTCAGGCTCACTGCCTTTATTCCTGATGAAGGGCTTTTGCCCGAAACGTCGATTTCGAAGCTACTTGGATGCTGCCTGAACTGCTGTGCTCTTCCAGCACCACTAATCCAGAATCTGGTTTCCAGCATTTGCAGTCATTGTCTTTACTCCCCACCCTCACAGCTCCTACACCCCCCACTTCCCACCCTCACAGCAGCTACACACCCCATTTCCCACCCTCACAGGTCCTACAACCCCCATTCCCCACCCTCACAGCCCCCAAATCCCCATTCCCCACCCTCACAGCTCCTACACCCCCACTCCCCATCCTCACAGCTACTACACACCCCCACTCTCCACCCTCACAGCTCCTACACTCCCCATCCCCCACCCTCACAGACCCTACACACCCCACTCCTCATCCTCACAGCACCTACACCCGCCCAATCCCCACCCTCACAGCTCCTACACCCCCACTCCCCACGCTCACAGTTCCTACACCCCCCAACTCGCCACCCTCACAGCTCCTACAGCACCCCCAATCCCCACCCTCAAAGCACCTACAACCCCCACTCCCCACTCTCACAGCTCCTACACATCCACTCCATAACCTCACAGTTACAACACTCCCCCGCTCCCCACCCTAACCGCTCCTACACTCACCACTCCCTACCCTCACAGCTCCTACACCCCCTACTCCCCACCCTCACAACTCCTACACTCCCCACTTGCCACCCTCACAGCTCCTACACCCCCCCACTCCCCACCCTCGCAGCTCCTAAAACCCGCACTCCCCACCTTTACAGCTCCTACACATCACCGCTCCCCACGTTCAACGCTCATACAGCCCCCACTCCCCACCCTCACAGCTTCTACATTCCCCACTCCCCACCCTCACAGCTCCTACACTCCCCACTCCCCACCCTCACAGCTTCTACATTCCCCACTCCCCACCCTCACAGCTCCTACAGCCCCCACTCCCCACTCTCACAGCTCCTATACTCCCCACTCCCCACCCTCACAGCTCCTACACTCCCCACTCCCCACCCTCACAGCTCCTACAGTCCCCACTCCCCACTCTCACAGCTCCTATACTCCCCACTCCCCACCCTCACAGCTTCTACACTCCCCACCCCCCACCCTCACAGCTCCTACAGGCCCCACTCCCCACCCTCACAGCTCCTACAGGCCCCACTCCCCACCCTCACAGCTCCTACACTCCCCACCCCCCACCCTCACAGCTCCTATACTCCCCACTCCCCACTCTCACAGCTCCTATACTCCCCACTCCCCACCCTCACAGCTCCTACACTCCCCACTCCCCACCCTCACAGCTTCTACATTCCCCACTCCCCACCCTCACAGCTCCTACAGTCCCCACTCCCCACTCTCACAGCTCCTATACTCCCCACTCCCCACCCTCACAGCTCCTACAGGCTCCACTCCCCACCCTCACAGCTCCTACGATCCCCACTCCCCACCCTCACAGTTCCTACATCCCCCACTCCCAACCCTCACTGCTCCCACGAACCCCACTCCCCACCCTCACAGCTCCTACAGCCCCCACTCCCTAACATCACAGCTCCTAATTAGTCCTTGCCTTTCCAAATACATGTACATCCTGTCCCTCAGGATTCCCTCCAACAACTTGCCCACCACTGACGTCAGGCTCACTCATCTATATTTCCCTGGCTTGTCTTTACCACCCTTCTTAAGCAGTGGCACCACGTTTGCTAACCTCCAGTCTTCCGGCACCTCACCTGTGACTATCAATGATACAAATATCTCAGCAAGAGGCCCATCAATCACTTCTCTAGCTTCCCACAGAGTTCTCGGGTACACCTGATCAGATCCTGGGGATTTATCCACTTTTAAACATTTCAAGACATCCAGCACTTCCTCCTCTGTAATCTGGACATTTTGCAAGTTGTCACCATCTATTTCCCTACATTCTATATCTTCCATATCCTTTTCCACAGTAAATACTGATGCAAAATATTCATTTAGTATCTCCCCCATTTTCTATGGCTCGACACAATGGTCGCCTTGCTGATCTTTGAGGGGCCCTATTCTCTCCCTAGTTACCCTTTTGTCCTTAATATATTTGTAAAAACCCTTTGGATTCTCCTTAATTCTATTTGCCAAAGCTATCTCTTGTCCCCGTTTTGCCCTCCTGATTTCCCCCTTAAGTATACTCTTGTAAGGATTCACTCGATCTATCCTGTCTACACCTGACATATGCTTCCTTCTTTTTTTGAACCAAACCCTCAATTTCTTTAGTCATCCAGCATTCCCTATACCTACCAGCCTTCCCTTTCACCCTGACAGGAATATACTTTCTCTGGATTCTTGTTATCTCATTTCTGAAGGCTTCCCATTTTCCAGCCATCCCTTTACCTATGAACATCTGCCTCCAATCAGCTTTCGAAAGTTCTTGTCTAATACCGTCAAAATTGGCCTTTCTTCAATCTAGAACTTCAACTTTTAGATCTGGTCTATCCTTTTCCATCACTATTTTAAAACAGAATTATGGTCGCTGGCCCCAAATTGCTCCCCCACTGACACCTCAGTCACCTGCCCTGCCTTATTTCCCAAGAATAGGTCAAGTTTTTCACCTTCTCTAGTCGGTACATCCACATACTGAATCAGAAAATTGTCTTGTACACACTTAAGAAATTTCTCTCCATCTAAACCTTTAACACTATGGCAGTCCCAGTCGATGTTTGGAAAGTTAAAATCCCCTACCATAATCATCCTATTATTCTTACAGATCGCTGAGATCTCCTTACAAGTTTGTTTCTCAATTTCCCTCTGACTATTAGAGGGTCTATAATACAATCCCAATAAGGTTATCATTCCTTCCTTATTTTTCAGTTCCACCCAAATAATTTCCCTGGATGTATTTCCGAGAATATCCTCCCTCAGCATAGCTGTAATGCTATCCCTTATCAAAAATGCCACTCCCCCCCTCTCTTGTCTCCCTTTCTATCCATCCTGTAGCATTTATATCCTGGAACATTAAGCTGCCAGTCCTGCCCATCCCTGAGCCATGTTTCCGCAATTGCTATGATATCCCAGTCCCATGTTCCTAACCATGCCCCGAGTTCATCTGCTATCCCTGTTAGGCCCCTTGCATTGAAATAAATGCAGTTTAATTTATTAGTCCTACCTTGTCCCTGCCTGTTTGACTCACTTCTGTTCTCAGCTGTACCTGTCTCAGATCGATCTCTTTCCTCACTATCTCCCTGGCCTCCCACCCCCCCACCTTACTAGTTTAAATTCTCCCAAGCAGTTCTAGCAAATCTCCCTGCCAGTCTATTAGTCCCCTTCCAATTTAGGTGCAATCCATCCTTCTTGTACAGGTAACTTCTACCCCAAAAGAGATTCCAATGATCCAAAAATATGAATCCTTCTCCCATACACCAGCTCCTCAGCCATGCATTCATCTGCTCTATCCTCCTATTCCTGTCCTCACTAGCTCGTAGCACTGGGAATAATCCAGATATTACTACCCTTGAGGACCTCCTTTTTAAATTTCTGCCTAACTGTCTGTACTCTCCCTTCGGAGTCTCAACCTTTTCCCTTCCTATGTCATTGGTTCCAATGTGGACAATGACCTCCTGCTGGCCCCTCTCCCCCGTGAGAACATTCTGCACCCTCTCTGAGACATCCTTGATCCTGGCACCAGGGAAACAACACACCATTCTGCTTTCTCTCTGCTGGCCACAGAAACGTCTGTCTGTACCTCGGACAACAGAATCCCCTTACACAATTGATCTCTTGGAAGCGAACGTACCCCTCATTGCATTAGAGCCAGTCTCAATACCAGAAACCTGGTTGTTTGTGCTATGTTCCCCTGAGAATCCATCACCCCCTACATTTTCCAAAACAGCATACCTGTTTGAAATGGGTATATCCACAAAAGACTCTTGCACTAGCTGCCTACCTCTCTTCCCCTTCCTGGAGTTAACCCATCTATATGACTTTATCTGAGACTTTCCCCCCTTCCTGTAACTGCCATCCATCACATACTGTTGCTGTTGCAAATTCCTCATCGCTTCTATCTGTCTCTCCAACCGATCCACTCGATCTGATAAGATTTGTATCCAATAGCATTTACGGCAGATATAATCCGCAGTCACCCTTAAACTCTCTTTAAACTCCCACATCTGACAAGAAGTACATATCACTGTAAAGGCCATTTTTGCTCCTTCACAATCTACAGACCCAGAAAATAACACGGTCTTATTCCACTACAAACACTGCCACAGGTTAAATTAATAGCTATGGCTTATATTTTAAGTTTAATCAAGAGACTTATCTCCAAAAACATATAATCAAGAAAGAATCCACTGTACCCACTACTGCAGCCTTTCTCTTGGACAGACTTAAAACAACAATTAACTGATCTGATTCTGTGCTGTGAACTTCGCCCAACAGTTCCTCCAAGATTAGTTGTGAATTTCACTGTTTGTTAATTTTCCCAGATGCACTCCGATGTCCAGCGTTACACGAATTCAAACAGCGAAGGCGGTAACTGTGCAGGTTTTCTCTCTCTCTCCTGCACTGACCTCACCATGTGCTCCCTTTGTCTGCTCTTCTCCCTTTTAAAACTGCTGTTGTTTTGACTTTTTTTTTGAAAATTCCAAAACAATGCAACAGCATATAAAACAGTAATTGCTGCTCCTGGAATTCGAGGAAATCACCTCCAACACCTAAAATACCTCAAAAAAAGGAGCAGTTCTTACAGCCAGACATTTTTCCCGTCCTCCATCTTGGATTACCAAAATAAATAGCTGTGTCAACTCACATTTCCACTTGTTGAGATGTGGCCATGAGTTTACCTTGTGCTCCTATTTGTATATCGATGCGCAATTGGTAGTTCACTGCGATGGATTGATGGACCAGTCTTGACCAGATTCAGTCATAAACAAAAAAGACATTATTTATAGATGTCCTGTGTCTCAGATTTTATTTGAACCTCAGAGTTTGCGGTTACTTGTCTGCTCAACAACACTTTGTGGTCATCACTTTAAATATAACTAACCAGATTAATGAGTATAGATTGGCTATGCATTCATTTGAGGGACTTTGTGGTGCAGCGGTAGTGTCTCTACCTCTGGGCGAGGAGGCCCAGGTTCAAGTCTCACCTAGTCCAGAGGTGTGTTATAACATCTCTGAAGATGGCTGATTGGGAAAATGCTTACAGCTTGGGCCAAAGGAGAGGTAGAGATCTACAGTGGGACGGCCTCTTTTGAAAGCTGGGTAATTAAGGAAATATGCAATGCGGCATCCCTCTCTGAGCTCTGTTTTGACACATGCTTCTTCAGAGGGCTCTGTCTGGATTTCCAGAGAGATTCCCACATAAACTCTTAAATATGGAGTGCTATATCCTGTTTCACGTTGTGCTGCCTTCTGAAACCTTCACCCACTGCCACCCTGCTGGGATTCTCCAACACTCCTGAGGTACATCATGTTGCTGAGCATCCCAGCTCTGAAATCTGGTGTTGTCTGGCTGCACAGGGCGCTGCATGGAATTGGCTGATTAAAGCCTGGTCTGAGATAGAACCTGTAAATGCTCTCTGTTTCATGACTGGCTCCGTGATTGATCGAAGAGTCTTGCTGGATTTGTGGGTGTGCGCTGAGGAGAAAAGAAACAGGGGTGGCACAGTGGCTCAGGGGTTAGCACTGTTACCTCACAGCACCAGGGACCCAAGTGAATTGGCCATGCTCAATTGCCCATAACATTCAGGGATATGTCGGTTAAGTGACTCAGTCAGGGGCAAATGTAGAGTAATAGGGTAGGGAATGGGTTACTCTTCGGAGGGTTGGTGTAGATGTGTTAGGCTGAATGGTCTGTTTCCACACCGTGGGGAGTCTATGATGATTCTAGTCAAAAGTTAATGTCCAAATTCCGAAGGAAGGCACCATGTGAGAGCTGCTGATTGCGTTATGCCATCTCTCAGCTGGCAAGTCCCTGAGATGCCCAACGGAATAATTTTGTTTCGGAAGCTTTCAAACTCCAGCCTTACCACTTACTGCAGCATGTTGAGAGCAACAATCATCTCCCTCCTGACAGGTTTTACAGATTGCTTGGCATTCAGCAACACACAGGGAACTGACCTTGAGAGGAAATGCTGAGGGTGCTTCCCTTTTCAGAATGTGTTGGTTAGTAGGCTTGCAGTCTCATGATCAGTCTGGCCTTTGTGGGAAAATCACAAGCGTCCACTTTCAGCCAATAACCTGTCTTTAAAACTAATAAATTGGTTGACAGCTTACCCGCAATAATTGGTGTATTCTGCAGACCAGGTGCATCTACCTGCTCAGAGAAGTTATTTGCAGTGTTTAGGCAGCTTTAAGAGTCTTTCACACAGACAGCAAAGACCACATTAAGTCAAAGCCTACTCCCACTTTTGTTTCTCTCTTTTTCTTCTTTTGTCAACTGCAGTGGTCTCTCCTTTCTCTCTTTCTTTCCCTTTCTCTCTCTCTTTAATATTGCTGACCCCAGTATTGTCTCTTTGATCCCCAAGAGCACTGTGGACATTGTGACCCATAGAGGGAACTGGCTGCTGCCAGTGTCTTGGTTAGTTGGAGCCCAGGAGCCCAGGAGCCAGTGAGAGAGTCTGGGGACACAGAGTCTGTGGCTCAGCTGCAAGTGCAGATCCTCTTGTTTATTTTTTTGCTTCCTTTCCTCAGTTCCTTGACTTTCCTGGACCTCTCATTCATCATGTAGTGCGCTGAAAAATTCTTAAAGCTCCCTACATTCTCTGAGCAGGCAAATGTGTCCAGAGAGAGAGACAGGAAGGGAGAGGCTGAGTGAAACTACCGAGTGCCTGAATTTGACGTGGACCAGGGTCCTCAGATTGTGGGGGGTGGGGGGGAGCACTAAAATGATTGCTGCTGGCTTTAAACACTGCACTGCGGCAACCACCTTCCCCTCCATTCTCCCTTCACTCCATAAGCTACAATGAAGGACTGATATGAATAAAGATGCACTTCTCTTTCATTTGGGACCTGGGAAGGGGGCACTGGCTACAGGTAAATATACACACCCTTTGGCACCTTCCTCTCCTCCAATGCAAGTTCCACTCAATTATCATTCTCATTTCCAATGATTAGCTATTTCACATACATTTATATGTCGAGTTTAACCATGAAGATAAGATCATTTATTCATCACCTTTGCTCCAGTTTCATTGAATTCTATTAACAGGTCAATGACTGGGGAGAATGGAATACATAATGCTGGCCTTTAAATCTTTTTCATTGGAACAGCTGACCATTTGCAATGATGCAATTTTTGTATTTTCACCTCTTTCAGAAGAACTGCTCCAGTTCAAACATCAGATTGCTTGAAAGGGGCATAGGACTATGTCCATTCTGAAGGATAATAAACATTCAGAATCCATTCCCACAATCCAAGACACTGTTTGGTACATTCAGATGAGCTGAAAACGTGTTGCTGGAAAAGTGCAGCAGGTCCGGCAGCATCCAAGGAGCAGGGGAATCGACGTTTCAGGCATGAGCCCTTCTTTAGAAATCCTGATTCCTGATTCCTGAAGAAGGGCTCATGCCCGAAACGTCGATTCTCCTGTTCCTTGGATGCTGCCTGACCTGCTGCACTTTTCCAGCAACACATTTTCAGCTCTGATCTCCAGCATCTGCAGTCCCCACTTTCTCCTACATTCAGGTGAGCAATGGGAAGTCACAGGGCGATGGGAATAATCTGCAAGGTCTGATGATCAATAAGATAAAGTACAAATCACATTGCTAGCCTGTGAATCTGATCATTCAATGTAATAGTAAGTGCCAATCATGAAACAACTGATTATAATTCTTGTGCATCTCATCCCCGAGGTCCCCTGAAGAGAAAAAGACAAACAGGGCTAAGCGTGAAACGGTGCTGGAGCATGGCGACATTTTGTGAACTGTTTACAGCAGATCTTATCCTTTCACATCTTACAATTGTTCTGCCATTCTAAACCTCAATTCTAAGTTTATCAGAATTTCTGACAATGTTTTCTTTGATCTACGTTCAGGTTTAAAGTTTCTCCCACCGACAAGGCCCGATTACCATTGCTGGAACCTCAAGCCCAGAGGAATCAAGAGTCTATTGGCTTCCTGCAAGCCTGACCTCCTCATGGAAACCCAGGAATGAGGCCTGACCAGTGCAGGAACAAGGCCTCTCTCCATGGGTGACCCGACTGAACTGACATCAAGACCCCTCCGAGCACTCACAGGCACCACTGGGTGCCCAGGACCCCATCTGGGGTGCATACTTACCTCTCAAAGCAGCAGCTTTCCCTCACCGATGGTCAGGATCGAATACCCAGGAAAGGTAGGAGTCGCACTGGACTGCAGGTGAGAGTAAAACTACTGGCTGTCAAGATCCTCCACTCCCTAGCATACTCCTGGCAAAGGTCCAAGCCATTGAAAACAAGATGGACGAACATACAGCTAGAATCACCTTCCAAAGTGAATTCAGGGAACTGCGGTGTGCTCTGTTTTACAGAGACATGGCTCTCACATGCTGCTCCTGACTGTACCTCACAACCAGAAGAAGAACAGAAGCTGGAAAACAAACTGTGGAGCCTATTGGGTGGCTTTGTGATAGGAATACACATGGGCCAAAGCCAATCAGGGAGAAACAACAGAATTACCCCTCTGCTTTAATGGGGTAAGAATGAAATGCCTGTTCCACGAATAGGGGCAGGAATGACAACCAGCACTCACTGCGAACCAGGCACAGAACAACTCCTTAGACAAAAGGCATAGTGCCTGAATTATGACCTGCAGGAGGCCACAAGAATTCTGACTCCAGGACAGAATGGATCAGCTGCAGCATCTCAATTGGTTCCTATGGGATTAACCCTGCCCTGCTCACATTGTATATCACATGGCCAAGTACATACTAGTGCGGTTTCTTGTTTCAGATCAAAAGGCAGCATCCAAGGTAAGAAGAGAATAAAGAAAATTCTGTTTTGTTTCTTGTTGCAGCATGACCTCATAGACCAAGGCATGGATCTCATATGGCCAGTACACCAGATCATTATGGTATCACGATAGATGGTAAATGCTCTCACACTGCAAAAAGGTATGGTCCATAAAGCACCTCTTGGATGATATTGGTTAAAGACTTGATTCATCCCCAGTTTCTTCTGGTCTGGGGCATATCACTTGTGTCCATGCAGAGTTTGTGCAATCACAGGACTGTCATCTGCATCAGCCAGAGGTCTAAGGCTGAAAGCCAGGGTGCCCTTTTCCCCAGCACGTGCAGGATAACCTGAAGATCACACAGCACCAATGGGAGAATGTCCTTGACTGAGCATCATGGCATTGTCAAGGCTCTGTCTGTTGCTCAGACATACTCCACAGTGTGGTAGAGTGTCTGCTTCATCAACACAGACATATCTCCCAGAACCAAACCTGCACCTCTTCCTGTTAAACTCAAGGTAAGCCTACTGTTTGTGAACAGTATTGGTTTTTAATTATGCACTCATCTACATACACTTGATGCCTGCACTTTCAGCATCTTTGGACACCGTCCCAGCTCTTAATCTCCCAGATGCATTGTGACTTCAAGTTGTGTTTACAGTCATTAATTATATTCTCCTTCTTTTTTCTCAGCTGCAGCAATGCCATGGCCACTATCTCACACCTAAAGGGATGAGTGCCCGAAATGTCTGCAAGGATTAAATCCATTATCGTGGTTATATATTGGAGGAGATTATGGATCCAGTCAAAACAAGGGAAAGCAGCCTATAGTACAACTACCAATGTCACAGCGATGAGGGGCATGGTGAGAGTTTTTTTTTTTATCTTTCTCTTAGTCATTCATCATCATGTTTGTTTAAGGTGTTTGTCCTTTTTTATATGGCTGTATATTTTTATGAATTGAGTTTTCAGCAAAATAGCTCTCAAAATCTGAGTGTCACAGTTGATATTACCAAAGCTGTACTGTTAGTGCCTTAGTCAACTATACAACCACTAAAAGGCTCCCTCCACCCATCCACACTTTTTAAGTTAGTTCCTTTCATTTAGCCTGGTTTAAAAAAAAAGAAAAACGCATTTTGGCAGCACCTACATATGGCACAACAGACAGGAAAATTGGCATTGCATGTACATGGCATGTAACATATACCAAGATCAATGGCACCATGGCCAGTACTATTGGCCCCATAACTAGTACTGGCACCACAACTGAAATTACCATGATCAGTATAATCCCTGGTGTAAACAGTATGACTGGCAACATGTCCAGTATTACTTGTGCTTTTGCCAGTTTTATTGGTGCCATGTGCAGTATTACATTTGAATTATACTGGAATACTGCTCCTCAAACACCATAGCATACTCGTTTTTTTTCCCCTGGTGCCAGTGTTACTGTTCAAGACCCACTTCACAGAATCCAAGCCAACACTTCATTAGGGTGCTGAGGGAGTGCTGCAAAATCGGTGGTCTTATCTTTCAGATGAATTTTTAAACTGATGTCTTGTCTGTTTTCTTGGATGGGTGTAAAAGATCCTACGGCACTATTTTGAAGATGAGGGCAGTTCTCCTGAGTGCTGTGACTAAAATTTATCAACGCGCAGTGCTTTCTCAGACCTGATGTCTGAAAGGTCAGATAGAAATACAAGTTATCCCTCTGTTGGCCATTTCCTCTTCATCCCTTTGTCTCTCTTTTAGTCTCTGTATTTTTCAGCCTCTGGCCTTGTAGTTTATCCTTGTGCTTTACTCATTGTTGTGCTAGTGTGGAGGCCCAGAAACCTCATTAACATGCTGCCAACGTTGGGTAGAAAGATGAGCCACACAGTTTATTCTGTAGCTAGAAAAGGCATCACATCTATTATGCCTAATTATCGGCCACATACTTAATCTCTGTAGCCTGATGAAACATTACACTTATGTAAAAATCAAACAAAATAAAACAGGCTGCTTCATGACTAATGCCTACTGTGGAAATTACTTCACATAACAAATTACACTCACAGCAATCTGTGATATTGTATTAATCACACCCCTGCACAATTATTTCCAAGGACTGCATTTCTAGTTGCAGGTGTGTGTGTGTGTGTGTGTGTGTTTGTGTGTGTGTGTGTGTGTGGTCCTTGAGGTTAGAAATGTTAGAGCCATGCACAGAGGATTATCTGTTTGCGTACCTATGAATGTTGCTCCCAGGTAATTTACAAGAAGATGAAATGATGAGCAAGACTGTCTTGCACTCACCCCAGCAACATATCTCAGCCTCACACTCAGCTCAGTGCCTCTTGTCCACACAAACTGGATCTTTTTCCATTTCACACCTGTCATCGGTGTCTTTATGTGAGATTCTCAGTTAAAGGCACTTCTACTGCCTGAGGCCAGATAGGACCTTGACTGAGATTTTCCACTTAAGTATGTTCCATTCTGCCTTTGAGTTGAGGTTGTTCATTTGTCACCTTATACATGGTCCTTTTCTTTAACCATTCTTTAAACTTGCCCTGTCTTTTAATGATACCATGATGTTCATTGCTTTCCTGAATTTTTCTCTTGTACTAAGCTCTTACACACTCACCTTCACTCTCTAGTGGCATGAAGATTGATTTTCTGTACCCCCAAATCCAACTCAGTCCACCCCCTAGGGCTTCAGAAATGTGAGATGCTCCACATCCCTTGGTCTTTACTGTATCCATAAGTCCCTCGGATGGTTAGAAATGGAATCCACCAATTGCTCATTCCTGATTATGTTGGTGGGATACAGAATAATTAATGCTCAAAAACCAATTGATGCTCAAGTAGTTCTAAAGCTTCTGTGTGATACAATTGTTACATTCTCCCCTGAATTTTATCACCATTGACACAAAGAATGTTAATCCTTGGTAACACCTTCTTCTCCCAATCTTGCCATAAAGTTCAATCACTTCACCCGAGAAATGGGATTGAATAGTAGCTGACAACTGCAGGTCCTCTTCCCACTCTCTGGCAGTTTTCTGTGGCCTTTTGTTAATCAGCCCATGTACTGACCTGAAAAGGCCAAGCTAATCCATGCAAAGTGACACTCATATGACCCTGAATTGAGTTTTACAGGCAGTTGAAAGCAGTGTGAATCATGGATGCTCTCAACGCATCAAGCACCCTACTTGACCAAGGGAGAGGGGTCCAAAATGATAACTCTTAAAATAACTTCCTCCGAAGCCAGGCATGTTGTTGTGCTGCCAGCTACATAAGGCAGACATGCTAATGACTGGAGGATTGTACCAAAGAGCATGGTCCATTCCCTGTTTGCAACAGAGAGTGTACTGGTCATACTCAAACAGCCTGTGCCTACAAATCTCAGAATATAATGCATTGTATTGGGTGCAATTCTGCAATTAGACAACGTTTGCTATTCAATTGCATTTGTGCCAAGAATTATACTAACAGCAATCGAAGATTGTCTGTTAGGTGGCTCACGTATATGTACAAAAGCTACATATGTTGAGAGGTAGAGCTCTGTTCATTGCAAACAGAAAGAACACCTCCATGCAGTGTGTCTTCTTTGATTAAACAAAAGTCTGGGCAACAATTGTCCCTCTGGTGCATTCCCTATGGTAATGCCTTGACTCATCAGAGTTGACTTGCCTGGTTTGACTTTGAACAAAGATTGGCAACTCCCTGGTGATTTTCCATGCAATATCTTTATAAATCAAAGTCCATCTGCTAACCAATCAGCATCCTCCTTTCATGCAGTATGAAGTACTTGTATTGTTCACTTTGAGATTTTGTATTCTTGTGGTTTTTACCCTGATGAGTGCAAGATGAACAGCTTTGACAGTATTTCTTCATTTTCTGAGCTACTTACATTTTGCACGGCCAAGTGACTATTCAGTAATTAGGATTTTTTTAACCTTCTGAAGTATTTGTCATTGCAATAAAATTAAATTTGACTTAATCAGTCTCTCAATGATGCTGATACTAATATCTATATGAAATAAATATTCCTGTCATTATAAAATACCGTAGAAATATTTTAATGTGTAATGATATTAGAGACATATTATGGATATCGTTTTCTACATAAATTGAACATCCCTATTATAGTCTACCATGAGATGAAACATCAACAAACCAAAACATTGTTTTAAAATGTCTGCAATGGTGTCATTCATGCTGAGGCCAGTTGTGAACAAGGTCAACAAATTGATCTTGGCTGAGAATTTTATGGAACCTAACAGCCTATAAACTTCCATTGGCATTTTCCAGCTGATTGAACCCAGGCTTCAGTTCATTTACAGCAATGAGACCTGAGACCTTTCATAAAAAAATTCAATTTAAACACAACTCCACATGGAATAGAATCTCTAGACAGTATGTACAAATGTTGGAGGACATGCAGAAAGTCTACTAGTCAAGAATAAGAAGGAGATTGGAGAAGACACAGAGTTGAAACGTTGCAGCTAGGACTAGGAACCAGCACTGACTACCTTCCACTTCCTCATTTCAGTTATTGTATGGTCAAGCCACCTCGCTGCAATATATGAGCTAGGTGTTATTATAGCAAGAGTTAAGCTGCCAACTTGAGTTAATTGCTTAATTCATTGACGAGTAAATATCAAGCTGGAAAAGAGGACTTGTAATGCAGTGGTAGTGCCTTCTCTAAGCTTGGAGGTCTGGGATCAAGTCTCACCTGTGACAGGGGTGGCTAATAACATCTCTGAACAGATTGATCCAAAAATATAAAGCTGGAACAAATGATTTGGGGAATGATATGAGCTATGCGACTGTGACGTCAATAAACTCTATCCTTCAAGAAATTATGTCTTGATTTCAATTTCACCAACAGATTAAATCAAAATTAACATTGATAGCAGAAAACGGTTGCCTAACTGTGAGTATTGAAAACTAAGAGAACATCAAGTTGTAATTTGAGTTACTTTTAAGAAAAGAAATAGTAAAAAAGAACAGCTGGAATTAAGTTGAAGGTGTTGGTATACAATTCCACATTAATGTTCTTTGAAAGCGTACCTTATGATCAGTGAAAAAAATAAACTGCATATGTGACACAAGTACATCCTTCACCAAAGAACAATCAAGGTAATGTTTGCACGGTCACTTCCTATAACAGCTGGAACAAGGTGGAGTACTATCAGAGCTGGAAGCTGAAGACTTGGACACTTGAAGAAGCTCAGCTTTCCAATTAAAATTTATACAGTCTACATACATTTTAGCAAGGCTTTTGATCAAGTGGCAGACTGAAAATGAAGGTACAAACTCTTGGGATCCAAGGAAGTTTGGCTAATTGCATCCAAAATTAACTGAGTGGCAGGAAACAGGGTGGCGGTTGAGGGGTATTTTTGGGACCGGTAGTCTGTGTTCAATGGAGTTCCACAGGGATCAGAATTAGGGCCCTTGCTGTTTCTGATATTTATGAATGATTCAGACTTGAAAGTAAGAGGGTTGATCAGTAAGTTTGTGGATAATATGAAAATTGTTATGGTATTAAATAGTGAGGAGAATAACCTTAGATGACAGGAGGATATAGATTAGTCAGATGGTCTGATCAGTAGCAAGTGGAATTCAAAGTCGAGAGTGTGGTTCTAGAAAAGCACAGCAGGTCAAGCAGCATCCAAGGAGCAGGAGGATCGACATTTCAGGCATAGGCCCTTCATCAGGATGAAGAGCTTATGCCTGAAACACTGCTCCTCAGATGTTGTCTGACCTGCTGTGCTTTTCCAGCACCACACTCTCAACTCTGATCTCCAGCATCTGCAGCCCTCACTTTCTCCAAATGGAATTCAATCCAAGTTAGCGTGAGGTAATGCATGTTGACAAGACAATCAAGGCAAGGGAACACATGATGAAAAACAGGTCCCTGGGGATCACTGAGCTTCAGAGGGTCCGTGGTATATATGTACACTGGTCCCTTAAGGTAGCTGGGCAGGCAGGTAAAGTGGTTAAGAAGGCTTATGGCAAATTTGCCTTTATTAGCAAGATATAATCTTTAAGAGCAAGAAGATTATGCTGCAACTGTATAAAATGCTGGATAGGCCATATCTAGAGATTTGGTATCCACATTATCTGAGGGACGTGTTAGCTCTGGAGGTGGCACAGAGTAGATCTACCAGGATATCATCTGAGCTGGAGAGTTTCAGATATGAAGTGAGATTGGACAGACTGGATTGCTTTCATTGGAGCAGAGGAAACTGAGGGGAAACATGATTGAGATGTATAAAGGTTTGAGGACCATAGATGTGGTAGACAGGAAAGAACATTTTCCATTGGTGGACCACTGAATGATCGGGGGCATGGATTTAAGGTAAGGAACAGGAGATTTAAAATGGATATGAGGAGATATTATTTTCAGGCAGAGGGTGGTGGGAATCTGGAATTCACTGCCAAGAAGGGTCATAGAAGCAGAAACCCTCACAACATTTAAGGAGCTGGTAATACAGTGGCTCAGTGATTAGCACTGCTGCCTCATAGCACCTGACTCATAGATTCAATTTCAACCTTGGGTGAATGTCTGCTCTGTTATGGACCAGGCCAGACCCCCTCAAAACATTTCAAGAAGGTAGCCCAGATCTGAACTTTGCTAGTTGTTTTAAGCAGGTGTAAATTGGATATTCCAGGGGAGAATCAGCTGGCCCAACTGATTGAATCAGCTGGCTGAATCAGTTTTAAACAAAACACAATTTGGTCTGCTCCTGGGCCTGGCCAAACTGGCCATCAACAGGTCCAGGCAGCGGGCCATGGAGGGGGTCGTTAGGGCCGACTGCCTGCCCCTCTTCCACGGTTACGTTAGAGCCTGGGTGTCTCTGGAGAAGGAGCACGCGGTCTCCACCAACACCCTGGAGTTGTTCAGGGGGAGGTGGGTGCCGCAGGGAGTGGAGTGCATTATTTCCCCCTCCAACTCTATTTTGATTTAACCCTTGCCCTCCCCCTTCACTGTTTGATCATACAGCATTGCCCTTTGATGTGAAGGGCACTGCTGGTCACTGGCCACTTGGGTGTTTCCTTTCTTCCTGGTGGTGGAAACTGAATAAAGATTCGTACACCTTGTATCTCTCACTGTGTCTCACACCTACACACACACAACATGGGTGCTGGGGGGAAAAATAAGCACTACCGTAGTTAGGCGGTAGTGTGAGGGCTAAAAAAAACAAAAAAGAAGAAAAAAACAAAACACAACTTAGTTATACGCAAACAAAAGAAAGCTGAATTTAGAATAACATTAACTGTTTGAAACCCCAATCAACTCTATCACATCTAAATGATGCTGTTCCAAATTCTTGCAACATCCCCATTTGGCAAAAAAAGGTAAAATCAAACACGGAATCTTATAGGAGACATGTCAGAGAGAGAGGGAAAGAGAGAGAGAGAGAGATGATCAGCATGGAGCTGTTTCTTTGAACAGCAGCCTCAAACAGACAGCTTGCTAAAACCAAACCAAACAAAATCCTGAACTGGGAGAAGTGGCCGCTCCCCTTGCTTTTTGCAAGTGTTTTCAACAAAAGACTTCAAAGCATTCTCCATCCATTTCAACACCTCCCCCCCCCCCGACTCCATCCACTTCAACTTCCCCCCCCCCGTCCACTTCAACTCCCCCCCCCACTCCATCCACTTCAACTACCCCCGCTCTGTCCACTTCAACTCCCCCCCCCACTCCATCCACTTCAACTACCCCCGCTCCGTCCACTTCAACTCCCCCCCCCCACTCCATCCACTTCAACTACCCCCGCTCTGTCCACTTCAACTCCCCCCCCCACTCCATCCACTTCAACTACCCCCGCTCTGTCCACTTCAACTCCCCCCCCCCACTCCATCCACTTCAACTACCCCCGCTCTGTCCACTTCAACTCCCCCCAACTCCATCCACTTCAACTACCCCCGCTCCGTCCACTTCAACTCCCCCCCCCCACTCCATCCACTTCAACTACCCCCGCTCTGTCCACTTCAACTCCCCCCCCCACTCCATCCACTTCAACTACCCCCGCTCTGTCCACTTCAACTCCCCCCCCCCACTCCATCCACTTCAACTACCCCCGCTCTGTCCACTTCAACTCCCCCCAACTCCATCCACTTCAACTACCCCCGCTCCGTCCACTTCAACTCCCCCCCCCCACTCCATCCACTTCAACTACCCCCGCTCTGTCCACTTCAACTCCCCCCCCCACTCCATCCACTTCAACTTCCCCCCCCCCGTCCACTTCAACTCCCCCCCCCACTCCATCCACTTCAACTACCCCCGCTCTGTCCACTTCAACTCCCCCCCCCACTCCATCCACTTCAACTACCCCCGCTCTGTCCACTTCAACTCCCCCCCCCCACTCCATCCACTTCAACTACCCCTGCTCTGTCCACTTCAACTCCCCCCAACTCCATCCACTTCAACTCCCTCCCCACTCCGTCCACTTCAACTCCCTCCCCACCCCGTCCACTTCAACTCCCCGTACCACTCTGTCCACTTCAACTCCCCCTCCCACTCCGTCCACTTCAACTCCCTCCCCACCCCGTACCTTCAACTCCCCCTACCACTCTGTCCACTTCAACTCCCCCTCCCACTCCGTCCACTTCAACTCCCTCCCCACTCCGTCCACTTCAACTCCCTCCCCACCCCGTCCACTTCAACTCCCCGTACCACTCTGTCCACTTCAACTCCCCCTCCCACTCCGTCCACTTCAACTCCCTCCCCACCCCGTACCTTCAACTCCCCCTACCACTCTGTCCACTTCAACTCCCCCTCCCACTCCGTCCACTTCAACTCCCTCCCCACTCCGTCCACTTCAACTCCCTCCCCACCCCGTCCACTTCAACTCCCTCCCCACCCCGTACCTTCAACTCCCCCTCCCACTCCGTCCACTTCAACTCCCTCCCCACCCCGTACCTTCAACTCCCCCTCCCACTCCGTCCACTTCAACTCCCCCTCCCACTCCGTCCACTTCAACTCCCTCCCCACCCCGTACCTTCAACTCCCCCTCCCACTCCGTCCACTTCAACTCCCTCCCCACCCCGTACCTTCAACTCCCCCTACCACTCTGTCCACTTCAACTCCCTCCCCACTCCGTCCACCTCAACCCCACCCCCCCTTCCACTCCATCCACTTCAACTGCCCTTCCCACTCCATCAAGGACATGCAGATTCTGGGCCTCCTCCACTGACAAACCGTTACCACCCTGGAGGAAGAACGCCTCATATTCTGCCTTGGGAGCCTGCAACCAAATGGGATAAATATGGATTTCATTAGCTTCCTCATTTCCCCTCCCCCTACATTATCCCAGTCCCAAGCCTCCAACTTGGCCCTGCCCTCCAAACCCATCCATCACTGGCCCCTCTGACCTATCACCTTCTCCCTCACCTTCATCCACCTATCGCTTTCTCAGCTACCTTCCTGCAAACCCCACCCCACACCCATTTATTTCTCAGCCCTGAGCCACAAGCCTCATTCCTCATTTGGATGCTGCCTGACTGGCTGTGCCTCCCCAGCACCACACTCTCGACTCTGATCTCCAGCATCTGTCCTCACTTCCTTCAAGTAGATAAACCCAGACATATTGAAACCTCTGACTTTACGACCCCTCTGAACAGAAAACCAAAGAGTAGCATCATTACAGAGCGGAATTTGCATGTTCTCCCCGTGCCTGCATGGGTTTCATCAGGTTGTTTCGATTTCCCCCACACAGTCAAAAGATATGCAGGTTAGAAGGATTTGCCATGCTAAATGGTCCCACAGTATCCAGGAGTTTGGCGGCTAAATGGATTAGCAATGGGGAATGCAAGGTTACAGAGATGGAGTGGGTGGGTGGTACGCTCTTTGTAATGTCATTGCAGACTTGATGGGCTGAACAGTCTCTATCTGCACTATAGGGATTGTAGATGTACACTTGTGATGCAGAGGCATTTAAGGCCATTGGTCAAATGGAAAGTGTTCTTAGAACAATTAGATGCCTATTTTTGCAGACTTGTTGAGCTGGAGGACCTTGTTCTGTGCAGCAGACATTCATAGAATCCCGCAGTGTGGAAGCAGGCCATTCGGCCCATTGAGGCCACATTGACCCCCCAAAGAGCATCCCACACAGACCCGACCCAACCCATCCCATTCCATCCCTGCTAACCTGCACATCTTTGGACTGTGAGAGGAAACTGGAGGACCCGAAAGGGACCCATGCAGACACAGGGAGAATGTTCTAATTCCACACAGACAGTCACCCAAGGCTGGAATCGAACCTGGGTCCCTGGCACTGTGAGGCATCAGTGTTAACCTACTGAGCCACTGCGCTGCCTCTGCTAGCCATTGTGCTGCCGTGCCACACCTCTATGGCTCTTTGACTCTAAAACTGAAAGAAGTAGGATCTTAAAAATGCACGTGAGGCATGATCAGATTTTGAAAGCAAGGTATATATGGTGGCGTGATGGCACAGTGGTTAGCCAGGGACCTGGGTTCAATTGCACCCTCTGGTGACTATGTGAAGTTTGCACATTCTCCCTGTGACTGTGTAGGTTTCCCTCAGGTACTCCAGTTTCTTCCACTGTCTGAAGATGTGCAGGTTATGTGGATTGGCCATGATAAATGCTGGGTTATAGGGATAGGGTGAGGGTCTGTATCTGGCTGGGATGCTGTTCGGAGGGTTGCTGTGGACTTGGGGTTGAATAACCTCTTTCTGCACTGTCGGAATTCTGTGATATTCTATAGAATAATATATGGGAATTTAATAGACTACATTGAAGATTGCAAATGATCTTCTTGGATGTTCCTAAATCAATTCCTGTCTTTAAATAGTTGAACTGTGCTAAGGTGTCAAACATGGATCAACTCAAAGAATTAACTGTTGTTAGGTTTTCAGAAAAAAACACATTTTTGAAACAGATGTTCGAAGTCTTGCAACGAATCCTAGGAAAACGTTCATTCCCATTGGCCCCATTCCTGGATATACTGGAATATTCAGCGATGATACCAAGAATGGACAACTAAATGGTTGCCCTCAGGCGAGACCACCCAGACATAAGCCACAAGTGTCAATTCAATAAGATAACTCTGGCATTTATAAGAGATGACTGGAATTGGCCATCAGAAATTAATATAGCATACAGGAAAATGGCAGAAAACATGTAAAGGGCTGAGTATATAGTAGGTAGTGACACAATATAACTTTATAGCAACCAAACAGGGTACATTCCTCTGGTCAATTGTTACTGGTTGCATAGTTATAGATTGTGAGCAAGTCATAGAATATGTTGAGGCACAATACATTAGACATTCACTTCTGTCAGACAATTATGAGAAACTGAAGGACAGACTCAGTATGAACAAGGTAACATAGACACACAGGACAAGACTATTTGCCTCAGAAGGCAATAACTATGAATGGACATAAAAGTAAAATGTATACCAGAAGGGGGCCGCAAGGAAAGCCATTGACAAATAGAAACATAAATTAGGTTCTCAAGCTGAGGGCCAGGAGGTATGTTCATTGATTGGTGAAATGAGTTAAAGATGCAGAAAACCAGGAAATGTACCACGAGTGCTGAAAGTGAATCTGGAAATGAACCTGGCCTGAGGGAAAGATCACAGAGTCTCGATTAGAGTGGTGCTGGAAGAGCACAGCAGGTCAGGCAGCATCCGAGAAGCATAAGGAGAAACTTCTTCAACCAGAGAGTGGTGAATCTATGAAATTCACTGCCACAGAAGACAGTGAAGGCCAGATCATTGATATTTAAGACTGAGATAGATAGGTTCTTGAGTATGAAGAGGATCAAGGGTTATGTGGAGAAAGTGGGAGAATGGAGATAAGAAACTTATCAACCATGATTGAATAGTGGAGCAGATTCGATGGCCTGATTTCTGCTCCTATGTCTTATGGTCATATGGTCTCATGAGAGACCATGTTGTTGTAATCCAGGAAGAAATAGGAAGATGAGTAGAGTTTGTAATTTAACCAGAGCAAGATCATGGAAGAAGCTAGGAATATCATGAAAAGTAGAAGACTTTATAATTAATAAAGGTGAGTGATTACAAAAAAGAAGTTAAGAGGTAAATTGATAAATGAAGCAAAGCAAAATAAATTGGAGAGTTGAAAGTACACTGAGGTATTGGATAGAATGAGCCAGCTTTAGAAAACAGATGGATTTACTCAGAAAAAAATATTTCCTAATAGAACATAGAATGCTAAAGCCAGATTAGTAGCTCAAGGCTATGAAGAGAAATTAGGAAAACAAATGTTCAAGTAGCTTCCCCTAATGCAGAAAAAAAGTTATCTTGGAGATCTTTTTAGCTCTTTTATCAAAATAATTCTGGGGATATAAGTTGGCTGATATAAAAACTGCATTTCTTCAAAGTGAAAAGTTTCAAAAGAAAGAATTCTTTGAAATCATGTTAAGAAATGGGTGATACAGAAGGGAAGTTATGGAAATTAAACAGATATGTTTGTGGGTGGAATGCTGTCAGGAGGTTTAGTATTTCTTGGCTAGATCTGCCGCTGAAAGTAGATTGCATTCAACTTAAGCCAGACCTAGAAATGTTCAACTGGTATCACAGGAGAAATTAATAGGCATTTTTTGTGATCTGTGTCAATGACTTTCTGTGGAAAAGTTCGATGAATTTTGAATGCAACACAATGGACAAAATAAAAAGAAAATTTAAGCCTGGAAGCCAGATTTTGTGGGCACTTATTATATATATACGTATGTATATATATATTTAGATACAAAGCAGAATTAATCGGGAGTGATTTTAGGTCAACAGTCCAATTTGGAAAATTTTAATCCTGATAAACTGGGCCAGTCATCCAGGGAAATAACAGCCCACTTAAGAAGCTTAGCTGGACAGTTAAAATTTTAAGCGTTCAGACTAGATCTGTTGTCTGCTATGATGCTTTGGAACTAAGTTCTATGATGAAACATGCCACAGTTGAGGAAGGAATTGACAACATATAAAACATTCAATAAATTGAACTTAGAAAAATGGATGAAGTTATTCTAATTCAGTGATGCTCCACATAATCAATATTCCAGGTGAATATTTATATACAACAATGTTTTAATGTCATTAATGAGGAAGTGCAATAAATGTTGTTCATCTAAAAGGCAATAAGAACATCAGAAATAAGAGCAAGAGTAGGCTCTCTGGCCCCGATCTGAGACAAAGTTGCCTAGAGAACGTAATGTGGACAATTATTTATTTTTTGGGACGATGCACATTCAATAATTGTGTCCACGAATGAGCAGGAGTTATGGCCTGACCTCACTAGCCTGAAGGAAATGCTAGAAATAAAAGAGATTTCCAAGTTGTAAGACTATTTCCCAAAAAGGCGCTTGTTCAAGCAAATTATTGGAGAGCCTTAATGAGGGATGGCTGATGGTATGCAAGGCAATAGAGAAGTGTTGGAAGAATATGTTGTTGGGTCACTTTGTAATTTTTTTGTTTGTTTGTTGAAAGAAGAAGGGACATGGAAGATTAGTTTTATGATGATGTTGAATTTAAAACAAAATTGTTTTGCCTAATTTTGATTAGTTTCTAATCAATGTCTGTGTGTTTCTTTAAAGTTTTGTTCAAAGAAATATGAGAGAACTGTAATTATAACATGAGTGAAGCTGCTGATGAAGGTTAATTGATTACCTAAGTGACTAAGCAAATGTAAAGGCAGCAAGGTGACTCAGTGTTTAGCACTGCTGCCTCACAGTGCCAGGGACCAGGGTGTGATTTCAGCCTCGGGCGACTGTGTGGAGTTTGCACGTTCTCCCCAGTGTCTGTGTGGGTTTCTTCCCTCAGTCTAAAGATGCACAGGCCAGGTGTATTGAATCATGATACATTGGCGATTGTGTCCACGGATCTGCAGGCTAGATGCATTAGCTGTGGGAAATGCAGGGTTACAGGGAAGTGAGATCTGGGTCTGTGTTTGGCTTCGATGCACTGCAGAGAGTTGATGCAAACTCAATCACCAAATGGCCTCTTCTCTCAGTGTATGGATTCTATGAACAGATGGTACTCTGTGTGGTACTAGTTGTATGGTTGTATAGTGAATAAACTTTGCCGACAAGGAAGATTGCCTTGTGTTCTACTTCACCAACAGGCTGAAATGCAAATTAGCATTCTGCTCATGATGCAGCTTGCAGCCTATATGTTCTGTTAGGTCTGTTTGGATTAGTACAGGAGAGGAAACATGGTCTAACTAGAAAAACTATTAGGTCTGTTTGGATTAGTACAGGAGAGGAAACATGGTCTAACTAGAAAAATATCAGACAGCTAACAAAATATTGTTTATTATACGTTAACCCCAAGTTACAAATTTACCATTGACATGATAGACAGAATTTTGCGAAGGTACAAATTTAGGTCTCACTCCATTCAGATCCTAAGTTGTTCTGCCTACAGGTCAATATGGATGTCATCTTAGTGAGTGCTACTTGTGGCATCGGTAACTTCAATCTTTTCAGACCTATATACAATAGAGTCATAGAGTCATAGAGATGTACAGCATGGAAACAGACCCTTTGGTCCAACCCTTCTATGCAGAACAGATATCCCAACCCAATCTAGCCCCACCTGCCAGCACCCAGCCCATATCCCTCCAAACCCTTCCTATTCATTTGCCCATCCAAATGTCCTTTAAATGTTGCAATTGTACCAGCCTCCACCACTTCCTCTGGCAGCTCATTCCATACACACACCACCCTCTGTGTGAAAAAGTTGCCCCTTAGGTCCCTTTTATATCTTTCCCCTCTCACCCTAAACTTATGTCCTCTCGTTCTGAACTCTCCAACTCCAGGGAAATGACTTTGTCTATTTATCCTATCCATGCCCTTCATAATTTTGTAAACCTCTATAAGGTCACCCCTCAGCCTCCGATGCTCCAGGGAAAACAGCCCCAACCTGTTCAGCATCTCCCTATAGCTCAAATCCTCCAACCCTGGCAACATCCTTGTAAATCGTTTTTGAACACTTTCAAGTTTCACATCTTTCCAATAGGAAAGAGACCATAATTGCACATAATATTCCAACAGTGACCTAACCAATGTCCTGCACAGCTGCAACATGACCTCCCAACTCCTGTACTCAATACTCTGACTAATAAAAGAAAGCATACCAAATGCCTTCTTCACTATCCTATCTACCTGCGTCTCCACTTTCAAGGAACTATGAACCTGTACTCCAGGATCTCTTTGTTCAGCAACACTCCCTAGGACCTTTCCATTAAGTGTATAAGTCCTGCTAAGATTTGCTTTCCCAAAATGCAGCACCTCGCATTTATCTGAATTAAACTCCATCTGCCCATTGGCCCATCTGGTCAAGATCCTGTTGTAATCTGAGGTAACCCTCTTTGCTGTCCACTACACCTCCAATTTTGGTGTCATCTGCAAACTTACTAACTGTACCTCTTATGCTTGCATCCAAATCATTTATGTAAATGACAAAAAGTAGAGGACCCAGCACCAATCCTTGTGGCACTCCACTTGTAACAGACCTCCAGTCTGAAAAGCTATTTGTAGATGCTCTAACTCAGTAGGTCAGAATAAATAATGATAATTGCAAGATATATTGAGCATGTGGTGACTCAATATCTGCAGCACCAGAACAAAAACACAGGAGATCAGGAGTGTAAAGTTCAATGGAGTGCCCATTTGAGCCTAACAAAGAGGATCAGCATGAAGGGGTCAAGGGTAAGGTTCTGGAGAAAGCCAGTGATGCCAAATACCTGGGAGTCAGCAATGCAAGAAGACTGAAGTATAGTAAAAGAAATTAACCAATGGATTAACTGTGGTAGGAGTAATTTGAAGATGTGGAATGAATGTAATGTGATAGAAATGTATCGCTGAGGCTAAAATAATGAATCTGAGAAACAGAACAACAACTGGGTAATAATAAGATGTGAATGTTAAGATAGATGGTGGAGTGATGAGAAAGGACAGACTTAGGTATCAGTACACCAATTGAAAATTGTGTCAACGTATTGATGAAGGTTGTTGTGAAGACTCTGAAATGACGATACAGTTGTGGAGAGAGCGTGAGGGGATACCATATGGTGAATGATGGATATCAGAAAATCAGGATGAAAGGGAAGGTTCAGGACAAGAAGGAAAGCTACAACGGTGTGGGCCTTAAAAACAGTGGGATTGGACCAGGAATGGCCGTGAAGCTGCTGGATTATTGTAAATAACCAATTTGGTTCACCAATACCATTGAGGGACTTTGTTCAGAATATAGGTTGAGTATCCATTAGCTGTCTGTCCAAAAATTGAAAAGACATAAAAAGTGGCAGTCCTTGTGGAAGTGGACTCGAACAGATCTATAGATATAGAGTCATAGAGTCATAGAGATGTACAACACAGAAACAGACCCTTCAAACCAACTCATCCATGCCAACCAGGTATCCCAACCCAATCTAGTCCCACCTGCCAGCACCTGGTCCATATCCCTCCAAACCCTTCCTATTCATATACCCATCCAAATGCCTTTTAAATGTTGCAATTGTATCAGTCTTCACCACTTCCTCTGGCAGCTCATTCCATACACCTACCACTCTCTGTGTGAAAACATTGCCCGGTAGGTCCCTTTTATATCTTTCCCCTCTCACCCTAAAGCTATGCCCTCTAGTTCTGGAGTCCCCCACCCCAGGGAAAAGACTTTGTCTATTTATCCTATCCATGCCCCTCATAATTTTGTAAACCTCTATAAGGTTACCCCTCAACCTCCGACGCACCAGGGACAACAGACCCAGCCTGTTCAGCTTCTCTTTATAGCTCAAGTCCTCCAATCCTGGCAACATCGTTGTAAATCTTTTTTGAACCCTTTCAAGTTTCACAACATCTTTCCAATAGGAAGGAGACTAGAAATGCACGCAATATTCCACAGTGGCCTAACCAATGTCCTGTACAGCCGCAACATGACCCCCCCCCACCCCCCATCCCCCAACTCCTGTACTCAATACTCTGACCAGTAAAAAAAAGCATGCCAAATACCTTCTTCACTATCCTATCGACCTGCGACTCCACTTTCAAGGAGCTATGAACCTGCACTCCAAGGTGTCTTTGTTCAGCAACACTCCCTAGGACCTTTCCATTAAGTGCATATGTTCTGCTAAGATTTGCTTTCCCAAAATGCAGCACCTCGCATTTATCGGAATTAAACTCCATCTGCCACTTCTCAGCCCAATGGCCCATCTGGTCAAGATCCTGTTGTAATCTGAGGTAATCCTCTTTGCTATCCACTACACCTCCAATTTTGGTGTCATCTGCAAACTTACTAACTGTACCTCTTATGCTCGCATCCAAATCATTTATGTAAATGACAAAAAGTAGAGGACCCAGCACTGATCCTTGTGGCACTCCACTGGTCACAGGCCTCCAGTCTGAAAAACAACCCTCCACCACAACCCTCTATCTTCTACCCTTGAGCCAGTTCTGTATCCAACTGGCTAGTTCTCCCTGTATTCCATGAGATCTAACCTTGCTAATCAGTCTCCCATGGGGAACCTTGTCGAACGCCTTACTGAAGTCCATATAGATCACATCTACTGCTCTGCCCTCATCAATCCTCTGTGTTACTTTTTCAAAAAACTCAATCAAGTTTGTGAGACATGATTTCCCACGCCGAAAGCCATGTTGACCATCCCTAATCAGTGTTTGCCTTATCAAATACATGTACATCCTGTTCCTCAGGATTCTCTCCAACAACTTGCCCACCACCGAGGTCAGGCTCACTGGTCTATAGTTCCCGGCTTGTCCTTACCACCATTCTTAAACAGTGACACAACCTCCAGTCTTCCGGCACCTCACCTGTGACTATCGATGATACAAATATCTCAGCAAGAGGCCCAGCAATCACTTCTCTCGCTTCCCACAGAGTTCTCGGGTACACCTGATCAGGTCCTGGGGATTTATCCACCTTTACCTGTTTCAAGATATCCAGCACTTCCTCCTCTGTAATCTGTTCATTTTGCAAGATGTCACCATCTATTTCCCTACAGTCTAGATCTTCCATATCCTTTTCCACAGTAAATACTGATGCAAAATATTCGTTTAGTGTCTCCCACATTTTCTGCAGCTCCACACAAAGGCCACCTTGCTGATCTTTGAGGGGACCAATTCTCTTCCTAGTTATCCTTTTGTCCTTAACGTATTTGCAAAAACCCTTTGGATTTTCCTTAATTCTATTTGCCAAAGCTATCTCATGTCCCCTTTTTGCCCTCCTGATTTCCCTCTTTAGTATACTCTTACTGCCTTTATACTCTTCTAAGGAGTCACTCGATCTATCCTGTCTATACCTTACCTATGCTTCCTTCTTTTTCTTAACCAATCCGTCATCAAGCCTTTCCTATACCTACCAGCCTTTCCTTTCACCCTGACAGGAATATACTTTCTCTGAACTCTCGTTATCTCATTTCTGCAGACTTCCCATTTTCCAGCCGTCCCTTTGCCTGCGAACATCTGCCCCCAATCAGCTCTTTAAAGTTCTTGCTTAATACCATCAAAATTGGCCTTTCTCCAATTTAGAACTTTAACTTTTTGATCTGGTCTATCTTTTTCCATCACTGTTTTAAATCTAATAGAATTACGGTCTCTGCTCCCAAAGTGCTCCCCCACTGACACCTCAGTCACCTGCCCTGCCTTATTTCCCAAGAGTAGGTCAAGTTTTGCACCTTCTCTAGTGGGTACACCCGCATACTGAATCAGAAAATTGTCTTGTACACACTTAACAAATTCTTCTCCATCTAAATCTTTAACATTATGGTGGTCCCAGTCTATGTTTGGAAAGTTAAAATCCCCTACCATAACTACCCTATTATTCTTACAGATAGCTGAAATCTCCTTACAAGTTTGTTTCTCAATTTCCCTCTGACTATTGGGGGGCGTCTATAATACAGTCCCAATAAGGTGATCATCCCTTTCTTGTTTCTTAGTTCCACCCAAATAACTTCCCTGGATATATTTCCGGGAATATCCTCCCTCAGCACAGCTGTAATGCTATCCCTTATCAAAAACGCTATTCCCCCTCATCTTTTGCCTCCCTTCCTATCCTTCCTGTAGCATTTGTATCCTGGAACATTAAGCTGCCAGTCCTGCCCATCCCTGAGCTATGTTTCTGTAATTGCTATGATATCCCAGTCCCATGTTCCTAACCATGCCCTGAGTTCATCTGCCTTCCCCGTTAGGCCCCTTGCATTGAAATAAATGCAGTTTAATTTATTAGTTCCAGCTTGTCCCTGCCTGCCCTGACTGTTTGACTCACTTCTGTTCTCAACTGTACCCGTCTCAGATTGAACTCTTGCCTCACTATCTCCCTTGGTTCCCCTCCCCCCCCACCCACTTTACTAGTTTAAATCCTCCCGAGCAGCTCTAGCAAATCTCCCTGCCAGTCTATTAGTCCCCTCCCAATTTAGGTGCAATCCGTCCTTCTTGTGCAGGTCACTTCTATCCCAAAAGAGATTCCAATGAACCAAAAATGTGAAGCCTTCTCCCATACACCAACTCCTCAGCATACTTAAAGTTTTTTTTCCATTGGGCAAAATGGACTCAAACAGATCCAGAAACTGAACATGTCATTGTTCTGAAAACCAGCTTGTGCAGAGGTTTTCAGATAACGCATTCCTGATTTGTATAATGTTTCCATCATCATCAACTTATAGAAGTAAAGTGATGAACATTGAGAGGAGTGCTCCATATTATTTGGCTTTATATAATCCTAATTTGAATGAGTTCTGATAAAATTTGATCTTAATTGTTAATTAAATTGCAATGAAAATTAGTATGTACCATCTAATATAACCACAATTCCAATTCAAAAATTGTTACATTGCCCTTAGGGTTTTACATTGCATCACATACTCCATCTAATGAGGAACTCCATTCTCTGTAAAATCTTCACTTAGTTTTTCCTGGTGCAGTGGAAATGATCCAAACAGCTCCAGTCTCCCTTGAAAACTCTCATTCCTTTCACTGACATCACTCAGATAACTTGTCTACAATTGCTGTTTTGTAAAATCATATTTTTAACGATTAGACCATTTAACAGAGAAAGGCTTTGTATAATTTATGCCAGTGATGTTGCTTTTAGGTTAAATCAAGCACACAAGGGATTAAATATGAAGAACTGTGTGCTATTTGAGTTGCTACACTCAAGGATGTAGAGGTTTTGGAAAGAGTACAAAAGAGGCTTCCCAGGATATTGCCTGGATTGGAGTGTATTAGCAATAAGGAGAAGTTGAACAAACTTGGATTGCTTTTGTTAGTGTCAGAGGCCGAGGGATGACCTGATAGCTATATATAAACTTATGAGGGGAAAGGACAGGTTGAAGTCTTTTTCCAAAGTGAAAATGTCAAGTACTCGTTAGCATAGGTTTAAGGTGAGAGGGGAAAGTTTAAAGGAAATGTACGATGCAGTTTTTTTATGCAGTGTCGTAGTTGCCTGGAACGCACTGCCAGGGGAGGCAGCCTCTTCCTGTGCGATATGGCCACAGAGTGCCTCAGTGGTTAGCTCTACTGCCTCACAGTATCAGGCATTTGGGTTTGATTCTAGTTTGGGTGAAGGTCTGTGTGGAGTTTGCACATTCTCCCCATACCTGTGTGGGTTTCCTCTGGGTGTTGTAGTTTCCTCCTACAGTCCAAAGATGTGCAGGTTAGCTGGACTAGCCATGCTAATTTGCCCATAGTGTCTAGGGATGTGTGGGTGAGGTGGATTAGCCATTAGAAAATTTGGGGTTACTGGGATAGGGTGGAGTCTGGGTCGGATGCTCTTCAGAGGGTTAGTGCAGACTTGATGGGCTGATTGGCCTCTTTCTGCACTGTAGGGATTCTATGACACTGTCCTATGTTCTAACAGCCATGCACTGAGAACATGAATTGCCATTGCTTATCGTTATTGGGCTTTAATTTATTACATGTTTACTGACAGTTCTCCCAGTGGGACTGCTGGCCTGACAGTGTGGTGGATCCTCTAACTAAGCAATAACATCATGAACCTGCCTACTGTTCTTAACAAGAATAATGAGCATGGTTAATAGGAATAATGATGCACTGGCCACACCAACTTGGTTAGGATCTCAATACCCAGCAGGAAATCAAGTCTGAAGGATAAAGGATTCATTTATTTTAATATCACCTAGCTTCAGAGAAGTGCTCATCTCAAAATTGTTCCAAACTCACTGCATCTTGCTCTTTTGCATCTTCTAAGAAGAATTATGAGGAATATTAAAATACACTGTTAAAATTAATCTATTCATTAACATAGCCATGTGCATTACAAACCAATCTTTGATTTGCAATGATATTTCTTTTCCATCGTCCTTATCTTTGTTAGATCAAAGTTTCAATGCACTCTACACTGGCCTTCAATGTATGTTTTAGGTCTTCTAAAACTCTACTATCTGTGTCTTAGTTAGCAGTAATAATTCCATTACACAAGAAAAATATTGACAATAGTACTAAAATTGGAAGTACTTTGGTTACAGAAAGTGCAGGACAAAATGTTCATTTTTACAGCACACATTCAGCCAAATTAGATTCTATTGAAAAACAAGGTGATGTTGCAAAACTTACACTGGTTACCGTTGACTGTTCACCCAACAGCAGCCCAAGGCCTGCTGATTTATGATGGCTCCCAGAAGAGCAAAGTCTTGGTTTTAAAATGCTTGTTTGCCTCTAAATCCCTCCATTGTTTTTCCTCTCCCGTATCTCTTCTATCCCCTAACACTTTGAGGTGTTTTTGTTCCTGAATTTCTAGCTTCCTGAAAACCCCTGATTTTATTTGTTCCACCATTTGCAGCAGTGTCATCAACAGCTGAAGTCCCAATCCAAAGCTTTTCCAGTGTGTCAGGGAAACCTACTTATTTGACCCATCTTTGGTTCATTAGTAATATCCCCTTATGTCTGTTTGTTTTTGTATTAGATCTACTTCTAAAACAATCCAAAGCACTTTACATGTTGAAAACTCAATATAAATACAAGTTATTCTTTATATCTTCATTGTTCTCCTCAATCTGTGTTACTGAATTTGAGAACATACCGAGGGGAACTTATCAGATCACAGTATTATAATAGTTTTGTTTTACTATACTTGGCAGGTTATTTTTTTTATCAAATTGCTATATGTTGGGTAGTTATGTTAGGCCTAATTATGTAGATCCCTCTATAAACAACAAAGTTTCTAATTTGGAATAATATCCATATCTTTCCCCTCAAAAATGCATCTCATTCTACTTTGTTGCATTAATTTGCACAAGCCATTTGCCTGCCATTCTATCCTTGCAAAGTCTTTCATGTGCTCCTTGTTATTAACCATTAGTGACTATAACCTATAATCTTGCAGTTATTCACTATTCAGCATTAGCTCAGGAATGTAACTCAAGCAGGGGTCCAGGCTGATTGAAACCAAGGAGGAAGAGTGGGACAGATAAGGCCAGAGGTTCCCTTTCTTGGGCCAGGAGGAACATTCTTAGCCCTCTGGACCAGAAGGAAACTTTAAAAAAATGGATTTTCGATGAATATCTTCATGGACATCTCGTGCCTGTGTTGCTGTTCACTACTGAATCATTGAATCCCCAAAGTGTGGAAGTAAACCATATGGTCCATCGCAACACTCCAAACTGCATCCCACCCCCACAGCCCTACATTTCCCATGGTTAATCTACCTAGTCTGCACATCCTTGGACACTATGGCATGGGCAATCTACCTAATCCTACATCCCTTTGGACTACGGGAGGAAACCAGCACACCCGGCAAACTCCACACAGAGATGGGGAGAACGTGCAAACTCCACACAGATAGTTACCTGAGGCTGGAATCGACCTGGGTCCGTGGCACTGTGAGGCAGCAGTGCTAATCACTGAACCACAAAGCAACATCTAGGACAAGGCTTGTGTTTTTCCATTTTAAATTTACATTGGGGTCTGAATGGCAAGATCCCATCTGATGTAGCAGGTTTCCTCCATAATTGCCAAAACTGAGAGACAACAATTCCGGGAATAACATGTCGTTAATCCCTCAAAAATGATTTTAACAAACTGCCCACCCCTTTCATACTGGATTAAAAATTCAATTAAAGTAGTGTGAAAATATAAGTTTGTAAAATAAAAGTATTGCCTGCTAGTATTTGAAGGGGACACTATAAGAGACAAGAAAAGATCATTAAGTTGAACAAAGCTGGCAGAGTCTTCACTGTGTTTTTCCCTGGTGCTCTTTTCTGATAGTGTTGGCATCTTTGTGTCAAAGGCTAAATGGAGTCAATAGGGCTAATGGGAGCAGGGCTGATTCACAGCTGGTTCTAGCTCTGTCCTAACTTGACATCTACATACATTACAGGGTAACACTTAGGGATGAAAACAGTGCATGATTCTTTTCATCTCTAACCCAGTAGTGCTGCTGCTATTTGTGACACTCAAATTTACAACACCAACTATGGGTTAAATGCAAAATGTTTTAAAGTCCATGTGAATAATCTGAGCTATCCAATAATTGCATATCTGTATTAAAATTAATCAACCCTTCCTATCTGCCTTCTAGTTAACACACCTTTCTCTTTCCAGTCAACAGCTAATTGTCATTTGAAGTACCTTAGCCTGTCCTTTTCAATTACCTTTCACGTTATCCACAGTTGACAGCTTGGCTTGGTAGTAACTCTCTTCCATTTGAAGCATAAAGGTTATAGGATTCAAGTTCTATTGTAGTACTTGAGCACATAATCTATCCTTTTGGTTATTGACTGTGTGGAGTTTGTACATTCTCCCTGTGTCTGTGTGGGTTTCCTTTGGGTACTCCAGTTTCCTCCCACAGTCCAAAGATGTGCAGGTTAGGGTGGATTGGCCATGCTCAATTGCCCATTGTGTCCAGAGATGTGCAGAATGGCTGGATTGGCCATAGGAAGTGCAGGGTTACAGAGATGGAATAGGAGCGTGTGTCTGGGTGGGATGCTCTTTGGACGGTCAGTGTGGACTTGATGGGCTGAATGGCCTGTTCTACACTGTAAGGCTTCTATGATTCTACCATCTGTTTGACTAAGTTTCCAATTAGCTTCAGGTAGTTGCAAAAGATTCCATGACACTACTCCAAGATAAATAACAGCAGACCTGAAAACAACTAGTTCAGACAACAGAAGTCACAGATAGTTGGGACTTGTACTGAAACCTCCTAGTCCAGTGACAAGGACATTACCACAAGAGCCTTTATCCTCACCTATTTCTGCAGGGCAACATTTATCCCTGTATCAATGTAAACAAAAAGCAGTTTACTTATTTAATTGCAGTTTGCAGAACTTTGCTGTTTGCAAATTGGCTGTCACTTATGACAACAGTGACTACAGTTCAACAGAGCTTCACTGATTTTGTGAAGGCCTGAGGTCATAAAACATGTCACATGAATGGAAGTGCTTTCTTTCAGTTTAATTAATCTGAATAAATACAGTCTACTTGATTACCCCTTTCCCTTTAATCCTCACTGGGTAATTGATACCTCCACCACTGCAAGTAACTTGTCTGGCTCACTTTAAACAGTTTAGTTCATTATCATCAGAGTATCTTAAAGTCTGTTTTCCAGTGAAAATTGTTCAAACTTTTCGAACCTGTCTTTACAATTTAAACTACTGCAAGCATGGACCGAACATTCCTTCAGTGGGGATGAAACAGAAGTCAGGACTGTTTCCAGGTTTTGAATTTGGCCTCCAGGGATAAACGGTCTCTTTCTTTGGGATTGACACAGGGATGACTCTTTAAATGACATGTAGACTTCCTCTCTGTCCAACTGATAGTGATGGGCAGGATCTCAAATGTGAGGGTTGAGGAGAAATTTTCCAGCTGAATAGAAACTTACAAGCTGTCAAGGACAGTACATAACAGAAAGAATGAATCAGTGTCAGTCTCTTCAATCTTTCTGAATCTTTACATAGAAACTAATTTCAGCCGCTTCTACGCTGTGACCCACAGCTGCCACTCTACCCACAGAGGGTCTCAAACCTTCTTCACATTGGCTACTCAGTCTCAGAGTTGAACAAGGGTCACTGGACCTGAAATGTTAACTCTGATTTCTCTCCACAGATCTGCCAGGTCTGCTGAGCTTTTCCAGCAATTTCTGTTTTTGTTTCTGATTTTTGTTTCTGAACTCCTCTGCAGCTCTTTCCATTTTTTATTCTGTCAAGGAATACAACTTTAAAAATGCGTTCTGAGGGAGATGGCAGCATGGTGGTAGTGTCACTGGCCTAGTAATTGAAAGCTCTAACTTCATGTTCTAAGGATGAGAGCTCAAATCTCACCATGTTAGATGGTGAAGTTTTAGTTTGGTAAAAACTTGGAATAAAAACCTAGTCTAATGGGTTTTGGGCATGACTTGACATTGAACTCTTCTTCCTTTGCCTCCATGCCTATTATTTTCATCAAGAGTCCTCTCCCTATCCCACAGACTCCTTTGCCCACCTCCACAGTCTCCCTCCCTCTGGCCTTTTACCTGCACTCATCCTGTTCATTAAGAACTGTTGATGAGATATCAGTCACCTTGATTTCTCTGCCATACTCACCCATTTCAATCTATCCTCCCAGGAATTGAATACACTCTGTGCTCTCAGATCCAACTCTGGCTTTGCAATTAAGCCACCTGACAAGGATAGTGCTGTTATGGTCTGGCGTACTGACCTCTACATTGCAGTGGCTGAGCGCCAGCTCTCAGACACCTCCTCCTATTTCCCCCTGGCCCATGACCCCATTATGAAACTTTGTGCCATTGTGTCCAACATAGGCACTAACCTCATTTCACCTGATGACCTCCCTCCCATTGCGTTCATGCTGCTAGTTCCTGCATGGCTTGCTTCTACTTCCTTCACAAAATTCACAAGCAGGATTATTTGGCAGACCCATTGCTTCTGCCTGCTCCTGCCTGACAGAACTCATCTCTTCCTAACTTGCCTGAACCTTTTCTCCCCGGTCCAGTCCCCGCTCACTTACATCTGCAACCCCTCAGATGCTTTACGCCAGTTTCAGAATTTTTAGTTTGCAAGCCCCAGTTGCCTCCGCATTACCATGGACGTGCAATCCTTTTACACATCCATCCCCTACAAGGATGGTCTCGGGGTTATCCACTTCCTCTTGGAGCAAAGGCCTGAACTGTCCCCTCCCACCACCACCCTTCTCCACTTGGCCACGCTCATCCTCACCCTCAACAACTTCTCCTTTAACTCCTCTCATTTTCTTCAGGCCAGAGGGGTGGTCATGGGTACTCGCATGGGCCCCAGTCAGGTCTGCCTCTTTGTGGGGTATGTGGAACATTCCTTGTCCCAGTCTATTCCAGCTCCTCTTCACAACTCTTTCTCCAGTGTATCGATGATATCATCAGTATCACTTCCATCTCTCATATGGAACTGAAAAGGTTTATCAATTTCACTTCCAATTTCCACCTGGCTCTCACCTTCACTTGATCCACCTCTGACTCCTCCTTTCCCTTCCTCGATATCCCTGTTTCCATTTTGGGGATATGCTGGCCACCAATATCCACTACAAATCCACTGACTCCCATAGATACCTTGACTATACCGCCTCACATCCTGCTTTGTGTAAAGACTCTATTCCATTCGCCCAGTTCTTCCATCTCCATTGCATTTGTTTCAATGATGCTACTTTCGACATGTGGGTCTTTGAAAATTCCACCTTCTTACTCAACCAAGGATTCCCCAGCACCATTGTTGGTAGGGTCCTCAGCTGGTTCTGACCCATCTCTGCACTTTGGCCCTCAACCCTACCTTCCTATCCAAAACAGTGATCGAGTATCCCTTGTCCTTACCTACCATCCCATCAGCATCCACACCCAGAGGATAACCAGCTGCCACTTCCACCACGTCCAATGTGACACCACCATCAGACACATATTCCCCCATTCCCTTGGCAGCCTTCTGCAGGGACTGCTCCCTCTGGGGCACCCTGGTACACTCTTCCTTCACTCCTAGCATTCCCTCACAGCCCCCCAGTACCTTCCCCTGAAACCGCCGAAGCTGAAAAACCTGTCTACTTACCTCCTCCCCCCTCAGTATCCATGGGCCCAAACATACCTTCCAGGTGAAGCAGCACTGTACCTGCACTTCCTACAGTCTAGTCTACTGCATTCGCTGCTCACAATGTGGTCTCCTCTACATTGGGGAAACGAAGCATGGACTGGGTGACCACTTCTCAGAACAGCTACATTCTGCCCGTAAAATAACCCTGAGCATCCCGTAGCCTGGCACTTTAACACTTCACCCTGTTCCCTGGCCAACATCTCTGTCTCAGGCTCGCTGCAGTGTTCGGATGAAGCTTAGTGCAAGCTGGAAGAACAGAACCTCGCTTTCTGTTTGGGGACCCAGCAGCCTTCAGGATTCAATACTGAGTTCAATAACTTTAATGCCTGAGCTCTCCCATGTTCATACCTTGTCCCCCACACACCAGACCTTGTTATCACAGTCTGCCATTGCACACAACCCATTGTTAGTCACTAACAGTCCCCATTAATAGTTATTCACCCTCCTAGCCAGATTATTATCCAGTCCTTTGTCTGTCCAACTGTTCTCTCTCTTTGGGCTCCATCCCCACCTATCGTTTACTTCTTAAACCTACCCCTCTCACCCTACCTTCTATATATAAACCAACATTTTCCTAGCTACCATCAGTTCTGAGGAAGGGTCACTGAACCCAAAACGTTAACTCTGACTTCTGTCCACGGATTGGCTGTGATTTTCCAGCAACTTCTGTTTTTGTTTCTGATTTACAGCATGCATGGTTATTTCGGTTTTTATGAGGAGGTGCGAGTGACTGTCCTTGACAACCAGGCAGTATTTAACTAAGTATAGTATCAAAAAGCCCGAGAAAATCTGGAGTCAATGGGAATTGTGGGGAAAACTTTCCGCAGGTGGGTGCCGTGTCTGAAATAGAGGAAGATGGTTGTGGTTGCTGGAGATCAGTCATCTCAGCTCCAAAACATCTCTACATGAGCTCCTCAGGCCCAGCCATCTTCATTAATAACGTCCTTATATCATAATAGCTGAAGTAGAGATGTTTGCTGATAACTTCACAATGTTCGGGTCCATTTGTCACACCTCTCAAACAGTTGTGTCCATATGCAAAATCCAGGCTCGGACTGATAAATGGCTGTTAACATCCTCATGACACAACAGCCACGCAATGACCAGGACTAATAAGAGAAATTCTGAACTCTTCCCATTCTTATTTAATGTCATTTCCATTTTCAAAATTCTATCAAGATTGGCCAGAAACTGAACTGTACCAGCCTTATCAATACTGTGGCTACAAAACCAACTCAGAGGCAGGGTATGTAGTAATTCACCCCCAGTGTCTGTCCACCATCTACAGAGTCATGCCCAAGTCAAGAACGTAATTAATAGTGTCCACTTGCCTGCAGAAGTGTAGCTTCAACAACACTCAAGAAACCTTTCACCATCCAGGAAAAAGCAGCCTGCTGGATTGGCACCTCAAGTGTCACCTCCAACGTTCATTCACTCCATCCACCAACACACTCTGTATCATCTACACGATGCTTTGCAACAATTCACCAAGGCTCCTTCCACAGCCCCTTGCAAACCCATAATCTCTACCATGTAGAAGGACAAAGGCAGCAATTGCATAGGAGAGCTAGCACTTTCAACTTCCCCTCTGTTCCCACACACCATCCCAACTTGGAACTATATCACTGTCCTTTTCCTGTGGCTCAGTTGAAATCCTGGGACTCTGACAAACAGCACTGTGGCTGTTTGACTTTGTACAAACTGTAGTGATTCAAATGACTACCACCACCTTCTCAAGGGCAATTAGTGATTCACAATAAATATTGGCCCAGCTAATGATGCCCACATCCCAAGAAAGAATCTGAACAGAATTCACCTTGTCAGTGCTTCGTAACATTACTGGAAATGGCAGCTTGTGTAACCTGTCCAGTCCAAGGTGATGCCAACTGGAGAGATTTCCATCATTTTTGAGTAAGCCTGAAGTGCGAATTGCATTTGACCACTAATGCCAAAAAAAGTGCCCCTGCATGGATCTTGAAAATTCCAGGATTCAGAATAAATTTCAGGATCACAAGCAAAGAGACTTGAGAGACTCTCAGTCTGATCAGATATGGGTAAATTTGACAGATGTGTGCATGCAGGACATAACTTTCTCTGCAGGGAATAAGTTCAGGAAACTGTACACCCCGCTAATTTCCAATATGCACTCCCAGTGGGTAAGGCATTCACAGCGGAATTTACACTATGTTCAGATTGCCTTGTTTCTTACTGCCTAGTAACTGTTGTTGAGTCAGAGATACTCACAGACTTGGAGAGAGATAATTACAGGCACAAGATTTTGTTTATTTCATATCCCCAGTACTAGTTCAGCTTTGTAGTATTTCCAATTGGTCCCCCAGTTTCCAAAGAAGACATCGTTTCATCCATCCCACTCATTCCCTGGATGTATCAGGGAAGTATCATATAGCAGGAGGTGCCAAATCATTCCTTAAGTCTAAAGACATGTGTTGATAAAACTCCCATTCCCACTGCAAAGAAAGCAATGATTTTTGTTTTGTTTTGGATGCTTCTGATCCCCTCCAAACACTGCTCTGATATTACCTGAAGGCAATTTTTAAAAATAATATCCACGTGGGAGTAAATGCTACACAACAGGGATTGTCACTTATTTTCCATTTGCATTGTTGGCGGATGATCAATAGAGAGATATGAACAGTGATAAGACAGTGACTGAACAGGATTCTCTGCCCATTTCCCTTTGGCTTTACTGTTGCTTTTGTACCAACATAACAAGCAATATTATTCCCCAAAGTAAATACACAATACTTACAGAGGGACTGAGAAAAACTGTTAAATGTTACACCATTCTCAACTTAATGCCACTAATAATTTCCAGGTTGCTATCTGCTATCAAGTCACTCATGCTGGTGTATATAACAAGTCACCAACAACATTTTCAGGAGAGTTGCAAAAATTCCTCAATGGGAAGACCATGAGATACAAAAGCTGCTCAGTTCCATAATGTGGTTTGCAAAGAAGAGCTACCAGAGCACACCATGCAACCCCCCTGCGGTTTGATCACTTCCGCTGAACAGAAAGTTTCTCCACAACCTCTATCTTACAGTTCTTAAGATCAGCAAGTCTACAATTTGCATGTCACCCCGATGTGCAGAAAGCTCAATGGACAAATGTTTGGGGATGAATCCAGACGTTCCGCATCCTGTATTCTCCACGTTCTCCCATTCCACTCAAACCAGGGAGCTGTTGGGATTTCTCCAGGAATTCAACACAGAACCCTCACTTCTATGATTCTACTTCAACTTATAATCACTCTGATGGGAGAATTAATAGTCACACCTGACCTCCCCATGAGCTCTCCCAAAAGAGTAAATGTTTTATTTTCAAAAAACAATGTCTTTGTAGATCAAGGGTTTGAATTCAGAATGGATTGGCTTCTCATAGTTCCTTTGATTTTCTGTCAATCCCATTCATTTCTTGTTGGCCACAAAGCAATGCAAGACTCTCTGTTCAGGTGGCAGGTCATCTGGCCTGCAGGCCTTGGATTATGTTAACAGTTCAGCTTTTCAATTCTATGAATTGATCATAAACGCAGATTTTTGAAACTTTCTCAATTTCTCTGAAAGCTCTTCACTGGGTTACGTTGTCAGCTGATTTTTCTTTTCACTGGCTATTTTCTACTCAGAGAGAGAGAGAGAGAATTGCTTCCTTACAAGCTTGTCCACAACTAACCAATTCGCAAGTCCATGACAAAATAGGAACCAAATGCCAAGTGAATGTTGCTAGGCACCTTTCAGAAAAAAGCCCTCTTCCAAAACTCCGTCTGTTTCCTGAGCAATTAAGGCTGTATAAATAATCATCCTATCTCTTCAGAAAACCTTTCTGTCTTGGCTTTCCACAATATCAACTGAGGTTTTGTAAATGGTAGATGAAGTACAGCACACTTTAACTGGGGTGATAGGCTTAAGACAGATGTCAGAGGCAAGTTCCTTACGCAGAGAGTGGTAAGGGCGTGGAATGCCCTACCTGCTAATGTAGTCAACTCAGCCACATTAGGGAGATTTAAACAATCCTTAGATAAGCACATGGATGATTTTGGGATAGTGTAGGGGGAACGAGCTGAGAATAGTTCACAGGTTGGTGCAATATCGAGGGCTGAAGGGCCTGTTCTGTGCTGTATTGTTCTATGCTCTATCTAACGTCTGACAGCCACCAGGGTTCAGAAGATTATAGAAGCTTCAAAGACAAGGATCTTCCACTTTGCAAAACCAGGAGGCAGATTGCAGCATGGTCCCTAACGTGGCTGTACGTTGGATGCTGTGCCTTTCACAACTTAATTCTCAGTCACTTGAATGTGGGACAGTGGGAGTGTGGTGTGGGAGGTGAGGGTCAGGGTTAAAGTAGGGTAGCTGAACCTCAAAATCAGTATGTGGAGGCTCATACAGTTCTCATTCCTTGGCTGTCTTGTTCATTGTTAAGGACCAGACCAACCCCCAAAACATATTATTGACATCGCCTGAACTTTAACTTTTACTTTAAAGGCAAGTGTAAGGCATTATGGTCCAGACATGATTCGATTGGTCCATCACTAAGTTTTAATCAAACTTCGCTTTCTTCTTACAACACAATTAAAATACAACAACAAGAATTGACTGTATTGAAATACTTAACATGCTACTGTATTACTTAACCACTAATTATCAACTGTTCCAACACAGGTAGCATCCCATAGACACATCTTTGGCAAAGACAACTCAACCACACAATTCCACATTATTATTCTCATGTGCTGGCTCTCTCTAGTCCAGTAGAAAGAAAATGGAAAGAAACAACCAGCCCTTTTACTTTTTTAAGAGGAAGTCTCTCTGTCTAAAACTTCGATCGAGCAGCAGCAAACTCAAGCTTATAGTTTCAGCAGCCAGCAAAACCCACCAACTAACTCACAGGAAAACTAAAGTCCTTTTGGGTCTATGTGAGACTGACTCTGTCCACTCATGATTCTTTTGTCCTACTTTAAAAAAAAACACCCAGGGAGAAACTCTAAGCCATTTACTAACTCCTATCTGAATGAGGCATTTCAGCACTACCTTGCAATACCCCTCTGCTCAAGAAATAGGACTGAACACTTCTCTTAAAGGCACAGAATTGTCACATCAGGACATTATGGATTTTTCAGCTCTGACTTGTTGTCTTGGAACGAGAATGATGGCTCCCAGTGCTATCTTGTTTATAACATTGTCCAGCTAGATATCATTGTGTGAATGATACACTCCAGTTTATTAACTTCAATATGTATATGCTAAGCAAGACCAAAGCAGTCTGTTCAAAGGACAAGGTAGCTATAAGCCAGCTTACACTAACCATACTTTGTACCTTCATCATTAAAGATGATAAGTGAATCCTCTTAGGGAGGTTACCAAGCACTTTCTCTACTTGGTTCAGTTTGACCATTGATTGTTCCTGATTACAGACAGGAAATAAAATCTTCTCCTGTAGCCTAATGCCAAGCAGAGCACCAAGAAGCTCAGTCCAGCACAAGAAAAGCAGCATTATTAATAATTTTGTTTTTTAAAAAAAGTCATCCCTTGCATCCCATGTTAAGCCAGTGACACTAATTTAATGTCCATTTTAACCTTAATCTGCCTGGGCTCTCAGCTTTGGAATTCCTTCCTCAATTCTTTGGCCCTCTGATGCCCTTTAAACACTCCATTGGTCACTTATCCTGATATCCCTTTCTGTGGATTGGTGTCAAATTCTGTTTGGGAACAATTATGAGAAGTGCTTTGGGATGTTGCAAGCACTATATAAATAGAGTATAATGTTGTTGATAAAATGCATGATGGTAGTTGCATTTTCTGATGCAGTTCCATTTCCAAGCAGTCATAAAAGCTCCTAGAACTCATGGAATACAGGGAGAACTCGCCATCTGGATACAGAACTGGCTCAAAGGTAGAAGACAGAGGGTGGTGGTGGAGGGTTGCTTTTCAGACTGGAAGCCTGTGACCAGTGCAGAGTATTGAGTACAGGAGTTGGGAAATCATGTTGCAGCTGTACAGGACATTAGTTGGAATTCACTGTTGGAATATGGGTTTCCTTCCTATTGGAAGTATGTTGTGAAACTTGAAAGGGTTCAGAAAAGATTTACAAGGAAGTTGCCAGGATTGTAGGATTTAAGTTATAGGGAATGCTTGAATAGACGAGGGATCTTTTCCCTGGAGCATCAGAAGCTGAAGGGTGATCTTATAGAGGTTTATAAGATCATGGATAGGATAAATAGACAAGGTATTTTCCCAGGGTTGGGGGAGTCCAGAACTAGAGAGCATTAGTCTAGGGTGAGAGGGGTAAGATATGAAAGAGATCTAAGGTGCTCTCTAACTAATACACACCCATAATAATGTGTTAATGAGCTATAAAATGTACAGATTGTCAAGAGTAACCTGATAACAGTTAAGTGTGATCTCTCACTGTTTCCTGCCTTGGGGCTGAACTATATCCCAACTGCAGAATTTGTCTGACTCAGGGTTAGTCCCAGAATAGCCCAACCTGGGTCTGAAGCACACATGGTGTATCCTAGGCAGGTGGAGATATTTCAAGCTGGTTTCGGTGATCTATACACTTTATAGAGTCATAGAGTTATAGAGGTGTACAGCATGGAAACAGAGCCTTTGGTCCAACTCGTCTATACCGACCAGATATCCCAACCCAATCTTGTTCCACCTGCCAGCACCCGACCCATATCCCTCCAAACTCTTCCTATTCATATACCCATCCAGATGCCTTTTAAATGTTGCAATTGTACCAGCCTCCACCACATCCTCTGGCAGCTCATTCCATACACGTACCACCCTCTGTGTGAAAAAGCTGCCCCTTAAATCTTTTTTATATATCTTTCCCCTCTCACCCTAAACCCTCTAGTTCTGGACTCCCCGACTTCAGGGAAAAGACCTCATCTATTTGTCCTATCCATGCCCCTCATAATTTTGTAAACCTCTATAAGGTCACCTCTCAGCCTCTGATGCTCCAGGGAAAACAGCCCCAGCCTGTTCAGCCTCTCCCTGTCGCTCAAATCCTCCAACCCTGGCAACATCCTTGTAAATGTTTTCTGAGCCCTTTGAAGTTTCACAACATCTTTCCGATCGGAAGGAGACCAGAATTGCACGCAATATTCCAACAGTTTTGCTGGATTTCACAAGCGTGAGCTAACTCACTTAACTTGGGTTGGTTGTTTTTAGATATAGCAGAGAGAAGGGCTACCAGTAATTCCTTATTCCATCACCCCTGGGACCCATTCATCAACCAAGGTTCAGGAACTTCTTGGGAATTCCATCTGATTTATATGGCGGTCCATGCTTGCAGCAGTCCACAAGTTAATACGATGGGAAGCAATGGGTGAGCTGAAAGCCCCTTGGTTCGGGAGGAGAGGAAAATCAGTCACTGTCCATCATCCTGATTGGTATCAAATGACTTCCACAGGAGTGTCTCAGTATTTGTACAGCAGGTGAGAAAGTGTCCAGATGAACTGATTCTCCATGGCCAAAATGCTTCCTGATACGACCTAAGCCTGCACCAAATACTACAGCCCTCTGAGATTTAACATCTTCCAGAATGAAGGCAATTTGGAAGAAAATAATTTGTAAGAAATATCATGGTGTGAAGTCATGCTGTCTTTAAATGTGTTCTGCTGTGCAAATGACCGCATTTTAAATTAAACCCTCAATCTCCTTGAATTGACTAACAATTTGCACTCAAGCAGACTCAGAAATCTGTGCCCAACTGTTGGCTTCGCACTGTTTTATTTTTAATTATCCTTCAAAGAATCTCAAATAATTAGCCAACTGCTAAGTTAAGCAGGGAAACAGATAAAAACTTTCGAAACCTTGGCTGGGAAATCAGCGGCAGGGTGTAAAGCTAAAGCACACAGGCCTGGGCAAGTCTCAGCACTGACCCTTTATTATTTAACCTCAGTGGGGGGGCTCAGTTGCAATGGCACTAATTAACCTCAGTATTCTTGGACCGGACTGGAGCTTCCACTGCATGGTGTGTACTAGTGGAACAGGAAAGCCAAATCATCAATGATATAATGTGCGATATCATCGGCTCATTGTCCACACTCTCAGTCGAGGCTCAGCCATTTTAAAGGGCTTGAAGACAAAGGCCTATTCTTCCCACATGACCACATAAGAAACTAATATATAACCAATCAAGATGCACCACAGTCGCACATCGAAGCTAAAAGCAGGCCATTCAATTCTCCCAGCCTTCTCCGCCATTCAATAACTGATTATTGCTGATTACCCAACTGTATACCCTATTCTCATCCATTTGATCCCTTTAGCCCAAAGAAATGTATCTTTCTTTTTCTTAAAAGCACCCCCACTTGGGCTTGTTACTGTGTCGGTCTAGGTGTTGTACACATGGAGGATAATCAAATAAATTACAGCAGTGTAGGAAGCCATTTGGCCCACAGTGCTGGGGCCATCTCTTCAGCTGAAACTGTTCATTCTGATGTTTTTGGCCTCTAATCTCCACTATATCCTTCCTTATCCAATAAAGATACATTTAAATCATGTCACAGACTACCTCTACAACATGTTTATAAAGTGTTTCATGTTATTATTTGAATTAATACAAATTCAAATTCTTAAAAAAAACACAATTGTGACTCTAAAGTCAATCATTGCATCTATTTCTACTCTAACTGAAAGTGCAGGGATTGAACCCAGTGTATTTATCAATTCAATGAGGCACTTAAATTACACTTCCACATGGTGTGTTATATTTGAGCACATTTACTGTTCCAGCTCAGTCATCTGGTTCTCCTCCAGTTTTTAATGGCACTTAATTAATTTGCAGGTATAAGCATTCCATTCTTTTCAATGAATGCTCACTGGCTGTTTCATTCTACGACCATTTACAAATGTAAAGAACAAGCTGCAAATTCACCAAGGCTCCTTTGACAGCATCTTCCAAGCCCACAACCACTTCCATGAGAAGGACAAGTTTCAGCAGAGACCTGGGAACACCTGCAAGTTCCCCTCCAAGCCCCTTACCATCCTGACTTGGAAATACATCCACATTCCTTCAGTGTCACTGAGCTAAAATCTTCAAAATGTCCCCTAATGACATTGTGGGTCTACCTAAATGGATGATAATGGTTCTCCATCATCTTCTCAAAGACACTGGGGATGGGTAATGAATGCTGATCCACCCACAATGCCAACATCCCATAGATGAATGATAGATAAAAATAACGGGGTTGACCACACTTCTGATTTTTACTTGGGCGTGGGAGTGATGGAGGTGATTGAGAGTCTGACTGTGCATGTAGCACAGTAAGAGCCAAAAAGCTGCCATTTCCTGAGGCAAGCTGCCTTGCGGCTGCAGCGCTGTGCTCAAAATTTAAACCATCCTGTTTTCTGACCTCAACACACTCTCTATGCCTCATCCAAGCTATCCTATGTCCATCTACCCCTCCCAATGGTCTGTTGTGGCTCCCATGCTGTCCGATGTCAGTCTCCAAATCCATCACAGCCTTTCATTCCCCCCTGCCAACCAGTGTCCATTTACCTCGCCTCCATTGACACTTTATGGTCTCAGTGACCCTTATACCCGTTAGCCAGCACCTTTTATCTTTCAGTCTTCAATACCAAGCCATGCAGAATCTGCCATGGGATTCCTGATGAAGGGCTTTTGCCCGAAACGTTGATTTCGCTGCTCGTTGGATGCTGCCTGAACTGCTGTGCTCTTCCAGCACCACTAATCCAAACCTAAGGAGATGTTCTGTCAGTGCCAATTGTTGAAGCTACTATTGGGGAAAAGATTCATTCATAAGGAAAAAATTGAATACATTGAATCTGCTTCAATGAATTTCTTATGAAAACAAAGACTTCACTGATTTGCTTAATCCTTTAAATACTTAATCCTAACATAAATAAACATTTCCGTTCAACTAACAGTTGGAGCTGTGCAACAAGGTGCTCATTGATAGGCCCTCCATTGTGAAAATTATAGTTTGGGAAATCAATAACGCAGCATCAATCCTGTAAAGCCTTGTGTGAATAAGTAGTGGAAATATCTATCACAAGTTTTCTTTAGCTCTGCATTGTTTCTTTCATGTAATAAAGAGTTAATTGACAGCTAGGAGTTCAAATGAGTTTGTTCAATTTTTATGCACAAACATGACCTTTCACCATGCCAGAGTTACCTTATCCCCACCAAAGGATGCCTTGAAACCAGATCGAAAGAGTTGTATTACCTACCCAAAAGGATGGAAATATAAACCATTCCTCCAGCACTCATTACTCATATACCCCTCACCCCCACATATTGTCCCCATACCTGATAGCCCCTCACGTCTTCTCTGCTGCTCTATATCTGTCTCCATGACCCTTCAGACTGAATTGCCTGCATGGTGCCTGCTTTTACCCTTTCACCTACCATTCCAATTCATTCGAGTTTCCAAAATTACCCCTGCATGTGGAGGAAAGGTTAGGTCTGCTTCTTAAAGTTGTTTATTGCAGATTGCACTCGATTGAGAAAGGCACATTTGTTTTGGAAACATGTTTTGACATTTCTGAATGGTTTTTGGCAGTGTCACCTTTTACACGCAATGTTCTCCACAGGTAATAGTGCCTGATCTTCAAAATGATCCTTGGGATTGCCACCCTGCCCAAAGTATCCTTGAACATCACTGGAAGGTGTTCTGCAACCACACCTACAAGGGTAGCTCAACTCTCCAAAGGAGTATTCAGGCTACCTAAAGGAAATGAATTGAGAAAAGACCTGCTCTTACCTGGTCTAATCTCCATACTCTGGGCCCCAGATGCCAACAACTCCAATTTCAGTGAAGTCATTTAAATAGTGGAAATGCTTTCTGTTATGGTAAAAATCTACATCTTTTACTGCACTGTTGTGACACATGATAAAATGCATTTGGAGACTGCTCTGTTTTTTAATCTTATACTATATTATGAGCAGCTGAGAGTGGGTGCATCTCTTTTCTCTATAATAATTACTTGTATTTATGAATGCATGATCAGACAAAGATGAATGTCAAGCTAAAGAAAAACATATAATGTTATAGTTTACACTACGAGAAAACGATTATTTGGCCTGTTCAGCATTTGCTTTTCATAAAAACTTTTGCCACTCTTGCTAACAAAGTTGAAGCCCACAACACAAAGTATGCTGCAAGGTTTGTGAAGGTTTGTAGCTCAGGTTGAGGTTTAGGGTGTCGGTTTGCTCGCTGAGCTGTAGGTTTGATATCCAGACGTTTCATTCCTGGCTCGGTAACATCATCAGTGGCAGCCTCCAGGTGAAGCGAAAGCTGTTGTCTCCTGCTATCTATTTATATCTTTCTCCTGGATGGAGTTCGTGGGGTTTGTGGTGATTTCATTTCCTGTTCATTTTCTGAGGGGTTGATAGATGGTATCTAGATCTATGTGTTTGTTTATGGCGTTGTGGTTGGAGTGCCAGGCCTCTAGGAATTCTCTGGCATGTCTTTGCTGAGCCTGTCCCAGGGTAGATGTGTTGTCCCAGTTGAATTGGTGGTTTTTTTCATCTGTGTGTAGGGCTATGTGGGAGAGAGGGTCGTGTCTTTTTGTGGCTAGCTGGTGTTCGTGTATCCTGGTGGACAAACTTCCTGTTTGTCCTACGTAGTATTTGTGGCAGTCCTTGCATGGAATTTTATAAATGACATTGGTTTTGTCCATGGGTTGTACTAGGTCTTTTAAGTTTGTTAGTTTTTGTTTGAGAGTGTTGGTGGGTTTGTGTGCTACTAGGATTCTGAGGGGTCTTATTAGTCTGGCTGTCATTTCTGAAACTTTTTTGATGTATGGTAAGGTGGTTGAGGTTTCTGGCTGTGTTTGGTCTGCTTGTCGTGGATTGTTCTTGAGGAATCTGTGGACTGTGTTTTTTGAGTATCCGTTCTTCTTGAATATGTTGTTCTCCTCTGTTTTCGAAGTTCGTCTGTGCTGCAGTGTGTGGTGGCTCATTGGAATAGTGTTCTGATACAGCTTCATTTGTGTGTGTTGGGATGGTTGCTGGTGTAGTTAAGCATTTGGTCAGTGTTTGTTGGTTTTCTGTATACGCAGGCTAAGCAAAGACATACCAGAGAATTCCTAGAGGCCTGGCACTCCAACCACAACGTTATAAACAAACACATAGATCTAGATACCATCTATCAACCCCTCAGAAAACGAACAGGAAATTACATCACCACAAACCCCAGGAGCCCCCATCCAGGAGAAAGATATAAATAGAAAGCAGGAGACAACAGCTTCGCTTCACTTGGAGGTCGCCACTGATGATGTTACCTAGCCAGGTAATGAAACGTCTGGATATCAAACCTACAGCTCAGCGAGCAAACCTACACGTCACAAAGTATGATATGGCAGCATCAAAAGGAAGATAGCTGAGCGATAGGAGACAAAGAGTCGTAGTGAGTTTTTGTTTAACCAGGTAGGAGGAAACAGATATTAATTTTCCTCAGGGGTCAACACCAGCACTGCTAATCTTCTAAACATTGTGAGTGACTTGGACTTGGATATAGAGTATAAAAGCTCAACCATTGCAGAATACACAAAATTTAATAATGTTAGGGAAGTGAGATGGAGTTAGTGACAAACTTCAAGGCATAAGTGAACTGGTTAAGTGGGGGAGCATCCGTGGGTTATAATTAATTCTGAAATATGTGAAATACCTCATTCTAGTTCGAAGAATGAAGAAAGGCAAGAATTGAAAGAGGCAGGAAAGTTTGCAAAAGTGGTTAAAATTGTCCACACCGATTGTCCGTTTTATCATAAAGGCAAAGAAAACAGAAGCAAGAAAATTATGGTGAACCTGCACAAAGTACTGGTTCACTTTCAATTATAGCATAATGTCTATTCTGGGTTATGAATGTTAGGAAGGAAGCAAGGGCTTTACAGAGGATATGTAAGGGATTTGTAGGACTACTCCATGAATGAGAGACTTTAGTAGATCGAAGAAGCCATGCTTGCCTGAATTAAAAAGAGTTGAGAGATTTGACAGAGTTGTTCACAATTGTGAGGGGTCTGGACAAAATAGATAAGGAGTACTGTTCTGATGGTTGGAGTTATGAATCATTATTAGTACCTTTGATTAGTAAGAGGATCAAGGGTTACTAGGCGAAAGCAGAAGAATGGGGTTGGGAAACATATCAACTATGATTGAAAGGTAGAGCATACTCTATGGACTTAAAAGGCATAATTCTGCCCCTTTATCTTTTGGTCTTATGGTCTGTTATGAAGATGTGGGTGTACTGTATATGTAAGAGAGTTAAAAGTTAGCAGAACTTCTTGACAGTACCAAGACACAGACTAACAAGCTCTAATTTTGTCATGTTGGAGAGACTATCAGTTGCGGCGTAAATGGCAGAATTAGTCTGAAGTTACAAGTTCCACCTCTGAGCATAGTGATTCTCATTTCCACTGGGTCAGCCTGAGGTCAGCTCAGGCTTTGCACTGCTGCCTTACAGCACCAGTGACCCAGGTTCAATTCCACCCTGGGGCAACTGTCTGTGTGGAGTTTGCACATTCTCCCCATGTCTGGGTTTCCTCATACAGTCCAAAGGTATGCAGGTTAGGTTGGTTGGTGATGCTAAATTGTCCTGTACTGTCCAAGGTGTGCAGGCTCGGTGGATTAGCTATGGGAAATGCAGAGTTACAGGGATAGGGTAGTGGGGTGGGGTTTGTGTGGGACACGCTTCAGAGGGTTGGTATGGACTTGATGGGCTGAAAAGCCTGCTTCCACATTGTATGGATGCTATGATTCTGTATGTGGTTCCTGAAGGCAACTCGTCATTTAAATGGTTGATTGTCTCTAGTCACATCCTATTTTGTTAACCCTATTGTTTGGAACCTGGAGTGTGCAGGACAAATCAGCTCAGACCAGATCTGTGTCAAATCTGTTAGAACTATCAAAGATTGCCAGTCTTATCAAAACGTGTTGAAGCTGTTAAAAACAATCAAATAAGTGTCAAAGCTGTCGATAAATGCCAAAGCTATCCTGAGCTGTCAACGAGTATCTAACCTTGTCAAAGCATCTGGAAGCAGTCAAGCCCTGCTAAAATGTGTTTTCTAAATTGAGTGCAATTTAAACATCAAGTCACAGAATTTTATAGCTTTTCCTATCTGCGTGGGCATTTGTGGCTACAGTGCACATGATCTAAAAGAAGGAAGGTTGGTGGATGGACATAGAAACTACATTATTATGGGGTATGTGTGACCTTGGGACAGAGGGGCAGCAATGGCACTTAAGAGCGAAGAGGGATCATGAGAGAAGTGGAGAAGAACAAGATTACATGGAGATACGGGGGCCATTGGGGTTTTGGGTGACATGGGTAGGATGTGGGAAGTGTGTGGGAGAGGGGGGTGCAGCAGAGATGGGGGCTGGAGGAACATCGCAAATTTTGTTATTTTGTTTAAATGTTTAAACACAGTGCTGGAAGCCCGAGGTAAACTTCCCACCCAGCCTGCCTCAGATCATTGAAGCCCCCCACAGCTCTTCCTGAGTCACCCACCAGCCTTCTGAGAGAACCCATCAGCCCCTGATCAAAATGGGGAGTGCATTTGCCCATTTTTTAACAATTGCTTCAGCCCCCAACTCTGGAATACTCTCCCTACACTTCTCTGCTTCTTGACCTCACTTTACGATTGTGAATATAGGAGGATTGGTGAGTAAACTTGCAGACAGCATCAAAATAAGTGATACAGTGGACAGTGAAGAAGGTTATCTCAGAGTAAAATGTGACCTTGATCAGATAGGCCGAGGAATGGCCGGTGGAGTTTAATTTAGGTAAATGTGAGGTGCTGCATTTTGGAAAGGCAAATCAGCACACGACTCACACAGTTAATGATAAGGTCCTGGGGAGCATTGATTAACAAAGAGACCTTGGAGTGGAGGTTCATTGTTCCTTGAAAGGAGAATCTCAGGTAGACAGGATAGTGAAGGAGGCATTTAATATGCTTGCTTTCATTGGTCAGTGCTTTGAGTATTGGAGTTAGGATGTCATGTTACAGCCATACAGGACAGTGGTTCAGCCACTGTTGAGATATTGCATTCAATTTTGGTCTCCCTGCGATAGGAAAGAAGTGGTTAAACTTGAAAGTGTTCAGAAAAGATTTACAAGGAGGTTGCTTGGAGTGGAGGGTTTGAGCTAAAGGGAGAAGCTGAATTGGCTGGGTTTATTTTTGTAAGCGTGTTGGAGGCTGAGAGGTGACTTTATAGAGATTTATAAAATCATCAGGGGCATGAATAGGGTAAATAGGCAAGGTCTTTTTCTCATAGGAGGGGAGTTCAAAACTAGAAGGCATTGGTGTGAGGTGAGAGGGGAAAGATTTAGATAGGACCAAAAGGGTAACCTTTTCATGCAGAGGGTGGTGTGTGTATGGAATGAGCTGCCAGAGGAAGTGATGGAGGTGTGTACTACAGTAAAATCTGGATGGGAAAATGAATAGGAAAGGTTTAGAGGGATGTGGGCCAAATACTGTCAAATGGGACTAGATTAGATTACTTACAGTGTGGAAACAGGCCCTTCGGCCCAACAAGTCCACACCAACCCGCCGAAGCGCACCCACCCAGTCCCATTCCCTTACATTTACCCCCGCACCTAACGCTACGGGCAATTTAGCATGGCCAATTCACCTAACCTGCACATTTTTGGACTGTGGGAGGAAACCGGAGCACCCGGAGGAAACCCACGCAGACATGGGGAGAATGTGCAAACTCCACACAGAGAGTTGCCTGAGGCGGGAATTGAACCTGGGTCTCTGGCGCTGTGAGGCAGCAGTGCTAACCACTGTGCCACCATGCCGCCCAAAATTTAGATTATCTGGTCAGCATGGACGAGGTGGACCAAAGGGTCTATTTCTGTACCGACTCCAAGATAAATACAATTCAGGCACTAAAATCTTACATCACCAATGTTGTTTTTATTTTGTAATGCCCTTACACAGCACCTTGAAATGTGCCACTACATGAATGCAATTTGTTGTTGATGATGATTAATAACTAGGTTGAAAGGATGGTAACTCACTGAGTGACCTCACAATCAGAGGGCTAAAATTTTGTGAGTGCAAGCACAGTTTAAAATTAAGCAGTACCGGGAAATTACAGTGGAGAAAAGATATCAAATAAGTGAGGGACTCTTAGTTATTAGGACTCCACTGTGACAAACACTACCACATTGTTAATGAATAATCAATTGTTACTTCTAGTTCATCCCCGCTGTGTGTCTTCAATAGCTGCAGTTCATTAAAATCAATGTTTATAGATTTACAGAAGTCATCAAGATGAGACAACACACTGGAAATTGAGAAGGCCTGAGGGGCATCTGGTACAAAGGGTCACAGTAAAAACTGAAACTTAGACCTCATTTGTTGACTACATGGTGTGTTCAGGGGGAAAGTTTCTGTAAAATTAGTCAGTCATCATTGATGCCTTTCATGTTTTGTTCAGTCCACTCAAGAAACATCCTCATCCATCAGTATTGCACAACCAGATCAGATTTTTTTTCTGATTCAAACTTGTTGGATTCAATGTTTAGTCCAGAAGCCTGTTGATGCTGAGTCAAAGGATAAGGTGTTCTGTGAGCTTACAATGAGAGGAACAAGACCTTTGCCTCCATCTTCTTCCATGTATCTTGTTTCCTGCCTCTTTGTTTTGCTGGGTGGTCTTCAGTTTCTCTCTTTTTCATCCCTTCAACTTGCATTCCAATTGTTTTCACATCAAATTCATATCTCATCTAAATATAATCTTTGTATTCTCACCAATCCACTGCCCCTCTTTTTAGCCAATTGCATCATTTGAACTTCTGTTCTTTAACCACCCAAGAATTGTTGGTTCTCAGTCCACGGCCTTAAAAACTCTTATGATTCTATTTCCCTTCGGTTCTGATAAAAGACCATTCAGCTGAAACATTAACTCTCTTCCTTTCCACAGATGATGCCTGTTCTGCTGAGTTTTTTTTGACCTTTTCGTTTCTTGTTTCAGATTTCTAGCATATGTAGTATTGTGCATTTGGTTTATATTATTAGCCGTCTTTAACCTGATGAGTCATTAAGCTGGTCTTGATCCCGACCATTTGTTTGGCTGTGAGAAATGTAAGGAAGAACAGAAGATCTATTTAACATGTTTGTAAAGTCATTCACTTTTGGTCTGGTCAGAGATACAACTGCTGCAGAACAGTTCTTGCTGCAGCTGAGTTATTTTAAAAGGAAATGACATTCAAGAAAATATCATCATTGACTGAGGCCTCAGACATGGACAGTTAGGCAATGTTTTCTGTGAGAGATACCCTTTGTTTTGGAATGTTAATATAAAAGAATTAATTTTTGATCCCAACCTTGAGAAAGTGGTAACCCAAGTAGATTACAAAAAAAAACTTTTAATATGATATCTACAGATTCCCCAATGGCATTTAACACAATTCCACAATAAACGCTGGGCTGGGAGTTTTCCAGATAAATATTGGGACTCAATAATGTGACAATTATGAAGCCACCACAACACCTCTTTTACTTCAGATGGTTCAGGAAATTTGGCATCTACACACTGACCTTCGCCAATTTTGACAGATGCATTATTGAAAGCATACTGTCTGGGTGCAGCCCGGTATGGCAACTGTTCTGTCCAGGACCGTAATAAACTACAGACCATCATGGAAGCCAACCTTCCATCCATGGACTCCCGTGGAAAGGCTGCCAACATCGTCAAAGACCCGTTACACCCCGGTAATGATCTCCGACAACCTCTTCGTTTGGCAGAAGCTTGAACACATGCACAAACAGGTTCAGGAACAGCTTCTTCCCAGCCGTTAATGGACTGATGAGTGGACTGTCTAGCTTCAAATAACGCTGATCTTGCTAACGTTGATCTCGCCTGGTGCACCTCCTGTGTGGTGTAACCAGTATACCTCTGTCTCAGAGTTTTTTTCACCTTATGACATATATGTCCTTGCTTACAATGATCTGCCTGGACTGCTTTTCACAAAGCTTTTCACTGCACTGACAGACACATGACAATAAATCAAATCAAATCAAATCAAAATAAATAAGACATTATCCAAAGGGTAAAAAGCACTAGGTACTTGGTAGATGACTTTTGTGGGTGAGAAGAAGCACCCGAGGGATTGGGATGACTAATGGTTTTTAATCTACTTTTGTTCAAACGTTTATGCCAACCTGGATAAATCTGCAGACAATGTAAAACTCAAAAGGGGAATAGAATCACAGGAGCAGCACTAATTAATGCCAAAATGGTTCTTAGGTCAATTTCCCCAGGGATTCTGCTGATTTCTTGATGTATCTCTGGTGGAATGCCAGGAAAAAAGCAAAGATTTCTGGATATCCCTCACGATTTAGTCGAAGACTAAAGGGGAAAAATGCTGACTTGTACATACCAAGGCAATATACCTTATACATGGGATTGCAGAACTGCAGTGTTGATTCCTTGAAATGTTATCTAGGCACAGCATTTACTGGTAGTGAGAGCTCTAGTCCCTATATGGCACAGCTTCTTCCCTCTGGAAGCCCACTTCCCCCACTCTTTACATTGTTGCTGAGAGGTTTCATTTTGCATATTCCTGGAATAGTAAAAGTTAAATGTTTGTTTTCCATGCTTTGAACACTTTGAAGTTTCTATCTTAAAAACACTTTATCCAAGGGCTTTGATCATGAGGCAGAGAAAATGACATAGTATTTGATGTGTGGTTCAACTTCATTTTGCTGCCAAAATATTCCTTATTAAAAACACTACGTGAGCATTTCCCAAATTCCCACAATATTTACTCTCTATCTAGCACTATCCTTCTGAGAAAGGTTAGTACCCGTGTTTGAGCTGAGCTGTGGGAATCTCCTTCTTCCCTAAAGTAGGGCTAGCTGTATGCAGGTCAGCCTGGATCTTCTCCTTGGTCTTCTTTGGTTGCCATATGCTCTTCTGCCACGAGTCTTGCTGAGTCTTCACTGAGGGGGTGGCTTCCAGACTGTTCTGTGGCCTTTGACCAATGGGGTCTTGAGCTGGGTCAAATCATCCAATAGGGTGGCATCAACACTATTACTATGCTGGGAGGTGTCAAGTGTATGTACCAACGCAATCAAGGTGCAAGGAAGTCTGAAGGATAATTCTTTAATACACAGCCCTTGAGTTGGTTGTAACTGGCTCCCCTTGAAACTTTGTGAACTCTTTGATCTTGGAATCTATTGTTCTCCATTGCGAATGGCTGGTGACTGCTGTTTCATTTAATTTGGTCAATTCTCTGTCAGACCTGATTTCTCCAGTTTTGGGTCAATTTAGAAATCCCAATTTTGGGCCTGAGGTTACTTGAACAAATATTGAACGAGATTATAATTACCTGCAATATTCTGGTTTGGGTTCAGTTTGCCAGCAAAATTGATCCTATTGAAAACTCACTTCATAATTTGGTATTTTAATGGTGACAATTGCAAGAACTTTTGTCAGGTATTTCATTTTTTTTAACACAATATCATTTTGATCCATGTGTCTTGGGTTCGAGAAATGTTATTTAAAGAATGGTCTGAGCAAGTTTTGAGGAGATTTGTAACTCGCGTTGATGTTTTGGATGTAGGTTTGCTCGCTGAGCTGGAAGGATCATTTCCAGACGTTTCGTTACCCTACTAAGTAACATCTTCAGTGGGCCTCAGGCAAAACAATGGTGAAACTTCCTGCTTTCTATTTATGTGTTTGGGTTTCTTTGGATTGGTGATGTCATTTGCTGTGGTGATGTTATTTCCTGTGGTGATGTTACTTCCTGTTCCTGTTCTCAGGGGGTGGTAGATGGGGTCTAACTCGATATGTTTGTTGATAGAGTTCCAGTTGGAATGCCATGCTTCCAGGAATTCTCATGCGTGTATTTAAAGAATGCTCTTTATACCAGCTTCCACGGAACCAGATTTAACAAAACAATTACTGAGACCCAAACGGAAAATGTTGGCAGCATCTCGTCTAGTAATAGTCTTTTGTAGCCAAATGAAAATGGCCTCTTGTTCATCTTGTCCTGTAGCCTAGAAATGAATGTGATTTTTGTAGTCAGAACTGACTGGAGAAGCTCAAACTTGGATCTAATTTGATTTTCCATTTGTTTGTACACATCATGCACAATTTACATCGGCAGATGCCAAATCCTCATTTGCTTTCTTCATGACAGAGTGATGTCTGTCCTGGATCCAAATTCATTCCACAGTTAGTCCCAAGTGACATGGCTTCATCTGAATACATTCTCTTTCCTTCTGTACTTGGATTTGCTTCAAAAATAATTAATTTCCTTCAATTTGCACTTTGCGCTTTGATCCGCATTGGTCGTTGAATGAAGAAAGCTTTATTTAATCAGAGCTTTAAAGGGAGCTCAGCGAGTTTAGTCAGGTCCAAACAAATTAAGTTGGAATGAGAACTGGCTGTTATTTGAACAGAAAATCTGCCTTTCACAATCTACTGATTCTCATGGTCTATAATCTCCAAATGCATGAAAGCGAGAGGAACAAACATGAAAAAAGCAGAATTGCTCAAAGTCCTCTTCCTTTTGATCTGCCACTGAACTGCTATATATACTTTGCACTTTAAAGTCTGTGCTGAAAATGACCCAAGGGAACATCTGTTACAGTAGAATTAGCTCGATACTGCAGAACCATCTGGAATATTCTGCTGTCCATTTATCAGCCATGGACTACAGGTCTAAGTGCTTGCAATGTGAGTCTGTAACACAATAACTTATAATATGGCAACATTGCAGACTGAAGTGAATGCAAATCACATTCAACCAGTCCGTCTTGTTTAATAAAGCTAATCTCCTTAAGTTTATTAAAAACTATAATTAAAATTTATATGGATGATCAAAAGGAAATTTACATAGATTGACTAAATTGATTTTGTTAAAAGCCACAGTTGCAATACTTGCCTGCATACAATCAGTAACAGTCAAGATCTGAAAGGGGTTGGTAATTAGTAAGAATCATTTGTGTCTACCCGAGAAACATTCGGCACAGTTCCTGGTATCGGACATCTGAACTACATGGAAAGATATCTGGTTGTCAGTGAGGAAAGATTTGTGTGTTTGATCATTTAAGCCTGTAGAAAATGTTTACAACATGCAGAAATGTTACTTGGAAGCTAAAATAGGCCACTTGACCCCTCTAAACTTGCTTCCTTACTCAATAAGATCAGGATTGATCTGATTGCACCACTTTTCCATCCACCATAGATAACCTTTAACTTATTACTTATCAAAAATCTGTCTATCTTCACCTTAAAAATATTCCAAGTCTTCACTGACATGCTTTTGAGGAAGAGTTTAGGCTATTTTTACTTACTCTTCAACTGGTTCGAAGTTTACGTCAGATATAAATGCCTCAAAACTCAGGATTTATCCAAAGTTAAACCTTTATTGATTGCCAATTACCTTACATACACTGTCCTGTGATACTTCAGATATGAGATTCAACACTCCTTCTGTTCCCTAGTTCTTTTTGGTTTCCCTGTGAAACAGATTGTCAGGTCCACCTTCTGCTGTTCTCTTCTCAGTGATTTTCAGCAGTTCTGGTGTCTGTTCTGATTTGCATCCTGTTTATCCCTTCATCTGGTTTGTTGTAATGGGAGAGATTCATGCTTCCTGTCTGTCCCTGTTGCACCAAACAATCATTACACAGAACCAAGTATAATCTGCAAAATTTCTACACATTTAATAATGTTCTAAATAAAACAATACTACCTTTATTAAACAAAAAGCCCCCATAAAACTGCATATTTGCTGTCACATATTCCAAACAAAGAGAAAAACTACATAAACCACAAGCTGTACTCCCAGATTTGGATTTACTGCAAACCAGAGAAGATGTCAAGTATCCCAGCACTCTCTGCATTTAGCTATGGCAGCATGACAAATAAACTTCAGAATGATTTGTATTAGCACCCACTTTGATCCTGCTCATCTGCTCTGGACAAACACTCAGTAATGATGTTATTTCTCCAACTTAAAAACATTGCATTCCATCAAGGCAAGGTATTCCCAGCTTCCAAGATGATATTTATGGAAAAGATTTCAGTGCCTTCTGTGACAGGGGTCATTGTCTGGGGCTATTTGGTTGGAATAATTGTATCTCCCATTTCTTAATCTGTTGATACTTATCCTGTGGTTTTGTTGTCATTTCCTAAATTGTCCTTTGTTAGTGATATCAGTCCTGTTGTTGGCAGCACTGTGATTATAGAATAGTATATAAGCCACTTGGAACTCAGTACTATTTAATAATCTGGCTGCACTTCATAGCTACATGTGACACTCAATAGGTGGAGATCTGCATTCATCGTTGACTGCATCATCTGCAAGCAGGAGGAACAATGTGTATACATAGCATTGAGCCCTTGTCAAAACTTTGCCCATCCTTGTTCAATATCCCTAATACATGGCTCCCTCAGAGTGCGAAGGTAAAGACATTAAAGTGTTGCCGAGCAGCGGCTGTGCTAGGGAGATGCAAAATACAGAGAAAGTCAATGCTTCAGGATGGCCAGGGAGTATGCAGCCTATTCGCCTGAGTGTTATATCTTGCATGCTGTTCCCCTTTAGCAGCTGGTTATATGCAGTGTGCTATAGATTCCCCCCTCACAGCTCAAGCATCGTCTGTCACTCTCCTCAAAGTTTGCTGTCAGCCATTTTCTTGCCATTGCTCACTGTTGAGTTCCAGCACAATTGTAGGTGACAGTGAGTGCTGTAGTGTTGGGCTTAAAAAATAATATCCCCTAATCAAATTGTTATAGGGTAATTGGACATGACAATCAGCAATTGAAGCAAAACGGAAAAGTATATGAAAATAGGCCTGATGTACCAAGCAATCTGTTTTGGAAGATAACCTTGATTATCTGTGGGTACCACTCTTTTTGTGGTGAACACAGAGCCAACCTGGAGGTGTCTTTCATTTTGTTTTCTACACAATGAAGTGTTTAGTAAATTACTGGAAGTGTTACGAAATGGTGATATAGCATGTAATCATAATAGTATTCATATCAGGGACTTTGTCCCACTTGCTCGAGTTTCCCCATCAGATGGTGGCTCATGAGAGCATTGCCATGGAATCTGAGCGGGAGCTCCAATCCCAACTGTCCAGAGTCACCGAAGTGAAGACAAGGTAGTGGGAGTCATTAGATCACACATGTATAAAGTAGTTTACATTAATAGATTCACTCTGAAGCTGATAAATTAGTTATATATTAAAGCACACTTATCTTCTTGTAATAATTTTGATCAGCCATTAAAAAACCCACTGAGTACTTTCAGTCTAACAATCCTTGTACTTCTCTTCCAGTGGTTTTCAGCCTCATCCTGACTGTGCTGGGCAGTGCTGAAATATTGATCGCCGCTTTCTAACAGCTCATCCCATTAACCTTACAGTGTTCACTCTGCCCCAACTATGTACCTAATCCATCCATATATCCTATCCATCTAGACCCTGACATATGTGGTGGACTATGTCTGGTTTAGTCATACAGAGCTTGTAAACTCCCTGGACTCTACAGGCATAGACTCCTTGACCAAGTGGCCCCTGACCAAACATCTGATCGTGCACAATGCGCTTGACTGATATGAGAGGCTGCCATTGAATTATTTTGCCAAAACCTCCCTGACTGACGGGTTACTCCATGGACTTCAGTGAGGACTATTCTCCTCAGAGTTGAGTACATGGTCAACTACTTGGGCACCTGCAGTGTGTTTGCCATGTAGGCTGCTGTGTGAGATTGATGCAGTAAACTGTTGTTCTGCAAGATTCATGCCCCCTGGATTAAAGACTGCTGACCAGAAACGCTAGTCACTTGGTGTGTGACTGTGCAAATTAGCACAGCAAGAATAGAATTTCTTAAGTTATACAAAGGTCAAAAGAGAGGCAGATGTGGACATTCGGCTGCTGAAAAATAACTCTGGAGAGGTAGTAGTGGGGAGCAAGGAAATGGCTGAGGAACTGAACAATTATTTTGCATCAATCTTCACAGTGGAAGACATGAGTAATATCCCAAAAATTCAAGAGAATGAGGAGGCAGAGCTAAGTATGGTGACTATTACCAAGGAGAAGGTGCTAGAAAAACTAAATGACCTGAAGGTGGATAAATAACCTGAACCAGATGGACAACACCCCAGAGTTAGAAGGGAGATAGCTGAAGAGATAATGGAGGCATTAGTGGTGATCTTTCAGGAATCACTAGAATCAGGGAGGGTGCCAGAGGACTGGAAAACTGCTAATGTGATACCTTTGTTTAAAAAGGAGTGAGGCAAAAGATGGAAAATTACAGGCCGATTAACCTAACCTTAGGTATGGGTAAGATCCTGGAATTGATTATGAAGGATGAGATTTCTGAATACTTGGAAGTGTATGGTAAACTAAGGCAAAGTCAGCAGGGTTTCATTAATGGGAGATCATGCCTGACAAATCTGATAGAATTCTTTGAGGAAGTAATGAACAGGTTAGACCAAGGAGAGCCAATAGATGTTATCTACCTGGACTTCAAGAAGACCTTTCACACGGTGCCACGCAGGAGGCTACTGAGTAAGATAAGGACACATGGTGTCAGAGGCAAGGTGCTAGTATGGATAGAAGCTTGGCTGACTGGCAGAAAGCAGAGGGTGGGGATAAAATGGTCCTTCTCAGGATGTCAACCTGAGGTGACAAGTGGTGTTCCTCAAGCTCAGTGTTGGGACCACAACTTTTCCTTTTGTACATTAATGATCTAGATGAAGGAACTGAGGGCATTCTGGCTAGGTTTACAGATGATACAAACATAGGTAGAGGGATAGGTAGCATTAAGGAGGTAGGGATGCTGCAGAAGGATATGGACAGGTTAGGAGAGTGGGCAAAGAAGTGGCAGATGGAGTACAATGTGAGAAGGTATGAGGTTATGCACTTTAGTAGGAAGAATAGAGGCATGGACTATTTTCTAAATGCAGAGAGAACTCAGAAGTCTGAAGTACAAAGAGAGTTGAGAGTTATTGTCCAGGATTCTCGCAAAGTAAACTTGCAAGTTGAGTCAGTGGTTAGGAAGGCAACTTAAATGATGGCAATTATTTTGAGAGGACTTGAATATAAAAGCAGAGATGTGCTTCTGAGGTTCTATAAGGCTCTGGTCAGACCACATTTGGAGTATTTTGTGCAGTTTTGGGCCCCATATCTCAGGATGGATGTATTGGCCCTGGAGTGTGTTCAGAGGACGTTCACGAGAATGGTCCCAGGAATGAACAGCTTAACATATGAGGAATGTTTGAGGACTCTGGGTCTATATTCGATGGAGTTTAGGAGGATGAGGGGTGATCTAATTGAAACTTGAGAATACTGAAAGACCTGGACAGAGTATATCTTGGGAAAAGGTTTCCATTGGTGGGGGATACTAGGACCTGTAGGCACAGACTTCGAGTAAAGGGAAGACCTTTTAGAATGGAGATAAGGAGAAACTTCTTCAGCCAGAGAGTGGTGTATCTGTGGAATTCAATAAAACAAAAGATTGTAGAGGCCAGGTCATTGAGTATATTTAAGATTGAGATGGATAGGTTCTTGAGTATCAGGGGATCAAGGGAATCAAGTGTTACAGGGAGAAAGTGGGAGATTGGGAATGAGAAACTTGTCAGCCACAGTTGAATGGCAGAGCAGATTCAATGGACTGAATGGCCTAATTTCTGCTCCTCTGTCTTATGGTCTAAGTGAGAAAGCACTGAGAGCAAGTGAGCAACCCTGAGATTGAGCCTGGCTCAGTCTGCGAGCTGCGTGCTTAACCCTGTGCATAAAATGACCCACTGCAGCATTTCAAAGTTAGTTCCTGGTCCATCCTGCAATGCAAGTCTGTACTTCTTGAGCACACTGGCAGGGCACAGTTAATAATTGTGATTGGTTTGCTGGTCCCAGATGCCAATATCCATTGAGGTGGCATACGCTGGGCTGGTATCCATGGATCATGCCTTGTGATGTGGTTGCCCACTGTCCTATATCAAGTTCGTTCTGAGCAAGCAACAAGCGGAACTCACAAGGTACGTCCTCTGGTTTCCTGACATTGAGCTTGTTTGTCAAGATGGGCGACAGAATATTAAGGAGGAAAGGTTTGGAGTTCATATGGCACTAAAACTGCAATAATTGTCAGCTGGTATCTCATCCAGGGAGAATAGATAGTGTGAGAAGATCTGGATGTCGAGATGGGCCTCACCATATTAGTTGCCCAGTTCTACCACACAATTTGCAGTGGCCCATGTTGTTCACACTTCTATTAGATTCTGCTCTATGTTTTCTTCTATTATTCCTGCATGAACAATTTCATATTTTTCCTTATTATAAACTACTTTACATATCTATGCACAAACACTTAACCTATCCATATCCCTTTGTCATCTTCTCATGTTCTCTTCAGAACTTACTTTCCTCCCTATTTTTGCGGCATCACCAAATACAGCCCCATGCCTTGGTCCCTTCATTGAAGACATAAATTGTAAAAAAAATGAGGTCCCAACACTGCTCCCTACCTAATTACATCTGCCAATCACAAAGTTAACCATTTAAACCATTCTCTGTTTCCTGGTATTTTTCGTCAATCTTCGATCTATGACAATATATTATCCCTTGCAAAACAATATTTTTGATGCTTTCCTTTATAAAATTCCTGCTGGAATTCTAGGTTCATACATTCACCAGTTTCTTTTTCTCCATAGTAGATGTCACTCCCTCAAACAAGTCTAATAAATTAGTCAAGCGTGATTTTTTTTTAGACTCCCTACAGTGTAGAAACAGGCCCTTCGACCCAACCAGTCCACACCGACCCTCTGGGTAACCCAACCAGACCCATTTCCCTCTGACTAATGCACCTAACACCATGGACAATTTAGCATAGCCAATTCACCTGACCTGTGGGAGGAAGCCCACGCAGATATGGGGAGAACGTGCAAACTCCACACAGTCGCCCGAGGTTGGAATCGAACCTGGGACCCTGGTGCTGTGAGGCTGCAGTGCTAACCACTGAGACACCGTGCTGCCCTTCTCTTTCATAAAATCACGTTGACTCTGCCTGATTACCTTGAACTTTTCTAAGTGCCATGCTATAAGTCATAGAGTTGTACAATGTGGAAACAGACCCTTCGGTCCATGCTGACCAGACATCCTGAATTAATCTAGTCCCATTTGACAGTATATGGCCCATACCCCTCTAAACCCTACCTTTATTCATATACCCAACCAAATGTCTTTTAAATATTGTAATTGTACCAGTCTTCATCTCTTCCTCTGGCAGCTCATTCCATATACACAGCAACTTCTGAGTGAAAAAGCTTGCCCCTTAGGTCCATTTTAAATCTATCCCCTCTCACTCTAAAGCTATGCCCTCAAGGGTTAATTGATGAGCCCTAACACAGCAACCACTGGGTGGAGCATTAAGCACTCAGCAGTTCAAGTTTGGCCTGGACTATTCGTGGAGGTGCATGTGTCTGACCTCCCCTCTATTAGTAATAGTTAATATGCGTCACTGTTAATATAACCCAAATATTGTTCCTTGTTATGCAATGAATCTTATCATGTTATGCAAGATAAATGTCACTTCTGCTGTGAATTACCCATTGTTTATCTTTCACCACAAATTACTAAAATGTCCCTCAAATAGCAGAGAAAGAAAAATTGGTAGTAGCATTCTATCGAGGATACCCAGGCTCAAAGTCACAATTGTAACAAGTAGCAGATGGATTGACAGAGAGGATTGATGTTTTCAATAGTTTCAAGGTCCGAGGAAATATCAAGTATGAATGGGAGACCACATGATTAACCTTTGTTTTAATACAATGAGAATGAGTCCCTTGTGTTTATTGTTTCCATTGTTTTTGACTGAGGTCGAACAATTGACCATACAGTGGTGATACTAGGTTCCTGCTGTAGATCACTATCTAGTGATTGTGTCTGTTGGGGATGAGAACATTCATAGATTATCTCTGGTGATCTTCCCAATATTAAAAACTGCTACTTTGAGGTGGCTGAAGACACCAGTCAATGCATATAACTTCTAAAAGATTCACTTAATTCTTATAACTAGGACTCTATTTTCCAATTTTTTAGTTGGTAATGGAAGTATAACCAAAGAGCAACTGAAAACTCCATCTGATAGCTTTCACAGCCACAATGTTTCTGATTAAAAAACACAGCACAAATTTTGGTTCCTCTTTCTGTACTTTTTAAAACATTCTCTTTGTCAGATGGTTTGGTACCATCTTCCCTGTGATGACCCATGTTAAGACCTGAATACCTGCCAATACTTGTTCATGATGTACCTCCAGAGCCAAAGCATTAACGTATAACAAGAATCAACGGATAATCAAATTCCAAGCCAGGTCCCAGAAACTAATATTGGTTTGTTTGTTTTCCTTTTCTTTTAAAAGGTCAAAGTCCAAAGGTCACCTCACATTTTACACCAGAAAGGATTTTTAAAAAAAGCAAAACAGAAGGGGTTCTCGCTCCAGGGACCCAACCAATGCATCAAATCTCCTTCATTGTTGCTGCCTTGATTTGATTGGGATGTTGGGATTAATTCTCCTCCTGTTGAGAATTTTCTTGAAAGAGAAATAGAGCTGAACTAAAGCTTGTTACATAAAATCTTCTTCCTGTCCCTATGGATTTACTAACAACTACTGTTCAACTCTCAGAGCCCACACTCAGTTATATTGAATATTGACTTCCAATGGCACTTGACTAGATTTGAAAGAAAAATACCACACAGCTACAGCCTGAAAGGCAGCCGTGCATTATTTAAATAGCTTTGAAGTCTTTATTTCTTCAGACCTCTGCTAATGGGAAATATGTGCTGTGTGCTATAGAGCTTTGTTCTTTGTTATTGATATCTGTGCCATGGCCCATTTTGAACAGGAAAGACAATCCCTGTGTCTCTGGAATTGCAAGTTGCAAAACTGATCCGGAGCAAAATGTATCTGGTCTATTTAGTATGTTTGTGGATGATACATGGATTGATGGAGTTGTGGATAGTGAGGAGGATTGTCAGAGGATACAGCAGGATATAGATCAGTTGGAAGCATGGGCAGAAAAATGGCAGATGGAGTTTAATCCAGACAAATAGGATGGGGGAGTCCAGAACTAGAGGGCATAGGCTGAGGGTGAGAGAGGAAAAGTTTAAAAGGGACTTAAGGGACAACATTTTCATGCAGGGGGTAATGTGTGTAAGGATTGAGCTGCCAGAGGAAGTGGTGGAGGCTGGTACAATTACAACATTTAAAAAGCATCCAGATTGGTAAATGATTAGAAAGGGTTTAAAGGGATATGGGTCAAATGCTGGCAAATGGGATTAGATTCTGATCAGCATGGATGGGTTGAACCTAAGGGTCTGTTACCATACTGTACATCTCAATGACTCTATGAAATGTGAGGTGACACATTTTGGAAGATGAAGTACAGGTGGAAATGATACAGTGAATGGCAGGGCCTTTAGGAATATTGAAATGCAGAGGGATCTGTGTGTGCAGGTCCACAGATCACTGAAGGTGCCAGTAGGTAAGGTATTAAAAAAAGCCTATGGCATGTTTGCCTTCACTGGAAGGAGCATTGAGTAAAAGGAGAGAAGATATGCTGCAGCTTAATAGAACTTTAGTTAGGCCTCACTTGGAATACTGTATTGTGTACAGTTCTGGTCACCAGACTACTGCTTTGCAAATGGTACAGAAAAGGTTTACTAGGATGTTGGCTGGTATGGGAATTTTAGAGATGAAGCAAGGTTGGATAGATGGGGTTTGTTTTCACTGGGACGCAGGACATTGAAGGGCAACTTGACAGAAGTTTATAAGATTGTGAATGGCATGGCTAGAATGGAAAGGATAAGGCTTTTACCCAGGGTGGAAGGGTCAATTGCTAAAGGACACAGTTCAAGCTATGGGAATAGGAGGATGTTTAAAAGAGATGGGCGAGGCAAATTTTTCACACAAAAGGTGGTGAGTGCCTGAAATGCGCTGCCAGAGGATGTGGTGGAAGCACACACAATAGCGGCATTCAGGGAGCATCTGGACAAATGCATGAATAGGAAAGGAGTAGAGGGATATGGATTCTGTAAGTGAAGACAGTTTTAGCATGAAGGGGGGAAATATGTTGGTGCAGGTTTGGAGGGCCGAAGAGCCTGTTCCTGTGTAGTATTGTTCTTTGTTCTCTGTTCTCTTTCTGTTACTGCAGATGTGGGTGAATTTCTCCTCTCCCTTATTCATCGATTTTCCTAAATGTTGGAGCCATTTGCCATCTCTTCATAAGATTGGACTCTGCCAATCCCCATTATCCTCAGATGCTTGACAAAATAGGATTGTTTCATTACATTCTCAAATAAAAGCCACATTAATTATCCTGTAAATCCCAAGCCACTCACACTGGTTTTGTTTAACTCCCACTAGTTACTCTTGAAATGCTGCTTAGATTTTTTCTGCTTATAGATATCAATATGATATGTTATTGAGATGCGGAGCATTGTTTTCACTGTTAAAAATCAAATGTTATCATTTTAAGGTGTTATAGTGTGAGCTACATGTCATTACATGAAATTTCCACCAGTGCAATTTTTTTCTCTGTCCGATTATCCTCATGCATACAATATGGAGGGAGAAAGTCCATTCGCAGTTTCACACCCATATAAATTATTATATACTTGCTTTGAGAGACATAGCTCATCAGGACACACCCACAGTACTGGGCTGCACTTCATTTTCCTATTTGAACAGGTGACATGACTGACAGGGAAATAGCAGACTGTAAAATATCGAAATGTGAAATGATAGAATGTGGGCTTAGTTCAATTTTCACACATAACAGAAGCAGTAAGGAAGCTATAATCAAAGGGAATTTCTGTCACTCTCTGGTCTGTCTAATCTTTCAAGCTGGACAGGTCTGTCAACCTATCTTTTTTGCGGTAGAGAAAATAAACCCTCACTGACAGCTGCTTGTCTCATGTAATACTGTCTGATCTTTTGTTAATACGAGAAGGGAGGAATGGAGAGAAAGAACAAAATGAAGCTGTGCATTACAGACTGACCATTCACCTCTGCAACAAGAATTCAAATCCAGTTTAGATTGATGGCTATGGCTCCTGAACACAATATGTTCAGGCAGTTTCAATTCAGCCCCTTTGTGGGTTTGGGTAAGGAACACAAAATGCTTAGATCTACCGTAAAACGTTACGAGCTAGGGACATGTTTAGGATCAAGCAGTAAACCAACTACGAGAATGTGAAGGAGTGGATGGTGAACAGGGCAGGGAATGGCAGTAACAACACTAAAGTGGAAAAGAGAAATGCATCGATAGAATGCGAGAAGGCAAAGACTGAGATGGGTCACTCTGGACGAATAACCAAAATAATTAGTTCAAATTCTGCCATTTCAATTAAAGAATTCCAATTTAGAAAAGTCTGGATACAAAAGAAAGATGTGATCAGTATGTGATCACATATTATTGGATGTTCACTAATGTCTCAAAGTGAAGAATATCCACTGTCTTTGTTAAACCTGTTCTAAGTATGACCATTCATTGTGTCTGAATTTTAACTGCCTTCTGAAGTCGCTGCATAGTTATATCAAAACTTGAGATCTTTAAGGGGCAGGTTATAAATGCCAAACGTTTCCCACAGCCTCAAACTGGATTAGAGCTACTTCAGTGTAATTATTTGTACCTGTATTTACATGCTGTCATGTTAGTGTTAATTTTGTGCTGATTTATCATCACCATAGAGTCCTACAGCATGGAGATAAGCCATTTGGCCTAAACTGGACTGTGCTGACCAAAATGTCTGTCCATGCTAACTCCATTTCCCTGCACTTTTTCCATATACTTCAGAACCTGCCTTTTCCATGTATTTGTCCAAATGCCATTTAAATGTTGTTAATGTACCTGCCTCAACCACTTCTGCTGGCAGCTCATTCCATATGCATAACCTTCTGTGCAAAAAAGTTGCCCCTCAGGTTCCCTTTTATTCTTTTCCCTCTAACCATAACCTGATGACCTTTGTCCACGATTCCCCAACCCTGAGAAAAGGACTGAGTGCATTTACCCTATCCATGTCTCTCATGATATTATACACCTCTAAACGATCGCCCCTCTGTCTCCTACACTCTAAAGAAAAAAGTCTTAGCCTGTCCAACCTCTCCCTATAAATCAGAACATTGAGTCCTGGCAACATCCATGTGAACTTCTTCTGCACTCTTTCCAGTTTAATAACATCCTTCCTATAACAAGGTGACCAAAACTGAGCATAATACTCTAAGTGTGGCCTCACCAATGTCCTGTAAAACCATGACATAACTTCCCAACTTATATACTCAATGTCCTGACTGATGAAGGCCAGTGTGTCAAAAGCCTTCCTCACTGTCCTGTCTCCCTGTGATTCCACTTTCAGAGATCCATGCACCTGAACTCCAAGGCCCCTCTGTTCCACTACACTCCTTAAGGCCCGACAATTCACCATGAAACTCCGAACTTGATTTGACTTTCCAAAATGCATGACCTCACACTTTTTATATTAAACTCTATTTGCCTTTTCTTGGCCCATTTCCCCAGCTGATCACAGTCCTGCTGCAATTTCTGATAATCTTCCTCACTCTCCACGATACCGCCTCTATTAGTGTCATCTGCAAACTTATTAATCATGTCTTGTACATTTTCATCCAAATCTTTGATATAGGTGACAAACAGCAATGGTGCAGCACCAACCCCTGAGGCACACCATTAGTCACAGGCCTCCAGTCTGACAAGCACCCTTCCACTATTACCCTCTGCTTCCTACCATCAAGCTAATTGTGTATTCAATTTGCCAGCTTCCCCTGGATTCCATGCGATCTAACCTTCCAGAGCAGTCTATGTGGAATGTTATCAAAGGCCTTACTGAAATCCATATACACTATGTCTTCCACTCTTCCCTCATTAACCTTTCTGAACACTTCATCAAAGAACTCTAACAAATTTGTGAGGCATGATCTCCCATTCACAAAATCATGTTGACTACACATAATCAAACCCCGTCTTTCCAAATGGAAGTATATCTTTTCCCTCAGAATCTTCTCCAGTAACTTACCCACCACAGATGTTAAGTTTGCTGGTGTATAGGTCCCAAGCTTTTCTTTGCAGCCCTCCTTGAATAAGGGCACAACATTTGCTACCCTTCAGTCTTCTGAGACCTCACCTGTAGCTAACAATGATGCAAAAATATCAGCCAGGACCCCCACAATTTCTTCTCTCGCCTCTTGGATAGATCTAGTCAGGATCAGGATATTTATCCACCTTCATACATTCTAATACATCTAACATCTCCGCTACTGTGATATGGACTGTCACCAAGATATACTGGATTAGTGGTGCTGGAAGAGCACAGCAGTTCAGGCAGCATCCAACGAGCAGCGAAATCGACGTTTCGGGCAAGGGCTTTTGCCCGAAACGTCGATTTCGCTGCTCGTTGGATGCTGCCTGAACTGCTGTGCTCTTCCAGCACCACTAATCCAGTATTTGCTTTCCAGCATCTGCAGTTATTGTTTTTACCTCTGTCGCCAAGATATGACCACTAACTTCCCCAAGTTCCCAAGCCTCCATGTCTTTCACCATGGTAAACACAGAGGAGAAATATTCATTGGGAATCTTGCCCATCGTCTGCAGTTTTAAACATACATGTCCACTTTGGTCCTTGAGGGGTCCTATTCTCTCTCTAGTTATTCTTTTTCCTTTCATATTCTTAAAGTACCTCTTTGGATTCACCCTAATATCTCAGCCAAGGCCCCCTTTTCACCCTCCTGATTTCCTTCGTCAGTAAACTCATGCATTCCCTGTATACCTCCAGGGATTTGCTTGATCTCAGCTGTACCTGAGCTATGCCTCCTTTTTTTCTGGTCAAAGCCACAATATCTCTTGTCATCTAGGGTTCCCAATTCCTGCCAACCTGGCCCTTCACCCTCACAGGACCATATAGATCTTGAACTTTTAAAGGCCTCCCAATTGCCAGAGGGTCCCTTTGCCTGTAAACAAACTACTCCAATCAACTCCTGCAAGCTCCCGTCTAATTCCATCAGACCTTGCCCCGCCCCAGTTTAGAACAACCGGTGGACCAGTTTTGTCCCTCTCCATGAATATTTAAAAATTAATAGAACTCTGGTCACTGATCCCAAAATGCTTCCCCACTGTCACCTCCACCACCTGTCCTGCCCTATTCCCCAAGATTAGGTCGAGTTTTGCCTCTTCCCGAGTCGGACCCTTTATATACTGCTTGAGGAAATTTTCCTGAACACACTTAACAAATTCCACCCCATCTAAGTCCTTAATGCTTTGGCGATCCTAGCTTATGTTAGGAAAATTAAAATCCCCTACTATGACAATCCCCTAAGTCTCCCCAGTCTCCCTACATATTTGTTCCTCTAATTCCAGTTGACTATTTGATGGGCCATAGTACAACCCAAATAACATCACCATCCCCTTCTTATTTCTTAGCTCACCCACAAAACCTCCCTGGAGGATCCTTCAGTTGTTTCATCTATTACTGTGAAAAATTAAATAACTCAATTAAAAATGCAACTCCCCCTCCCCTCCTTCCACTACCTCTGTCCTGCCTAAATCACCTGTACCCTGGCACAGTAAGCTTCCAGTTCTGTCCCTCACTTAGTCATGTCTCTATAGTAGCTATAATATCTCAGTCCCACATACCTATCCATGGCCTAAGTTCATTAGCCTTACCTGTTGACCCTCTTGCATTGAAATGAATGCAATTTATTCCAACAGGCATGCTTTGCTCCTTGTCCAGCCTGACCTGTCTCTTCAAGCCACTGTTTCTGATTACTGTATCTCCTTTGAGCCTTGCAATTGCCTCCCTGCTGTTGAGGATTCCACCCCCCTGCCGATCTAGTTTAAACCCTCCCTTGCAGCACCAGCAGACCTGGCCGTCGAGATATTGGTACCCCTCCAGTTCAGGTGCAATCTGTCCCTCATGAATAGGTTACCTCTGCCCCAGAAAAGATCCCAATGATCTAAAAATCTGAATCCCTTCTCCCCACACCAATTCTTTAGCCACTCATTCATCCACCATATCCTCCTGTTCTTACCACCACTAGCACGTGGCACTGGAAGTAATCAGGTGATTATCACCAACAAGGTCCTGGTTTTTAACTTTTTTCCAAGCTCTCTATAATCATTTCGCAGTACCTCATCTCAATTTCTACCTCTGTCATTTGTGCCAATGTGCAAAATGACTTCTGGATGCTTCCCCTTCTCCTTGAGAATGTTCTGCAGCCACTCTGAGACATCCTGGACCCTGGCACCAGGGAGGCAACACGTCATCCTGGATTCCTGTTTGCAGCCACAGTAGCTTCCTATCTGGCCCTTAACTATCGAGTCCCTATCACTAAGATTCTGTTTGACTTTACCCTTTCCTGCTGTGACCCAGAGCCAGTCTTAGTGCCACCAACCTGGCTACTGCTGCATTCCCCTGAACGATCATCCCCCTCAATTGTATCCAAAATGCTATATGTGTTTTCGAGGGTAATAGCCCCAAGGGATTCCTGCAATCTCTGCCTACTCCCTTTGCCTTTCCTGGTGGTCACCCAGCTACTCTCTGCCTGCACCTTAGGTCTGACCACCTCACTAAAACTCTTGCGGTTAATACACTCCTATTTTGTACCTGTGGCCACTTTCAGGACAGAATTGAATGGGGCCTCGAAGAGTGAGCAATGTGACAGGTGGGAGAATATAACTTAATCAGGCAAGAGCTACACCATCAGCTTTGGTATGGTACATATTATGGAATTAGAACTCCTACAGTGTGGAAACAGGCCCTTCAACCCAACAAGTCCACACCGACTCTCCGAAGAGTATCCCACCCAAACCCATTCCTATACATTTACCCCTGACTAATGCACCAAACCTACACATCCCAGAACAATATGGGCAATTTAGCATGGCCAATTCACCTAACCTGGACAGCTTTGGACTGTGGGAGGAAACCGGAGCACCTGGAGGAAACCCACGCAGACATGGGGAGAATGTGCAAACTCCACACAGACTGTCAGCCGAGGCTGGAATCAAACACTGGTCCCTGGTGCTGTGAGGCAGCAGTGGTAACATGCGTGCTGGGAGATCATTGGCTATAGAGGACAGGTCAATGGTGAGACAAGTGTAATTTATAGTAGGTCAAGGGTAATAGAGGGATGGTCAAGGATGGTTGGTCTCCGGTTGAAGATAGCAGAGGGTCTGCTGCAGAAGTCTAGAGGAGCTGGAAGATCAGTAGGTGTGTGGATGGGGTTTGTGGAGGTAACAGTCACAGTGAATATAAAGCTCTCATGCTAACATCTACACTGGTGCTGCTGGAGGGCAAGGACTGAATGGCTGTTTGGGTGCCATGAAATATGGCTCCTGTCCTCAACTTTCATCCCTATGAGATCAAGACATGGCTGATGACTCCCCACTCTTTCCTGCTGCCTCATCAGCCAGGCCCCTGCCCTCAGGACAGCTGAAATGCAGGCTGCCATATCAGAAACCAGGACTGAGAAGTTGTTCTTAAAGCCTGTTTCACCACTCGTTAACAACATGGCTGATCTGGTTGGGCTCTCAACTCTCCTTTCTTGTTGACCCTTCCCCGCACTATAACCCTTTGACTCCCATGTCTGCCGAAATCTATGATTATGGGTCCTGAATGGTTCGGGATGACTCTGAACTGACATGCTGCCCCAGGTGTACAGGAAAGCTGCTGATAATCTGCACATAATGGCAGGGTTGAAAAGGGCCTAAATTATTCCAATTGAGCCTGACTGATTTAAATGTCATTAAATACCAAAACTGTTGTGGTATGCATCATTGTCAGTTTGGTTGTACACCTCTAAAAGACATGTTAATTATGTCTTCACTTTACCAGTTTGTGATAGTGCGTATAAAGATCTCCGATATCATCTTACTTAGGATCACCTGAAGCATGTCATTATACTGTGGTGTAAACAAATGAATATTAGTGCAGACACAAGGCTGAATCTTATGTTTTAGTTGCCAAGTGTCAGTTCCATTGAGTTTTATGGTGGGTTTTTCACCAGAAGGCCGAATGCAATCTCTGATTGGATCTTAATAAACTTACTTCATTAACTACTCACCCTGGCTCCCTGGTGCCTCTTGCCCAATTCTCCCTCCATTTTGCTACTCATAACTGACTGTTATTGGGGTGTCTCCGATTAGACTGACATCTCTGTTAACGGAGCTATCTTTAGGAATCCATTGCACAACCAGACATAGCAGTGCCAGTCCAGAGCTGCCCTGCATGGTTACTGACAATTTTCCCAGATATGGTGGACAAGTGAATTTGTCCTCTTGTTTTATGGGCGGAGACCTAAATCTCTTGGTGGATGGGGTGATTTTGAGGTAAAACATCTCTTTCCTTCAGGGCTAACAGTGGAGACCATGACACCAGACCATGCCAGCTTGATCTAAGATTGCCACCATAATCAGAGCAGGCTCAGCCATCTGGAAGAATGCACGACACTGTAGGAAGAATGTCAATGTCCTTCACCACACTGCCAGGGTAAGTATCACCACCTTCTCTTTGATGCCTCATGCTCACTCTATCTCTGTTACTGTGTCCACCATTCACCAAGGTTCATGCTCTACCACTCTTACTTTTATCTGTGACATCTCCCCCTCACTCACTGTCATTCACCCTAACCCCTGGTAGGACCAACCCCTGGTAGCACCAACTCTGCATGCTCACTGCACTGCCTACTGATTGGTTCAGACTACCATCCCACCCAGACCAGCTGTGCCATCCCTTTTCATCCGTCTTCTTACCTACCTGTCTCATTCAAATTATTGTTAATGGTTTGGAATAAAATGTTTACCTCAACTAATAATTCACAGTGATCTTTGAACACTGAGTAGTTGGGAAAAGAAATACCTTTTCTCTCAACAGGCTATCTCCCAGATTTGACAAATTCTTCTGAGAGTTTTTTTTTATAAATTGTGACTTCCTGATTTTTCTCTAAGAACTTTGCTGTGGACTGTTACCAACTCTGCCTGTTCATGAAGTTAAAAATCACACAACATCAGGTTTTAGTTCAACAAGTTTATTTGGAAGCACTAGCTTTCGGAGTGTCGCTCCTTCATCAGATGGTGAAGAGGCAGTGCCTCAAAAGCTGTTGGACTATAACCTTGTGTTGTGAGATTTTTAACTTTGTCGATCCCAGTCCAACACCGGTTCCTACAAATCATGTTCATGAGACGGTCATGTTTATTTGCGATCTATACTTTTTTGAACTTCCACCAGTTGGTGGCTGGTGCTGGATATGAGAATGACAGGTCTTTGTTTTTCTTATTGCCTTAACCAGCTGTTGCTGCAGAAGTTCAATTTTCCTAAGAAATTGTTCGTTTTCAGATTCTAAGGCTTGACAAAGCTGTGTGACAGTTCATTGCACAGCATGGTAGTCTTTTCTTCAACTTAAATAGACTTCTCCAACACTTGCTTGAATTTAACATTGCCAAGTTCCATCTAATGCCTGATGAAATTTTTCTAATGTCCTCCCAGTTGCAGGAACTATGTAGTTTAGCATTCTACTGTTCTGCAAGAGCATTTAAGTGTCTTGTGGCTTGCTAATGAATTCAGCTGACTTTTATTGAATATGGAAGATGTAATTCTAATCCTTAATTCTAGATCGCTCAGATGCAGTGACTATTTTACTGTAGAAATGTTTACAGCTTCATTTATTTCCATCAGTGATTGATCAAGAACAAAGTTATTTAGTTACTTGCCAACAGTGACCCTGCTATCTATTCTGTGAGGAATTTCTTCACCTAACTGTGACTATAATTGCTGTTACTCTATCTCCTCTGTGCAGTCTCCAGACAGCTTTACCTTTTCTTTACCTTATTCAAACAAGATTAATTCTCCTCAAAAGAGACAACTGTGCTGGAAGGAACAATGCTCCTGAATCCTGAAGTACAGGGAGATTTGAACATTCAAATTTAAATTAATGAATGGCTTGAATAGCAAATGAATCCCAGAAATGAATTCAGTTAATGAATCTCTACAGCAAATCACTGTCCAGAATGTCTGCTGATGTTGTTCACCATTCTTTGCTGACTTCTTTATCGAGAGTGCGGTACTGGAAAAGCACAGCAGGTCAGGCAGCATCCGAGGAACAGGAAGGGCTTATGCCCAAACCGTCGATTCTCCTGCTCCTCAGATGCTGCCTGACCGGCTGTGCTTTTCCAGCACCACACTCTCGACTCTGATTTCCAGCATCTGCAGCCCTCACTTTCTCCTCATTGATTTCTTTGTCTGCCATTTCAAGTTTCTGTTTTGAGTGAAATGTTGGGAATGCTTAACCTTCCTGCAATGCTCGAACTGAAGCATCATCTGTGTTTGCTACCCAAAGGCAGTCTGAAGCAGCTCTTCTTAATAAAGCATTGTAGTGATTAGGAATTATACAAGATTCTGATATTTCCATTGCAATTTATCCTGCAACTGGCTTCTCGCCTCTAACTCTTGTACTTCACGTGCACTAACATACAATGGAGGAAATTCAAAGGATTCCTGACCTCAACAATGGCTCTAGAATCTAAAAGGATCATCACATTATCTCCTGGATCCAATACAAAACTAGTTTCTCTGCTTTTTGTTTTAATTCCTGCAGACCAGAACTCAACTCGAAGTTCCAAGCTGTCAACAATGTTTGATTCTTGCTGTCTGCCTCTCATTTCACTCATGAAGAGGCCTGTTGCTGAGACTCTTGTAGATTGCTATGGTCTGTGTTTAATTCGTTGCCCTGCTGCTGTAGGCTTACCTTGGTCACTCGATTTGCACTTGTACTCATGAAACTAGGTTGGGTTGAATTCTCACTGATGGACTTCTTTGTGGTTGAACCATTCAGTGTTTCTTGGCAAACTTGCAAACTTCTGGTATTTTCTGAATGCTCATTTCTTCTCCATCTCTGTAAAAACTTTTGTTCCTGTGACACTTTGGATACTATATCTGATTAGTTGCCTCCTGTTACGAATGGTGTTCCCTTCCTTGGACCTTCACCTGCACCTTCCTCAGCTCCTGTGAGAGATTTCCCAAACTGTGATTTTGTGCTAAGTACTTTGTTATCCACCACTAGCCAACCTCATCATTCTGATGCTTCACTGTGGCATTTCTCCCACATCTGGGCTTGGATTGTTGGGCTGATCACTGGTCTCCACTTCAGACTCTTAGTGCCTAACTTAGCTCCATGGGTCTGGTCACCATTACCACCATGTATTAATGTGAGATCTACACTATTGGGAGTGAACACCAAAAAACTTTATTAAACATCACAATGTACAGAGGATGGTCAGAAATGAACATCATATTTGGAACCCAGTAGATCCAGGCTTCAATTCCACATGATCTGTCATCACTATGGCCAACTTTTCCCTTGGGAAAATAAGCTCAAAGAAAATCTTGAATAAAGAATGTCTATTTAGTTCATCAAAGTTTGGCTTCCTCCAGCAAATGCACAGATTTAATCAACATGATAGCTCCCTAACTAACATTCCAAAGGTTAGTGAAACACCAGACTAACCCTCATGGAATCTGAGGAAAAGCAGCATGAAAGTTTTACCTCAAACTCACAAAGTAATCAACCTAGAGAAGCTACAATCCAATATTGTGTAATAGCATTGCATTCTTAGTGGACAATTGGTCCTGATTATCCCTTTTGCTTTTCTGCCTATTGCTGATTCAGTCACATACAAGATCCTTGCCACCATGACCACATTGTGGAAAACTGCATCAACATCTAGTCTTTGACTGGAACTTAGTTTACAGATGGTGAAGACCTTGTCAGCTCTTGGATCCCATATTAGTGTTTACTTTCCACAATCTATCTTACTTAGACTACTACTTACGCTTTATCACTAACATTCTCTTCGGCCTTTTCTCCTCTGATATATTTCCCTCCTTAGATATCCTTAGCATTTTCTACCTGGTTCAGGTTTACTCTCACAAAGGCCCAAAACTGAGTTTCTTCTCCCTTCCGTCCATATTCAATGTCTACATTGATTGACTCTTCACCTTTGTAATTTCAGTCTCTATCTCAATTTCCCTTGCTGTCTCTCCCCTGATTTCACAGTCTACTTGTTCTCTCTCAGAATACTCTTTCGTCTTGACTTCCCTACCCATAGCTGTTTTCTTTGAAGAAGTGGGTGCTTGAAATGGGAAAGGTTCTCAGGTGTTTCCAATTCTGAAAAATCTGGATACTGGAAGCATAAGAAGGCTGTTTAATTGAAACTGTAATCACAGAAATGGATGATTCAAGTGAAAAATCAACAACGCTTGTGAAACCTGCTGCTTGCTGTAGCTGCTCAATCGCAGAAAAAGCTGGGTCGAACTGCTTCCTAAATCTCTCACCACCCACATCCCCATGTCCACACTTCATCCTGAACCTAGCCCTGGAAAACTTCCTCCAAAATCTATTACAATTATGTTTTTAACCTCCAGCAGCTTAATCCTTAGAGACAATTGTTTAGCAGTTAAAGTCAGTTAAAACACTGTGATGTCTGTTCCTGAGTAAAATTCCTTGCTCTCCCTCTGTCTGTCTCTCTCTCTCTCTCTTCTACTCAGTCACCCATTATAGATGCAAACATTCAGAAATGAATTCAACTGATATCTAAGCTATCAACATTACAGGCTGCATTTTCGAACTTTCTGTTTGGCATGATTACGAGGAGCAACATTTCCATCTTCATGGTCTCAGCAGGACAGAGTCGATCATGATCTGCTAAATTTTTGATTATACACAACTGCATTTATACTTAGTTGCCTCAGCTTATTATTCACTCAGCTTTTTTCTTTTAATTGGAGCTTCTTGTGTGGGGAAGAAGACTTTTTTTAATCTCTAGTCACTGCAACAGGCATGTTGATTTTTCACTTGTATCATCCATTTCTGCAATTATAGTTGTGATTAAATAATCTTCTTGTACTTATATTATCCATTTCTTTCAGAATTGGAAACACCTGAGAACTTTTCCCTTTTTCAAGCATCCATTTCTTCAAAGAAAACTGAATTTAAACCTTCAACTGCTTAATAATCTATATCTCTTTGAACTGACTATGATAATTGTTGGTTACATGAACACTGGCTTCACAGCAAGCAGTTCATTGTGATGGCTGTGTTTCATATCTTGGTTAGGACAAAAAGACTGCAGATGCTGAAATCCATAGTAGACAGGCAGGAGGCTGGAAGAACACAGCAAGCCAGGCAACATCAGGAGGCAGAGAAGTCAACATTTCGGGTGTAACCCTTCTTCAGGACTGGGGTGGGTGTAGGGGAAGCTGCAGATAAATGGGGTGGTGGGGGCAGGGTGGTGAAGTGGGGATAACTGAAGACAGGTTGAGGGTACGACCTGGTTGGTCAATGGGAGGAATGAATCCGGTTAGTGGCAGGGACGAGTGGAAGGGAGGGGGAGGGGCTGGGAAGGGAGTTGGAGGAAGGGAAGGGAGGTTATTTGAAATTGGAAAACTCAATGTTTAGTCCTCTGGGCCATAGGCTGCCCAGGTGGAAGATGAGGTGATGTTCCTCCAATTTGCAGTTTGGTTCATTGTGGCAATGGAGGAGGCAAAGGATGGTCATGTCGGAAAGGGAGTTGGAAGGGGAATTAAAATGGGCAGTGGCGGGGAGGTGAGATGCTTGGCAAACTGTTCTCTAAGTCTATGCTCAGTATCTCCGATTTAGAGAAGACCACATCGGGAGCATCTGATGCAGTAAACTAGGTTGGAAGAGAGGCAGGTGAATGTTTGTCTCATCCAGAAGGACTGTTTGCGGCCCTGGATGGAGGTGAGGGCGGTAGTGTACCGGCAGGCTTTGCACCTTTTCCAGTTGCAGGGGAAGGTACCAAGGGGTTCGGGGTTGTGGGGGTCAGGGGTGTGTGTGGGGTTGGTGTTGGTGGGGAGAATGGCACAAACCAAGGGAACAGTCCTTGCAGAAGGCAGAGTGGGAGTTGGAGAGGAAGATGTTCTTGGAGGTGGAATATCGTTAGGGTTGGCAGGAATGTTTAAGGATGATGAGTTGGATGTGGAGACTGTTGGGGTGGTAGGTGATGACAAGGGGGAATGCTGTCTTTATTACCTTGAGAGAAGGGTGGTTTAGAGTAGTGGAACTGGGAATGGAGGTGGTGCAGCAGAGGGCTATCTGGGTGACAGAGGGAGGAAAAGCACACTTTTTGAAATAGGTGGACATCTGGGATGCTCGCGGAGACATCTGGAATGTCTCCTCGTCCAAGCAGATGCAGCTGAGGTGGAGGAATTGGGAGAACAGGATGGAGTTCTTGCGGGATACTGGGTGGGAGGAGGTGTAGTCTAGGTACTTATGGGAGTCTATAGTTTGTAGTAAACATCCATCTGGAGACCGTCGCCGGAGATGGCAATGGAGAGCTCAAGAAAGGGGAGCGAGGTATCCGAGATGGACAAAGTGAATTTGACAGCAGGGTGGAAGTTGATGAACTGCTCCAGGTAGGTACTGAAGAAGGACTGTTCGATATAGCCAACAAAGAGGCAGGCAAGGCTGTGGCCTTTCTGGTTACCCATGGCAACTCCCTTGATTTGGAGGAAATGGGAGGAGTTAAAAGAAAGGTCATTGAGGGTGAGGACCAGTTCAGTGAGGTGGAGGAGGGTATTGGTGGAAGTAGACTGGATGGGTCTGTTGGACAGGAAGAGGTGGAGGGCCTGGAGGCCATCTTATGGCATATATGAGTGTACAAGGACTGCACATCCATAGTGAAGAGAAAGCACTAGGGGCGTGGGAATTGGAAGTCGCTGAAGATATGGAGATTGTGGTTCATGTCATGGATGTAGGTGGGAAGTGCCTGAACCAAGGGGGAGGGGATGGAGTTGAGATAGGACGAGATGAGTTTGGTGGGGCAGGAGCATACAGAGACGATGGATCGGCCAAGGTATTTGGGCTTGTGGATCTTGGGGAGCAGATAGAACCAGGCAGTGTGGGGTTAGGGAACTATGAGTTTGGAGGCAGTGGAGGGAAGAGCACTGGAGGCAATGAGGGCACAGACAGTGCATGTGATTTTGGCCTGATGGGTCATGGTGGGGTCGTGGGCAAGTGCGAGGTAGGATGTAGTGTCGGAGAGTTGGCGTTTGGCCTTAGCGACATAGAGGTCCATTCTCCAGACTATTACTGCCCTGCTCCAGGTACCTTCCTCTGCAACCAGGAAAGATGCAAACCCTGCCGGTCCACCACACCACCATCTCCATCCAAGGCCCCAAACGGTCCTTCCAGGTGAGACAGAGGTTCACCTGCATCTCCTCCAACCTAATTTACTGCATCAGGTGCTCCCATTCACCACCCTGCACCCACCACCCCGTTTATCTGCAGCTCTCCTCACACCGACCCCCAGCCCTGAAGAAACATGGATTTCTCCCCCTCCTGATGCTGCCTGGCTTGCTGTGTTCTTCTAGCCTCCTGCCTGTGTTTCGTATCTTAACATTCAACATAAACGTTTCTATTTTCAACTTACCTTTTTACATTGTACATCAATGACTGTGATCTAGGGACAGGAAGAATAGGGTCATATTTGAAGAAGATATCAAAATTGGATTGATGCTAAATTATTCTGAGTGCTTTCAGCACAATGGTGATTGAAAAACAGCTTTTATTCAGCTGAATATCAACCCAAAATATCTCACTAAGGTGACAATAGCCCCTCAAATAGTTTCCATTTTTTTTACCAAGAAATAAATGAACCTGTCTCTTGAACTCATTTATACATTGTCTGATTGAATGTCCTTTACTGCTAACTCATTTTGTAATCTATTCCCTTTCAGGTGATGGAAATTCTGTCTGCCATCTCTTTGTATTTCTCACTTCCTAGTATTTAATCCATGGTGTTAGTATTTCAACCCTTGGGTAAAATAATCACCATGGCAGCAAGTCCCTGGGGCTAGAGTTGAGAGTGACAATGCAAGGCCACTTTGTATTGTTAGTTAGGGGACAAGGGAGGTTTTTACCCATTGGAACATTTCACTTTCACAGTGTGAACAACTCCATTAAAGTAACAGAATAATGTTATGCAAGCATGGTAATAGATTAATGATTGTTTATCATTCATTACCTAATGGTGCTAAAGGTTTTGCACAACTTCCTGAGACTTTGAGTAGTGGTTTTTGGAAACTGCTTGGAATCTTAATGTCTCACTACAGCTCAGCAATCATGTTTCAGGCAAATGGTCTCTTCACAAAGTGCTGGAACTGTTACAATTGCAGGTAATATTGTGATGACTTCTCCAGGATGATGTGTGCAGCAGGTGTCCCAACAAAACAACTAATCAAATTATTTAATTTTTGATCTTCTGATTTGCTCCGTTCTCATAATTTTCTGGATACTCCCTTTCTCCCAGCATTTGAAGGGCAAACTCAAAAATGGCCAGCCATAATTGGAAGGGAGGGATTGATATCCTTGTCAGAATTGTGAGGTGTTTAATCACTTGAAGCATCCATTCTGATTCTCAGCACACAGTTGAGGAATCCTAATTTAGTTTTAATACAGTGCTGTGGTAGTCATTCATAATGTCCTTCAGCATTATCCATTGCTCTCCAACATCACTTCATTTCGTGTTGAAATTACAGATTCTGAAGCCACTTAAATACAATTTTATGGACTAGTCAAGGATACAGATTAGTTGAACATTCCCACATATAAGTGTGTCCAGGTGCTCGAGTAGTTTGAATTACTTGCCGTGAGGCAGCTACTTTTTGTATGAGGAGTGGAAAATGACACAGAAGCTGTGAAGAATATGACTCCCTATACGTGAGAGAGTAGTCATGGTACCAGATTGTTAACTCTCTTGCATAATCAGACATAATAAATCCCCATCTTTGCGAAAAAGATGTAAGATTGATTGAAGGAGGCAGCAGAAGATTACTTTATCAAATATAATGCCGTCAAGGATGCTGTTAGCAATCAATATATCCTCCATCTGTCCATTAGTCTCTTCATTTTTGAACTTGCTGACAGCTGTTTAACATAAGATGACCAAAGGATCTTATGAATTGCGAAGCATAATTGTAGTCTGTCATGTTCTTGTCAAGTGATCTCTATTTACAATTTAGGATCTTTTTTTTGCAATTGCATTTGATAACAGTCTTGATACATAGTTGTCCTAAAACAACTTCCTTATAAAAGTATTGACATTACAGACTGTATCCAATGTCTCGTCTCCCACTTACTTCCCTTCTGTTTTCCCAATGGAATACAGCTCCATCAGCAGTACATCTCTGTAGACTTCCCAACTGCCAATTCATCAACTAGGAGTCCAGATAAAGTGTTAAATGTTTGCCTGGCTTGATAATAGTCTAGCTAAATTTGACTATAGGGGAGGATTTCATTCAGTCAGCAACTTTTTGATGTAGCAGCAAGATTTTCTTGTTCAGAGTTTCAACTTTTTCACTTGAAATTGCACAATAACAAAATCTCGCTGTGTATTTTATGCTGCTGTTAACAGAAAAGCAAAACAATTTGTATTTTGTCATGACCACGCCTGGTGTCTCCACCAAGTAGTTTGTGAACTGTGAATTTATAATCTTGACTAACTCCATTTTGATTTGTTGAGTCTTCCAACTTAAAAAAAGTATCTGTGTTCTTAAATAAGAGAAAGATTTATGATGCAACTAATGCTGAACTGTACTGAGTAAAAATGTCTTAGGGTTATCTGAAATCTAGATGCAAGGATTGTTTTCACTTGAGCATAGGAGAGGTGTTCTTATAGAGGTTTACAAAGCAATGAGGGATAGAGGTAAGGTGTCTTTTCCGTGGGGTGGAGGATTTCAAGATTGGGGGGCGTATTTTTAAGGTGAGAGGAGAAAGATTTTAAAAAGACATGAGAGGCAAATTTTTACATAGAGAATGGTTCGTGTGCGGAATCGATTTCCAGAGGAAATGGTGGATGCGGGCACAGTTACAACTTTTGAAAGACATTTAGTTAAGCATATGAATAGGAACTGTTTGGAAGGATATGGGCCAAGCACAGACAGGCAGGATTAATTTAGTTTGGGGTCATAATCAGCATGAACTGGTTCTCTGCTGCACGACTCTATGACTCTATAACTGATAGTTATAAAGATGGGTTATTGTTACAAAATTATGACTTGCTTGTAAATTCTTGTTCCCAGATGAAGATTTTAAAAACTTGCAGTCAGAATTCAGCTGCTGAGATGGTACCTGTATTCGAATGGTTGGAGGTTTCTCCCACAGATGAACTGAGAAGAAGAGTTTCTAAAAGGGATTGAAGGCCCTTTTACTTAAAGTTTACTTCACAGCACTGCAAGCTATGTTCCCTGGAAGCCTGGTTCCTGACAAAAGTCCTTTAAGCTAGGTTGCCATTCTCTATGACCTGTGGAGAATGGTCTCCCCTCCCTCTGATAGTACCTTTCAGAGTTTTTCTCAGAGTTCCGTTAAAATAGTGTCTCGTAAACTATCTCATGCAGATAAAAAATCTAAGATGGCTGCCATGTTATCCTCTGGGAAGAGGGATCGTTTTGTGAGATGCTGTATTCATATAAAAAATAATCAGCTTTCCTTAAAAAAAATTACAATCACACAGTCATGACAATATACACAACAGACTACATTATCTGGGGTGCTCAACTCTTATCAAATGCTTACAATTCAGGGAAAGTTTCTCAAGTGTAGTCATTGCTGTTTAGACACCAAATACAGTCACAATGAGCCAACAACCAGCTGTAAGATCATCTGCTGCGGTGATGTTATTTGATGAAAAAATGTTAGCTAAATAACCAAGTAATTCTTCGTCTCTTCCACAAATAGAGGTACGAGAATTTTGTGGTCCTCAGTTTGATAATTCATCCAAAAACTAGCCACAAAATCTCAACATACTCTTAGTGTAGCACTTGATGTGTCAGCCTTATCTACAGTATGTAGTCAAGTCACTGGTGTGAGTGTTGAACCCATGATACTTACAACTTAAAACTGAGTGCTCTACCTAAAACAAATTCTAGGTTGATGCTTCAATTGTTCTTACATCAATATATTAAAAACATTCAATAGATTGCAATGACGACTGAAATCCATTGAGGATCCACAGATCCCAATAAATCAAGGAAGTGAAAAGCTTATGCTGTTTACTGTCACATTAAAGAGACTTTGGAGTGTGACAACTGGAAGACAATAACTAGAGTGAAGTAACTGGCGAATGGCACTTATTTGATTGTAAGGCTGGGACAACACATTAAATAAGTTTCTTTCTTTCTCTATTTGTTCAAAGATTGCTTTCTCTCTGACATGAAGTGTAATAGCTGTGGTATATTTCATTTAGCAATGTTAGTGTTTGGATATGAATTGGATCAACCGAATCTAAATGAGGTGTCCAATCCTCTGACCAAGTATGGTCCACTTACCAGCTTTATCTTTCAATGGTATCTTTGAATATCTGGAATTATTTTTCCTGCATTGAGTTCAATTTCTTTTCAGCTTCTGTGCTTATATTGACTGTCAAATTCTGCATCACTTACATTCCCGGTAATCGATTCTGCACACTTCCTTGGTCTATTAAGTGGCATTTTCTCAAATACCTCAACAAGATTAATATAAAACCAGAAATGATAAATAACTGTGCAATGTGCCTGCAATTTGTTGTCTCATCCTCTCTGTCTTCCTCCATTTGATGTTTCCCACGTGATCTAAATGCTCTAAATGATTAGTCTAAGTGAGGTGTTATAGCTGAGAAGGGATTCTGATTCTGTATGTATTGATATAAGAGTGGGATTTTTGCATGCATGGTCACTAAGGAACATAGTCAATGTAAACGGAGACTTCATCTGAGTGAGATAAAAGCTGAGTGAGTACAGCTGAGAGGTGAGAATTTGGGGCAGAGAGAGAGACAAAGGGGTTTTAACTCAGGTTTACTGCAGGAAGCAAGCTCTCCAGAGTGAGAGGTGAGCAGGACAGGTTAAAAGGTGTGAGACTGAGGTGGAGAGACATCATGAATCATAACGTGATGTGAGGGAACGAAAAGCAACTGGTTGGTGAGTAGGTTGGGCAGAGAATTCGAATCTTTAAATTAATAATAAGGTTTCAGTTTGTGCTTACGTCACTAATCATGTCCTTCTCTCTCTTTTCGTAAAAATAGCTTGTTAAGTATAAGACTGATACCGGCGTTTCAATGTTTTTTTAAAAGTTTAAAAAATTGAAATCTAAATCGAAATTGGAGTAATTAATTAATTAATTCGGTCAACTGTGATAGCGATGGCAGGAAGAGTGATGCGTTACTTCTGCAGTATATGGGAGCTGCTGGATACCAAGGTGAGCTAGAGTGAATGTATCTATGCAACAGTCTTTGCAACTTAAAGAACTTTGGATGCACACTGAGAAGCTGATATCTGAGCTATACAAGTTACCTGTACACTTTGTTTCAGAAGAGGGTTACACTTCTCAGACTAAGGAATTCAAATTGTGTCAGTGATCAGGATCAGGAGAGCATGGCTGTATGGTGAATTGATACTATAAGATAGATGTGTGACTTTCAGGAAAGTTAAGAAGGTAGTTCAGAAGTCTCCTGCGGCTATTCCTCTATCAAATAGATATTGCGCTTTGAGTTCTATTGAAGGGGCAGTCTCTCAGAGGAAAATATAAGTGGCAGTCAAACCTTGGGCACAAAGAACAAATTTAATATTAAGTGGCGTTTGTCAAGATTTAAAAGAATAATTGTTATAGGGAACTATCCTGTCAGGGGCACAGACAGGAGATTCTGCAGCATTGAGCAGGACTCCAGGAGAGTATGTTGCTTTCTTGGTGCCAGAGTTAAGGGCCTCTCAAAACAGTTGATGCATATTGTCTAAAGGGAGAGTGAGAGGCTGGAAATAGTTGTACACATTGGTCAGAGCAACATAGTTAGGGAAAGGATTAAGGTTTTGCAGAGTGAATATAAAAGGACAGGTGGAAGGTTAAAAAGCAGCACCTCAAAGGTAATCATCTCTGTTTACTCTCAGTGCCATATTCTAATGAGAGTAGGATTAGAAAGATAAGGCAGATAAAACACTAGCTGAGGAGATGGTGCAATGTGCAAGGATTCAGTTTTTTGGAGTATTGGGATCTCTTCTGGGGCAGAACAACCCAGCTAAAAAGGGATGGGTTTGACCTGAATTGAAAAGAGACTAATATCCTGGCAAGGAGATTTGCTAGTTCTATTTTGGAAGTTAGCAGAGGGAGGGGGAGGGGGATCCTAAGTAGTAGTAAATAGAAAGACAGTGAGGAGTGTGATTTCTCTCTAATACATGGAAGAACCTGTAAAAAAAAAGTCTGAAGTGACATTCAAAAAATTATGGTGCTTGAGGAACTGTAGCTAGTCTGTTTTATCACTTTGCCACATGTAAGATGAAGTACATCATTATGTTTAGTATTCAAATAATATAACAGATACCGGCGTGATTACAAACGTAACTAAATCAAAAGATTGGCATGGGTGTCTTAAACCTCAAGGTCAAAGCTTCGATATAACAATAATAAGTATGTGTTGAGCAAATAGTGAACTGAAGGAGCTAATAAATAAAAAAGGAGAATAAATGAATGGGAGACAGAATATTTTTAAAAGAGCCCCAAATCTTAAATTGATATCAGTCAGGTAATGATATAAATAAAGAAGGGGTCAATGTGGGTGAAGTGATTTTGTAGCAGAGTGCGTCAGATTTTGCCTCAGAAATGGAAGCTTCAGGTTCAGGTTCCAATCCAGATCCCTCTGCACATTATTCCCAGGCTCTGCACACAGGGATAGGGACACAGGATGGATTTCTGCTTCTGGAAGTCGCTGCTAAGCATAAACCTGAGATGTCCTTACAGAAGAAAGAAAGTTTACTGGGACTGCTACTCCACAGTTTGATGGCCATTGGACGCTCACTGCTAACACCGCCTGACAGGAAGAAAATCAACTTATGAATCTTGCAGACACACTGTGGCAAGTGAGAAGAGTGGGAGCATTTTCTAGTCAGCCATTCTTGATATGGGGTGATGTCCTTCAAGCTTCAGCCTCTGTTGACAGGCTAGTGATCTGGTCCAAGACAAATCTTGTTTGAGAGAGAACTGTATGCATATGCTTTGACTGTCTGATATGCCACTAGACAAGAGAAGAGAAGATATAAGGTGACAGTGATAGTGTCAGAACTGATCTGATTCCCACCCACAATGGACCTGATATCCCCCACTGACACAAATGACATCTCCCCCAGCATCCATTTACCACCATCCCCCAACCTCCTGCCCCCACCAGTCTCAATTTCCCTCAACTTACCCTGCAGACACATCCGCTTTCCTGGCACCCTATCCATCGCCCACCTGGCACCTTACATCCTATAGTGTTGAACTTAAAAATTATGTCTTCAAACCAGACCATGAAGGGTTCATTGCTTATGGCAAGGAGCAATTGAATAAAGGGGCAAAATACATGAAAATAGGCCAGGTGTGAAAAAAAGAACACAGTCTGCTTTGGCTGAGAGACAACTGTAGAACTTTGAGTGTTAGTGGGAACCATTCTTTTATGTAGTTGACATGGAACCATCTGGAGATGTTTGTTCCACTCATTCAACTTTCCCCATTGGAAGAAATTCAGGAGAATGGGCCCATGGACTTTCCCATTGGATTTGGATTCGTGAGACTGGGCCCGTGGACTTTCCCATTGGACTAGGGTTGTGAGACTGGGCCCATGGACTTTCCCATCAGACTGAGTTTGTGAGACTAGGTTAACGGACTGTCCCATTGGACGAGGGTTTGAGAGTCTAGGCCCATGGACTGTCCCATTGGACTGGGGATCGTGAGACTGGGCCCGTGGACTGTCCCATTGGACTGGGTATCATGAGACTGGGCCCATGGACTGTCCCATTGGACTAGAGTTTGTGAGGCTGGGTCCATGGACCTTCCCATTGGTTTGGGGCTTATGAGACTGGGCTCATTGACTTTCCCATTGGACTGGAGTTTGTGAGACTGGGTCCATGGACCTTCCCATTGGACTTGGGTTCATGAGGCTAGACCCATGGACTTTCCCATTGGACTGGGGTTCATGAGACTGGGCCCATGGACTTTCCCATTGGACTGGGGTTCATGAGACCGGGCCCACGGATTGTCCCATTGGACTGGAGTTCATAAGACTGGGCCCATGGACTGTCCCATTGGACTGGTGTTTGTAAGACCAGCGCCGTAGAATCTGATAGGCAGCTTCAAGTACCAAATATCCACAGCCCCTAGCATGAAGATAAGGCAGTGAGATTCATTAGATTGCATATTTATAAAATAGTTGACTATACTAGATTTGATTTGGAGATGCCGGTGTTGGACTGGGGTGTACAAAGTTAAAAATCACATAACATCAGGTTATAGTCCAACAGGTTTAATTGGAAGCACACTAGCTTTCGGAGCGTCACTCCTTCACTACCACCTGACGAAGGAGCGTCGCTCTGAAAGCTAGTGTGCTTCCAATTAAACCTGTTGGACTCTAACCTGGTGTTGTGTGATTTTTAACTTTATACTAGATTTGCTCATTAGTTAGTATGTGAAGTAGTCTAAGCTAATAGTTTCACTCATTAGTTTGTGTATATACTAAGAAAAGTAAGCAAGTAAATTAACTATATATTGAAGTGTACGTGTCTTCTTGTACTCATTTGATCAGACCATAAAGAACCTGTTAGGTATTTTCAGCCAAACAATTCACCTCCCCAGCCCAAAACCTCATTGGTAATCTGCATACCTCACTGTCATGGCACCCTATGTCAAACCTCACCCAACCAGTACCCTACTCCATTGCCCACCTGGCACCCTATATCCCTAACCCAACTGGCATTTGACTTCCCTCATCCACCTGGCACTCTGTTGACCTCATGAAATACCAAGTTATCTGTCCACACACCTGCCATCAACTACCTCCCACTCTACTTCACATACTTATCCTTTCACAGTCTCTGTCAAAGTGTCTGGCCGCACTGTTAGATGTTTAAACTTCTGCAGGTTCTTCATTTTCAAAAGATGTCAGAGGCATTTTCTGTATCAAGGCTTACAAAAAAGTTATGAAATAAATCATACCCAATAAACAGACAAGCTATCTATTAATTTCAATGCCATGCTTTACAAACTGCTATGATCTCAGCTGATGTTGCCACTTGGCATATCAGATTCCAGCATGATTCATGACTTGATAGATCATGTTTTTAAAATTTTTACTGTTAGTTAGGATGGTGGTTAGTCACTGAAGTATTTTCACATGAGGCTGCCAGTGTTCTTGAACAACAAAACATAAGTTCATTACATAAATGAAATGAAACAAACAACTAAGCAATATTTTTCTCTTAATATATATATTACAGCTCAGAAGATTTTAACACAAACATCAAAACAATATTTCAACCTGCTTCCTAACACCATCTGTCCTGACCCTGATGTAAAGATGTTTCCCTGATTAGGAAATCAAACCCAACAATTCTATAAGCTGTCACAAATGTATAAGTGATCAAATTTAAGCATAGAGATGGTTTAGTTGTCTGATTCTGACCACTCCTTAAGATAAAAGAAACTTATACTGGACTTCATAAATAAATGAGAAAACAAAACCTATTGATTTTAACAAACATCATTTATGATCACTAATTACTAATATGCAAGTTAATATTATCCCACTTTTAAAATCCCACCATTCACACAACTCCAAAAGTAAGATGAACAAAACGAGCAAGATGGACAGTTTACAAAACTCTCTCAGGTGGATAATACAGGCAAAAAGGCAGAGATTCTGTGGATCTCAAATCCAAGCAAAACACTGGGTTGAGGTAATGTTCTCCCAATTCTTTGAATTTTTGTTGATGGTGTTGTGTTCTTGTTGACTGTGTTGATCCTGAGTTCAGAGCCAAACAGATTTACCGAGCTTTTTTGCTTGAGTTAGAATGTTTTCCTTTTAAGATGCTTTCATGCTGGTTTTCTTCCACTCACAGAGGTGGATCTGTCTTGGCTTACAGCTCTGTGAGTTCTGAGAGACACTGATCTCTTCTTAGTCCTGTGGCAAAACTGGTACTTAAAACAAATCGGGAAGCTATTGTTGGGCAGTTTTTGTTTAACCCAAATCCAGTTAGTCTCATACAAGTATCAAATCCAGCTTTTCCAAAAGTTATATTCCCTTCTGTAACCAATTATGAACCAATTAGATTCATTCTCTGCAACTCAGCTTCTATTTATGCATGAAATATTTACAACAAAGTAGTATTTTTATAACTGTTTCCTGGAAGGAGACAAAATATTCATTTAAATGTGTTCCATCACAAAGTAAACATGGCATATATACAAAAAATGCGCACAAAAATTGTATTCATTGACTCTCACACATTCTTAATGTTTGATTTGTGGAAAATTCACATTTTGCATTTCAAAGTTCTCTTCAAAGGCCAAGGGATTGTTGTGAGTGTATATTGGACTTCCTTTGTGATTATGATGGATCCAAACTTCAAAGCATTTAAGGGTAAATAAGAATTCCAAAGTCACTTTTTCCACTATACTTCTTCTAATATTGGTTTAATTTCTTATAAATGTACAAGACTAGCTTCACTTTTTCTGATTCATCTTCTTGCATTAAGACCACTCCCATTCTCCCACCATGCCAATGTCACTTGGTCAAGGCTTTAGGAATGTCAGGGTGGCCGACCCTGAGCTATTCATTAGAACTGCTTCAGCTTTTTAAAAGGTGGTTTCCACCCTGTTGAACATATTACATTTGTCTTTTTTTTTGTAATAAATCTTTTAAAGATGCAGTTAATGTACTGCTGGGCACAGATTTTCAATAATAAACCATACAACCCCAGAAATTTCATGATTTCAGTTTTAGTCTTAACAATGAGGCATTGTATCAGAACCTTCACCATCACTGGACTTGGCAACACTTGTCCTTGCCCCACAATGTGGCCAAGCTAAATTCAGCTGTTTTTGTGAACTTATTCTTGTCCCGGTAAAGAACGTTCTGATGCAAATGGAACCATTTGAATTTCTTTGCTGCTGCTGAGGTGTAGTGCTAACATTCAAAGTACCTCCAAGTTGTCACACCGTGATGTCACCAGTCCTCCTTCACTACCAGCCTTGCCAACTTTCACTCACCTGGATTCCATTGAACCGTTTTAACATCACTTACTTCTCTCCATCTTCCTGAATAGCAGGATTTTCTTTGGCGCATCAGCAACAAGGCAAACTCAGATACAGAGACTTGAGTGAGATGCTCAATAAAAGAACATGACTGAAATCTGTATTTTCTGCTTTGCCAAACCTACATCCTGACAGCTTCAATGTCAACAAAAAGATAACATCAGGCAATGCTCTCCCCTTGTCCTCAAGGCCCTGTTGTGTGGGAGCACCCTGTGATCATATAGAGTCATAGAGTCATAGCATCCCCACAAAGTGGAGGCAGGCCATTTGTATAAATGATCAATTTAAGCACACAGACACTTATGTTTTGTTGTTAAAGAACATTGGCAGCCTCATGTGAAAATGCTTCAGTGACAAACCACCATCCTAATTAACAGAAAAAAATTTAAAAACATGATCCATCAAGTCCATACTCATCTTCCGAACGACATCCCACCCAGACCTGCCCTACCCCACACTATCGCTGTAATCCTGCATTTCCCCTGGCCATTCCACCTAGCCTGGATACTATCGACAATGTAACATGGCCAATCCACCCTAACCTGCATATCTTTGGATTGCAGGAGGAAACTGGAGCACCCAGAATGATGTTATACATGAGCTTGGATGAGGGTTACCATTGCTGGTTTTAGTGTCAAGACATTGCTAGTCCATATCTGCAGGAAATAGTGTACAGTCTGCAGTCACAGTGTTGCCAAAGGTTGCTTCTTCCTATCTCTGACACCAAAAGCAGATGACCTGATTATTTATATTGTTCTTAATTGGCAGCCAGACTGTACACAAATTGGTTGCTCTGTTTCTGACAATGGTTGACTGTAAAGCACTCAGGGACATCATGGGGTCATGAATAGTACAAATGGTGTAAAAACAAATTTTCTCTTTTTATTCGTTGAAAGGAAGCTTGGAGGTCAAGCCATTAGCGAATTGCATCCTGCAGTGTTCCTTTCAAGTTAATTTTAGGTTGTAACGAGTATGTACACATCTTTCCAATTGTGTTTGCTTGATAACACTGAACTAGATAAGTGGACAATATTGTACACCTCAGGGTGTTTCCATTAAGCGACTACTCCTGGATCACAATGGCATAGCCCTTCTCAGTTGTTAATAACAACTGTCAAATATGAAAGCCCATGTTCTGAGGCAACTCAGAGATTTTATGCTGGTTCAGTTAAGTGGTGATTTTCCTTTGGGACTGTCAGTGATGAAGGAAAGAAAAATCATTATAAGCAAGACAAGCAAAAACCGTGGGTGGTATATCTGGAGCATCATTTTCGAGCCTAGAAAGTTGATGATATGAATGGGCGAGTGCTACACACATTCTTTATCGTGTTCCTCTATTCATTGTTTTAATTTAGATGCTAGCCCAGTCATTTTAAACAGGTCTACACTACAACAGCAAAAGGGAAACAGCCTCTGAATATGTTTAGCAATCTCCTTCCCATTCATTTCACCATCAACAATTATTGTACTAATTGGAAAAGTCCTGAGGGAAGACAGCCTTTATGAGAAATTTGAATACTGAATGCTTCTTTACTGCAAAAAATAGATGAATCTTGTGAAGAGGGAAGATGTTCTGAGTTAGTACTTGTTATATCATTGCCAACTGATCTATAAACATATATCTGTGTCTTTGGATAGGACATTGTGTGGCTGCAAATTGTACAGACTTTCACCTCCAAGATCCTGCTATGTGCTCCTTTCTTATTAAGAAAGTACAAAAGAGCATTTAACCTCAGAATTTGTAAATTGGGGTGAAGGCTTTGCTCACTGAATAATCTGACATTTGACCTTGATACATGGAGAACTGGATTTAGAATTGATTCCCTGCAGTGATGTAGCCATTTGACATAGTTGTCTTAATCCATACAAGCATGACAACGGCTGGATTACCACTATGTCCACAAATTCTGTGGACCAGGGATGCTTCAAGTAAAACCCCTAGTCAGTATTGAATTAACTGATCACAACTGGAGTGTATATGGGATGTTTATGGGGGGAAAATCATTCAGAAGTCATGCTTGTGTTATTCACTGATCCTCACTGGAAGTGTACAGGATTACATGAGTAAGAAAATCCTGTGATCCCTCTTGTGATGTCCGTATGATACAAGGAATTATAAAAACTGAAAGAACTATGGATGCTAGAAATCAGAAACAAGAACAGAAATTGTTGGAAAAGCTCAGCAGATATGGCAGCAACCATGGAGAGAGATTAGAGTGAACATTTCAGGTCCAGAGATCCTTCCTCAGAAAGGAAATTATAACTTCACTCTGGATATTGTCATTGAGCAAAAAAAAGTGGATTTCATAGATTACAGGAAACTGGAGCCTGTACTTGTAGGATTTCATGTGAGATGCCTTTTCTAACCATCCTTTGTTCACTGACCTGTTGGTATTCATTCACATGAGTGTACATCTCACATTACTAAATGGAAACAACAGTGGCTAGACACATGGAATCAGGGCAGGTGATAAAAGCATGAGGTGATAAAAGCATGAGGTGAAATCCAATGAGGATAAACCATGACACCTTGGCAGCAATTCAAAGCAAAGAAAATACCTCCAGTGAAGTTCAGTAGTGGTATAGAGCAGCTCGTGACAGACTTTGAGGTATTCTGATTCACTGAACTGCAGAATGGGGAACCTAAAGAAAGTCTGGGAGAAAGCCAACAGTTGTGTATGGAGTTGGCAACAGGGGGAAAACAAATCAGACACATAAAGTATTACAGAAACAAATGTACTTGCAGATTTGGCAAATAAACAAGCACTCAGAGAATTAACTGTTGGCAAGTGTGTGAAGGAACAGGACATCATGTTTGTCATAAAGAAATTCCACTGGCTCAAGCCCAACCTGGCCAGTTTTATAAAGAGTCATGAGTGAAAAGACAGAGAAGCCAGAATAAGGCTGCAGAAGCAGCACAGAAAAGGAAACAGAGACCACAGCAATCTGCAGGAATTCCAACTGTGAGGGTCAAAGCGTGACAGGACAGACTCTTCCTGAGGATATGATAGGCCCTCATCACAAATTTGATTTCTTTAATGAGACAGTCCAATAGGATAATGTTTGTTTCACCAAGATTAAATGACAGACAAACTAATTTTAAAATAGATACTGGAGAAAACCTATTCATTATTTCAGATTATACACTCTTATCAAGCTTTAGAAATGAGGAATTGCAAGAATTAGAGGCCAGGTACACGCTATACAGAGGAACCTCGATTATCTGGTATTTGATTATCTGGAATTTGATTAACCGAACAATATACTGTCTGCCCATGCCCTTCGGATAATCGAGGTTGCTTTGTATTTTGCTACAATGAAAAATTGTATTATATAGCCCTTGTGTGCAATTTCTAATCATTACAATTTTTTATTAAGGAGGACTGCCTGCCTCGATTCAATATGGAGGAACTGGTATTGGACTGGGCTGGACAAAGTCAAGAATCACACACCACCAGGTTATCGTTCAACAGGTTTATTTGGAAGCACTAGCTTTCGGAGAACTGCTCCTTCATCAGGTGGTTGTGGAGAATAAGATCATAAGACACAGAATTTATGGCAAAAGATTACAGTGTCATGCAACTGAAATGATATATTGAACAAACCTGGATTGTTAAGTCTTCGATCTTTCGGAATGGGTTGCAAGTTTCAGTTCATTAATATGTAAATCCCAGAACTTCTTTTAAGTCATCTTCTCGAGATAACATAAGCTTTTATAGCAAAAGGTGACATCTCAGCTCAGACAATGTATTAAAGGCGTGAGGTCAGCATTGATTGCCTGTAGTCAATTCATGTAAACTCTGGAAATTCCAGATTGGAAATTGAACCAATCTGACTCAAGATTGGGATACAGACAGACTCTAACCTCACACCTTTAGTGCATTGTCTGAGTTGAGATGTCACCTTTTGCTAGAAAACCTTAAATTATCTCAAGAAGATGACTTAAATTCACGTTCTGGGATTTACATATTAGTGAACTGAAACTTGCAACCCATTCTAAAGATCAAAGCCTTAACAATCCTGGTTTGTTCAGTATATCATTTCAGATGCATGATGCTGTAATCTTTTACTACAAATTCTGTGTTTTATGATCTCATAGTCCACAACCACTTGATGAAGGAGCAGTGCTCCGAAATCTAGTGCTTCCAAATAAACCTGTTGGACTATAACCTGGTGTTGTGTGATTTTTAACTTTGCCTAGCTTCAGACATTCTTCAGTCAGAAGCAGAACCTCCACCTTGCTTTCATCAGAAACTAGAAACGGCAAGGAGAGGAGATGCCTAAAAGGCAATGACCATGCATTAGTAGATATTCGGGGCTGTGGGTTTCTTTTCAGAATATAGTTACAGAGAAGGAAGCCAGCAAACAAATCTGAAACCTCTGACCTTCCTGTATTTTAAGGATCCAGAGCACACTATGTTTGAAAATCCATTTATCCCTTTTGTGAAGATTAAGTCTGTTCATGAAGAGGTAAAGCTGAAGCAAACCTGTCAACTTACTGTTCAAATCCATCTAAGGAGATGCAGTAAGATCAACTACAGTCACAGTCAGATGAATACATCCTTACCAAATTGGAAAGCTAGACTGCTGGGAAGCAACAAAGTAACTGAGCATAAGCACACTGCTGATGGAAGCAAATAGTGACTTTAAAAGTTCTCAGCCAGTAATGCGGCTGAAAGATCTGAGATATCATGAAGGTGAACCATTGCATTAAGGAAAGTTCTTTGACGATGTAAGGAAGACTTTCAAAACAAAGACAAGGTCTGAAAGTTTCAATCAGATTGGAAGGTCCATCCTTCCAGATGGAGAAACCAATTGTGTGCAACAGATCTTTACAATCAAATGCAGAGAACATCAGTGTGAGTTAGATACGTTTAGAGAAAAGCTTCAGTCCTCAGCAAAAGCTTAGCAAAAAGAAGTACTATGACTTCAAATAACGACGAAGGCACGAATTTTAAAGTTCATCACAGGAATGAGCTAGAAACCCAGATTTCAGCAAGAAGTCACACAATCCAACTACCTCAGTGAGACTAAACGAGAAAACAAATAACTGTGGATTCTTACAATCCGAAACTACAGAGACTATTGAACTAAAAGGCCAACTGGTAGCTGTCAAACGGCACAGTCAAGCCTTACAGCCTGTCATCTGAAAGCTTGCAGGGGATTGACAGAAACCTCACACTCAGACACCTAATGCTCTCAATCAAGTGATATAGCTGAGACCATTTTTAATGGAAGATGACATTTGTTTTGGTCCAGAAGTGTTCGGAACTCTATACATCAAGACAAACCTGCTGAAGAAAATGCTTTGCTTCATTTGATGAGTGATTGTCTAGTCTTTCAAAAAGAAGGACTGGCAGGTGAGAGCAAGAATTTTCAGTCACTTATTGCTGATGGAGGTTATCTCCAGAAATAGTGTTTTCAAGTAGCTCTGTAAATCAGAGCGCAACACGAGTTTAAAATTGGTCTGCTTTGGCAGTCCTGATGAAAGTTCCTGACCCGAAATGCCAACTCTCCTGCTCCTCTGATGTTGCTTGACCTGCTGTGCTATTTCCAGCTCCACACTTTATCAATTCTGACTTGCCAGCAGCTGCTGTCTTCACTACCTCTCAATTTATTTTGCTGCCCATGATGGTTGGTCCTATTGAAGTACTACCCAATATAGTTACAAGTTAACAGTTCACAGGATCTATTTACTTGTAGTCAAATGTGTTCTTGTTAAGTACAGATGTTTGGTCCATGCTTTCTCTTAATCTGGATAGAAAAGACAGGAAAACTTTCGTAAAACCTTGACCTTTTGCAATGAATACTGGAATAGCAAAGCTTCATTATCAGTGTGCTACTCAGAGAGGGCAAATGTTCTGCTTCAGTTGCTTTCAGTTTATAGAGAGCAGCCTATTAAAGCCTGCATATGAAAAATGGCACCATAAGAGAACAGCTGAAACCGTCTGTATTCTGCGAGCTGTCAGAGAGATGGCTAATGAAAGTAACACCAGACAATGGTTTCAAAAATGTCCATCTTTAACTTTGTGCTGCTGGGTGAATCAGTATGGCTATGAATTTTCTAATTCTTCCTCCATTGGAAATGAAAGGTGAAGAGAAAGAAGGTTTGAACTTGCTTCAACCTCAATGATCCAATTATGATTCAGCAATGGAATTCAGTTAAAAAGAAATCTGTACAAATAGGCAGTAACTCTGTTATAAGTGCCCAGGCGATGACTTGGAGGTGCCGGTTTTGGACTGGGGTACACAAAGTTAATTATTACACAACACCAGGTTATAGTCCAACAGGTTTATTTGGAAGTACTAGCTTTTGGAGTGCTGCTCCTTACCTGCTGAAGGAGCAGTGTTCTGAAAGCTAGTGCTTCCAAACAAACTGTTGGACAATAACCTGGTGTTGAGTGATTTTTAATTAAATCAGTGCTGAGGAAAGAGTACTACAAGCTATATTGCTCTTGAGACTTGACTGAGAAACAGCGAAGGCAGAGTTTAGAATGTAAATATATTGAAAGACACCATGTAAAAGTGGAGCAAGCATGACCAACATGGGGAAAACAGTGCTTTTACTTCAAGAGGCTAAATCACTTTGCACTCAAGTGTTTTATTGGAAAGAAGCAGAGCAAGCTTAAATAGATAGATGTTACACCATAATTCTGACCAATCAGTTAGAGCAGGTTGGTACCATTTGGTTTCAAGATGATAAATGATTTATGACTGTGAGAAAGCTGACTGCAAAAGGAGATCATTAAACAAATGTAGCATCTCAGAGAGACACAAAGGCCAAATGCAAAATCATGAGCTTTGCATATCTGTGTGATGTGGCTTACATTGGTGGGCCACAAATCAAGTCTTCAAAGGTAAAGTTGGGGCTTGATGATGGAATGTTATTCATTCCAAGAGGACAAATGAAGCCAAGAGCCCTGTTCAATTGGAAGAACAGAAGTCTGCAGTTCCAGCTCGGAGACATTGAGCAAAATCCAGTTATTTCAGCTCACATAATTTGAAATCTTGGACTGCCAACCCTACATGAACCAGAAAGGTTTGTAAGAATTTCACAGGCCTGAACACATCCTGAAAAATTACAAACATAATACAGTGGACTGGCCATACTAAGTTTCCCATAGTGTCCAGTGTTAGGTGGATTAGCCTGGGGAAATGCAGCATGATAGGGATGCAGAAGAGATGTGTGTTCAGCTGGGATGCACTTCGGAGGCTTGGTGTGCACTCAATGGGTCAACTGACCTGCTTCCACACTGTCGAGATTCTATGACTCTATGAAACTTCTAAAGGGTTTGGGTGTCTTGTTAGTGAATACCATCTCAAAGATGAAAGTGTGAAACCAATTCACCATCTGCTGAGGTGATCTCCAGCTGTCTGCAAGCCCAACCTGGAAGACAAGATGGAAGCGAGTAATCAAGGAAATAATAACTCCTGAAGACTGGATTCACAGCATGATGCAGTGAACAAATGTGCAAATCTGATCATAAGTTTAGATCCCAAGAATTTCAATAAAGCTTTGAAGAGAATTCAACACCCAACCAGCCACTAAAATATTAGTGCTGCAGCTTATCAAGGCTAAGCACTTTACTAATGCCGAGAGTGAGTTGCTGGAAAAGCACAGCACATCAGGCAGCATCCGAGGAGCAGGAGACTCAATGTTTCGGACAAAAGCCCTTCATCAAGACTACGATCTCCAGCATTTGCTGCCCTGACTTTCTCTAAAGGACTTTACTAACCTCGATGCAAAGAATGGTTATTGACAAGTGAAACTAGAAAAAGCAACACTTTTCTGAGTACATTCTCAATGCCATTTAGGAGGTGCAGTAGATTGCAAATGCTTTGAGGCATTTCTACTGCCCTGGAAGAGTTTACAGCACGGGTTTGTGAATAATATTCCAGAAGTGGATGTGATTGTAAATGTTCTGCTAGTTTGTGAATGAAGAGATATGATGGAAGAAGCCATAAGACCATAAGACATAGGAGCAGAAATTAAGCCATTTAGCCCATCAAGTCTGCTCTGCCATTCAATCATGGCTGACAAGTTTCTCATCTCCATACTCCTGCTTTCTCCCCATAATCCTCGATCCCCTTGACAATCAAGAGCCCATCTATCTTAGTTTTAAATGTACTCAATGACCCAGCCTCCACAGCCTTCTGTGGTAGAAAATTCCATAGATTCACCAATTGCTGGCTAAAGATATTTCTCATTATCTCCATTCTAAAAGGTCTTCTCTTTACTCTAAGACTGTGCCCTCACGTCCTAATCTCTCCTAGCCATGGAAACAGCTTCCCTCTGTTCAGGTCGTCCAGCATTCTGTTAGTTTCAATTACATCCCCTCCTCATCCTCCTAAACTCATTGAGTAGACCCAGAGTCCTCAATTGTTCCTTATATGTTAAACTTTTCATCCCTGACACCATTCACATGAATCTCCTCTGAACATGCTCCAAGGCCAGTACATCCTTCCTGAGTTTTGGGCCCTAAACACCGTAAGAGTCTCAAATGTACATCCCTGCTTTTATATTCATTATCTCTCAAAATAAATACCCACGATTGCATTTGCCTTCTTAACCACTGGCTCAACCTGCAAGTTCACCTTGAGAGAATCCTGGACGAGAACTCCCAAGTCTCTTAGTACTTCAGACTTCTGAATTCTCTCCCCCATTTAGAAAACAGTCCATGTCTCTATTCTTCCTACCAAAGTGCATGACCTCGCACTTTCCAAAATTGTACTCTATCTGCCACTTCTTTGCCCACTCTCCTAACCTGTCCAAATCCCTCTCACCTCCTCACCTCCTCAATGCTATCTGTCCTTCTACCTACCTTTGTATCATCTGCAAATTTAGTCAGAATGCCCACAGTTCTTTCATCTAGGTTGTCAATGTATAAAATGAAAAGTTGTAGTCCCATCAGTGAACCTGTGGAACACCACTTGTCACAGGTTGCCATCTTGAGAAGGACGCTTTTATCCCCACTCTCTGTTTTCTGCCAGACAGCCAAGCTTCTATCCATGCTAGCACCTTGTCTCTGACACCATGTGTCCTTATCTGACTCAGTAGCCTCCTGTGTGGCACCTCATCAAAGGCCTTCTTGAAATCCAGGTAGATAACATCCATTGACTCTCCTTGGCGTAACCTGCTCGTTACTTCCCCAAAGAATCCTATCAGATTTGTCAGGCATGACCTCCCCTTGATGAAACCCTGCTGACTTTGCCGTATTTTACCATACACTTCCAAGTATTCAGTAATCACATCCTTCATAATGGATTTCAGGATCTTTAACGCGACCAAGGTTAGGCTAATCAGTCTGTAATTTGTCATCTTTTGCCTCACTCCCTTTTTAAACATGGGTCTCATGTCAGCGATTTTCCAGTCCTCTGGGACTCTCCCTCATTCTAGCAATTCCTGAAAGATCACCACTAATGCCTCTGCTATTTCTTCAGCTATCGAACTCTGAGGTGTAGTTCATCTTATCCAGGTGATTTACCCAACTTCAGGCCATTCAGTATTTCTAGCATCTTCACCTTGGTGATGGCCACCCTACTCAACTCCACCCACTCATTTTCTTGAATCTTTGGGATATTACTCATGTCTTCCACTGTGAAGGCTGACATGAAGTAATTATTCAGTTCCTCAGCCATCTCTTTTTCCCCACTACTATCTCTCCAGCGTCATTTTCTAGCAGCCCAATGTCCACCTTTTCCTCTCTTTTGTCCTTTATGTATCTAAAGAAACTCCTACAGTCTTCCTTTATATTACTGACTAGCTTACCCTCATACTTACTCTTCTTTCTCCTTATTTCTACTCTTGTTGCCCTCTATTGGTCTTTGGAAGCTTCCAAGTCATCTGATTTCCCACTGTCCTTTGCTTTTATGCTATCCCTGACTGCATTTCTCACTTTTTCCCGAGTCAACCATGGTTGCTTCATTCTCCCTGTACCATGTTTCTTTTTCCTCATGACGAATCTCTGCTATGTCTCCTGAATTATTCCCAGCAACTCCAACCATGCTATTCCACTGTCTTTCCTGTTAGGCTCCTCTCCCAGTCAATTCTACCCAGCTCCTCTCTCATGCCTCTGTAGATGCCTTTCTTCAGCTGTAATACTATAGCCATCACAGACTCTGCACACAATCTAATGTAACTGCTAGAGAAAGCTCACCAGATCTAACTGAAGCTGAATGAGAAAACAGGGCAATTAAATTGTTGGAGAAACTCAGCAGATCTAGGTGTGGAAGAGAGAAACAGTTAATGCCTTGAATATTGTATGACTTTTCTTTGGAAATTTGAAGATCTGGCTTTGGCTCAGTAACAACACTTGCCAGAAGAACAATATCCCCCACAGAAGAACAATCACCCCAAGCACAAGCAGACACCAGATGACCCACCATTAACAGCTTGCCATCTTATTATTAGAAGTCCTGAATGCTTTACAAATTATCATCATAGAATCCCTACAGTGTGGTAGAATTCCATTCAGCTCATCGAGTCCACATCAACCCTCCAAAGAGTATCCTCCCCAGACTCACTTCAACCCCCATTCCTGAAACCCTACATTTCCCATAGTTTATCCACCTAGCCACATCCCTTGACATGATGGGTAATTTAGCATGGCCAATCCACCTAACTTGCACATCTTTGGACTGTGGGAGGAAACCAGAGCACCTGAAGGCAGCCCATGCAGAAACAGGAAGACCGTGCAAATCCCACACAGACACCCGAGGGTGGAATCGAACCCAGGACCCTGATGCTGTGAGGCAGTAGTGCTAATCACTGAGCCACCGTGCATGCCCTAAACTACAGTTGCAATTCCTGCGCAGAGACAGGTGAAAATGGGACAGACTAGACAAACTCAGCTTTATTATTCATAAATGGCACTTCTCTTTGCAAAGAGTAACATGCAGCTGCAAACGATGTTGTATGCATTTTTCAATAAAAAGGGGAAGTTTCGAGAAGTCCATTTGTACACCTTGTACTGGGATAATACTTATATGACCTCTGATGCAGTTGCTTTCAGTTTCAGAAGAGAAGCTATTAAGGTCTATATACCCATCATACTGCTGTTGGACAAGATGGAAGTTATTAAAATTACCCTGCCTCTACTCCTAGTGTGTTAGAAAGATGAAGATTGTTCTGTTTATAATATAGGACCTGAACATTGGATCTTGTGTTTGGAGTTTCCAAACTACCTCTTTACTATTCTGGATTAAGAGGTATGGTAACTACCACCTATTCTACCCACTCATGAGCCATCAAACCTCTTTCATTACCACAATGCTGCACTCTGTACACTATTGTGTCACAAGATATAATATTGACAACTTGAAATTAAGTGACAGAGAGCTGTGTACTCTATATAGGGATAACAGTAACAAAATCTTGATCTAAGTGATTCAATTTCAGACATTGCTTCGCATGCAGTTATCTGTTATCTTCACGTCAGCACAGTCACACAGAGACAGGCACTCGGCTTAATGCAATGTGAAAGTCAACCAAGGCAGTACACAGCATATTGAATCTTTGGAGGTGTGAATACAGACATGTGATGAGTTAACTGACCTCAGCTGTGGTGTTGAAGGTTTCAGTGGGCATCAGATGAAGTCATTGAATCATCGAGATGTACAGTACAGAAACAGATCCTTCGATCCAACTCATCCATGCCAACAAGATATCCTAAATTAATCTAGTCCCATTTTACAGCACTTGGTCCATATCCCTCTAAACCCTTCCTGTTCATATACCCATTCAGAAGCCTATGAAATGTTCTAATTGTACCAGCCTCTACCACTTCCTCTGGCAGCTCATTCCATACACACACTACCCTCTGTGTGTCCCTTAGGTAACTTTTAAATCTTTCCCCTTTCACTTTAAACCTATGCCTTCTAGTATTGGAGTCCCTCACCCCAGGGAAAAGATGCTATCTATTTCCCCCATCCATGCCCATCTGGCACACCTCAGCATCCAATGGTCCAGGGAAAACAGCCCCCTTTGTAAATCTTTTCTGAGCCCTTTCAAGTTTCACAACCTCCCTCCTATAACGCAGAGTGTGTGGACCCTGTCAGGACCACAATGTGAGAGTGTGTACTTAGTGAAAATATCAGCTAGCTGTCAATATCTGTGCGATAATTGACACATTCAACACCAAATATATTTTAAGTATCATCAAGGATTGGTGACCAGGGCACAGGCTTCTATGATAATTGGCAAAATTAATCCAAGGAGGGAAACGAGAATTTTTTTACCCAGCACAGTAAGATTTGGAACGTTTTGTCAGGAAGCAGCTCTGACAGTAACATTCAGTCAGGAATTGGAGTGATAGTTAAAAAGATAAAATTTGCTGGGTTATGCGGAAAGATTCACAGAGAGATGATTGAGGAATGTTAATGTATAACCTCCCTTCTAGTATTTAAAATGGCCAGCCAATTCCATATACTGCCTTTAATGAATTAAAAATTAGTTAATTTGGCCCTGTGAACTAGAATGATATACTTGGATTAGATGTTTGCCTGGGTAATGGTATTTTTTGGAACCATCTGTACACACAGCAATGCTTGGACCAAATCTCACAGCAGAAATTGACAACTCCAGTTAATTAACTTCGAATCAGTCAAGATCAGATGTCGTGGTGATTAGGGTTAATCGTGAAGCCTGGGTATCAGTGAACAGTTAGGATTGACATTTTCTTGTTTGTCATTGTGTTTTACACAACTACAGTGGATAGCAGATCAGAGAGTGATTAAATTTATCACTGCCTTTGGTTAAAGCCACATCAGTAAAATTCACCTCAAACAGTCACCTTCAAAACCTTTTGTAACCTTTTCATTTTGTAGCCAAATCCAGCCTTATGTTAACAGTTAGAGCCCGGAGGAATGTACACACAACAGCAGCATGATGTACACACTGAAAATGAAATCACACCTTCCGGTGATGTTCTGTCCTCTCATATTCAACCTTTCTCTTGTTCTCCACAATTTTTCTCTTCTTCTGCTAAGACAGCTATCCTTTAATGATATCTACAACTTTTCAATTATAGATGAAAAAGGGTTAAACTGTAGACTCATCCTAGTTCTTAATGCAACATCAGATAATTGGCCAGTGAAATCATCAGCACAACTAATTCTTTTTTGATTCATCATCAAGTGAATCCTGGCCTTTAGTGTAAAGTCATGCTTCGATATTTTGTTCCTTTAGAAAGAATGGTTGTTCTCTTCCAGGTTTGTTGTACATTCTTGTTATTTTATCTCATTCAGTGGGTGATTCCCTAACTCACATCCCAAGTTGCACATTCAACTAGGGAAACATGGCTCATTTCCAGGTGAGATCCTAACTCCATTCCAGCTCCTAACATTTTGATCCTAAATTATACTCAACACTCTTCAGGATCTTACAAACTTCTAATACAATTAGTGAGGATAGTCTGAGACCACCTGGCAGAAGTTTGCTTTTTCCCTCTGGGCGAATTTTTTAAATTTATCTTTTATTTATTCATTTTTGTGGGATGTGGGGGTCACTGGCAAGCCTCGTATTTTTGTCCTTGAGAAAGTGGTAGTGAGCTGCCCTCTTGAACAGCTGCAGTCCACCTGCAGTGGGTTGACCCACAATGCCATTAGGGAGGGAATTCCAGGATTTCAATGCAGTGACAGTGAAGGAATGGAGATACATTTCCAAGTCAGGATGATGAGTGGCTTGAAGCGAAACGTGAATGTGGTAGTGTTCCCATACATTTGCTGCCCTTGTCCTTCTGGATGCAAGTGGCTGTAGGTTTGGAAGGATCTTTGGTGAATTTCTGCAAAGCATCTCGTAGATAGTACACACTGCTGCTACTGAGCGTTGGTGGTGGAGTGAGTAGATGCTTGTGGATGCAGTGCCAATCAAGCGGACTGCTTTGTCCTGGAGGGTGTCAGGCTTCTTCAGTGTTGTTGGGGCTTCACTCATCCAAACAAGAGAGGAGTATTCCATCACACTCCTGAATTGTGCCTTGTAATGGTGGACAGTCTTTAAGGAGTCAGGAGGGGTCATGCAACCCAAAACATTAACTCTGATTTCTCTCCACAGATGCTGCCAGGCCTGCTGAGCTATTCCAGCAATTTCTGTTTTCATTTCTGAATTCCAACATCCATGGTTCCTTTGGTTTTTATTAAGCTCCCTAATAAATTATTTTAAAATCAATTCTGAGCTTGATCTCCCTTTTTTATGGGTAATTTGTGACTCTCAAACCTGCACATTACAAACTGGTGTCAGAAGTGGGATTACAGATGTTTAGTTACCATAGGCTTGAGGAGCGACATTTATAAGCAGTAGTTGCATGTAGATAGATTAATTCTTAAGCAAAATGAGGAATTATAATGTAATTGACAAAGCTAGGGAATGACTGATAATATTTGTTGAAGAAGACAGTGATCTGGAAAGGAAAAGATATTCTGAAGATTAAAGTAAAGGATGATATTTTTATACTTGATACATGTTCTAAGGAGGTTCAGAAAATTAAAGCAAATTTCAGAAAGTTGTGGGATAAGATGTTCCTATGGTGCACACATATTTACACTGCACCTGAACAGGAAGTACAAGCAGTAAAGAGATTGGGTCCATAAATTGCAAAAACAAAATCGATAGTTGGTAAGAGAATACAACTACTTTAACAGTCAGTTACCCTGGGAATGAAACATACATGAAAAGCCATCCTATCAAATAAACAGAATAAGCATTGGAACAAAACAATGCATGAAAATGTTGTGCCAGATTGAATGAGGAACGAGGTCATCTCAGAGTGGATTTGAGGGAATTTGGCCAGCAGCAGTATGTTCTGATCAAGTGAGTGAACGTTAACAGGTTTCATATAAATTAGATTGAAGGCGAGCACATCCTTTATTCTCCAGTAGAATGGAGTTGCAGTTCCCTGTGCACATGGTCAACAGTTAATCTTAATGTAAAGCTGTGTTTAGTCCTTTACCTCACCTCTCCTTACTCAGACAACTAGAACACAAGCACAATGCAACTATCCTGAGCAATTGTGGCTGCTGTTTCTGGAGCCAGAGTGGGGGAAGCCATCTGTTACTGGGACAGTATTGTTGAAAGTGTCATTCCCATTGCTGTGCACCTCCAGCTAATTAGGGAATGCCAATATGTATGGTCACTTGAACCAGTATCATAGGGTGGGTCAAGGCCTCAACAGCAAAGAAGGAGGAGGGGGAATCATCCTTATACTTGGGGTGAAGGAAGAATCTCTACCATCACCTCAAGAAGGCTACTTGCCCCTGACAGGGTTAGGTTCTGGAAGGGGGCTTTGTGATGACAGTGGAAATGAATTCTAATTCCCCGTCCTTATCCATGTTAAAATGAGGCAGTTTTAAGATGTGACACCTGAAATTAGGGAAAGATACATTCCAACAAGTCCTCTTAGCCGCATGTTCTATAGAGTTAAAGTGCAAGACTGCACCAAGATTTTATAACTCAAAGCATGTTTGAGAAGTAGGGGCTGAGCTGAAAAGAGCCCTCAGGGAGCAATAATTTTCATGAAGTTCTAGTTAACATCAAACAAGCCACCACTAAAAGCTTGAATGCATTTGCAGAGAGGGTCTATGTTTGGGATCAGCACGTGAGGGTTGAAGCTGGGAAATATTTTAACTCCTTGAGTTTCCAGAACCTCGTTCTGAAAGGACTCGAGCCTGCAGTGGATTAAGCATTTATAGTGTTAAGAGAAAAGTCTGGGATAAGTTACTGTCCCACTCCTGTATAAGCTGGGGACGTATCCATAGTGATTTAATCTTCTGTTGAGGCACAGGTTGTTTCTCCAAAGGCCCATTGACAAACCAGAAATCTGGAGCATTTAGAACCTTGCTGCATTATATTCACTGCAACCACTTGGAGCACTAATTTGCCCTCAAATGGCAGAATAAGCAAACAGGGGAGGCAATTAGGAACAAGAAGGTATTTACCCATCCTTGGTTGGGTAGTGTTGCTGACAATTTTCTGTTCTTGGACAGATCCATTGCTGAGCAGTAATCCTGCCCCACCACATTTCGAACAAATACAGAGCAAAACAAGAATTTTTGCTGCAGGATGCATATGTTTCATCATCTGTTATCTAAGGCAACATATAATGCAGGCCAGCACTGTGTAAACTGGATGTGTTAGATCTTTGTGGCCAGGGTTAATCTGCACACCGAGAGCGAAGACAGTGATAGCCATTGTTACCAGTGCAGCTGTCGAATGGCTGCCTGCTTTGAATGCCTCTGGCAGAATGAAGAAAAGCTATTTCTTAAGGTGATTACCATGCTGCAGGGGACAGTCGTGCTGTCTCATTTGCTTTGCAACTCTACCATCAAAGTGAGGGCCATGGCTGGAGTCTTTGCTGTGGGGTAAGTGAGCCATGAATTTGGGTTCATGCTGCCTTCAAAAGGAATATCTTATCGTTCAGAAACAGATTTAAGCTTGGGATCTCAACAACAACTGTTTGCATTTAAGCAGCACCATTAGTATCATAAAGCATTTTGCAGAACTGGCGACTGATACAGAGATGCCCAGGGGTACATTAGTACAGGCTACCAAAAGGTTGTTTGAAGCTATAGGTTTTAGGGAGCTTTTTAAAGGAGACGAGAAGATTATCCAGGCAGAGAGATTTCAAGGGGGAAATTTGAAGGGATTTATAGGGCTTAAGGCTGAGGAGGGTTAAAGGTATAGCTCGCAATGATGGGGTGAAGGAAATCAGGAAGGCACAGTAGATCAGAGTGAGTGAAATGCAGACCTCTTGAAGAGTTGTAGAACAAGAGGGGGTTATAGTAATAGGGACATAGTAAAGATTATACTTGTGCTGTCTCATTCTCATTTCACCTAACAGAGGAAGATTGAACCAATTTATATTTTAATAACATTTAGATTTGCACACAAGTAGGATCTAACTGATTGATATGACTAAAATAATCATAACTTTATTACACTCATAGATTCTCACCCGTTTTATCTCTTAGTTTCACAGCTGCCAAACCAGTGTCTTATCTAAATTACGTTTTCACCTATGTCAGCCTTGGCAGCAGCTGCAAAATCCAAGCAAGCCAGTGAAGGGACACAGGGATTATAATGTGCCATTGTGTCTGATGATGCAAGTTTCATTAAACCTGCTGCTGCTTTTGCCCATGGCCACTCAAATAGCATGCAGCCTGAACTAATCACACTGGACAGCAACTTCATACGACAGCAGGGGGACTGAAATCGTGAGACAGTACTTCAAGCTCTGTTAAAGGAGCAAGTATATTGTGTCTGGAAGAAGTGCTGGAAGTCTGAATCTGATATGGGAAAGAGACCACTATTGAAAACGATAAGACTGTATAATCGCGCAGATTTCCCAATGCTGTGCTGAAGATCCAGTTGGAAAAGGTACAGATGGGCAAATTTTCCCATCTACTGTGGTCCTTCTGGATAGCTCTCAGAAGACAAGAGGACAATATCTGTGATGGTCAATGCCACAAGTCAAACTGAAAGACCCAGACGCAGTTCTCTAAGAGGTTCAATGACTTCTTGAGAGACCAAGGTCAGTGAATGAATCATCAAATGTAAAGTCCCACCAACTACATCACTAGCTTCTGACCCTGCCCAAAGTATCACCTGACCATCAATTGTCATCATAAGTCAGGTCTAATATTCAACATTCATCATTTCACTTTGTTCACATGCTTAGCATCCTTGCTGTTCTCACAGCTGGAATACACTGCCAGCTATTCACCCTCAGGAGAAACATCACCCAAACATATTGCATAATACTCACTGACACAAGTAGATAGGATAGTGAAGAAGGCATTTGGTATGCTTTCCTTTATTGTTCAGAGCATTGAATATAGGAGTTGGGATGTCATGGTGTGGCCGAATAGGACATTGGTTAGGCCACTTTTGAAGTATTGTGTGCAATTCTGGTCTCCCTCCTATAGGAAGATTGTTGTGAAACTTGAAAGAGTTCAGAAAAGACTTACAAAGATGTTGCCAAGGTTGGAGGATTTGAGCTATAGGGAGAGGTTGAATAGGCTAGGGCTGTTTTCCCTGGAGCATCGCAGCCTGAGGGGTGACATTACAGAGGTTTATAAAATCATTAGGAGCATGGATAGAGTAAATAGACAAGGTCTTTTTCCCTGGGGTGGGGGAGTCCAGAACTAGAGGGCATAGGTTTAGGGTGAAAGGGGAAAGATTTAGAAGGGACCAAAGGGGCAACTTTTTCACACAGAGGGTGGTGTGTGTATGAAATGAGCTGCCAGAGGAAGTGGTGGAGGCTGGTACAATTACAGCATTTAAAAGGCATTTGGATGGGTATATGAATAAGAAGGGTTTAGAGGGATATGGGCCAAGTGCTGGCAAATGGGACTAGATTAGGTTAGGGTATCTGGTTGGCATGGACAAGTTCAACTGAACCTGTCCAGCTCTACGACTCTTTGGCTGTATGACACCTGGAGACTGCAGATGTTTGACATGGCTCCTCATTCTTATCCCCGAGAAAGAATGGTGCTCACAGTTTAGGAGAGGCTATTGCTGACACTGTGGACGAGAGTACAAAATTGCAGATGATGGATTCTCATCCCCGGCCTTTCATGTCCTGCGAGTACCATGACCATGGGATTAATTGCAATGATAAATGATTTGCTTGCAAATCAATCTAGATGTCTGAGAAATTTAGGTACAAATATTGCTATAAGCATTCACTCTTTCTGCATATAACATTTTAACATTGGCATTATTCTACAATTATTATGTCACTAATAAAAGTGAACCGTACAGCAGCTATTATGTATTGAGCAGGAGCATGGATAGAGTAAATAGACAAGGTTTCTTTCCCTGGGGTGGGGGAGCCCAGAACTAGAGGGCATAGGTTTAGGGTGAAAGGGGAAAGATTTCATATTATCCACAAATAATTAAACATTTGCACTTTGAGTAGGTTAATTTTAGTAAATCTTGGAATGATTCTGCTTTATTTTGTTTACTACAAACCATGTATTAAGATAATTCTACACAAGTATACCTTCCAGTCATGTCCTGCAGTTCAAGACTGTTACACTGAATGTCAACGGTAATCACATGGGCTCTGTACCTTTATAGCTTACCCAGCACTAAGAGCAGACTTTACTTCTGTACAACACCAAACAATGAATGAGGTTGAAACCCTTCAAATCGACTGCAGAACTCTGAATTATCATTCTGCAATGTGTTCAAACTAAGCATGACCTCTCACCATGTTGTGAATTTGCATTGTGGATGACTGCTTGGAGTTTAATGTCAACAAATGACTGTCTTTTGTGTGATGACATTATTGTACAAAGGTTTGGTTATTAACCTACGAATGATGATCAAACAATGATGCAACCTAACTGCTTTTTCATTTCTGTGAAAGCGTCTGCTGAACGAGGAAGCACTATGACACACTGTTGGAATGGACTTTCTCACATTGCAATGTTATGACCACCCTCAGATGGAGAGCAAATTCAACTTTCTATACACGTTGCCACCCACGGAGGCGACCAGTTGAAAAACTTTGACTGTCGTTCGCACATCAGCGTACCTCTTGTCAGTCACGATTTTAACGATTTGACTTTTCAACATCATTTAAAGATCTTAGATCAGAGCAAGGATTTTCTTTTGTTAGGACAATTGTTCAACCTTAGCTCTAAGCTTTATTGGTACATGTCTTTTTGTTACAGATAATTTAACTAAGCATGTAAAAGACTCACTGCTGCGCAGGTATAAGGTTTTAATGAACAAATGTTCACACACCATGTGGTGATACTGCAACAACTGACCACCACAGATCATTGCTGTGACTCACTGGGTATGGTGCTGGAAATCATTTCCAGAATTATTAGAGAATATGAAAATCTTTAGTCAATACATCCAAAATCCTCAATTTGCTTGTATGGCTAAAAGAATAATCATGTTAAAATAGATTAATAGAAGATAGTCACCAGATTCCTGGACTTAGCAAGATAAACATCCTCATTACAAACACATTGTCTTTAACCAATGACATTTATTCAATATGAATTGCTAACTTATAACTCTCCAACTTGATCTTTATCCCTATTTAAATTCAGACCTTCACAAATAGACAGAGACACAAAGATAGAGAAGACATGGATATTAAGGATGGAGAAAGAGAATAAAAAATCTGAAAAAAAAACAGTTTAACAGTGTGAACCTGGACCACAGGATTCAGTGAATTAATTTCTGTCTCTTCCGATGACTTCTTTTTGATTCGTTGCCAATGGGATGAGATTGTTTGTACGCTGGTTGAGAATTCACCCTTTCATTGTCGTTAAAAGTGTTTTATTCCTCTTTCAATAGGGACTTTGCAAGGAAAGGTCAGTAGAATCCAGTTAGTTATTACTGGAGACATTCTAGTGCCTCCATACAGGGGAAAGTGTGAAGAGAGTTTTTGACGCTTTCTTCTTGCAGACTGAGTGAGTGTCTGCGTCACCACTCCACACAAGCCATTATCGCCTGGTCAGGAACCAAACAGGATGATGTTAGCTAGAACCTATTGGCTTTGCGGTATCTGCTTTCATTCTCAACATTCCAGGAAAATGTGACAGAGAACATAGAACAATACAGCACAGAACAGGCCCTTCGGCCCACGATGTTGTGCCGAACATTTGTCCTAGCTTAAGCACCTATCCATGTACCTATCCAATTGCCGCTTAAAGGTCGCCAATGATTCTGACTCTGCCACTCCCACAGGCAGCGCATTCCATGCCCCCACCACTCTCTGGGTAAAGAACCTACCCCTGACATCTCCCCTATACCTTCCACCCTTCACCTTAAATTTATGTCCCCTTGTAACACTCTGATGTACCCGGGGAAAAAGTTTCTGACTGTCTACTCTATCTATTCCCCTTATAAACCTCCATCAAGTCACCCCTCATCCTTCGCCGTTCCAATGAGAACTTGTAATGTGCTCCGCAAACATGATTTTTAAAACTGCAACAGTCTCTCTCTGCAGTCTCTGTGATTTGATTAGATTAGATTAGATTAGATTACTTACAATGTGGAAACAGGCCCTTCGGCCCAACAAGTCCACACCGCCCCGCCGAAGCGCAACCCACCCATACCCCTACCTTTACCCCTTACCTAACACTACGGACAATTTAGGATGGCCAATTCACCTGACCTGCACGTCTTTGGACTGTGGGAGGAAACCGGAGCACCCGGAGGAAACCCACGCAGACACGGGGAGAACGTGCAAACTCCACACAGTTAGTCGCCTGAGGCGGGGATTGAACCCGAATCTCTGGCGCTGTGAGGCAGCAGTGCTAACCACTGTGCCACCAATAAAGCAGCATTTTTATTATTCCAGTCATTTTTTGTTGCTGTCTTCATGAAGGAGTTTGCAGTTTTTCTGGTTTAAGGAAAAGAAAGTGAAATATTTGATACAATAAGCATAACATGAGAGGAAATACTTGAGGGACTGATTACTTTGAAGATGGATAAATCAGTAGGCCCAGATCAATTGCATTCACCCAAGGCTGTTAAAGGTAGCTAGGGAGGAAGAAGTTGGATGTTCTGAGAATCTTTTCCTGGTCTTCACTGGATACAGGTGAGGTAACAGTGGTTTGAAGGCCTATGCACATTATACTATTGTTTAAAAAAGGATGGGACAAACAATTATGGGTTGGTTAATCTGATGTTAATGATGGGCAAATGTTTAGTCAATTTTGAGAGACAGGGCAACCTGTCACTTAGACAAACACAGATTAATCTGATCATCAGCATGGTTTTGTTCAGGGCAAACTTTACTCACAGGATTGGATTTTTTGAGGAAGTAGCAAGCAACGTCAATGAGGGTTGTTGACTTGGATTTTTGTAAGACATTTGACAAGGCTCCTCATGGCAGACTGGTCATGAAAGTAAAAACCGAAGGCTAATGGAGGAATGTGACAAGTTAGATCAATGATTGGCTTATCGACAGGAAACGTAAGAACATTGGAACAAGAGTAGGTGATTCAATCCCCTGAGCCTGTTTCACCATTCAATAAGATCATGGCTCAACTGTGGCTCAACTACTTATGACTGTCCTGGGTCCACATCACTTGATACCCTTACTTTGAATTTAACAATTGAATTAGCATCAATTGCTGTTTGAGGAAGAGGGTTCCAACTCTTCAATACTCTTTGTGTGTAGAAGTATTTTCTAACATCTCTCCTGAATTTCCTGGCCCTAATTCTTAGACTATTGCCCCCATTCTAGAACCTTCAATCAATGGAAATAGTTTATCTTTATCTATGCTGTCTTTACCTGTTAATATCCTGAAAATCTCAACTAGATCACCCCTTAACCTTCTAAATTCTGGAGAATAAAGACCTAAGTTATCTAATCTCTCATCATAACCTAACCCCTGAAATCCTGGTATCATCCTTCTAAACCTGCATTATACTCCCTCCTGGGCCTAAACATCCTTCTTGTACTTCAGCCTTTCAGATATGAACTTCAGCAATCCATTAGCTATCTTGACTTTTCTGCACCTGCTTGTGGCATTTTAAAAAGCTCTACACTCCTGAACCAAAAGATCCACTGTAATTAATGTTGTGCCTTCTAAAACAAAATACTCTGATCTATCCTTTTTCAGTCAAAGTACACTTGCTAATAGTAAATCTGTCACATTTTTGGTCATTCACCTAACCTATCAATATCCTCTTATAATTTTCTGCTGTCGTCAACATTGTCTACAATGCTGCCCAGTTGTATTGATCAAAGAAATGGTTGGTGAATGTTTTTGAGACTAGAAAGTGGCTTCCAGTTGTGTTCCACCGAGTTCCACATTGGGTCTTGCTTGTTGTCTATATCAATGTTTGGAATTAAATGTGGGAGGCATGTTTAGGAAATTTGTAGTTGAGACAACAGTCAGCTGTGTATTTGATGTGAAGAGAATGGTAGTCGACTTTAAAATCATTCTAATGATTTGGAAGAGTCATTGTGCTATAGACATCCACGGCAAAGAATAAGACTCTTTGACCTGACAAATCTGTGCCAGTCACAAACAGGGAGAAAGTGAGGACTGCAGATGCTGGAGATCAGAGTCGAGAGTGTGGTGCTGGTCAGGCCTGACCTCCTGTGCTTTTCCAGCACCACACTCTCAACCCCAGTCACAAACAACCACATAAATATTCTAATCCTATTTTCCAGCACTTGGCCCATAGTTTTGTGTGTCTTGGCATCAGAGCTGTACATTTAAATACTTCATAAATGCTATGAGGGTTTGAGCCTCGACCACCCTTACAGGCAGTGAGTTCCAGATTTCCACTCCCCTCTGGTTGAAAATGTCTTTCCTCACGTCCCCTCTAAACCTCCTGACCCTTATCTTAAATCTGTACTCCTTGTCACTGATCCGTCCATCAAGGGAAAAAGTTCCTTAGTACCCACCACATCTATGCCTCTCAGAAGTTTATACCTCACAGTCAATTGCCCCTCAGTGTCCTCTGCCCCAAGGGAAACAACCTCAGTCCATTCAATCTCTCTTCTTAACCAAAACTCTCAAGCCCAGACAACATCCTGGTAAATCTCCTCTGCACCCTCTCTAGTGTAATCATATTACTTCTATTATGTGGATTCAGACTGCAGATAAATAGCAAATGGATTTCAATCCAGAGAAGTGCAAGTCAATAGGGTTGGTGAAGACAAAACAAAGCTTGTGAATTCCCAATAAATGAAAGGATATTGAGAGGGGTAGAGGAAGTTAGAGACATTGCATTGTATATTCACAGGTGGCAAGGCAGTTAATTCTGATTAGGAAGAAAGCATGTGTAATGCCTTCCTTTATTAAATCAAGTACAAAGTACAAAAACAAGGATGTAATGATGGAATTGCATAAAACCTGGTTAAGCCACAGCTGGAGTTCTATTCAGTTCTGGTCACTGCATTTCAGAAAGAATATAATTGCCTCAAGAGAGAACAGAAGAGATTTACCAGAAAGCTACCAGAGCTTGAAAACAGCAGCTATGAGGAAAGATTAAATAGTCTAAGACTGTTTTCTTTTGAACAGAGAAGACTGAGGAATAACTTATTAGGAATGTACAAAATTATGAGGAGCCTGGATATAGTGAACAGGAAAAACCTGTTTCCCCTAATGCAGAGGTACAGAATTAAAGCGATTAATCGAATGATGAGAGCAGGCATGAGGAAAAACAGTTTCACCCAAAGGGTGATAGGTGCCTGATGTTCTCTGGTTAGAGACAAAGGAACTGCAAATGCTGGAATCCAAAGTAGCCAGGCAAGAGGTTGGAAAACACAGCAAGCCAGGCAGCATCAGGAGGTATAGAAGTCGATGTTTCAGGTGTAACCCTTCTTCATGTTCTCTGGTAGCAGAAGCAGAGATCCTCAATCCATTTAAAGGTATTTGGATGTGCAACTACAGAGTTATAACTTGTAAAGCAATAGTCCTAATGCTGAAAGATGGGATTAGAACAAATGGATAGTTTATTTGTCTTGCTGAACATTCAGCTCCTGATTGACACAAGCAATGATGAAGAGATTGGAAGGCCCATGTGAGATGGTGAGTAATGATCTTTCTGATATTGAGAGCAGAGAATCCATTTTCTAACTAAGTGTTTAATGGCAAGTTGAGATTCTCATTACTGAGCAGCGAGGGGTAAATTAGCATGCATTAAAATCCTTATTATGCCCTCAACTCACCTTATTGATATACAGTTACCCATTCTCCAACTCAACTGAGAGAAACCAAATGATGACAATTCCTGACATGAAAGTCAGTGTGGTTACCTGTTCACTTCCTCCTCTATCCTTTATCTTGGCAACCAGGAACCAAAATCTCAGGTCATGCTGCATGATCAGTGACTACACAATCCCTGTCCGCTAAGACGTCTGGGTCTCCCTGGGCAAAAGGTGGTTGAGGGAGAGGGGTTGTTGCTAATTTCCCTCTGTCCAACATGACAAGATCTGTGCAGGTCAGCTCCTGATTGCAGCACTTGACCAGGTATGTGGCTGAGCTTCAAAGATGGCACCGGTGCCAGGAATCCTGGGAGATCCTGTGAGTGAGCAATATTTTCACCTGTGGTAAGTGGAAGAATACATGCATTGGTCATGGGGTGAGTTTAAGAAGACTATGAGAAAACTTGATAGGGAAGGAAATCCTCCACAAAACTCACTAAAATTGACAATTAGTTGATTTTTGGTAAAATTTAGCCCTCCAAGCTGAATGTGCTATAGCCTTACTGCAGTTCTATAGTTTCTATAAACCTTTTAAGAGGTAATGTTTGTTTTACCATTAAAGACAATTAGTGGCACACATTAAAGCAATAAGACAGCTTGCAAACTTAGTGTTGCCTTCTCATTTTAATGATTGGGATACACAGCCCAGCATTAAATGTGCTGTTTCGTGACTGCACTCCTCAATGGGGACTCTGAAGTGTATATGAGACTAGCACCACTTAAAGCTAGCCTGCACCTTTTAAAGCATTTTGGTTGCAGAGAGGAGTAGAGCCTGTTATAGAGACATTAAAAATTTAGAGAGATGCTCCAGTAAAGCAGAGCATGTGCTCCAAGGTTCTCTAATGCCATGTTGGAAGTGGTGCTGTAGAAGATACATTGAAGAAGGGAGGTCCTCTTCACTCAGAATACCAGGAAGCCTTGCAGACTCATACTAAAATGTCAATGAGAGCAAGAATTCCAAAAATTCCAAAAATCTAACCCCAAAGATTTGGATGCAGAGCCAGAAGACATTTAGTGATTCCAAAATTGTGGTCAAACTCAGTGTATCTTCAACATTGCATCCCACCAAGTTGACCACCATCCATTACTCAAGGTACCAGACTTGATCACCCAACTATGAACAACATCTAACTCTCACCAGTAATACCTCTCATTCATAGTCATCCATGTTGGGCATGCTACACACTGCATCTCACAGCTTGCACACTATATCAGGTATTCATTGTTACAGACATCTCACCCAAGTACACTCTGTCTTACAATAACAATCTCCTTTCCCATTTGCAGCAACTTTCACTCTGTGACTGGCTTTTAGCAACTTCTCCAAACACCCAACATTTCCATAAACTCAAGCGGAGCCAGTAGAAAATAACAAGCTACTAAACTGCTTTTAAGTAATGCCTTTGAACAGAGGGCCAAGAGGGTACTTCATGCTGCCAAAGACACAATTTGCAGCACTTATTGAAGAGTGGGAATACCTAGAATGGTGATGTTTACAATAGCAGCACAGCATCAAATCAATGTTAGAAGCTGATTGATATCACAGTCGCTAACACTAAATCATACTAATGCATCCTCATGTCACCTTACTAAGGTGTCATTTAATGTGGGCCTCACCATGAATGATATTTTGCCTCCAAAGGAGCAACTCTGAGGCCGGAATATGTTGCATTCTGTGAGCCTTTGTTTCCTGTTTCTTTGAGAAGAATGCCATTATTCCAAAGCTTTAAAAGTATTGAGCAATATTGTTCACGTTTTTCCTTCTCACATTGTTCAGTTGAACTCCAGCATGACGCTCCTCGTGCTGCATGAAAGCTCTTATGAAATATTGGCTTTTCTTTCCTAGATGTTGGTATTTGTAGAATGTTCTGTTTTACTATTGGTCCTATTGCTCTGATTGTTAAAAATATAGTGACAGCTGAAAAGTACAGATTATTTTTAAAAATTACCAATCTATACCTCCTCAATCTTACAAATGAATTAATTTTTACAATAAACACAGATTCTTAAAAGGATAGTAATAATGGAAGTGCCTTCATAACACTATGCTCTGGATGGTACTATTTCACATTTTACTGCTCTCCTGTAGCTCTGGACTTCCCCTTGATCCATCAATTTTCACTAAAAGAAATCTGTCACTGAGACACTCTAGACATATTTTTCAAAGAGACTTACTGGACGTTATGTGACTTAAGCTAACTACATGGACTTGTTTACTGTAAGTCACATGTCTTAGTTTATGGCAATCAGGAGTTATGGTTATTTGATAGTTTTTGCAGCTCAATTGATGTGTAGCCTGATGGGAGAAGTCAGCAGCTGATCCTGCTCTGAATAAGAGTGACATCAGTTTTGGTATGTTAACCACTTTCTCTCCACTGCCAGCTTGTGGCTCTCTAGCATTTTCTGTTTTAGGTCATCCTCTTCCACCTGTTTTGAAAAATCTTCTGAGAATCGAGTCTGAGAAAAAGAAAACTGATGTGTAATTTCTCCTGAGAAGCTTTTGTAAGGCTTGACATTTCCTGAAGAGCTGCTTCTGAGAAGATTCTTGTGAAAATTGTATAAACCAAGTGGCAACTACACATGTCTAGTGACACCTGGCTATGTGACCCAGGACACCAGAATAAAATCATTTGGAGCATTTCATATCTTATCCTTTCATGAATTAGCAATTATTTGGACTTTTTTTTTGGACTGTTGATCTCTGCAGAGACAGATTCTTTTTCTCTTTAACTGGTGTGTTTAGAAGAATATGCTGTGCTTTAAGGCGTTTGATTTTGCACATAAATATTATTTCTGAGGTTGGATTTTAAATTAGTGGTTATATGGGTTCGATTATTTTTGTTTACTTAAAATTAACTAGGTCAAACCGTCCATCTGAAACAATGACGTAATTCAGTGTGTTTTTGAGAACAGGGATCACTCCCCCCTCCTCCCCTGTGTGTTAATGTCACAGACCCGGGTTCAACTCCACCCTCAGACTACTGTCTGTGTGAAGTTTGCCCATTCTTTGCATGGGTTTCCTTCAGGTGCTCCTCTTTCCTCTCACAGACTAAAGATGTTCGGGCTAGGTGGATTGGCAATGCTAAATTGCCCGTAGTGTCCAGGGATTATTTAGGCTGGGTGGGTTCGCCATGGGAAATGCAGAAATCGTGTGCCTGGATGAGATACTCTTTGAAGGGTCGGTGTAGACTTGATGAGCCAAATGGCCTGTTTCCACACTAAATGGATTCTATGGATTTAAATTTTAAAAATTTGTTATAAAGGAGCAATTTCTTCAGGTTTGTGTTTCCGTGATAGCCAATGTCAGGAAACAAGGAGGAGACTTTGCTTTATTGGATTTTAAAAATGTGTACTACATTTAAGAAACTCTGCTGCCTTTTGTGATTATGTTTCAGTGAATGATCAACACACTAACTAAAACTTTGGAAGTACGATCTATCAAGACAGCTTTCATTTTGGAATCTAACTTGTAACACCATCAACTGGGATCTTAATATAATATTATATATGTTTGCACTATTATATTTCATGCTGTGTTGATAATTATTCTATATTTTGCCTGGTCTTATAAATATACTATTTTAAAGTAAGCTAATTGTTTCATTGTTCATTAAAGAAGCCTGTTTTGCAGAATTGTATTCTGAACTGGAATAATTAACATATAATTTATTGATCATATCAAAAACTGGGTAAAATCCTTTTTATTAATGTATGTTGCAACTAGTGGATTGATTAGATTTCAAACAGGGGCATTACATATAAATAGGAGCTTACACAGATTTGAAATCCACAGATATGAGTTCTGAATCAGGTTTATGCCAAATTGTTGTTGCCAATTGCAAAAATCTTTTAATGATTGATAGGTTGATTGCATTGGCAAAAAAAGTTAGAGTTAGAGGTAAACACTGGGGCTACAAATGTAAACATGATTGAGGAGCATTTGAAATTGGAAGAAAGACATATATGTAACTCAGCCTCCACTATCACTTGCCTAACTTCAGTTGTGGCCATAAGTATTTTTGTTGTGCTCAGAGGACAGCTCCTGCTCCTCTTGGACTCACAGAAATGAAATCTAAAATGTATTGAGAACAATATTTTAAAACCGATTGGGATAGCAAGGTGGACATTTGTGATAGATAGTGTGTCTATTTATCCCTTATAATTCCAAATTGTGCTCTGTCTATGTTCAGGACTCTGATTCATATCTTAACATGTCCTACTGCTACAAATAGGCTCTGACTGTGCATCAGAATTCCTCTTCTAAGATACTAGCACCAGCCAGAGCATCAGTATGAACAGTTACCCAAGACCATGTTCAGCCAAAAGCTGGCTTGTTTACATCAAGCAGGTCAAGTTAACCTTAATTTCAATACATTGATGAACTAGGTGGTTTGGGGTGGTATGTCTGGAGCATGGTAGAAAATCGCTGCTTTTTTTGAACTGATTTTGTTTTTCAGGCAATGTTTGTGTTATAAACACATCAGGTTGTTTTGATTAGATACAATTTCGTTCTATTTTGCTTTACTATCTACTAGAGCATGCAATTATCAGCAATTGCCCTCCATGGACCTGGAAAAATGAAAGATAACAAGGCCCAGGTGGAATATAAGTGTTAGTCGTCCATGTTACATGGGCTTTTAATTGCTTTGGCTGCCAGATGTATTCCACTTGAGTTGATGTGCTTATGATTATAGTGGACAACTTAAAAGCTGTGGTTTTAATAGATCCTATTAAAACAGAAAAAAATGAAGCAGAATGAATCTGTGTCACATGGAGATCTGAGATTCAGCAGTGACAGCTGAAAAGATGCCATGGCAGGTTGTGTTTTAACCCAGGTTTAATGCATTTGGTTCTTCACTGGAGTAGAACTAAATTCAATGTCAGTTGTCTAGGATACAGTCGAAAACACTGCTTTGAGTTTAGTTGTGTCAGCCAGAGATTAATAATTGTGTTCTGGCAACATTTATATGAATAGCGTTAACTAAACGAGGAAATAATCTAAAGCTGGGTCTTGAAAATTTCAAGTGATGGGGCTGTGAATATTTCCTTTGTCAGCTTGCTCCTTTGTGGGATTGTCCTGGGGAAGGATTGTAGATGCATTTGTGAAAACAACTGGTTTTGTAGTTTGTGTGCATGGCAACCTCATGTTCTGACATCACTGGAGGGCACCAGGTACTTGTTACTGTCAATTCTCAACAACCCATTCCATATTTTAGAGAACATATTAAGTCTATTCATTCCGACTCCTTTGCTGATAGTGATTCCTGTTCTAAATCTTTGACTGAGGATGTGGCATGGTGTATTTCCCAGGCTGATTTATGCAGCATCTCTTTGGATCACTTCAATCTTATTTATATCTCTAATTATGTAAAGAACTCCCACACAACTTGCATACAGAAGGATTGGTGGATAATCTTTAATAAACTGTAACACTAATATTTTTAATTGCAATAACAAAGATTTTACCTCAGATATCCAACAACCCTATTTTCTTCAGATATTATCTGCTGAGTGTGAAATTGCCATCAAAGATCATTTTAAGATGAACTCCCAGGCATGGTTGTGTATAAATTTGATTATAAAGTTTAAAGCGATGTGTTGGTGCCTCTTTTTAATGCACATAACATATCTTTTTCTGACATTGAAAAACAACTTCCGTTGATCTTACTTTTTTTTCTCAATTCCAGATCATTTTGCAGCAAATTGATCTGGCCTTGAGCTTTCCCTGATGCATAAACCCTGCAGTCATCTGTAAATACTCAGGCCCTTTTCTTAACCTCTTGTCAAGACAACTAAAGATTCCCTAAGACACTCTAGATAAGACACCTCTGGGAGATAATAAGCACCTCTCAACCACACACACACTCCCACACACACAGACACACACACCGCACACACTCACCCACACTCACACTCCTATACACACCCACAGACACACACACACAGACACACACACACCTCTTTCTTTTATTTTGGTAAGGTGCAATTTAATAATAGTGAGTAACTTCAATTATTGGATAACGTTCCATAAAACGACTTAAATTTATTCCTATTCTTCTCACACAATGAACAAACTTGCTTCCAGTTTCTGCTCATGTTATTCTAAAACTAGATCGGGTTTTGGTTTGAGACATTTTGGATTTTCATGATATCTGCAGGACAGAGTGTAAATCTATTCCAAACCAACCCATGATGTAAAAACATGGAGCTCCATAATACCATTTGCTCTTTTAGATTTAGATTTGGATTTACGTTTTTATTGTTATGTGTATTTTTTGTCATTTACATAAATAATTTGGATGTGAACATAAGAGGTACAGTTAGTAAGTTTGCAGATGACACCAAAATTGGAGGTGTAGTGGACAGCGAAGAAGGTTACCTTGGATTACAACGGGATCTTGACCAGATGGGCCAATGGGCTGGCTGAGAAGTGGCAGATGGAGTTTAATTCAGATAAATGCGAGGTGCTGCATTTTGGGAAAGCAAATCTTAGCAGGACTTATACACTTAATGGTCAGGTTCTAGGGAGTGTTGCTGAACAAAGAGACCTTGGAGTGCAGGTTCATAGCTCCTTGAAAGTGGAGACTCAGGTAGATAGGATAGTGAAGAAGGTGTTTGGTATGCTTTCCTTTATTGGTCAGAGTATTGAGTACAGGAGTTGGGAGGTCATGTTGTGGCTGTTGGTTAGGCCACTGTTGGAATATACATGCAATTTTGGCCTCCTTCCTATCGGAAAGATGTTGTGAACCTTGAAAGGGTTCAGATAAAATTTACAAGGACGTTGCCAGGGTTGGAGGATTTGAGCTACAGGGAGAGGCTGAACAGGCTGTGGCTGTTTTCCCTGCAGCGTTAGAGGTTGAGGGGTGACCTTATAGAGGTTTACAAAATTATGAGGGGCATGGATAGGATAAATAGACAAAGTCTTTTCCCTGGGGTCAGGGAATCCAGAACCAGAGGGCATAGGTTTAGGGTGAGATGGGAAAGATATAAAAGAGACCTAAGGGGCAACATTTTCACACAGAGGATGGTACGTGTATGGAATGAGCTGCCAGAGGATGTGGTGGAGGCTGGTACAATTGCAACATTTAAGAGGCATTTGGATGGGTATATGAATAGGAAGGGTTTGGAGGGACATGGGCCGGGTGCTGGCAGGTGGGACTAGATTGGGTTGGGATATCTGGTCGGCATGGATAGGATGGACCAAATAGTCTGTTTCCATGCTGTACATCTCTATGACTCTATGACTCTATTCATGTATGGGATATAAGCGTACAGTGAAAATTGTGCAACGTCACCACACACCATCCTAGGTGCAAAATAGCTCGGTACAAATTCTCAGTTACAGAAGTAGAAAAATAAATAAATAAGTTTAAACGTTCAGCACCACAGTCTTCTTGGAATAAAAGTAGAAAAATAGTGAAACAAAGTTAAAATTTCAAACATTACAGCCCTTCCTTAAGCCATGGGCCTGCAGATGCTCCAAGTTGGACTTTGCCCGAGAGTGCCCCCTCTCCCCTGTGCTGGGCATGCTTTCACCCGCACTGGGCTAAGACCTGCCTGTGCTCACCAGCCGCCTTCACCGCTGACTGCCACTGGTGACCTCCATCATGTACACCTGGCCTTGCCACTGCTCGCTAAGCTTTGGCCCTGACCGCAGCTGCCATCATCTTTTGCTGCTGGCTACCATCTCGCCGCTTCCGCCATCCATGTTTGTACTGGGCTCCAGCCACTGCCATCCTCCATTGCCACATTAACCACCTCACTACATAGTCCTGTTCTAGTACTGCTCCGGACACCGATGAAGCGATGCGGCCGATCGTGACTAGTTATCTGGTGGCCACCCATCAAAGTTCCCCAGCAGCTGTCACTGTTGCTGCCCCCTTGACCCAACTCCCTCCAGAAGGTAGGTCAAGAAAAAAACTAAAGAACTTAAAGAAATCAAGAAAGCGCGGAAAGAAGCAGAAAGAAAAGTGATGAGATTGGGTGAACTCCGGTGAGGAGCCCTACATGGCCGCCATCTTGATTATTTCCTGGTCCTTGCAGGGAACAATCTGTGTAGCCATCAGCATGCTGACAGACTAAATGAATGTCAAGAGCTGCACTAGGAAAAGTAAGTGATGGTCAATTGCCTCAGTGAAAAATTTCCCTCTCTTAGAAATGGCTTCAACCTTTCTGGTCCTACCAATGACAACACAAAATTCTCCAGTTAGCTGCAGTGAACTTGCAGCTTAATTTCTATTTAAAGGAAGTTTGAGAATGACAGCATAAAATGTTTAGAGATACATGGAAGGTTTAGCAGCAATTTGGAGACAGAAACAAAGCTAACATTTCAGGTTGATGACTTTTCTCCAAATGCTACGCACCTTCTTGCTCTCAGTTGGAAATGGTCTAGATGTGACTCAGGGTCAGGTTTCCTTGTTTTGTTACTTAGCATTAATTATTGAGCTTATTGTCTAGCCCCACTGATGCAGAATATTAAATAGGAAGTTTGCAGCATGGGTAGTGAAATGTGTATCTGCATGGGTCAGGAGGTGGGAAGTGCAGAAGGTACCAATCATCAGTGTCCATGCCTCTGGTGCAGTCTGGGGTTCATGGGTTAATTAGCCTGTCAGTTGGGATAGTCAGTGTCTAACGCAGTAAATCTGGCTTGCAGACCATCCCAACTAAAGGCAATGATCATTGTTGAACAATCGGTTTCATCAGCCACATTGGGAGCTCCAGATACCAAGCACTTCCTTTATACATAACCTTGTGTGATGACTTGTAGACGGTTCTGTTAGACTTATCTGGAGGTGGATTTTGACAACTAAAGGCGTGGTCACCAATCATGGATGCAATGAAGTGAATGCACAAAAGGTCTGTGTCAGAGGGTAAAACAAAGAGGAGTGTGAGATTGTAGGTACGTGAGGCCTGCACAGGGCTGGAGAACAAGCACACATAGATGAAAATTTCAAGCACCAGAAACTAAGATTGGTCAGTGAAGGTAGGAGTGATCAGTGATTTGGACTTAGTGAATCAAAAATATGAGCTGGCATCATAGGATGGTCATGCAATTGCACAGGTAGCATTCTCATTTATCATTCCACAAGCCAGATGGCTAATTTTATTTAAACATTTTGTAAATTATGTGACTAAACCATTTAAAGCAAAGAAAAAAATATCCCTCTTTTGTCATTTGTTGGAGTTGCATGTGAACTCTGTCAGCCCAGGCCCACCTTGTTACCGATGAATTAAATTCCAAAATTTCTCAGCATTTCTTGGAGAGAAGGGAAGAGATTTACCCTGTAGGACTTGAAATCCTATAGTGGGCAGAAGACGATTGGTGCATAACCTCCTGTCTTTTCAACCTTGCGGGTTACAGCCTCTCTGAAACTGACAGTAGTTAGCTTCAGCCAGGTTACTTTCATAGAAATTCAGAGAATCCCTACAGTGTACAAGCAGGTCATTTGACCCAGCAAGTCCACTGAAAATGTTCCACTCTGAATCACCCCTTACTCTATCCCTGTAACCCTGCATTTCCCAAGGCTAATCCATCTAGCCTGCACATCTCTAGATGCTATGGGCAATTTAGCATGGTCAATCCACCTCACCTGTGGGAGGAAACTGGAGCACCTGGAGGAAGCACACACAGTGGTGGGGGGAATGTGCAAACTCCACACGGTCGCTGTCTGAAGGTGGAATCAAACTCAGGTCCGCTAGCACTATGAGGCAGTGTACTAACCACTGAGGTACTGTGCCACGCTTTCTCCATAAAATTTCCAAATGTAAGCGCTGTTACTGTCTGCTCTGCTCCACAACCACTTCCTGACATTTACCTACATTTTTTTTGTCCTTAAGTGTTTAACAAATTTTCTAGTTGAATCATAATTTAATTGGTTTCAATAGCTACTTGTTTTTAGTTTGTTTTTCAAATCTCTATATAATTAACAATACATTTCTTTCCTTCCCCATACTGGGGGATGATGATCTCAGTGAGGAACTCCCCATCATTAAGATAATGAACTAGTCACCAGATATATTCTCTAGAAGGGGATACGTGAAAGATGTTTTCATTTGCTGCTCTGATGTGGAGGGAGACACTGCAACCCAGCATTTATACACTTAAATTCATTTATCTCTTTAAGAGGTTTGAATCATGTATCAAGTTTCTATTTCTCAACTTGACCACCAAGCTCTTCCTAGCTATAGTGCCTACATGTGGCAGTGGTGTTACATATCACTGTACAGTATCATCAATAATGAATAAAAGCTGATCTGCTTTTCAATTTCTGTAACATGATGCACAGTACTTGATACCAAGAACTTGTTGTGGACAGACTGATGGATTTATCCTGCCACATGCTCTTTTTGGCAATTACTTTTGTATTTTGGAAAACAACACAGGAACTCTGTGCATTAATGTCATCAGAAAGCTGCACTGAAGTTAGGAACTCTATTTTTGTTTGGGTTAGATTGGAAGAAATTTTACTCTGCTAACAACTAGTTAGACTGACCTGAGAGTGCTTGGGGCTACCCTAAGTGTTCTACTCCAGAAAGTTAGTTGGTGAAGAAGAGCTGGCTTTATTCAGTGTTATATTTACTTAAAGTGCAAAACATTATAAGCACACACTTCCCCACTCAATTTCCACAATTGCAAAATAGTCTCTTTCAAAACATACTTAGGTGAAACCCTAAACTTGCAATTGCATTTAATCAACCATTATTCCAATTCTGAAATAGAAATAGTTGATATGAATTGTCAGTGAAAAGGTTTCAATACATTGGCTGTTCATCATAACTCACTTGTGATGCAGTAGCAGTATCCCTACTCCGAGACCAGGATGCCAAGGTTCAAGTCCAACCTGTTCCAGAGGTTTGTAGCAACATCTCTGAACAGGTTGATTCGAAAAAATATGTTAAGCAATAAAAAAAAATTTGTTTTAGCGAGTTTTGAGAAGATTTGCAGCTCTGGTTGAGGTTCTGGATGTAGGTTTGCTCACTGAGCAGGAAGGTGTGTTCGAAAACAAACCTTACAGCTCAGCGAGCAAACCTACACCCAGAACATTTTGTTTTGTTTGTTTCTGGTGAAATAACCTTTTAATTTCTATTGAAATATTTTCTCATTCATTGATTTACTAACTTAGTTTCCTCTCAATTTCCAAACAAGTCACAGGTTATTGTAGACTCAATATCTACAAAGGGCTTTGCTTGTGTAATTGACGTTGCTGGTAACTGGGTGTGATGGTGGAAGGATATAGAATTGCAGAGGTGGGACTCTTGCCTGGAATAAGGAATGAACAGTCATAAACCCTATCAGCTCCTATCATCCTCAAACAATCTGCAGCCAACTTCATAATCTTCAACCTTCTTCAGAAATAAGTAAATAGGATAAACCTGCCTGTTGTTATGAGCTGCCAGATGTATCTTACCTGGAGCGGCTACTAAATTCATCCATGCTCCCTTCTCTGGAGACTAGCTGTGAACAGAAAGCATTTGGCTTCAGAACAAAGGTTACATAGATCTTTTTCTGTATTTTTGCTTGCCAGAAGGCACCATACTTTATACAGAAGCTTTTAATTGTCCCTAAGATCATCTATCACTGCTTCTGTTTGTCACTCTTCATATATCTTTCTTCACTGGGAACAAGTTTCAGAACTCTGTGCAATATAGAAATAAATTATTCTGTGCTTTAAGTGGCACAAAATTAGTTCCACAGCGTCAAGTATCTTCAAAATTGCATAAAATATTAATGTCAGTTGTAATTTCTTCTTTGTAAGGTAATATAAGAAATTACAATGTGTTACTGGAAAAGTGCAGCAGGTCAGGCAGCATCCAAGGAGCAGGAGAATCGACGTTTCGGGCATGAGCCCTTCTTCAGGAATGAGGAAAGTGTGTCCAGCAGGCTAAGATAAAAGGCTTTTATCTTAGCCTACTGGACACACTTTCCTCATTCCTGAAGAAGGGCTCATGCCTGAAACGTTGATTCTCCTGCTCCTTGGATGCTGCCTGACCTGCTGCGCTTTTCCAGCAACACATTATCAGCTCTGATCTCCTGCATTTGCAGTCCTCACTTTCTTCTTATATAAGAAATTATATCAGGAAAGAGTCAGAAAGCATGGTGGTTCAGTGGTTAGCACTGCTGCCTCATCGTGCTAGGGACTAGGATTTGATTCCAGCCTCTGATGACTGTCTGTGTGGAGTTTGCACATTCTCCTCGTGTCTGTGTAGGTTTCCTCCAGGTGCTCCAGTTTCTTCCCAAAGTCCAAAGATGTGCAGGTTAGATGAATGAGCAATGGGGAATATGTGCGTATGGGTGGGATGCTCTTCAATGATTGGTTCAGACTCGATGGGCTGAATGGCTTGTCTATGGATAGGGATTTTATGAAAGGCATTCAGTAGTCCACAGGCAGCCTGGTGCTGCTGTAACTTGTGCTCATGTGCAGCTCCCCTTATTGTTGGAGTCAAAGCAATAATGGAAAATTGATGGTGAGTCCGCAGTCATCATTATTAGCTTGTGACATATTCAACATTCTATGACTACAAAGTGGTATGTCCTGAATTCTGATTCTCCACAAATCTTTGAACGACTTACATCACTCCACCATCAATTTCAACGTAACCGAAAGCATTGCAGTCCCACAATGGGCAATTTAAATAAATGATGTGTCACGAAATTGCAGGATTAAGGCTATTAATGTGAATAAATTTTTCTCTAACCACTTAGGGCAACTACTTCATGTCATAAGAACCCTGTCAATGACACAGTTAATGTCCCACAGCTAGTAGGTTATTCTGAAATGTTTTTAAAACTCATCTGTCTTGGAAGCGCGTTTGTTCTTTCCTGGCCATTCTTATTCCTGTTACTCATGTAAGATAAATAGAAGCAGGGTAGGATACAAGTAAATGGATTCTGATTTTTTTCATCAAGTTGCTATGAGAGCAGTTCTACTGTCCTTGATCTTGATGATCATGCTGGTTCATCAATGTGTGGGGGGGGGGGGGGGGGGGGGGGTGGATGGGCAAGGAAATGTTTCAAAGACAATCTCAAAGCCTCCATGATAATCCTACCCATTAACGTCAACATGTAAGAAGTTGATGTCCAAACATGAACAAAATGGCAACTCATTATTCAAAGTGCTGTCAAGTTTTTCCAATCAACAAGTACAGTCACAGAGAGAGAAGGTAAGAGGATTTGATGTTCCAGCCTACATCAAGTGTCCCCCACTCTGCGAGAGCCTGGGAGACTGAGGTAGGACTCATAAGCCACCTGCAAACCCATAGACAACCCTGACATCTCATTTAAAACCAGCCACCTGCAAGGAAGAAACATGTGTGACATATGGGACAGCCAACGATGATGGAAATCTGAGTCAGACACTGCACCATCTCTGAAGCCTCAAGTTTACAAATGGAAATTATAACTATTTCCATTCAGGAAAAGGATGGGTCCCAAACTCTATGCAAAGTTGTGTGCCAACTTGGTGCTGGGTGTTACATAGTGAGGCTAACCATTATGTATAATGTGCTGTTATGAATACTTTCTAGGTATATGTTTCTCCAGGATCCATGTGTTCTGCTGTGGAAGAGGATATCCATATTCTGGTCTAACCAGAAGAGTCTAATGTAGCAATATATAATTTATTGCATCTTTGTAGAAAATTATATGTTATGACAACACTGCATAGATTCTTACAAAAACTGTTAGATGCCATGATGTTAGACCTTACTCTTTATAGATCCTTAGTTACTTTTCCCATTAGCCCTCATTGATTTCATAACAGTATGACACTGAATCAATTAACCCATTCAAACTCCTTCAATCCTATCGGCAACATCCATCCTGAAGTTTTATTTTCTCATTATATTATTGTCATGCATTTATATATATATATCATTGCATTTATCACAATCCTTTCTCCACTAAGTCCTTCACTTTGAATTCAGACAATTTGAAGGCTTCTCTATTCTGCCAAAACATGTGTTCTTCAGACACTATGAATGCTGACTTGTTAGCCAGAGGATCATTGGTCTTTCTTCCTAATGGTCATTGTTTCTGTCAGAAGTGGGGACCTTTAACTCTTGGATTTATTCATGGAGCACTTCAGCCTTGCTGGAGCAAGCAAATGTCTTCCACAAAGTTGTATGCCTTATACCTTTAATTTATGTTGAAGGTTTTTATTCTCAATTTGCCTGTAGATCTGAATTGAAGCAGATATTACTTCAATTTGTTGATTAGACTTTCTCATTTACCCATGGTAACTGAACTACCAGTGAAATCAATTTATTCACTTCAACAATGATGATTGATTCTTCCTTGTTGTGGTCTCCATTAGTGTTATAGTGTCATTGGGATTCTCCCAAGGAAGATAAGGAATTCCTGAACATACCTATTGGAATTTGTCTTGGCAATTAGTTGTTCAATGTTCTGTATTCAATCTGACTTCATTCAGTAGCAGATACATCAGTTATCTCAAGTACATTGTATTGATTATTGGCTTTCTCTTTGCTTGTTTCCTCATAAACCTTGTCGCTCTTGGAGTTTGAGCTCTCTTCAGTGTTGATAACAATGAATAACATTTTCACCAGACCAACATTGTAACAGCCTTCATTCTGAAACAAACTTTTTTATTACAAATTAATTAACCTCAGAGGGATGTTGTTTTTGGTTTACTTTTCACATGAATTTACAAGGGATCGTACATTCTTTTAATAGCTGTTAGTTTCCTGCCTGTACCTTAACTTTTCATATTGCAATCTCTTCCACCTTTTGAATTAGATTAGAATCAAAGCATATCTTTCTTCTCAGGAGTGAGAATTCCTTGTTCTGAAGTGCACATACATTTTTAGAATTTGGCACCTCCAATGTTAGGAAAGTAGTAAACAGCCTTAACTTTAAATATAATTGTCTCTGGACCACGTAGCTGAACTTCTGTTAACTCAGAGTGTATTTTCTAAACCAACATAAGCTATCAGCGAAAATGTTGATACTTATTCTTGTGTTTAACTTGAAATTCATCAGATGTCCATTCATACAGCAAAATGGTAGGCCTGACCCATCAATTTCCCATTGGAAAGCTCTGGGTTTGTCTTCTACTTGAAATCATTGTATTCATTTGTCCTTTCATTTTGATTATCTTGGATCTTTTGCTTTTCAGTGGCTATGTCCTACTACACTGCATTTTCTGGAAGTTTATTTGCAGTAAATACAACTGTTCTTTTTTAAAGCTGAACACCGTTTTGGCCTGTGAAGTTTCTCTGTCTCCACAGCTTTAGCAAAGATATATACTGTTTGTATGTGTCCAATACAATGCACTGGCTAATCAAATGTGCTTTCTGTCATTCTGTGCTTTAAGAATGTATTGAATTTTGGTGATCTCCTATATCATGTTTAATCTTCCCCTTGTTGTATTTTTCAGTTTGCATCTGGATATTTGCTTTCTTCGTAATATGAATGGCTTTCTCTAGAGTCAGGTCTTCTTTGGGCTGTGCTTTGAAGGCTTCATCTTAATTTGTTTTTGGACTTGAGTTCAAAGAATTGTGGGTCCCTGGGGTCTTTTTAAAGAAATCAGTGAAAGAACATTGGAACATGTTGTATTAATAAAGTGTCTCTTTGCAGCCCTGTGTCTTATGGTAACTGCTTGTTTACTGGAAACTCCCTGCTTGGGTTTATAGTTTTTAGATTCCAGCATCTGCTTGGAGATTGTTTGGAATGGTTGGTGACCATCCAGCTGAAGCAATGGAGTTCTCAGCTTACCTCTCATACTTCTGCAAGAGGACATCTTTTGTGTGTCTAGAGTGGTACGTGAATGCATAGTCCAGCTGCTCTCATATCAGAAGCCTCTGAAAGAGTTTGTCAATGTTTCCTAAATGACCATGTGTACAAAGATCCCCTGCAATGACTGCATGTGTTAAGCAGCATTTGTCTTTATGTGCTAGAATTCCAAATCAACAACAGTGAATATGTCAAACCTTATTTTTTATTGGCTTCAAGAACTAGAACTTATTGGACAAAAGTTTTTTTAAATTCAAAGCCATTCCCTGTCTAGAGAAATTGCTGCCCCTTTATCTAGTTTGTATATGCGTGTATTTTAGTTTATGTAAATGTATAAACATTTATAATTTCATAGTACAACCTGTGTGAGTTAATCAATTCTGCATTTCATGCAATACGATTTTGTTTTATAATGAATCAATAATTTTAAGCTTATTAAAGATACTTTTTGATGGATATTTTTATTCTAATTCTAATGTGGACAAAGCAACCAACTGGTCATTTTGGTTAATGGGCAAATTATTTAAAGTTATGTTGTGACCTGTGGCAAAGTGGGACTCGAGTGACAGTACACTCTTCCAAGAGGTCAGCTATAATAGATACAATTGGTCTCGAGTGAATGCTGACTTTAAGTCACTTCAGTCTTTCCCCTACTTATAGTGATCATTAATGAAATCAGTAATGGACTCCTCTTGATGTTGAGTATTTTACTAACTCTGAGTCTGAAGCAATTGCCAATCGCTTTTAAACTCCTGGATTGTGCCTGTTGCATTCCGTACCCTTCAGTGAGTTATGATTTCATCTGCTGCTCTCCCAATTGCATACAGGAGTGCATTTACTTGTTCAGTTCTGATTTTTATCTGTTTTAAAAGCTACACTATACTTCAGAACTTGTTTTGTCCAAGATGTCAATTTTGTGTTCTATTTGGTCTATCTTTGAAACCAATTCTACCTGACATTAGTATTTCTGATGGCTTATTTTAAAGATTTCTATGTTGCAGTTCTGCAGTCTTGCTGTTTCTTTCACACTTTGCTCCTGTACGAGAATGTTTTTCTGTGTTTTTGCACTTGAAATGGTGGATTTTTACATTTGCCAGCTTTAACGGATGATTCCTGGTTTTTGTGACTTCAACATAGAAATTCCCATCCTTCACGGCCTTCATGACTTCTTCAGAAAAGTGCTCCTGTTAGAGCAGAACTGTTTATATCCTCAATTTACCCAATGCCTAATTGCTAATAATTACTGAGTTTGCAATATCCACGACTCTCTGTTCCCAGGTGATGGGTTTTTGTCCTGGACCTTTTAATGAATTTTTCAACCATGCCTCATTTAATATGCACTTATGCTTGATTTGAATTTCTTTTCTTAAGTTCTCATACTTTCAACTTGAATTAGCACACCATTTATAGACCATTGAACGAGAGATTTTTAGTTTTGACACATAAGAACATAAAACCATTAGATATATGAGTGGAAGCAATGCCATTCGGTCCATCGAATCCACTCCACCATTTAATCATGGCTGGTGGGCGTTTCAATTTCACTTACCCACACTCTGCTCGTAGCCCTTAATTCCTTGCGAGATCAAGAATTTATCAATCTCTGCCTTGAAGACATTCAACGTCCGGCCTCCTCTGCACTTTACTGCAATGAATTCCACAGGCTCACCACTCTCTGGCTGAATAAATGTCTCCTCATATCTGTTCTAAATTGACCCCCTCTAAAGCTAAGGCTGTGCCCACGGTTCCTAGTCTCCCCGCCTAACGGAAACAACTTCCCGGTGTCTACCCTTTCCAAGCCATGCATTATTTTGTAAGTTTCGATTGGATCTGCCCTCAACCTTCTAAACTCTAATGAATGCAATCCCAGGATCCTCAGCCATTCATCATATGTTAGGCTGACCATTCTAGGGATCATCCTTGTGAATCTTTGCTGGACACACTCCAGTGCCAGTATGTCCTTCCTGAGGGGTGGGGCCCAAAATTGGACACAGTATTCTAAATGGGGCCTAACCAGAGCTTTATAAAGTCTCAGAAGCACTTTGCTGCTTTTATATTCCAACCCTCTTGAGATAAATGACAACATTACATTTGCTTTCTTAATCACAGTCTCAACCTGTAAACCAACCTTTAGAGAATCCTAGACTAGCACTCCCAGATCTTTAATATATAAAGTGAACATCTGTGGCCCTAACACTGAACCCTGCGGGACTCCAATTGTCACCAGCCGCCATTCCAAAAAGGAACTTTTTATCCCAACTCTCTGCCTTCTGTCAGACAGCCAATCCTCAATCCGTCCCAGTAGCTCACCTTGAACACCATGGGCCCTCACCTTGCTCAGCAGCCTCCCGTGAGGCACCTTATCAAAGGCCTTTTGGAAGTCTAGGTAGATAACATCCACTGGGTTTCCCTCATCTAACCTACTTGTTACCTCTTCAAAGAATTTAAACAGGTTTGTCAGGCACGACCTCCCCTTATAAAATCCATCTTGACTTCTTCTAATCCGACCCTGTACTTCTAAAAGTTTAGAAATCTCATTCTTAATGATGGATTCTAGCATTTTACCCACAGCCGGGGCTAGGCTAATTGGTCTACAATTTTCAATTTTTTGTCTTGATCCTTTCTTTAACATGCCATCTCATTGGCTGAATTCAGACTTGGGACAGCTCTCATAGGCCACTGCCTGATGATGCATCATGTACCACTACAAAGTATTTCTATTCCAGTGTATCACTTATCAGATCTGAAATGCTTTGTGGCATTCTTTGAAATGTTCTTTAATTTTAAATGTTGCCACAAAGGCTTTTTTTCGGGTTCACCAGATCTTCAGATCCTTCCTGATGATTTCACAGCACTGTTCACTATGCTGCAAGAGTAGGGAGATCAGTCTGCAGATCTCATTCAGATCACCATGACTGGTCACCATGTTATACAGTAAAGCTAAAGCAAATCTTCAAATTATCACTGCTTCTCATCATGTTGAATGGAGAGTAAATCCTATCGTGTACCCCCTGCTACTAACCCATGTTTCTCTACATGGTCTAATACAGATGAGGACAGCTGGCTCTGGTCTAGTTAGAACAGTCTTTTGTAATTATATTATCCCAGTTGAAGTCAGTATTGGACAGTTAGATCCAAGGCTGAAATATGACTTGGTAGATCATATCTTGTTTTACTTTTGCTTTTATTAGGTGATCTTTCACTGAAATGTAAGCATGTAGCATTATAGATTTAGATTTGAGAATAAAGCAGAAGTTTATCAAGCCAAAGAAATAAAGATAAAAATAGAATAAGACAGATTATTTATGTATAACATAAATTTAAATATTTCAAAACACATTGTAAAATTATAATCCCAATAATCTTAAAAACACACCTTCAAAAATCCCTAAATGTCTCCCAAAACGTTCCTTTCCAGCTCCCAAAATATTTCTTTGCAGCTCTGAAAACACTTGTTTACACATCCTAAATGCAATCTGTTACGAATCCTAAAATATTACTTTATATTACTCACACCCCTTCTCTCTCACTTCCATAGGTTTAATGTAATTATGATTTCAACTCCAGTCTGAGGAATCTAGTAGCTTCTTCAGAGAGTTAAACTTTACCAGCTTCAAACAACTCCTTCAGGGTTTTACCCAAACATCTATGGTCTGGAACTATTCATAATCACCTTACTCTGGGGTAATACACATTTTTAAACAAATCCAAACTATCTTCTATGTTTCTCAGGAGCAACTGATTTACTCATTTATCTTTAGCTAAGACATCTGTAGAATTGCCCAAACTGCAACTAAAACCGAACGGTTTCTCTCCAGGCTATGGATGTTTCCTCCAAAGCTTAAGAGGAACAAGTCCCGGAATCTTTTTATCAAATACCTTAATGCATTACACTATGTATTTTGTTCACTTGTAAACTCTTCCATTGTAATTAAAAACCCATTAGTTTTTAGATTCTATGTATCTCAAACTATTTTCAAAGAAATCACAATAGCCATAAAAATGCTTACAAGATTGTCCTTCACCTCTTCAGGCACACAGCCCATTTGCCATGGGCTCAGAATCAAAAATCCAAATTCCTCAATAAATGGTCTTAAAATGTATATTAATCATAAACATTATATCACAATAATTATCAAGATATACTTTATGGCATTACTGCAACTGTTTACAGTGTAAAAGGATATGGTACATCTTATTACAAAGATGAGGGGGGGGGGCCTTTAAGATTGTGCCTTACTCTCCTATCACTTCAGTGACTTCATCACAGTGGGTGCTGCTATGACACTCATTCGGTATTAATCCTTTCAGAGCCTGTCAGACCCATCTACAACATTGGGTTGCTCTATAACACTGGAGAGAGCCTGTACATTTTCTTTCAGAACATCTATTTCACCTCCAATCCTGCCTTCTGCAGGAAACCACTCCAGCAAATTACTCATCTGAGTCCTCTACCACAGAGATCATGTGAAACCACAATCTCCAGCAAGGCGACACCTGTGCCATCCTTGAGCTTTGCCTGGCTGCAGGTCAGCTATGGTGAGTAATTCACCATGTACATATCCTAGCTCTCATCTCTAAGATACAAACTCTATTAGTAACTGAACTGGGGGCTACAAGTGTGAGAGCTTGTGATGGTGTGTCTTCATCATCACTCTCATCTTATTGTTCCTCCACTGTCTGCCCAGATTTCACCTGGATAACTGCAAGGAACAATACACAAGAGTAAGTTGTGGTGAGGTGATGTGCAGAAAGTAAGAGGTTTACGCTCGCATCATCTGAAGCTTGTATATTAGATGAGAGTATGAGGTGAGGGGCCCGTAAGATGTGAAATATATGGTTAGGTAGAAACTTTGTGCAGATTCAGCAATGGCCATGGCAGTAATGGAACTCCATGGGGGTTGATTACCTGCAGAGTTGGCTGTTTATACGAGTGTCCTCTGCTGCTTCTAGTTTCATGCTACCTTGTCCTTCAAGAGGGAGGGAAGTGTATCTGAGTGTCTCATAATCTGTTTGGTTCATGTGGTTGTCAGGATGGAATAACTGGCAATGAAATGTAGGTGTGAGGCTTACAGTCATGTTGAGTGGGTGAGCTGAGCTAAAACATATAACTGTTGAGTATAAAGCCTGACTGACAGAGACTGTTGTTAATGATTGATGGGAGCTGATTTAGAGGTGTGCTGGATCTCAATACGGCAGTTTGTAGAAAATGGCATTGAAAAGGCATAGACTGTTCTTGACTGTTTATGGAAAGATATTGAACTTCTTGTCACATTGCATCAAGATTCTCAAGGCAAGGCTTTTGGCATTGAGCACCACAGCCATCTGTGCACTGCCTTTTTGACCATGTGGTTGAATGGCCTCTTGCCCTGTGAAGAAGGAAGATTTGTCCCCTATCTAACTTCCTCCACCAAGACTCTCCACTGTTGTGCGCAAAGACACTGAAGTTTCCTTTCTCCCTTATTGTGATGTTTCTCATTCTTACTCAGCACAAACTCACTTTCTCCCACTGATAAGGGTGCAGAATGTTAGAATGCTGCTTATATTTCAACCAACATGTGTAGATTCAGAACACATTGTGATTCTTATGTCTATATTTTGGAGCTATCTGACTTAGCCCTGTGTTGCTTTTGAGGTAAACAGGTTCTTTATGTCTCCTTTTAGTGAAGAAGGGCACTGTATGTTGAGAGATTGGATTAGACTCTTCTGCTCATTGTGGAAATGAGATTTTCTGCAATGTCTTAAAGGAGCAAACAGATCGTTATCTCCGTTCGTAGGTGGAGCATCATTTAGGGATATTACTGTGACTGAAAGCATTACAGGCACAGCCAGATTTTATAATGGGGGCTTTTGAGTGCTTAATGGGAGAAGTCTGTGGCACTGACAGACACAGGCCAAGAGGAAAGCTCACGGTGAGAATCAGAAGCAGTCACCACATCTGTCAATGACAGTTCTTAAAAGCTGGGAACAGCGTAGGAGAACATTAATTACCTTACTAGGTCAGACAAGGTAAGAATAAAACTCCAGCGTTTCCCTGTAGGTACAGCACAAACCATTTATAATGACCTTACTTCGTACTCTCTTAAAGTACTCTAAATGTTTACTGTGATTGCCTTTCAGGCAGTTTGGTGCCCTTTAGACTCTGTCATTCAGTTGGAACAGTTTCTTCACTCCTGGCCTTACATGTACTTAGTGACAGAGAAGCCTCCTGTAAAATGTACCTGTCATCAGAACTATTATCGACTGCTGTCGGATATTACCACATTGTGAAGTAAAAGAAACAAGAGGAGACAAGAGAGGAGGTTGATGTGGCAGACTGTGAATTTGTACCACATCCATAAGAATGTAGGACCTGTTAAAGTGTCAAAGACCAAGGTCTGTTTAAGTTAGTGCATCCCATCGTGGTCACTGCAACCTGGTGACAATATGGTTGGTAAATAATCATTGCAGTTGATTACAATCAATTATTTTAGAATAAACCCAAAATAATCAATACAAGGTTGCCTTTTCCCTCTCAAGTGTGGTAAACCTAAATGTACAGTAGCGCCTCAACATACGAATGACCCCGTTCAGAACAAATCAGTTTACAAACAGGATTGTATGTAAAATTTTGCTTCAACGTACGTACGAAATTCAAGGTACGAAAGAAGGTACGAACGCAAAAAGCCCGTGTGCGACCACATGGTTTCATTGTTCTGCTTTGCTGCACGCTTGTTGAACACAAAAGCTCTCAGGCCCCGTCTTTGGCGCATGCGCTGTTAACAGCCATCCAAGCATTCTTACGCTATCCGAACAATGGAAAAAATTGATTCAGTTCGCGAACTTTTCGGTTCGAGAACTGGGTCCCGGAACGGATTAAGTTCATAAGTCGAGGCGCTACTGTACTCATATATAGTATCATATAAATGAAACACTGTGAAAGAAGCTTTCTTATAAATAAATGCATCAATACCAAATGCTTGCACTGTCTCCACACAAAGATCGTCTGAAACATTGGCAAGGACTGCGGAAGGGATAAGGCGAAAAGGCGACCCACACCGAGGAGCTATGCAGCTGATTTACAGACCGTATTACTAATCACTTTACATTGTCTTCAGCATTTTGCCAACAGAGGAGTGTCCCTGCCAGGCTGCCAACCCATTTGAAGTGGGCATCCAGCTGCACAGGCCAGGAAAGCTCCAAAGTTCAAAAACGGCACCAAGGGTATGAAAGACAGTGAACGTGGTCTCGGACATGTTTGTCCTTTCTTGCCCAATTGCAGCTAGGAGCCTGCATCCAGGTAGTTGGCAGCTTGACGGGGTATCATCCTGCTGTTGGCAAAATGCTGATGACAGTCAAAAATGGCTATTAATATGGGCTTTAAATGAATAAATCTGCTGCTTAGCTCATTAGTACAGGTAGCTTCTTTGCCTCACAGTTAAACTTCACCCACTGTTTCTGAAGATATTTGAATTTAGTACCCTTCCCCCTTCAAATACAGATAAGGTCCTTTGGTTAGTATGATTCTGGAGAAGATGTAATTGTTTGTGATTGTTCATGATGACCCATCCCTTCTAAATCCAAAAAGCAACAATCGCCTGTCAACAATCCCTAAGCCACGAGAACTAGCCTCACATGAGAGTGAAATTCTGGACATTCTCACAAGGGATTTCTCAGAAGATTGCAGGGAAACAAGTGAAGTCCGGACCCCCTCAGCTCTGACTGGGCCTCTCAGTTTTAAGAAAGCCTGTTGTGATGCTTTGCATCACGTTCTTCCATTCAGTGTAATGGAAGCTCACTAGATGACTATGATCTGTAGCATAAGGCATTAATAGATGCCACACTAATAAGAACACCATTAGTAGTGTCAGATCATATGGAGCTGGTCCCAGAGGGAGGAAGGTTCAAAAGGAGTCCTGCTGAACCGCATTTCCATAAATAGTTAACAAAAGTTCATTAGTTTGCAATAGACTGGTGTCCAGTCCTCACCTGTCAAAAGCATAAGACTGTAAGAAATAGGAACATGAGTAGGTTGTTGGGCCCTTCAAGTCTATGCTGCCATGGCTGTTCCACTTTCCTGCATGTCCACTTTCCTGCATTTTTCTCTGATTCCCCGACTGATCAAGAATCTATCTCAGCCTTTGACTCTGTCCCCACAGCTGTCTATGGCAAGGAGTTCCAAAGACCGACAACCTTCTGAGAGAAGATATTGCTCCTTATCTCAATCTTAAATTGGCACCCCTTTATTCTGAGACTATGCCATCTAGTTCATGAGGGGAAGCATTTATCTGGTCAAGGTCATGTTTCAATGGACCATTCCTCTAAACTCCAGCAAATAAAGTCCAATCTGTTTAATCTTTGTTATAAGACATTCTCTCCATACCTATCTTAGTAAGCCTTCTCTGAACATCTTCCAATGAAATAATATGTTTCCTTGAATAAAAGACCCAAACTGCTCACAGTACTCCAGATTTGCTCTCTCCAGCACCACGTACACTTGTAATAAGAATTCCCTACTCTTAGATTAGATTACTAGATTACTTACAGTGTGGAAACAGGCCCTTCGGCCCAACAAGTCCACACCACCCCGCCGAAGCGCAACCCACCCATACCCCTACATTTACCCCTTGCCTAACACTACGGGCAATTTAGCATGGCCAATTCACCTGACCTGCACATCTTTGGACTGTGGGAGGAAACCGGAGCACCCGGAGGAAACCCACGCAGACACGGGGAGAATGTGCAAACTCCACACAGTCAGTCGCCTGAGGCGGGAATTGAACCCGGGTCTCTGGTGCTGTGAGGCAGCAGTGCTAACCACTGTGCCACCGTGCCACCACTTGTACTCTAATCCCCTTGGAATAAGGGCTCATATTCCATTAGCCTTCCAAATTACTTGCTGCATCTGTGGTTTGGCTTTCTGTGTTTCATGTATAAGTATGCCCAATTCCTTTTGTATTCCACCAAGAGTCTAGTTATGATATTTATACAGACTGGAGACAAAATGCTGCATATCTGACTTTAAGAGTTGTACTAAGGGAGTACTGTACTGTTGGTGGTGTTGTCTTTCACACATGTTAAACATGGTAGACATAAAAGATTGCAGGGCAATATTAACAAGAAGAGTGAGACAGTTATAATCAGATTCCTGGGCAATTTTTATCCCTCAATTGACACTGTAATGAAAGAAATGGATTATCTGGTCATTCAGACTTTGCTATTTGTGAATCATTGCTGTGTACAAAATGGCAATGGGTTTCCCACATTACCACAGCGACAAAACTTATAAAGTATTTCATTGGCTATAAAGCACAATGGGGTGCCTGAGGGTTACATGAACCCCGTGTAAGTACAAATCTTTTCTTCAATCCAAAAATCCAACACAGTCACGTAGCTTTTTTTAACTCATGGCTAACATTTCACTGCAAATAGAGTCATAGAGATGTACAACATGGAAACAGACCCTTCGGTCCAATCCATCCATGCTGACCAGATATCTCAACCCAATCTAGTCCCACCTGCCAGCACCCGGCCCATGTCCCTCCAAACCCTTCCTATTCATATACCCATCCAGATGCCGCTTAAATCTTGCAATTGTACCAGCCTCCACCACATCCTCTGGCAACTCATTTCACACACGTACCACCCTCTGTGTGGAAAAGTTGCCCCTTAGATCTCTTTTATAGCTTTCCCCTCTCACCCTAAACCTATGCCTTCTAGTTCTGGACTCCCCGACTCCAGGGAAAAGACTTTGTCTATTTATCCTATCCATGCCCCTCATTTTTGTAAACCTCTATAAGGTCACCCGTCAGCCTTCAATGCTCCAGGGAAAACAGCCCCAGCCTGTTTAGCGTCTCCCTAAAGCTCAAATCCTCCAACTCTGGCAACATCCTTGTATATCTTTTCTGAACCCTTTCAAGTTTCACAACATATTTCTGATAGGAAGGAGACCAGAATTGTACGCAATATTCCAACAGTGGCCTAACCAATGTCCTGTACAGCCGCAACATGACCTCCCAACTCCTGTACTCAATATTCTGACCAATAAAGGAAAGCATACCAAACGCCGCCTTCACTATCCTATCTACCTGCGACTCCACTTTCAAGGAGCTATGAACCTGCACTCCAAGGTCTCTTTGTTCAGCAATACTCCTTAGGACCTTATCATTAAGTGTATAAGTCCTGCTGATCCTGTTGTAATCTGAGGTAACCTTCTTCGCTCTCTACTACATCTCTAATTTTGGTGTCATCTGCAAACTTGCTAACTATACCATTTATGCTCGCATCCAAATCATTTATGTAAATGACAAAAAGTAGATGACCCAGCACCGATCCTTGTGGCACTCCAATGGTCACAGACCTCCAGTCTGAAAAACAACCCTCCATCACTACCCTCTGTCTTCTACCTTTGAGCCAGTTCTGTATCCAAATGGAGAGTTCTCCTTGTATTCCATGAGATCTAACCTTGCTTACCAGTCTCCCATGGGGAACCTTGTCGAACATCTTACTGAAGTCCATATAGATCACATCTACCACTCTGCCCTCATCAATCCTCTTTGTTACCTCTTCAAAAAACTCAATAGACAGATGACAGACAGTGAGTTTAACCTGAGGGTCACCACTCCTTGTGTAAATGGTGAGATTGAGAAGGTTAAACCTTACTGGTGACATTAGCTGGTGCAGGAAGTGAACCTACACTATTGGTATCACTCTAAACCACAAGTACAGCCAACTGAACTAATTCTTGGAGATCAGAATGCAAACTGAGAAGGCTGACATGCAAATGGGATATTTTAGTTTGAGCCAGAAGTGATTATACCCACTGAGAATCTCTGCAGGAGCAAGCAGGACCATCTGCTGGTGGCATCAGTGAAGGAGGATAGGGAAGATAGGTTTACTCCCAAGATGACCAAACGCTTGCTGTGTTTCAGTCAATCATCTAGGACTTATGGATATCAGTGATCTTGCTTATCTTAGGATATGCTCTAAATGAAATACTGTGAAGAATTGGCTCTCTGACCTATCAGGTAGGCACCAGAAATATCATGGCACTCATTTAAAGAAGAGCAGGAAAGCTCCCTCACTGCTCTCGTCAACATTTAGCCTTCAGTCAACATGACTGAAACAGGTCATCACAGCCATTGTCACATTGGTGTTAGTGAGAGCTCGCTGAGTACAAATTGGCTTCAGTATTCCTCACATTATAAACATTATCACATTTCATTGTGATAATTTCCAGATAATCTGCACTTCTTTAGTTGTAAAACATCTGGGATGTCCTGAAGCTGTGGGAGGTTTTCTTTCAATTATCCAAATGTTCAGTACCATTTTGATCTGTGCTTCCTAAAGTATTTTCCTATATATCTACATTCTTACAATTCAAAATTTCTGTGACCCCCAGATGTCAACAAGAATGAAACAGCAATAAAGCAATACTGTGACATTCCGTGTATAATTAATCTTCATATATTATAGATCGACACATAACACATCACACAGACAAGAAAATCTGTGTTTCTAAATTAATTTGTAAAATGCTATTATTTTATGTGTTCAAATAGGTTTCAGCCATGCTCTTCATGTTCTCTGAAGACTCAGTAAAGCCACTCTCCCCTCCATCCCAAGACACACATCATAATCATAACCTCCCTGCATCCCTTGGCATGCACACACACACGCACATGCACACACTCTCCAACTCTCCACTGAGGGTTGTGACCAACAACTTGGGAGTCAGTGATCTACAGAGAAAGAAAGAAATACTTGGATTTACAAAATCTGTAATGATCAGCAGAATTTGTGATTCCTCATATGTCTAAATGCAGCAAGGTCTGGATAATATTCAGATATGGGTGAACAAGTGGCAAGTCACATTTATGCCACATAAGTGCCAAAAAATGACCACTTTCAACAAGGCAGAATCTAGCCATCATCCTTTAACATTCAATGGCATGACCATTACTGAATCCCCCACTATCAATATCCTGGGTGTTATTATTAACCAAAGCTGAACTGCATCAGCCACACAGATATTGTGGTCACAAGAACAGGTCAGACACTAGGAATCTCAAAGTGAGTGCACCTCTTGACTCACCAAGGCCTGTCAACCTTCTGCAAGGCATAAGGCAGGAGTATGCTAGAATACTCCCCACTCTGAAGCACGGCACCAACCATTTGATTGGCACCACATTCACAAGCATCCATTCCCTCCAGCATCGATGGTCAGTAACAGCAGTGTGTACTATCTATAAGATGCACTTCAGAAATTCACTAAGGGTCCTTAGACAGCACTGTCTAAACTCAATCCCTCCAACAGCTAGAAGGATAAGGGCAGTAGGTACCTTGGTTCAATGACACCTACAACTTCTCTAAGCCACTAACCATCCTGACTTGGAAGTATATCACTGTTTCTTCAGTGTCACTGGGTCAAACTCCTGGAGCGTCCTCTCTAATACCATTATGGGTTTACCTACAGCACATGTAGAGTAGCAGTTCAAGACGTCATCTCATTACTGTTATGGACCAGGCCAGGCCTCCTCAAAACATTTTAAGAAGGTATCCCAGACTCTAACTTTTCTAGTTGTTTCAGACAGATGTAAGGAGGGTATTCCGGGAGGGATGCAGCTGGTCAACTGCTTGGCTTCCATTTATTTACACATCACCAAAGGATATGCAGATAAAAGAAAACAGAAATTAGAATAGCAACATTTTGAAAATCTGACCGCCACAATATGCCCCGCAACTTAACGAAGACTTGTTCCAGTTTCCTGCAACATTCCACAAACACATCCCTTGGCAAACCCAGGTTCGTACAGAGATGCATATCCTAAGATAAGCAAGATCACTGATATCCATAAGTCCTAGATGATTGACTGAAACACAGCAAGCGTTTGGTCATCTTGGGAGTAAACCTATCTTCCCTATCCTCCTTCACTGATGCCACCAGCAGATGGTCCTGCTTGCTCCTGCAGAGATTCTCAGTGGGTATAATCACTTCTGGCTCAAACTAAAATATCCCATTTGCATGTCAGCCTTCTCAGTTTGCATTCTGATCTCCAAAAATGAGAGATGGTGGAGAGGATCAGCCTGAGATCATTTCCTGTAGAACCTCTTTTCACTCCAGCAGCTTCTCTGGGTCCCCAACTAAAACTACACCAAACTAGAAACATCCCTGAGTTGAGAGAACTAGCCACTCCCCCTTCATTGTACAAATGTAAAAGCCCCTTTCCCTGATTGTTGCCTTACGCAGTGTCTGTTAACTGTAATCAAAGTGGCCTAAACCCAGACTAATCAAAACCTCTGGCTTTTACAACCAAGGGCAACCTAATCTTGTTAAAGGAACAGCATTGTCACACTAACTCCTTCTCAAGGGCAACGAGGGATGGGCAGTAAATATTGGCCCAGGTAGCCATATTCACATGCCCAATAAAAAGTAGACCTTAAGAAAGAGCAATAACGAAAGGCCATATGGAAAGAACAGGATACTAGAGGTAGCCCAGATGTTTCAATGTGGAGAAGAATCACCAAAACTGACTTGATTAACTGAATTGCCTCTCTTAATATCAAACCTGATAGGGGCTGGATTTTCTCAGCTTATTAGACACTGGCTGGGAAACAAGATGCCTGACAAAATGGTGGACAAGAGACTGGGAAAGGAGTTCCCTGTCTCCCCACAGCCATGCCTTATTGCCAGCAGTAGGAAAACTGGCAGCATACCTGCCCACCCATTGGTCAAGTGTGCCATCTGTCTGGCCAAGTCAGACCCCTTCCAACTTTCATGGCGTTTTGCTCTCAAGGTCTACTGCTGTGTCGTGAGGCCAGGAGCAATATGCTGTTTATGGAACATGGAGGGATCTCTCTATAGCAATAGTAACAACCAATTCCTCTATCACTACTCCCACCCTCACTCTTCACTGGGGCATAGATGCCTGGTTCTCGACTTTCCCAATCACACTTACCTTTCTTCAAAGCCTCTCTGCCACGTGGAGCTTCCTCTCTCCCTGGTCATGCAGTCTCAGCAATGTCTAGCACTGAACATTGCTGAGCTGCAGGCCATTGATTGGACGAGCTGATCTTGTGGACACATTGTCTTCCTTTATTGGTTGGGGGACTGTCCCCATCAGCAATATATCAGCCTTTGACCCAGCCAATGGCCAGCCAAAGGGAATGTGCCCCTTGCATCAAGCCCAACTGTGGGACATAACCACAAATTTCACCCCTGGCTGCAAGTTTTTCAATTATTTGGTCATATTTGAATTTTATTCGAAGTGGAAGAACTGTGATTGAAGGTAGAGGGAATTGGGTAGACGGGAGTGTTTCTGGATAGAAAGCAATATTTCCCTGTGAGAATTTCACCAAATTGACAGCAGTTGTGTTCTGTTGACTTTTGCGTTGCTGCAACATTTCTCACAATTTCCTCTTTGCACACCAAAGTTGTGCTGCAAAGCAGACAGCCACTGTCCATGAGATTCTGACTGGACTGTATTGCAATACCGTCTTGGATTTTCTAAAGTTTAGTATTGTACATCAGTGGTGTCGGAAATGTTAATTCTGGGGTTCACCCGAAGTCCTGGCAAAGCAACAAATGATCCATGGCTGGAAATTCCAGTCAGTTTCTTCCTCTCTTTAAACACTTCGAAATGCAACACTTGCAGAGGCTGCAAGATAAACACACATGGGCGTATTCTACAATGTGGCATCTTTTTAATTCAGCATCTCCAGCAGTCACCTTTAGAAACGAGAAATCCTTGGATATGGTTCAGGTAGCAATTGTAAAAAGATCCGACAAACTAATGATATAGATGCCGGAGTCATGTCAAACTGGGGGAGTAGAAGCATACAAAGATAAAAGACTTTTAAGAAAGAAATCAATATAAATAAGCTGGTGGGAATTTTAAAAAAAATGTTGTGTTTTTATTTCTTTTGTTTAGCCATTGCAAACATGATTGCTCTTCCTAATGTTTTGGGCAGGGGGTGGGGTGATTCATGATTTATTTCCCAAGTCAGTTATATTAGAGGTAGACAGGGTGCAAATGTAAAGTTTTTCCCTCATTACTTGATTGTAGTATGGAGCCCAGTGTTCTCATTGCTGTTGTCTTTCTCTTCACATGTTCATCAGAGAATCTTAAATGCAGTCTGTCCCCTGAAAGGGAAGCTACATGAAATGTCTCTGGAATTTAAAACATAGAGAATGGAAAATGAGGGCCAGGAAAGGGTTCTAGCATAATGCATACTGTGTTGAAGGCATTAACTGTTGAAAGTGGCGTGAAGTCGTGAGATAGTGTGCATCCAGTGGAGACTAGGAGAACCCTAAGGATTATCCTCAGAAAGGATGGGAAGCAGATTTCTAAGTTGTTCAACTCCTGCAGTTTGCATCTAAGGACCAGGCAGGGCTGCCACACGAAGCTGAATAAGCTCACATGAGAGTTCAAGTTCAGCAAATGCACTTTCATATTGGCACCTCCCATACAACATACCCCTATCATACACACAGCAGCAGTCCTTAAACAAAGGTATCCAAATATTTGATCATGCCCTCACAATTCTATCAATCAATTCTGCACCAAAATCTCATTGCCTCAATGTATCTGAAATGATTCGACCATGTCTAGTATTTCACCCAACCACAATGCTACACAATCTCCATTTTTCTGTCCTTGTTCTTGCTGAACTAAGTGACCCAGAATAGCAGGAAGTGCAGTAGCACAGTATAGGACAAAGCGTCTGCACCTCCTTGGCCCAGTGGAGAGGTCGGTCCCAGCATCACTGGGTCATTGCAAACAAGCTGGTGTTACCAATAATGTTGAGGATGACATTACCTTCCTGCTATCGTCCACTTCTTCTGACATGATGTGAAAGCTGTGTCCCAAAATTTACCTTGAGCACACTACTGTTCATCAGTACAGTCAGGCAATGTAACAAATCTGAGGGAATGAGAGAGAGAGAGAGAGAGAGAGAGAGAGATGGTGATGTGGAAAAGCTGTCTGTTTAACATGGCATTATGCTGTGGCACCTTTTCTAACAACATAGAACAAAGAAAAACTCCGCAGATCTGTGCAAACCAAAATCAGACAAATTGATACAAACTGTGTGACCACAATTAAAGATAGCTATTGCACTTAGCAAAATTAATATGAATAGTCTAATCAAAGAACTGGCCAATAAGCAAAGAGTTTAATTACCAGTCAATGGTCAATGAGTTTACTGTGCAGCGTAAGTTGCACATGGTGAATTAGTTGAAATTTTGAGCAGAATAGAGACAGAAGATGAGAGCGTTTAATGTCCTTGATCTATGCACCTAATTAGTTTTTTTCATGCAGTGCTTGTCAGGTTAATTACTTGGCAGGTTTTTGGCTCTTAGCATTGTTCACTGTCAATCCATTCTGTCACAGCACTGGATAAGGATCATTAGAGAATTCTAATGCTTTGTCCTCCTTTGAAGGTCTTGACCTAATATTTGCATCACTTGTCTGAAAGTGAAAAGGCTAGGTTTGCCTAAAACTAATAGTGTGAGACAAGAAATATAAGCACTCTTGTTTAACTAAGTTCACCAAATGTCACTCTTTACTCCTGGTTTGTATGATCTTATTTCAAGTTAGATGTTTAGAGCTTATTAATTGTAAGTTAGTTGGATCTCAAGGGATATTGTCTGTTTGACTCAAATCATTGCCTGTGTGTTTGATTCTAAGTGTTAAAATCGAATGTGTGCTCTGGGAGAAGCATCACAAAATGAATTGTAATTAAGGTAGAGGGGATTAGGACAGCAGAGATTAAAGAGGATCTGACAACTGTCTACCTCCACACCTTATATTTTCCTGTAATTGAGATCAAAAATATAACACCTGTAGAAACCTTTGTGTAAAGATAATCCAAGGATATTGATTGCGTCCCTCTCTCCCATGAACAATTCAAATACATAATTGAACAATTAGGACATGGGGTGTAACAAGGAAATCAAGCACAATTTGAAATCAGGCAGAAGTGTTATTCTGGTCAATTCTATCCAGTAATCAGTATAACATTAAAAAAACAGATTACATAGTCATTATCACATTGGTAAACACATCCTGAAGTGTTGGCGGAATACAAATGTTAGTCTGTGATACTGACACATCAAAGCAGGAGCAGATTGTTTTCTTACTAAGAATACTAAATGTGTAGCCTAGGTTACAGAGAGAAACATTGAAGCGGACAGTAAAGTAGTAGCAGAATGTGGTTATGAAGAGATTTAGGGATAGAATTAGGAGGTTATGAATCTTCAAAGAAGATTGATTACTTCTAACATCATTTTCCTCTGCCTAAAAGTTCTGATTCCCATGGTTGAGTTGATATCTGCAAGTTTCTTTTATACACAAGAGAGCATTTGATTTGGAAGACGAACATAAATATTCACTCCACAAGACCACCTACAGTTTCTATTCAAGCAGCATCTGGAGTTTAAATTGCTTGCATATAGAATTTATATTCTACGTGTTCTCCAACCAGGTTTCTATTCCTGTCACAATACTGACTCCTAACAGTCGCAAGCAACATCCCATAAGAGTGTTGATGTGTGTACTGCCATCTAGAAGTTCAAAGTGTGTAAGTTATTTAGGGAGTTAAAGGATCTAGTAGGTGCTTGAAGGTAGTCACATTCAGATCTAATGAGAGGTGTCTGGTAGAGTAAACAAACTGTAGGTTTTTTTGCATCTCAGCACCTATATACAATTTATCAGGATCAGCTTTATATTAGAGAGGACCTAGTCTTAGGATGTCTTTCATGAGACTCTAGTTTACCTTCTCACCAACCCATAACATTATCATAATGAGTAATTGGTATTTATTGCACTCAGTAAAGAATGAGCTTTTCAGATTTATACATTGAGGGCATCTTCCATTGCCCTGGGACTGTATCCCCCCTTTGTGACTCCTGTCCTGACTTCCAAAACCTTGTTCCTCTCATTTGGATTTCTAACCCCTTCCCATCCAGTTGCCATTGAACATCTTTGTGGAAACGGCAGTGTTCACCACTGAGTTTGGTATTGCTGGGATTGTGAGAGCTCCTAACTAATCAGATTGGCCAACAGGTCTCAGTGAGAGGAGCGGGGGGGGGGGAGGAATGAGCAACATGCAGACCCAGCCCTCCCTTAAAGTCCAGCATCTGGAAATACACCTGCAGAATGTTAGGGATAGAGCTGAGGGATGGGTCTATAGGCAGTGAGTATAGACAAAATGGACCAAAAGATCTCCATCTGTGACTTGGTAGACAAGTTCAAGCATCATCTTTACATGAGATATGAACTGTGTCACTACAAATCATCCGTTTTGCTAAGGAAGATAAAGAGATCAGTTGAAGGGAATTAGAGACGGTTCTGATCATAGACCGCAAATTGGTGCTTTTCTATAAACCACTTCATAGATGAGATCATTGCTGTTATCTGCTAGCCTTGTATCAGCCAGAAGGCATTTAGAAAGGTTTCATGCAGTGATCAATCAACAGAAATATCTTGCAATGAACTGGGAAATCTGAAGGCACTGCTTTTGTTTTTGACTCACAACACTGTTCCCTAACCCCCTAGTCATACTGTGTCCCTGGCTGTGACTAAGCAAGTCTGATCACTGCTTTGATATCATATGTGATCTCAACTTGATCTGCTTACAATATTTGTCTCATGATCAGCACACCATTATGAACCGAAGGGCCTGTCCCTGTGCTATACTCCTACATTCTATGTTCTCACCATCACTAAGGTTGTCTATTTCAAACATAGCAAGGCCTAATATTATTCCTCACCAAGCTGATGTACTGCTAAAATTTTCAAGCAGGCCATTGCTACATCTAATTTCCTCCACATTCCTGGCTGGTCTCTGACACCCTATTCACCGTAAACATCAGGTCATTCAAACATTTTCAGCTTGTACCTTAACTCACAGCAAGTCTTGTTCTTTTGCATTCCTTGCATGAAGATCAGGTCTAAACTCAGGAAAGTGAACAAGAACAGAATTTACTAAGCATATGGCGAGAATGGTAAGAGGGGACACCTTTTAATCGTATAAACTTGGATCCACTTCCATGTGATCTCATACCACTTTGACATAGTTCCTTATGCACATGTCGTGTAGCTATTATTGCTCCATAGCTAGTAAAGAAAACGTTAATTGTTTATTCCATATGGTCAACATTGGCTAGTTGGACTGAATGGTCTGTTTCCATGCTGTACGACGCTGTGACTCTACAATTTCACTCAAATCTTTATCCCAATTAACTATTTACACATCACCCACACCCTCTCCCAACATTCTGCCAAAACTTCTGTGTTTTAGAAGGAAAGTCTGTTTTCCAAAAGTTACTGGAGTTTGTGGAAGGATGTTACATCCCAACTGAGAGTCCTCAGCTCTTTCCCTTATCGGTTATAACAATTTTAACATAGATTCCTTGGATGATGCAGACCACCTACCATGGACTAATTTTTCTAGCAGATTCAGGGGCGCGCTGTTTGATTGGACAATGCCGTTTGGTTTCCAGACAAAGAATAATCTTTGTTCTTGCAGTCAGTGGTGTATCTTTGCACTGTTTGTCCCTGAGCCACATATGGTCTCCCTTTTCCAACCTAAGTAGGTCATGAGACCTAGTTCTCTGACTGAAGGTATAACCTTGGTCCATACTGTAACATGCTTCACTCTGTTATACTTGTTCATAGCAGGGGAGAAAGTTGGTTTTGCTGCATATGGCCTTCAAAGGCTGACATGCAGCCAAACCGTTCTCTAATGGTGTAGATTCTTTGGTGTGTAAGGCTCAATCAAAACTGTCATTCTCGCTCACAGTGTCTTTTATGGCATATGCACCACTTTCGGTTTTGCTATTGGTTTCACAGAACCTCAGTAAACTTGCTATATGGTCAAATGCATATGAGGTTACAATGAATTGGAAACTTTCATAGGAAATTTGTCGTCATTGTCAGAGATGATAATGTCTGGAAAGTGATCAAAGGTTATTACAGTTTCTGAGGTGAATCAATTGAGCCTCTGTCCCTTGATCCATCAGAATACTAGTTAAACAAGATGAGAAAACCCATTCAGTTACACTTGGCTCGAATATTGCCAAGTTTCTCCCATGGTCGAACTGGGCAAAATGGAGGACAGAAGTGGTTCTTTCTGCTCCTGTCTATGAGTAACATTGGTGGTTCCATTGGAGGGAATGTCCTTGAGGGAGTTTAAGACATCAAGTTATTATACGGATTGCTGCACCCTGGCCTGACACTTGGAGATACCTAGATGTCTCTGAATGATGCCCAGGTGAAGAGCTTTTGGGACCACTAACCTTATTATAGATCGAAGAGCCACCCATAATTTAACTCTAACTATATCATGTGATGGCTGAATATGTGGATCTTTGCACATTTGTTATCACATACATGATCCTCTAACTTCTTCACTCTGGCAAGAAAAATAGTTAAAGCCACAAAGGCCTAAAATTCCTGAACAAATGTTTCACCTTCCTTGCCTCAGCTGCTGACTGATGTCCTTGACTGTGTGTTAGCAATAACCTAGTGCTCTCCCTGTATATGTTTCCTCATCAACTCATACCGTATCAGTTGCAATCACACTGTCTGCATTCTGAGAGGCACCTTTGTGAGCTTCTTAACAAGGTTATCAATGGTTTATATATGAACAAGAATCAGGATTAGGCCATTGAGCCTTTCAAAGTCTGCTCTGTCACTCAATTAGATCATGGCTGATCTGACTTTTAACCTCAACTCTACATTCCTGCATATCCTGATAATCTTTCATCCCCTTGGTAATCAAGAATCTATCCACCTCTGCCTTAAAAATACTTAAAGGTTCTGCATCCACTGACTTTTGCAGAAGGGAATTTTTAAAAATCACAGCTCTCTGAGAGAAAATAATGATTCTTCATCTCTATCTTAAATGTTATTATGAGACTATGATCGTTAGTTCTAGGTTCTCCCACAAGAGGAAACATCTTTTCCACATGTATCCAGTCAAGCCGCCTCTCCCTTCAACTCCCCCCCACCCCACAAGATCTTAGGATTTTAGTTGGCTGGCCTAAGATATAGACAAGAGAACTGTTGCATGCTTAAGTCACAGTCAGTGCTTCTTTGTTAACTAAGGCATGCCATTATTCTGTGCAAGCAAGTGCTCTGGAAACATAATCGATTAGCTGCTTGACCCCAACACAAAGACCCTGAAAAGGATAGATCCCAGATCTGCGGGGACAAATCTGCTGCCATTATGGTTGAAAGATCAGGCTCAGAATGTGCAGAGGTCTTGGATATATTGAGCATGTCCTTGATTTGGTCAAATGGTTATCCAACACCACACCTGACCTTGCCTCAGAAGTTCTCTGAGAGGTTCATTGACTTGCCTAAGTGAGGTAAGAACTTTTATACGTTTCATGAAGTGAGAATGCTCTGATGGCTTAATCTTCTTCAAATTTGCCACAATTTCTTGCTCCCTGAAAAATATGGCCCAAAACATTAATCATTGGCTTTGAGAATTCACATTTACTGTTGAGTGTTAACCCATCAATTTCTCAAGACTCTCCTTACCCTGTCATCACATTGAGTTTGAATGAACGCATGGCTAAGAATGCTATCAATGTGTTACATAACATTATTCACTAATGTTGGACATTGCCCACTGGGTAAACCTTAACCCTAACCCTTAAACCTTAACCCTTACCGATAGGATGTTATTGGAAGTGGATAATGTGATGCATATTAGAAGCAAATTGGACAGCTTATCGAGGAGGAGTTGCCAGAAACCTCCGTTCACATCCAACTTGGTAAAGATTGTGAACATAGGGACATAACATGGGCGGTATGATGGCACAGTGGTTAGCACTGCTGCCTCGCAGTATCAGAGACCCGGGTTCAATTCCCACCTCAGGCGACTGACTGTGGAGTTTGCACTTTCTCCCTGTGTCTGTGTGGGTTTGCTCCGGTTTTCTCCCACAGTCCAAAAATGTGCGGTTTAGGTGAGTTGGCCATGCTAAATTGCCCGTGGTGTTAGGTGTAGGGGAATGGGTCTGGGTTGGTTGCAGGTCAGTGTGGACTTCTTGAGCCGAAGGGCCTGTTTCCACAATGTCAGTAATCTAATCTAATATGAATTAGAAGCATGAGTAGACCACTCTGTCACTTGAGTCTGCTCCATCATTCAATAAGCTCATGGCTGATTTATTATAACCTCAAATCCACATTCCTATCTACTCTGATACTCTTTCACCCCCTTGCCTAACAAGAACCTTCACAAGAATCCGCCTTAACAATAGACAAATGCTTGTAATAACATCATTCCAGGAAAGGAATTCCAAAGATTCATGACCTCTGAGAGAAATAATTTCATCCAAACTCTGATTTACATTGCTGACCGCTGAGCTTTAAACAGTTCTAACATTTAACAATTTTTGAGAAGATTTGTAGCTCAGGTTGATGATCAGAATTTAAGTTCGTTTGCTGAGCTAGAAGATTTATTTTCAGACATTTAATCACCAGACTAGGTAACATCATCAGTGAGAGTCTCCAGTGAATCACTGGGTGGTGTGTTCTGCCTCTCTATTTATAGGTCTTGGTTTCTTAAGGTGAGTGATGTCATTTCCAGATTTGTTTTTTATGGTAGCCCACAAACCTACCAATGCATTTAAACAACGACTAATGAACCTAAAGGATCTATTAGATACTACCAGAAAGTCTAATGTCATCTACAAGATACATTGCAAGAACTGTAAAAAAACACTACATTGGACAAAAAAGCAAGCAGCTTGCCACCAGAACACACCAACGTGAACAAGCCACCAAAAGACATGACCCACTCTCACTAGTTTCCATACATACAGACAAAGAAGGACACCACTTTGACTGGGACAACACAGATGTCCTAGGACAGGCGAAACAAATTCTGAGAGGCATGGCGATCTAACCAGAACTCCATCAATAAACACATTGATTTAGATCCTGTCTACCATCCTTTGAGAAAAGAACCAGAAATGACATCACCTACCTTAAGAAACCAAGACCTATAAATATAGAGGTGGTACATACCATCAGCCCTTCACCAGAGACTCTCAGTGATGATGTTACCTAGTATGGTGACAAAACATCTGAAAACAAATCTTCCAGCTCAGCAAGCCAACTTAGAGTCATAGAGATGTATGGCATGGAAACAGACCCTTCGGTCCAACCCCTCCATGCCGACCAGATATCCCACCCAAACTGCCAGCACCCGGCCCATATCCCTCCAAACCCTTCCTATTTATATACTCATTCAAATGCCTCTTAAATGTTGCAATTGTACCAGCTTCCACCACTTCCTCTGGCAGCTCATTCCATACACGTACTACCTTCTGTGTGAAAATGTTGCTCCTTAGAAGTCCTTTATATCTTTTCCCTCTCACCCTAAACCTATGCCCTCTAGTTCTGGACTCCCTGACCCTAGGGAAAAGACTCTGTCTATTTATCCTATCCATGCCCCTCATAATTTTGTAAACCTCTATACGGTCACCCCTCAACCTCCGACGCTCCAGGGAAAACAGCCCCAGCCTGTTCAGCCTCTTTCTATAGCTCAAATTCTCCAACCCTGGCAACATTCTTGTAAATCTTTTCTGAACCCTTTCAAGTTTCACAACATCTTTCTGATAGGAAGGAGACCAGAATTGCATGCAATACTCCAACAGTGGCCTAACCAAAGTCTTGTACAATCGCAACATGACCTCCCAACTCCTGTACTCAACACTCTGACCAATAAAGGTAAGCATACTAAATGCCTTCTTCACTATCCTATCTACATGGGACTCCACTTTCAAGGAGCTATGAACCTGCACTCCAAGGTCTCTTTGTTCAGCAACACTCCCTAGGACCTGACCATTAAGTGTATAAGTCTTGCTAAAATTTGCTTTTCCAAAGTGCAGCACCTCGCATTTATCTGAATTTAACTCCATCTGCCACTTCTCAGCCCATTGGCCCATCTGGTCAAGATCCTGTTGTAATCTGAGGTAACCCTCTTCGCTGTCCGCTACACCTCCAATTTTGGTGTCATCTGCAAATTTACTAATTCTACCTCTTATACTTGCATCCAAATCATTTATGTAAATGACAAAAAGTAGAAGGCTCAACACCAATCCTTGTGGCACTCCACTGGTCACAGACCTCCAGTCTGAAAAACAACCCTCCACCACCACCCTCTGTCTTCTACCTTTGAGCCAGTTCTGTATCCAAATGGCTAGTTCTCCTTGTATTCCGTGAGATCTAACCTTGCTAATCATTTTAACATTTCATAACAGGAAACATACTCACCAAAATATGTCCTGTCAAGAACCCTCAGTATCTTGTATTTCAATCAAATTCCCTCTTACTCTTCTAAACGCCAATGTTTTCAAGGCTATTTCCTCATAAGAAAATTCACCCACCCAAACCTTGGTCTGGGAAACTATCTCTGAACAGCCGTCAAAATATTTTCATCCTTCCTTAAGTACGGTGACCAACATTGTGCTCCATGTGATCTCAAATTAGTGCCTTCTATAGCTGAAACATAACCTCCCTACCTTTGTAGTCAATCCCCTTTGTGATAAACAATAACACCCCTATTAGTTTTCCTAATTACTCTCTGTACTGGCACACTGAACTTTTTGATTCATGCTTGAGACACTCATGTCCCTCTACATTTCAAAGCTCTGCAATCTCTGACCATTCAAATATTATGATTTTTGAAAAAAAATCTTCTTGCCATAACAGACAATTTCATGTCTCCCATATTTTACTACATTTGCCATATCAATGCCAATTCACTTAATCTACCACATCTTTTTTTGTAACCTTCTTATTCCTTTTCATATTTTACTTTGAGCATCTTTGCAGCATTCACAAATTTGCAACCATGCTTTCCATCTTTCCACTAAAGTCACGGAACTTGTGAACTGTTGCTAATCCTTGCGGCACATCATTACATTGTGCCAACCTTGAAACAACTTCATTTCTGCCTACTCTTTGCTTTCTAATTGCCAGCTAACCTTCTATCCATGCTAATATGCCAACTCTACCACAGTCTTTTATTTTCTTTAATAACTTTTCATGTGACACTTCATCAAATGTATTCTGGAATTCTACATGGTGTTCATCCTATTATCCAAACATTTGCATTACCTCTTCAAAGTGCAATAGATTGGTCAAGCATGATTGCAAATGTAACAAAACTCATGCCTACAGTTACAATTGGCTATATCTTTTATCACACTGCCTTGTTCAAATATTTAAGTTGAAACAAACTCTGAATGGTCCATTTGATTTAGGGACCAGCACCATAACAGAGCATGTATAGTCAACAGTGTGAATGTCAAATTAGCCCCTTTGTTGACCATGGTCTCAATCCTGGTTTGTACCTTATTTTGAAGTAAGTATAGCACCTTCCTAGGTGTGATAAAACAGATACGTTTAGTAACTGCCTTCAGTGTGAGGTGATACACTCTGTTCAGTTTCCACAAGCCTTGAAGGAATTTAGGCTTTGTTGTTTAAAATGACTTGCTCATTCCCGTTAGATCACTGTATCTACTTTAAAGAGGATGCTGAGGAGAATGCATGCTCTCCTGCAGAGTTGTAAATGTGGCTGGTTGGAGATAACTTACAGGCCAATATTCCAATAGGGATATCGTTGTTTCTGCAGCAGAGACTAGAGTTGTGCATTAGGCCTGTGGAGGATCCTCATGGGGGATCCTCATGGAGGCAAATCAGAGTAGGACTTGTACACCTAATAGTAAGGAGTGTTGCTGAACAAAGAGACCTTGGAGTACAGGTTCATAGCTCCTTGAAAGTGGAGTTGCAGGTAGATAGGATAGTGAAGAAGGCATTTGGTATGCTTTCCTTTATGTGTCAGAGTACTGAGTATAGGAGTTGAGAGTTGCGGCTGTACAGGACATTGGTCAGGCCACTGTTGGAATATTGCATACAATTCTGGTCTCCCTCCTACAGGAAGGATGTTGTGAAACTTGAAAGGGTTCAGAAAAGATTTACAAAGATGTTTCCAGGGTTGGAGGATTTGAGTGAGAGGGAGAGGCTAAATAGGCTGGGGCTGTTTTTCCTGGAGCGTCGGAGGCTGAGGGTAGACCTTGTAGAGGTTTATTAAACCATGAGGGGCATGGATATGGTAAATACAGAAGGTATTTACCTTGGGGTGGGGGAATCTGGAACTAGAGAGCGTAGAGGGGAAAAATTTAAAAGGGACCTAAGGGGCAACGTTTTCACACAGAGGGTGGTACATGTATGGAATGAGCTGCCAGAAGAAGTGGGGGAGGCTGGTATAATTAGATCATTTAAAAGGCATCTGGATGGGTATATGGATCGGAAGGGTTTAGAGGGATATGGGCCAAGTGCTGGCAAATGGGACTAGATTAGGGATACAGGTTTGCTCGCTGAGCTGGAAGGTTCATTTTCACATGACCCACTCTCACTAGTATCCTTACATACAGATGAGGAAGGACACCGCTTCGGCTGGGGGAACACATCCATCCTAGGACAAGCCAAACAGAGACATGCACGAGAATTCCTAGGTGTGTGACATTCCAACCAGAACTCTATCAACAAACACATTGACTTGGACCCAATTTACCACCTCCTGAGAAAAAGAACAGGGCATCACTATAAGAAATGACATCACCACAGGAAATGACATTACCAACCCAAAGAAACCCAACACATAAGTAGAAAGCTGGAAACATCAGCAGTGCTTCGTCCAGAGGTTCACTGAAGATGTTACCTAGTATGGTGACAAAACGTCTGAAAATGAACTTCCAGCTCAGTGAGAAAACCTACATCCAGAACCTCAACCTGAGCTACAAATCTTCTCAAAATTTGGGACTAGATTAGATTAGGATATCTGGTCAGCATGGACATTTGGACCGAAGTTCTGTTTCTTTACTGTACATCCCTATGACTCTATGTTGAACATTTCAATCATTCCCAGCTGATTTAAGACTAATAATTACCCAGAAATTGTTCGAGGATTAGAAACCTACTCTAAATCCTGGGTGCCTATGAAACACAATTGCCAATTCACCATAGTCTACCTTCCAAGTACACTCATGAGACCTGACCCTGCTTGCTCTAAATCTTTCCAATGCAGCAAACACTCTCTCCCCATCTGGTCACAACTCTAACTACCCCATAACCCAAAGTGGCTAGGTCTGATACCCCAACTGACCCAAAGCCCCTCACTGACCTGTTATCCAATCCTTCACTGAACCTGACACCTCACTGACCTCGCCCTGACCCTGACAAACCTCAGCACAATGACAAGACATCACCCTTCTCTTCCCAGCCTCTTCCAATCTGACAGTCCCTTGTCAATTTAAAATGTGTACAGTGGACATTGACATGTATTAGTGCTCCAACATTGACTACTCTGATCTGTGACTTTCACAAGAGGAATCGTTCTATGCAAGTTTGTTTTAAAGGCAGTTACCTTGGATTTTCTTAACATGGGCTTGGGGAATGAAAAGGATCACTGTGACCACGAGCATGGCTTCCTAGAGTCTGGGAAGGGCCTTATTCCCACCTAGGCGAAAGTGAGGACTGCAGATGCTGGGCTCATTCCTGATGAAGGGCTTTTGCCCAAAACATCGATTTTCCTGCTCCTTGGAGGCTGCCTGACCTGCTGTGCTTTTCCAGCACCACTCTAATCTTGACTTATTCCCACCTGCAAACTTTCTTCATGCTATCTCAGGAAGCTTGAAAGCTTTTCCACTTGCCTCCTATGCTGCTTTTGTGGGATGTTTTCGGTTCTGCATCCTCCTTCCTTGTTCAGCCATTTTGAGGCCTTGTGGCATCTGGTGAGTTATTGGGTGGATTTGAGCAGAATTTACTGCTCACCCAAATCAAAGTCCTGCACTGTGCCATTGTTTGATAGACTGACCTAATGTTTGGGCTGGCCTTAAGGTCCTTCACCTCCTGCACAATACTGACACTGGGCTACTTTTCAGCTTATCCTCCCTATCCATGTTCAGCTTGCTTGGTTGGCCATCCAACACCTGTAGCACAGTACAGTTGTTGGGCCTCATTTTAGGCATTCCTTGATATTTGCCTCCACTCCATGGCTCTATTTGCCATTGTCACCATGTTCATAAGATCAGGGTTACACTTAGTAAGTAAATATTAACAGATTTTAGTGAACATAATTTTATACAAGACTTGGTAAGAGATGTCAACTTTAGGACTTTACAGACTCACGCCCCAGTTCCATGTGATGTGACGACACTATGACATCGCTCTTGCACATGGTCTGTAGCTACTCTGAAAGCAAAGATGTAATGATCCTTTTACTCTGCACTCTTACCAACATTGGCTTGCAGTCAAGCAATGTAACAATTTAAAAATGATCAACCTTGTTTTCTAACTGTTCCACGCTGTCTCCCTCCATTCCCCCAATGCCCATGATATTTGCAAATCCTCTAACTGTGTCCTCTTAAGCACCCAACATTTTAATCGCTTAACCATTGATTAACATGCCTTCAGTTGCCTCGAAACTAAATTCTAAAATACCCTCCTTGCAACTGTCTGTCTCTATACTCTGCTTTCATCCTTTAAGAGCCCCTTTAAAACCTATCTCTTTCAAACAAAACCTGATATAATATGAGAGTCATATTTTAATTTATGAGGCTCCCGTAACATCCCTTGCAAAATTTGATCGTGTTGAAGTCATGTAACTGGGTTACTGATCCACAGTTTTGAACTAATTGCCCAAAGAAATGAGATCACATCTTTCCACAACAGCTGGAGAAACTAAATCTGAAGTGAAAAGTGGATATCTCAAATGGTGACCATTAAATTTACAATGTTGTAAAGCCCCATATGGTTTCCAGTTGTCATTTAGGGAAGAAAATCGAATGTGCTTATCTGGTCTTGCCAATTGACAAATGTTCCATCCAACTTGCAGCTGCTGTGAGTGGCCAGTTTGTTGCACTGCATTGTTCCTTTAAGATTTATGTTTAGATTACTTACAGTGTGGAAACAGGCCCTTCGGCCCAACAAGTCCACACCGCCCCGCCGAAGTGCAACCCACCCATACCCCTACATCTACCTAACACTATGGGCAATTTAGCATGGCCAATTCACCTGACCTGCACATCTTTGGACTGTGGGAGGAAACCGGAGCACCCGGAGGAAACCCACACAGACACGGGGAGAACGTGCAAACTCCACAGAGTCAGTCACCTGAGGCGGGAATTGAACCCGGGTCTCTGGCGCTGTGAGGCAGCAGTGCTAACCACTGTGCCACCATGCCGCCGTTTAGCCAAACATGCCTACCTTTTAATGAAAATGCTGCTTGAATGCAGCCTGTTTGTTCCCTGCACAGCACATTCCCAATTGCTACATGACCTTGCTTCCATGCAATTTAGAGGGAACAGAATTCCAGATTAATTTTCCCAGTAAACACCGCAATAGCCCAACCCTTCCCGTGCATGCTGCAAGTAGTGGTACAAAATGCACAAAAGTTGACATATTTAATATGCCATACTCGCTCATATAGAGTCATAGAGTCATACAGCACAGATACTGACCCTTCGGTCCAAACAGCCCATGCCGACCATAGTCCCAAACTAAACTAGTCCCACCTGCCTGCGCTTGGCCAATATTCTTCAACACACCCCTTATTCATGTACTTATTCAAATGTCTTTTAAATGTTGTAACTGTACTCACATCCACCACTTCCTTTGGAAGTTCATTCCACACATGAACACTCCACTAACTATGCAAAAAAGTTGCCCTCATCTTTTTTTAAAAAGGTTCTCCTGTTGCCTTAAAAATATGCCCCACAGTCTTGTGGGAAGGACACCTGCCGTTCACATTATGATTTTATAAACCTCTATAAGGTCACTCCTCAACCTTTTACACTCCAGTGAGAAAAGTCCCAGCCTATCTATCCTCCCCTTATAACTCAAACCCTTCCTTCCCAGCAATATCTTGGTAAATCCTTTCTGAACTCTCTCCAACTTAATAATATCCTTCCTATAATAGGTTGACCAGAACTGGACGCAGTACTTCAGAACATCCTGCACAACCTCAACAGGATATACCAACTCCTATGCTCAAACTTCTGAGCAATGAAAGCAAGCTTGCTGAACACCTTCTTAACCATCCTGTCTACATGTGACACAGACTTCAAAAGAATTACATACCTAAACCCCGAGGTCTTTCTGCTATACAACATTACCGAAGGCCTTTCTTTTAATTGATGCGTAAAATATCTAATGGGCCTGAGCCCTGAACAAAGCTACCCATGAGGTACAAGCAAAAATGGAGTTAATGCTGGTCCAGACACACAACAATGTGGCTGTCCCTTAATAATCCATTGAAATGCCCATTGTTTTCAATAGGAAATTCATGGCCAGTTTCTCAAGGGCACATAGAGATGGGCAGTAAATGCTGGACTTATCAGTAACACCCATACCTGACAAAACTATGAAGAAAGGAACAATATTATTTTTTTTATCCTGACAAAGATTCCTCCTTCTCTTTCGAGCACCTCATCTGAAGCCACACATCAGTAAAATAGCTTAGGAGCAGTGTTGCTCAGCTTGTTGCCTGCCATAAATCACAAGAACGCAGAGTCTGAAGTACCCACAGGCGTTCCTATAAATCACAGCTGCCATGGGGAGTGAAACACCATCTGATTTCCAAAGCACTATATCTATCTGCCAAGCGTGGATCTGCACCAGGGGAAGGCTAGCCCAAAGGCCTTGGCCTCCTGAGCTGTCATAACCAGACAAAGACCGTAGCAACATTACACATTAGCAAGCAATGGTACCAGAGTTACTGAGCGCTCAACTGTGGAAAGCGTAGAGCTAATTGTAGGCATCAGTGATTGCCTCTTTGTCTGGCCCCCAGACAGACCACTGTGTTCATCATACCCCTGAGTTGCCAATATCGAGGTTGCAAACACAGCATACCTCAAGGCCAAAAGCTATTAAACATAAATGTGCAAATTCGTATGAACTGTTCTACATTTGAAATTACTGTCATCAGCTTCTGATAAATGCAATTTTTATGGTGCTTATTTTAAAAGAACATTGTCATCCGTCCAAAGGTCGTTTCTAACCACACTGTATGATTATTCCATCCATATATTAAAATATGGGCTCATTCCTCCCCCACACCTGACTTGGCTGTGCTGCTTGCCACCTACAAGCATCATCATAATGTCACTGGCGTGACAGTTTGTGTGGCTGTTACTCCAATTCTTCCTAAAAAAAAACTTGTAATAATTATTCTGCAACAGAGCCAGTATGCCCTTCAACATTCTTATTCAGAGTCAGGCTGCAATGCATTAATTTTTGATCTTTTAAAAATATTCTTGATGAAGTAGAACAAATGTACATGTGCATTTAATGTACTGATCTATGGCTCTCCTATGACATTGCATTGTTCACCCCTGAATCACATCTCATTTTATAACAGGAGTATATTACATGTGATGTACCATGGTATTTTGCAGCTAGTCATGTGAGCAGAGTGGTAATCAGACTGATATAAAGCGTGTTAATATTAACCGTAACACTAACAGTAATTCTTTACATTGTAGAAATTTAATGTTATAGGAATGAAGTAAAGTCCCTTAAAAATACTTATTCCAAATGTTAGATAGGGAAAGATTCTTAAATTGGGCGAAGGTGAGGACTGCGATGCTGGAAACCAGAGTTTAGATCAGAGTGATGCTGGAAAAGCACAGCAGGTCAGGCAGCATCCGAGGAGAAGGAAAATCAACGTTTCGGGCAAAAGCCCTTCATCAGGAATTTTCCTGCTCCTCGGATGCTGCCTGACCTGCTGTGCTTTTCCAGCACCACTCTGATCTAAACAAAGATTCTTAAATTGTAAAACATTAAAATAGATTAAAGAATTTGCTGCTAATGAGAAAAGTTTAGGCAAATGAATTGGTTCAGCACATAGACAGGAAGCAGAAAAAGTTGTTCATTCATTCGAAGGGAAAGCCTTGAAGCCTTACGTAGGAAGAGTCTGTACTTGAAAAAATACAGCAGCCTCTCATCTAGCAAGTTAGGACCCAGGAAAGACAGTTCCAGAATTTTCATTGTATGTGATCAACTGACTGTTGAAAGATACACCATTTGAAATGTAGCAAGGAAGAGGCGATATATTAAATGTGGCTTTAGTCCAAGTACTGTAAAATCCCAAAAATGTTTGATTGATCTACATACTAAGCAAGGAATCAAAAATGCATTTGAATTTTCCGGCTTAAACCTGCAGGGTTTATTAAATAACCACATGAATATTTAATTAATGTATGATCAATAAGTCTGGGACCTCAATGTTGTAAGCCCCATGATTTAAGGAGTAACATAGGAGTAAGAACACCCACATTCTCTAGAGCTGCATTTCAGATGCTCTGTCCCTTAAAGGTTAAAAATAAAGTGAATTGGTATAAATTCTAAGTCAATTTGAGGTTAATTTTCGCTGGGAAGCAAAGTTTGTATCCTGTCAGCTACTGCCATCAGATCAGTAACCAACAAGAAACAAAAACCATAGAATCACAGAATCCCTACAGTGTGCAGTCAAGACATTCAGCCTGTCAAGTTCACATTGCCCCTTTGAAGAGCATCAAACCCAAATCCTTCCCTTATCCTAACCTTGTAACCCCACATTTACCATGGCTAACCTACTGAGCCTGCACATCCCTGATCACAATGGGCAATTTATCATGGTCAATCCACCTCAGCTGCACACCTTTGGACTGTAGGAGGAAACTGGAGCACCCAGAGGAAATCCATGCAGACATGGGAAAATGTGCAAACTCCACACAGATAGTTGCCTGAGGGTAGAATTGAAATCAGGTCCATGGCATTCTGAGGCAGTGGTGCTAAAATATAAAAATGAATTGTATAATTATCTGAAGAAAAAGTGACAAAGATATAGAAAAAAAGCAAGAGTGTACAACTAACCTACACACCAAAAATGGTGGGATAGCAGTTAAATTATCTATTTTAATGATGTTAATGATGTTAACAGAAAGACTTCATATCATTAGGGAAGCACCTGTGGAAGTTCTTTGGAAGTTACTTGTCTTTTTTTGGGAAGAGATAAGAAGTCCACTTAGATTTGACAGGTATGTTGTCATCTGTGTGAGATTTTGTTCATTTCTGCAGTTGCAACCTATTCCCAAATTGAATGAAGAAGGATGTAGTGGCTTCTCATCTTTATTCACCCATTCCCTCGTTTGGTCACAAATAGGTCAATTTGAAAAGGATTCTTCCCTTGTCGATTTCTTTCTCCCAGACCAAAGGAACACAGGATTTAAAAGGAGCTGATTTAACCAGGCTGTCTTGAGTTAGCAAAAGAGTCAGTTTGTTAGTTACTAACTGCAAGAAGAAATAATAATACAAGACACAATGACATAAAATATAGAGAAGCAGTAAGTCCAAAGAATGATATCTAAAAATATGTGAAGAGTAGACAGTATAGCACAGGGGGGATGGTACCATTGGTGTGGACATTGGAATTTGCACAGTCTGTATTGAGATTCTTGATTTTGCAGGTTGATTGAAATTCCTTTCTCTTGGTTCCTTTCAACAGTGGCTTGCTGGCAGCACTCAGAGCGAGAGAGATATTTGCCTTTTCTTTAGCTGCAATGCAGGAGAGTTAAATGGCTGTTCACAAAACTGTGGCCTTCACAGCACACCAGTCCATATTAAGACATCAGGCCACTTAGTCAAGAGATAAAGCTCACTTTTGATTTTTTTTTTAACGTATCTCTGGAAATGTAAAGCGCAGACATGTCTGCAGGAGATGACCAGGAATTGGGTAGTTAACATCTCAATATCTCCTCTTTCCTAGTCTTTCCATTTAAAGTCTTCCTGACTGTCTACAAATGGCCTTCAAGAGTTTATGTCTGACAACCACTGGATTTATATCTGCAATAATCTTTTAGTTGGATCTCCACCTTTTAAAAATATCTAACTTGTAATTAAAAGTTCAGTATCTCCCTGGGTGATCTGAGGTTATGATGCATTATTTTGTCAATATTTACTTTTTATTATTTAACTCAGGAATTAATAGCAGTTGCTGGAATTTCATCATACGCAAAGTGGGTTCAGGGTAGAGTTTGGGTGGTTATAATCTCCATTGTGTCTCCCTCATAACTAAAGGAGAAGCTCAAACCATTTTCGTGACCTGGCCTCAGTTCTAACTTCTGCTAAATTTCAATGTACACACCTGGCAGCCTACACCGGAGTGAGGAAGGGTAATGTGTGGAGAATTCCAGTGCTCCTCTTGTGGTGTTATGTCTCACAGTGAGTGTACAGCCTACCTTAACAGACATGTTCATGATAGCATCTCCAATTGGATGACATGTGACCTGAGAGTATAGAAGTCTCAAACTCTACTTAGCTTAGGCTATTTGAGGTACAACACAGTAATCAAATAGCTTTGTGTTACTCCAGCCACTGAACTGCCTGTGACTATAAATATGTGTATATTAAGAGGTGGATTAAACATCTACTGAAGCTTTGATATCACTTCTGAGAATGAACATAAGTCTTGCCTCGACAGGTGCAAATACCCAGCTGAAGTCCACACCATTGAAATTGGGCGGGCATGAAATTGAAAAAAGCAAGATTGTAATTTTTAGGGGTGACATATATTAAAATATATTAAAGCTACTTCATCAATGCCAGCCCGGCTGATCTCAGCTCCCGAAATCTTGTGGGAGGCCTGGAAAAGCATTTGTGTGCTTCCCATGAAATTCCAAGGAAGCAAGGAAATTTATCGATGCAGGAGCAGCTCCAGCAGTACTGTTAAATGGCTAGATCTATTTGTGCCTGGGACCAATGGATGATAAAGGGTCTTCTGATTGGCATAAGACCTGGTAAAAATAATTAAGTCATTTTCAGTACTTTTCAGATGCAAAAGCACTGAAGCAAGTTTCGATGAATCCCCCTCTGAAAAGGACTCAGCTATATTATGTTTTTCCTCTCTCCTCACAATGCTTTTACTAAAAGGATTTCTTTATTACCATCACCCAGTCTAACCAGTGATCTGAAAACTACTCAACTTCTTCTTGCAAAGGTATCAGTTAATTGTGAACTTTACCAGATTTTAAGCTGGAAGCCCAACATCTGATGGGCATCTTTTCTTTCTATGTTAATGAATGACCTTTTCAAACAGCTATGAGACTTGATATTAAGCTGCTGTCAGAACTCAGGATGATGTCCCATTGTGTCTCTGCAAACAGTTCCTTTCCTTTACTTATCTCAGTGGCTTTGCTCTTGGTGATCAATCTGATTACTCTCCAAAATGTCTGTCTCAAGATTTCCTCTCATGCTTCAAACAATAGCTTTTCCATCATCAAACGTCAGTTTTCCCTTTGTTAGTGAGTGGAATATCAAGCTTTGTCAAGAGAACCTGAATAAATTACCGAATACTTCTATTGCTGTTCACCTCAAAAAATAATACTAGGTTTGGTCAGTTTTCTTAAAATTGGGAAGCTTATCTGGGGGATCCTATACCACAATGCTCTCATCCCACACATAATTGATAAAAGATGCCAACTGTCATAGCTCACCAAAATCTATAGCGGGAATTGACTGAAGGCTTGAATCAGGGCGTACTACACTCCAAAAGAAAGGAGGCTGCTGCTCACCCTTGACCTCAGGACGCTGTGAATCATGATGCTGGTCTCCAGAAAGTAAAGATAAGCAGAGCCGGCAGGGAAATATTCCCACAAAGACTTGGTCCGAATGCTCCATATGTGCGGGCAGCTTTTCTCGAGAGGGAATGAAATCTTGGTTGGGGTGGTAAGCTACATTACCCACTTTTCCTCATTCTTTGTCATGATCTAACCCTCTTTTAAACAGGAACAATTCCTCCATTGTGTTAGGCAATGTCAAATTTTCAAATCTTGAGGATTCCAGGAGAATGAGAAGACTGAGATATAATATATAGTTATTGATATAGTTATGGTTAATCACAGACTTGCTCACACTCTGCTTCCTCCATTCTCTTGCTACTCAGCTTGTTTACTCATTTTTGTCTTTTATTGCCATGTTTTAGTTTTCTCTGTCTCTTTTTGTTCTACTTTCCTACTTCTCTCTTCTCCTTTCTGCTTCTCAGTATTCTATCAGCCTCTTGATGCTGATTTGCTGCCCATATCCTGTCTTCTGTTTGTTATTTCTCTGCCCAAGGACATCTCTCTCTCTCTCTCTCTCTCTCTCTCGCTTGATCTCCTCCTGCTGAGATTACTCTCAGAGTAACAGCTGGAAGAGTGTTGCCTGGACTGCTCCTTCCGTGGATGCATTAACCTCCCTTAGGAGACACCTCACAGTGCAAAGTGAGAAGGTTTTTTAAAATCAGAATTCAGCAAGGCACCAAACGCACAATTGGATTTATTCAAATGATATTGCATCTTTAAGTCACTATATCAATCTCGAGACTAGATTTTATAGCTCATATTGTTCAAAGGGCAGAAAACCATTTAGAGTCATAGAGATGTACAGCATGGAAACAGACCCATCGGTCCAACCTATCCATGCCGACCAGATATCCCAACCCAATTTAGTCCCACCTGCCAGCACCCAGCCCATATCCCTCCAAACCCTTCCTATTCATATACCCATCCAAATGCCTCTTAAATGTTGCAATTGTACCAGCTTCCACCACTTCCTCTGGCACCACATTCCATACAAGTACCACCCTCTGTGTGAAAAAGTTGCCCCTAAGGTCTCTTTTATATCTTTCCCCTCTCACCCTGAACCTATGCCCGCTAGTTCTGGACTCCCTGACCCCAGGGAAAAGACTTTGTCTATTTATCCTATTCATGCCCCTCATAATTTTGTAAACCTCTATAAGGGCACCCCTCAGCCTCCAATGCTCCAGGGAAAACAGCCCCAGCCTGTTCAGCCTCTCCCTGTAGCTCAGATCCTTCAACGCTGGCAACATCCTTGTAAATCCTTTCTGAACCCTTTCAAGTTTCACAACATCTTTCCGATAGGAAGGAGACCAGAACTGTGAAAATTATTCCAACAGTGGCCTAACCAATGTCCTGTACAGCTGCAACATGACCTCCCAACTCCTGTACTCCATACTCTGACTAATAAAGGAAAGCATACCAAACGCCTTCTTCACTATCCTATCTACCTGTGACTCCACTTTCAAGGAGCAATGAACCTGCACTCCAAGGTCTCTTTGTTCAGCAACACTCCCTAGGAACTTACCATTAAGTGTATAAGTCCTGCTAAGATTTGCTTTCCCAAAATTCAGCACCTCGCATTTATCTGAATTAAACTCCATCTGCCACTTTTCAATCCATTGGCCCATCTGGTCCAGATCCTGTTGTAATCTGAGGTAACCCTCTTCGCTGTCCACTACACCTCCAATTTTGGTGTCATCTGCAAACATACTAACTATACCTCTTATGCTCACATCCAAATCATTTATGTAAATGACAAAACATAGAGGGCCCATCACCGATCCTAGAGGGACTCCACTGGTCATAGGCCTCCAGTCTGAAATCAACCCTCCACCACCATCCTCTGTCTTCTACTTTTGAGCCACTTCTGTATCCAAATGGCTAGTTCTCTCTGTATTCCATGAGATCTAACCTTGCTAATCAGTCTCCTGTGGGGAACCTTGTCGAACACCTTACTGAAGTCCATATAAATCACATCTACTGCTCTGCCCTCAATCTTCTTTGTTACTTCAGCAAAAAAACGCAATCAAATTTGTGAGACATGATTTCCCACACACAAAGCCATGTTGACTATCCCGAATCAGTCCTTGCCTTTCCAAATATATGTACATCCTGTCCCTCAGGATTCCCTCCAACAACTTGCCCACCACCGAGGTCAGGCTCACTGGTCTATAATTTCCTGGCTTGTCCTTACCACCATTCTTAAACAGTGGCACCGCATTTGCCAACCTCCAGTCTTCCGGCACTTCACATAGTGGAGAGTTGCATGTCGGGATCCTGTGGAATCCCCAAAGCAGTAGCTTTCAAAACAAATTGCCTGAGAAATTAAAGATTCTAGTCAGCATTTCCAACACTTCTGCAACCCTCCAAAAATATTCAGAACATAGAATCTGGAAAGTTCTGCTGCAGTTAAATAAAGTTTTTCTGGGAAAATTACACTATCAAAATTCTAGTCTAACTCCTGAGTAATTATTCTCTCACATAGTAGCAAACACTAAACAACATGCCCCAGGCCTCTCACACACCACCCCACAACCCCAGAATCTGATCTGACATTATTGTTCCAACACTAGGACATATCATCCCTCAACTCCAAGACCAGACATCCCTTCAGGACCCAACACTACCACCCTGTGCTCCAGCAGACCTGATATCTCCTGTCCAACCTGACCTATTCTAACCATTTGACTGGCTCCTTGCCACTCTGATTGCCTGACGCTCTGCTTGCCCAGTACTGTAGCCTTACCATCTGGCACTGTACGCGTGCCCACTTGGTAGTCTACCTGTCTGGCACCCGGCACTTCCTGGCACCCCTAACATCACACTTGCTTTCTCTACTTATTCTTTCTCACCAGTTGCCAAAGTACGTGCCAGTAATTGGGCGGCACGGTGGCACAGTGGTTAGCACTGCTGCCTCACAGCGCCAGAGACCCGGGTTCAATTCCCGCCTCAGGCGACTGACTGTGTGGAGTTTGCACGTTCTCCCCGTGTCTGCGTGGGTTTCCTCCGGGTGCTCCGGTTTCCTCCCACACTCCAAAGATGTGCAGGTCAGGTGAATTGGCCACGCTAAATTGCCCGTAGTGTTAGGTAAGGGGTAGATGTAGATGTAGGGGTAAGGGTGGGTTACGCTTCGGCGGGGCGGTGTGGACTTGTTGGGCCGAAGGGCCTGTTTCCACACTGTAAGTAATCTAATCTAATCTAATCTAATTCTGGATCTTATCATAGAATATGACAGCTGACCGCTGTGGGAAAGGGGACATGGTTTTCCTTGCCCCAATTATTCTACACCATGAGAGACCTATCACATGTAAAATGCATTCTGCATTTCTGAAGAACCCCTGAACAGAATCTCCAAACAGAAATACCATAAAAAGGAGTAGGTGTCTGATTGCCACTCTTCCGAATATTTGGCCAAATATTTTTATATCACATTGACAGACTTGTTGGTTAAAAAAAAACCTGAAATTGTTGCTAAATTGCCAGAAATACTTGAAAACATTTTTCAGATTCATTATTGGCCTTTTAAAATTGATTTTTTTTTTGTTAAGTAACTGTCACTGCCACAAGATTAAGTTTCAATTTAAGATTATTAAATGAATTGATAGGGTTTTTAGGGATAGCAAGTTAAATTGGAGAGAATGGAATTCAGGTATTGGGATCACCACACATGATACTTTATATCCTTTGATTCAAATCCAGAGAGTGTAGCAAATTCACAATGCTGACTCGTGTCAATGATCTGAGAATTTTGTCAGCGTTAACTGTTTTAATGAATAGGTGCATCAAGGAGCCAGAGCAAAACTAGAGTTAGTAGGAATCAGGGAAAACCCTCAGATGGTTGGAGTCATATCTGGCACATAGGAAGATGGTCGTTGTTATACGAGGTCAGCCATCTCAGCTCCAAGACATCTCTGTAGGAGTTCCTCAGGGCAGTGTCCTAGGTCCAAATATCTGGAGCTGCTTCAGCAATGATCTTTCCTCGACCATAAGGTCAGAAGTGGGATGATCACTGATGATTGCACAATATTCAGCACCATTTCAATTTAAAATCATTAAATAAATTGATGGAGTATTGAAGGAGTCCGTGTGCATATGCAGAAAGACCTGGACAATATCAAGATTTGGGTTGAAATGTGCTGAGTAGCATTTGCATCAGATAAGTGCCAAGGAATGATCATTTCCAACAAGGGAGAGTCTAACTATCACTTTTTTACATTCAATTTTAAGATCCACAGCTTTTCTGTTAGTTTACTGGATATTTCAGTTTCTTTCCAGTGTTCAAAGTTTTAGTGCACAGTAAACCAGATAAGGTTATACATTAATCATAGCCACCATTATTGAGACAGACTTTATATTCCATATTTATTAACTGAAATCAAATTTAATCATGCGCTGATGTGGGATTTGAACCCTTATTCCCAGATCCTGATCTCGATTACTACTTCAGTGAGATTACCACTGGACTACCAGCTCCCATGAGCAAGTAAATAATGATACTAAATATGATCTCTGTTGATCATCAGCTCTCTGAATGATTATTCCTTCTCTACAAGATCTCACGCATAGTTTTTCTCCTTTAAACAACTTAGATAGATGTTTTCATGATGTCTCCTATTATAGCTCTAAGATGCTTTTATCAATAAGGTAGACAAGCAAGAGGCTGGGAGAACACAGCAATCCAGGCAGCATCAGGAGGTGTAACCCTTCCTCAGGACTTGGGGTGGATGTAAGGGGGGCTGCAGATAAAGGGATGGAGTGGTGGAGAGGGGCAGGTTGGTGAGGTAGGGGTAGGTGAACACTCAATAAGACTGTTTTTGACTTGAAATTGTTGTTAATCGTGGATTTTTAGCCCTGGAAGTAGTTTTTTGGGTAGAATGAGAAGCTTTGTTTGGAGCTGTCTTCCCATCAACCATTCTGATGGTACCAACCCACATAGGGATAGAATGGATCTGTACTTCTGCAGTGTGATCTGAAACTTCTTGTTCTCGTTTAACAGCACTTTGATAGTTCTGGCTCCTCTTTACAGTCTCATCATTAGATTGGGGTATTTCCAGGAAACCCGTAACTGTGCAGAGTGCAAGAAATAGTACTTTACAAATTGTCGACCATTATTACAGACAAGATGATCTGGAAATGTGTTGCAAAGATCTCCTTCAAAGCTTGTACCTCTCTCAGTCATCACATGTATAAATGTTTGACCTCCATCTGCCTGGAAAGATAATCAATGATAATCTGGTATGATTTACCATTAAATATTAATAGGTCTATTCTACTGGTTGGGAATGGAGTCAAAATAAGCGACTCACCTGTTGTGGTCTGTGCACCATGCAGACATGGCAACTAGAAGCCATTTCTTAGATGTCAATATTCCAGGCTGCACCAGAAAGTGTTGATGGTCTATGAAGAAAGTCCTAATCCAGTTTCAAGTCAGCAGATCACACAAAGATGGAGGACCTGGTAGGCAGACGCTAAACAAGGCAAAGAAATCAATTTAATCAGCATAAGGAAAGCCAGTTCCCAAGAAGTGACAGTTTAAAATTACAAGTGATCTGAAGTCATTGCCTATGAGGCCTGTCAACTAGAAAAGAAAACCAAAAGTAGGAAGTAACAACAGATGGTCAATACTCTGGGGAAAGTGGATGAAGGGGTTGGTGAAATAATTTAAAGTAAAGGTGCTTTCAATGGTTTTACATAATTGTAAAAAAAAACTCAGCTAGTAGACAGACTGTCAATGAAAGGTAGTGTGACAGAGTACGTTAGTACAAGGCTGTGATGTGGAGGAGCCAGTGTTGGACTGGGGTGGACAAAATTAAAAAGTGCATACCACCAGTTTATAGTCTGATAGGTTTATTTGGAAGCACTAGCTTTCGGAGCCATGCTCTTCCAGTAGGTGGTTGTGAAGTGTAAGATCATAAGACACAGAATTTATAGCAAAAGATTACAGTGTCGTGCAGCTGAAATGATATATTGATCAAACCTGGAATGTTAAGTCTTTTATCTTTTAGTTCATTAATATGTAAATCCCAGAACTTCTTTTAAGTCAACTTCTCGAGATAACTTAACGTTTTATAATAAAAGGTGACAACTCAGCTCAGACAGTGCTTTAAAGATGTGAAATCAGAATCTGTCTGTATCCCAATCTTGAGTCAGACTGATTCTATCTCCAAAATGGAATTTATAAAATATTGCATGGATTGACTGTCTGCAGATTGTGCATTTTTTGAGCAAAATAGAATGTATCTGCAATATAATTCTGCAAATATTCACCCCATAGACTTATATGTGTGTATGCGTGCATGAGAGAGAGAAAGAGAGAGAGACAGTGAGGGTGTGCATGTGAGTGTGAGTGCATGTGACAGAGTGTGTGTTCACGTGTGTGAAAGCTTGGTAGAGTGTGTTGTGGGTGTGATGAAGTGTAAGCCTGTGAGAGGGTGTACGCATTGGTGTGCGTGCGTGTGTTTAGTTTAGTGCGGTCACCTGTAGTGTGACATGAACCTAAGGTCCCAGCTGAGGCCATCCCCATGGGTAATGAACTTGGCTATCAGCCTCTGCTCAGCCACTTTGTTTTGTTGCCTGTCCAGAAATCCATCTTGGAGGATGGTCACCTGAAGATTGGAGGCTGAATGTTCCTGACCTCTGAAGTGCTCCCTGACTAGGAAAGTCTGTCTGTTGATTATTGTGTGGTAAACATCATCTGTTGTCATAGCATCTGCTTGGTCTCACCAATGTACCATGCCTCAGAGCATCCTTGCCTGTGGTGTATGAGCCAAGTCACCTGCTGCATACACGACGGGTTGTTTGTTCAATGACACTGTAATCTTTTGCCATAAATTCTGTGTCTTATGTTCTTACATTCCACAACCACCTGATGAAGGAGCAGCATTCTGAAAGCTAGTGCTTCCAAATAACCCTGTTGGGCTATAACCTGGAGTTGAGTGATTTTTAGCTTTGTACAAGGCTGAGCAGTGCAGGGAAGTTTTGAATTCTGGTAGGAAAATGTAAACCATTAAGTAAACTACCAAGAAAACTTAGACATACCATAGATCCTAAAGTTACATGACCCAAATGTGATGATGCTGTCACTTTTAAAAGGTTATTTTGTCCTTTGTTTTTTTTCAAGAGAGGTTGTAAAAGGCAGAGGAGCCGGTGTTATTTTAGCAATGGCAGGGGAGTAGCCAGTTCTCCCAGTTAAAATGTTTCCTAATTTGGTTTAACTGTGCGGTCATAAAACACTGGAAGGCTGCAAGCTCCAGTGGATGATTCCTGACAGGTTTTCTCTCTGAAATCTCTTGGATATTTTTCCCTCCCAACTGTAAGGATCTGTGTTTCAATTGACCTTTTTGTCAAAGGGTTGTGTATAGGATGTTACTGGATTGGAACAGCTCCTTAATTAAGTTGTTGTATCGGGTCAGTTATGTTTTCGAATTGTTATTTTATTCTAAATTCAGCTTTCTTTTGTTCGTGTTTCAACAGCAGTGTTTAAATAAATCCTGTTTTGCTGAAAGCTGAGTGGCTTAACCAGCTACATCACACCTGCAATAGCCACTTCACATCAGCCGATAAAATAAAACAAAAGTTAGGCTCTAGGCTACCTTTTTAAAATATTTTGAGGGGGTTTGGCCTGGTCCATAATGCAAGAGCTTTCGGCACTTTGGAGAACTGAACCAAACACACAACTGTGCACTTTGGAGAAAAGGATTCCTGAGGCATCAAACTGCTTCAGGATTCAACAAAAAATCTGAAATTTAACAAGTCAACCATTACTTTACTCAATAGCAAAGATAGCAGATGATGTTATTGCCAGAATCATTAATGAGACATCAGATAAATTTAAAGAAATCTTAAAAGTTCAATTACATCACCCTAACAAGAGGCAAACTCAAAACGTGTGTCAGAAGTAGGCAAACTACTTTTATTAATGAATTTTACAGGGTGTTTGGAAGATACAAATATGGAGACTGTATTGTAGTCATTATTGCTGATGAATCTCCATCAGACCTATTGCAGTGTGAGGAAATATCACTCTGGAGAAAGCAATATTGGTGGTGAGACAAGCAGGGATTCATAAAGATAAAAGAGCAATTTTGAGAAGTGGAGAAATAGCTTGGTTGAAGAAACCTCCCAAGACCATATAGGACAGCTTAAGAGGTATCTGAGAAGATAGTGTGCCAGAAAAGCCTGCCTGCACTGCGGCACCGAAGAGACCCAAAGGTGTGAACAGCACCCTAAAACAAAGCAGAATGCCTTCAGTACAAGAAAATTGAGCTTTCTGGGAAGGTGTGCCAAAGCAAAGCTTTTTATCTTCACAGGTTACAAAAAAAAAGTGAAAATACACAATGCTAATGATGACTTTGAAAAATCTCTACCAGAAGAAAAATCATAAAATTACCTTTGCGATATCAACGACCCTAATTTTTCATTTTGAATTATAGATACATACATCAATGGACACAATACAATGTTTAAACTGGATATTGAAGCAACTGCAACAATTTTATCAGACAATGAATCATGGTTATCAACTCATTTCCTGCATAGACTCAGAATAATTTGTCCAAGGGGGATTGAATCAAAAGTCAAGGGAAAGTCACAGGCAATATTCCAGAATAAGCCAAGCATAGTGTACATAATCAGGAATTTCTTCTTTTAAGTAGAAGAGTTATTTTTTAGACTTTAGTCTTATTACGAAAGTGGAAGAAGTTAAATAACAAGGTGATGGGATACTGAAAGGTGGAAATTTCACCGGATTAGCAGGCCCAGTAAATCCAAGATCTGGAGAATGGGTTCATGTTTCACCACAGTAGCTGCTGGAATTTAGAGTTAATTAAGGCAGTCTCAGTAATTCTGACCATGAAACTGCCACTACTTGCTGCAAAAAATCCACCTGGTTCTCCAATATCCTTTTAGGAAGAAATCTACTATTCTTACCCAGTCTGAGTCAAATGTAACTTCAGATCCAAAGAAATGTGATTGACTTTTAACCACCTTCCAACATGGCCAGCAGGGCAGTGAGTTCAAGGGCAATTAAGGATGGTTTTGCCCAATGGTGCCAACATCTGATGATTTTTAAAAAAAAATTATATGTCATTTCAGATAAGCTTTTCTGAAATAATATAATGTGACTTAAGACCGAATGTTGCATTAATTTGAAAAGAAAATGCTAAACTTGTATGACTCTACATGCCTAGGAAGATATCACCCCAAAAAATGAAGTAAGTCTAATTTCAGCTGGAAGAGGTAACTAGGTTGGAAGCTATTTCTCCTGTTCCTAAAGCATACAAAGTGGTGCTCTGCAATGGCTCCAGTCCACGTTTGTGTTGTTTTAACTCAACATAATAAGATTGTAATTATAGGAATTCATCTGATGTTCGATAAATGTTTGGCAAATATGTCCAAAAATACCAATTGGATTTGAATAGCAGCTTTAGGCAAATCCTTTTCAAGTAAGTCACTTGTATAGGAACATAAAGAAGTCGGCTATTCAGCCTATTCATTCTGCTCTACCATTCAATACAATTATGGTTGATCATCTGGCACAATGCCTTTATACTCATGATATCCCCATATCCCATTGTATCACTGGCATTTAGGTATCTATCAATCGGGAAGAGTGCTGGTAAGTGGCGTTGAAATGGCCATCAGCCATGATTGAAAGACGGAGTGGACTCGATGGGCCAAGTAGCCTAACCTCCGTTCCTATTTCTTATAGTCTTCTTCTTATGGAATTAGAAGTAGAATGAGGTTTATTCTCATGTGCACTCAAGTTACAAATGTAAAAAGTAAAATGTAAACAGTAAAAAGTTTTAAAATGTCGCCAACACACAGGACCATCTTAGGTACAAAGTACTTAGGGACAAAAAAATTGAGGAAATAAAGAAAAAGCATTACACCATATTACAGGTATGTATAGTGCAAATTAAGAAAGTAATAAAAATGCTAAAAAGATAGATACTACAGTCTTTCTACAAAGACTTCCATGTGGTCTGACCGGGCTCAATCAGATCCCAACCAGTAGCCATCTTCAATATGGACCCACCCCACTCCACTCTGGATCCCATTGCCCACTGTCCCCACTCTGGACCCCACTGCCCACCGTCACCGCTCTGGACCCCACTGCCCACTGTCACCGCTCTGCTCTGGACCCCACTGCCCACTGTCCCTTCTCTGGACCCCACTGCTCACCGTCCCCGCTCTGGACCCCACTGCCCACCTTCCCTGCCCGGGACCCCACTGCCCACTGTCTCTGCTCTGGACCCCACTGCCCACCGTCCCCACTCTGGACCCCACTGCCCACCGTCCCCGCTCTGGACCCCACTGCCCAACGTCCAGGCTCTGCTCTGGACCCTACTGCCCAACGTCCCCTCTCTGCTCTGGACACCACTACCCACCGTCCCAGCTCTGGACCCCGCAGCCCACCGTCCCTGCTCTGCTCTAGATCCCACTGACCACCGTCCCTGCTCTGCTCTGGTCCCCACTGCCCACCCCGTCCCTGCTCTAGACCCCATTGTGCACTGTCCTTGCTTTGGACCCCACTGCCCACCGTCACCGCTCTGGACCCCACTGCCCAACGTCCAGGCTCTGCTCTGGACCCCACTGCCCACCGTCCCCTCTCTGCTCTGGACACCACTACCCACCATCCCCACTCTGGACCCCACTGCCCAACGTCCAGGCTCTGCTCTGGATCCCACTGCCCAACGTCCCCGCTCTGTTCTAGACCCCACTGCCCACCGTCCCCGCTCTGTTCTGGACCCCACTGCCCACCGTCCCTGCTCTGGACACCACTGCCCACCGTCACCGCTCTGGACCCCACTGCCCACTGTCCCCACTCTGGACCCCACTGCCCACTGTCCTCACTCTGCTCTGGACCCCACTGCCCACCATCACCGCTCTGCTCTGGATCCCACTGCCCAACGTCCCCGCTCTGTTCTAGACCCCACTGCCCACCGTCCCCGCTCTGTTCTGGACCCCACTGCCCACCGTCCCTGCTCTGGACACCACTGCCCACCGTCACCGCTCTGGACCCCACTGCCCACTGTCCCCACTCTGGACCCCACTGCCCACTGTCCTCACTCTGCTCTGGACCCCACTGCCCACCATCACCGCTCTGCTCTGGATCCCACTGCCCAACGTCCAGGCTCTGCTCTGGATCCCACTGCCCACCGTCCCCGCTCTGTTCTGGACCCCACTGCCCACCGTCCCCGCTCTGTTCTGGACCCCACTGCCCACCGTCCCTGCTCTGGACACCACTGCCCACCGTCACCGCTCTGGACCCCACTGCCCACTGTCCCCACTCTGAACCCCACTGCCCACTGTCCTCACTCTGCTCTGGACCCCACTGCCCACCATCACCGCTCTGCTCTGGATCCCACTGCCCACTGTCCCCACTCTGGACCCCACTGCCCACTGTCCCCACTCTGGACCCCACTGCCCCCCATCCCCACCCTGCTCTGGACCCCACTGCCCACTGTCCCCATTCTGCTCTGGACCCCACTGCCCACTGTCCCTACTCTGGACCCCACTGCCCACAATCCCTGCTCTGCTCTGGACCCCACTACCCACTATCCCTGCTCTGGACCCCACTAGCCACCGTCCCCACTCTGGACCACACTTCCCACTGTCCCCGCTCTGGATACCACTGCCCACTGTCCCCACTCTGGACACCACTGCCCACTGTTCCCACTCTGCTCTGGACCCCACTGCCCACCTTCCCCACTCTGCTCTGGACTCCACCGCCCACCGTCCCCACTCTGGACCCCACTGCCCACCTTCCCCACTCTGCTCTGGACTCCACCGCCCACCGTCCCCACTCTGGACCCCACTGCCCACTGTCCCCACTCTGCTCTGGACCCCACTGCCCACTGTCCCCACTCTGGACCCCACTGCCCAACGTCCCCACTCTGGACCTCACTGCCCACCATCCCCATTCTGCTCTGGACCCCACTTCCCACTATCCCTGCTCTGGACCCCATTGCACACTGTCCCTGCTCTGGACCCCACTGCCCACCCTTCCCCGCTTTGGACCCCACTGCCCACCGTCCCCATTCCACTCTGGACCTCATTGATTGCCATCCATGCTCAGGACTGCTGGTCAAAGAAAAAGACAGAAGAGATTGAAAAGAAAACGCAAGAGAGAAAAGGGAGGAAAAACAGAAATCGAATGGACAGAGCAGACAAGGTCCGGCTGGAGAATCCTACTCTGTCACCATTTTTTTATACAAGCTCCTTTAAATACATTCAATGCGTGAGCTTGCAGAGCCCTCTGTAAAGAGAAATCCAAAGATTCACATCACTTCAGGTGTAGAAATTATACCATCTTCCCAGTTTTTGATTCCCAAATAAGTAGTACTTCAAAACAGGATGTTAATCTCATTCATTCCTGCAAGAAGACATTAAGATAGGTGACAAAAAACTTGATAAATTGGGTGAATTTTAAGAATGCTCTTAATGACAGAGAGGTTTAAGAAGGGAATTCCAGAACTTAGACCATCAGCACGTGAAGGCACAGCCGCCAATGTAGTTAACAGTTATTATAGTGATTATCATTCTACCCCCTAGCATTATCTTCTTGTTCTCAGCACCAATGTTATTATGCTTTCTATGTATTTAACATTTGTAGGCATGTCTTGAGATTACTAGATTTAAAATCTTTTCATTAAAAATTAATTATTAATTTTGTGTCCTTTTTAATCAATTTATCCCGGTGAGCTGAGGAAGAGCCAAAATCTAATAATAGTAAAGAGGAGAGTAAAATGTGCTGATAACTTATGCATGCACATTGAGAGTCTTGCAACAGGTTATCTGGCAATAATGGATCAAAATTAAGACTCTTATTGTCAGCGTAATGACTTTCTCACACACATGGACCAGTGTGTGTCTTCCTCCAAATGAGATCAGTCTAGATATTAATTTAGCTGCCTGCTGCCAATTGTTCAGTTAAATAGTGCATGCTGTTTTGAAAATATAGCCTTCTAACTCAACCTCTTTTAATGGTTCAGTGTTGAAAATTTACTCCTCTTACTTTCAGCATAAACAGGATGTATCACTGGTCAAAGTCTGAGAATCTTAACCAGTTCCTATCAGTTGGCTCCTACAAAAGTTAATAAGAAGAATAACATGTTGGTTTTCATCATGATGCAATGCTGACTCCCTCAGAAATTCAAGAATATTCTTTGTTCTATTCACAGTATCTTTGTGCCGTCCACGACCTGATGAATTGAAGTTGTTGCAAACATGAGGCATCTGGGAATCAGCTGATTCTTTAAAGAGATTTTTCTGAACAATATCCTCTTTAAATCCTGTTCATTCGACCTTTCTGCTTTCTAATCCATTATTGACATCACGCTCCTCTCTGAAGCTTTAGGATGTTACTTAATAGCAGAGTGTTTTGGATAAAAACTACTACATTCCAACTAACGTCAAATTTTTAAAGTCATGTCTTCAAGTTGGTAAAAGTTTATAGATATGATGAGTTGCTTCACGGGGATTTTTCTTCCTGTTTGATTGTAAATATGTTTCTACGTTTTGATCCACAGGACCCAACCTCCGAATGAGATTGTGAAAGTACTGATAATGAGGAATGGGGAGCTTATTCCAAATTCAGAAACGACAATGCTGGCCTTCAAAGGGAATGAAGAAGACCAACAAAATAAATTGTTTTAGAAACAGTCTCTGGAAAACCATCTTCAATTTATAAAAGCTGAAACTAGCAAGACTTCATTATAAACGGAACAATCCATGGGCAATGGTCACAGCAATGGGGCAGGGTGGAAAGTGAGAGGGTGTTGGCCTAGTCTGTTTCCAGCTCCTGACTGTTACAGCCTTGTATTGTGTTGGGGTGGGGGTGGGGATGGGTGTAAGGCTTCCAGTCAGCTTCTGCCAAGAATCTTAAATGGCCATTTAATAAGTTTAATAGGCTACCTGCCTCTCCAGGATGCTTAGCCCCCATCCCATCCCTCTCTGTTTCCACTTCAACAAAAATGCCACTGGAGTAGAAACATGCCAATAACCAGGCATGTCACACCCATTGTCAGAATTTCTCACCTTCACTTTCGTCATTGACGGGAATCTAAGATTTTGCTTAATATGTGTTTTTTTCTCTGGGAGGGCTGCAGTGTATGTGGTACCATCAGTTGTATGGGATATTAGAATAATATAGTCATGTGCCTGCCCAAGTGAATGTAAGGCACTATTGAACAACAGTAAAGAATTTCTCTTGCTGATGTAGTGACTAGAACTTATTAACTATGAGATCCTTGTTTGGGGATGTCAACCTGGGTCAATCAGGGAACCTTGGCTGACAGATACAAACAGGAGATTCAGAGACTCTCCTGACTTCAGGCATTGTTTCCAGGCTAGTTGGTCACTGCCAATGTACTGTGCATTTGCAAATAAAGGGTGGCTTAGTGACAGGATACCAGCTAATGTGCAGTTATTTCATTGTTCTGGCCAATATTTATCCACTAAGGAAAAAATATAAATTTATCTATCTCACTTCCCATGCATATGTTAGACACTGTTATCCTCAAAACAATAATGGCTATAGTTCAATTGCACAATGATTGCTGTGAAGCTTTTTGCAATATCCCTAAAATGTGACATCTGCTATATTCATGTTTCCCTCTATTTTACTTACCTGACATTGGAAGCCACTGACTCAGTAGAATGGGGACTTCAGTGCTGCAACTTGACCATGTCACTGTGATCCACATACTGTTTTAACCACATGGTCTCCAGCTTACCAAGACAATGCTGATAGAAACAGCAACCAGGTGAAAGCCTTTGGAAAGACATATAGAACATAGAACATAGAACATAGAACAATACAGCACAGAACAGGCCCTTCGGCCCACGATGTTGTGCCGAACTTCTATCCTAGATTAAGCACCCATCCATGTACCTATCCAAATGCCGCTTAAAGGTCGCCAATGAATCTGACTCTACCACTCCCACGGGCAGCGCATTCCATGCCCCACCACTCTCTGGGTAAAGAACCCACCCCTGACATCTCCCCTATACCTTCCACCCTTCACCTTAAATTTATGTCCCCTTGTAACACTCTGTTGTACCCGGGGAAAAAGTTTCTGACTGTCTACTCTATCTATTCCTCTGATCATCTTATAAACCTCTATCAAGTCACCCCTCATCCTTCGCCGTTCCAACAAGAAAAGGCCGAGAACTCTCAACCTATCCTCGTACGACCTACTCTCCATTCCAGGCAACATCCTGGTAAATCTTCTCTGCACCCTCTCCAAAGCTTCCACATCTTTCCTAAAGTGAGGCGACCAGAACTGCACACAGTACTCCAAATGTGGCCTAACCAAAGTCCTGTACAGCTGCAACATCACCTCACGACTCTTGAATTCAATCCCTCTGCTAATGAACGATAATACTCCATAGGCCTTCTTACAAACTCTATCCCCCTGAGTGGCAACCTTCAAAGATCTATGTACATAGACCCCAAGATCCCTCTGTTCCTCCACCTGACCAAGAACCCTACCATTAACCCTGTATTCCGCATTCTTATTTGTCCTTCCAAAATGGACAACCTCACACTTGGCAGGGTTGAACTCCATCTGCCACTCCTCAGCCCAGCTCTGCATCATATCTAAGTCCCTCTGCAGCCAATAACAGCCCTCCTCACTGTCCACAACTCCATCTATCTTTGTATCATCTGCAAATTTACTGACCCACCCTTCGACTCCCTCATCTAAGTCATTAATAAAAATTACAAACAGCAGAGGACCCAGAACTGATCCCTGCGGAACTCCACTTGTAACTGGACTCCATGCTGAATATTTACCATCTACCACCACTCTCTGACTTCGACCGGTTAGCCAGTTTTCTATCCAATTGGCCAAATTTCCCTCTATCCCATGCCTCCTGACTTTCTGCATAAGCCTACCATGGGGAACCTTATCAAATGCCTTACTAAAATCCATGTACACTACATCCACTGCTCTACCCTCATCCACATGCTTGGTCACCTCCTCGAAGAATTCAATAAGACTTGTAAGGCAAGACCTACCCTTCACAAATCCGTGCTGGCTGTCCCTAATCAAGCAGTGTCTTTCCAGATACTCGTAAATCCTATCCCTCAGTACCCTTTCCATTACTTTGCCTACCACAGAAGTAAGACTAACTGGCCTGTAATTCCCGGGGTTATCCCTATTCCCTTTTTTGAACAGGGGCACAACATTCGCTACTCTCCAGTCTCCTGGTACCACCCCAGTTGCCAGTGAAGACGAGAAGATCATTGCCAACGGTACTGCAATTTCCTCTCTTGCTTCCCACATAATCCTAGGATATATCCCGTCAGGCCCGGGGGACTTGTCTATCCTCAAGTTGTTCAAAATGTCCAACACATCTTCCTTCCTAACAGGTATCTCTTCTAGCTTATCAGTCCGTTTCACACTCTCCTCTTCAACAATACGGTCCCTCTCGTTCGTAAATACTGAAGAGAAGTACTTGTTCAAGACCTCTCCTATCTCTTCCGACTCAATACACAGTCTCCCACCACTGTCCTTGATCGGACCTACCCTCGTTCTCGTCATTCTCAGGTTTCTCACATACGCATAGAATGCCTTGGGGTTATCCTTGATCCTATCCGCCAGGGATTTTTCATGCCCTCTCTTAGCTCCCCTAATCCCTTTCTTCAGGTCCCTTCTGGCTATCCTGTATCCCTCCACTGCTCTGTCTGAACCTTGTTTCCTCAACCTTATGTAAGCCTCCTTCTTCCTCTTTACTAGACATTCAACCTCCCTCGTCAACCAAGGCTCCCTCACACGACCATTTCTTTCCTGCCTGATCGGTACATACATATCAAGGACACGTCATATCTGCTCCTTGAAAAAGTTCCACATTTCCACCACATCCTTCCCTGACAGCCTATGCTCCCAACGTATGCTCCTCAAATCCTGTCTTACAGCATCGTAATTTCCCTTCCCCCAATTGTAAAAACTTCCTTGTTGTGCGCACCTATCTCTCTCCATAACCAAGGTGAAAGTCACAGAATTGTGGTCGCCATCACCAAAATGTTCACCCACTAACAAGCCCACCACTTGTCCCGGTTCATTACCGAGTACCAAATCCAATATGGCCTCCCCTCTGGTTGGACAATCTACATACTGCGTTAGAAAAGCTTCCTGGACACACTGCATAAACACCGCCCCATCCAATCTACTTGATCTAAAGAGCTTCCAATCAATATTTGGGAAGTTGAAGTCGCCCATGACTACGACCCTGTGGCTTCTGCACCTTTCCAAAATCTGTTTCCCAATCTGTTTCTCCACATCTCTGCTGCTATTGGGGGGCCTATAATAAACACCCAACAAGGTGACTGCACCTTTCCTATTTCTGACTTCAGCCCATACTACCTCCAGAGGCAGATCCCCCTCAAACTTCCTTTCTGCAGCCGTTATACCATTTCTCATTAGCAATGCCACCCCCCCTCCTTTTTTACCACCCTCCCTAATCTTACTGAAACATATGTAACCAGGAACCTCCAACAGCCATTCCTGTCCCTCATCTATCCATGTTTCCGTGATGGCCACAACATCGTAGTCCCAGGTACCGATCCACGCCTTAAATTCACCCACCTTATTTCTGATACTCCTTGCATTGAAGTATACGCACTTGAGCCCATCTCTGTGTCCGCAAGTAGTCCCTGTCAGTGCTACCTTCTCCACAGCCTCCCTACAGTCTTGGACATCCTGACACACAGCTAGCTTACTTGCTGGACTACAAGTCCGGATCCCATCCCCCTGCCAAATTAGTATATTATATTATGACTCATTGTGGCTAGGACATGAAGGACTACTCCAAAAGGATGTCTTGCAAACCACCTGCTTTAAGCTTATTGCAAACTTGTCAACCTACCACTCTTGCCGCTGACTTTCTATGGAGTCTCAATTGTAACTTGAGCCCATCAATTTTGACAGATGACCACGAAGATAACATCAGTTCCATTAGACTTGGACAGTGGTCAGACAAACTTGACACATCAGAGAAGTCAGGGAGGTAAAATCTCCTTCACTTCAGTCTGGGAGCCAGTAGGATTCATCACTTGTTACAAACCTCATTTCCTGCCCTTGGTTAACATTGATCCATTATTTTAAAGTGTAGATAGCTTAATGGTGATACAAAATATTCCTGAACCAAAGACCCATTTCAATCTGCTCCTATATAAAAAAAAAGCTTTAATTGACTTGTTTGAGATGTTACAACACGTCTCTGCAATCTTCACACCTTAGCTTATTTTGGTGGGGGCAGTGTGGGAGGAGAGCACTTGAACACAGTCTAATTGGGTCTGGTGGTAGTGACACTATCACTGAACCACAAAAGACTCCTGCATCATCAAGTGAATTTCCCAGCTTACGCTCACCAACTGAATACAATTAATGCCTAATTTACATACAATTAACATTACTTCTATTGTAATGCACCACAGAAACCTTTTGAACTGCTTGATAATTAAACTGCAGCATAGTGTGATGGTAATGTTTGATATTGATTCCAACATTATTGTCTGTATGCATGTTCACGTTCACTCATTCAATATGCAGTTTATTAAACGTTCTTACTTTCACTCATGATAACTTCACCATATAATCAGCATACTTACATTTTCTAAACATGCATTCAGTGTATATTTTACAGATGCAGTCTGTAGTAATTGGAATGAGGTAGACCAGATAGATCTTGTTGAGTATGATTTCCCTGATTGGGGCTATTAACCTGATTCAGTCAGGAAGACCTGACTGTCAGATATGAACAGCAGTCTCAGGGATTCTCCTCATACTAAGGGCTGGCTCTAAGCTAATTGATCAAAGTCTGTGTACTGTACTAATGTAAATAAAGGGTGACTTGGTGATGGGTTACTGGTCTCCTTGTAGTTATTTAATTGTGAAACTGTGTAAATTCATTGTATATGTGGCCACAAATAGTCTTTCATTGTACAGGTGTTTATTCTAAATACATTTCTTCTGTAAGTGTGTTTTTTTCCATAGGAAACAATCAGTTATTAAATTTTGTAGAAGGGGCTTAAATTTATATTAAAGTGAATATATTGAATATTCAATTGCTCAATATATTTCTGGTGGACAATTTGTAAAGTTATTATCAACACTCTCACTTTCGCTGTTAGAATCATTTTTGTGAGCAATCCAGCTAGTTTAATGTAATTATGGCATATTTAAACGTCACCTCATCCATATGAATAATGCTTGAAGATATTCTGAGAGCAATTATCATCATTTGATAGTCCAGCTAAACTCGAAAGATGGGCAGTTAGAAGATGGAAAATTTGGTAATAATCAGACCAGAAACTCAGCTGAGATTTTCAGTGCAAAGCACACTGGACCTTCTGGATCTGTAACATTTAATTACGCCAGGCAAATTTGCTGAGCCACAGGGTATATCAGGAACAATCCTAACATTTTCATTCATTTGAACAAGGATATTTTTTCTGCAGTGAACTTGTACATGTGCAAAACAGACACCAATCAAAGACATTTGGCTTGCAGTGAATGAACCCCACCAATAATTTGACAAGTACCTGTGTATAATTGAGGTGTAGCCTATAGAACTAAGAGTGGACAGTATTGCTTCAATATTTAATATTTAATAAAGTGTCCTGCTTGGGCCATAAGCTTACCAAGGGAGGCTAGCAGGCAATTAGCTGAGAGCTTTTCAAAATCAAATTACGCAATGATCTTGAAGAGAATTACATAATTAATCCCAGTGGCTAAGTCAGCCAGGAGGTCGACCGAATGAGCCCCTGGGCTATAATTTCTCCAGTGTTCTCCTTTCTTACTGCAATAATGTTGGCTGAAGATTGGTGGTACTTCAAAAAGATGTATAAATGGTCATTTATGTTATTTCTTCAGGGCTTCTACCAGACCTCCACTGAAGATACAGCACTGGGGAAGAATCCTAGGTGAAATTTCAGGCAATATTTTCTTTCAGCTTTGAGGCTTTCTATTACTAGCGATGTATATCTAACCAAGTGGGAATCTTTGAATTTTTTTTTAATACTGCTACAAGTTGATACAGTACTTGGGTGGACATATTGGTACGGTCCCCACTACATGTTACCCTAAAGTGCTATTCCCCTTACTAGTTGTAAATCTGTTGGTGTCCTTAATAATGTTTTTTGAGAGAATAAATTCCTAAGGTCTTTCCCAGTCAATTCAATATTATTGAACAATGGCAGCTATTAATTTATTCATTCCAAAAATGAGTGAGGTAAATCTATCAAGGCAAGTATGTAGGTGAACAACAGTCAGTTAGATTGGAATGGATAGAAGATGACCCCAAATAGCCACTTGAAAAGCTAAAAATAACCAACTTGTTTCATATAGTTTAAACAACATAATTATAATGTTTTTCCTTAGTTAATGTGATGTCAGAATTGCTGGCTAAACCGGCATTTATTGCCATTCACGAGCTCTTTTCTTGATTTACTACAGTCCATGATGAGTTAGCATACCAACTGGGCTAATCGGAAGAGACTAAGAGTAAATAGTCAACACCATTTACCTGATAAAAGCAGTTGAACAGGTTAAACAGGGACAGAGTAAGTAGTGGGGTCTGCAGTCAAATATGCTGACAAGGTTGTACATGGCAACAAAATGGAGAGGCAGTAACATAGCTCTATTGCCATGACAGCACCATGTTAATGCTTTGGGAATATAAACTCAAATCCCACAATGGCAGATGGTTAAATTTGAATGAATGAAAATTTGGAATTAAAAGCTAATCCGAAGTTGATTGTGCAACTGTTGCTGATTGTTGTTAAAAACCCAACTGAGTTCCTAAAGTCTTTTAGACAAATACATTTTCCATCCTTACTCAACCTGGTCTATTTGTGACTTCAGATCCATAGCATTGTGGTTGACTTTTAACTGCCCTCTGTAATGGCCCTAACAAGCCAATCCATTCAAGCAGCAATTAAGAATGAGTAATTAATCACAACCTAACCCACCCAGTGATGTCCACATCTCATAAATTAATAAAATATTTGAAAAATGCGGTAAAACTATCCAGTCAGGGAATACACTTGCTGCTTGTTCCATTCACTCAACTGTTATATCAGCTTCTAATGGTTTAAGTTGAAGAGTTGTCAATTAGGAGTAACCTCTGACTAGCGAGGAAATTACTGCAGAGAATTAGAATAATTTAACAAATCAAAACTTAATTTTAAACGTATGAAGACCACAGATCAGCTGAATTACTAAAGAATTTAAGAAGTGAAAACTCTGTAATAATACATCGTTTAGTTTTGAGTTGTCAGTGAAAACTAAATCATATACTTCCATCAAATACAATCATCAGTTTTAAAACTGTAGTACAAAATATAGTTCAGGGAAGTGCACCAAAGCAAGCTTTAGTGGATCAAAGAAAGATTGTTTCAAAGAGGGCTGCCACGGAGCAACATTTCAAACACAAAGCAACCAGTTTTCGTCTAACTCTGTCTTGGATGACAGTCTTGATGGTTTAGCTCTGTTCTATCAATCATACTCTGTCAATTATATTTCATCACTGCTAACACATCCTATTTCATCCATGGCCACAGTCTGTTTTCAATTGCTAGTTTCTTATTAAGCATGGAATTCAACTCTATTCCACAATTTTCCATTTAAATGTGGGATGGACCTGGGGGTTCATAAGCTAATATGTTATTTTTCAAAAGCTTTTTGCCATGCTAAAATTGAAAAGACACTGGATCAGATCCATAAAAGTTTAGAAATGCTGTCTAGTAAATTAAATAACACATTAAGCATTGATTCAATAAGCATAAAGGATAGTGACAGTCATACCTTCAAGAGTTTCTGCACAGTTCAATATACCACCACACTAACATGATATAGCAGGGCTTTGCTAGTGCCTTTTTCCATCAGGTGTCTATCCCTTATGAAGTGATATCATTGTCATGTAGCTCTTTATACACACACAATAGCTGTTATTAGAATATTTGCTCCATTAACCCTTTACTGAACAGTTAGGTGCCCTTTTGGAGAGCTGAAAATGTGTAGCTGGAAAAGCGCAGCAGGTCAGGCAGCATCCAAGGAGCAGGAGAATCGACGTTTCGGGCCTGAGCCCTTCTTCAGGAATGAGGAAAGTGTGCCCAGCAGGCTAAGATAAAAGGTAGGGAGGAGGGACTTGGGGGAGGGGCATTGGAAATGCGATAGGTGGAAGGAGGTTAAGGTGAGGGAGATAGGCCGGAGTGGGGGTGGGGGCAGAGAGATCAGGAAGAAGATTGCAGGTTAGGAAGGTGGTGCTGAGTTCGAGGGTTGGTACTGAGACAAGATGGGGGGAGGGGAAATGAGGAAACTGAAGAAATCTGAGTTCATACCTTGTGGTTGGAGGGTTCCTAGACGGAAGATGAGGCGCTCTTCCTCCAGCCGTCGTGTTGCTATGGTCTGGCGATGGAGGAGTCCAAGGACCTGCATGTCCTTGGTGGAGTAGGAGGGGGGAGTTGAAGTGTTGAGCCACGGGGTGGTTGGTTGAGCTCAAGGGTGGAGGAGCGGCATCTCCTCTACTTCCCACTCCTCCACCCTTGAGCCCCGCCCCTCCAATCGCCACCAGGACAGAACCCCACTGGTCCTCACCTACCATCCCACCAACCTCCATATACATCGTATCATCTGTTGTCATTTCTGCACCTCCAAATGGACCCCACCACCTCCCCTATTTCCCTCCCCTCCCCTATCAGCGTTCCAAAAAGACCACTCCCTCCGTGACTCCCTCGTCAGGTCCACACCCCCCACCAACCCAACCTCCACTCCCGGCACCTTCCCCTGCAACCGCAAGAAATGCAAAACTTGTGACCACACCTCCCCCCTTACTTCCCTCCAAGGCCCCAAGGGATCCTTCCATATCTGTCACAAATTCACCTGCACCTCCACACACATCATTTATTGCATCCGCTGCACCCGATGTGGCCTCCTCTATATTGGGGAGACAGGCCGCCTACTTGTGGAACATTTCAGAGAATACCACTGGGACACCCGGAACAACCAACCCAACCACCCCGTGGCTCAACACTTCAACTCCCCCTCTCACTCCACTAAGGACATGCAGGTCCTTGGACTCCTCCATCGCCAGACCATAGCAACACGACGGCTGGAGGAAGCGCGCCTCATCTTCTGCCTAGGAACCCTCCAACCACAAGGGATGAACTCAGATTTCTCCAGTTTCCTCATTTCCCCTCCTCCCACCTTGTCTCAGTCCCAACCCTCGAACTCAGCACCACCTTCATAACTTGCAATCTTCTTCCTGACCTCTCCGACCCACCCCCACTCCGGCCTATCACCCTCACCTTAACCTCCTTCCACCTATCACGTTTCCAACTCCCCTCCCCAAGTCCCTCCGCCCTACCTTTTATCTTAGCCCGCTTGGCACACTTCCCTCATTCCTGAAGAAGGGCTCATGCCCGAAACGCTGATTGTCCTGCTCCTTGGATGCTGCCCGACCTGCTGCGCTTTTCCAGCAACACATTTTCAGCTCTGATCTCTAGCATCTGCAGTCCTCACTTTCTCCTAGTCCTTTTGGAGAGGTCAGGTGTCCTTTGAGAGGATTGAAATTGGATATACATATCGTAAAAAGTAGAGAAACTGTTGTCAAGGCGTTTAAATCCATATTTGTTTAAAAAGTAAAACGGCTTGTAGTTTGAAGAAAAAGACTAGTGCTTTCAGCTTCACTATAGCTGTCCCTTACATATGATTGGTAACAATTAGGGGTGGATGACTGATTCCGTAAGTTAGATTTATTTGAATAGAGTGTCTGTAAGTTTAAGGTTTTATAAGCAGTTTCAAATGGTTCTAAAGTTTTTTTGTGAGACTATGAATTAAAGAAGTTTTATTAAGTGATTGAAGGAAATGTTTATTTTTATAATGGATTAAGCTCTGAGTGAATTTAAGTGTTTTTTTATGAACAGGAATGTTCTTTCTCTTTTGTCAACATCAAAAGTCACTGAGAATCTTACTTTATTTCTTTTAACATTGTGTATTAGATCTTTCCATGAGTGGATATTGGGTAAAGGGAAAACATGTCCAATAGGATTATGGGTTAGCATAAATCAATATTAATTTGGCATAGGGTCTATAGAGAACCATGAGAAGGAATTGGAAGGGTCATGGTTGGCATGAGTTGGCACAAAGTTGGCATTGGGTTCTGAAAGACCATAGCAGTTGGGAGAGGACTTAGTTTGGTGTGGAGTATATGTGGGATCATGAAGTTTAATAGAGAAAAATAAGTTGGGTTAGTATGTGAGAGATGCCATAGGGACATGTGGTGACATGAATTAACATGACTGGAACATGAGGAAGTGAAGGAATTTGATGAATGAGGACTACAATCATTTTGCTTTGTTTTAGTATTTCCATTTACAACAGGGCTGGGCCTTTGGCTCATTGAAGACTGTCTTTTAAGTCATCTGCTGTGGCTTCTGGATATGGGGAAACTGGAATGAAAATTCAAATACTTGGGGCACTAACTTTGGGTTTGAGGAAAATAATTCTCCCAACTGGAGCTAAATACAACGTGGAGTCTTTGTGGATCAAAAAGTATTGAATCCATCAGATGTAAACCTACCTTTGCAATTCAGAAGAAAATGGTTCTTCATTATATTGCCATGTTCTGTGACAATAAACAGGTCACAACGGCTGACTCTTTGCATTAATATTGCAATCACCTGGACAGTTTTATTTCACTTATATCAATAGAAAGCTTTGATTCTGTTCAAGGCTTTGAAAAAATACTCAAATTATTTAAAGAAGTTTTAATTTATATTGAAAGAACTTTTGTGTAATAAAGATATTAATTTGACTGCAAATATTTTATAAGTCTCTGCTCATTGTGAAAGATATTATTGTGTCCATAGGCTTGTATGTTTCCCCTCATTCTTCTTTGTTTGATTTTATCAACATTATTTTCCTTTCTCCCTCTTGCTGATCTAACTTCTCCTTGAATATATTATGTTAATTAAACCCTCCTAAACCCTTTCATACTCTTTAGGACTTCTAACAGGTCACCTGTCGGTCAATCTTTGCTTCTTCAGTTTAAAAAATCCCAATCCTGTTAATTAACATGAGGTGTAAGAATGACACCAGAATATAATCATTATTTGCTCCAAAGAAGTAAATGATGCAAAAGCAATTCTTTGTATGGCTCCAGGTTCTAGTCCAATAGGTTTAATTGGAAGCACTAGCTTTTGGAGCGCCGCTCCTTCATCGGGTAGTTGTGGAGTACCCAATTGTCCTCTCACTTTAAGCCGGCAGTTAGTGGTGTCGATAGTAGTATTTGGAGATGCTGGTGTTGGACTGGTGTAACCTGGTGTTGTGTGATTTTTAACTTTGTACATCCCAGTCCAACACCGGCATCTCCAAATTGTATGGCTCCAGCTGTGTCATACGTTTTGTGTACCTTGGCACACCCCTTTTTGGAAGTTCTCTGAGCACTTTTGCATTGTCCCAAACAGCCACTTATTGTTGATTTGCTTTTGAGGATTAAAGGTTATTTGTACAGCACAGGATTGATCCTACAATAGGGCCTTCTCAGAAAGAAACACAGAACAGAAAACCTTGGGCCATAGTTCAGAATATTTGACTCCAAATGTAGCTCTATAAGCTTACAAGCCGTACTCCCTGCTGTCACTGCACTGGGAGCATCCTACCACAACATTGAGCAGATGAAGAAACCAGGTGTTCATCACGTTCTTCATACTTAGTGTCAATGCCTGATGACCAGATCCAAAAGAGTTTTGTGGCAAGGACAGAAATTACGGTTGCTGATAAAAATGGAATTATGCTTAACACGCTCTTTTAAAATAGGAGGCAATGAAGGGTCCTTTGAGTGTGATAAGTCCCTGTCCTCTATTATTGCCATCGGTAATTTCTGGCCAATGTTCTTTTAATAAGATGAATGGCACACAAAATTAAAATCTGTAAAACAAGATTAAGAAAACAGGTCAGGCAGAACCTTTTTACACAAGGGCTAATCAAGTTAAGGAATAGAATAGCAGTTTGTGGCGGCCACTACTAATGAGTGCAAAACAATTAGATATGCTTGTGGAGAGAGAGGTAATTGAAGGATATGCTGAGCAGACAGATGGTTGATGTGCTGAGGAGGGATTGTTGTTTTTAGGTTCCTATGGTACTGTTCAACCCAGGGATTGCTGCGAAGCCAAAATTTTAGGCTTTCCTTTCGGGAAGTTGTAAATGTTCCATTAGCACAGTGAGAGTAAACTTCAATCTGAGACTGGAGACAGATTGTCAAATTGACTCTTTGGGGTAAGTAGTTTGTCAGTGTCACTGTAGAGTAATGCTGCCTGACGTGCAGTCCACGGGTCACATGGTGCCTGCCAGAACATCTCATACAGCCTGACACCTGGCAGGAAATGCTTGGCATCATGATCACTGACTGGCAGTACTAGGCCAGTTTATTCTCATCCTGTCACAAAGGGGCACAAATTATTTAACATTAGGGCAAAGGCCATGTTAGAAAATTCCTGTTTTACTCAAATTTAGATCTATTACAGTGTGGAAACAGGCCCTTCAGCCCAACAAGTCCACACCAATCCGCTGAAGCGCACCCACCCAAACCCATTCCCCTACAGGCAGTTTAGCATGGCCAATTCACCTAACCTGCACATTTTTTGGACTGTGGGAGGAAACCAGAGCACCCCGGATGAAACCCACACAGACACGGGGAGACTGTGCAAACTCCACACAGTCAGTCACCTGAGGTGGGAATTGAACCTGGGTCTCTGGTGCTGTGAGGTAGCAGTGCTAAGCACTGTGTCACCATGCCTTTCAGCAATCTTGCCTGCTCTTTCACCACCAGAAGTCTGCCAACTCCATTTAACTCCAGATTGAATGGGAGAAAGTAGCATGATGTAAATGTAACTGAGGTAAAGATAGATCTGGGTAGCACTCTCACCTTTGACTCAGAAGGTTATTCAAGGAGTATCAACTCAACTGTAGTGTACTATGCAACACTCATGTTTTGAATGAGATTCTGAGGCTTTGTCAGCCTTTTCAAGTGACTTTAAATTATCCCATGGCATTTTTTTTTTTAACTTAAGGCTCTTTAAGGTATTGTTCAGCCAACATCACTAAAGCAGATTATCTGATGATTCATCACATTACCGTTTGTGAAACTTTGCTGAGTGCACATTGTTTTCTGACATAATGACAATTTTAAAAAGAATTATTAATAGCTGCAAATGGGCACTGGGATACCCTAAGATTGTGGGGATGGTATACGAAAAACAAACTTTTTTTTTACATGGAATAGTCAAATCCCAATCACAATTAGAAATTTCCACAAATTTGCAAATTTGTTCAGCTTTCCTTTAAAATGGTTACAGCTGTAAGGAAGAGTATTGTAAGGAAGAACAGGCCATTTTGATGACAGAGTGAATGGAAGTGGTCTAGTAAATTTCAATGGTCCAGTTCATTTCACTAGAGCCCATAACCTCTCACAATACAAGGCTTACAGAGATTTTGTCAGTAAGTTGCATGAATGCTCTTCAGTTCTCTCTTGTGTGGTGAAGTGCAGATATATTATGTCGCACTGACATAACTGATAGCTTTGACATAAATTGCAACACATGCCCCAGGGACCTTTTTGGGAATGTTTGTAATTTCTTGAATGCCACAAAGACAGCCAAGAATTTTCGGCATCCCTGATGATATTCTTATATGTTCTTATCTGTTTTTGGTGGCTTTTTCTTTTCAAAATGCACAGTGGCTTTCAAACACATATGCATGCATACTCTTGACATGCCCTCACATAGTGCAGAATCTTGCGCCTGTCCTTGTTCTTTTTAATTCTAGTTTGCCATATGAGATAGAACATCATTTGTCTTTAAATGGTTCTGCCATATGCTGGGTACATTACACAATGTTATATTTTATGGATTAACATTATATACAGACATGAATCTACATCAGCTTAGAGTGTCTCCTGCATGTGATCTCTTTCTAGTTCTCTCTTACTTATGTTACGTTGTGATGAAGTAATGATCCCTTCGTGATTTGCTCTTTAAATAATTATTTAATATCTCTCCCCATGTCTTTGTTTCCATTTGTTATATTATACCATCATCTTCCTGCAAAGTCTCAAATGCCATTTTGTGGCAATTTCACAATTCTCCTCAATCTTGATTAGATTTGCCTCAGACTTAGGCAAAGTAACTCTCACTTCACTTTGCTTATATGCACAGTCTTGGGTTGGTGTAGAGCTTTCAGTGGTTCTGTTATCTTCTCCAGGATTAAGGTAGTATGGCCATATTGTAATGGTTCTCTGTTCAAGAATACTAAAACCCTTTTATATTCTGTTGAAAAACCTTGTGAGTTTGCTACCAAATATCATCTCGATGGTTTTATTTTCTCAATTCCAAGCAGTTCCCCCTTGGTGTCAGTCTCATCCAGATTCTTCCTCCTGGTAGAATTGACAACACTCGTGCACAGTGATGGTGATTGATGTTCTCTGTTTGTTTTCCTCTTTGGAATTCTTTACATGGAGCCATGAGCTTTGACTTTTTTTTTATATACAGATGGAAGCTGTGTTCACCCTCTTCTCTCCATTAATAATTCTGTTGATGATAATCCATTTCGCAATGGTGATTATTTATATCTCCAATAGGGCCAAATCAAATCATTATACTTCATCAGGAGTTCTTTTTATGATTCAGACTTCTCATTATACAGCACCATTAGATTGCAGCTGCTAGGATGAGCATATTACATGAATGAATTCACATTCCTTGGCAAATTCCGTAAATTGCTCTTTTGTGAACTACAGCTGATTTATCAGGTGCCACCATCTCGGGAATACCCTGTTTCAATGACTTTATCACTTGTTCAACTGCAATTACTGCATAAATAATTTATTTCAATCCATCTTCAGTAACTGTCGACAATGAGGATATAAACTTTCCTTTTAAACAAGTCCATTCTTTGAAATTCCTACAGTCTTGATAGAAATATTGATGCTAATATATTTATCTTTCTGACTGCTGATTGTGTAGTTTGCTATTATTATGGTAGCTTCATAGTGAATGCTTTTTTTGCAGACTTGATTTTGAAAGATTGTGCATTCCTGTCTTTTCAGCAGGTTCATGATAGGAGACTAGAATTTTAATGTTTAAAGCAAGAATTTCTTGGAAACTATCTATTCCACTGGGTTTTATGGCTGTTCTGTTTGAATAGTGTTCTGCAGACTTGGATTTTTATATGGGGAGTTTGCTGAAAGACTCAAGCTGCTTGAAACACACTTGTGGTGAATTGGATATGAGACTTGATTTCTTTTTGAAGAGAAACTGGAAAACTTCTCAAAACTGTATTTCCTGAACAACCTGTGTCTCTCAACACCCCAAAGACATATGCTTATGTTGGTGGTACTATTTACATATGCCAGATTAAGATAAAAACATTAAGACCTGGAAAATTGCAGACTACTACAGTCTGTTTCCCATTTTCTGTGCTGCCAATGGTCTCGCTCTTGGAACTACTGAAGAGGAGAAGGACAAGGACAGTGGGGAGGTGTAAGCTGTCCTTGTCCTTGACAGGATTCATGTGTTACGAGTCAGATGGGACCTGATTGACACTCAGTTCCAACAGAAAAGAACTGAGTGTAGCAAACATCATGTACTGCAAAATATTTGTTGGTCATGATGTTGAATTCTGAATTGTCTTGTGAGGGTGAACTTCAGTCCTTGTTGGTTTTGTTTGTATTCCCTTCTGTTGTCTGCAAATAAAACCTCATGCTTGTAATTATCCAATGGCTTGCCTGTGTGTTGACAATGGTCAATGGAGACAGAGTAGCACTGACTTAGACAGAGTGTTCAGATGGGGCTTGCAAAGAACAGATGATAGGTTTAATGTGGGAGTTAAACAGTGCCTAAGGTGAGAGAACTGGATTGTTTATGTGTGGGAGTGCTAGTTATGCCAGCTATATGTATGACTTTGTAGCTACTATGCCATGACATTGCATAAGCATCAACACCTGATTGTCAACACTTGTCTGGGTGCACAATGGCCTTTCAATTTTGGCATTGGATGACAGTGTTTGAGCAGATCCGCTGATTGGTGAATTATTCTGGGAATGGCTTGTCGTAAGAAGGGGCTGGAATTGAATATGAGGGATGCCATATAGATGTGGTAGGTAGTTAATGACTTTGGTAAAACAGCACAGAAAATCTGCTGGGCTTTATAGTGGATTTGTTGTCAAAGGACTATCAACATGAACTTGACACACACAGAGAAAAAAACTGTAATCCTTGGAAAAATCCCATCTTCTGCTTGGATAACCACTGTAGCTTCCAGGGGTGGGAGGGGAATCTGTTTCGGTCCAATTGATTATGACTAAATTAGCATACAGAAATTGATGATCTGCATAAACGGGGAGGTAGCTGAAGCTGCAATAAAATTGCATCAGCAAGCAATGGGAGAGATGTGGAGTAAAGGCTAACTGTATCTTTGACTTCAGAATAGCTACTGATCATATACACAAGGAGCCAATAGTGACATTAGATTTCATAGAACAGAAACCAATATCTGTCAGGTTGCAGAATGCATCTTCTCTTGCAATCTGATAAAGTTATAATAAAATCTGTTCATGTTCATTTCCAAGATGAAAATGGAAACATCATTGTACTGTATATCAATGCATGTACTTACATTCTGTCCATCATATACTTACATACACTCATTTACTAAAACATATATGTGCATGATTACATGTATGTATTTGAGTACCCATGTTCATGTGAGTATGTATGAATTTGTGTGCACATGTGTAGAAGTATGTATGATTACATTAGCATATATCAGTGTTCATTTGTGTATATGGAGTAAGTTATTGGATTCTTTTTATTTTGTACTTGCTGTCCATTAAATATAAAACAAAGTCAGTCACAAATAATTGTTAAATTAACATTCAGTGAGCGAAACTGTAAAACAAGAATTTTTTACTAAAATATGACATTTGAATGAAGCGTGGAGCCATCTTTTTTAGTAAAACGTGAAAAACAAAACAAACTTCAAAGATGCTCAAATCTCAATGATTTTCAGTCGAATGTGGTTTGCGTGTCTGTTTGCTGGTGTCACTGTTGATTCTAATTGGAGCAGAACTGTCTTTCGTATCAAACTCTCATGCAGTCAGTTCTGTCCCTAAAGCAGCTGCCTACACTTTTTTCCAACATTCTCGCTGCCTTCCCACACCAACATTTCCAGCTATCCCTGCTTTAAAATTAAAACCAGCAGGAGCAAATTACTGTAGATGCTGGAATCTGTACTGCAAACAACAAATGCTGGAGATCACAGCGGGTCAGGCAGCATTCATGGAGAGAGAGCAAGCTAATGTTTTGAGTCATCTAGACTCGAAACATTAGGTTGCTCTCTCTCCATGGATGCTGCCTGACCTGCTGTGATCTCCAGTGTTTGTTATTTTCAGGAGAGGTTGTGGAGCTGCTATTGGCTATACTGACACCTACACAGACATTGACAATTATGTAAATGTATTTTGCCCAGTGTTTGTGACTCTGCATATATTCTACATGTAGTGATGGTAACCGATTTGTGATAGTGGTTCGCTGCCAACGTTGTTTCATCTTGACTGTGTTCTTGGGCCTACTTGGTCTACTGGAAAACCAGTAATAAGTCTTAAAGAGATCTAGTCGTGATTTACATCTAATTTGTTACAATTAGGGACAAATTGCATTAGGAAATCAGCTATAGTTACTGAGACAACTAGGAGGCCTGTGATAATAGGTCTATCCTCTTCAAGTTCCAAAATATTCTGGCTATCCCCTACCCAGTCCTTACGACCTGATCAAATTGGGTGGAGATAAATGCAATCTCCAACACTAACCATTCAGAACCATCACTTTATACAATATCTCTCCCAAGGTTCCTTCTCTCATAGTTAATTTATACATTCATGCATATAGTTACATTGACCACTAACCAATCTCCCCACCTCTATGCCTCTGACTTCACAAATGCAGGTGATGTGAATGCTTTGCAATTCTTCTTGAACTTGAATGAATAATAGGTCCTTGGCTTGAGAACTGTAGACCTTGATTCTGTTTATGACCCTATGTAGTCTGTAAATTATTTCTACATTACAGTCCCTTTTAACCATTAAATATTCTTTGCTGAAGACATTGTTAACCAGGTAGTTAGGCCATTAGTTTATCTGAAAGACCTTTAATCTCCTGAAGCTCTTCCACCGAGGAACTCTTCACTGATGAATTGGATAGTTGCTCTATATATCAAAGGACATAGAACAAAGAACAAAATAGCAGTGGAACAGACCCTTCAGCCTGCCAAGACTGTGCCAACACATGATGCCTTTCTAAGCCTTTTGCCTCTACACGGTCCATGTCCCTCTATTCCTCGCCTATCCAAACATCTGTCAAGATGGCCCCTAAATGTTGCCTCCACCACATCCTCTGGCAGTGTATTCCAGGCACTTGCCATCCTCTATGTAAAAGACTTGCCTCTCACATCTCCTTTAAATACACACCTTTTTACCTTGAACCTATGTTTGACATTTTCCATCTTGGGAAAAAGACTCTGACTATCCATTCTATCCATGCCTGTCATAATTTTGTAAACTTCCATCAGGTCACCCCTCATCTTGCAGTAATCATGTGAAAACAAAATAAGTCTGTTCAATCTCTCCTCATAGATAATACCCTCCAACATCCAGGCAACATCCTGGTAAACCATTTCTCCACATCCTCTGGTCATCTGATGACCAAAAAAGTACACAATATTCCAAATGTGGCCTAACTAAAGGTCTATACAACTGTAACATGTTCTGCCAATTTTTATGTTCTATACCCCATCCAATGAAGACAAGCATGCCATATGCTTTCTTGACCACCTTATCTACTTGTATTGCTACTTTTAGGGAACTGTGGACCTGTATGCCTGGATCCCTCTGTATGTTGATGCTATTAAGAGTTCTGCCATTTATAGTATACTTTCCACTTGTGATAAATCTGTCAAAATGCTTCACCTCGCACTTGTCCAGATTGAACTCCATCTGCTATTCTCTGTTCGAGGCTCCAGCCTATCTACATCCTGCTGTAACTTCTGGAAACCCTGCTCACTATCTACAGCTCCCCCCAACTTTTGTGTCATTTGCAAACTTATTAATCACACCGCTTACATTTTCCTCTGAGTCACGTATATATTACAAACAGCAGGGGTGCCAGCTTTATCCATCTTACCAGCTCACCAAGCATCCCATGTCATTTCACCTTCTGTATCAGCCTGCCATAAGAGACCTTGTCAAAGGCCTTGCTAAAGTCCATATAAATCACGTAGATACTGCCCTGCCTTCATCAATCATCTTTGCCACTTTCTCAAAAAACTCCATTAGGTTTATGTGATACAACCTTCCCTGCACAAAGCCACCAGGTTCATGTTTCTTCAAAGGTGAGGAAATCCTATCCCCAAGCATCTTCTTCAATCACCTGCTTATAATTTCCTGGATTATCCCAGTTGCCCCGTTTAAATAAAGGGACAATATTGGCTGTTCCCCAGTCCTCTGGGACCTCGCCTGTGACTAAAGTGGATACAAAGATTTTGTACAAGATCCTAGCAACTTCCTCACCTGCCTCCCTCAGTATTCTGCAAAGATCCCATCAGGTCCTGGGGACTTGTCGACCTTACTGTTTTTCAAAACACCGAACACTTCCTCCTCCTTTCTTATCTTAACATCTCCCAGAATATCAACATACCTCTCTGAAGACTTGCCATCCACAATGTCCTTCTCCTTTGTGAATACTGATGCAAAGTATTCATTAAGAACCTCACCCACTTCTTCTTGCTCCATGCAGAAATTCCCTCTTTTGTCTTTGAATGGACAAACCTTTTCCCAAGATACCCTCTTGCTCCTGAGATATGTATAAAAATCCTTGGAATTTTCCTTAATCCTGTTTGCAAAAGAGTTTTCATGGCTCCTTCTAGATCTCCTAATTTCTTGTGTGAGTTCTTTCCTGCTATCTTTGGACTTCTCACAGGCTCTGCTTGAATACAATTTCCTAAACCTCACGCATGCCTCCATTTTCTTTTTGACTAAACTCTCAATTTCCCTTGTCATTCCGAGGCTCCCAAATTTCGGAATCCTTATCCTTCAGTTTCATAGGAACATGCTGGCCCTGAACTCTAATGAACAGGCCTTTAAAAGATTTCCACATGCCAAATACGGATTTACCCTCAAACAGCACCCTCAATCTACATTCCCCAGTTCCTGCTGAACATTGCAGTAGCAAGCCTTCTCCCATTTTTTTTACTTTCACCCAAAGACTTTGCATCCTTATCCATAAGTAACTTTAAATTTATAGAATTCTGGTGACTGTTCCTGGAGCGCTATCCCACTGAAAATTCCATCACCTCGATGGGTCCAATATATTACAGACCCTTCCCTAGTTGGACTATTTACATATTGTTTTAAAAACCCATTCCTGGTCACAAATTCCTCCCATTCAAGTCCCTGATATGACATGAGTCCCAATCAATGTAAGAGTTAGAAACACCCATCACTATTGTTTTTACATTTTTCCATAATCTGTCCACATACCTGTTCCAATATCTCGTGCTGGCTGTTGGGAGGCATGTAGTTCAATGATATTGTTTTTGCCTGTTGTCTGTGTAGGGTCTTTCAAGTCCATTAGCTGCTGCTTTAGTGTGTTGGTGGGTTTGTGGGTGAAATGATGCCAAGGGGTCTGAGTGGTCTGGCAGTCATTTCTGAGATGTCTTTGATATAGGGGAGAGTGTCATAAAAATAATGTCACTTACAAAGTACCTTGCAAGAACTACAACAAACATTACATTGGACAAACAGGCAGAAAAATTGCCACCAGCCACAAAAAGACATGACTCACTCTCACTAGAATCCTTACATACAGATGAGGAAGGACACCACTTCGACTGAGACAACACATCATCCTAGGACAAGCCAAACAGAGACATGCACGAGATTTCTTGAAGCATGGCATTCCAACCAGAACTCTATCACAAACACATTCACTTGGATCCCATTTACCACCGCCTGAGAAAAAGAACAGGAGATGGCCTCACCACTGGAAATGACATCACCCCAACGCAAGGAAATCTAAACATATAAATAGGAAGTGGGCCATACAACCAATGCCACATCCGGAGGTTCACTGATGATGTTGAGATTAGAGTGGTGTTGGAAAAGCACAGCAGGTCAGACAGCATCCGAGGAGCAGGGAAATTGACTTTTTGAAAGGTCGAAACGTTGATTTCCCTGCTCCTCAGATGCTGCCTGACCTGCTGTACTTTTCCAACACCACTCTAATCTTGACTCTAATCTTCAGCATCTGCAGTACCCACTTTCACCTCACTGATGATGTTACCTAGTTTGTTGATGAAACTTCTGAAAATGAACCTTTCAGCTCAGCGAGCAAACCTACATCCACAGCTGAGATATGTCCCACACCAGTAAAGCAGCTCACCCACCAGGGGGCTTAAACCTTCCATAATCCCTTGGAAGATGGCTCTTTGGTTGAAACAGAGATCTTGTTTTTTTTTGCAGAATCCTAGATTTTGGGGCTGCTAATTTCTCCTTGAACATATCCCAAATCTATGAATGTTGATCATCCCACCTCAGTGTCAGCTCCCATGGAGTCATACAGATAATCTTCAAACCTTGTAAGGCAATCTTATTTGTTAATCTGCTAATATATCTGTGTTGAAATATGCAAACTTCATTAATAAGCTTTTAAACCTTCATTTGCCTTCCTTGATCAATGCTTTAGCTTCAGTATTGCTGGTTTTTCCATAGATGAAGAAGGATTGAACATTTCCTCTTGAACATGTATTGTTTCATCACCTGAGATCAAATCTATCTGCCATTACATTTTGTTCACCAGGCTGTGCTGGTGCCTGAACAATTTCAGTGAAAAATTGATCAGTGAGCTCAAATGCGTTGTGATTCTCACTCATTTTCTCCATGTTTGTGTCTTCTCACAAAATTTGTTGGTTTCTGTCACCTGAATTTTTCTTCAGTGATGACAGGACAATTTTCCAGTCCTGAAAAGCTTGTGTAATTGTAGATTTCACAATGAGTTACGAGATCACCAGTCTCTTGAGACGTCTGGCATCTACACTGCTGACTGAGCCCTGCTATACACTAGGTCTTTCCACTACATACTTTCAAAGCCATATTCTTGAGAGGGAGCTGAAATAATTGGTCTTCTGTAATGCACTAGTAAATAATTTTGATAGTGAAATGAGGTCGGTGTTCAAAGTATGTGGTTTTGGCCAACTTGCTGGACTTCTTTCATCCTTCAACAAAATTTCAGCAAATTCACCAAATGGTAGCTTTTTCTGAATCAATCATTTGTTATTATTTAATTTTCTTTGGCCTATTTTGTCTTGTTGGCCATTGGTTCTTCTCTACCATACAAACTCTCTTTCCTATTCCTAATATCATCGTATCTAATCTCACATCATTTTATCTAATCTCATATTCCTAATATTATTGTATCTAATCTCATATTATTGTATTTAATCTCATATTCCTAATATCATTGTATCTAATATCATATTTCTAATATCAAGGATTTTTTTTTACTTCTACCGAAAGCCGAGTAAACTCAAAGGAATGTTCTCTAAGTTGCTCTTTGATTGGTTGTTCAACTATCTGTTCCAGAATCAATTATTCTCCACTGACAGATAGAACCATTCCAGAATAAAGGAGGGAACTTGTGTTTGGAGGCAGAGGATTTGGGCGAGATCTTAAATGAGTACTTTGCATTGGTATTCACCCAGGAGAAGAACATGGAGGGTAGTGAGATTTGTGTGAAGCATGGTAATATGTTAGGGCATTTTGAGATCGAGAAAGAAGTAGTATTGGGTCTCTTGAAGAGCATTAAGGTTGCTAAGATGCTCGGGCCCGATGGTATCTACCCCAGATTATTGAGAGAGGCAAGAAAGGAGATTGCTGGGGCCTTGATAAAGGCCTCAAGGATCTTTGATGAATCTTTGAGGATCTTTGTATCCTCATTAGCCACTGAAGATGTCCAGGAGGACTGGTAAAAAGATAATGCTGTTCTTCTATTCAAGAAGGGAAATAGGACTAATCCAGGAAACTACACCGGTGAGTCTTACATCGGTGGTTGGAAGGTTTTCCAGAGAATTCTTTGGGATAGGAATTCCACACATTTGGAAAAGCATGGTCAAATTAGAGGCAATCAACATGGCTTTGTGCAGGGCAGGTCATGTCTTTGTAACTTTATTGAAGTTTTTGAGGAGTTGTTGAAGGTAATTGATGAGGGTAGAGCAGTGGATGTTGTTTACATGAACTTTAGGAAGGCATTCAACAAGGTCCCTCATGGTAGGGTCATCCAGAAGATTAAGATGCATAGGATTCATGGTGACTTGGCCACGTGTATTCAGAAGACAGAGGGTATTGGTGGAAGGGGGATTTTCAGGCTGGAGTTCCGTGACTAGTGGCATTCTGCAGGGATCCGTACTGGGACCTCTGCTGTTTGTGATATATATAAATGACTTCGATGAAAATGTAGATGGATGGGTTTGTAAGTTTGTCGATGACAAAAAAGATATGTGGATGTTATAGAATGTTATCAAAGCATACAGCAGGATATAGATCTGTTGCAGATATGGGCGGAGAAATGGCTGATGGAGTTTAATCCAGATGAGTGTGAGGTGCTATACTTTGGGAGATCAAATATTAAGGAAAAGTATATAGTTAATGGCAGGATCCTGAACAGCATTGATGTACAGAGGCATCTTAGGGTTCAACTCCATAGCTCCCTGAAAGTGGCCATGCAAGCAGATAGGATGGTAAAGAAGGCACACAGCATTCTTGCCTCTGTTGGTCAGGGAATTGAGTACAAGAGTCAGGATGTCATATTGCAGCTTCGTAAGACTTAGGTAAGGCACACTTAGAGTATTGCATTTAATTCTGATTGTCACATTACAGGAAGGATACAGAAGGGATTTCTCAAGATGCTGCCTGGATTAGAGGGTATGAGGTATAAGGAGAGATTAGAAAAACTCATGCTTCTTTCTCTTGAGCAGCAGAGCCTGAGAGGAGATTTGATATAAGTCTGTAAAAGATGAGTAGAACATAGAACATAGAACAATACAGCGCAGAACAGGCCCTTCAGCCCTCTGTGTTGTGCCGACCTATGAACTATTCTCAGCTCACACCCCCCACACTATCCCATCATCATCCATGTGCTTATCCAAGGATTGTTTAAATCTCCCTAATGTGGCTGAGTTGACTACATTAGCAGGTAGGGCATTCCACGCCCTTACCACTTTCTGCGTAAAGAACCTGCCTCTGACAGCTGTCTTAAATCTATCACCCCTCAATTTGTAGTTATGCCCCCTCATACAAGCTGATGTCAGCATCCTAGGAAAAAGGCTATCACTGTCTACCCTATCTAATCCTCTGATCATCTTGTATGTCTCTATTAAATTCCCTCTTAGCCTTCTGCTTTCCCATGAGAACAGATCCAAGTCTCTCAGCCTTTTCTCATAAGACCTTCCCTCCAGACCAGGCAACCTCCTAGTAAATCTCCTCTGTACCTTTTCCAATGCTTCCACATCCTTCCTGAAATATGGGGACCAGAACTGTATATATATTCCAAGTGTGGCCGCACTAGCATTTTGTACAGTTGCAGCATGATATTGCGGCTCTGCAACTCAATCCCTCTACCAATGAGACCTAACACACGGTATGCCTTCTTAACAGCACTATCCACCTGGGTACATAGACTCCAAGATCCCTCTGCACATCCACACTACCAAGAATCTTTCCATTGACCCACTACTCTGCTTTCCTGTTATTCTTCCCAAAGTGCATCGCCTCACATTTAGCTGCATTGAACTCCATTTGCCATGTTTCAGCCCAATTCTGCAATTTATCCAAGTCCCCCTGCAACCTATAACATTCTTTCAAACTGTCTACTCCTCCACCAACTTTAGTGTCATCCGCAAATTTTCTAATCCATCCACCTATGTCTGCGTCTAAGTCATTTATAAAAATGACAAACAGCAGTGGTTCCAAAACAGATCCTTGTGGCACACCACTAGTAACTGGACTCCAGGCTGAATATTTTCCATCAACCACCACTACTTTCTTACAGAAAGCCAGTTTCTAATCCAAACTGCTAAATCACCCTCAATTCCATGCCTCTGCATTTTCTCCAACAGCCTACCATGTGGAACCTTATCAAAGGCTTTACTGAAGTCCATGTATATCACACCAACGGCCCTACCCTCATCTACATTCTTGGTCACCTTCTCAAAAAAACTCAGTGAGGTTTGTGAGACATGACCTGCCCTTGACGAAACCATGTTGACTATCTGAAATCAAATTGTTGCTTGCTAGATGATTATAAATCTTATCTCTTATAATCCTTTCCAAAACCTTTCCTACAACAGAAGTAAGGCTCACTGGTCTATAATTACCTGTATCATCTCTGCTGCCCTTCTTGAACAAGGGCACAACATTTGCAATCCTCCAGTCCTCTGGTACTAAACCTGTAGACAATGACGACTCAAATATTAAAGCCAAAGGCTCTGCTATCTCCTCCCTAGCTTCCCAGAGAATCCTCGGATAAATCCCATCTGGCCCAGGGGACTTGTCTACTTTCACTCCTTCTAGAATTGATAACACCAGCTCGTAACTAACCTCGATCCTTTCTAGTCTAATATCTTACACCTCATTCTTTTCCTCTGCAATATTCTCCTTTTCCTGAGTGAAAACTGAAGAGAAATGTTCGTTTAGCACCTCTCCTATCTCCACAGAGTCCACACTCAACTTCTGTTTTTGACTGGCCCTATTCCTACCCTAATTATCCTTTTATTCTTCACATACCTATAGAAAGCTTTAGGGTTCTCCTTTATTATATTTGCTAAAGACTGCTTGTGTCCTGTCTTTGTTCTTCTTAACTCTCTCTTTAAATCCTTCCTAGCTAATCTGCAACTCTCCATCATCTCATCTGAACCACCTTGCCTCATCAACACATAAGCCTCCTTCTTCTGCTTAACAAGAGATGCAATTTCTGTAGTAAACCACGGTTCCTTTACCTTATCACTTCCTCCCTGCCTGACAGGGACATACCTGTCAAGGATACCCAATGTTTGTTCCTTAAACCAGCTCCACATTTCCATTGTCTGCATCCCCTGCATTTTGCTACCCCATTCTATGCATCCTAATTCTTGCCTAATTGCCCTTACCCCATCGATAACTCTTGACCTGTGGCATGTACCTATCCCTTTCCATGGCTAAACTAAACGTAACTGAATTATGGTTACTTTCTCCATAGTGCTCACTTACAACTAAATCAAACACCTGGCCTGGTTCATTACCTAAGCACCAGATCCAGTGTGGCCTCCCCTCTTGTCAGCCCTTCGACATACTGTGTCAGGAAAGCCTCTTGTACACATTGGACAAAAACTGATCCATTCTGAATTATAGCATTTCCAGTCAATGTTGGGGAAGTTAAAGTCCCCCATAATGACCACCCTGTTCCTTTCACTCCTATCCAGAATAATTTTGCTAATCCTCTCTTCCACGTCCCTGGAACTCTGCAGAGGCCTATAAAAAACTCCAAGCAGAGTGACCACTCCTCTCCTGTTTCTAACCTCAGCCCACACTACCTCAGTAGACGAGTCCTCATCAAATGTTCTCTCAGCCACTGTTATACTATCCTTGACTAATAAGGCCACACCTCCCCCTCTTTTACCACCTTGCCTGTTCTTAATAAAAGATCTAAACCCTGGAACCTGCAACATCCATTCCTCAGATCTTTTTCTCAAAGTTAAAATGTCAAATACTAAGGGATATGCATTTAAGGTGAGAGGGATAAAGTTCAAAGGAGATGTGAGAAGCAGGTTTTTTTACAGACAATGTGGTAGGAGTCTGGAATGCGCTGCCAGAGGTGTTGGTGGGATACAATTAGGGCATTTAAGGGACTTTTAGATAAGTGCATGAATATGCATGAAATGGAGGGCAGGCAGAAGGGATTAGTTTCATTTGGCGTCATTGTTCAACAAAACGTTGGGGCCGATGGGCCTGTTCCTGTGTTGTACTATTCTATGTGCAATTTCATTTGGATTATGTAGGGTCAGGTCAGTAAACTGTAACATATTTCTGCACACATAGTCAACAATCTAATAAAATCACAACACTCAACGCTGTATCAAGCTTAAAATTAATGAGATGTCCATTGACATAAACATCTTCTGTTAGACTCAACTTAGTTGGAACAGCAATTTGGTCAGAATGCATTAGGTTTCTTTTCTAATCTCAGCAGTTTGACATCAGGAACATTTGTGTATGAGCAATCGTTTACTGTCCTGTTACCTTTAGCTGGTTCACTTCGATACATCTTCTAGAAGTAAACTACAGTTTTACAAAGATTTTTTCACAACATTCTCTCTAATAGCGAGACATTGCCTGTGGCTGTGAGATTTCCTTGCTCAGTGATACTGACATCAACTCTCAAGGTAGAGCTTCCTCCTCCCTAAAATGGCGAGAATGACAGTAACATGACTTATTTGTGAGCGAGTCCAAACATCTGATTCTCTGCATCATGAAAGTTTCTTGTGATGAATGCCGCATGCCTCTGGTGATGAGTTTAGAATTATGCCATTGCTTATTGCAATGCATTTGCATATCATTAACAGCCCAAAGTGCTGAATTAACATTATCCTCCCAGTCTTACCCTCCACACAACTGAACAAATTGATGGTGCAAAAACGCAACGGGTAAAGCAGAACAGGTTCTTAACAACTTGACTTGTCATCATGTGTTGCAGTTCACCGAATGGCTGTGCCAACCATCCAGAGTCCCCTTTCATGGAATTTGCTTCTTCTGCACAAGGTGTTTCCTTGATCACCTCTTCCTCGACCCTTCAGCCACTCAGTTAGGTAATGGCAAAGCACCCACCTCACCACACCATCATGCTTGGTCTTGGTTCAATTCAGCCTTAACTTCAGTGCATCAAACGGGTACTTTGGATGAGAAGGACAGGATTTGCACACAGCCAGGAATCTTTTGTTTCTCTGCAGGATCTTCAGCACTGCCACAGAGCCAAGTATTTTCTGTGTTTACGTATAAGGTCTTTATCACTGCGTTAAGGGCATTCTTGTTCAATGTCTTTTTACAGTCAGGAGAGGCAGATGACCTTTAAGGGTGGGGAGTACTCAAGAATCAAAAGTGAGGGGGTGGGCATATCACTGTATGGGACTATGCTACATCAATCTCAGAGCTACAGCTCAAGCCAGCAGCATCCACGGCAAATACACCATTGTTGAAAATGATAATGCATGAAAGTCAATGGGGATGACTATTTCATGGGGTAAGAGTGGACTCCAACAATTTAGAGGGTGCAGCACAGTCAGTAAAGTGTATCTTCTGATTTCAGTCCAGCAGATTGGCTACTGCAAGTCAGGTACTTGGAACGATGAATGTCCAGGAATCCATGTCCTTGTGGTCCAGGGACTTAGACATGTTCAGTCCTGCAGGACAACAGCCAACAGCCTAGGATTACATGTAGGTCTGTCAGGGTGACATTGAGTTAACAGTCTGAATGACAGGCTATGGTCAGTCAGGACTGTCCTGTACAGGTCAGTGTGGGTGTAGTCAGTCATGGGCCACTAATAATCAGGAGGCTTATTAGAGGACCATTTATGGCATCCTTAGGAAAACAAGCATACCAAGTCTGAATATGGGCCTCGTTGTACTGCATAGCTGAGGAAGAGGTGATAGGTGCAAAAGGATAGAGTAACGTGGGATACAGTAATGATTCTGAGAGGACAGGGTTTTTCCAAATAGGAGTTCGAGCAGGTCATGATTATTCTGCCCTGTTCATGCAGAGGATTCAGGACCAGCTAATGCATGAGGGCTCAGAATCCAGGGCTCTGGAGGAAGGAGTGGACAAGTTAATAGTGGTGTAAAGTGGTTTACCAAATGGAAGAGGCTAAAGGGTCATTTGGGCAACAGGGACAGCAACACAAAAGGTAACATGAAGGATGCAGGGAGTTTTATGGGTCACTGGTGGAGCTTGCAAGTTACTCATATGAAGAAGGAAGGATCTTCGAGGAGAAAGTGAGGACTGCAGATGCTGGAGATCAGAGCTGAAAACGTGTTACTGGAAAAGCGCAGCAGGTCAGGCAGGATCCAAGGAGCAGGAGAATCAACGTTTCGGGCATAAGCCATTCCTGAAGAAATACCCGAAACGTCGATTCTCCTGTTCCTTGGATCCTGCCTGACCTGCTGTGCTTTTCCAGCAACATATTTTCAGCATATGAAGAAGGAACACAAGTCAACTGCACTGTATGTGCACATAATGACTGGGACCACATGGAAAGTGGGAGAACTAAGTTACTATGTTCTCATATGGGGATAGAGTTTGCAACATTAACTTTGAGGTCTTGCAATAAATGGACGACCCACCAAGTTGAATGTCACTACTGATGCTAGGTGCAATACTACTGGTGCATTCTCTGAAGAGTCACAGGCTTCCTCTTCCAAGATGGAACTGTTTTTAAAGAATTCAGTTTGTGACCTTCTTCAGGTGGAGGTGTCCTGACTGTTGTGAGTGCCTGGATAACAAATGACCGGAAATGAGTTAGAGTAGATGGATAACAGCTTGTGCAGAATGAGAACGAGTCAGCCCCAGTGGTACTCAAAGAGGAACATAGATGAATGGAGTTGTTGGCCCTTGGTCTCTCCTGTCACCATGTGAATGGCCTCCCTCCCCTGTATGATGTCCATTTGATTAATATCTTACAGATTTGGAGAGCAAGTGTTTGTGTAAAGACACTATCGAAATGCAGAGTGCCTACATTCTGAGCACAGTCACAAAATTGTAGTCGAGCAGATAAATAGGACTTTCATCCCTCAACCTATATTTAAGTAGCAAGTCAATCATCACATTGATAATTATATATAGCAGAGTTACACATTTATGAAATTCTTGAAGGTGAAATACAAATCTTTTTTTTAAATCATGATATTTAAAAATTACCCTCAAATGTCTCTGAGTATAAATGAAGGAAGGTTCCAGAAGTCAGTGTCCTATTTTAAATTTGTAGCTGACATCACAACATTCAATATATTCATACCAGATGCCTCCCTGCACTATTTTTAATGAATATTTTAAAAAATAAATAGGTCGATTCTCGACTGGTGCACAGATGAATCAAATATATGCACGTGAAATATTCAGGTGTGAAATTTACCAACTGGAAAGTAAATTTCAGATGAGCCCTGCAAAGTGTTCTTGTTTAAAAAAGTAAAATATACTTCATTTCTGTTTTAAATATGTTAAAAAAACCAAGACATACATTGGACTAGTTTTCCTGCTAGTAAGTGAGAGGGAGTGAGAAGGTTTTTTTTTGGGAGGTTCTAATGGTCTCCAATTGCAACTTCTGTGGAGAGCAACTTGTAAGTTTCTGCACAGATCAGGCAAGCATCACCTCCCTTAAGCTACTGTGGATGCATGGCATCACAAAAACATTTTGAAGGGTCCACACAGTTACATACCTCTCCATGCACTTTCTAAAAAATGTGAGGCAAGGTTCATCATCAAGATTTCCCGAAGTCTGCCTGTCACTAAGACTAGGTGTAGTGGGTTGAGCTTGTGACACACCAGAGTCCGAGTTTCCTGTGATTTAAAAGGAAACCAATGAATTGAATTGCGTTTGTTACACAGAATAAGTGGGAGGTATTCTGACCTCTTTGGAACTGGAATTTCGAACATGTTTCAGAAATTATTCTAAATGGGCTTTTGACTCTGCTGTCAATTGTAACTGTTCTCTAACCAAATTGGCCTCCAATCTTAACAGGTCAATAGGATGCTGGTCATGGTTAAAGGAGGTTTTGGGGAAACTCCTGTATCGATCACTGTGTGTTGGCAGACACCGGAATATTTAGGAGCCCCTTTCCAATGACATTATATTCCTCAGTCCTTGCCAAAATCATGGCATGAGTGTGGAAGCACACTGACTGACACAACCCTCTTCTATTTTCCCTTCCTGTAGCTGCAGGAACATTAACTCAGGGTTTATGAGCTGTAAGTGTTGCCTTACTGCTTACTTCCTTCAATCTCTGTACGACTTTAAGAGCTGAATAGGTTAATGAACCAAGGACCAGGATGGAGTCACATAACTAACTGCCATGTGTAATCCATTAGAAGCACGTTAGAAGTAAGTTGCATACTTGATTACCTGTAACTGCAAGTTGTAGTCTGTCACTTTATATCCTGAACCTACTTGCCTGCAATTCTGCCAGATTACCCTCTCACCCAGCCACTTGTCACCCTATCACTTTACACAGCTACCTTCTACCAGTAGCTTGTCAAAAAGATTTACAGACCTGTTAAACCATGTACACATTTCAAAAATATTGTAGGGCATAACATCAAAAAGCCAAATATTGCAAACATGGTGAAGATTCTCCACACCTCTTCCTGTGGAAATTGCTGCACTGCATCTTGTAGGATGGATCCTGCGTCGATAGGCAAGCCCCAAAACATTGTGAATACATGTGTAAGTAACTCTGGCCCAGATCTTGCAATGGGCTGATAGTTGTTAAAGTAGTGTAGTGTGACAATGCAGAAGTCCAAATGCATCTAACTGAGGGAATTACCTAGAAGTTTAGACTTCTGTTGGCCAATTATGTTATACCTGATACTCTGTGAAAAAGTTCCGAACTCTGAGACAGGGTAAGGATCTTCAGATGGTTCCGGTACAGCTGAATAGTTTATACAATTTCTACAACCACATGCTCCCTGTCCCCCCCAACAACCTAACACTGACATCCAACTCCCAAACACCTTCAGCTCGAGGTAAATGGTGATCTTTTTCCAAAAGGCTTTGGTTGGAACAGTTCTGATGCCAGTCAGGAGTTTGAGCCCTTCTGTCTGATTGAGTTGAAAATAGGGACTCCACATGGGAAGATTTGGACAATTAAGGTTGCTGTTCTCGACCTTTAAGAATTTAGCTTATTTTTTAATTTGCCAGCACTAGGGAAAATTATGTTAAAAATCAAAAGTTTTATTTACAGTTGGAACTTCTGATTGCTGGTGAGATACAAAGTTGTGTAGGTCATCAAACTTGAAAACTAATATAATTAAAAGAGAAAGCTTCAAGTCTTTTCTAGTTTCATGGAGGTGTCTTTAACTGCTACTTAATCACAGTCATGTATTAATACTCACATATGCTGAAATAAATTCATCACTGTCGTCAATATGATGTGAGCTCTGAGCAGTCTAAAAGGATTTTAAACTGATTACGCGGTCAGCAAACACACACTTTACATGAGTCAATGTGTATGCCAAGGAACAACAGAATTTGCCGTTTGTGTCAATCAATTTGTTAGTTTCTCATTGTTTTTACCTGATGGTGTCCATGAAGATAGACACTCAAAAAGTGCTATTTCTGGTAGGGTGCCAGCAAGCCTGCAATTACAACGATGTTGGTGGGAGCACATGAATTCAACCTCAGTCACATCAGGATTTGACCTACATCTGAAGGACAAGGATTGAAAGAAACCTGAACGCAAACCTGAGCTATCCATCCTGTATATTTATATCACTGTGGATTCCATTGAGTTGGGGCAGAGAGGGACTGTAGCGAGCAAGACTAACAAGGTTAAAAAAAATCACACAACACTAGGTTAGAATCCAACAGGTTTATTTGAAAGATCTAGCTTTCGGAGTGTCGCTCCTTCATCAGGTGGTCATGGTCACAGTGCTCCAAAAGCTAGTGCTTCCAAATAAACCTGTTGGACTATAACCTGGTGTTGTGTGATTTTTAACTTCGTTCACCCAAGTCCAACACCGGCACCTTGAAATCAAGAATAACAATGTGACATGAGAGTGACTACTCTTGACATCTAGTCAGCACTTGACCAACTATGACACCAAAGAGTCTGAATATAGCTGGAGCCAATGGGGACTTTGGAAAAATTCTCCACTGGTTTGATTCATACCAAGCACAAAGGAAGATACTTATGGCAACTGAATTTCAATCATCTCAGTCAAGAAAAACTGCACCAGGAATTCCCTATGATAGTGTTCTAGTCTCGTCCATCTTTAGCTCCCTCATCAAAGACCTTCCCTTTAACATAAAGACAGAAATAAGGACTCTGCTCATGTTTTGACAATGTTCAGTGTCACTTACAAGGCCTCAGAGACTGAAGTAGTTCATGTCCAAATACAGCAAGACTTGAACCATATCCAGGCTTGGGCTGAAAAGTGACAGGTATCATTCATGCCCACAAGAGAGAATCTACCCCACCCCTTGACATTCAATGGCATTACCATCACTGAATTCTCCACTAACAACATTCTGCAGGTTGCCATTGACCAGAAATTGAACTGGGCCAGCTACATAAATAAGGGGTTACAAACATAGGGACTTTTTAAAACCTCACTTATGGGATTTGGCATCGCTGGTTGGCTGAGCATTTATTGCCTGTTTCTAGTTGCCCTTGAAATGGTGGCGGTGAGCTGCATTCTTCAACCACTGCAAACAATGAGTTGTAGGCAGACACAAAATGCTGTTTGCGTGGGTTTTTGCACAATGACACCAAGGAAATGATGGTATATTTCCAAGTCAGGTTAGTGAATGGCTTGGTGCGGTACTTGCAGGGGCTGGAGTTCCCAGGTATCTGCTGTCCCTGTCCTTCAAGATGGGAGTGACTGTGAAGTTGGAAGCTGCTGTCTTTGGTGAATTTCTGTAAATCATCTTGTATGTCAAACCTACTACTGCTGCCGAACATTGGTGGTGGTGAATGCTAGTGGATGTAGTGTCCATCAAGCAAGCTTCTTTGTTCTGGATAGTGTTTAGCTTTTGAGTGTTGTTTGGGGAATATTCCATCACACTCCTGACTTATGACTTCTAGATGTTACATGGGCTTTGGGGAGTTAGGAGGTGAATTACTTGCTGCAGTATCCCTTGTCCCTGACCTGCTCTTGAATTCACTGTATTTATATGGCTAGCTTAGTTTCCAGACAATGGTAACCCCAGCATGTTGATAGTGGGGAATTCAGTAATGGTAATGCCATTGAATGTCAGGGGGTGGTAGTTAGAATGTACCTGTTGGAGATGATCTTGCTTGGCATTTGTGTGGCACAAATGTTACTTGCCACTTTTTAGCACAAGCCTGGATATTGTTCATATCTTGCTGCATTTGAATATGGACTGCTTCAGTAACTGAGGAGTTGCTAATGAAATTGAACTGTGTAATCATTGGTAAACACGCCTACTTCTGACCTTGTGATGGAGGGAAGGTCATTAATGAAGCTGCTGAAGATGGTTGAACCTTGAACACTACCCTGAGGAACTCCTGCAGAGATGTCCTGGAGTTGTGATGACTATCCTGAAAGAACCACAGCCATCTTCTGATGTGCCAGGTATGACTCCAAGCAGCAAAAAATTCACCCCCTCCTCGATTCCCATTGACTTTAATTTTGCTAGGTCTCCTTGACGCCACACTTGGTCAACTGCAGCTTTGATATCAAGTGTTGTCACTCTCATTGCACATCTGGAATTCAGCATTTTTGTTCATATTTAAGCTAAGGCAAGAAGGAGGTCAGGAGCTGAGTATCCTTGGTGGAACCCAAACTGGGTGTCAGTTATTGCTGAGCAGGTAATGCTTGGTAGCACAATTACTAACACCTTCTATCTATCTTCCACCATTTTATTGATGATTGACGGTAGGCAGATGGGGTAATAACTGGTCAGGTTCGCATTACCCTGCCTTTTGTTACAGGACATATCTTGGCAGGTCAGAGGCTCGGAATCCTGCAGTGAGCAACTCATTTCCTGACTCCCCCAACCATGTCCATCGTCTGTATGGTACATGTTAGGAATACTCTCTACATAGGGTCATAGAGATGTACAGCACAGAAACAGATCTTTCAGACCAACTTACTCATGACAAACAGATATCCCAACCCAATCTAGTCCCATTTGCCACCACCTGGCCCATATCCCTCTAAACCCTTTATGTTCATATACCCATCCAGATGCCTTTTTATATGTTGTAATTGTATCAGCTTCCACCACTTCCTCTGGCAGTTCATTCCAAACCAGTGCCACCTTCTGTTTGAAAAAGTTGCCCTTAGGTCTCTTTTATATCCTTCCCCTCTTACCCTAAACCTATGCCCTCTAGTTCTAGACACCCCCACTCCAGGGTAAAGACCTTGTCTATTTACTCCATTCATGCCTCTCATGATTTTATAAACCTCTATAAGGTCACCCCTCAGCCTCCGATGCTCCAGGGATAGCAGCCTCAGCCTATTCAGCCTCTCCTTATAGCTCAAACACTCCAACCCTGGAAACATCCTTGTAAACTTCTGAAACCTTTCATGTTTCACAACATCTTTCCGATAGGAAGGAGACCAGAATTGCACACAATATTCCAAAAGTGGCCTAACCAATGTCCTGTACAGCCAGAACATTACCTTCCAACTGACCAATAAAGAAAAGCATACTAACTGCCTTCTTCGCTATCCTATCTACTTGTGACTCCACTTTCAAGGAACTATGAACCTACACTCCAAGGTCTCTTTATTCAGCAACACTCCCCAGGACCTTACCATTAAGTGTATATGTCCTGCTCTGATTTGAATACAGCTCCAACAACACTCAAGAAACTCAGCACCGTCCAGGTCAATGCATCTGCTTGAGTGAAACCCTATCTACACATTCAGCATTCACTTCCTTGACTGGTACACCATTTAACATGAGTCAGAAGTCACACAATACCAGATTATTGCCCAACAGATTTATTTAAAATCACAAACTTTCAGAGTGTTGCTCCTTCATCAGGTGAACTGACCTCACATCTAACGACATGCACTGTAATAACTCATCAAGGTTCCTCTAAGAACACCTTCCAAACCAATGGCCTCTACCCTAACGTGGAACTAGATCAACATTTCTTCATTTTCACTGGGTTTAAATCCTGGAGCTCCCGAACACCACTGAGTGCACTCACCTTCTGCAGCAGTTCAGGAAGGCAGCTCAAGTACCACTTTCTGATGAGTGAGTAGGAATGGGAAATGAATGTTGGTTTAGTTAGAAATACCCAAACTGCATGTACAAAATAAAAGAGCATTCTGAAGTTGAAACTGCACTGGTTGAATTTTTGCAATGTTGTGCACCAATATAATCCAACTGTGATCATTTTATTCTACTCTGCACTACACAAACCAACATATCACAGGGTACTAAATGACATAAGATGTAGAAAATAAAGCTATCCATTGTTTTGGTCTCCTTATTTATATATGCATACGGTGGCTCACAACATCAGGGACCCCAGTTCAATTCTAGCCTTGGGCAACTGTTTATGTGGAATTTGTATGTTGTCTCTGCATGGGTTTCCTTTGAGTGCTCTGGCTTCCTCCCACAATCCAAAGATGTGCAGGCTAGGTGTATTGGCCATAGGGAGTCTGGGTGGGCTGCTTTTTGGAGGGTAAGTCTGGTTTCCACACAGTCAAGATTCTATGGAACAAATAAAATGGATTGGAGGCAGTTCAGAGAAGGTTTGCCAGATTGATACTGAGATGGAACAGGTTTGCCTATCACGAAGAGTTGGACAACTGCTGGGCTTGTCATCAATGGAGGTTAGGCCAATAGGATAAAAGGAAACGTAGAATAGTACAGACCCTTCGGCCCTTATGTTGTGCTGACCTTTTATCCTACTCTAAGATTAAACTAACTTAAATACCTTTCATTTTACTATCATCCATGTGCTTATCCAAGGGTCGCTTAAATGCCTAAAGTATCTGACTCTACTATCACTGCTGGCAGTGAATTCCACATACCCACCACTCTCCGTGTAAAGAACTTACCTGTAACATCTCCCCTAAACCTTCCTTCAGTTACCTTAAAATTATGCCCCCTCAGCATAGCCATTTCCACCTTGGGAAACAATCTCTGGCTATCCATTCTATCTATGCCTCTCATTATCTTGTACACCTCTATCAAGTCACCTCTCATCCTTCTTGACTCCAGTGAGAGAAGCCCTACGTCCCTCAACCTTGCTTTATATGACATGCCCTCCAATCCAGGCACCATCCTGATAAATCTCCTCTGCATCCTTTCCAAGGCTTCCATATCTTTCCTATAATGAAGCAACCAGAACTTAACACGATATTCCATGTGAGGTCGAACCAGCACTTTATAGAGCTGCAGCATAACCTCACTTTTCAGCCCAGCTCTGCTTTCTGTCAATGTCCCATTGAAACCTACATCTTTTCACACAATCCACAACTCCACCAAACTTTGTGTCCTCAGCAAACTTACTAACCCACCCTTCCACTTTCTCATACAAGTCAATAATAAAAGTCACAAAGAGCAGAGGACCCAGATCAGATCCCTGTGGAACACCACTGGTCACCAAGCTCCAGGTTAAATACTTTCTTCCGTCTACTATCACCCTCTGTCCTCTATGGGCCAACCAATTCTGTATCCAGATAGCCAAAGTTCCCTGTATCTCATGTCCCCTTACTTCCTGAATGAGCCTACCATGGGGAACCTTATCAACATCTTGGTAAAATCCATGTACACCAATTCCACTGCTCTACCTACATCAATGTGTTTTGTCACATCCTCAAATAATTCAATAAGGTTTGTGAGGCATGACCTGCCCCTCACAAATCTATGCTGACTCCCTCTAATCAAATTATCCTTTTCCAAATAATCATAAATCCTGTCTCTTAGAATCCTCTTCAATAATTTGCCCACCATCGATGTAAGATGAACTAGTCTATAATTCCTGGGAATATCCTTCTTCCCTTTCTTGAACAAGGGAAAAACATTTCCCACCCCCCAATCATCTGACACTACTCCAATGGATATTGAGGGCACAAAGATCATCACCAAAGGCACAGCAATCTCTTCCCTCGCTGGGTACATCCCGTCTGGCTCAGGGTGTTTATCTATCTTTATGTTTTTCAAAATTTCCAGCACAACCTCCTTCTTAACATCAACCTGTACTAGCATATAAGTCTGTTTCATGCTGTCCTCACCATTGACAAGGTCCCACTAAGTAGGGAATACTGAAACAAATTATTCATTAAGGACCTCCCTTACCTCCTCTGACTCCAGGCACAAGTTCCCTACACTATCCCTGATTCACCCTATCCTCAGTCTGGCCATCCTTTTGTTCCTTACATAAGTGTAGAACACCTTAGGATTTTCCTTAATCCTATCTGCCAAGACATTTTCATGCCCCCCTTCTAGCTCTTTGAAGTCCATTCTTCAGTTCCTTCCTGGCTACCTTGTAACCCGCTAGAGCCCTGCCTGATCCTCGCTTCCTCAACATTAAGTAAGTTTCCTTCTTCTTCTTGTTCCACATACCTTGTCACCCAAGATTTCTTCATCCTACCACCCCTTCCTTGCCTCAGTGGGACAAAGTACTCCCTAGACAACCTCCACATTTTTGTCATACATTTCCCTGAGAACATCTGTTCCCAATTTATGCTCCACAGTTCCTGCCTAATCGCATTGTAATTCCCCCTCCCCAAATTAAGTACCTTCCCATACCGTTTTATCCTATCCCTGTCCATGACTGTAGTAAAGGTTAGGGAGTTGTGATCACCATCATCAAAAAACCCTCCCACGAGTGATCTAACACCTGGCCTGGCTCGTTGCCAAGCACCAAATCCAATGTGAAGTCCCCTCTAGTCATTCTCCCAATTCCTCCGGCTCTGCTGCACTACCCCTCCTCCTATCCAGCATCCCATTCTCCCAATTCCTATACCTTTGCCGCATCTGCTCGGGTGAGGAGACATTCCACTCGCGGGCATCTCAGATGTCCACCTATTTTGAACAACGTGCTTTTCCTCCCTCTGTCATCCAGCCAGCCTAGCGCCACACCACCTCCATTCCCAATTCCACTGCTCTAAACCCACCCCATCCCAATGCAATAAAGACAGAGTCCACCTTGTCCTCACCTACTATCCCACCAGTTTTTGCATCCAACGCATTATCCTTAAACACTTCGGCCAACTCCAACTAGACCCGACCACCAAGAATGTCTTCTCCTCCCCACCCCCCTCTGCCTTTCACAAGGACCATTCCCGTAGACAGTCCTTGGTTTGCACCACTGTCCCCACTGAACCCCCGACCCTCAGGTACCTTACCCTGCAACCAGAAAAGATGCAAAATCTTCTGACACACCACCCCCCTCACCTCCATCCAAGGCCCAAACAGTCCTTCCAGGTGAGACAGAGGTTCACCTGCCTGTCTTCCAACCTAGTTTACTGCATCAGATGCTCTCGATGTGGACTTCTCTACATTGGGGAGACTAGATATAAACTTAGGAAATGATTCTCCAAGCATCTCAGCTGGGTCCGCAGGGGCCAACCTGACCTCCCAGTCACCGCCCATTTTAATTCCACTTCCCACTCCTTTTCCGACATGACCATCCTTGGCTTCCTCGATTGCCCCAACAAACCAAACAGCAGATTAGAGGAAAAAACACCTCATCTTCCGTTTGGACAGCCCGCAGCTCAGAGGACTCAACACTGAGTCCGCCAATTTCAAATAACCTCCCTTCCCATCACCAGACTCCCTTCCCAACCCCTCCCCCTCCCTTCCACTCCTCCCTGCCACTAACCAGATTCATTCCTCCGAATGACCAACCGGGTCGTACCCTCTACCTATCCCCACTTCACCACCCTGCCCTCAGCCAACCCCTTTATCTGCAGCTTCCTTTACACTCACCCCCAGTCCTGAAGAAGGTTTACACCATTAAACATCGACTTCTCCAACTTCTAATGCTGCCTGGCTTGCTGTATTGTTCCAGCCTCCAGATTGTCTGCCTTGGATTCCAGTATCTGCAGTTTTTTTCTTGCTATCTACACATTGAGTCAAGAACCCTTCCTGGACACACTTGACAAAATCTGCTCCATCTAAACTATTTGCACTGAGGAGATTCCAATCGATATTAGGGAAGTTGAAGTCACCCATGACAACAACCCTGTTACTTCTGCACCTTTCTAAACTCTGCCTCCCAATCTGCTCCTCTATGTCTCTACTGCTATTAGGAGGTTTATAGAACACTCCCAATAAAGTGGCTGCTCCTTTCCTGTTTCTGACTTCCACCCATACTGACTCTGTAGATAAATCCTTCTCGACGATCTCCCTTTCGGCAGCTGTGATACTATCCCTGATTAGCAATGCCACACCTTCACCTCTTTTACCTTCATCCCTAATCCTTTTGAACCATTTAAACCCTGGAACATCCAATAACCATTCTTGCCCCTGTGATATCCAAGTTTCCATAATGGCCACAACATCATAGCTCCAAGTACTGATCCATGCTCTAAGTTCATGGCCTTTATTCCTGACACTTCTTGTGTTAAAATAGGCATACTTCAACACATCACCCTGACAGTTTTGCCCGATCAACTGTCTATCCTCCTCACAGACTCTCTGCTCACTGTATCTGCCTGTTCACCAGCTTTCCCATCCTGTGATCCAGACCTCTGGCTCCCATTCCTCTGCCATAATTGTTTAAACCCTCCCAAGGAGCTTTATCAAACTTGCCCACAAAGAATGACTTGAACTTGTCTTGCCATAGGTGATTTGGATAAAATGTTTCCTCTTGAGGGTAAGTCTGGAACGTAGGGACTCTGTTTTAAAATTAGGGCCCTCCCTTTCAGGAAAGAGATGGAGATTTTTTTTCTCTTTGTGTATTGTGTGACTTTGGAAATCCGTCCATTAGCAGGTGGTGGAGGCAGTGTCCTTGAATATTTTAAATTAGGTTTTTATGAGGCAATGAAATAAAAGCTTATTAAGGGCAGTTGGAAATGTGGAATTCAAAACACAAACAGATCAGTCATGATCTTATTAAATGTTATAGCAGATTTAAAGACCCAAATGGCCACTTATGCTGACTTGTATGTTTACAAAGAAAATGTCTGGAAGTCTGGCTGTTAGGGCAAAAGCAGCCTTTAAATCTTGGAAAGGTCTTTTAATATGATTGTACAGTAAAGCCATTACATTCAATGCCAGTGCCTTGATCTTCTTTGTCAAGAAATTCATCGCAGATAAACCTATTCTGAATCCATCCACATCATCCCTCACCATTATTTAATTTACTGCAAAAGCTCAACTCTCAACACATCAAAAGGGCATTGCACAAAGCATAAACTGCAGTCAACAAATTTATTGCACACATTGGTAAGAGTGACTGCCAACCTAATCTTTTCCACCACGCCGCTTTCCCTCTTTAACAGTGCACAGTTAACTGCTCTGATGCTTCAGTTAAGTGATCCCCTTAAGGCAGCAATAGGAGGATGGCAGCTGTATGGTACTGTCAAAAAACCCAAGACCTTATCTAATTCAACAGTTTTGTTGCCTGCCTGAAGTCAGTTCCCTGATAACACTCTCTCCTGAGTCGGAGCTTCCTTCTTGCAACTTAGTTATGTCAGGGTCTAATATCAATATTCTGCCAATACTTTTAAAATTATGAATGCAGTTAATAACATGATATTGATTGGGTGTTTTTTGAGTGATAGAAATGGGCCAGAACACTGGGAACAGCTCCCCTACTCTTCTTGAAAACGGTGTCATGCAATCATTTATATCCACATGAATAGGACTATGGTTTAGTATCTCATTGAAACGTAGCACTGCTGATGTTGTAATTCTTCCTCTGTATTGCACCAAATTTCTAGCCTCGGATTTTATGTAACTCAAGCCCCGGAGTGAAACTGGAACATGGTGTTTTGTGGTTCTGCACCAAAGCATTACCGTCTGAGCCACAATTGACACAGCTCTTCCACCTGCGCATCCTTACCTATGTTGGGTTTGGTTCAGTACTAGCACTCTGACAATTGAATTGTAGGGTTGAGAGGTCAAGTCCTACATCAGAGACTTCAGTACAAATTTGGACTTGGCATTTCAGTATGATACAGAGGGAGAACTTGTGATGCAATGTTAAAATGTGCCCTACTCCTTCTCAATAACTCTAAAAGATTGCATGACATTAGTTCAAAAGGATCAGAGAAGTTTCTGCAGTGCTGAAAACGTGTTGCTGGAAAAGCACAGCAGGTCAGGCAGCATCCAAGGAGCAGGAGAATCGACGCTTCGGGCATGAGCTCTTCTTCAGGAATGTTTCTGCAGTGTCCAGGCCAATATTTGTCCTTGAACCAATATTATAAGAGAAATATGATCATCATTTCATTCTGGGAGCTTGATGTTTCGTCCTTTTGAATGAGTCTGCAGAGATTTGTTGGTTGCCATGCTCTTTAAGTTACAAAAGTAAATATACTTCATAAATAATTGACAGTAAAGCACCTTGGGACAACTTGAGATCATCAAAGATACCGACAATCTTTTTCTCCTGGAGTTACCTTCTGCACACCATCTGCTGGCCTATGCAGCACAGCCCTGCAATGTTTAGAAAGCACAACTATTTCAATGCCTTTGTAGCCATTTCCCTGTTGGAACCTCCACATACCAGAGCCCATTTAAATCCCAGCTGTCTGAACTTGTATCCTAACTCACAAGCTCTATTCATCATCACCCCTGTGTTCATTGATTGACATTGGGCTATGGCTTGGCATTGCCTCAATTTCAAACTTTTCATTCTTGTTTTTAAATCCTTAAATATAGTCTCCTGCTCTGGAACTTCCTTGGATCCAAAAGTCTCCAAGATCTGCCCACTCTTTCAGATTAAGACTTTTACACTACTAAGAATATTGTATTACATTAAAAATGCTTTATAAACATAAATTGTTGTTATGAACCCAATTCTAGATGTGGTCCAGATCTTTCCGCATGCAGGTATAGACAGCTTCATTACACAAGGCATCTCAGTATCTAGGCACACTTCAATGAGGCAAACAGTTTCACAGGCACCTCCACTTCTTTCAGCTGAATTGATTGCTCATAAAGGTCACATTTACTTTAATTTATTTTGATGACAGCCATACTAGAGAGGTTTGCAGCATTATATATACAACAAGCGAAAGGAGGATCAAAAGCATTAATGTTTCAAATCCACCTGCAAAGATTCACCGCCTTCAGCTCCGAACACAATCACACTTTCAAAATCTGTTCAACTCAACTGCTTCTAACTATTCATGAACAATAAATCAGAGCAAAATACAATGCAGAGGAGATAATAGCTAACCACCTATTGGTAAACCTGTGTGCACAGAGCCATTTCATCTGAGGATGAATTAATGAGAGGGCAAGTCGGTATCTGTTACATGGGTATTTCTTCACCAGTCCCTTGTTTGTTTCTTACAAAAGAAAATAAATTTCCTGAATGGAACTCTCATCAACAAATTAAACACTGTCCAGCAGCTGGTCTTGTTAATCTGCAGCACAAACTTCCCAGTAACTAACTTTCTTTCAGCAAGTCCTCTATATCAGCTGACATATCATCTATTTACTGATTAACTTTATCATCAGAGAGTGGAATTTTGTTGATCTCTTTTGCAGTATCAGCTCCTTACATCATTTCTGTGATATTTTACATGCATGCATGATTAAGTCTCAGCAACGGTATGGGGCTTGTTGGATTTCAGCCACCAGGTAACAAGCCTCTTGAGCTCTATCCGATACCCACACACACTCCATCACATATTGGCTCCATTTCTCTCAAACTCTAGATGGTCTGAATGTTTGATCACAAGAGATGGATGTTTTGTCTGTAAAATGGCATCTTACTTCGTATCATCACATTGTTTGCAAATTTGTCTCTGCAGATAAAATATTCAGGTATGGGCTAAGCATCAGCTCCTGTTCAGGGAAGTCCAAAGGCTAAACAAATAGCTCTCATTGTGCTGTCACTGAAGGCTTCTTGCCTTTTCTTCTTTGGGTTCAGATGTTCCATTGATAGAATAAGCACTGGATTCATCGTTTTTGACAAGAAACATATCCATTTCTCACAAGAATTTAAGACTTATTAGAATAGCTAGTAAAAATTCTAGATATAATCCCTTTAAAATCCATGCTAAAGTGGGGACAAGTCTAGTCAGGCCAGTTCAACTTCCATTTCAATTATTATACACGTGCAGTTTTGTCTATGATCATTGAGCATGCTCAGATTGCGTATCATGCCAAGCACGCTGCATAATTGAGCGGATTTCCCTTCTCCTGCATGGCGGCAAATGTTTGTGCGTCGGATGCCTCAATGATCTAAAGAATCTCAAATGGAACTGAAAACTATGATGATGTTGGGGACTTAGTGAGGACACTGTTATTCTTTGTTATGACGTGTTGGTTAGGTTTTCTCTCTGTTCAGATAGTCATTCCCTGAAACCATAAATTTCTGTCTACTCAATTGTATATTGTATGGTCATGTGTAGTTTTGACTGTGCTCTGAGAAGACGATTGTATCTACAAAACAGAATATGAGTCTCCTAACACTGGTGACAGTACTTCCTGAGCTGCTTCAAAAGTGTTGTCATGTTGAGTGGGGACAGTTATGATCTTATTGATTCTATGATAAATTGCATAAGCTTACACCTGTTACATCTGCTGTCTCAGAGGAATCAAAGGCATAAAAGAAATTCAGTGCCTTTGTCACATTCATTATCCTTGGTAAAATAGTCCTGGGTGTTGATTGTATCTTTAGTAAAAGGTGGTGTCATATAATAACTGCCTTGCTGTTCAGTTGGAAATTTCCACAGCACAAGCTAGGAGCTCAATTTGGTCCCTTCTCTCTGAAAATGCCTTCTGTTTTTCTTTCAACTTAAAACAGCATCAAATAAAAGTGCACAGTGTCTCCCACCATATTGTAAGATGTGCAGGATGAATCTCTCATGACAACCTAATGGCTGCTCTGCTCTAGGCTCAAATGCTTCACTAACGTGTAAAGAATAAATAAAATGATACTAATCTAAAAGTCTGCAAGATATGGTGCAGGAGGTTAACAGGCTTTTCACAGGCACTCAACAAACCTGAGCAAACATTTAACCTGCAACACCGATCAATTCATGAGACAACACCATAGAACAATGGTATTTCTGGAAAGTCACTAAGTCTGTTAGAAAGAATATATGAGCTAAACAACACACACAACTAGAAAATGAGACAGAACAGTCCCCAATGGAAAATAAACCCAAAGCTTTCCTCAGGAAAATCAGTGACTCAGGCAATTATTGTAGTCTGCAGACATTAATGTCAACAGGCATCACGCGAATTTTAAATTAGACACGGAGACGGGTGTCTCAATATTGTCAAGTAGAACCTTGACAAACAAAGAAAATACTTATATCCAACAGAAGTTCAGCTCCATGGCTCAGGGTGCATTGCACTTAATGATAAAGATACACTACAAGCAATTCTCAACAACAGGGGCCACCGAACACTCAAAAACCTTTATACTTCAAGAACTCTCTCTCTGCTGAATGGAAGGTTGTGTATAATCCACAATCTCATTTTAAAAATGGCACAACTTAACTAACAAAAGATCAAGAAAAAGCCAGAAAATTTTGTGGTTCCTTGTATGCTTATTTTGACATCTAATTAAAGTGTCACCAGAGGTTAATTATATTAGAATAATACATTTATTTCATGCTGTAATTGAGATGGAAAGCTATGATGATAGGAATTTATCTGAAGAGTTTTGTGCTGTTATTGAAAGTGAAACAGCTCAGGTTCCAAATGGCACCATGTTTTAAGATGAAGTGCTCCAGAGTCAAGTCTGCTATTAGGGGCTGAGTTGATTAAGAAAGGTCAGGATCAAGTAAAAATGTCCAACCTCCCCACCCTCCAAAGATGAATCTCCAAATATGTGAAACAATTTCACAGTGAGCTAGAACGTATCTCTGGGTAACACAACTGAGAAAGTGAATAAGCTAAAGTTACCAATAATTCAAACACTGCGAGGGAAGAGAAAAGGTCAAAATCTCCAAGATGTTGAAGTAATGAGTCTATTTACTTCAGCACAAACTAATTCCTCTGGCACACCTGTGCATACAGCTTCAGGGAAGACCTTATTGGGAAGGGAGAAACAACATGCAATGTTCCAAGATACCACAAAGAGAGAAATCACCTGCTACAGCAGTGGGCAAATTGACAGAAATAAAGAACAGACTTAGATCATCAAAGTGAAATAAATGAAACAAAAATGACGGGTTAAAGGCCCTCAGCTCAAGGGAGAATCACAGACCTGTGTGGTCATACAGGTTCAGTTGGCAGTTCGGAATGGACATGCAATATTAGCATTCATTTCAAAGGGGCTAGAATATAACAGTGGGGATATATTGCTGATACATATAAAGCTCTAGTCGGACTTCATTTGGACTATTGGGAGCAGTGTCGGGCCCCATATCTAAGGGTTTGGAGGGGTCCGGAGGAGGTTTATGAGCACTTGAGAATTCTGGGTATGTACTCGACTGATGGCAGGGAGGATCATATTGAAACTTACAGAATATTGAGAGGCCTGAATAGAGTGGATATGGAGAATATGCTTTTATTAGTAGGAGAGACAAGGTTCCAATGGCCCACCTTCAGACTGAAGAGACAACCCTTTAGAACTGAGATGAGGATAAATTTCTTCAACAATAGGGTGGCGATTCTGTGGTACCCATTATGGCAGAGATTGTAGAGGCCAAGTCTTTGAGTGTACTTAAGTCAGAGGTGAATAAGTTCTTGATTAGTAAGGGGATCAAAGGTTATGGGGAGAAGGCAGGACAAAGGGGTTGAGAAGCATATCAGCTATGATCAAATGGCAGAGCAGACTCAATGGGCTGAATGGTCTAATGCTGTTCCAGTATCTTCTGGTCTTATTGTCTTGTAGACCTCAGATTACCAAGAAGACAATCCACATCACTCTAACTAAGAAACTTATTTATTTGCTCATTCATGGGGTTTGGAAATTGCAGGCTTAGGCAGAACCTATAGACAATCCCTAGTTGCCTGTGAGAAGGGGGTGGTGAGCTACCTTCTTGAACCGCTATAGCCCATGTGTTGCTGTTACACCAGTAATGCCATTAGTAAGGAAGCTCCAGAATTTTGACCCAGTGACAGTGAAGGAACATTGGTATATTTCCAAATCAGGATGGTGTGTGGGTTGGAGGGAACATGCAGGTTCCATGTGCTGCCCTTGTCCTTCTAGATGGAAATAGTCATGGGTTTGGAATTTAAGGAGCCTTGTTGAATTTCTGCAGTACTACTGAGCGTCAGTGGTGGACGGAGTGGATGCTGTGGATATGGTACGAATCAAGTAGACTACTTTGTCCTGGATGATGTCAGGAGTGTTGTTGGAGCTGCACCCATCCAAGCAAATGGGGAGTATTCCATCATGCCCCTGACTATTTCCTTGTAGATTGTGGACAGGCATTGAGAGGTTAAGAGGTCAGTTAATCAATGTAAATTTCCAAACCTTTGACCTGCTCCTATGGCCATTGTATTTATGTGACTGGTCCAGTTCAGTTTCTGACCCCCAGCATGTTGATAATATTAGTTCTGGTTTTGCTCCTTGATGCCACACTCTCACCTCACCTCTGGAATACAGCTGTTTTGGATCACTGAGATCAAATGCTGGTGGAACTCAACTGTGGGCCAGTAAATGGTGATTGCTAGGCAGGTGCTGTTGGCTCGCACTGATGATGATATTTTCCATCACTGTGCCAATGATCAGGAATGGACTGATGGAGAAGTAATTGGCTGGGATGGATTTATTGCGTATCGGCTTTTTTTGACAATGTCGGGTCAGTGCCAGTGTTGTAGCTGCACTGGAATTGTTTGGCTAGAGGCACGTCAATTTCTGGATGCCATGTCTTCATAGCTGTTGCTGAAATGTTGTCAGGGCATCCTGCTGTCACAAGATCCAGAGCCCCCAACCATCTTTTGCTATCAAATGGAGTGAATTGAATTAGATGAAGAGTGGCATCTGGGACCTTTGGAGGAGACTGAGGTGAATTGTCCACTTTACTGTTTTGGTGAAGATTGTTGCGAATGCTTCCGGCTTGTCTTCTGCACGGTTGTGCTGGGCTCCTTTCATTGAGGATGGGGATTTTGAGGATCCTTCTCCTTATCCTCCAGAAGGTGGTGCCTGGGTAATTTGGAGGAGGCTTCAGTGCTTACATCTGACATAATACTAAGAGACTTCATGAGGTCTGGTTGAGGACTCCTAGGGCAGCTTCCTTTTGACTGTATCCCACTGTGCCACCATCTCTGCTGGATCTGTCCTGTCTGTCGAACAGGACATTCCCAGGGACAGTGATGCTGGTATCTGGGACATTGCCTATAAAGTATGATTCTGTGAGTATGACAATGTCAGGCTGTTGCTTTATTAGTCTGTGGGACAACTCTCCCAATTTTGGCACTCGTCCCAAAATGTTAGTAAGGAACACTTTGCAAAGTCATTGTCATTCTCAGTATCTTCATCAATGTTAGATGGTCCTTCTCGTTTCATGCCTTTTTCTCTATTGAGGAGGTAATACACTTGGTGGGATATATCAGAAAGCAGTTATGAGACAATCATATTGTTGTGGGTCTGGAGTCGCATGTTGGTCAGACTGGGTCCGAATGGGAAATTTCTGTCCCTGAAGGACTTCTCTTCCAAATCTGAAAGAGAACACATTGGGTGAGAATAGGAAAAACTCCAGGTTATCTCAATTTGTAAAGTCAAAAACCTGAGAAGAGATGGGGTAGCAATAAACGTAAATACAAAGCCACATGTATAATAATATAATAATTATGAGGAAAAGGAGCTGGAGGGAGATATTGTATGTAGGTCTGAAAGGGTTAATACTGATTGAATGCAGTTAGCAGTACCCATTGTGACAATGTCATTGGGGCTTTGGCAGAGTAAAGACGGAATCTGTAGGAGTTAGACCTGGGATTAGTAAGCTCCTAACAGTGTCAGTAGTATCATAACTCATTGTCATGCTATCTGTAAATACTTGAAGTAATGCAATAAATTTCATGTTATTCATTCAACTCTTTTAATTAGACCAGACAGACATTATCCCACACATTATCTTAATCTACAAGTACCTGCTCTAACTCCATTTGCAAATTTGCTGATGACACCACCACAGTGGGTTGGATATTAAACAATGACAAGAGAGAGTCCAGGAAAATGATATACAGCTTAGTGGCATTGTGTAAAGACAGCAATGTCTCCCTCAATGTCAGCAAACCTAAGGGGCTGGTCATCGACTTCAGGAAGCAGAGTGGAGGACATGCCCCCGTCTGTATTAATGCGTTGGAGATAGTTCCTTTCACCTTCTTTCATCAGGCAGAATCTACAAAGGTTTGAAAACACATACCAACAGATTCAAGAACAACGTCCTCCTCGATATTATCAGACTTTTGAATGGACCTCTCATACATTTGGGTTAATCTTTCTTTGCACTTTCTCTGTGGCTAAACATTACATTCTATTCTGTTCTATTACCCTGATGTACTGAAAAAAGGGTATGATTTGCCTGGATAGCATGCAAAGCAATACTTTTCACTGTATCTCAATTCATGTGATAACTAAAAATCAAATCAAATCAAAACCAGGTCACTTCAGGCTGCAAGGAACCCACCCACAATAGCTCTGCCTTTTGCTTTATTGAGGGAATTTAAGGGACAAGGATGAACTCAGGGATCAAAGAATGAAGGATTACATACTCCCTGGCTGAAATATCAGAATTGCTCTTTGAGCCAGAGATTGTGCACATTTTGCATTGAGGTAAATCACTCATGTCTTACTGCACATCTGTTCTGAGCAGAGTTGCCTCTTGACTCTGTGCTATTCACATTGGGTGCAACATTCAGTTCGAAAGCAGTCTCTTTCGGTCCATCAGTAAAATGTCCATTAATTGAACTGAACACATACCAGCTGTTCTTCAGTCTAATAGCCACCAGCGCTAGCAGAGCTGTCCTGATTTTCAATGCTGTTTGAAATTAAAGCTCACCCCCTCTCCGAAGTTTGCAGCTGCTCTGAAACGTGAATGCTTCTTCCTGTGACATCAATTGTCTGTCCATTTCCTCAGTTCAATCACTGTCATCTGGGAAACAGATGTCACATTGACTAGATGGAATTCTGGCTGGCTGAAGTTGACCAGCTGGTCACAAAACTCGACATCTGTCGAAAGAGTAGAAGAGCATTGAGTTAGAGTCACATTCAATACATTAACGGAATTCAATTGTCCCCATTGATTCTCAGTCTATTATAAAGGACCGGTATACATGAGGACTTCAATGCCCCTTTAAGGAACACCATCAGAGCCGATGGTTAGTTTTATTTGCTGTGATGTTGATAGACCTGACCATTTACCACAAACAGCACTGCTTTATGAATAGAAAAGAAAACTAAGTTAAAGGCAGCTTGTGACACAGCTAGACAGAGTGAAAGTTCCAGATTCGATTTCTGACTCAGATGATGTTTGTGTTTGACCTCAGTGTCCCAGAATAAGAGCGCCCAATAAAAATATCAAGTAGTGTTCTCAATGCTGATCACAGTCTCAGATACACTCAGATGTGATTGTTTGATGAGGAGAAGATTGAGAGTATCTCATGCTTGGTTAACATCGGTAACCTACAAACAGGTAACCAATATTCATAAGACCATAGTTTTTTTGTGTGTGAAAGTGGACAGCGATTAGAAAAAGAAGAGATGGGAAAAAATCACTGCTTGAAAAGTAGCAGATTGTGTGTATGGTATGAAGGTCCATGATAAAGGTAGTTTAAAATGTCAAGCACTACCATTAACTAGTGAAGTTTGAAGATGTATTTCTGTGCAGATTGCCAGGTTGACCATCACAGGTCCAAGAAGGAAAAACATGACATTTGTTTTATGCTGTTCATGATGTCCCTACGGCAGAAGTGCATCTGAAATATGATCACTGTTGCTATTCGTACAGCCACATCCCACAAATGGCAGTGCGATAATGATCAGATAATCTGCATTTATTAATGTTGGCTCAAAAATAAATGTGAATAATTGCACCATTCCCAAATGATCTCTAATAAACACAAGTGACATATATTCCCATAGTGTCTATGGCTTTTTCACCAAAATCTGAGCAGATGAATACATAAATTTTTCAGAACAGGAATGCCTGCAAAATGAGAGAATCTCTCAGAAAGACTTGTTTCAACGTCAGTAGCAAATATTTTTGCCTCTTTGTTACACTTAAAAAAGTCCAAAGTGGGAGGCTCTTTCAGGTCCTGATGGACACTCAGTGTATTTCTGTATATTTGTCCAAATTTTCTAATGAATCCAAAACAGGAGGAGACTCTGCTACGTTTGTATCACTTATCTTCCAAAGATCAGTGACTGTTTTTTTCTTCCATTTTGTCCTCTTACTCTACAGCCGTTGCTTATCATTTGCCCATGGGCATCAGCAACTCTAAAGTATCTAGGAGCAGATTCAATAGGTACACCCATGATAATGAATATCAACACGGATCATGGAAAGTATCAGAGCAGATCATGCTTCTGTACACACACACACACACCTCTCTCTACAACACATCTTATTCTCACGTTTCTTATAATTGTTTTACATTTTCAAACCTCAATTCTAAGTAAAAATTACTAACAGCATTCTCTTCAATTTAGTAGCTGGTCTGAAGCACCTTCTTTGCAGCCATAACTTTGTGTTCCTTGTTCTGTTGAATCACCCTATGATCTTTAGTGAGTTATGATCTGCTTGTAATTGCACAAAACGAAACTTTTTGCACTTAGGTGCATGTGATAACAATAAATCAAATCAAATCAAATGTGTATGTGCACTCATTCACACATACACATCTGTGTGCATGCATTACATGTGCACGTTGACACACACACACGCTTACAATTTTATCCTGTAAGGAACATACACGTTTTATTTAAAAATATAAACTGGAAAATTGAAGTTTGAACTATTGTTTTGTTTTCACAGCTCAAAGGAAAAATGTGGTTACTCAACCATTACACAGGAGCATATAACTTTGCTTGAAGCTGGAATTTGATACTTTTGTGGGACATATGAGCTGCAGGTACCTTTGAAAAAAGAAAATGTAACTGCATAGAAACCAGGTTTGGATCAGTTGTAAGTAGTGGTTTTTATCACTGAACTGAGAGGAAAGAGGTAAGTCAAACCTCAAACCATTAAGTCTGCCAGCAAGTGAAATCACACTCTCTGTTTATTTGGTAAATAAATAACACAGAATTTCCAAAAAGGAAGAAACATCTAATTTAAACCAAGATACAAGCCCAACAAACTGGCCACTGAATTGAGGATCTCAGCAGCTGACACCAATGTAATATCGTCACCAAACTTCCTGATTAAGAGCTTGTGCGTGAAATGTCGATTCTCCTGTTCCTCGGATGCTGCCTGACCTGCTGTGCTTTTCCAGCACCACACTTTTTGACACCAAATATCTGAAGCAAAACTATGAGAAAGTCAACTGATCAACAGGCTTTATGACCCTTTCCTATATAAATTCCAATCACAAAACTCCCAAAGACACTGTTTAGTCTGTCTTGTCTGTCCTATTTGTAAACGAACATATGTGTGGTGGAATTTAAAGGTTTAAGTTTGTATATCAGTAATTAATCATCTGTTCTGTCAACACAGTAGAGGATAAGTTTGTCAAAGGAAACAGTTTTTGTTTTCATGTTCAATGAAATTATGGTCACAATAAGGCATTACCCATCACAGAGTTAAATTGGTCACGTTTCACACTTGTGGGGCTCATTTACTGGGGTATTATTTAGAAGGCTCATGCCCAAAATGTCGATTCTCCTGTTCCTTGGATGGTGCCTGACCTGCTGCGCTTTTCCAGCAGCACATTTTCAGCTCTGATCTCCAGCATCTGCAGTCCTCACTTTCTCCTATTATTTCCACTATGGTCATGCACACACAAGGATGCGCATGGACACGGACAGATTTACACTGGGACACACATTCAATCCCCACCTACCCACCTTTTGGCTGAGGTTTCTGGATATAATGCAATAAACATTTTGACTGGGTCCTTAAAATTACATCTCGAGTGAAGCTATTGCTGCTGATGCCATTCGCCCTATTAAAACCAGCTCCACAGCCTCCACCTTCCTGACTGCTGATGACAGTACTTCCACTGCGCTGTCCATGCTGGCAAACGGAGCAACATCAATTTTGCTGGGTGCGACTTTGAAAAATGTTAATGGCAATTGCTTGCTCTGCCCTGTGTCCTCTGCTATCAGTAGCTATTTTCCTGGTGAGTGCCTTTCATTCATTGTGTCTAATCCTGTGGGTCCTGAGGCTGCAAATCCAGGCCTGACTAAGCATTGTCAAATCTCAGGTGGTCCTGATACACATCTGCTGGCTTTTACCATCCACCATCTTGTCACTCATGACATTTATTTTTAAAAGGATCCCTGACCCTGTAGACCAGTAATTAATGACAGACGCCTGCAGCTGACAAAATGCAGGTAGCCTTTGCTCACACATTTCTGAATGTCATTCCTCTAAACTGTGTTTGAAGGATTTTCACAAAAAAAAATATCAGTACCGTTTAGCACCTTCCAAAGCTCACAAGAGATATCAGTCAGAAAATTAAAACACAGTTTCAATTCATTATTGATCAATTACCAGCGCCCAGAAGTACCAGGTCAGATCCCCCAGTCCATGCTGAGTTATTTAGATTTAATCAGTACGCTACTGTTACTCTCAGGGATTCTGGATTAAGAAAAATCAAAATCATAATTGAGTATTGCTGCTTGGAATTTCAATCTGTTAACTTTTGCTGGAAAATGCCTACATGTGCTCGTCAAGTGAAGTCCTTCCCAAAGTTCCATTGTCTGGGTTCAGTAAGTGCTTAAAGGAGGTAATTGAGTTCTTCTGTTGGTGACTGTGGGATCTGCATTTCACCAAGGAGCTGCACATTCAGAAAAGGCAGGAGGAAAACCAAAATCAAAAGGAAAACTATCAAGCTGGAGTTGTGAAGCTTCACATTAATGAATAGTTCAATTTCTATATATCCCACGTTTTATGATTCTGCAATTTTTGCTTCCCTAGTTCTAGGTCTCCTCTCTCCATAACCTGATACAGGGATGGGTATAAATATTGTGCTGGATCAGGCTTCCTGTAGAAGTTGGCACACAATGCCCACAAATGCAGTGTATTATAGGATCAATCTCCAACATGCATACTCCATGTTGTCTGATCAGAAAGCCTCAGAAATCCAGAGAAGCCACTCTGATTTTAGAAGAAATGGCAAGGTTGGTACTCACAAGCTGAATTCATTGAGCTGGTGTTCTTGTGAGACACAACACAACACAACAACAATCTCCAACTTTCTCTCAGTCATCCTTAGCTTCTGTTCTCCTTTCCTGCAGGTTCTACCACAGCAACAGGCAGTACAGGAAGAAAATGATGGTGATGATGAGCCTGAAGTAAAATAGAGACACTATCACCTCCTCGTGAACTAGGATGAAAAGAGCAATGAGAAAGAAGCAAGATCAGTATTAAATCCTTCTGCTTGTATTTATCTCTACCCAGATACCTTCACATTCTTCACTCTCAGGAAGGCCCTCACCTCTACTAGGCAGTAGCTATTCCTGATAATCACCAACAACATCAAATTATCTTTATATAGTGGCCACAGGATTAGTTTGGTTAGGAATGTAATTTCATGGCTGCAGATGGCATTTTGCTATCATATGCATTGTACCATGTGCAGACATGTCTAGATGACCCATGCCCAACTGAGTGTGGTTATGTGCTTGGGCGCCTGCAGAATCAATTAGAACATGGTAATGTTAAGCAGATGATGCTGATTTGAAGCCACACAACAGCCAGCACTCATGAAGGTCTTCAGCAGCAGAAAGAACACCAAATCACCCAAACTTGAAGAGTTTGTTCACCATTTCCAATGAGTTGCAAGTTGATTCCTTACTGGCTGATGTGAGGTCATTGAAATGTTTCGCGGTTTGTTTTGAGAGAGAAAGTGAAGGCTTGAAATCACTGAGGATGAGAAACTACTCAGTGCATAGACCAAAGGAGGGAAGCACTGACGATATCTTGGTGAGAAATCAAGCACAGAATTTGAATGAACAGCAGAATACCATGATTTTTAAATAAGAGGAAAGAGGGATGGATCAAGTTGAGATATTTAGAGAAGGAATTAAGGAGGTGGCTTAAGGTACGATTTGTAGCTAGGAATTATACTGTCACTCTGACAGTCTGGGCAGAGTAAGTCAGTGAAGGTGTCACCAAGTGAGAAAACTTCATCAATGGGAAAATGTTATTCTACCCAACTGCCTTAATGAAGATTTCTACCAATGTCAAGATGTTGAAGTGATCATTCACAATAAGCGTGAGGATAGCAAGGGCCTTGTTTACAAGTGCTTGTCTATGATGAGGTGTGCAGCAAGGGAAGATCAGTGTTTAGAGAGGATGAGGCCGCTGTGATTGAGGGGACGGTGGAGAGTGGTTCAATGGAGTGTTCGCAGAACATCAACAGAAGCACAAAGATAACTGATTATATTCATAGGATTAGCAAATGATAAATTTGTTCTGTTTTGCCTTATTCTCTCATTGCATATAGTGCTGATTGGCTCTGGTAGCATGAGTGAGGTTATTGTAAAAAGTGAGTCTAGTTTGATCATAAGAAGCATAATAAATAGAAGTAGGAGTTGATCATAAAGCCCTTCAAGCCTGTTGCACCATTCAGGAACATCATTTGTACTTGTCCAGCCTATCATCTATTTGAGTCCCTTAGTATCTCAAAATATCAGAACAATCTGAGGCCTGGGAAATGAAATCTTTAACGATACAGACCTACTCAGTGAGTTCAGGTCTTCTGACTGCTAGTTGAAAGAAGCAGCCTCATTGTTCCATTGAGTCACTTAAGCAAGGATGCTTAACTGTCTCTTTCACACACAGAAATTGAGATAGGGAGCTAGGAATGTTGATTGTTATATTGTACTTGCAGCTTCAAATGCCCCCACAGGCTGTTAGGATACTTAAGTGCAATGTAGGAAGATTCAGATATTTTAAAATCGCCTCGCTCAAAGGTGGGGACAGTACCACAAGGTTGTGACATGCACACCACACTGGAGGATCCGGGAGCCTGTTGGAAATTTCCGCAGTGAGAAGACTGTAACACCAAACAAGTGCAGAAGCTGAGCCAATGTTTTATAATCAGCTTGTACAATGATGTTATTACACAATGTGGGCGGCACGGTGGCACAGTGGTTAGCACTGCTGCCTCACAGCGCCGGAGACCCGGGTTCAATTCCCGCCTCAGGCGACTGGCTGTGTGGAGTTTGCACGTTCTCCCCGTGTCTGCGTGGGTTTCCTCCGGGTGCTCCGGTTTCCTCCCACGGTCCAAAGATGTGCAGGTCAGGTGAATTGGCCATGCTAAATTGCCCCTAGTGTTAGGTAAGGGGTAGATGTAGATGTAGGGGTATGGGTGGGTTACGCTTCGGCGGGGCGGTGTGGACTTGTTGGGCCGAAGGGCCTGTTTCCACACTGTAAGTAATCTAATCTAATCTAATCTAATCTAATCTAATCTAAAAAAAAACAACTCTAGAGCAAATGAGACTTTAACCTGGGCCTCCTGGCTCAACGATAGTGGCACTACCACCTCTGTGCTTCAAGTTCAACGGGGGAGTGCAGGGACAAACCAATCTCAGTATTCCTGAAATGTAGTTGCATCATTTTTATGGTTACCTTTATTAAAGTGTCACCAATTTTCACTTTGTATTGTTTACATTAAAGAATGTCCGTAACACCTATCTATATAAGAATGGGAACTAAATTCAAAATAGCTTCAGCCCTCAAAAATGTACTTTTAATCAGTATCTAATTGTGTGAGTGACAAAATCTTAAATAACTGAAGTACCTTTGAATGTACAGAATTATTTACTAGTTGCATGGGGGTATATCAACCAACCTGATCCATGATTTAAAAACTGTTAATAACTACCTAATAGTGTCCTTGCAAGTCTCCTCAATGACCTGCAAATGGTTACAATGAATGGAAACACACCAAGGTGATGAATTCAATCTGCCCAATGTTGCCAGATTAATGGATTGGGTTTCTTCCAGTGCAATGTTTTTATATCAGTGTGAAAGCTTACACAGGCTCGCTTTTGCTGGACTTACTTCGTGTTCGGCTTGAGCTGATTACAAGAAGAATTGAATGCAAGAGCAGAGAGGTTATGCTTCAGTTATACAGGGCATTGGTGAGACCACATTTAGAGTTATGTGTACAGGACTGGTCACCATACTTACAGAAGGATGTCAATGTGTTGGAAGCAGTTCAGAGAAAGTTTACTAAACTAATACCTGGAATGAGCAGATTACCTTATGGACAAAGACTAGACAGGCTAGGCCTGTATCATCTGGAAATTAAAGGTGATTCTATTGAAACATAAGATCCTGAGGGGATTTGACCAGAATATTGTCGAAAGGATGTTTCCTCTTGGAGGAGAATCTAGTTAAAATTATCAAAATAATAGGTCCACAGCAGCCACCATCTCCTCCCTACACTCATCCCTGGAACTTCTGGATAATACGACACCTACGTCAGGCTTCTATTTATTGACTTCAGCTCTGCCTTCAATGCCACAATTCTAACAAAACTCATTTCCTAACTCCAAGACCTAGGACTTTGCTCTTCCCCCTGTAACTGGATCCTTAACTTCATGACCTTCAGATTGCAATTAGGAAAGACAGGCAATAACACCTTTTTCACAGTAATTCACAACTCCAGTGCCCTGCAAGGCTGTGTACTCAGCCCCTTACTATACTCCTTATGCAGTCACAACTGTGTGGCCAAATTTGGCTCTAACGCCATTTACAAGTTTGCTGGTGACACCACCATAGTGGGTCAGATCTCAAACAACGATAAGAAAGAGTACAGTAAAAAGATGGACAGTTTAGTGGTATGGTTTAAAAACAACAATCTTCTCTCAATGTCAGCAAAAAGAAGGAGATCATCATCAACTTCGGGAAGCAGTGTGGAGGATACACCCCTGTCTGTATCAATGGTGCTGAGGTGGAGGTTGTTAAGAGCTTTAAGTTCCTAGCAGTAAATATCAGTAACAATTTGTCCTGGTCCACCCACATTGACACTACAGTCAATAAAGCATAACAACACCTCAACTCCCTCAGAGGGATAAGGAAATTTGGTATAGTTTAGATCAGAGTGGTGCTGGAAAAGCACAGCAGGTCAGGCAGCATCTGAGGAGCAGAAAAATCGACATATCGGGCAAAAGCCCTTCATCAGGAACAGAGGCAGGAAGCCTCCAGAGTGGAGAGATAAATGGGGGCAGGGGACTGGGGAGATGGTAGCAAAGAGTATAATAGGTGAAGGGGGGTGGGGATGGAGGTGACAGGTCAGAGGGGAGGGTGGAGTGGATAGATGGGAAGGAAGATTGGCAGGTAGGACAGGTCATGAGGATGGTGCTGAGCTGGAAGCTTGGAACTGGGTTAAGGTGGGGGGAGGGGAAATGAGGAAATAGTGAAGTCCACATTGATGCCCTGGGGTTGAAGTGTTCCGAAGCGGAAGATGAGGCGTTCTTCCCCCAGGCGTCGGAAGGTGAGGGAGCGACGGTGAAGGAGACCCAGGACTTGCATGTCCTCAGCAGAGTGGGAGGGGGAGATGAAATGTTGGGCCACGGGGCGGTGTGGTTGATTGGTGCGGGTGTCCCGGAGATGTTCCCTAAAGCTCTCTGCTAGGAGGCGTCTAGTCTCCCCAATGTAGAGGAGACCGCATCGGGAGCAACAGATACAATCAATTACATTGGTGGATGTGCAGGTAAAACTTTGATGGATGTAGAAGGCTCCTTTGGGGCCTTGGATGAAGGTGAGGGTGGAGGTGTGGGCGCAGGTTTTACAGTTCCTGCAGTGGCAGTGGAGGGTGCCAGGATGGGTGGGTGGTTTGTTGGGGGGCGTGGACTTGACCAAGTAGTCATGGAGGGAATGGTCTTTGTGGAAAGGGGTGAGGAGGGAAATATATCCGGTGGTGGGGTCCGTTTGGAGGTGGCGGAAGTGTCGATGGATGATGTGGTTAATGCGAAGGTTGGTAGGGTGGAAAGTGAGGTCCAGGGGAGTTCTGTCCTTGTTACAGTTGGAGGGGTGGGGTTTGAGGGTGGAGGTGTGGGATGTGGATGAGATGCAATGGAGGGCATTTTTAACCACGTTGGAAGGGGAATTGTGATCTCTAAAGAGGGAGGCCATCTGGTGCGTTCTGTGGTGGAACTGGTCCTCCTGGGAGCAGATATGGCGGAGGCGGAGGAATTGGGAATATGGGATGGCCTATCACCTCCATCCCCACCCCCATTCACCTATTGTACCCTCTGCTACCTTCTCCCCAGCCCCACCCCAGCCCTATTTATCTCTCCTCCCTGGAGGCTTTCCTGTCTCTATTCCTGATGAAGGGCTTTTGCCTGAAATGTCGATTTTCCTGCTCCTCGGATGCTGCCTGACCTGCTGTGCTTTTCCAGCTCTGATCTAAACTCCGGTTTCCAGCATCTGCAGTCCTCACGTTTGCCAAGGAAATTTGGCTTCTCCATAATGACTCGTACCAATTTTGTAGATGCATCATAGAAAGCATCCTATCACAGCTTGGTATGGCAACTGCTCTGCCCAAGAATGCAAAAATTACTGAGAGCTGTGAGCACAGCCCAGTCCAACCCACAAACCAGTCTGCCTCTGATTGACTTTGTTTACAATTCCCTCTACCTCAGGAAAGCAGCCAACATAATGACCCCTCCCACCCTGGTTATACTTTCTTCCATCCTCTTTCATTGGGCTGAAGACACAAAAGTTTAAAAACACATGCTAACAGGTTTAAGAACAGCTTCTTCCCTGCTGTATATTCTGCATTTTGTTCTATTACTTTGATGTACTTATATAAAGTATGGTTTGTCTGTATAACATGCAAAATGATACTTTTTTTACTGTATCTCGGTACATATGACAATAACAAATCAAACAATCAGAATTAGGGATCATAGTTTGAAAATAAGGAGTAGCCCATTTATAACACATAAGGAACATTTTCTTTCTCTCAAGAGGGTTGTGAGTCTTTTGAATTCCCTTCCTCAAAAGGCAGAGGATGCAAAGCTGTCAATATTTTAAAGGCAGTGGTTGGTAGATAGATTCTTGCTTACCAAGGGGTTGAAAGATTATTGGGAATACAGAGCTGTGGCTAAAATCAGATTGGCCATGATCTTATTGAACCGCAAAGCAGGGTCAAAGGGCTAACTAGTTTACTCTTTTTCCTTGGTTATAGATTATTTGTGACCTTTTTTTATTCAGGTTTGACCAGTTTCACTGTAACTTGGGGGATCGCCATGCCAACCCTTTCATGTGACATCCTCCATCCTTAATTTAAATGTGAGCATGAAATGGCTTATTTTAAACAGACTGTCACCTCAGATATGTTGGTGAACCTAAAGATCGTATAAAGACATTAACATGAATTTTAATTTTAATTGAATATAACTGAGAATTAAACCTCAAAGTTAATTATAGATTCATCTTACTGTTAATTTAGTAAAACCAACATCCACCTACGCTGGCAAGGAAATGTTTAAATGGTCTATTTTACTTTTAGTCTTTGTCTTCAGCTCTCGTCTCCTTGAATCATTAACTCAATTTGTGTTTTGTTCTGAAGGTGTCAGCCAATTTAGCATGCCCAGTGAACATACCTGACATTGAAGACTATGACAACCAAGATTCTCTCCAAGGTCTTTTCATTAGTGATCTAATCGATAATATTTTGGATGAAGGGAAGTGGCTGATTTGTCTCTAAATGGACAAATGTTCTTCCTCACAATTCACTCAGAGCTAAAGCACACTTCAGGCTTGTTTATGTTGTTAATGTAACTGAGAACAAATCTTCTCTACTGCAGCCAGGTGAGTAAAGAAAAGAATAACAAAGCTCAACAGCAGGAGAAGATTGTAAAATTATCTTCGTAAAGGCACATTTATGCTATGAAAAGAATTATCCTTTGTCAAGAACAGAGCATTAATCACGTTGACAAGCAAATCCTGATGTTTCTCTTGGAATCAACTCAAATTAGCTGTATTATTCACTAATCAGTTATCACAAAATATAACAGCTGGAACCAAGCTCGTCATTTAATGATCATAGAACATCCGAGGCTAGGTTCAAGTCCAACCTTCTCCAGAGGTGGGTAATAGCACGTCTGAATGGGTTGATTAGAAAATATCACAGAGCATGCTAGAAACTCATTCATTCCATTTACACTATCGCACTGGCAGCAGCTCCTCCCTCAGAGCACGCAATTATAAAATCAGACCTGACAATACGGCCAATTCCTATGGAGGCAAACCAAATAGAAACTTGTGAAATAATCATCAAAACAGATCTTGCATTAAATGACAACTTCTCAAAAAGATGGGGAGCTTTGAAACTCCATGTGACTTGGAGTACCATGAGTAACTCTGGGAAACATATCTTAAGAAAATATATGTTCTGTTTCATGGAGAGAGAGTTGGCTCATTGGCACTAAACATTGAGTGGGGATAAGGGAATCTTTTCCAGGTTGGCAACTCGTAACCAATAGGGTTCCACAGAGATCAGTGCTGGGACTGCAACTGTTCATAATATATATTAATGACTTGGAGGAAGGCAAATTGTAGCCCAATTTAAAAAGGTAGAAAGACAGGTTGTGAGAGTTATAATTAACCTACTGATCTCTCTCTCTGTAAGCTGTTTGTAAGTGGCAACAAGTTGGCAAATTGAGTGTGATGTCTGAGAATGTGAAGATGCTCAATGGAGAACAAAAGAACAGAATACTATTTAGATGGAGAAAGATGCAGAAAGCCGAAACATAAATGGACTTAGGAATACTTGTACACAAAACACAGAAAGGTAGCACACAGATGCAGCAGGTAATGAGGAACGTGGCTAGAATGTTGGCCCTTATTTCAAGGAGGTTGGAGTATTAGGAACATGTGTAAGCCATTCAGCTTACTTGAGGGGCTAAATAGTTTACTCAGATTCCTATGTTCCTAGGTGAAGGCTTAGAAGTTGAGATTTAACTGCATTTCTAACACGAGATTGTCTGTGATGGAATGTGCATTTTTGGAATCAGGTCTTGAAGATCAGTATAAGCTACATATCCAACACAACCAAAGGTCATGTGGAAAGGTGTGGGGTGGTGGTAATGACCACGAAGTTGGAATTCCCAGATTGAGCCACAATCTCCAAATATCCGTCACTTTTAGGCAAATCTTCTCTCTGGATATGTGCATCTGGAACATGAGCCCCAGTAGAATGGCAGCTACTGCAAAGAGAAGACATGGGTATAACTGACTGGAAGTTGTGCTGTGCAGTTAGACAGTAACACATAGAAACAGAAATAGGCCATTCAGCCCATTGAGTTTGCTTCACCATTCAATTTAGATCATGAGTGTTCTCATAATCTACAACTCCACTTTGCTACTCTATTCCCATAAATCTTGACTCCCTTATTGATTAAAAATCTATGTCAAGCTTGACTATGTTTAATGACCCAGCCTCGATAGCCTCATGTGGTAAAGAATTCCACAGATTCACAACCCTCTGAGAGAAATGAATTTCTCCTTCTCTCATTCTTAAATGTGCAAACCCTTACTCCGAGATCACACCCTCTAGTCCTAAACTCTCACTACCCTGTCAAGTCCTCTAAGAATCTTTGATGCTTCAATAAAGGTTGCCTCTAGTTCGTCTGTATTCCAGTGAGTACAGGCCCAATCTACTCAACTTCTTCTCATAAGAAATCCCTCCATAATCAATATCAGCCTGATGAACCTGCTTTGGATGACCTCCAGTGCCAGTATCCTTAGATAAAGATCCAAAACTGTTCATAGGAATCTGACAAACGCCTTGTATAGTTTTATACTCACTTTTATACTCAATTCCCTTTGAAGTGTTTGTCCATATTATTTGTCATCTCTTATAGTTGCTGACTGATCTAATATACTATCCCAGCATTCAGTATTTTCTTTTTTACGATTTCTGGCATTGGAGGTTGTTCTTTCTTTCAGTGGATTAATAATTAGCCAGCTCAAATTTCTCAGTGATCATCCAATCAGACCACTTCAAATTTTAAAAAAAGAAATCAAAGTCTTCATATAGAGTGAACAGGATTCAAAGACTAAAATGCTGCAACTTAATCAGGGGTTTCACAGAGGTGATGAACTCATTCATGAAGTCTGAATGCTTTATGGGTATCTCCTGAGCCCTTGGTTGAATTGCAGTTATTTATACACTATTTTCTGAATAATATATTATAGGTTCAATAAATGAAAAGCACATAATGACAGCTGAAAGTAAAACTGAAATTACACATGACATGTCACAAGGCAATTTTCAATCAAAATAATAGGTCAAATCATTTGTATCTGTCATTCAGAAGGATTCTTGCATTTTTCACAAGCAGGTGGATTTCCTTAGCTCAGTGGCGTCAATTCTATTGTAGTAGGTATTTGCGCTGCATGTGGAGTTGGTGCATGAGGCCGTGAGGACGTTTAATAAACCACAGATGCGAAAAGGTTAAAGGTCATGATTGAAGCAAAAGGGAGCTGATGGATGAATTGAGCTGAGGGGTCATGCTGGGAGGGGGGAGAAAGCTAAGAGAGAGAAAGAAATGTGAACAGATCACTCCTTTTTGGGCTACCTGAGTCTGGAGACCAGAAGGGCTTTGTTTGCATAGAATCCTTGAATCACATTCCCAAGAAAAAGAGTTCACATCACGTTGACTGTTTCTCCAAAGCATCGGATCAAGGAACATTGGGATTCAGTGTCCAAGGTGATTGAATAAAATTCATGATTTTACAAAACTTCCAACAGAGCTTGTTGGTATGGTGTCTGTAAGCTGTCTGTGCTGGAAGTTAGAATTGCATTTTGGAGGTCGGAACATTGTGCACATTCATCCAAAATAAAATCACGAGGGTGAGACAGTCTCCATTTCAGTCCCCAAAAGGTGAAAGCCCAAGCCAAGAACTTTGCATCATCAAACTTACACAGCAATGTGAAACAGTGGGTGGTGCAGGAAAAGACATGAAGTGCACAGCTGATACTAGCAGTGCAAGGGTTTAATAAGGTTCATGGGGAGAAAGGCTAGCATTTCTGTACCAAGTGCATTGTGAGTATTTTTTTGTAAGTCTTTGGAATCGAGATAAAATAACCAGCAGCAGCTACAAATCAGTGTCAGGGTAAGAAGCACCAGCTGAAATAAAGCAGGTACCCCAACTACCATCACACTGTGACCATTTCAAAGGCAAGAAAATTCTCCCTGTCGCCTGTCACTCAAAAGAAGTCTGTTAGCTTTTAAAGGGAAGGTATACAGAGCTAAGATGGTTCGTAAAGAATGTTATAGAACAGACAGCAGCAGGCAGCATAAAGCTGAATCTCCATTTCAGTTGTGGAGTAGCTCCTAGAGCAAATGAGCAATAGGAAGAGGAATTCTTTCTTTCAAAGGGGCAAATGACACCCTGCCCATTTACCTTCTGAACAACAGGCAGCAATCATTTCATGGGTGCTGGTGTAATCTTCTTTCTCTCCTATTCACCTTTTCTCAACATATGGGAATGTATGCATGGTTTGGTGGCTAAAGCTGAACACCATCCAGTTGGGCTTGAAGCATGTAAAACATCTGTAGAATATAATTTTTGCAAACACTTACCAGTGTCCTAACACAGTGGTCCCAGACCTCCAGCAGATTTGCTACAGAACTTAAATGCTAAAAGTTGTGATATTATTAAACTTGATGTAAAGTGCATACAATTCAGTCCAAAAATCTAAATATGGTCCTTGAAGACTCCCCATTTAACATCTAATTAGATGACTCAATAATTAACAAGTACTACATTTCACTTTGTATAATTCAGTTTCTATCTCTCAACTCCAAACTCTAATCTCTTTTTTGTAATAATTACTTGCCTGTACCATTGATAAATACTTTGATTCTCATTCACAATTGGACACTTTTAGTTTTATTCGCAATAAAGCTTCCCAATCTGCTCAGTTTACTTGGTGTTGAAATCAACTATACAGTCCTTTCTTTATTGAGGAGTGTGGGGAGAGGGAATAAAAGGAATCATTTTGAACTAACCCAACCCAATCAAAAATTGAAAGAATTGAATAAACTGGTTGATTGGCACCTGCTACTTTTTAACTTTCCATTGTGCAACTTAAATGTGGTGCAAAATTAATCAATTGATCCAATCCTGTCAGTTGGATTGCCTATCTCCTATGTTAACATGCCTTTCCTAAACTTCAGAAGTATAGAACATCTAATCTCCTTCAGCTCTTCTTCTCCTCCAGTGGGTACAAACCTTTAAAATCTCCAAATCTGGTGTTTCTTAACTCCAAGACCTGCTAAGCTTTCTTGGTCTAACCTGGTGTTATCTTGCTCTTTGAACAGTAGCTGTTTGTTTCTTAGAACACAGAAAATGATATGTAAAAAATTCTTTTTGAGTGCCTCAGACTTTTGATAAGGCTGCTTATGCTTTTCAAAAGATTTTTAATCATCTGTTGAGTTTCCTACATCCAAGGACTGCTCAATCCTTGGTTTGATTTGAAGAACACGATGGGATCAAGCTGAGTTTTGCTGACATCTTTGGGCTATTGTAAGATTTCAGTTGTCTTTTGATTGGTCTTGTACATTCAAGTATATTTCAAGCAAATCTCAAAAACATCTGTCTACTCCTCTGAACGTTAATGATCCCACACATCACACAGCTTCCTGTCAGTTGTTTGATATTATTAAATGCATACTGCTTTGCCTCAATGCGATACTTTGAACCCTGACTATCATGGTATATTATTTTCAACATCATCTTAACTCAGTCAGCCTAGGATAACTTGACTTGAGCAGAAACCGTCATGTATGAGAGAAGGAGATTATGTACAACATGCGACAAAAACGTCAGCAAATCATCTGAGATAAGAAAAGCAATACAGTTGATACAGAAATAACTGCAATCCAACAATGGTCTCTTTGATGGAAATTGTATCATGACTTTAAGGGTAGGTAAGATACAGGGTAACAATGGACATTGTAGAGGAAAGTTATGAACTGGGAAAACTTGTAGAGATGAATAGTTAGGTTTATTGCTTGTTTTGCAGAAATAAACAGAACAGGTTTCTGCTATCTTTCAGATCAAAGAGAATAGCATGTAGTACTATGGTTATGTCATACAGTTACAAGGATACAGTCGATATGATTTACAAATGCACCACAGTAATTTGCCAAGGCTTCTTCAACATAATCTGTGATCTTTACCATGAAGAAAGACTGGGGCACCAAGATACTCCATCAACTACAAGTTCCCCTCCAGAGCACACTCCATTCCACACAATATTCACGTCCCATGGAGCAAAAATAGAAAAGGTCAGTGTGTTGTAGCAAAGATATGAAGACTATTGTATTCTAGTGTTGCAATGGAAGACACAGGAGTTAAACTCAAGGCATTTCGGGTTTCATCAAGCAGGTTGGCTGCATGCAAGTATATGGATCGATGTCACCCTGGGATTACTGTTTGATGTGTCAATATAAAATAAGGAAAAGCCAAATTCTTAAAGTTAGATTGTGTTGAACGGGATTTAGTCCATAATTGAGTTAACCTGTGCTAGGTATATGAGTGTCTTTAAAGGGATTAAGCTTTGCTGGGTGCAGCTGGATAAGAGGATTAAATGATAGTGGATGGAGGTGACCCTATGAGAGGATTAGACTGTGCTTGAACCACATAGAAGGAGCCACACAAATTCGGGAAACAAGAAAAATGACAAATCTATCCAACTGATTGGTTCTCAGATGCTGTTAAATAATCTACTGCTAAGGAATTTATAGCTGATTTACCATGATAGAATTGAATTGCCTTTGAACATTGTGCCTATTTTATAAATTAAAATGATAATTGCATATTTAAAATATAAATGTTGCTAATTGTACAATAATAAGAATTAGACCTTCACTCTGGATATAGCTACTGAGTACGTGTAAATGGAGGCATGTCATTGTGATTCTGGAATAGAGTACTGCTCTTCGGATGCTGCCTGAACTGCTGTGCTTTTCCAGCTCCACTCTATTCCAGAATCTGGCTTCCAGCATCTGCAGTCATCGTTTTTCCCATGTCATTGTGATGTCAGATCACATGCATTGGAGTTTGAGGCCGTAGGGGCCCATGTAAAGTAATGTCTCCCTTCATTCTCTATATACAGTTATGTTCAATACAGTCTGTTACTGTTCATTCACTTAAGTATCTCTTGCTTTATTGCATGGTGGCAGTATGTAGTAAGATCCAAGGAACTGGAGGGAGGCAGTAAGAGTTCAAGGTGAAACCTAATGTTTCTAACCTCCAGTGATCCAAATCCAGATGTGGGGAAAATACCCAAAGTAGTGTTCAGTAATTGCTTGGGGTGGCTAGTGAGACTTCAAAGTGTACTTAGGCACTGAGCCACAGGATGGGAAAATCCACACAGAAACTGAAAGAGTTACAGGACATGGATCACAGCAGAATATGCAGTTAGCAACAGGAGAAAATCACCCATCCACAGGAGATGAAGTATTACAAAAACAAAAGAGATGAAGAAGAGACAATCACTCTGAAAACACACTGATGAAAAGCATGTGAAGGATCAGTTTGTGGTTCAAGCCAGGAAAAACATTTGCCAGTGGGAACCCAATCTGACAGCAAGCCATGAATGCAAAAGAGAGGCCCAAGGGTAAGTCAATAAGAACAGCAGAAAAAATGAACTACAGAGCACAGCAATGTGTGAGAATTTCAGCTGCAGGACACATCAAGAGATGAGATGAATTCTTCCTTGAAGATGTGACAGGCCCTCAGCACAAAAATGATTTTCTTGACGGTACAGTCTATGGGATAGATTTGGTGTACAGAGATCAAAGTAACTTGTGTTAACAACAAAATTGGCAGTTTTGGTTGGTGGTGTCATCTATTTCAATTTGTTAACCATTCAACTTCTCTTAGGCAGTGCATTGGGCAGCATGACTTGCTTCCACGGTAGAAATGAGATCTCAGGAAACTGAAGAGTCCAACGTGGGACCTGCAGTCTCCGTCACAGGAACGGTGAATGGTAGTTGGGGAAATGGGAAAGTGGGATGTACAGGTTATTCATTTGTAAGTGCACGAAGAAATAGTAGCACAGCCAACAGTCAGAGATGAGAGATGAGAAGGGGGTCCAAAAAAGACAAAAGTTAAAGATATATGGATCAGTCTCTGAAGTCATTTGTGAAGAGTTGATAGTAGGAACTTATGGACCTAAAGTGAATGACACTAGTAACATTACAAAGGGTGTAGTGTTTTATGGAATGATATGCCAGGGGAAGTGGTAGAGGTTGGTACAATAATAATACTGAAAAGGTATCTGGATAGGTGCATAAATAAGAAGGATTTATAAGGATATGAGCCAAATACTGGCAAATGGGACTAGATCAGTTTAGGATATCTGGTTGGCATGGCTGAGTTGGACAAAAGGATTTGTTTCCATTGTGTACATCTCTAAGACTCTATAACTCTGTGATATTGGTCGTTGAACAATCGATTATGAGAGCCTTGGTTTATTTGCACATTGACTGAAATTCCTTTGTCTTGGTTCCTTCCTTCAACTGCTAGACTCAGGAAGGGACTGCATCCTTCTCCTTTAACGATAGTGCAGGGGAGTTCATGGCTGGTCACAAATTGTCACCTTCACAGCTCTTTAATCCACACAGTAGTAGGTCACACCATCACACATAAACCAGTGGTTATGGTCCATTTCTAACCCTTTTTATTATTGTGTGTCCCTGGAAGGGTAAAACACAAACATGTCTGCAGGAGATGGCTTCCTGCTGAGAGGGGAGCAGGTAGTCAGGCTTTCAGCATCTCCTTTTGCTTAAGTCTTCCTTTTTAAAAGTGTGACATTGTAAAGGTCCACACAGAATTCTGCTGGTCATTGTATCCACATCTGTAGTCATCTTTTGGCTGGAGCAGTGCTCTGTATAAAAAGAAATACATGCCAGAATTAGAAGTTCTATATGTTCTGCTGGGTTCTGGTCTAAAATAGTGGGCAATTGGGTTTGTGCATCGGGTTGGGGGGGGGGGTGGGGGGGAAGGTGTCCCACAGGCACTAAAATCAGGGCATGTGGCAATTTTAAAAAAACCCTCCCAGGAGTATTCACAAACTGGAAAGACTTCCACTTCTTCAACATGTGATTAGAGTGTCAGCACAAGGAGATGGCTACACAACTTTTCACAGATTTCCATGAGACATACAATATTGCTTTCATCCTATGGCAGTCCATTCTCCTCACCATAAAGTAGATGTAATACCTTGGAGATGAGAGTTACCTGTCTAAAACATAATTGTTGACACACAATTGAGGGATCTAAAGAATAATACACAGGAGTGAGACATTGAAAGCCGTGTGATAAATACATTTTTCACTCGACAAGCTTCAAGGATAGATCTAGAAGCATCATTTGGGGTTTCCAGAATGATCATAGTGTGCTCTGCACAACATGCATATCAATGAGATTTGGACCTGCAGGAGATCACATTTCCAGGGCTGTACCATAGAGTCAAAGAGTCATAGAGATGTACAGCGCAGAAACAGACCCTTCGGTCCAATCTGTCCATGATGACCAGATATCCCAACCCAATCTAGTTCCATCTGCCAGCACCCGGCCCATATCCCTCCAAATCCTTCCTATTCATATACCCATCCAAATGCCTCTTAAATGTTGCAATGATGCCTCCACCACATCCTCTGGCAGCTCATTCCATACACGTACCACCCTCTGTGTGAAAAAGTTGCTCCTTAGGTCTCTTTTATATCTTTCCCCTCTCACCCTAACCTATGTCCTCTAGTTCTGGACTCCCCAATCCCAGGGAAAAGACTTTGTCTATTTATCCTATCCATGCCCCTCATAATTTTGTAAACCTCTATAAGGTCAGCCCTCAGCCTCCGACGCTCCAGGGAAAACAGCCCCAGCTCCACGGAAGACAGTTGGTTGTATAATGGTTATGTGCTCTCACAGACAGGTAAGTGTGCTTTCAGTATGCCAGATTCAGCCAGGCTGGACCCTGGCAAGGGGGGCCATTGTACTCATTGACAGAAAGCAGGGTCAATACCTACTTACCAGTTGACCCCATCCCACCTATGATTCTGCATTCAAAATGCCTAGACATCCCCAGCCATTATCTTTATCCTCTCTCAACTGTCTTCTAAGCAGAAGGGAACGTCTAAATAGCTGGGAGCCTTCTTCCTTGACTGTCTCTTAATTTGTATTTTTCTTGCCTCCAACAAAGTATTACTGAGATCATTCCTGCACACTTTCCTTTGAAGAGAGAGCAGATGCCTTTAAGCAGATTATTTGAGCATTGTGCTCACCAAATATTCTCTTAGGTCCCTTGTTGAATGTGCAATCAATCCCCAGCATGTATTGTGTTGATGAGCAGGCACTGTGATATTCATATGATGCTTGCTACAATGAGACTGGGCATGGGATAATTGCACATTCTGAATCTAGTACTTGAAACCAGACATAATTCCAATTTTAGCTGCATATCTTTAACATTGGGACTGAATTCAAGCTTTGGACCTTGACTAGTCACCTTTTATCCTCTCATCATGGCTTGATCTAAAATCTATGCCTGGTATTGACTCCATATGTGCACCAGCACATGACTTGGGCTGAAATGACACTTCCTAATCCCCTACAGAGAAGGGAAAGAAATGTGCCTTCTGGAATTACCTATATCTTAAAAGAATATTTTTAAAAACCTTTATCACAAATTATCCAATTATCTAGTGGTTTTATAAGTAATGTGGTGTTATCAGACTCTGTCACAAAACAGCCAGGTATTATTCTGGAGAAGGGTTGGATACTATGTTAATTAACTTGTTAAGACCATAAGACATATGAGTAGAAGAAGGCCATTCACCCTATCGAATCTGCTCCACCCTTCAATAAAATCACAACTTATCTGAAAGTCTTCAACTCCACGTTCTGCCTATTTCCTATGATCCTTGATTCCATACTGATTTAAATCTCTCTATTGCATCCTTGAATATACTTATAACTCAAACTTGGGAGCCCTCTGCAATAAAGAATGCTACACACTCTCTGCCCTCGAAGAGAGGAAATTCCTCCTCAATTCTGTTTTAAATGTGCAGTGCCTTATTCTAAGATTATGTTCTCTGGTTCTAGACTCTCCCACAAGGAGAACCAACTTTTCCACACCAACCCAGTAAAGTACCCTAAGAATCTTGGATGTTTCAATAAGATCACCTCACATTCTTCTATGTTCCAATGAGTAGAGGCCCATTCTACTCAACCTCTCCTCATAAAACAGTCCTTCCATGTTTGGTATTAGCCAAGGAAACACTCTCTGGAATATCTTTAATGTGAGTATATCTTTCCTTTGGTAAAAATCACAAAACTGTTCACAATATTCTAGCTGTAGTCTGACTAGTGTTTTGGATAGTTTTAACAAATGTCCCACTTTTATATTCTGTTCCCACCAAAATAAAAACCAAGATTTGTTTCACCTTCCCTATCACCCACTGTACTTGGCTGTTGGCTTTTTATGGATAAGGTCTCCAAAATCCCTCTGTTCTGGAGCTTTCTGCAGTCTGTGTCCATTTAACCAATATTCAGCTGCTCTATCCTTTCTGCCAAAGTGCATAACCTCACATTTTCCCACATTATATTCCATCTGCCACTTAAATGGTCTATATCCTTCTTTGTATCATCCTCACCATTTGTATCCCAACCTATTTTATGTCATCCACAAACCGAGCTGTTGTTGTGTCACCATAGTCTTACCAGACCGTAGTGGCTTCGCTAATTAGACAGAAAAGCGACTGGTGGTGATTTAACCTGAGGGCCACCAGACCTCAGGCGAGGGAAGAGGTTGAGAAGGACAGTCCTTCATGGAAACCTCAAACCGGTGATGGGAATTGAACCCATGCTGTTGGCATCACACTGCTCCGTAAACCAACAATCCAGCCAACTGAGTTAAACTGATTCCCCAACTTAGCTGTAGTATATTCGCTTTCCTCAGCCATGTCATTAATATGCATTGTAAATAATTTGTTTTGACATGTTAAGACAAACCCCCAAGAGAGCTGGGACTTGAGCCCAAACCTTTGACCCAAAAATAAAGGTTGAACACTGGCTCTAAGTGGCTGCTGTGGTCATCAGACATATCTGTCTGAAACAAAAACTGAAAGTGCATGAGAAACTCAACAGATCTGGCAGCATCTGTGGAGAGAGGAACAGAGTTAATGTTTCAAGTCCAATCTGACTCTTCTTCAGAATGCGAGGCCCCAGAGAGGAAGGGTCTACCGAAGCAGAAGGAGCTCAACTTAAACTTCTGTTGGTCTCTCTTGGAGCTGTTATCTCTGCTTGGTTGGGCCTCCTCCTCTGACAACAAAGATGGCTTCCTAACCAGCTGTTGAAGACCAGGCACTCCTTCTGACCTTAGTGACACCACTAATCATTCATTCTTTGGATGATGTCCTCAAAACGATTTCTAGAAGCAAATGTTGGTTGAGTATTAGTGAAGTTACGATAAACTGCACTAGAAAAGTTCCTGATGTGACTACAAAATCATATTCAAGCATAGACTCATACTGTACAGAAGAGACTCTTCAGCCTATTGAGTATGTATCACCAAACTTTGCTAAAACTATACTAGTCCCACCTTCCAGCATGAGGACCATAACCTTGAACGTGTGACATTTTAAGTGCTCATCCAAGTTCTTGGAAAGGCTGTGAACTTATCCAGCTCAACTCTCTTCCCAGGTGGTGCACTCCAGAGCCTCATCACCCTCTCAATGAAAACAAAATCCCCAAATTCATTCAATTTAAAAGCATGTCCCCTTATTACTGATCCTTCAGACCTTAGCAGCCTTTGTGCAATGAAAGCTGAGCGTAACAGTGGAGCTTCAAATCCCCAGTTTACTTCGGTTATGCTATTTGCTGCTGGTTGCTGTGGATTAAAGTACTAACCACATAGACTGCAGTGCAACCTCTTTAATAGTTTCTGACAGACAATTTAATTGTCAATCAAGCCTTAGAATGGTGGCTATTTTGCGTTGTGTGTTATAATTCCTTTGTCAATATGATGTCTTACACTGAAGGTGAACTAAACTGTCATTGTAGCTCAAAACCCCATTCTAAAACTCTTAAAACATCTTGCCGCCCTCACTAGCTATTTTGCTAAAGATCCAACAAAGGACTTGCACTGAACTACTTTGAGTCATTCCTGAGGAAGGGTTTATGTTCGAAACATTGAGTGTTCTGCTCCTTGGATGCTGCCTGACCTGCTGTGCTTTTCCAGCACCACACTTTTTAACTCTACCTTTAATCATCATCCTACAGGCCTTCATTAGTGTCAGGATAGTATGAGCCGATGACAGAGAGCTGATATCACAGTGTTATCTGTACAAATGGGTTCCATATCTGTACAAATGGGTGACTTCAAATAGGTGAATATTAAGCTTGCTAACTTGCAGTCCTACACTCCCTTTACACCTCTCCCTATTGCCTTTACCCTGACCTCCAACCACGAATGCTACTTTAATCCTGGCCCTCTCCAGTCCCCAGGATTTCAAAGCTTCCTCGTGTTCCCATTTCCTCAGGTCTTTTACTTTCTCTTCCTGCACCACATTATTTTCTCTCTCAAAATTCCGGTCCTCTCTCACTTTGGATTTGCTTATGCCCCATTTTTCAGCTTCAGTTGGAAGCTGCCCTTCAGTTGATTCACCTGGAACAATGCCACAAGAAACTAATAGAATCATAGAGATGTACAACACGGAAACAGACTCCTCGGTCCAACTTGTCCATGACAACCAGATATCCCAAATTAATCTAATCCCATTTGCCAGCATTTGGCACATATTCCTCTAAACCCTTCCTATTGATATACCCATCCAGATGCCTTTTAAATGTTGTAACTGTACCTGCCTCCACCACTTCCTCTGGCAGCACATTCCACCTACGCGCCACCCTCTGTGTGGAAATGTTGCACATTAGATCCCTTTTAAATCATCTCTTTCAAACTCTTGGGTGAAAGTCTTCAGGATCTCAGGCTTTGTTAACTTTCTGTCCTATTAATTTCCCAAAAATACATTGTGTACTGATATAATCTTTGTCAATACTACAGATTGGCTCTCAATTATTTCAGGAAGATTTCATTTATCTTCTTCTGTGAAAAAAAAACACAATGGGCTGGATCTCATGTCTTTGGCTAGGTCTGAGTTCATAGAATCACTAGAATGTGGAAGCAGGCCATTCGGCCAATTGAGCCCAAACTGACGCTCCGACATTGACCCACCATCCTACCGTTTCCCTGCAACCCTGCACTTCCCATAGCTAAGCCACATAGCCTGTACAACCCCAGACACTACAGACAATTTAGCATGGCCAATTCACCTGACCTGCACATCTATGGACTGTGGAAAGAAACCAGACCACCCGAATGAAAACCACGCAGACACGGGGAGAACATGGAAACTCCACACAGACAGTCGCCTGAGGCTGCAATTGGCCTTTGGTCACTGGCGTTATGAGGCAGCAGTGCTAACCACTGAGCCACAACTGGAGGAATTTCTGCTGCCATACCTAACAGGTTTTCTCATCACATCTTAACAAAGAAACCTTATTAGTTACCTGCATTACCTCGATGGCACCTGTCACTCTTGCTTTTAGTCCCATCTTCCCACACACTGTTCCTACAACAAATCACTATTCAGTGGATATCTCAGAAATCCTGTGTATCCGCACGAAATTTAAAAGCCTGTTGTGCACCCAGACAAGAACTGACAGTGCAGAATGGCTCAGTGTGGTACCTGGTATTTACCTCAGACAGGGCAGACTGGGGGAGATTGGTGCTCCGCTGTGCACTTAGACTTGGAGTCCATTTATATCATGATACCAGGTCATCCCAACATGGTTCAAGGTTGCCACCTCGACCAATGTAGTCTCAGCTGTTGAGAGAAATGCACAGCACTTTAGAAAGAAAGTCAATGGCCTTCTCTATTCTGCCATCACCTTTTCTCTGATACTCATGCTCACTTGGTCAGTGCTATTCTACCCATCTCTCACCAACGTTCGTGATCTATCTCTCTCACTAAAGCCTGACACATCTTCTGTCAGTCATTGTCACCCATCCCATGTCCTGACACCAATAACCCTGTGTACACTCAGTGCTGGTTGCTCACACACTCAGACCACCTCCCCACTCAGACAGAAGCATCTGTGCTACTCACTCTCATCTCCCTTAATACCACCCCCACCCCTCTCTCATTCCAACAGGCAGAAAGGCTCAAAGCAGGTGGAGGACTACTCACGTTCAGCTTCTCATCCCTTATGTGGAAGGTCTCCTGACTCTGCCTTCTGTTAATGATTGAAGAACCATTTCCCAGCTCCTACACTGGTACTGGAACTGCTCTTATCCTATAGGACCCCCACTGAGTGAAGGCTTGCCCCCATTGAGTTGAGCATTGCTGACAACCATGACAAGCTTCCTTTCTTTGAGTCTGTGCTAAACTGTAAGAATGAGGAAGGCAAGTGAGCCACGTATACCTGATAAAGGAGGCAAAGCACAAATACGTAAGGGAGGGTAATGCAAGGCAGGGATGCAGTGAGCATCTAGATAGGGTCAAAAGCAGTGAATATTCTGACAGGGAGCAAAGAGACCCAGAGCGCAACTTGGTCCAGTCCATGGGTTGGGGGTATATCCCTGACATTACAGCATTACATCAATAGTTACTGGTGCAGCATTGAATTGCAAAAGTGCGCAGTAAATGGATCAGAGTTGTGCCATGAAGATTCTCAAATGCCGATAATCATAGACACGTGGTTGGTGTCTGTGGAGAATACCCTGAGATATTGGTGTCTGGAATCTAACATGGAGGTCCTATGGAGCAAATGACAAGCTGAATATATTGGGTGCTCACTCTGGTTTCCATGTTGAGATTTGTTGATGTCTAGCTCATTTGGTAAGTTTGGTAAGATATAAGCCAAATATTAATGAGAGAAGTTGAGTCTTCAACAAGCTTTACCAAGCAAAAATCCTCCTTCATTCGCAACTCACCACTGCCTTGTGAGAAATTCCCATGCCACTTCTAAACCACATAAAAGTAGAGTGAGATGCTTCCCATGTTGAGATCTTCTTCACTGGAACGTTTATTCAATTCTGCCATAAATCTCACCATAGCCCATATCACTCAGACTTGATAAGATTCTGCCAAGGCATGCATTTACTTTTCTGCAATTTCTTTATTTCCTATTATAAATTCATCTGTCTCTGTCTGTAATAGTCTTTTGCCCGAAATGTCGATTCTCCTCCACCTCCGATGCTGATTGACCTGTTGTGCTTTTCCACCACTATTCTCTTGACTCTAATCTCCAGCATCTGCAGTCCTCACTTTCACCTACATTAGTCTTTGTTAATTTATTTTTCCTTTTACATAGCTATAGAAGCTTTTACAGTCAATTTTTATATTACTTATTATTTTACATTTATTATCAATTTATTTGTTCTCCTTTAGATTAGATTCCCGACAGTGTGGAAACAGGCCCTTCGGCCCAACAAGTCCACACTGACCCTCCAAAGAGTAACTCACCCAGATTCCTTTCCCTCTGACTAATGCACCCAACACCATGGGCAACCCAACACGACCAATTCACCTAACCTGCACATCTTTGGACTGTGGGAGGAAACTGAAGCACCTGGAGGAAACCCACGCAGACACAGAGAGAATGTGCAAACTCCACACAGACAGTCACCCGAGGCTGGAATCGAACCTGGGACCCTAGTGCTGTGAGGCAGCAGTACTAACCACTGAGCCACCGTGTCACCCTTGTTGAATTCAAAATTTTCCTAATCCTCAGATTTATAATTTCTTGGTAACCTTATAGGCCACCACTACTGATCAAGTACCGTCTTTAATTTCCCTTGTTAGCCATGGCAGTCTTGATTTTCTTGCTAGTTGTTTTGCTTTCTAGGGATAGTCATTTTGAAAATCAAACATTAAATCTTTAAAAACAAACCATTGCCTATTTCAGGTCAATCTTTAAATGCATCTTTTTAACCCATCCCAGTCAACTTCTTCTAGTTTCAGATTGAACTACATATTTTCCAAATTTAATGAAAAAGGTCACTAAGATGCTATTCCCCAATAGTACTTATACAACAGTAATATTAATTAGCCTTTTCTTATTGCTTATTAGATTGAAAATAATCAGGGCCCTAGTTGGTTCCTCAATAAGAGAACTTTAAGAAAACTACCTCATATACATACCAGGAATTCCTCCTTAACAACTTTGGTTTTGATTAGATTTACCCACTCTATATGAGATTGTAATCATTTATGTTTACTGCCATTGCTACAAGCACCACTAATTTTCTGATTTATACCATATCTTCTATGACCATATCGTTATTTGGTCAGCCATAAACTTTCCTTACTAATGTTGTATGGCATTTTCTGTTTGTTGGCACTATCCAAACAGATTCTATATCATGCTGTTTGAAGAGAGATAATCCCCAGGCTTGGTCACCCTGCAGCAGTAGCAGTGATATCACCTGGGTGACAGCAAACTGTGGACCTGCAAGGAAACTGGACACAGAGAGAATGGGCCTGAGGCCCTATGTTTACTTGGGAGAGAGAGTGGAGAGTGGTCTTGCAAGGACATGCATTAGAAATGAAGATAAGATGTAAACAAAACATGGAGCCTAAAATCAACATTATGTGTGCGAGAGAGCAGAGAGCTGGATTTTGGGAAAAAAATCAAGCATTGTCATCACAACAAGGTTGTAACCTTATTGGTTTATTGGTGAGCACCCAGTGTGAGTGCTTGCAATGAGGTGGACACCTTAGAGCTGATTGGTGTGCAATTTTACTTTTAACATCCCAGTCTCCAGCTTAAGGTAAATAATCTGAAATTTCAGGTAAGGAAGGACAGTTCAGCTGTGTGAATTGCACATCCTGTGCCATGTGCAAAGTCACGGAGGTTTCCTGCGGCTTAGATAAGAAAATGTGTGCAAAATGTCTCCAGCTACAAAAACTGGTCTGAATTTTGGAATTCAAGTTGTGGCGAGATTCACTGTGGTACGTCTGCAATGTAAATAGAAGGTTTAAAAAAGTTGCCACATTGCAGATTGAGACCACGCAGGCAGTGAGTTGATCGTTATGTATTCTCGGAAGACTAGCTAAGCAGTGCCGGACTCCCCTGAGTCTATCTTAGGCATTTAACAACTTTCCAATTCTCCAGTTTTCTGAGTACAGCATCATAATGTTTATATAAACTGGACTAGTTTTTTAACACTGGACTCATGCCATGGAAAACTAAAATTCCAGTTACACCATGAGAGTTAAATATATAAAAAGTACAGAATAAAAGGCTAATGTCACCAAATTGTCCTAATAACCATTGAGCCAGGTCCACCAATGTCCTTTTAGGAAAGATTTCTATCACTCTTTCCCAAATTGGCCTATGCCCAAATCCAGATTCATTCTTAATTGACCTGTGAAATTACAAAGAGAGCCACTCTCTGAACAGGTGACTGTACAAGAAATTGATGGTATTATGTATATATATTGAACAGAATTATCTAATGAATGTTATATAATAATGTTTCATATCATTACGTTACCATGAGAATATGCGTTGAAGAAATAGCATTGTTTTAGAATATGTAATTGGACCCATCAAAGGTATTTGATCAGCCTTGCTAAGCATACATTAGCAATCAAGTTGACAGGTATATAATACCCTGATGAGTCTTCTATGGATAGAAGCTGCATTAATTTAGTGTTGATTTTATAAGGAAAGTGTTAACCAGACAACTTGGTGTTTCCTTGTACTCAAACGTTTATTAGGATTACAGGATAAATAAATGGCAACCCTTTATCTGCTCCTCATAAACCTACAGGAAGGATACAATGACAACATTGTATAAAAAGATTATGCTATGCCTGGGTTTGAGAAACCTGTTTCTTTTAGCAGTGGGTAAACAATGGGAGGTGAGGAGTTTGACAATTAGGAAGCATGGATTGGAGCAGAATGAATGCAATGAGTCTTGAAAACAACTCTGAGAGGCAGGAGTTTTGCAACAATGTTTCTGCCTCTTTAAAGTAAAAGCAAGGACGTGTTTGTGTGGAATACTGAAGCAGAATAATATAGAAAAAAAAACATGATTCCAATGGACAGTGTTTGGAAGCTGGAGGGGAGGTCATGCCCACAAGGGACTTTGTATTGGGAAATACATTCAGAGATTACCCAGGCAATGGCATGTGCACTGTGACAACACATTCACACAATTGTACCGGTTTGTGGATACAAAATTGTAATTTGTGCAATCAAACACCATCATTACTGCAGCACTTCACAATTGTGCTCGTCACCTCTCCATTACCAGACTCGTTCTTAGATGCAGATTTTGAAACTGGCAAATAAATTGAAGTAACAGCAACTGAAAGCATTCCATTAAAAAATACAAAAAAGAATGCAATGTAAATGGCAGGAATTAGACACTGCAGTGTGAAGAAGCTTTTAAACTGTGGCTGATTATCAAATCTATAAACATAAAGCATTCCTCGTCATACTCTCCAGTTCACATTGCATAATAAGCACTTGCAGGCAGCTCTGTCACTCAAATTATCTATAACATTTATTGTTATTCCAGAGCTGTATTTGGTTTGTTTTATTTAGGACCTTTATGTATTAATGTACTCTGGTGAAAAATCTGCATGCAGGAATGAATGATCTTCAAGTGAAGCAGGACAGAAACTGTTTTGAGCTTGATCATAAGTGTTATTGAGCTATTGAACTGTGAGGGAACACCACAAAACCGGTCTTACTCCATCAGTAGAGATTCATTGAGTGTAGTCACAGGGTTTTTGAGAACAAACAGCTGGAATGCTGTGGATAGCACCTGGCGAGGCTCTTGGTAGCATTTGATGGGATGAGAAGATGTCTCATGATGAGAGGATAACAGCAAGTTGACAGCATCGAGCAGGTTCTGAATATCATTCTGTGATGGGAACATTGCCTTAGGACACGAGAACACAAGATTTCCCCTGGCCTTTCACCATCCCACCTTCCTCCACTCTCCCTCCCCTTCCCCTCCACCAGTTTCTCCTTCCCTCTCCCACTTTTCAGGCTCCCATCTCTCTGTAACCCCACCGCCCCACAACCCTGGGTACTGGACCTCGCACCATCAAAACAGTTCAAATATACCTTACGAGAATTAAAGTAGTGTACAGGTACTGGCATCAGAAAAGACAGGCAAAATGGCACACTCCAATAGAAGAAGCTAAGGTCTCTTCATTGAACATGTCTGAAGATCTTCTTCTTGATCATCAGGATCAAGAAAGGTCAGATAAACCAGGTGTCTTCAAATCATGGACAATGGGGAAGGGGTCCACAAAATCAATGACCAACTCAGGGCAAGTAATACCAACATTCCATGATCAGAAACAATGATGTTCCAAATAATGAAATCATATGGCCTCCCATTCACCTTTACAATAAATTGATAATTGCCTTATTATATTGAAACTTCTCAAGATGATTTTGTTCAATAGTTTGAGTGAAGTAATCAGTATCTTTCGTTGGAATATTTTCACTTAACTGAAGTACTTTTCACATTCTGTGATAAATGCATTGATTTCACGTTCCCAGTGGGGAGTCTTGTTCAAGTGAAGTGTATTTAAAGATGGGACTAACATTGATTCACCAATCAGTGATGAGGTTCTGTGCTAGGGTCAGATCAATAAGATACCTTTCTATCCAATAGCACAACTGTTCTATGATATTTATGACACTAAACAACTACTGGGAAAAGGGGGAAATCAAACCACTGGTTCTGTTTTGTTTATCCACTGAGGCACAACCTCAGCCATGTCAGATAAATTCCCAGTGATGAAATGCTTGTGAGAAAAAGTTAGGCCATGTATAAATGATCAGACAATAATATAAATGGTGGAACAAAAGTGGTGGTAGGAGGTGGAAATAGCTAGCTGAGGTTAAGACTTGGTGAAGAAGATAAATAAATTCCATAATTTTAAATCAGTAAGGAATAAGAAAAGACTGTCAGTCATGAAGCCCACTCTTTGCAATATGCCACATCCAATTCCCATCATTGTAAACTCTTTCTTCAATTTATTTAGCCTCTCCAGGGAGGTCAGTGACATAAAGAGAAACATTTTTGAACTTTTTCCAAAAGCAATCAAATCATTGTCTATTTATCACTATCTGGAGCTCAAACCTAAACAGCTGTATTTCACTAATGGCAATGCCAGAGCAGGAATCACAGTGACCTGCAGACTAATTCATTATCCCTGCCCATATTTACTCTAATAAGCCCCAATCCTATACTTTACCAGATAAAGAGAGAAGAGATTAGAGATGGCATTAGAAACAAAATATGGAAGGGATTAGAGATGCAACTAGCGGAACAACTGCACTGTCCATTAGAGCATTTGTACTTAAACAGTGAAACTCAGGGCTCTAAACAGTCATCATGCATTAATGGTTACAAAGTCTGAGGAGGAGACAGATTCTCTCTGTATCACTAATTAACACCTCCTCATAATAAGTGATATATAAATAATAATTAGACTGTGTGTCACTGAAGTACTAATGTGTTGGCCCAGAATTTACTGGGAATGGATATCTCATGATGTGTCCTGTTAGTCAGACATTTTCCCTCATCTTTAAACTTGGAGATTTTGCCTTGCAGATTGCTGCAATTGTAATCTGACAATGACACTGCTTGGCCAACATAATACCTGGGCCATTTGTCTAATTTCCAATGTACATTAATGAGAAAAGAAAATGCTTGGAGGGACAAGGTTCTGAAGGGGTCTGAGGGATTAATACTGAGGATCGGCATAAACATTACTCACTATGATGATTAGATTAGATTACTGACAGTGTGGAAACAGGCCCTTCAGCCCAACAAGTCCACACCGACCCTCCGAATAGCAACACACCCAGACCCATTACCCCTTCACCTAACATTACAGGCAATTTGGCATGGCTAATTCACCTAACCTGCACATTTTTGGACTGTGGGAGGAAACCGGAGCACCCGGAGAAAACCCACGCAGACACAGGGAGAATGTGCAAACTCCACACAGACAGTTGCCGGAAGCAGGAATTGAACCCGGGTCTCTGGCGCTGGGAGGCAGCAGTGCTAACCACGGTGCCACCGTGCCGCCCCAATTCACATGATGTCATGTGAATTTAGAGTATGACAGTTAAGGATCTTGAACAAATGAAAGCTAACACCTGACCTGTAACAAGATCTAGTATATCAATTTAACATATAACTAGCTACTAACATGCAGAAAACTGTATCTTCTTTGTAATCTTTGGCAGGAAGGGGAAGCCTCCACCAGACACTAAGGATTCCCCAAAGGAGGTATCAGATTAGATTAGATTACTTAGAGTGTAACTGGCCCTTCGGCCCAACAAGTCCACACCGACCCTCCGAAGAGCAACCGATCCAGACCAATTCCCCTACATGTGCCCCTTCACCTAACACTACGGGCAATTTAGCATGGCCACTTCACCTAACCTGCACATTTTCGGACTGTGGGAGGAAATCGGAGTACCCAGAGGAAACCCACGCAGACTCGGGGAGAATGTGCAAACTCCACACAGACAGTTGCCTGAGGTGGGAATTGAACATGGGTCTCTGGCGCTGTGAGGCAGCAGTGCTAACCACTGTGCCACTGTGCCACTATGCCACCCCTGACAGGTCATGTAGCGACCTCTGGATGACAGGTCATGTAGTGAAAGCCATCAAGCTACCACTTCGCCTCTGCCTTCTCCTTCAAAGGTGAAATAGCAGCATAGCAATCAAAGTGCCCATTAATAGGTAAGGGCAGACATGTTATCTCAACCCTACCCTGTCCACTGTAATATAAGAAAATGACCAGGAACAGAGAACTTAGGTACAGGAGTAGGCTATTTGGCTCTTTGATGGTGCCTACTCCATCATTTAATAGGATCATGGTTGATCTGTGACATGACCACAATCCTCCCTCTTAAGCCTAACTGTCCTTTCACAAACCTGCTGCGCTTTTCCAGCAACACATTTTCAGTTCTGATCTCCAGCATCTGCAGTCCTCACTTTCTCCTGTCCTTTCACAAAGCCATGTTGCCTCTGCCTCATCAGATCCTGATCTGTAAATAGGCAAGAGGAAAGTAAAAGGTCACCTGTATTATTTTAATAGCTCTCAGCTTTCAATGCACTCTTAGGAGGCTGTAAAATCTAATCCTCTGTTTCTGACAAGTAATTTAATTATTGACTGAATCCAAAAATTTTACTTGATAAATATGGCTGTTCACTCAAAACTGATAATGAAATCAGTGCCTTGTTTATGAATTCGGAACATTTGAACCTATATTTTCACATTCATTATACAATGAAAATTTGACTCGATGTCCTATGGGGCTTGTGACTGGAGTTTAATTCCAAGGTCTGCCTTCCGCATGAAAGATAAAGAGACTTGCAAGTCTCCAAGACTTCTCCCTGTTCTGTGACATTTAAAATTTTTGAGTTAGTATGTAAGATCCAAAGCAAAAATATAAACTGTAAGTTAATAAAAATTGAAACACTGTAAAAAAGAGGGAACATCAAAGGAAAAAGACAAAACCAGTGCTAATTAATAGGAATGGTTTTCTCAGTGTGTGATGCTGGCAGGGAGCTTGTCTCACAAGCTTCCAGCAAACTATCTCTGATTTTTCATTTATTCAGAAAATTGATTCTGATGTGTCATACTTGAGTTACCATATTTTGATCATGTACAAACCTCTTTGAAGAAAAGTTTGAAAGAAGGCGAAGGGCAAACCATCTCTTGGTGACTTTTAACTTTGGAAAGAAGCTGGTGGTTTACAACTACTTGCAGGTTTACAGAGAAAAATCCCTCATGACTGGAAATACCATCCATCCAATTTCCGACCTGCAATCAACTGGAATTGATCCCTCAATGCCCTTGTCTATTGCAATTAGTTCATGCAATTTTAAATGTACAAGCTTGTTACAGTCAGCTCCTTTTTAACAGTATGATTGTGCACTCTGTCTTACATATCCCCCTGTGCTTATTTGTGGTGCACTTCAATGCAGAAACAATATAGTAAGGAAAGTTTGTACATGTTATGCAATATATAAAAGTGTCAGGAAACTTTGCATTAATTGAAAAGGAAACAATTGTAATTTTCTGGAATAATTAGAAATGCTGATCCATGTGAAAGTAGTAGCAACAGGAAGAAATTAAGACCAGAGGTTTTGTGGCTGGTAGACACAGGGAGAGATTCAGACACAACAAAAAGCTAGAAGCAGAGAAGCTGCAGGTATACAGGTGGTCACTGCACAACTGTAGGCTCAAGCACAAAACAGAAACAGGAACATGCCTTCTTGTAAAGAGGAGAAGTCCATCTTCTCTGGTTCTGGCAGAGTTTCTGTTTCACAGAAAAGGCAACAGGAATTCTCCGAGGGAATGTGGGGACTGGCCAGAAAGGTGTAAAATGCTGAAATCTCTGTGTAAATTGTTCAGAGATGGTAGAAGGTTGGTTTTCCCAGAAGTGGCCAAACTATGAAGCAGTGTCTTATTGGTATGTCAGTTGAATAGGAACTCTGGAAAACCATAGTGTCAGTCAGTTCTGACTCAAGGGAGAGAAGTTTTATAAAAGTATACTTTACTGATGACAGACAGACCCATGGGTTGAAAGTAAAAAGCTGTTGATGGACAGGAATCCTGATTTACCCATGTTTTGAACATGTGCAGCTACAATTGTCACATTTGTACAGGAAGCTATAAGGTGTTTATGAACCTACAAAATGTATCTTTGTCAAATAAGGTATTGAAAGTTAAATTATATTTGTATTTAAAGTGTCATGTTCATTTTAGTTCATGTACAATAGTGGTTGGTTCTGATTTGTACCAACATATGATACAGAAAATAGGATCTTGTGGCAATTTCTCCATTTGGGGGCTGTTTGTTAAATTTGGTTAATGATCTCCCACAAAGATTATGACAATACTATTGTTTGAATCTTATGGAGGTCTCAGAAACATGAGCCATGGTGAGATGTACAACAGAATCAGGTGACAAATACAGTGAAGCCCATCTTGATCACCTCGCTCCACCTTTTCTGTTTTTCACAAACAGTGTGGTGAGATCCTTGCTCAGCAAGGACAAGATACCAATTGACAGTCATGACTATATATTAAATACCTTGTCAATGGTACAGCTCTCCTTACTATGATCAGATTTGTATGTATTACCAATTTCCTAAAGAAGCTAGGTGTCAGGACAACTCAACAAAGCAACTGGAGGGAGTACCTGGTGAATTCAGTGTGCCACTTGGTCCAAATGACCTCCATGTTGTTTGTGACGAAACTGCAGCTCAGGGCAAGATACCTGGGCACCATCCACACTCACTCCTCCTCCATGGACATTGATATCCAACATTTGTCAGACCATCGTGACCAGCCTGGCACTTCTACTATGGGCTGACAGTGCACTTTGGAAGCACACATTTGCATTGCAGAAATATCAGCAACTATCATTGAAAGGGTTCATGGTGACACTTTGCACACAGGGGACAGGCACCCGACTCACCGACTGGGATATGCTGCATCTCAGGGATACTCACTTGCTCTCATTGCACTTGTTCATTTATCACCTACATGCTTACTCATAGCATCTCTACTTTGCCTTGCCATGCTGTGCCAATTAGTGCAATCACACAACCAAACATGTTGCTACGCAGTCTTAGGGGGCACACATCTTGCTGATGGGTAGGTTGCTGATTTAATCTCAGATCTGCTCTATGTGACAAACACACTGCATATGCAGCAACCATTAGGGGAGTAGGCCTCACTGAAGTCCTTAGAGTCACCCATCAGTCAGGGAGTCGCGTCACACTAAATCAAGGGAAACCTCCTATACCAGCCAAAGGTCATTGCCAAGTTCAGGCATCCAATCAGGACAATTCCAGTCAGGGAACTCTGTAGCTCTGCAGTCCAGGGAGTAGACAGCATTGGTCTATTGGTTCCTAACTGCCAGTCCAGGGGGTAAGACAAATGCAGTCAGGGACACCAGTTAGGGGTCCGGCAGTTTGTAGAAGTGTGAATCCTATGGGGTAGATGAGATGTGGATATTTGTGGATTTACACATAGAGTCAGGCTTTGAGCAGTGAGGGATCCATACATTGGAACTCTTCATCCAGGAGGGCCTATAACACTCAAAGCCATATGTACACTTTGTCCTCCTGGTTGTAGCTAATGGCATCAACTCTGTGCACAAACCTCAATCTATGAAGGTTCTTGTGTGACCATGAGCTGCTGCCAGATAGTGTGTTGAGCACCTATAGAGAGAAGCTCAAAAGCATGAAATTTACAGTCAACTAATTTGATACACAAGTGCTGAAAAACAAGACAGTCACATTTACCCATGCCACTAAAGTGCCCTCAATAGCTTTTCTGCTTTGCCTCCCTCCCATTACCTCTAATAACACCACATGGTCCATAGCTGGGGTGCAGAGATCCTGCCATGGTGTAGAGTCTGTTGGCCCTGGAACTTTGATGAGGTGACCCCAGGAGATGTGTGTGTATGGATGGGCCAGACATGCGGTGGCTCTTCTTGCCCAAATTGACCCATTTCAACTGGAACTTCCAAGTGTTAAAGTGGAGGAGGCAGAAGAGGAAGGGCTCAGTGTTTTGAGTGGAAACTGCATCTCAAGCTAGGTGCCTCTTCTCACTACTTTGTCTTTTTGTGAGGACAGGGCACCTGGACGGAGGTCAACGCTCTCCGTCTTCTCATTGTCATGCCTCCAGTCATCATAGAACGATCAACAGTGTAGAAAGAGGCCATTTGGCCCATTGAGTTTGCACAGACCTTCCAAAGAGCATCCCAACCAGATGCAGACCCCACCCAATCGCTGTAACCTTGTATTTACCACGGCTAACCCACATAGCCGCCATGTCCCCGGATGGTCTGGTTAATTTACACTGGCCATTGCATCTAGCCTGTACATCTTTGGACTGTGGGAAGAAACTCAAACATCCAGTGGAAACCCACGCAAACATTGGGAGAACGAAGAAGCTCCACATGGACAGTTACCCAAGGCTGGAATTGAACCTGGATTCCTGGCACTGTGAGGCAGTAGTCCTAACCATTGAGTCATGGGATCTAATGGGTCAGGCAATGGACTGTGGCTGTCCATCAGCCTCTGAGGGTGATGGATCTAGTTGTCTTTAGCAACTGCCAACCCATTTATGGAGGCAGACTGATGGTCACATGACACGTTGTGTTGCTGCAGTCTTTGGGCAATAAGGGCCACGGTGTTTCATACACCTGTCTGCTGTTGCTGCTGCTCCTGTGCATTTGTATGAAGTCCCTGCTTATTGACACCACAGTGTCGTCTCCTGCCTGACACTGAGCAGGAGCCTGGTCTCTGGCTCTCCTCCAACTGCTGCTGTCTGGAACATTTCTTCTCTGGCCAGCTGAGGAGCTGTCGCAGTGACGTGCTCACAGCATTGTGTACCCACCCTCTCCATCACAACACTTCCACTGAGATGTCAGTATTTCGGCTGGTGGAAATGCAGGAGGCTTCTGTCGGGGCCCAGTGTTTTGATGCAGAGACCAAGGGAACACTTGCAGAACCTGCAAGACAAAGAGAGAGAAGGCGTTACTGCCAGCAGTTAAAGGTAGTATATAGTAATTGAAATTAGAGCAGAATTAATTGGAGAGTAGCAGTGGAAATGAAGAGTGGTACTTGATCATTTGGTGGGACTTGGGTATTTTAGCAGCCCTGCAGGAACAGGCCTAGTCTTCTCCGGTAGGCCCACCAATCTTTTTTCACAGGGAGTAAGGATTCTGATGTTGAACACACCTCCACTGATCCAGGGTGCCTCTGTCCTGTTGTATGCTGTCTTCTCCTTCAATCAAAACAAGGGAGGCAATGGGTGAGATGACAGTGGATGGCACCTGTCTAGTGTCAGTGCTGGTACATGTCGGAAAAAGTGAAATCTACAAAAGATGCAGCATAAAGACCATATATATGTTTAGGGGCTGAGGGGGAAAACAAGTGATGGAGGAAGTTGCAAGCAATAATGAGAGTGGGAAGTGGCAACAGTATTGGTGAAACATGTGAAAGTAGCAGAGATAGACTGCATATGAGATGGAGCAGTAAGATGTGGCACTTGCCCTGGTGAAGTGGAGAAAATCATTGACCTTATTGTTAAACTGCTGGCCCATGCCTCCATACTTTGAAGATGGCACTAACCCAGGCAGAGACCTCAGTCCTCTGGGAAGAGGATGGCTCCACTCTGCAGCAGCCCATCAAACAGGACCTCTAAGTCTCTACTGGTGAATCAGGGTGCCATCTTGCCTTTCTCTGATATCTTGTGGACATGTCCTTCAATGAGCAGGGCAACTTTGGAATGCCATAGAGTGACCTGCTGCACGGTGACATTTTAAGAATGGCACGGGAGCAAGGGATGTGGGTCTTTTAATAGTGATCGCTGAGTGGTGAATTAGGGTGCATGGGAATTGATGAGAGGCATCATAATGATGAGGCAGGCAATGCATGTAGCAAGTTTGATAAGATAGTGTGAGAAAGATAGTGTGAGAAAGATAGTGTGAGAAAGATAGTGTGAGAAAGATAGTGTGAGAAAGATAGTGTGAGAAAGCTTGTTAGGCAACAAAGCCTCCAAAAATCCAAACAATTCAGGTTTAACCAAAAAGCATAAGATTATGCCCAAAGTTTGCTATAAAATTGCCACGAAATGTTACCTATACTGCCCAAAATAGTCTATCAGTGTTTATGTTCCACTTTCAATCTTCTCCCATCCTAATACATCTAAACCCATCAGCAAATCATTCTCTTCTTTTTTTTCTTATGCACTTATGCAGTTTCCCATTAGCTACCTCCATGCTACTTGCTTCAATTATTCATTTGATAGAGTTCAACATTCTACCCATTCCCTGAATAAGAAGGTTTTGCGTGAGCACTTTATTTTAATTCAATATATTTTACTAAGATCAACCAGCTGTTCAATAAACCTGATATGAAACATGAACTTTCTGAATGCTGCTGTAATATTGGAGGGAACTGAGATAACACAGACTTTCATCTTTGGAATACAAATACTACTTACATCTTAATATAGGCCAAATGCTAATTAAACATAAGAATGAAAGAAATAGGATTAGGCCATTCAGCCCTTACAGGCTGCTACATTATTCAGCAATCTCTGACCTGTTAAAAACCTGAACTCCACTTTCCCCTTTAACCCTGGGCTCTTGTAAATCAAACATGTCTAATTTAGTCTTGAATTTATTCAATAACTCGGCCATTACCTTTCTCTCTCCGGGGTAGAGGATTCCCAAGACTTCCTGAAAGAGGAAGTTCCTCGTTATTTCCGTTTGTATGGAAGTTTCTTTTTTTCCTCAATGGTGGCTCCCAGATTTCAATTTCTTATAAAACAAACCATCCTCTTAACTTTTATCCTGACAAGCCCCTCTTGACTGTTTTAATAAGACTTCTCATCCTTCTAATCCCCAATGAATAAAGGCTTGACCTGTTCAATCTCAACTGATGAAACAGCTCAGGATCAACCTAGGGAACTTCCTCTGAACTGAATCCAATGCAAATATAACTCGCCTTAAATAAGCAGAGCAAAACTGTATGCATTATCCTGGGTGTCCAATGTCCTGTTCAGTTTAATAAAACTTATCTATTTTCATATTCACTCCACCTTGTAATAAATGGCAGCATTTCATTTGCTGTCTGAATTACAATGTTGCCCTTCATAGTGTACATAACTATGTGAGGGCACATAGGTTCTTCTACTGAACAGCATTCTATAGTCACTTCAATTTAAATACCATTTTCAAAGTGGATAACCTCACATCATCCTACATTAGACTCCATCTGCCAAATTTTAACCCACTCACTTAACCTATCTCTACCCTTTTGCAGGTTCTTTGTGTCCTCTTCATAATTTACTTTCACATCTTTCTTGTGTCATGAACAAATTTGGCCATAGTGCACTCTGTCCCTTCAACCAACTTATTAATAGTCCTGTGTCCGTGCGTAATTGACACTGACAGATGCAATGTGTCGCCTATCTGAATTAAATCTGGCATTGTGTTAGTCGTTCAACCAATTAACTTGATATTGTGTTAAACTGTTTCATTGAACTGCATTAGTTGGCATAATTTCTCACTGTGCACCGCATGTGTTTAACCATTTGTCTACTTAAAATCCATTCCCAAGCCTACCATTCAGTTCTAAAACAATCAGACCTCAGTGAAGCAAACCAAATGATACTGAGAATCAGATCTAGCCTTGATTGATATGATACAAGTTTCCCCTGTCATTTGGCTGGATGGTCCAATAGAAGATCATTTATAACCCTAGAAAGTTAGGGGAGGATTGTAGTACGATTAACCTACCCTCATTCATTCAGACATAGATTGGTACTAACTGCTTGCTTAAAAGATTGTTGCATGTGCTGCATACACCAACAGGAGGTTCAGTCTTTTCAATATCCTGAGTGACTATTCACTTTTTAAAGGCAGCCTGTATCTACTAAGGGGCAGCTACAACTTAATTCGAAGATAGATTTTCTTTCATAAGTCATTTGGGCTGTGAGCACAGGCTTAAAATGGAACTTGAGGTTTACAGAAAAAGAAACGCAAACACAGCTGGTTACATAATTTTGGCCTTGTCTGCATTGCATCAGGTTTTTGGGAGTGACTTCCACCATGAAACCTAACAAATTATCTTGCTATATCATACCAAACTGATCTCATTAACTATGTACCCTAATCTAAGGCATCACCCATGTTCGATTCTGGCCCAATGAACAGCTACCACAGTCTGTTGCCAAATTTACTCGCTGCTCAGTGGATATCCTGGAATCCATTAGCATACCGTGTACCCTGCCATCTTTAAAAGGACAACATGCATCTGGACAAGCATCGTCAGCCCACAGCAAGCCTGCACAGTTCCTGACATTTTCCCCACACGTGGTAGACAAGGGGAAATTGGCACATATTCTGAAGCTAGGTACTTCAATGAGGTGCTACTGAGACAGACATGGTCTTGAGGTAAAACCAGCAGAGGAGGCCATGATATCAGACCATGCCAGCCTGGTCCGAGATTGGCGCTTGCTGGAATTCCCTTGACACTCTTCTGGTGCAACATTTCATGGTTCCTTTGGGACAACGACTTTTCCAGACAGCCACTGAATTTACATTCTCGGTCATCTTTTTCACTTTATGCATTTTCTTTTTTTTAAAAAAAAAATCACATGATGCACTGAAAAGGTCACTATCTGTAAGTATTTTGGGGTTCTCACGAATGCATTTGAATAGAAGGTCAGACAGCAGAATGACATTTTCACAAGACTATCCAAAGTGTGGAGAACCCTGACTCAACATTTCGATTTCCATGTTTACTTGTACCCATGCCCTCTTCTTAAGTAGTTGCTGTGAATGGATTTGCTGCACTTTCACCACTGAAGCTGAAGGTTCTGGTTTCAAATATCATTCTCGGTCTTAAGAATTGAAATCAAACCTGACACTTTACTACAAGACTGAGAGAAAAGCAGCATTTGTCAGCTGAGATGTTAAAATAACGTCCTATCTCTCTTTGCGGGTGGATAAAGTAGATTCTATTGCATTGGTATCCTGGTCAAATTTGATTGTTGTTGATTACATACATTGTATTGCATTAAAAGGAGTAATTCTATTAACTGATGTCTCACAACAGCACAGTGATGAATATTAATCTGTGATGAGTCAGACCTGAATAAACAATCTCCTGACAGAGTTTCAGGATCAACACCAGTATAGAACATTTTTTTAATTTAAAAAGAGGAGAGACCTAGGGCGACAATAACAGCAAGAGAAGGGAGACGTGGTTAAAAATAGATGGGAAGAAGAGAGAAGGGATAGAAAGAGAATAAGAGAGAACAGTAAAATGAGAAATGGAAAAGAAAAAGAGTAGAATGGTGAATGATTAAAATATAAAGCCGAGTGAGAGGCATGAAAGCAAAATGCAAACATGAGACAGAGCAAAGAAAGATAAGGTAGAGAGGAAGAGAAAGAACATTGAGTAAAGATAATTGAGCAAAGAGAAAAATATGGAGTACAGATAAACACAAGCAGCATGAAACAGCCACTTTTCCAACATCAGAGGGAAAACACAAAGGAAGGTAGGGATAAAGCATTATTTAATGTGACATGTGCATTGTACGGATGACAATCCCAGCTGTGCTCAGATCACCACATTACAGCATGTGAGTAACAGAAACAGGCAGTGCAGCTAATGATTGTTAAGAGAAAACATTTTATTTTGATTAAAGAAAATGGAGATGATTAATAAGCACAATCTTGGCTCTATTAGATTGAGTAACAAATTACTGGGGATTGTTCCAGAACACAATCAGACATGTCAGCCCTAATCAGAGGTTTGAGATTTGAAGTGGAAGAAAGATCTAGTGGCCGGTGATTACTGCAAATGAGAAACATTCACAGATAAACCCAACGATGAGTGACAAAATTACCCAATCATGAGAATTACCCTTGACAGGGTCTCAGTCGTACGTGTAATTATTACAGGCAAATTTTCTTACCAATGTTTTCTCCAGAACACTGGGTTACAGCTTAGGTCAAACTATCAAACATTTTTTTCACATCTGAGACCAAACAAGGACAGTTGGTAAACTAATCCAGGGCACCAGAGTTAAGCCCGACCATGCTGATACAAAACACAGACACACCGTGCACAAGGACAGCACACGTGCCTACATACATCTTAGAATAAGGCATTGAGCATTTAAGGCTGAGGTAAGAAGGAATTTCTTCACTTCTGGACTGGAATTTTGCCTGACATTGAGTGGTATGGGCAATAGCAAGAAAATTATGAAAATACAATAAGAATTTTAAAAACAGATTCTCAATGTCAAGCGCAACATTTCCAATTTGCCCCTTAATATTTAAGCAGTGAGTTTTGAACATCCCTGAACAGTGTTGACTACTTTATTTCCATGCATTTGCATCTCATGACCTCACCTCATTTCGTGACCGTTTCCCATTCTTTTCCCCTTGCCCAGGAAGCTAGATGATGCTAATTCACGACAGAGGAGTCCGAGAGGACATCTGGTGTCTCACCTTGCTGTTTGCTCCTCAGGACCTTCATTTGGATGCACCATTGTGGGTGGTACAGTGGTTCAGTGGTTAGCACTGCTGCCTCACAGTGCCAGGGACCCGGGTTCGGTTCCAGCTTCGGGCCATTGTCTATGTGGAGTTTGCACATCCTCCCCGGGTCTGCGTGGGTTTCCACCGGGTGCTCCGGTTTCCTCCCACAATCCAAAGCTGTGCAGGTCAGGTAAATTTGCCATGCTAAATTGCCCATAGTGATAGGTGCATGAGTGGGGGAATGGGTCTGGGTGGGTTACTCTTCAGCGGGTCGGTGTAGACTTGTTGGGCCGAAGGACCTGTTTCCACATTGTAGGGAATCTAATCTAATCATTTCCCAGCATGTTCCATGGAGACTAACTTCCTCCACCCTTTCTGAATGTAAATGGAAATTGCCAAACCACATCATCATAGCTGATTTTGGATCAACTCACATTGAACATCAGCCTTTCAGGACATCACTTTGAATCTCATGGACACTTACAAGCCACATCTTTCTGCCAGGTCACATTGTACATGGGTATACATACACTTTTTATGCATCTACACAAGATACATCTCATCTCTCTTAACTTGTTTTGCTTGTCTGATGCCTGGGTTCAGCATATCTTTCTTGTCTGGGTTGCAGAGGAACTTGGGAGTGATAGGCCAAGATCCAGTTGTCATGGTCCACGTAGATACCAATGATATAGGTAGAAAGTGGAAAAAGGTTCTGCTGAGCAACCATGGGTTAAATTAAAAACTTAAACCAAAAAAGAAAAGGTCTCTGGATTACTACCTGAGCCATGAGCAAATTGGCATAAGGTCAACAAGATTAAAGACGTAAATTTGTGGCTCAGAGATAGCTGTGGGAGAAATGGGTACAAATGCATAGAACAGTAGTGCCAGTATTGGGGAAGGAGAGCTGTTCCAATGGGATGGGCTCCACTTGGCACCACTCCCCACCTCTTCCTCCGCTACATTGATGACTGCATTGTGCTCCCGCGAGGAGGTTGAGCAATTCATCAACTTCACCAACACATTCCACCCTGTCCTTAAATTTACCTGGACCATCTCTGACACCTCCCTCCCCTTCCTGGACCTCTCCATCTCCATTAATGACGACCGACTTGACACTGATATTTTTTACAAACCCACCGACTCCCACAGCTACCTGGATTACACCTCTTCCCACCCTATCTCTTGCAAAAATGCCATCCCGTATTTCCAATTCCTCCGCCACCGCCGTATCTGCTCCCAGGAGGACCAGTTCCACCATAGAACACACCAGATGGCCTCCTTCTTTAGAGACCGCAATTTCCCTTCCCACGTGGTTAAAGATGCCCTCCAACGCATCTCGTCCACATCCCGCACCTCCGCCCTCAGACCCCACCCCTCCAACCGTAATAAGGACAGAACGCCCCTGGTGCTCACCTTCCACTCTACAAACCTTCACATCAACCAAATCATCCACCGACATTTCCGCCACCTCCAAACAGACCCCACCACCAGGGATATATTTCCCTCCCCACCCTTTTCCGCCTTCCACAAAGCCTTTCCCTCCGTGACTACCTGGTCAGGTCCACACCCCCCTACGACCCACCCTCCCATTCTGGCACTTTCCCCTGCCACCACAGGAACTGTAAAACCTGTGCCCACACCTCCTCCCTCACCTCTATACAAGGCCCTAAAGGAGCCTTCCACATCCATCAAAGTTTTACCTGCACATCCACTAATATCATTTATTGTATCAGTTGCTCCCGATGTTGTCTCCTCTACATTGGGGAGACTGGGCGCCTCCTAGCAGAGCGCTTTAGGGAACATCTCCGAGACACCTGCACCAATCAACTAAACCGCCCCGTGGCCCAACATTTCAACTCCCCCTCCCACTCTGCCGAGGACATGGAGGTCCTGGGCCTCCTTCACCGCCGCTCCCCCACCACCAGACGCCTGGAGGAAGAACGCCTCATCTTCCGCCTCGGAACACTTCAACCCCAGGGCATCAATGTGGACTTCAACAGCTTCCTCATTTCCTCTTCCCCCACCTCATCCTAGTTTCAAACTTCCAGTTCAGCACTGTCCCCTTGACTTGTCCGGACTTGTCCGACCTGCCTAGCTCCTTTTCCACCTGTCTACTCCACCCTCTCCTCCCTGACCTATCACCTTCATCCCCTCCCCCACTCACCCATTGTACTCTATGCTACTCTCTCGCCACCCCCACCCTTCTCTAGTTTATCTCTCCATGCTTCATGCTTCCTGCCTTTATCCCTGATGAAGGGCTTTTGCCCAAAACATCAATTTCGCTGCTCGTTGGATGCTGCCTGAACTGCTGTACTCTTCCAGCACCACTAATCCAGAATCCACTTGAATCACGTTTTGACCATAGTCCCAGCGAATTGCAAAATGAGGGCCCTGTATAGGGCTTTAAAGTAAATGGTGAGGTGGGGGGGGAGTGTGCATGTGGTGGGGGTGGGGGGGGGGTTGGGGGGAGTGAGAGGTGCTGGCGGTGGTGATATCAGCTGTGTGTAGATTAAGATAAAGTTAAAAATAGGGGAGAGCTCAGCAGAGGTTATTAAAGTTTGCAGAACAAGTAATAGGACAAAGCATATGGAGAGGATCAGGAATCTAACTTCAAGCTCTCCAGATAAAATTCACCGACCAACACCATGGTCTGTTTAGCTCCTCACTCACTGGATAAACATGTTCTCACTCCTCCAAAAGAAATAAGGACACAGTCACATAGATTAGTTAAGTTACCACAACACCTTCCCTGCTGACTCAGAGGACTGGACAGTGACTGCAGATATAGGGAAGTAATAGCAGGATAAAATTGGAAATAGTGCATTATGTGGGTAGAGCAAACTCAGGGTGGTGGGGAGGGATTTGTTGTACTTGGATTTACTAGCAAGACTATCATTAGTGATGTTCAATTATGACATGTCATGTTGAGCTGGTTCATGAGTGTAAAAGGTTCTAGTGAACTGCTCAACCAAGCTTCTGTGCATAATATATAATAGTTAAGGAATATTTATCAGTTTGCTCTTGTATGTTGTCCAGCCTTCACACATCAAGACCATTCAGAATCCAGTTGTGATGTATGCACATAGATAACAGCTATTTTAATGTAACTTCATCACTTACAAAATAAAGATTGAATAATCAAGGTCTTAAATATACTTTTTTAAAAAAAGTATCCTTCAAAAATATCTTTGATATAAATGTACATAATATAACCTATGAAGGAAAGACTAATTATGGGTCACTTAATGATTCAAAATTCTCACGATAGTATGCACATCATAAATTTCAGGTTAGTCTGCCCAGAAATTTGGATTAGGATCAGTTTGTTTCAGGAGGGTAGATTGGAGTTGTGCTTCAGGATGTTGTATAAATCCTCACATAGCTGACTCCATGGATTTGAATAGAGGGCAAAGAGCCAGCATCTGGAATCCTTTAAAAAAGTGACGGAATATTGGCAGGGTTCCAGCTCACTTTAAAGCGAAATAGTTATCGAAGAAGGGTTAGAAAATTAACATTGCTCTAATTTCTGGGTAACAATTAAACTGAACATTTGATTCATGACTAACCACCTCCCCTCCCCCCACCCAAATTATGATACTGCACCCAAGGACACCCTGTACCCAACAGTCTCTCCACCAATGGCTTAATCACCCAATACTATCCCCTCCCTTTTCCATTCTCCCCATTGCTGACTTAGTTTACTGATCCCTTGAGCTTGGAAGTGCCTCCAAAGTCCACAACCTGACCCCAATGGACCTGAGATCACTCCACCCAACCTCCCAAAAAAAACCTTAGGAATGACATCACAAGCAATTAGAAAGCATGAAACAAGAGAAGATTATTTGGTTTCCGTAGACCACTTGACTTTGCTAATATGGAGTCTTTCACCTCCATCTAATCTCCCGAGGGAAAGTTTTCTACGTGCAAACTCCATCATCTCCAATAGAGATAAAGCAAACCCCAATATGTAAATCTACATTCATATCTCCACCATCCAACCATCCACCTTGGGTGCAATGTCACCTATAATATTCTTAACAACATTTCTTCTGTCAGGAAATCAAGTCCTAGTGTTTCACAGTTCAGAAAGTGCATCATAGAGTTTCAATTGTTTCAACCTTTTACAGCACAAGTCCTATGAATCACCTGGTTTTATCTCTATTAACAGACTTGTATTGAAGTGCTTAATGGGGGAGAATACCTTTCTCTGGAAGAATGAGCTAACTAGGTGAAATGACCTCCCTTATCAGCACGTATCTATGTGATCTTTGTCGTTCAGTTGTCTAAGGAAATTGTAAATCAAAATGAGTGTGTCCATCTTATTGATTGAATAAATGCAGTACAGGTCTGTGCTGATGAATTCTCCAGCAGTGCTGCTTAATCCAACATGTGCATCAATTCAATCATAACAGCTCCACTCTAATTGGAAAGGTCAACACGTCTGCAGATAAAGTAGCTTTCACAAGCTCCAACAGGCAAAAGAAAAACAGCCTACAAAGATGCTCAAAAGAGTGTAAAAGAATGACAAATTGAAATTCACCAGGGGTATGGGAAGAGAAGATTCTAGAATCTCTTAAAGGATCATGGAGTAATTTGTTTGATCTATTTGGGATAGGGATTGGAAATTTATTCTGGAGTGAAATGAACACCGAGAGAGTTCTAAATTAGTTCAGATAAAATACTCTGTGAAATATAACAGCAGTTTTAAATAAAGGAATTAATCATTAATATAGCAGAGAGGTTAGACAAATGCATTAAATGTGCATACACTGACACCTTGCAGCATCATTTCAGGATCTGTGTAAAATTTCCCATCAACAATATGATAGCATTGTCCACTGAAAAGGTAAACCATGCTCCATATCTTGGTGAAGTAAGATTGGTTCAAAGTATTTAGCAGAACGAGATTCTTTTCAAATGTTTTAAATTAAGAAGCAATTCCACTCGTTACTTTAGTAGGCACATGTTTAATGAACTGATAACAAATAATAAAAGCGTTTGGAAGGAAGGAATGACTTTAGGTTTTCACTCTCAGTCCCTTCGTGAGATTCACACTATTTTCTTGCTGCATGTTGGAGCAGAAGCTGTCACTGGATGAACTCTCTTCAGGGTTTGCCAAGGGTGCCATGCCAAATCAAACATTTAGAAGTGACCTTGACAATGTTTAGAATTAAGCCTTCGGGGAAGTCAAGGGAGAGTTAAAGATCTTGCTCAGTCAAACAATGTGCAATGTTATTACTGCATAGGGCACTTGAGAGCATTTCTGCACAGTGACAAATTCTTTGAACACACTTGTCACTTCCTGATTTTCCCTTTCTAACCACTTTAATCATGAAAGGTCCTATCAGATCTTTAATGCTCCAATAACCTCGTACAAAGAAAGATGAGCAAGAGCTGAGTTTTCCCATTCGCGGTTAATGTGTGGTGGTGACTGATTTTCTGACAACACCTGGGGCAAATTTTCTTACACTGTCTTATGCACCTCATTAATTATGCAATCAAGATGTTTCTTGTGAAATCTCATGGCAAGAGAGAAACAAGTGCTCACCACTGTTGAGACCTTCCAGTTTCCCATGCCCCTTGGGGTCAAATTTAAAGCCCAGCAACAGAGCACACAGAAAAAAGAACAGGTAGCTGCCTGCTCCCAGGCGAGAGATCTGGCATTCATGGAGCCATAGAGATGTACAGCACAGAAACAGACCCTTCGGTCCAACTCATCAATGCCAACCAGATAGCCTAAATTAATCTAGTCCCATTTGCCACCACTTGGCCCATATCCCTCTAAATCCTTCCAATTCATATACCCATCCAGATGCTTTTTAAATGTTGCACTTGTACCAGCCTCCACCACTTCCTCTGGCAGCTCATTCCATACATGCGCTACCCCCTGCATGAAAAAGCTGCCACTCAAGATACTTTTTAAATCATTCCCCTCACATCCAAAACCTATGCCTTGTAGTTCTGGACTCCCCCGCCCCAGGGAAAAGACCTTGTCTATTTACCTTATCCATTCCCCTCATGATGTTATAAACCTCTATACAGTTACCCCTCAGCCTCCGAAGCTCCAGGGAAAACAGCCCCAGCCTATTCAGTCGTTCTTTCAGTCTTGGTGTCAGGGTGGCAAAGAGGACCACTGACCACTGAAGAAAAATGCACCAACAATCCCAAACATGAAGCCTGGATAGAAATAACAATACACTGTGCCTGTGTTAAAAGGAATATCCAGTAATGACACAAAAAATTAGATAAGATTATCTACAATGTGGAAACAGGCCATTTGGCCCAACAAATCCACACCGACCCTCTGAAGAGTAACCCACCCAGAGCCAATTCCCTCTGATGAATGCACCTAACTATCGACAATTTAGCTTGGCCAATTCATCTAACATGCACATCTTTGGATTGTTGGAGGAAACCCACGTAGACACAGGGAGAATGTACAAACTCTATACAGACAATCACCTGAAGCTGGAATTAAACCCAGGCCCCAAGTGCTGAGGTAGCAGTGTAACCACTGAGCCACTGTACCACCCCCAAAATGATCTCTTGTTTTCTGCAAAGATAGTTGCCAGTATCTTTTCTGAGCTCCTGCATACTCACATCACTCTAACCCAACCACAACACATAGAGTCATAGAGATGTGCAGCCTCCAATCAACTTTTGAAAGCTCTTGCCTAATACTGTCAAAACTAGCCTTCCTCCGATTTAGAACTTCAACTTTTAGATCCAGTCTATCCTTTTCCATCATTATTTTAAAATTAATTGAATTATGGTCGCTGGCCCAAAGTGCCCTTCCACTGACACCTCAGTCACCTGCCCTGCCTTATTTCCCAATTGTAGGTTTTGCACCTTCTCTAGTAGGTACATCCAGGTACTGAATCAGAAAATTTTCTTGTACAACTTAACAAATTCCTTTCCATCTAAACCCTTAACGCTATGGCACTCCCAGTCTATGTTTGGAAAGTTAATACTATAACCACCCCATTACTCCTTCAGATAACTGAGATTGCCTTTAAAATGTATTTCTCAATTTCCCACTGACTATTAGGGGATCTATAATACAATCCAATAAGGTGATCATCCCTTTCTTATTTCTCAGTTCCACCCAAATAACTTCTCTGGATATATTCCCAGGAATATCCTCCTAAGTACTGCAGTAATGCTATTCCTTATCAAAAACACCATTCCCCCTCCTCTCTCGCCTGCCTTTCTATCCTTCCTGTAGCATTTGTATCCTGGAACACTAAACTGCCAGTCCTGTCCATCCCTGAGCCATGTCTCTGTATTTGCTATTATATCCCAGTCCCACATTCCTAACCATGCCCTGAGTTCATCTGCCTTCCCAGTTCGTACTCTTGCATTAAAGTAAATACAGTTTTGTTCCTGCCTGGCCTGACTGCTTGACTCGCTCCTTTTCCCAACTGCATCAGTCTCAGATTGATTGCTTTCTTCACCATTACCCTGGGTCCCATGCCCCCACCTTACTAGTTTAAATCCTTCAGAGCAGCTTTAGCAAATCTCCCTGCCAGTATATTTGTCCCTTTCCAATTCAGGTGCAATCCGTCCTTCTTGGACAAGTCACTTCTACCCCAAAAAAGATTCCAATGATCCAAAAGTGTGAATCCATCTCCCATACACCAGCTCCTCAGCCACGTATTCATCTGCTCTATCCTCCTATTCCTACCCTCACTAGCTCATAGCACTGGGAGTAATCCAGATATTACCACTCTCGAGGACCTCCTTTTTAAATTCCTGCCTGTCAATAATCTCCCTTCAGAATCTCATCCTTTTCCCTTCCTATGTCATTAGTTCCAATGTGGACAATGACCTCCTGCTGGCCCTTCTCCCCCGTGAGAACATTCTGCACCCTCTCAGAGACATCCTTGATCCTGGCACCAGGGAAGCAACACACCATTCTGATTTTTCACTGCTGGCCCCAGAAACATCTGTCTGTACCTCAGACTAGAAAGTCCCCCTAATACAATTGATCTCTTGGAACCCGACATAGCCCTCGTTGCATTAGAGCCAGTCTCAATACCAGAAACTTGGCTATTTGTGCTACATTTCCCTGAGAATCCATCACCCCTTACATTTTCCAAAATAACATACTTGTTTAAAATGTGGTTAACCACAGAAGACTCCTGCTCTACCTGCCTACCCCTCCTCCCTTTCCTGGAGTTAACCCATCTATGTGACTGTAACTGCAACATTTCTCCCTTCCTCTAACACCCCCTAGCTCTTGTAAATTCTTCAATGCCTCCAACTGCCACTCCAACTGATGCATGCGATCTGAAAGGATTCACAACCAAAGACAATTCCTGCAGAAATAATCATCAGTAAATTGGAAACTCTCCCTAAACTTCCACATCTGACAGGAAGAGCATATCACTCGACTAAAGGCCAGCTTTGCTTCTTCGCAACCTACAGACCCAGAAAATAGCACTATCCTTTTGCTCAAAAAACATTGCTCCAGGTTAACTTAGTACTTCTGGTTTATATTCTTAAAATTTAATCAAGAGACAATTCGTAATATAACATATAAACAAGAAAGAACCCACTCTACTCACTACTGTAGACTTATAGTAAGATTACACATTAAAAACTATGCACCTATCTGTTCCTGTGCTGTGAGCTCTCCCACAAGGGTTCCTCCAAGGTCAGCTGTGAATTTCGCTGTTTGTTAATTTTTCCTAGATACATTCCAATGTCCAGAGTTACCTGAAATCAAACAGTAAAGGCAGTAACTGTGTAGATTCACTGCTGTGTCAGTTAACGGTGTAGGTTTCTTTCTCTCTCTCTCCCTCACTGACCATGTGATCACTGCCTTTTGTCTGTCTTCCTCTTTTTAAAAGTGTTGTTGTTTTGATCTTTTGTCCCCAAAGTTCCAAAACAATTCAACAGCTTATATTACAATAAATAGCTGCTCCTGGAATTCAACGAAATCACCTCCAACACCTAAAATACCTCAAAAAAAGAGTAGCTCTTAAAGCCACAATTTTTTTCCGGTTTTCCATCCTGATACCTCACCAATGCTGATTGTGCACAACCGTTAGTATTGTATACATCATGTTGACTTACAGATTCTCATCCTCCCAAAGTATTGAACTTCCTGCTGTCTGCACTTGTTATTCTCTCACCAGTCAAGATTAAAATGGTGCTGTCACAGCAGATCAGGCAGCATCCGAGGAGCAGGAAAATCGACGTTTTGGGCAGGAGCCCCATCATTCCAGACTTTGCCAGACAGTCACTGAAATTAAATCCACATTTTTTTCTGTAGTAGTCCTACTTTTAGAAGCAGCACATTTTAGAATTAAAAATAAAAACTGAAGTTCTGATCCATTGTCACAATACGATAAACTCTGCAATAAACACTGTAATATATGTCTCTTATCATAACTTGATGAGTAATGCACAATGACCTCTTCTTGCATCTTTGGTCATTGAGTTCTCTTCACTGCAAAGGAGTGGTATACCTCAAACGTATGAATAATGAGCAAAAATAGGCCACTCGGCCCCTCCAGCTTGTTCTACTATTCAATAAGACTCTGATTGATCTGACCTCAAGTTCAAATTCTTGCCCATCCCTGATAATTATTCATCCCTTTGCTTAACAAGAATCTATCCATCTCTGCCTTGAAAACATTTACTGTTGCACATTGTGATTCTATATCAAACTCTCCTTCTTTCTATAATCTATTCACCTTCAGCTGGTGATTAGATTAGATTAGATTACTTACAGTGTGGAAACAGGCCCTTTGGCCCAACAAGTCCACACCGCCCTGCCGAAGTGCAACCCACCCATACCCCTACATTTACCCCTTACCTGACACTATGGGCAATTTAGCATGGCCAATTCACCTGACCTGCACATCTTTGGACTGTGGGAGGAAACCGGAGCACCCGGAGGAAACCCACGCAGACACGGGGAGAATGTACAAACTCCACACAGTCAGTCGCCTGAGGCGGGAATTGAACCCGGGTCTCTGGCGCTGTGAGGCAGCAGTGCTAACCACTGTGCCACCGTGCAGCCCGCAAATTCCAGTCATCAATTATTACTTTGTTGCAATTGTTGTCACTATTTCATCCATGATTAATTCTACCCTTTTCCATTGCACCCACCACTTTGATATTTGTTTTGTCCTTCCTTTGATTATCTCCCGGCAGCATTTAAAATTGTTGAATTGCATTTCGGAAAGATCTAGTTACAGGCATTTGAGGTATATGTTAATTAATTTGTGTTTCTTGTTGAGTGTTTTAATGTGTGCAATGACACTTTATACTAAGGAATGATTTATACCTATTTTCATCAATTGGTAAAATTCTACATAATGTTGTCATACAACTAAAAACAGGTACATTTCCATTTTATTACAGATTTGTTAACTCGAAGTATAAGAACACAAGAGTTTCTGTCCTCCAGTCAGTGACAATCTTTCATGGACAATTGATGTTGACTGACCAACATTCAACTTCAATTTGAGCAATATGCATTATGATGCCTGCCTATTGCACTAATTTGCACGCTGAAGATACTGACTACTGGCACTGCGCGAATACCTCACCCAATTGACAATTCAAACAAATCTAACCTACAAGAGTCATGAGTTTGCCAATCATGGAGCATGTTATAGCTGAGTTTAATGCTGTTTACATAATCTGTCTTTCTGCTAGGAGTCCACAGAAGAGTCCAATCTGAAATGTCAGCCTTCTGTTATAGTTCACATATGCTGCAACCCTCATCACCCATGTACCTTCGGTTGAGATCAGTTTGAGCAGGACAACCTGCATTTACATGGTATTTATTTTCCCAGTATCACCAGTTCACTGTTCAATATAAACACTTTTTTTTCCATTCACTTCAACAAAGTATTGACAATTTTAAAGTTCAGCAAGTCTCTTCAGACTCAAAATGTCTTTATTTGATTAACTGTGGTGAAAGATTTAATTCTTAATATTCTTTCAAAAGACATGTTATTTTGGAAACAAGGCACTGATTTACCAGAGAGGTTTCAGAGAAGAATGAAGGAGGTTACAGATTGAAAGGGCTTTTTTTGAAGAAACTTGGGACTGACTTGGGCTGAGATGCACAAATTTCTGTGGGAGCCCAATGCTGAGTCTGTCCAGTTTATTTACAACAAGGCAGCCTCATCCATGTGGAAAGTGAGAAGCAATCTGGCGAGAAGGCACAGTCACTGCCATTTCTCCTCATTAATGATGTCGTACAAAATGTCCACATCAGCAGAAACATTGACCGCACATTAATGCAGCATGGCACGGCTGCAGAAAAACATAGAATGTCAGAATTCTCTGCAGGGACAGCAGAACTGTTCCGGCACTCGGACAAAATAGAACAAAATTATCACAACAACCTATTCCGTCCAGGAGGTGGATGTTAATGAATAATAAGATAATTTAGATTAGATTCCCTACAGTGTGGAAATAGGCCATTCAGCCCAATAAGTCCACACCAACCCTCCGAAAAGTAACCAATCCAGATCCATTCCCCCGATTTACCCCTGACTAATGTACCTTAACACTATGGGCAATTTAGCATGGCCAATTCATCTGATCTGCACATCTTTGGACTGTGGGAGGAAACCAGAGCACCTGGAGGAAACCCACACAGACACAGGGAGAATATGCAAACTCCACACAGACAGTCGCCTGAGGCAGGAATCAAACCTTGGTCCTGTGAGGCAGCAGTGCTAACCTCTGAGTCACCATGCTGCCCACAAATGTGTTTATTTTTCTGAGCATTGTTGTAAAACTTTAAGATTACTTCTGGTACTCAGATAATTTTAGTCAGGGAAGTAAGACTCAATTAGATGATGTGCTGAAAGACTGGAAATTGGCTAACATGGTGCCACTGTTTGAGAAGGATGGTAAGGACAAGCCAGGGAACTGTGGACCAATGAGCCTGACGTCAGTGATGGGCAAGTTGTTGGAGGGAATCCTGAGGGACAGGATGTACATGTATTTGGAAAAGCAAGGACTGATTTGAGATAGTCAACATGGCTTTGTGCGTGGGAAATCATGTCTCACAAACTTGATTGAGTGTTTTGAAGAAGTAACAAAAAGGATTGATGAGAGCAGAACGGTAGATGTGATCTATATGGATTTCAGTAAGGCATTTGACAAGAATCCCCATGGGAAACTGATTAGCAAGGTTAGATCTCATGGAATACAGGGAGAACTAGCCATTTGGATACAGAGCTGGCTCAAAGGTAGAAGACAGAGGGTAGTGATGGAGGGTTGTTTTTCAGACTGGAGGCCTATGACCAGTGGAGTGCCACAAGGATCGGTGCTGAGTCCACTACTTTTTGTCATTTACATAAATGATTTGCATGTGAGCATAAGCAGTATGTAATTAGTAAGTTTGCAGATGACACCAAAATTGGAGGTGTTGTGGACAGATTACAACGGGATCTTGATCAGATGGGCAAAAGGACTGAGAAGTGGCAGGTGGAGTTTAATTTAGATTAACCCGAGGTGCTGCATTTTGGGAAAGCAAATCTTCGCAGGACATACACACTTAATGGTAAGGTCCTAGGGAGCATTGCTGAACAAAGAGACCTTGGTGTGCAGGTTCACAGCTCCTTGAAAGCAGAGTGCAGGTAGATAGGATAGTGAAGAAGGCGTTTGGTATGCTTTCCTTTATCGGTCAGAGTATTGAGTACAGTAGTTAGGAGATCATGTTGCGGCTGTACAGGACATTGGTTAGGCCACTGTTGGAATATTACGTGCAATTCTGGTCTCCTTCCTATCGGAAAGATGTTGTGAAACTTGAAAGGGTTCAGATAAAATTTACAAGGATGTTGCCAGGGTTGGAGGATTTGAGCTATAGGGAGAGGCTGAACAGGCTGGGGCTGTTTTCCCTGGAACGTGGGAAGCTGAGGGGTGACCTTATAGAGGTTTACAAAATTATGAGGGACATGGATAGGGTAAATAGACAGTCTTTTCCCTGGGGTCGGGAGTCCAGAACTAGAGGGCATAGGTTTAGAGTGAGAGGGGAAAGATATACAAGGGACCTAAAGGGCAACCTTTTCATGCAGAGGGTGGTACGTGTATGGAATGAGCTACCAGAGGAAGTGGTGGAGGCTGGTACAATTGCAACATTTAAAAGGCATCTGGATGGGTATATGAAAAGGTTTGGAGGGATATGGGCCAGGTGCTGGCAGGTGGGACTAGATTGGATTGGGATATCTGGTCAGCATGGACAGGTTGGACCAAAGAGTTTGTATCCGTGCTGGACATCTCTATGACTCTATGACAAGAGTCAATGTGCTCATTCTTTCAGATTTGGTATCGTGGTTCAAGACTCATTTTCTTTAGGTTAAAATTCACACAGCACAGATTATAGTCCAACAGGTTTGTTTTTAAGTACTAGCTTTCAGAGTGCTACTCCTTTGTCAGGTAGCCTTTATGTTCAATTTTATGTTCACCTTTAGTTTCAACTACAAGGTTCAGATGGTATGTCAATGACAGTTAAGGAGCAGTATTGTGAGAGGTGATGGACAAATGATATTATCACAAGACTATTAATCCGGTAACCCTGCCAAGGTCTTGGAGAACCTCGGTTCAAGCCCTGACATGACAGGTAGTGACATCTCAATTCAATAAATATCTGGAATTAGGAGTCCAATGAGGATCATGAAACCATGTTATTTGTTTTTTTTTTAACATCTGGTTCATTAACAGCCTTTAAGGAAGAGAGCTACTGTTCTTACCTGGTCAGACCTACATTTGATTCCAGACCCACAGCAATGTGTTGGACATTTAGCTCCAGCGTAATTACCAGAGTAAATCCCTCTGGGCAGTTAGGGATGGGTAATAAATGCTGGCAGTGACACCCATATCCTGTGAATAAATTAAAGAAAAACACACTTTTTTTAATATAAGGGTGATTATGGATATTTTTATGACATTTCTGATCAAAATTATTCTTCATTGAATGGTGAAGTTTGTCTTCCCTTTGTGGGTGACACTCCAACCCTCGGACTAAAGGTGCATTTTCAGGATCTTCCATTCCCCATTCAAGACAGATTACATATTAGACTTGAACTTTCTGTTTGACAAAATTATGTGTGAGAAGGGAGATGCCATCCTGGCTGATGTTTGATTGAGGAAAAAGTCTTGGATCCAGCTGTGCATTTTCAGCACAGTGCAGATACTGACAGTTGTCATGCATTCTCTGCTTGTGAAATATCTGCTATCTCCTCAGTCCTTTCCTAAATACACTGATACAATATGTCTTTGTCTCAGTCCCCCCGTTGGTCCAAGTAAAGGAGTTAATATTCAAGTTATGTTGGATTCACCCCATTTTATTGATAACAGACACAGATTTATTATTAGAAGAAAAGAGTTCAGCACGAGCTTACAGAGAGAACAGGTATTTCTGTACCAAAGGTCCTTGTAATTATGCTGGAGCAAATGTTGTACATATTTATATCATGCAGTAAATCTTCTTGTTATCTAAAAACAAAACTCCTTTTATAGATATTCTCCAGCGATATTTCCTCTTCAGTAGTCACAAGATAGACCCAAGACAAAGCAAAGACAAATCACTGCAGTGAACTATTTCAAACAAGCTTTACCCAGTACAACATAGAGTCATAGAGATGTACATACAAAACAGACCCTTCGGTCCAACTCATCCATGTCAAACACATATCCTAACCTAACCTAGTCTTGGCCTGTATCCTTTGAAATCCTTCCTATTCATATACCCTTCAAGATGCCTTTTAAATTGTACCAGCCTCCGCCACTTCCTCTGGCAGCTCATTCCGTACATGCACCTACCTCTGCATAAAAAGGTTGCCCCTTAGATCACTTTTAAATCTTTTCCCTCTAACCCTAAACCTAAGCCCTCTAATTTTGGACTTTCCGCCCCAGGGAAAAGACCTTGGCTATTCACCCTATCCATGCCCTTCATGATTTTGTGAACCTCACCCTCCAAAGCTCCAGGGAAATAGTCCTCACTTATTCAGCCTCTCCCTGCAGCTCAAATCTTCCAACCCTGCCAACAAACTTGTAAACCTTATCAGAACTCTTTCAAGTTTCACAACATCCTTCCTATAACAGGGAGACCAGAACTGCATGCAGTATTCCAAACATGGCCTCACCAATGTCCTGTACAGCGCAATGTGACCTCCCAACTCCTATATTCAGTGCATTGACAAATAAAGGCATGGATATCTATCCTATCTACTGCGACTTCACTTTCAAGGAGCTAAAGAGCCTGCACTCTAAGGTCTTTTGTTCAACAACATTCCCCAGATCATTAGTATCACTTGAATAAATCCTGCTCTGATTTGCCTTTTCAAAACCCAGCACCTCACATTTATCTGAATTAAAGTCCATCTGCTATTGCTCAGCTCATTAGTCCATCTGATCAAGATCCTGTTGTACTCTGACATTCCTTCTCCGCTAACCACTACACCTCTGATTTTGGTGTCATCTACAAATTTACTAATCAGAACACCCAAATGTTCACATCCGAATAATTTATATAAACAATGAAAAACAGTGGACTCAGCACCGATCCTTGTGGCACACACCACTGGTTACATGCCTCCAGTCTGAAAAACAACCCTCCACAACCACCTTTGAGTCAGTTCTGTATCCAAATGGCTAGTTCTTCCTGTATTCCATGTGATCTAACCTTGCTAACAAGTCTCCCATGGGAAACCTTGCCAAAAGTCAGACTGATGTCCATATAAATCACATCCACTTCTCTGCCCTTGTCAATTCTCTTCATTATTCTTCAACAATCTCAATCAAGTTAATGTGACTCAATAGTGGCAGATGTGGCAAATACGTAAGGTACCAGGAGTGATCATTTGGGAAAGTATCACCCAATTATAGCAGTGAGTATCTCATGACTAAAATGAGAAGGAGAAATCCTGAAGATCCAGAAGCAAACAATCAAGCAACTCTAAGAGCAATATTACTCTAATGGAACGCAGATCATTAACGTCTTTCAGAACTTGGTAAGAAGCACAAGAGCAAGAGGATGTGCTGGAAAAGAAAAAGAATAAAGAGGTTACAGTAATGATGTTTTGTAAGAAGATACTGAGGGCTGAAGAAGATATAAAAAACAGTGCAAAGGAATGTAAAAGTGAGTTCTCACTTCTCGTGATGTCAATCGCTACAATCAAGATTCGGCCCCTCAAGGCACAACTCAAAGGAACGGTGCAAGGGCCAAAGAAGAAATTTAGACTTATGCTACAAAATTAGGAAGTCATCAGAATTTATTTAAGATGAAAATGAGCAAATGTAATGAAATCTCTAGTGTAAGAGTCTAGCAGCAGAAGAGAAATCAGGACTAGCTAAAGACTTAAAAGGATTGGGATTCAATAATTAGCCAAGATTTCAGCGGGAAGATTTATAAATAATACAGCGAGAGAATTATGTTTAAAAATATATGCAGGAGAGATATCTTGATGATTTAATTCTGGAAGGTGCAAAACAGCAAGGAGGTGATAAAAAATCTTTACCTGGCTGCAGAGGATGGGAAAACCCAAAGAATGATCATATAATTCTACTCTATAAATGGGTAATGAATATCTTGACTATAAAACTTGTAGAAAAGCCCTGAAAATGACAGAAAAAAAAACAGTAATCAGTTCAGGGATAAGGGTATCACAAAGAAGGTGAGTTACATGTGCAAGACCTTAATATCATAAAACAATATCATTTAGAAAGTATAACCGTAGCAGTTATAGGAGAGTTTCAGTATGGGGAGAAATTAGATAGATGACAGTTGTTCTCCCTGGGGCAAAGGAGATGATAGAGGAGAGGGGACATAATTGAATTGTATAAAATTATGAGGGGCATAGATAGAATGAACAGGAAGAAATATTTCACCTTGCTGGAGGGATCAATGACCAATGGGCATAAATTAAAGGTCGGAGACAGAATGTTTAATGGAAATGTGAAGAAAAGTCTTTTCACTCAGAGGGTGGTGAGAATTTGGAACTTACTGCCTGTGAGGGTAGTAGAGGCTGAAACCCTCATGACATGTAATAATTATTTAGATGTGCACTTGCAATGCCAAGACATACAAGGCTTTGGGTCAAGTGCTGGAAAGTGGGATCAGATCAGTGGGCTGTTTTTGACTACTGCGGACACAATCGTCTGAAGGGTCTTTTTCTGTGCCGTCAACATCTGTGATTCTGAACTACAGCAGGAGTTCATTATGTTGATATTTCTATATCCTCAGTACTTCTACCTCAATCTACAATTCAGAGTAATGAACAAAAGTCTTACTTAGGTATTACTCTTGCTGAGGGATTTACAGATGGTTTACTATCTATAGTTTTTGATGACGGTACTATGGAGGAAGTGAAGTGCTGGGATCTTCCAGTCTCCTATACTCCACAGTGCAGGAGCTTTGTTATCTTTTCAGATGTAGCCTCAGATTCAGGGGTGTGTAGCAGGCCTCACATAGCTGGCACACCAGCCAAACTGTCATTAGAATCCAGACTTCTGCATATTTATCCAGACCATGTTTCCCTAATGATCCTGCCATTGTCTAAGTAAGGGGAAACACCTATTTGGGATAGAGACATCAACATCTACTCGAGAGCACTCCCAGGTTTCTGAATACTGACAGGCTACCCCATTACTGACTTATCTGTCCACCATAAGATATCCATGGACTAACCAGAGAGTCTTCTCCTTTCTATCCATTGATCCTCCTTGATCCTAAAGATAGTGTTATATATATTTAGCAAGAAGACAGTTTGAACAGCAGCCATCTCCATTTACCCTTTTCGTCTTTTCTTCCTCCACTTTGCCTCCCTAGACCACTCTTCATTGACCATTCTTTGTGGAACATAGAATAGCACAGCACAGAACAGGCTTTTTGATCCACAATGTTGGAGTCAAACATAACCCCAAATTAAACTAGTCCCTTCTGCCTGCCCTTGGCTCATATTGCTCTACTCCTTATATATTCATGTGCTTATCTACAAGTCCCTTAAATGCCCCCATCGTATCGTCTCCACCCCGCCCCAGGCTCTTACCCCTCAAGTCTCCTTTGAACTTTCCCTCTCCCACTTTAAATATCTGCCCCCTAGCATTAGACATTTCAACTCTAAGAAAAAGACTCTGACCATCAACCCTATCTATGCATCTCAATTTTACAGACTTCTATCAAGTCTCCCCTCAGCCTCCAACACTCCAGAAAACAAAACAACCTGACTTTTTATAGCCTCTCCTTAAGGCTCATACACTATAGTCCAGACAACATCCTGGTAAACCTCTCCTGCACCGTCTCCAAAGCCTTCACATCCTTCCTGTAATGTGGTGAGCAGAATTGAATGCAATACTCAAAGTGTAGTCATATAAAGGTGCAACATGGTATCTTGACTCTTGTATTCAATTCCCTGACCAACAAAAGCAAGCATACCAAATATCGTCTTTACCACTCTGTCTATTTGTGAGGCCATTAATGTCCTTTATCTTCAAGCTGTTGTGGCAGACATGCCCCAGGTCCCAGTGACTCTATCCATGCCCAGTTTGCCCACATCCAGCTCATACACCCACCTTCTGATTTCCGCCCAGAAAAACATGAATCACCAACACCTCTACCTTCCCTTAAAACAGTCAAAAGGAGACCTATAAGAGGGAGGTCACATGTGTCTGTGAGAGAAGTGCTCGAAATATTAAGAGAAATGATAGCATGTAAATGTAAGGGAAATGTTAGTGATGAGTAGATATGATTGAAAGGGATTGGATGAAAGACGTGGTGGGTTGAGTGGTGTTGGACAATAAGTGTGGTGCTGGAAAAGCACAGACGGTCAGACAGCATCTAAGGAGCAGGAGAGCCGATGGTTTGAGCATAAGCTCTTCATCAGGAATTAATCGTATTCCTGATGAAGAGCGTATGCTCGAAACTTCGACTGTCCTGCTCCTCGGATGCTGCCTGACTGGCTGTGCTTTTCCAGCACCACATTTATTGATTCTGATCTCCCACATCTGCAGTCCTCACTTTCTCCTGGTGTTGGATAGTGACCATTAAAGGTATTGGATAATGGTTAAGCCCTATTGTGCTAATAAATGGGATATATTATCTGTGATACCTGCTGATATCTAGACACATTTGAAATTAAGACCAAGCTAAGAGTTTGTATGAATGTTTTCTCCTACTTTATGTATTGGAATGTGGTTAATAAAGATTTCTGCTCACCGATACGAAGACAGACTAGTATCTCTTTTGTACAACCCCAACTGATGTCACAACAGTGGCTAAGATAGAACATTAAGGCCCACTCTCATAAATGTTGAGTTCATGACTGGTTGGCATTTTGTCCTCCGCACCCATCCCTACTGAAATCAAGCAAAATTATGCCTTTAGCCAATCTTCCTTTTCCATGCTTTGCAGAATTATGTACCACATTTCTCTGCAAGGAGAGATGAAGAATTCAGTGGGATTGTCTCCGATGACTGTTCCTCCTTTGAAGTGAGTATGTTTGCATGTGTAGGCCATGAGTGAATAGAAGGTTATACTTGATTCAAAATTGATGACGTCTACAGATAAAAAACATTAACTCGTATCACTGAGGTTCTGACAGAGAGGTCCGCATCTTCATGTTAAGCAGAAAAAACACTTGAGGAAAAAAAGTTTCTGTACCAGTGAGTTACTGGGTAATGCATTCTGTTCTAAGAGCCAGCCTGTAAGGTTATGAGCCATATCCGTTTTGCTGCAGATTTGCCAGCTGGAAGCCAAGTGTGCCTGAAATGAATTTGAAATAAGCAAATATAAAACTACAAGACATAATCAATATCACTAGGAGCTCCAAGCTATGAAGCGTTTGCAAGATATTCAACAGCAGCAACTTTATACAGCTGGAACCTAGTATTGCTCCACATCAGTGTGCATCTGTTTATAAATCCTTATTACCATATGAATATTGACCTTCAACCACATAGATAATTTTAGAGCTTGCAGTTTGCCCATGAGATTTGGTGCATTTAACCTGAAATAAGCTTCCATTATGTGAAGCTCCTTCAATCTTCTAAACTCATTTTCAGCCAATAAACTTTAATACTGCTTTGGAATTTTGAATTTCCAAGCTATTGATGCTAGGATGCACTTTCTGAACCCTGAAATTTACAGCCCCTTCCTACACCTCTCCATGCCATTTTCACAACTGTATTACATCCAGTCAACTGCCTCACAGGTACATATCATTCCAGATGAAACATCACTCTCGCTTTCCATAGAAAAGAAAGTCAATGCCCAAGGATAACCTGAGAAGAACCAAAGCAAACAGGATTTCTGAATTTCTAAGAAGGAATCTTTGGTATTACAATCAAAGATATACTTTAGCAAACATTTAGTTGACACATCTTAGTATATGCAAGCTGTTTGTGTAGATACTTATGTGATGAGAGATATAAGTCAAACTGATTTCTATCCAAAGCTGAGCTGCATAATTTTGTATGAGCCAGTCTGGGAATCACAACAGTGTCACATTCTTGATCCAAAATTTTGGACACAAATTAAACAATAAAGGAGACTGAAAAATAGACTGCTTGTTTAAAGCAGCGGTGTTTTTCTGATTAAAATTAAAAATTGGAAATTATTTATTTTTAGTTTATAGTGCCCACGGACAGCACACAATTGCAAGGGGCTATGAGGAGGTGTGCTGAATATTGAGATACTGGAAGAACAGGAACCTTCCAAAGAGGAGGATGAGGACCCTGGGTCAGACTTGGCAAAGCTCAGCAGTATCATGTGTTACATGCCATACAGGACCTAATTGACTCCCAAGTCCAGTAGACAAGGATTGTGTGCAGTCTACCCTCATTGAATGTAAAATACTCGCTGGCCATGATACCAGCATTTGATAGACATTGTAGAGACAAAAACAGCAGCCTCTTGGTTTTGTTTATGTTTGCTGTCGTTGACTGTAAATAAAGCTCACATTTAAAATTATCCCTCTGCTTGTCCAAATCTAATGTTCCCTTACTGGACAATGACAAGCTAAGGTCTCCAGTGGGCATTGAGGACAGACTTAGAGAAGGTGGTTAGCTAAGGGCAGATAAACTGTGTGATTGGTAGTTAAACAATGACTAGAGTGAGAGAATGGAGTTGCATGTGAGAGGAGGCAGAAGCCATGTCTGCTGTGTGCCCTGAGCAGCTTGACTTTGTGGTTTAGGTGCCATTTTGTTGCTAGTGACCAACAATGCTGGATTGCCAAGGCTTGTCCCTGTACACAGCAATCTTTGAAAGATATCACAGGCATCAAGGGATGCTGGTCTTCTGGTAGATATCCAGTGAGTGGTGAGTTGTTTCATGAACAGTGCATTGTAGGACAGGGCTAGAATTGGATGAGAGAATGCTATATGGCAACTTCGGTCATCAATGAGGTGAATTTGGTAAGATATGGTGAGAGATCACATTTGGTCTTTTGGTGTAAAACCCTTCAAAAAGAACTTAACAGCTGAGACTGAACCAAAAAAATCCATAAGGTTTAGCCCTTGGTATTATCTGCAGGTGACATGTGATGCTGAAAAAAGCAAACTAAACAAAGTAATTGTTGAATATTTTTCAGAAAAGAAACAGAGCCTTTATTATGCAAGTATGAGCTATGAAGATTGAAACTTTACTGTTAAAGAATTCCCCTAGCAATGGAGGACATTCCCATTAACATGCGACAGCCAGAGTCATGATTTTTCTTTATGTGAGCTTCCTAACCGCAGAGACATGCTTAAACTAAAGTTGGTCCTTGCAGCATATCCCCACTGGAACTAAAGTTAATGTACACTGAGGGCTGAAAGGTCTACATGAGAAAATGTGTTCCGCATTTCAATAGCAGGGTCCAGCAAGTCCCCTGGGCCACAGACACACTAGGCCCCCAAAGGAACACCAGCATCATATCAACCCTGTCAATTATTGGTGACTAACAATTATCAAAGCTTCTATAATGATGCCAGATTTTAAGTACATGTATCGTGGACAGAACTGAATATGTATCACTGGAGAAACCACATCAATTTTGGTTAGTTCAGTGAAACAAACTTAAAAGTTGGCTCAATCTGCTATATATGAGGTATATGAAAATAACTAACCTACTTTAAGTTGGACGTTAATGGCATTTAGGGACTCTTCATCATTATCGTAAATTTCACATGGTGTGAGAATTGACTTTTATATGTGAATTATTTGCTCATTAAGCAGTTGAATGTTGGTTCTGGGGATTGTAATACTTTTCACTTCAGTCATGTCTGCATCACACATTCCCAGATCAACTAATAGCACAGTTGGATGCAGAGTAAAACTCCCTTTCCTCGTGTAAAATAAAAGTGATTAAAACATTTATCATCGCTTTCTTCTTCTTCTGTAGTAAAGATGCCTTGTATTTTGTAAAGTGACTAATTGTGCCTTTCAGGTTGTTTCACATTCAATACTCTAAAGTCCAGTGACTGCAGTTATATTAAAAAATACAGCAATCTTTTGACACACAAATCAGTGAGACTAGCAACAATGTCCCCTATAAGCTATACGCATGCGAACCATACAGCAAACCAAAGAGATTGAGCAGACCACTCAGGATTTGTTTCCTAAAGTTACCAAATGTACCAGTCACCAGTCACAAAGTTACCAGTCTTGCAAAATAATTTAAATTTAATTCATCAACGTGTAGTGGCAGAAGGTTGTAAATGATGCATTGTAGCCACATGCCAGAAATCCTTTCACAGCATCTTCAAAAGCTATGCTCTCAACAATCTAGATCACAGGGACATCAAATACATAGGAGCACCACCATCTTCAAGTTACCCTTCAGGTCACTCATCATCCTTGACCTGGAAATGTATCACCAGTACTTCACTGTCATTGGGTCAAAATCCTGGAACTACCTCTCTAACAGTGATGGATGTCCCTGCACAATGTGAGCAGTAACCATGTATGAAGGCAGCTCACCATAATCTTCTCAAGGACAATTAGGGATACATAACAGATGCTGACCCTGTTAGCATTGTTATCTTCACACAAATAAATAACAATAAAAGGTTGTCATTTTAGAAAGGATCATTCAGATTATTTCTTATATAGTTGATAGACTAATCCAATGTCCTTTTCAAGTATTTTTTGTCCATATTACAGGCTTTCATCACTTCCTTTCTCAGGCATTTCAAATTGGATCCTTGCAAATTATAGAGAGGCAGGAGACTGATTAGGTTCAAGACCTGATGTCAAAAGATAATAAAATAGAATGGCAGTGCACAATAAAATCTTAACACCTCCATAGTCAGCAGAGGACAATATGTTTACTCATGTTAAGGTGAGTTAATAGATTGGGGATTTAAATTGGTCTGGACATTTGTAAAGATGATGAGGGTTCTCAATGCAAGCTGGAGAACAAGTAGGAATCGCCAATTACCTATTTCCATCCTTGACAAACCACAAGAAGACCTCCCCCAAAGTCAAGGATCAGGATGGTTTCCTCAGAGCTGCTGGCAAAACAGATGCTGACAACTTTGATGAACATCTGTTCAAAGGAGAGGTGGTGGTTACTACTACAATGACACTGACCCATGACATAGGATGGTTGCCAGATCCCAGGCCACAGGTGATTGATGATGGAAAACGTATGGTGTCTGGGTAGATGTTTGGGGGTGGTGGGGAGGGGGGTGGAGTGGTTAGCAGCAAGGCAGGGCTGTGGGTCTCAAGGGCTGTCTCTTCCTAATGTCAGCTCCATAAAGCAGGCACTCAGTGCTTTTAAAACAGGGATACCCCTGCATCTCTGAGAACTTGACTACAATTAATTTATCATGTTCCTCAAATGGCAGACTCCTGACCTGCCTCAGGATTAATATATATGGCAGGATGAGACCCTTCAGTGGATCACATTAGTGATATGATGGTTAGGTTATCCATGGCCTTCCTAACCTAGACTTAATCTGAGTGGAGATGGGAAAGTGCGAGGGACACTCAACTGCCTCCTCATCACCAAACCTGCCACCTCAGAGGGCATAAGATTTTGTCCATTGTGATTGTAGCCTTTCATTAATTGCAGCTGAATTCTATTACACAAACTCAGAAATGACATCTCTCGCTATGTGTACATAAAGGACAATTCACATTCATGATTGGGCCGTGAAGGAGTTAATTTTTGTGATTGTTCTACTATTACAAGACTGCCAGCAAATGTCCAAGTTTATTTATTTATTCTGGTGCTTTCAAAGCTTCCTGGCTAAATATTAAGTGCAACCTACATTGTTCATTAATGCTGAATGACATTCTATGAATTGTCCTCTTCACATTTTCATGAACTCATTATCTAAAGGGCTATCCACGTAACACATCAGGAATGAAATAATTTATTACTAAAGTACCCAGACTGGACATGACATTCTTATAGGGCTTGAATAAAATAACTATTAATCCCTCAGCACCAACTCCTAAGTGTTGCTGGAAGGTGACAGCATTTGCATCAATTAGTTGAATTGCAGGCAGTGCTCTGCTGAGGACTGGAAATGTATTCAGTTGTTCATAGCCATCACACACCAGGGAATGAGATTTCACATTCCACCTTTCACAGGGTGGAATTTTCATTGCTTTCATTAAGACTCTGATGTAAAGAAGCAAGACCTATGGTCCAACACACATGTGGAGAAAAGCTCTGCATTCTGGATGTAGGTTTGCTTGCTGAGCTGGAAAGTTCAGACATTTCATCACCATGGTAGGTAACATCTTCAGTGAAGGCTTTATCCAGAGGCTCACTGATGATGTTACCAAGTATGGTGACGAAACATCTGTAAATGACCTTCCAGCTCAGCGAGCAAACCTATGTCCAGAACCTCAACCTGAACTAAAAGTCTTCTCAAAACTCACTATCTCTGCATTCTCTCACATATGCTGACAGACCTGGTGGGTTTTTCCAGCAATTCCAGTGTCAGATCTACAGCATTCTTTGTTTTATTAAAGGAGAGGTACTGATTCTCAGGAAGGTTCTGATTTGATGATACAAAACTCAGAAGAGAAGAGCAAAGAAGTTTTAGGAAGTTGAAATATAGAGCCCTAAGTGGAGATTCTGTGATGAATTCTGATTTCTAGACTGAAAAGCATGCTAAAAGAGAGTGTTATACCGTGTGTGATTCATACAATAGGACAAATGTGAAGTGGGTGAATCAGGGAGCTATGTGGCATGTGGCAGGAGGCCACTGGAATAGCAAGGAACTTAAAGAAGATTATTCTGACAACAGAAGTTGAAGAGATATCATTAGAAATTAATAGGGTAAACAATTGTTGGTGGACCAAACTTGCTATTAGAAGAAATGAATGGATAAGAGACCAGACCAGGGATTACTTTGTGAACCTTATTAAAAACCACACAACACCAGGTTATAGTCCAACAGGTTTATTTGAAAGCACTAGGTTTCGGAGAGCTGCTCCTTCATCAGGTGGTTGTGGAGAATAAGATCATAAGACACAGAATTAATAGCAAAAGCTGACAGTGTCATATAGTGATATATTGAACAAACCTGAATTGTTTATTCTTTCATCTTTCAGAACACAGGCTTTGGTTCATTAATATGTACATCCCAGAACTTCTTTTAGAATCCTAGAATCCCTACTGTGTGGAAACAGGCCCTTCGGCCCAACACACCGACCCTCTGAAGAGTAACACCACCCAGACCTGTCCCCCTACCCTATTACACTATATTTACCCCTAACTAATGCACCTAACCTACACATCCCTGAACACTATGGGCAATTTAGCATGGCCAATTCACCTGACCTGTACATCTTTGGATTGCGGGAGGAAACCGGAGCACTGAAGGAAACCTGTGCAGACACGGGGAGAATGTGCAAACTGCACACAGACAGTCACCCAAGGCTGGAATAGAACCTGGCTCCCTAGCGCTGTGAGGCAGCAGTATTAACCACTGAGCCACTGTGCCACCCTAAAGTCAATTTTTAAGCCACCTTCTTGAGATAACGTAAGGTTCTGGGTGTAGGTTTGCTCGTTGAGCTGGAAGGTTCTGTTTCAGATGTTTCGTCAACATACTAAGTAACATCTTCAGTGAGCCTCTGGACAAAGCATTGCTGATGATTTCTGCTTTCTATTTATATGTTTGGGTTTCTTTGGGTTAGTGATGTCATTTCCTATGGTGATGTCATTTCCTGTTCTTTTTCTCACGGGGTGGTAAATCGGGTCCAAGTAAATGTGCTTGTTGATAGAGTTCCGATTGGAATGCCATGCTTCGAGGAATTCCCGTGCGTGTATCTGTTTGTGTCGAAGTGGTATCCTTCTTCATCTGTATGCAAGGATATTAGTGAGAGAGGGTCATGTCCTTTGGTAGCTAATTGATGTTCATGTATCCCGGTGGCTAGTTTTCTGCCTGTTTATCCAATGTAGTGTTTGTTATAGTTCTTGCATGCAAATGACTGCCAGACTATTCAGATCCCTTGGCATCATGGCAGCCCACAAACCCACCAACACACTAAAACAGCAGCTAATGAACTTGAAAGGCTTTATACAGACAACAAGCAAAACTAATGTCATTTACAAAATACTGTACAAAGACTGTAACAAACACTACATTGGACAAACATGGAGAAAATTAACCACCAGGATACATGAACCTCAACTAGCCACAAAACAACATGACCCTCTCTCACTAGTATCCTTATATACAGATGAGGAAGTACATCACTTTGACTGGGACAGCACATCCAGCCTTGGACAAGCCAAACAAAGACACGCATGAGAATTCCTAGAAGCATGACATTCTAACTGGAACTCTATCAACAAACACATTGACTTGAATCCCACTTACCAATCCCCCCCCCCAAGAAAAAGAACAGGAAATGCCATCATCAACTCAAAGAAACCCAAACATATAAATAGAAAGCAGGAATCTTCAGCAATGCTTTGTCCAGAGGCTCATTGAAGATGTTACCTATTATGGTGACGAAACATCTGAAAATGAACCTTCCAGCTCAGTGAGCAAGCCTACATCCAAAACCTCAACCTGAGCTACAAATCTTCCCAAAACTAGATAACGTAAGGTTTTATAACAAAAGGTGACATCTCATCTCAGATAATTAATTAAAGATTTGAGGTCAGAGTCTGTCTGTATTCCAATCTTGAGTCAGACTGGTTCTATTTCCAAAGTAGAATTTACAAAATATTACATGGATTGACAGCCTGCATTTTTTTTTAGCAAAATATAATGTATCTGAAAATATAATTCTACAAATACAAATACACTTTCTGAAACTTGAAGGCTGGAATATTGGTATTTTGGTGAATTGAGAGCTTAATTATATTTTGTGAATGAAGGTTAGACAGCATGTTCAATGATGCTATTGGGATTTGACATATTACTTTAGACCTCAGTGGCTAACCTTCCTGTTACTGAATTCAGGCAAATTAAATGACAAAGGTGTGGTACAGTGGTATAAGTGTTGGGAGTGATGCTCTGGGAATCCATACCAAAGGTGGGTTTTACACTGTGCATGAAACAAAGAAACATCAGCAAGGGATGACACCAGAGTTTGAGATGTAGTGGGCAGCGTAGGTTACCCTAGAGTGCAGCGGGATCTTGATCAGATGGGACAATGGGATGAGGGAGTGGCAGATGGAGTTCAGGTAAGATGGATGTGAGGTGCTGCATTTTGGAAAAGCAAATCAGAATAGGACTTAGACACTTAATGGTTGGGTCCTGGGGGATGTTGCTGAGCAGAGGAACCTTGGAGTGCAAGTTCATAGTTCCTTGAAGGTGGAGTCGCAGGTGGATAGGATAGTGAAGAAGGTATTTGGTATGCTTTCCTTTATTGGACAGAGCATTGTGGGAGTTGGGAGTTGGGAGTTGGGAGATCATGTTGCAGCTGTACAGGACATAGGTTCGGCCACTTTTGGAAGGTTGCATGAAATTCTGGTCTCCTTCCTCTTAGAATGATGTTGTGAAATTTGAAGGGTTCAGAGGGAATTTGCAAGGATGTTGCCAGGGTTGGAGGATTTTAGCTATAGGGAAAGGCTGAATAGGGTGGGGCTGTTTTCCCTGAAACATCAGGGGCTGAGGGGTGACCTTATAGAGGTTTATCAAATCATGAGGGGCATGGATAGGATGAATGGACAAGGTCTTTTCCCGGGGGTGGGGGTGTTCATAACTAGAGGGCATAGTTTAGGGTGAGAGGGGAAAAGTTTAAATGGGACCTAAGGTGCAATGTTTTCACACAGAGGGTAGTGCATGGGTGGAATGAGTTGCCGGAAGAAATGGTAGAGGCTGGTACAATTACAACATTTAAAAGACATCTGGATGGGCAAATGAACAGGAAGGGTTTAGAGGGGTGTGGGCTATGTGCTGGCAAATGGGATTAGATTGGGTTGGGATATCTGGTCGTCATGGATGAGTTGGGCCAAAGGGTCCGTGTCCATGTTGTACTTTCTATGTTTCTATGAATCATTCAAAACTTCTATGCAACCTAAGAAGTAAAATTTCCTACTTCCATGACTCTCATACTTCATTTTAATGAATGTCAATGTCTCGCAAAGAAAACATCTCTTTAGCAAGAAATGTTACACTGTGTTTAACATTTTTATGAGCAGTCTACGAGTAAACTCTGTTTTGATATATATGAACCCTAGACCATTCAATTATTCATTCCACAATTGAATCTAAATTAACATAATATATAACATCAACATTTTATACAAGTATTAATAACTCTGAAGCACCAGGATGATTAGAATGCCAGCAAGATTGTTTCTGAATGAAAGCCTCTCTTCAAGTTGAACAATATTGAAGCATAGGATTGTACAAATGGTGGGAAATGGAGAATTTGTTCAACATTTGCGAACAGTGAGAGCATTATGTGAGCATTACGTTATATTACTGAATGATAACAAGACACTGAAAGTTGCTCTCCTAATACTGAACCATCAGCATGTTTGAAATCCAAGTGATGGTATAATCTATCCATTCGATCAGGTGGAGTTGATAGTTTTCACATTAGCCATTCTGGCTCATTATCTGGGATACATGGAGTAGATTGTGGCCTATTAGTAGGTTAGTAACCCTAAGGTCATGTTAACTCTCTGTTGACATGGGCTCAAAGTCCATCATGGTCTTTGTGAATATTTAAAATCAATGAAATAAAAAATCTAAAGTTAAAACTTAGTCACAATAGTGTTAACCACAAAATGACCATTGATTGGTGTTAAGTAGGGATGGATAACAAATGCTGGCATTGACTGTAATGCTCATGTCCCAAAGATGATTAAAAAATACATGCATAGATTTTCAAACTTAGATGATTAAGTTACAGACATATAATGACATAATGACTAACTGGATTGGACATTAAACAAAGACCGTGTGTCCAGATGGTTCAGGCAGATGTTAAAATTCTCAAAGTACTATGGAAAAGCAAAGTAGGGAGGAATACATGCCAACTATCCTTCCTCAACCACATGAAAGTTCATTAGTTATTCATATCATTGATGTGCCTTTTCTCTCATCACAGTCACTGCATTTTAGAGTATCCTAATGCACATCAAGGATTTGAGGATACTTTTAACAATTTAGTCCAAAAGTATCTGAATTCCAAGTAATTTGAAGAGTTCAGTAAAGAGGAGTATCATGGAATCCTTTCAGTGTGGATGTAGGCCATTCGGCCCATCAAGTCTGAAATGTCCCTCTGAAGAGCATCCCACCCATACCCAACCCCCTACCCTGGCCCTGTAACTCAATGTTTCCCATGGCTAATCCTCTTAGCCTGCACACCCTTGGACACTTTGGGCAATTCAGCATGGCCAATCCACCTAATCTGCACACCTTTGGATTGAGGGAGGAAACAAGACCCCATGGAGGAAACCAACGCAGACACGGAAAGAATGTGAAACTCCACACAGACAGTCACCCGAGGCTGGAAATGAGCCCTGGCCCCAGCAGTACTAAACACTGAGCCACCATAGTTTTATTGGATCCAGATTTAAGAACATAATGATATAGGAATACCGTGTGAAACCCATGAGAGTATCAGCTATGGAGAGAAAGCAGTCCAAGCTGATTGCTAGTTGTAATATTGGATTACTCTTAGCCCAATTTTGGTGATGTGGTTTACACACACCACCGCTGATGGTGGAACCAGCAGTAGCTCTTCACACTGCTGTCCTGCACAGTTATCTGTAAGGAGATAACCAGAACGACATGTTAGGACCTTTGTTTGCGAACAGGGACTTACAGTCCTGTAGCCTGATGACCAGTCAAGGAGTTCAAGCCATTAAATCCAGTCAGCTTGGACCAGGATGGTGACCCAGGTCAGTGTAGTGTCCTGAGTAAAACACAATGCACAGCAGCGTAAGAAGAAGGCTAATAATTTTCTTCAATCTGTCTGTGTAAGCACCACCATCTTCTCTCTGCTACCTCACACCCATAAATGAAGTGGTGTGTGAGTTGGTTCAAGCGCAAGCATAAAGATATAGTGCGGCTGGTGGTTTGGTGTTGCTGACTTGCATGAACAAAAAGTGGAGGAGGATAATCTGATGAAGACAAGAGTTGGATGAAAGCACGGAGAAGAGAGTGGTGAGCTGCAGGCACCAGTTAAACTGATCCAACTTTCATGTAGAGAACTGGCACCTCTGGTTTCTCAGAGAAGCAGAGGAGAATTTGGAGACTGAGTAAAAATGAGGCGAGTTAAATTGTTAACGAGATGCAAATGTATGGAAATAAAATGGCCTCCATTCATCAGCATGATTCTGAAGTTACCTTTTAAACGTTCAGAGGAAAAATTGAAACATCTTTTCTTGACATGTTGATTTTAACCTTTTCATTTTTACTGTATTATCGAAACTTTCTCATTAGTGCCCACATCTTTCAAGGGAATGGAATATTGAGATTCCCAAAATAAAATTCTCCTCTTCTTCATGTCACTTTAAAAACTTTCTCCCAACCTTTTCAAATGTTCAGAATGCATTCGGTCACCCTTCTTTTCCCACCACTTATGCAGACCTTTCCTGTGTATTTATTCATATAGTCTGCTGTACTTCATGACCCCTTTCCGTGGTAAATAAATTATTCCTACTTTATCTAAATTGTTGTTCTCTTCCCAGCTTTATAGTTTCAAATTATTCACATTGGCAATTTGCCTGGAAAATGTTCTTGATTTGTTTCATAATCTTGAAAATGTTAGTTCATCTTGAGTTGAATTTATTTTCTAAAGAAGGATTAAGAAAGAACACATGACCAAAAGCTATAAAACAATGGCAGTTGGGGATTATTTAGATGTCTGTAGTTTATTCAAATCAAAGCAGTGTCTGCAAGATTAGTAGACTAGAGATTACAGGAGTAATTTTCTATGTCCACAGTGCTGGCACAGAGCACTGCATGTCTTGTATATTTATCTGAATGTAGAGCATAGAGGATTGTTTGCCAGGGAGCCAGTTGGCCAATTGCTTACCTGTCAATTTAAATTGATAGAAAGTCATACATTCATGCCCAATCTGTGCTTCTGTTTTATGTACAATGGAATGCAAACACAGAAATTCATCCCTGAGCAATTTGTCCCTTACAGAGACATTTACATACAAGCATAGCCTGAATGTGATTGGCAAGAGGAGGCATATCCAGCCCTCAAGAGGAAGTTCTGCCTCAGAAAGTTGTTGATCAATCTGGTTGGCAGGTTGCTCTATAGTCCTAGCACCTACACACAGTCCACCAGTTTAGGTAACCTAGGAACAGGTAGGTACAAAATCATGTGAGGGCTGCAGGGATGGGAGGGGAAGCTCAGGAGTGGTGGGTAGAAATACCAGGCAGGGAAGGAGAATAAAAACATAGAGAAACATGTGAGAGTTAAGTAAGAGCTTTACACGAAGTAAACAGTCGACAGGGGAGTACTTGATCTCAGTGAATACGTAGAGACAGAAATGAAAAAAAAATTAGGAAGACAAAGAGGAACTACAAAATTATATAACCAAAAAATGCAAACTAAAAAAGTTAATATTTTACAGGCATAGGTAACAATAAAAAGATAACTGAAGTGTTAAATAATTATTTCAGTTCTATAGGTGATCAAACAAGTTGACGTGCATTGAATGATGGGATGAGTAATGAGGTAAGGGTGTCTCAAATTAAAAACAAGAAGATATATTAAATAAACTAATTAGACTCAAAGATGATAAAGCCCCTTGTCTGTATGGATTTCATGAAAACATTTTAAAAGAATCTAGGGAAAGATAGAAGAGGCATTACCACACATATTTAATAACTGATGAGAAAACAAATGCAGTGCTAGAGGACTAGCTGATAGCTAACGTGATTTATTTATTAAGGAAGGAGGATATAACATGCCTGTAAAATATTTAACTATTTTAATGTAAGTTCTTATCAACAATCCTGCCCCACACTGACAATAACTGCTGGGAAATCTGAAACTAAAGTTCATTTATTAAGGAATTCATTGAACCTGGCTTGTTCTTTCCCTGTATGACTCATTTGTACATGGTATAATAATTAATCAAATCTCAAATGAATGTGTATTTTTTGAATTGATGTATCTAGATGATTAGATATTCCAGGCATGTAGGGTATAATCCCAAACAAAAACAGAAATTGCTGGAAAAGTTCAGCAGGTCTGGCAGCATCTGTAGAGAGAAATCAGAGTTAATATTTCAGGTTGAGTAACCCTTTCTCAGACCATGATAAGCCAATGTGCCTGATGGAAATTAAAGATCGTTTATAGATCATTTTATCTTTTCACTTATAAATGGAGACCAGGCTGCCAGCAGTGGATAGAAATAAGTTATTTTCATGCAACCCATGATTATTGGGCAAAAGACAATTGCCCAACATGTGTTTCTGCTGGTACTCTCTTAATAGCAAAAAATAATCATTTACAGCTAAGTGAAAACTTACTATTGCATGTCTAGCAATCTTTTTATTCAGAGATATGTTTACTATCCTTTGCTTGTTACATTACCTCTCTAGTTAATTCAAACAAGAACATAGACCCTCAATTTCCAAAGGATCTTCGACAACCAAGGGACTATTGCTCACACACAATCCTTGATTGATCAATTTTATTTGGAGTGAAATTAAAATAATAACTATATTCTCAAACACCATCCATTAAGGTAAAAACATCAATTTTCCTGCTCCTTGAATGTTGCCTGACCTGCTGTGCTTTTCCAGCACCATTCTAATCTAGAGTGGACTTCACCAGTTTCCTCATTTCCCCTTCCCCCACCTCACCCCAGCTCCAACCTTCCAACTCAGCACTGTACCCATGACCTGTCCTACCTGCCTATCATCCTTTCCACCTATCCACTCCACCCTCCTTTCTGACCTATCTCCTTCATCCCTACCCCTATTCACCCATTGTACTCTTTGCTACCTTCCCCCACCCTCCTCTCTGACCTATCACCTCTATCCCCACCCCCATTCACCTATTGTATTCTATGCTACTTTCTCCCCACCCCTACCCCCCTCTCATTTATCTCTCCATTCTGCAGGCGCCCTGCGTCTATTCCTGATGAAGGGCTTTTGCCTAAAACATCGATGTTCCTGCTCCTCGGATGCTGCCTGACGTGCTGTGCTTTTCCAGCACCACTCTAATCTAGACCATCCACGAAAGGCTGAGTTGAGGTGAAATTACTTCAATCAGACGTTTGTAGATCTTTGGAATTCTTTGCCTTAAAAATTTCAGTATGCTCAGGTATTTGGGGTGTTCATGACAGTGGTCAGCAGATTTGTAGACAATGAGTAAATTAAGGGATATGTCTCTCATGTAGGAGTTGAGGTGGAGGATCAGCCATGATTGCATTAAATGATAGATCACACTCCAAGGCCCTACACCTGGTCCTATTGGTTATGCTTCTCATATATGATGGAGGAACCTTTTCATATTGTAAAATATATGTGATCTTTTTGGAAAAAAAACAGTTCAATACCAACAACAGCCTTTCCTCATCAATCAATACATTGGGATATCCATATCACCTGTTTTAGGCAAAGCCCACCAAATTAAGTTGCACATGGGCACTTGAAAGCCCAGCAGTGATCCTCCCCAGGCCAAAACAGCCCTCATGCATTTCTATAGTGCAATCTGACTGTGAAGGATGTAAGCCAATACTTTTCACTGTACCTTGGTACACGTGACAGTAAAGAATCAAATCAATTCAAATCCTGCTTTCTGAGCTTTACCATATAATCAAAGGCTAGCAATTCTTCTGCACTCAGGAGTGCCATGGGGAAGGCAGTAGCTGCTTCTGACACTATAACAACCAAGGCTTCTGATTTAGGAGGGATTCATCTGAGTGATGGCAAAGGGTGTTGTGAGATTGGGATTAGAGCGGAGGGGGTAGAGGGAGACAGACAACAAGAGAAAATACTTGGCTGTGAATATCTCCCCATTTCCCAATGCTAGAACCTCAAGACAGAATGCCTTTGAATGAGGGATACTACACCAACCCAGAGAACGTTCAAACAAACACATTTGGGTTTACATACTATGCTCCCTCGATGTTGAACACCCCTCTTCCCACCTACTCCATCACCCCCCCCACACCAACCTTCAGCCCTCCCTCACCCAATACACTGCTGAGTGAACAGTAAGGGAAGAAGCTTAAGTGGGCAATAATTGGCCCTTTAAAAATGTCATTGACAGTGGAGGCTGAAACATTATCCATGAGCAGATCTGGGCACCCCACCTCAGGAAGGATATATTGGCCTACAATGTAGATTTACACAAATGATACCTAGACATCAGAGGTAAGGTTATGAGAAGAGATTATACAAATGAGACTTGGTTTCTTTATAATTTAGAGGATTAATGCGTGATCTGATTGAAGTCTTCAAAATATTAACAGGAAAAGCTGCAACTCCTGATTTGCCAGATGGAGCACCTGACACTGTGGATGGACATAGTATGGAGCATTTATGAGGCTGAGAATGTCATGGATAGTGTATTTAATGAGCTAGACACACCATCAGGAAGGGTTACAGGGATAGAGGAGTTGTGTGACCACAAGATAGCCAGATAAGCATGGGAAGGTAGTGCAGGAGTCCCATGACCATACCTCTCTCAAACCATTTTGGATACTATTGAGAGAAAATGGCTTCTCAGGGGAAATCAGCAGCAACAGCCAGATCAGTGGCACCGTGACCGGCACTGATTAACAGTAGGAAGGGTCAAAGTGTAGGTGAGCAGTTGTGATAGGGAACTCTGTAGCCAGGGGCACAGTTAGGCATTTCTGTGGCCTCAAGCAAGACTTCAGAATGGTTGTTACCTCCTTGATGCCAGGGTCAAGGATTTCTCTGAGTGGGCCCAGGATATCTGAAGGGGTAGGGGTGAGTAGGCAGAGGTTGTGGTCCAAATTGGTACTAATGACACAGGCAGAAACAGCAATGAGGTCCTGCAAAGGGAGTTCAGGGAGACAGGTAGGAAGTTGAAAAAACAGGACTTCTAGGGTTGTAATCTCGGGATTACTTCCTATGCCACATGCCAGTGAAACTAGTTAAATATGTGGCTAAAGAGCTGGTGCAGCAGGGAGGGCTTCAGGTGTGTGGTTCACTGGGATGTCTTCCAAGGCACATAGGACCTGTAGAAGAAGGAACTAAACTGGAGGGACACCAATATCCTGTCAGGGAGGCATGCTCGTGCCTCATAGAAGGGTTCAAACTGATGTAGCAAGGGAGTGAGGGCCAGTATGTAAAATGACTAAGGAGATTTCAGAGACTAAGGACAGTAAGACAAAGAGGAAAAATAGACAGGGAAAGGTTATGAAACACAGTGGGACTGACAGTCTGAGGTATATTTGTTTTAATGTGGGGCGTATAACAGGTAAGGCAGTTTGGGCTTGGATTAATACACAGAACTTTGATCTCGCTACTATACTGATTGAAAGAGGAACAAAACTGGCAGTTTAATATTCCAATATTTAGTTGTTGCAGGTGAGATAAGGATGTAAAATATGTGGAGGAGTTGTGTTACTGATGAGGCAGGATATCACAGCTATTCTCAGGGAGGACACCTTGAACAGCAAAGTGAGGCCATATGTCTAGAATTTAGGAATAGGAGAGGTGAAATCACTTTGATGAGATTATACTACAGGCCTCCCAACAGCCAGCAGAAGATAGGGGAACAAGTATGCGGACAGATCATGGAAAAATATAAGAACAACAGGGTTGTTGTGGTGGATGATTTAATTTCCCCTATATTGATTCAGGCTCTTAGTTCCAGTGGCTTGGATGGGGGGAATTGTGAGGTGAGTCAAGGATGGCTCTTTTGAATATGTAAGCAGTCTAACTATGGAAGTGACTATACTAGGCCTGGTACTGAGGAATGAGGTCAGCCATGTGATCAAAGCATTTTAGGAACAGTGACCAGAATTCTGTAAATTATACGCTATTTATGATAAGAATAAGAGCAGTCCTTGGGTGAAAGTTCTAAATTGGGAAGGCTAATGACCACAATGTTAGCCAGGAACTGGGGAATGTATACTGAGCAGCTGTTTGAGGGTAAATCCACAACTGGCATGTGGGAATCTTTCAAAGGTCAATTGATCCTGTGAAAATTATGAATAAAGATGACAAGAGTTTGAAACTTTACATAACAAGAGAAATTAAGAGCTTAGTCAGAAAGAAAATGGAGGCATCTATGAAGTTTAGGAAACCAAAGACTGCCAGAGCCCTCGAAGAGTACAAATGTAACAGGAAATGAGAAGGCTGTACAGGGGCCATGAAATGTCTTTGGCAAACAGGATTAATGAAAATCCCAAGGTTTTTGTTTGTGAGCAAGAGAGTAGCTATGGAAAGGGTAAGTCCATTCAAGGACAAAGGAGGGAATTTATTTCCAGGAGCTAGAGGAAGTGGGTGAGGTCCTTAATGAATATTTTGTATTGGTGTTCATATAGGAGTGGAACATGGTGGATGGTGAGTCTCGGGAGTGATATGTTAATATTCTGGGGCATGTCAATATGAAAAAAAGGAAGTGTTGGGTGTTTTGAAGCATTAAGGTTGACAAATGTCCTATCCCAAAATTCTGAGATAGGTGAGGAGATTGCTGGGGACTTTATGAAATCTTTGTACCCTCTTTAGTCACAAGAGATGTCCTGGAGTAATCGAGTCACACAGGTCCATAGTTCCCTGAAAGTGACCACACAAGTTGATAAGGTGGTCAAGAAAGCATATGACACATTTGCCTTCATTGGGTTGGGCACAGAGTGTAAAGATTAGCCAGTCATGTTGCAGCTGTATAGAACTTTAGATAAGCCACATTGGAATATTGGGTATAGTTCGGGTTGCCAAACTACCAGAAGGATATGGAGGCTTTGGCGAGGGTACAGATATAGTTTACCAGGATGTTGCCTGGTTTGGAGGATATTAGCTAAGAGGAAAGATTGGACAAATTTGGTTTGTTTTCACTTGAATGTTGAAGGGGGCAACCTGATAGAAGTTTCCAGAATTATGGAAAGCATAGATAGAATGGATAGTCAAGAGTTCTTTTCCCAGGGTAGAAATATCAATTACTATAGGGCATATGCTTAAGGTAAAAGAGGGTAAGTTCAAAGACATGTTTTTTTTACATAGAGGATAGTGAGTGCCTGGAATGTACTGCCAGAGGACGTGGTGGAGGCAGATCCAATAGCAACTTTTAAGAGGCATCTTAGCAGATACATGAATAGACAGGGAATGGAGGGATATGGATCACTTGGAGCCAAAAGGTTATTAGTTTAGAAAGGTTTTATGTGTAGCTGTGCTGTGGTGTTCTGTGTTCCTTGAAAAACAGAGTAAAGAAAAAATTCTGGAGATTCTGGAATTAGGGGATATAGTCTAAAGACTCTGGTCAGACTGTGCAGGAGAAATGTTAGGAATCACTTCTACATATAAAGGCTGGAAGATGTATTAGATTCCCTCCAGTATGGAAACAGGCCCATGTTTGGTACACTCTTCCATAAAAGGCAGTGGATACAAGATCAGTTGTTAATTTTAAATCTGAGATGGACAATTGTTTTGTTAAGCAAAAGTATGAAGAGATATAGGCCAAGGGCACGTATATGGGGTTAGGCAATAGGTCAGTCAGGATCTCATTAAATAGTGGAACAGGCTTGAAGAGCTAAGTGGCCTACTCCTGTTCCTTTGAGCCTGCTTGTCACAGACTAATCAGGATAGACCCAGAAGGCAGTCAGATACACGTGCATCACCTTCCTATCAGATTAAATGACCTCCACCACCAGACTCTTCATGAAGAAATATTGTGAGACAGATTGTCAGTTCAGAACTAATTTGAACCGTGTTACAGTGGTTTTATGCACTGAACTCACCTCTAATTAGAGTGGGGTTTGAACATCCATGTTCATTTTAGTAGCCCTCTTGAAACCTACAGACATAGAAGGTTACCATTGCAACGTTGCAAAGATTTTACTCCTCACCATCTGCTGTCTTTATGAATTGGCAATATTCACTATGTAGAGGGTTGTAAACATGATTCCTACAGGGGTACTTCATTTATGAATCATTCTTGGACTTAAATATAATACTCATAACACTCCTGCAGAATCTGGTTGATAACAGTAATTCATTTATATAATTTCATTAACACAGTAAAGGCAATTTCTTCTGGAGGTTGTTTTCCTTTTAAATGGTTGCAAGCAATTAAAAGCTTTCGAGAGGTTGTCAACAGCCTTATGTTACTAAATAGTGATGTTACGTTACTCTATAAACTGCTTCAAGAAATCAGCCAGATTTTTCTCAGTAAATACAATTCTCAAGTTTGCATGGATGGAAGGTGTTTGAAAATATAGTTACTATTTTGATTTCACTCCATATAAGATGGATCACCTAAGGCTTCTATATGAGCAACAGCTACTTGGTTATCCAAGATCCTTCGGGACATGACCTCCCAATTACTGTACTCAGTACTCTGACCAATAAAGGAAAGCATACCAAATGCCTTCTTCACTATCCTATCTACCTGCGACTCCACTTTCAAGGAGCTATGAACCTGCACTCCAAGGTCTCTCTGTTCAGCAACACTCCCTAGGACCTTACCATTAAGTGTATAAGTCCTGCTAAGATTTGCTTTCCCAAAATGCAGCACCTCGCATTTATCTAAATTAAACTCCATCTGCCGCTTCTCAGCCCATTGGCCCATCTGGTCCAGATCCTGTTTAATCTGAGGTAATCCTCTTCGCTGTCCACTACACCTCCAATTTTGGTGTCATCTGCAAACTTACTAACTGTACCTCTTATGCTCGCATGCAAATCATTTATGTAAATGACAAAAAGTAGAGAGCCCAGCACCGATCCTTGTGGCACTCCACTGGTCACAGGCCTCCAGTCTGAAAAACAACTCTCCACCACCACTCTCAGTCTTCTACCTTTGAGCCAGTTCTGTATCCAAATGGCTAGTTGACCCTGTATTCCATGAGATCTGACCTTGCTAATCAGTCTCCCATGGGGAACCTTGTCGAATGCCTTACTAAAGTCCATATAGATCACATCTACTGCTCTGCCCTCATTAATCTTCATATAGGACATTGGTTAGGCCACTGTTGGAATATTGCGTGCAATTCGGGTCTCCTTCCTATCGGAAAGATGTTGTGAAACTTGAAAGGGTTCAGAAAAGATTTACAAGGATGTTGTTAGGGTTGGAGGATCTGAGTTACAGGGAGAGGCTGAACAGGCTGGGGCTGTTTTCCCTGGAGCGTCGGAGGTTGAGGGATGACCTTATAGAGGTTTACAAAATTATGAGGGGCATGGATAGGATAAATAGACAAAGTCTTTTCCCTGAGGTTGGGGAGTCTAGAACTAGAGGGCATAGCTTTAGGGTGAGAGGGGAAAGATATAAAAGAGACCTAAGGGGCAGCTTTTTCATGCAGATGGTGGTAGGTGTATGGAATGAGCTGCCAGAGGATGTGGTGAAGACTGGTACAATTGCAACATTTAAGAGGCATTTGGATGGGTATATGAATAGGAAGGGTTTGGAGGGACATAGGCTGGGTGCTGGCAGGTGGGATTAGATTGGGTTGGGATATCTGGTCGGCATGGACGGGTTGGACCGAAGGGTCTGTTTCCATGCTATATATCTCTATGACTCTACAATTAGGGACAGTATTGTTGCTTGAGTTAGTCAGGAAAATAAAATTACAGGGGAAGTGTATTAAACATATGTCTTAATAAAAGACCATGTCAGATATCTAATAGTAAATTTCTACTTACCTACAAATGACTAAGATACACCAGATAGACAAGACCCAGGAAAAACATGTATTGGGCAATTGCCTTTGGCCAAAGAACCATGAGTTGCATGGACAGTTCCCTACTATACAATGTTGGTAGTCTGCCTTCTACACATAAGTGAAAAGATACATTGTCCTGTAATTGTTCTGGCCTCAACTAGCCCTTAATTTCCCCTAGACACATGGAATTATATCCCACTACTCACACATGCCTGGAAGCCCTAAACATCGAGAGACATCAACTTAAAAAGATTCATTCATTTGAGATTCAATTAATTACTATTCCATGTATAATTGAGTCATATAGTGGAGGAAGAAATCAAATTCAATCAGTTCTCTTCACTAAGTCAATTAATCAATCTTAATTGGTAAAAGTTGCATAAAAATTATGATCCAGAGTGGACCTAGCTAGAGCCTTTAAGGAAATAAAAATTAAATTTGAGAAGAACATCAAATTAAAACGTAAAGACATTGCAGTGAAAACTAAATAGAATGTGTAATTCTAAATAGCCTGCAGTTTCATAAAAAGCAGTAGAATTTATAAGCAAGATGTAACTTCTTTTAATATTTAATCTCTTAGTTCTCAAATCAGTGTACTGTGATTTATCAAATATTTGAAACATAGTATTTTTTTATAGTTGGCCAAGCTCAGTCCAACTGTTCCAATCTGCAAAATAGCTGGTTTTGATGATGATGCCAAGGTGTTTGTTGTATAAGCCACTGTCACAGGTTTAGAGGAACAGATCCTTGCTCCAACCATAGTTAAATTGACCACAACGCCAGCACAGAGTAAATACTGTGATGAATGATTTAGTTTCTAATTTATTCTTTGAATTCATCAGAACTAGCATATCACTGCTGTTGAATAGGAGCCTTTTTCATTCACTATCTGCAAGAAAGACCACAGGAGGAGGTGCAAATTGCCTTTTGAATGAGACATTAAATCAATGCCCATACTAGTATATGGATCAGAAGCAGGAGTAGGTCATGCTGCTCCTCAATCTGTTTTGCCAATTGATAAAATCATGGCAGATCTGATAGTGGTCTCAACTCTGTTTACCAACCTACCACTATAACCTCTGACACCCTAAATTAACCCTAAAAACATTTAATGACCCTGCCTCTAATGTGGTCTGGTGAAGACAATTCCACAAACTCACAACTCTCTGAGATAAAAATAATTCCCCTCAACTCTTCAACAATCTTGACAACAATGGCATTTACTCAGAAATGTGAATACCTGCTCCAGTATGTTATGTATACATAAAAGCAGAATAAATTTAATCCAGCTAATTACTGCCCCATCAGTCCACTTCAAATTATCAACTAAGTGAGGGAAGATATAATTGACAGTATTATCAAGCAGTACAGAAGAGTCTTGATCATCCAGCATTTGATTATCCAAATATCGGATTATCCGGCAAGGTCACAAAGTCCCGATGCTCAGCTAAATTATGTTATCTAGGATTCGATTATCTGGAATTCAATTAACCAAATGAAATACTGTCCACCCGTGTCCTTTGGATAATCGAGGTTTCCCTGTATTTACTTAGCAATAACCTGCTTATTGATAGTCAGTTTGGTTTCAGCCAGGCCAGCTGGATCCTGACATCATTAAAGCTTTGGAACAAACATGGACCAAAGAGCTCAATGGGAGAGGTGAGGTGAGAGTGACTACCTTTGACTTCAAGGCTGTACTTGACCAAGTGTGACATAAAGGAGCTCTCGCAGAGTTGGAGTCAATTGGAACCAGGAAAGCCCTTTGGAGTTATATCTAGCACCAAGGAAAATGGTTCATAGACAATGACATCCTCACATGTGAAAAAAACGCAAATCACCTCTCATCCTTCTGAACTCCAATGGATCCAGGCAAAACCTGTCCAAAACATCCTCATAAGTCTTTCAACATAGGAACCAGTCAATTAAACTTCTCTGAACTGTGTCTAGAATAATTATGTCTTTTGTTAGATAAAGAGACCAAACTACACACTGTTCCTGAACAACTGTAGCAAATGTTCCTACTTCTTTATTCCATTTTCTTACAATAGAAGACAAATTCCAACTGCCTTTCTAATTACTTTTACTCTACACACACACACACGCACACTCTCTCACAGGCATATACTCTGTCATACTCATATACCCACTCTACCAAGCACGTACTCACACACATTCTCTCTCCCTCTCTCCCACACACACATAAACACTCTCTCTCTCTCCCTCACACATACACATGCACGCACACATATAAGTCTATGGGGTGAATTTGCATTTGCAGATTTGTGTTTGCAAGTACTTTCTGTTTTGTTCAAAAAGCACACAATCTGCAGGCAGTCAGTCCATGGGACATTTTATAAATTCCCACTTTGAAAATAGAACCAGTCTGACTCAAGGTTGGAATACAGACAAACACTAACTTCAGACCTTTAATGCATTGTCTGAGCTGAAATGTTACTTTTTTTAAATAAAACCTTGTTATCTCAGGACTGTGACTTGAAAGAAGTTCTGGGATTTGCATATTAATTAATTGAAACCTGCAACCCATTCTAAGTGATTAAAGACTTTACAGCAATCTAGGTTTGTTCAATATATCGCATCAGTTGTATGACACTTTGATCTTTTACTATCAATTCTGTGTCCTGACGAAAGAACAGCACTCCAAAAGCTTGTACTTTGAAATAACTCTTGGTCTATAACCTGGTGTTGTGTGATTTTTTAACTTTACCTCTGTACTTAACATTTTGTGATTAATGTGCCTGAAAACTCAAATTTCTTTATACCACAGAACTCTAAAATCTTTTTTTATTTAACTAATAAGCTGCTATTCTATTCTTCCTGTCAAAGTGGATAGTTCACATTTTCCCATATTATACTCCATCAGCCAAATTTTTGCCCCAGTATTTAAGCTGTCTATAATCTTTGAAGTCTTAGAGCTTACTCTTTTACTTCTCATTATGTCAACAGCAAATACAACAGCCAATTATTTAATCTATAAATCCAAGCCATTGATGTACATTGTAAATGATGAAGGTCTCGCACCAATTCCTGTGGCACTCCACAAGGTACAGCTTGTCAATGTATGGAAATGCCATCCTTATCCATTCCGTGTTTATTTCTCAGCTAATCAATCCTCTATCCATGTGTTAGTTCCCACACCATGAGCTCCCATCACAAACCTTTAATCTGTGTGATTCCATGACAGCATTTTGGTGAGAATCAGGGAAATTCTCCTAGCACTCAAATCAACACGGATCCCTCACCATCAATACCAAAACACAGGTAGTTCATCTGAGTGCTTCAGGAAAGATAATAGATACCACTTTCCAAATACATGTCACCTGCTGGAAACTTCAACTTTATTAACCATGGTCGTCCTCTGCCAGTGCTTACTTTGGAAATTCCCATACATGATAGCTCCTGTTAAATATTTAATGCTTCTGGATATGTTATCAGTTATTGTGGTCATATATTGATGATATAACTGTTAGCTTATATCCTGTTTCAACTTAATTAGCAGGAAAGTTGGTAATGCCTATGCAACTAGGTTAGCATTTAAAATCTAATTTTAAATTTTAAAAATCTTTCAAACTGCTCAACCAGTTTTTTTTCTCAATTTTATTGCCAATTCTTCACCTTACATTTCTTTTACCACTTTTATAGGACCCCACTCAGTCATACTTTAAGTCTTTGTTTGTTTTCTTTCACTCAGCTCGACTAAACTAATGAGAAAGTAGGAGTAACCTCAGGAAGTTGTACATTAATTGACGGATAAATAACTTTGGAGACTAGTTTTGCAGCCGATCAGGAGCACTGACTTGGAAGACTGACACATTCATATCTTTTGTAAATATTATCACCAATCAAAGAAAGGGGCTGTCAAACAAAAATGTTTCTATGCCTCCTTGGCACCCCAAGACCACACATACAAATAAAGTCAAAGGTAGTGTTGAGAGAGTTAAAAGATTCACATTAACCAATGTTAATGTCTCTTCCATGCCTGGAAACATGCTCAGTGCGTCAAAGCTGCTCCACATTCTGGATGAAATGACAAAACCGAATTAGTATCAGAATGTTGGAAAAGCTTTTATTTGGTGAAGCTTGAAGCTTTCATTAATTGTTATGTGTGAATTAAACATGGAAGTGTTTTATAGCTGATATAAAGCAATACATGCCTATGACTGAGTTCAAATTCAATAGCACAAAGGATGGATTCAGATAACAGCATAAATCATGAGCATGGTTACAATGTTAATCAAATCCCAAGACTTGTAGACCTGTCTGAACTGCAGTCTCAGCGACTTATTATTACACATTACACAGCATGAATTACCAAAGTATTTTATACATATACATTCCCCACTGCTTCCTCTTTATTAGAAAATCATATAAAACACCCACTTGCTTTGATAACACGCTAGGCACTGCCATATTCCGGCAAACAATCAACCAGAGTAGTCATAGCAACTACTGCGACAGGTCTATGAGCATTAAGCAGCATTAGGAATGTAAGAAGAAACAGGAAGCTAGGACATTATAGCCAGCCTGAGTCTATGAGATAACACTGCCCAAGTAACCAGTCTCCAAACTGGGCTTCACTTAATAGCCATTTCAGGATTTAACTTACCTTCTCTCCTACTCTACATCATTGTCTTCCACTAGGGCATTTAAAGCTCATGCATATATCATAACTTTCTTTAAATATCAGATTTCTGAGTTCAATGCAAATCTAACTTGAATCAATTAAATGCATGACTTTTACAAGCAAAAATTAGTATGCTTTAAGAATTAAAACAATTTAAATTCAGTCCAACCTGCTTACCTCTGGTTTGAACAAATGTGGAATGGGTCCAAGCCAGAAGTGGGGAGGCATCCACCAGTTCTCATGAGGCAGAGAACTCATTTAATTGTTTTAATGAGACTGCATGTTTCACTCACATGAACTTCTCCCCTGCTCTGTTTGGGTTTCACCATGGATGTTTCACTTGACACTTAGCCCTCCAAGACTCTACCAACTATCTCTCCCTCCTTGTTCTGTGCAACCCAATTGTCACCTTGCCCCATCGACATGGCCTAATAGTCAACCTGCTGCTACTGGCAGGCATGGTTAGGTGGATGAATAAGGAAAATATTACAAGTGCCCCAGCACTTAGAATAACAGCAGCTGAACAAGAGTACATTATATTTCACTCAGAATTGAACAATAGCAAAGCTTTAGAACTTTGGACAAACAGGAAAGTGGCCATGGTAAAAACAATGACTGCAGATGCTGAAAACCAAATACTGGATTAGTGGTGCTGGAAGAGCACAGCAGTATGCTGCCTGAACTGCTGTGCTCTTCCAGCACCACTAATCCAGGAAAGTGGCCATAACATTTGAGAGGTTTTGGATTAAGGAGTTAAAAAGGAATCTTCAATTAAACATAAAAGCAGGTCTCAGAGCTTCACCGCTGAGTTGTAAGTATTGAAGCTTCAACAGGGTGAATACAAACCTGCAACAAAGACCAAAGAACATCAAGATAATGTTCTTTCAATTTCCACCCCACCCTCACTTTCACCTGGTCCATCTCTGGCTCTTCCCTTCCTTTCATTGACAGCGTTGTTTCTATTTCTGGGGATAGACTGGGCATTAATATTCACTATAAACCCACTAATGCACACAGTTACCTAGAGTATACATCCTCACATCCTACTTCCTGTAAAGACTATTCCATTCCCCCAATTCCTCCATCTCTATTGCATGTATTCTGATAATGCCAACTTCAAAAAGGCAGCCTCCAAAATATACACCTTTTTCCTCAACTGAGGATTCCACAGCACCGTTGTTGACAGGGCCCTCAACCAGGTCCGATACATCTCCTGCACTTCAACGTTTATCCCCTTTGTTCCCTCCTGCAACAGCAATACCATCTCACCAGCATCCACATCCAGAAAATCATTCCTGTCACCTCCAGCAAGATGCCACTACCAGACACATATTCCACCCCCCCCAATCCTTTGTTCACCTTCCATGGGACCGTCCCCTCCGGGACACTCTGGTCCATGCTTCTTTCATTCCCAACATTACCCCCACTCCCACCTAAGCCCCAAAGCACATTCCCCTGCAATCACCAAAGGTGTAATACTTACCCATTTATCTCTTCCCTCCTCAATATCCAAATGTCCAAATATACCTTCCTGGAGAAGCAGCATTTTACCTGCACTTTACACAATCCAGCCTACTGCATTTGCTGTGCACAATATAGTTTCCTCTACATTAGGGAAACAAAGTGCAGACTGGGTGACTGTTCCACAGAATACCAATGTTCTGTCTGTAAAAAGTACCCTCAACTTCTAGTTGCCTGCCACTTCCACACACCATCCTGTTTCCTGGCCAGCATCTCTGTCTCAGGCTTGCTGCAGTGCTGCAGTGAAGCTCCACTTCATTTTCCACTTGGGACCCTGCAGTCTTCTGGACTCAATATTGAGTTCAATAACTTTAGGGCTTGAACTCTTTTATGTCCTAGCCCTCACCTCCACACACCAGGCCTTGTGATCACATAGTCTTCTATTATGCACAATCAATTGTTATTCACTAACAGCCCCTATTAATTCACGCTCCTAGCCAGATCGTTATCCACTTCTTTGTCTGTTCAACTGCTCTTCTCTGTCTTTGGATTCCATCCCCACATATTGTGCACTCCTTAACCTTTCCCCCCCACCCTATCTTCTCCATATAAATTGACATTTTCCTAGCTCTGAGGAAGGGTCACCAAACCCAAAACATTAACTGTGATTTCTCTTCACAGATGCTGCCAGACCTGCTGAGCTTTTGCAGCAATTTCTGTTTTTGTTAAAGATGAACTTGATACAGTTAGAAAAAAAAACCTGCAAAACATGAAAACATCCCATCAAGAGGTAGGTCAACAACTGCAAGCATCTAGTGAAACAAGTGCCAAGAAAAAGGGAAGTGATTATGTCCAATTTGATTCAAAGTAATGTTGTTTGGTTAAAGGTTATACATTTGCAGAAATGTCAGCTGAAATCTACAAGTGAGTATTATCATGAAACCATGGAAGCACACAAGACTTCCTTCAGTAAAGAAGCAGGGGCTCATCTACAAAGCTTTTAGAGCTAATAAGTACCTTATAGAAGCGTATCATTGAGCATCGAAGGGCTTTGAACATAACAAAATTAAGCAAGAGTTGGAGAATTGTAACTACTTAAGGAGACTGCTAAACTATAAGCCCAACTATCAATGGCCACACCATACTATCAAGCCTTAGAGACTGAAGGGGAGCAGTTTCTTTGAGAAATCAATTAGTTGCAGCAGCTACTTGATAAAGTAATAGCAGATGTTCAAATGAGCAGTAGAGGAACAGAGAGTGAATGAACATAGCTGCTTCCCAGAAAGAAAGACTTGTTGTTCGTTTGTATGAAAGTATAGAATCCCTACAGTGTGGGAACAGGCCATTCAGAGCAACAATTCCACACCAACCCTCCAAAGAGTATCCCACCCAGACCAATACACTTAACCTACACACTATGGACAATTTGGCATAACCAATTTATCCAACCTGCACATCTTTGAACTGTGGGAGGAAGCCCAAACAGACACAGGGTGAATGTGCAAACTCAACACAGACAGCCACCCAAGGCTGGAATTGAACTCAGGTCCCTAGTGCTGTGAGCCAGCAGTGCTAGCCAATGAGCCTCCATGCCACTCTGCCATACCTGAGCGCATGCTGATGTGCGGTTACAAACTGGAAAGTTGTTGCTTTGCTCTTCATATTTTCTCAATCTTGCCAATAGATTGAGGTTCAAAATTACTTGTAAATCTGTATTTGGAAGACGTGGCTCCAATTAACATTCACCTTATGACGGCTAAGTGCCTGTTTGGACTTCATTAATTGTCATGAGCCTTCAGTTGCTTGTTGACTGGGGGATGGCTGGTTAGAATTTATTCTTGGAAGGTTACTTAGGCTTAAGTATTTTTACTAGCCTGTCTGGAAGCTTTATAGAGAAAATTGCAATTGGGCTGCTCCTTAGGGCTTTATGCCTATTTGCTCTGGTAATTTAAAATTGGTGTGTAGCTCTTTATTTGGGGATATTAAGATCCAAGATTAAACATTCTGGGCTTTATGCCTGCAATACAGGGATCATTTCCATTCAAAGATGGAATTTTAATCCTAATATGTTTTTAATGAGCTTGATGCCCGCAAAGTGGGGCTAGTGCTGATGATGGGCTTTATGCCTGGAGTTATAGGATTCAGTGGTCTGATGATGAGTCTTATGCCTAACGAGCTGGGGGTAGCCAAAGGATCACTGACAGGCCTTATGCCTAAAGAGCTGGCCATGGGTAGACGTGGGCATTATACACAGAGGGCTAGGGGCTGATGATGGGCTTTCAGCCCAAAGAGCTGACAGACTTCATGCCTGGATTGTGAGACAGACAGACAAATTGGTGGTTGAAGGGGGTGGCAATGGTTTCTAGTTTTGTTTTTATTTTGCAGGCTAAACAGATCATAATACTACTCACCTGGACCATACAAGTCATGAAATTGCGCTTCAAGAGATGCAATTCTGCTTTGGCATCTGCTTTTTTGATCATGAAAGTACTTAGACAGAGACAGCAGCTCATTACTGAAAAAAAAGATTACAAAATAATTCCACAATAACATAAGTCTCAGTTACTGCAGTATCCAGAGTTCCAAGATTGCTGTGAATTATTAGCTAAAGAAAATGTTTTTGTACAATCAATAAATAATGACCTTATATCTGAAGAATAATCTCTAAGGATAAAGAATAGATTTTTATTTAAAGTTTATAGATTACACTGGAAAAGCAAACCTCCATTAATGAAATAAATCAACTTCTGCTTTTTTCTTTGGAATTAGATAATAATGTAGAGGAACATGTTAAACATCACCCGCAATATCCAGTCAATTCAAACTCTCAGATCAGATTCATATTAGCAGTGAGATGACAGATCCAACACCTCTTAAGTATATTGAAAACTGGCTTCCACAGAACCTCACTAATAATGAATGAAAACCCACTTTCAAAATCAAATATTGTTTGTAGTGATGAAACTCCGCTTTTTTCCTGGGATACGTCAAACGTTATCTACATTGGAAAGCAGCTTCCAGGTGAAGAGTTTATGGAAGTCATTTGATGACCTGAGAAATAAGAAACCTTTACTATAGATTTAATTGTTGTTTAAATCAGAGCGGCCTCCAGATCATCACAGTATTATCTCTATCTGTATATTCAGCTTTCATTAAAGACTAGATTCCCCATCTGTCAAGGCATTTCCTTCTAGAAACACCAGACAGAGCTTATTTATCTAACCACTCCTCAAAAAGAGCTGAGAATATATTGAAGATTGATGTTTGGGATGGATGATTTTGAAAGGAGGAAATAGGAATAAGGAGTTAAATATTAATGATTAAATGTTAATACTATAAAAGATTATTGTGAAAGAACTTGGTGAGGGTTGTGGAGTAAAGGGTTGACTGACATTTGTCCCAATACTAAGCATGTGCATAAGGAGTAATATCATGATAATATTAGAGCAAATACCCGGGAACCACAACCTGCAAGTTCACCTCCAAGCCAGTCAACTTGGAACTTTATCACTGTTTCTTCACTGCTGCTGGGTCAAAATCTTGGAACTCTCTCCCTAACATTTTATGGGTCGACCTCCAGTACATGGACTGCAGCAATACAACCTTCTGAAGGGCAATTAAAAATGGGCAATGAATGCTGGCCAGCCAATGCTGCTCATGTCCCATGAGCGAATTAAAAAACAAGATGGAACCAGGACCTGAATCAGGAGGTCCTCAGATAGTATCTCTCTTACCATCAGTAGTGGATTGTGCTATATTTAATAAAACTTGTTAATGTTCAATTTTCTGAGTATGGACCTTATCTTACATGATGGATGCAGCCTATGCTAAGATGGGTTCGTTTGGAGATCTGCATCAATTTTCGAGGGCTAGTTGTATTAAAAGGTGTTAGGCCTTCTGGCCCTCACACCTCCATCGTCTCTCATGCTCCCCATGCTCCACTCCCTTTCCATGCTTCCTCTTTTTCTCCAAGCTGCCTAGGTATTGCTATTGGTACCAAACATGTAATCAGTAATGGAAGCTTTACTGCTCTTGACACCTCTTAATCCTGTCCAAATGAACATACAGATAGTGAAATGGGCAATTCAAAGAATGAAGTATTTATTACAATCTTGCAATGGCGTCAATCAGTAATAGCAAACTCTCTAACTCTAATTGTAAAAACAGACCCTTGCTGAGCTAATCCATTAGTAAGCCTTGGGATTCATCCAAGCATTCTTATTAAAGCCATCTATGATCTGTATCAAATATACAGAAGGCTAGACATATGTTTCTCTTAATTACTAACTGTACTCTTATCCAGCATTGATGAAAATTGCCAGCACTTAAAATGAAGACATGAATCCTGAAATCAATCCTACCTGCCAATTTGAAAGCCTCTGAAGGTGGCATACTCCACGAAATACTGATCCTTAACATCTGCACTAATATAGCAGGAAGAACCATAACATAGGTATGGTTATTCACATTCCTGGGCATTCACATTCATGCTTATAATGGCTACTAAAATGGTTAAATAATAAATGCTCTCGCCATACCAACAGAACTGGACCATTGAAATCTAAAAATCAATTTTCCCAACCCTATCACAGACAGCTTGTGCAATGATTGAGTTACCAGATCTTTATGATTGCCAGCATTTCGAAAGGATTAGTCACTCAAACTTTATCAGGAAACATGTTATGCTACAATTATTGTTTGGTCGTTAACATGAAGAGAATATCTTTCATTAGGCTGGCATTTATTTCCCACCTCTCTAATTGCCCTTGAGAAGCTGGCAGTGAACCATCTTTATGAACTACCACAGTCCATAAAGGGCAGGTCTAACAGTGCTGTTAGGAATAGAGTGACTGGTGTCTGACAGAGCTACACTGAAGAAATAGTAGTATAGTTTGATGTCAGGTTGGTGTCAAGTTTGGAGGAGAACTTGTAGGTGACAGTGTTATTGTACCTCATTCTTCTGGAAGGTGCTGCTGTTGAAGTAGCTTTGGTGAGTTGCTGCTGTGCATTTTATAGATGGTCACTATTGTTCACTGGTGAGGGGAGTCAATGTGTAAGATGGTAGATGAGATGCCAAGCAAGTTGGTTGCTTTGTCCAGGGTGATGTGCAACTTCTCAAGTGTTATTTGAGCTACAATCATTTAGGCAAGTGGAGTGTATTCCTTTTAGATGTAGATCTGGCTTTGGAGAGTTAGGAGGCAATTCACTCACACAGAATTCTTAGCGTCTGATCTGGTCTTGTGGTCAGATTGTTTAAAAGGTTGGTCCAGTTCAGATTCTGGTCATTAGGATGTTGGTTATGGGGTAATCAGCATAATTAATGTAATTGCATATCAAGGGTAGATGATTGGTGATGATTATTGCCTCAGATCAAGCCTGAATGTTGATCAGATCTTATTGCATATCAACAGCAATTCCTTCCAAATCTGAAGTGTTACAAATGGTGCTGAACATTGTACAATTATCAATGAACATCCTTACTTCTTACTTTAAGATAAAGGGAATGTCATTAATGCAACAGTTGAAGATGCTTAGGGATTCAGGACTCAACTGAAAGGAACTCATGCAGCAATTTTCTGAGACTGAGATGATTGATGTCCAAACCTACACCTTTATGCCAAGTAAGACTCCAACCAGCTAGAGAGTTTTCCCCCGACTCCCATTGACTTCACATTTTCCAGAGCTCCTTAATATGATAAACTTATTTAAATCTGTTTTCCATATAAACAGCAGTCACTCACACTTGAGCTCATGAGTTCAGCTCTTTTGTGCTTCCCATTTGAAGCAAGCGTGTGAAAAGATCAAGATCTGAGTGGACCTGGCAGAACCCAAACTGAGCATCAGTGAGCAGTTTATTGCTGAGTCAGTGCTACATGACAGAACTGCCGATATATTCCACCACTTTGCTGTTAATTGAGGATAGACCGATCAGTGGTAATTGCTTGGTTTGGATTTGTATTACTTATTCTGAACAGTCCACAACTGACTAAATTTCCACGTTGCCAGGAAGATGGAAATGTTGTAGTGCATAGGAAAGTGACATCCTATTGGCATTATCTTTAACATTATTCTGGTGACTCAGATAATGTTTTAGGGACCTGGGTTTGGTTCCTAATGTCATAGAATTCAGTAAGAATCTGGAGTTAAGAAGCTAATATGACCATGAAACCATTGCTGATTATCAGCATAAGCTCTATCTGGTTCACTAGTGTCTTTTAGGGAAAGAAATCTTCTGACCCAAATGAGACTCCAGACCCACAGAAGTGAGTTGACTTCTAACACCCCCAGGGAATTAGGGTAATAAATGCTGTCCTAGCCACTGGCGATATGTGCATGAGCTAGGAAACAAATTGGCAGTGGTATGACTAATTTTGGAGTACAAGTGTTCAGTAATATAGCCAGAATATTTAAGGGCTCATAGCCCTCAGTGTTGTTACCAGAAAAAAATCAGGACCAGTAGCCTTTGCAGTATCTGGTATCTTTGGTCCTTCCTTCAGACCATGTTGACTGAATTAAATTTACAAAAGACTGGCATCAGTGATGCTGAGAATCTCAGGAGGAGTCTATGATGAATTATTCAGTTGTCCTTGTCTTATGATGGGCTGGGGTCCACCTTAACTGTGAATGGGTAGATTTGTTGTGCCTCCTCTTCCCATATTGTTTAATTCTTTATCATTTTTCAAGAACAGATCTGGCAGCACTGCAGACTTGATTTTTCTTTGTTTGTGAGATCACGTAGCTCTGTCATATTGCACGCTGCTTCCATTGTCTTGCGTATAAATAGCCCTGTACTGTGCTTCACCAGGTTGACACTTCATTAACAGGTGCGGCTGATGCTGCTTCAGGCTGCCCTACTGCTTTCTTCATTGACCAGATTGTAATAAAATGGCTGTGATAGATAAATGATGTTTGTAATTGGTCTCAGAATGGGGAAAAAAAGTAATCAGATAGCCAGAACACCTCTTAAAGGGATATTGCAATCATTAAATCAATTCTTAACACAATTTCAGACACGTGTAGTCATGATTGAGTTATCACATAATTGGTGTGACTGTCAGCTTTAAAAAGATCATGTTTTAATGAACAATGAAGGGGCAGCACACTTGCATGTGCTGCAATAATATGGATTTATTCAACTAACATCTGTTGCGATGTTGTCACCATCAAGAGCATTCTGTCTGGATGCATCACTACCTGGTATAGCAACTGTACCATTCAAGATCAGAGACGGTTACAGAGAGTGGTGAACTCGGCCCAGACAATCACAAAGGCCAACCTCCCATCTATAGAATCCATCTACCAAGCCCACTGTCAAGGAAAGCTGCCAGCATTCTCAAAGATCCATCCAACCCTGGTAAGGTTTTTCTATAACCTCTACCATCGGGGAGATGGTATAGAAGCCTGAACATGCTCACCAGCTAGTTTCGAAACAGTTTCTCCCCTAGTGTTGTTAAAATTGTGAATGGACTCACAAACTGTACTGTGCTTCACCAGGTTGACACCTCATTAACAGGTGCTGCTGATGCTGCTTCAGGCTGCCCTACTGCTTTCTTCATTGACCAGATTGTAATAAAATGGCTGTGATAGATAAATGATGTTCGTAATTGGTCTCAGAATTGGAAAAAAAAAGTAATCAGATAGCCAGAACATCTCTTAAAAGGATATTGCAATCATTAAATCAATTGTTAACACAATTTCAGACACGTGTAGTCATGATAGAGTTATCATGTAATTGGTGTGACTGTCAGCTTTTAAAAAATAATTTAGTAATGAATAACGAAAGGGTAGTCCTCATGACCTGTCCTACCTGGCAATCTCCCTTCCCACCTATCCTCTCCACCCTCCTCTCTGACCAATCACCTCCATCCCCACCCCCATTCACCTATTGCACTCTTTGCTACCTTCCCCCATCCTCCTGTCTGACCTATCACCTCCATCCCCACCCCCATTCTCCCTTCTCCCATTTGGTACCTTCTCCCCACCCCCCGCCACTTATCCCTTCTCCCTGGAGGCTCCCTGCCTCAATTCCTGATGAAGGGCTTTTGCCCAAAACGTCGATTTTCCTGCTCTTGAGATGCTGCCTGACCTGCTGTGCTTTTCCAGCATCGCTCTAATCTAAACTCACAAACTCTTAACATTCGCCTGTACCTGTGTTTTTGTTTTTGCCATTGTTTACCTATTATTTACTTATCTATGTGACTTAACTCTGTGATCTGCCTGTATTGCTCGCAAGACAAAGCTTTTCACTGTGCCTCAGTACATGTGACAATAAATTCAATTCAATTCAATTCACTGTGTAGTTACCATGCCGCCAATCTGATGATACTGGGCATCATTAAAAGCCACATTCTGAGATTTCACTTTGGTTGGAGCAGACCTGGGGATCACTTGTAATATATTCAGTTGTAGAAAATATCAAAAATGAGTAGAATTGATTCTGACTAATGAAGTGTCTGCATGAGGCATTGTAATTGCTCTGAAATGTACCAATTATTCAGTGCATTCATTACATTAATGTGAATTGTTGCAGTAATCAGTAGTGCTGTATTTTATAATCTGTTGACTTTATGACTGCTGTGCTGTGTTTTTCTGATAAATGATTTTGTTACAGAAAAAGTCTACAGCTGTGATATGAAAATAACACATTGTGTTCCACCAAGCACTTTACAGGTTACAGTAAGTGTTAAACTGATGCAATCAGGATTCTTCATGAAGTTTTTTATTTCTTTGGTTCTCAATACAGGCTTTAGAATACAAATAAAATAACATCATCAGTTTATGCTAGGATTTATAGTTAACTGCCAAAATTACAGTGAGGGAATTAAAAACAGAAGTTGCTGGAAAAACTCAGCAGATTTGGCAGTATCTGTGAAGAAAAATCAGAGTTAATATTTTGGGTCTGGTGACCCTTCCTCAGAACTCAGGAGAAGAACTTTAAAAGGAGTACAAAGAAAATGTCAAACCGTTATCGGCCAGTTAGTCTTATTTTGGTGGTGGGCAAATTGTTAAAATCAATCCTGAGAGATTGGATAAACTGTCACTTAGAAAGGCATGGATTAATCAGGGATAGTCAGTATGGCTTTGTTAAGGGAAGGCCATGCCTTACAAACTTAATTGAATTGTTTTAAGAAGTGACATGGAGGATTGATGAGGGCAGTGAAGTGGATGCTTTTGACATGGATTTTAGGAAAGCATTTACAATGTACAATATGGTCTTAAAGTAAATGTAGGGTAATGTGTTGAATTGAATCCAAAATTGGCTTAGTAACAGGAAACAAAGGGAAATGGTCGATGGCTACCCTTGCAAATGGAAAGCTGCCTCATTGAGCTTGGTGTGGGTCCTCCGCTGTTTAGTTTATATATTAATGATTTGGAGTTGAACTTGGCACACATCACAGAAATTGGACATGTAGTGGATAATGTAGAGGATAGCTGTAAACTCCAAATTGATTAGATGGGTTGGTGGATAGGCAGGAAACTGGCAGATGCATCTAACTGGCAGATATATGTGAGGCAATGCATTTAGGGAGGTCAAACAGTAAAAGTAAATAGACAGTGTGTGGGAACATACTAAGATGGTTGATGAAGTGAGATATCCCGGCATTCAAGTGCACAGGTCCGTAAAGGTAGCAGTACAGGTCAATAAGATTGCAAAGGAGGCATACAGAATGCTCTCCTTCATTTGCAGAGGTATAGAAATACAAAAGTAAGGGCATTATGATGAAAGTGTATGAGACACTGGTGAGGCTACAACTGGAATATGGTGCACAGTTCTGGTCACCACATTACAGGAAAGACACAATTGATCTGGGGAGAATGCAGAGAAGATTTACTGGAATGTTGCTAGGGCTGGAGAATTGTAGCCATGAGGAAAGACTGGAGAGTTTGGGGTTGTTTTCCTTGGATAAGAGAAGGCTGAGGGATAACATGATTGAGGTATACAAAATTATGAAGGGTAGAAATATAGCAGTCAGGAGGAATCGGTTTCCCTTGACAGAGAATTCAAAAATCAGGGCCATATAGATTTAAGTTGAGTGGCAGAAGGATTAGAGGGGATGCGAGGAAAATCTTTTTTGTGCAGAGGGGTTGGGTGTTAGGATAGTTCAATCAGGGAGCCCTGGCTGACAGATATAAACAAACGTTTCAAGTGCTCTGCCCCCTCTAGGACCCTGCTCTAAGCTAGCTGGGTCAGTGTAACATACTATGTATATGTAAGTAAACATTGACTTAGTAACAGTGTACCATCCTTCATGGAGTTATTTCAGACTCCAATCAACAGTGTGAAATGAAGAAACATGAAAGGCATACAGAGCTTGAAAGAGTACAAGAGAGAAAAAGTAAAAGAAAGAGATAACAATATTGAGTGGGAGATAAAGAGGAAGATAGTTACAAAAAAAGTTTATTTAAATTCACGCATTGCAGTTTCAATCAAGATGAAATGATGAGTTTACAACAAATCTATCTCAACATTCTAATAGTTGATAAAATTTTGCATCTCAAAACAGAAACATCTTGGCAGAAACAGTGAAACAGTGAATACAGGAAATGAGTTGTTAATACAATGTTATTAGCCATAATCCTACACTCACATATAACTCTTCCAATCATTGTAAGAGTTATATTCCCTTTGAAATGTAAGTTTCTCCCTTGACATCTGATGCAGAATCCTTTCCAAGTGTAAGAAAAGAACTTCTCACTTTGCCTGCCAAACATACAGAGGGTACAGACCACAATGTTTTCTAAAGATTCCATAACTACAATCTGGAATAGTATGCTGTTAGCAACTTTTGGTATCCCAGATTGAGATTGGCTGATTAATTCTTAATTCTCAGCATTAAAGATTGGCCAGGATTGGATGGAAGGAGATGCTTACTGACTGCAAGTGGATAGAATTATGTCATGCCATACATAAAGAGAGAATGAAACAGAGTGGTATTGGTGTTGAAATGTCTCCTTGTCATTTCTCAGCTTACACACTTACACACACAAACACACACACACACAACAGAGGAATATTCCACAAAAAAACCTTTTAGCCATTTATAAAAAGTAGTCAATAAATTTATATGCTCTCTGTAACAACACTTTCCAACATGACTATTGGTTTTGTCTGGGATGAATATTTATGCTTTAATTGTTGATTAATCAAATTAGCTTTTTATTGATTATTTATTTCAGAGAATGTCATTGGTCATGACAGTCATAGCCATTGTCTCCGTGAAGAGCATTGTCTGGTGAAAGTACCGGGGACGACATGATTTAGATTCAAAGACTGGGGGCAAGGACAAATTCTACTGGTTCATCTGAAAGATAGACTTTCTAAAGGGTGGGTCATGTGCTATGAGAAATTGTCTTCCTGGTGTAAACTTCAGGCAGAATCTTGTCAGGATCTGAACAACAAGGTCTAGAGCAAGATTTGTGGCATAGTTGTATGAAAAGTCTGGCAAACCCACTTTGGCATTGGGAGCATTTCACTCTGTCTATTGTGCAATTTACATTTAATGTGACAGGTTTCTTGCTAGGCAGCATTTGGCTCCCAATTAAGGAGAACTTTTACTGGTTAACCGCTTTGCTAATGGTCCAACTCAACTCATTAACATTCAGCTTTCTATATTACCAAACTCACCAACCAAGCAAAGACTCATTATGGAAACCAGAAATGAGTACTGAACAACTTCAACTCACTTCTTGTTCTGAATGACCTCCCTGATCTTTCCAACCAAACTTAATCTCAGAGCACATTCGATAGGCATCAGCTGCACACACTCATCATCTATCGACATTGATATCCACCACGAGCATAGCCCGCACAGCCAAAGTGGCACAAAGTCTACATGCTTTGGCAGGGACCATTGATTCATCATTTGTCATGTGGAAAGTTGAACATTTGTGGTGGGTCTAAGATAGTAAGGATGTTGGAGCTTTGCAGACACTCCTTTCTCAATGATATTGGATGCTCACTTAGCCTGCGTGGCACCACCAAACAAGTTAGTACACCCTCTGAGCCTGAAGGTGCGCCATAGTGGTAGGAAGATAGTTAATGCATCAAGTTTGGTAAGATACTGCAAGAAAACTCATTAAGCCTTGTGTCAGAAGTTCCTCAAAAAATTCAACATAACTTAAATTTAGCCAAACAAAATGAACCTTTTTTTTGAAATGAGAGATTTGCTTCCCTCTGTCATCTCTTCTAGCTGCATATTTATTTCACCATTTGTCCCATTGTTTTCATGAAGCCTGAGTTAAGGGCCTCCAGTTTTTAACTTCTTCTCCCTGTTTAGAAACAACTTGCTGTGTAAAAACGTTGCTTCCTCACCTCCCTGGCTCTTTTGCCAATCATCTTGATTTTTCCTTTGTTTAGATTGTTTCCTCTGTTTTGCAGCCTTTCTTTAACTGAAAACAAGTTTTCTTTGTTTATTCTATTCATTATTTTGAATCTCACTGTCAAATCGCCTTTTATCTCACTGTGTTCTGATGAAAGTAATCCCACCATTTCCAGTCTTTCTTCTTGAATAAAGTGGCTTGTTTCGGTAACTTAATTCTTCCTTTTTCCATTTCTTGATTTTTTTGGAGTATTTTAATACGTTTTGAGAAATTTTTTGATCCCCATGAATACATATTCATTATCTTCGCTCAAGGGAAGATCTCCAGACGTTTACGTTAATTTCTTTTTTAAAGAGTTATTAATGATAGCTGCACTCTTAATCATTCTTGGTATTTTTGTTCCACATTTCTTCTTTGTAAGATGTGATTCTGCTTTTATTCAATCCTTCCTTTTAGATTTAGCTTCTTTAATTCCTTGTTTAACTTTGATCTTCAAACCCATTTGTTGTGCTTTCTGTGGATAATCTGCCTTATCAGTCATTATTCGAAATCTATTCATTGCGCAATGGTATAAATAATCTTTGTGAACAATTCTGATCATCGAATGAAAAAGGTTATGTGCAAACACTGATAAAGTTATAAAAATGATTTTAAAAGACAATGCATCAACTAAGAGTGCAAACTATCAGGAGAGATAGTATCATGGTCAACCACAGATACGTGCACTGTCCTGTTCTGTCTTTTCAAGGAAATGAAATGATTGAAAAGATAAAAATGATAAAGTTTTATAATTGATAGGGTTAATATAAAATAAATGGTCTGGGTTTTCATGCACCTGCCAAGTTACCATCAAGATGGAATCATCATTGCTGAGAGTGAGTATGATTGTTGTAGTCAGGACAATCAACCAGGAAGCAGGTTGGAGGCAACTGCAGGACTGATGGGTATTGAAGTAGGCTTTTTAAAGTCACATCTCACTGTAATGGGGCTTCTTTATTATAGTCTTTGGGACTACAATGAGAAAAGAAAGGCATTTTAGCCCACATCCCTTCTATCATTTCTCCCCCCATAGATTCCCCATATCCCATCCTGAGGCCTAATGTGCTCTCTCTGTTACAGCTCCCAGCAAGGTCCATGATCTACCGCTGTCAATATCAATTAAAATATCTTCCTTCACTGGCTTTGACCCCCGCACCTAACCTCCAACACTACAAAGCCTGAATGGCTTCAGGAATGCCTCCTCCCTCCCACAGCACACCTCCACACCTTTTCACAACCTGCACCAACATTAACAACCATGCTACCCAATGTGACTTTACTCATTCCCCCCTTTTTCTCAATCCCAGAGATGGCAGACCACATTAGGGCAAAAAGGGCACAGATGGCAGAGGGGTGCCTGACATTCGATACCTCAATCCTTACAAGGAGACAATCATGACTCACACAGCAGACCAGGACCACTCCTGCAGGCACACTGTCCCACCAACTGAGTAACTACCACTCTTCGTTCCACTGCAACTTTCACAGTAACTCTGCAGTCACTCTCATTCATTGCACATCACTTCTAACCAGTGGACACAATACCTTCTCATGATGTGTTATTGCCACTCTCAATGCGAAGTGTGTACATGAGGTGAAATGTGTCATTACCATGGGTCAGGACTCAGGAGTACCGTAGACAGTTTTAGTTCTTCAATTTAAAATACTTTTTGCAATTCAATGAAAGAGAACTGTTTTGGAGCCAATGTAAATGCAGGTATACCAAAAATCTGTGTCGGATAAATGGGACATAATGCATAAAGGTGTCAAAGAAACTTCAAACAGACTGGAATGTGATCATGTATGACTAGAAAAATAATGGTGAGATGACAACTCTCTGCTCAACAGCAAGTCACCCCCCTGCTGATAATGTTCCAAACTACAGACTCGTATTGTGCTTTTCCCTTTGAAGAATACACAAGGACAGGTGTGAAAAAGTCACATTCTCTACTGGAGTGGATTATTGTGTCTGAAAGCTCTGATGTGTCCCCTACCTGTGTGTGTTAGAGTGTGGCAAAAATCACAGGGAAAGTATTATCTCCCAGTTGCCTCTTGGTTATAGGTAAAGTGCCACAATCCAGTTAAGAAAAGGAATCAGGACGTAAGAACCTAAATCAATTAGTCTGCAAAACTAAGATGCTCAAAAACAAACACCAACTTCAACACTACCAGTAAAATCCACTGCACCAGGCACAATGTTCATCTATCCACAACAATTAATTTACTGATCTTTGCTAACTGAAGAAAGTCTGGTTAAATTGGCTCCTTTTAAAACATAAATTGGAATTAAACTTGTTTCCACCAACAAAGAGAATGAGTGAATAATGAAGGGGTTCATCCTGCCTCACCCAGGAGCTTATCAATTTGGGGAACATCACCCAGGGTCTGGTCATAACAAATGTCGTGGTATTCACTTGCCCATAGAGAATTAAATGATCCTGCACATGTCTCCAGTGGATCCTTGGAAGCAGCCAGTGCATAAAGATCTTGTGCAGATAGCAGATGGACATCCTCTGGAATAGGGAGATCACATATCCCATCAATTCATAAATCCTGCACCAGTAGAAATCACAGTCCTATGTCAGTGTCCCAGGACATGCTCCATTCATCATGAGCAATGTGTTTTGCTCATCTGGAAATAATGGTATTGAAAGCAATGAACTCTGGTTCTTCTGTCCCTCTTCCAGGGTGGCACGGTGGCACAGTGGCTAGCACTGCTGCCTCACAGCGCCAGAGACCTGGGTTCAATTTCCACCTCAGGCAACTGTCTGTGTGGATTTTGCACATTCTCCCCGTGTCTGCGTGGGTTTCCTCTGGGTGCTCCAGTTTCCTCCCACAATCCAAAGATGTGCAGGTTAGGTGAATTGGCCATGCTAAATTGCCCGTAGTGTTAGGTGCAGGGGTAAATGTAGGGAAATGGGTCTGGGTGGGTTGCTCTTCGAAGAGTCGATGTGGACTTGTTGGGCCGAAAGGCCTGTTTCCACACTGTAACTAATCTAATCGAATCTTCCACATCCTGAAGGGACCCTTCATTCAATGTACCCACATTATTCTTCAAATCCTCCAAGTATTCCCAAACGCTAAAGTTCATAAGTCTCCGGGACCTGATGGCCTGCATCCCAGGGTACTGAAGGAGGTGGCTCGGGAAATCGTGGATGCGCTGGTGATTATTTTCCAAAGTTCAATAGAATCGGGGTTGGTTCCTGAGGATTGGAGGGCGGCTAATGTTGTGCCACTTTTTAAGAAGGGTGGGCGGGAGAAAGCAGGAAATTATAGACCAGTTAGTCTGACCTCAGTGGTGGGAAAGATGCTGGAGTCTATTATAAAGGATGAAATTACGGCACATCTGGATAATAGTAACAGGATAGGACAGAGTCAGCATGGATTTATGAAGGGGAAATCATGCTTGACTAATCTTCTTGAATTTTTTGAGGATGTAACTCGGAAGATGGACGAGGGAGATCCAGTGGATGTACTGTACCTGGACTTTCAGAAAGCTTTTGATAAAGTCCCACACAAGAGGTTAGTGAGTAAAATTAGGGCGCACGGGATTGGGGGCAAAGTACTAGATTGGATAGAGAATTGGTTGGCTAATAGGAAACAAAGGGTAGTGATTAACGGCTCCATTTCGAAATGGCAGGCAGTGACCAGTGGGGTACCGCAGGGATCCGTGCTGGGACCGCAGCATTTTACAATATATGTAAATGATATAGAAGATGGTATCAGCAATAACATTAGCAAATTTGCTGATGACACAAAGCTAGGTGGTAGGGTGAAATGTGATGAGGATGTTAGGGGATTACAGGGTGACCTGGACAAGTTAGGTGAGTGGGCAGATGCATGGCAGATGCAGTTTAATGTGGATAAATGTCTGGTTATCCACTTTGGTGGCAAGAACAGGAAGGCAGATTACTACCTCAATGGTATCAAATTAGGTAAAGGGGCTGTTCAGAGAGATCTGGGTGTTCTTGTCCACCAGTCAATGAAGGCAAGCATGCAGGTACAGCAGGTCGTGAAGAAGGCTAATAGCATGCTGGCCTTCATAACAAGAGGGATTGAGTATAGAAGCAAAGAGGTGCTTCTGCAGCTGTACAGGGCCCTGGTGAGACCACACCTGGAGTACTGTGTGCAGTTCTGGTCTCCAAATTTGAGGAAAGACATTCTGGCTATTGAGGGAGTGCAGCGTAGGTTCACGAGGTCAATTCCTGGAATGGCAGGATTGCCTTACACGGAAAGACTGAAGCGACTGGGCTTGTATACCCTTGAGTTTAGAAGACTGAGAGGGGATCTGATTGAAACGTATAGGCTTATGAAAGGACTGGACACTCTGGCAGGAGGGAACATATTTCCGTTGATGGGGGAGTGCCGAACCAGAGGACACAACTTAAAAATACGGGGTAGACCATTTAGGACAGAGATGAGGAGAAACTACTTCACCCAGAGAGTGGTGGCTGTGTGGAATGCTCTGCCCCAGAGGGCAGTGGAGGCCCAGTCTCTGGATTCTTTTAAGAAAGAATTGGATAGAGCTCTTAAAGATAGTGGAGTCAAGGGGTATGGAGATAAGGCTGGAACAGGATACTAATTAGGAATGATCAGCCATGATCATATTGAATGGCGGTGCAGGCTCGAAGGGCAGAATGGCCTACTCCTGCATCTATTGTCTATTGTCTATTGTCTATTATCTGGTTCCTCCTTGAACCCATTAGTGCAGAATGTTTCAATGAACCTCCATGGCAATATATTGAACTGCCTATACACAATAAACAAACATAACACAGATAAATAGTAGTGACCCTGCACTCACTTAATTCATCAGTAAGTTTCACAATCTTCCCCAGGAAACCCGCAAACAGGAAAAAAGCTGAATAACTTAATGTTACATCAATATGTTAACAGGTTTTATACTTATTTACTCTGGAGGAATTCTAGGAGGTGGCATAACAGCTGATGAAGCAGAAATGAACATGAAATTTGTAATTTATTCATCATTCAGTCATTTATGCATTGCATTAATAATAAAGCTGAGCTAAAATAACATGGAGAACTCAACAGGTGAGCAGGATAAAGTATAATTTACTAAATTAATCATAGAGGAGGATAGTTGAGCACAACTTTAGCAAAGTTGGAGGGTTGTTTTTCAGACTGGAGGCCTGTGACCAGTGGAGGGCCACAAGGATTGGTGCTGGGCCCTCTACTTTTTGTCATTTACATAAATAATTTGGATGCGAGCATAATGGTACAGTTAAGTAAGTTTGCAGATGACACCAAAATTGGAGGTGTAGTGGACAGCGAAGAGGGTTATCTCAGATTACAACAGAATCTGGACCTGATGGCCAATGGGCTGAGAAGTGGCAGATGGAGTTTAATTCAGATAAATGCGAGGTGTTGCATTTTGGGAAAGCAAGTCTTAGCAGGACTTATACACTTAATGGTAAGGTCCTAGGGAGTGTTGCTGAACAAAGAGACCTTGGAGTGCAGGTTCATAGCTCCTTGAAAGTGGAGTCGCAGGTAGATAGGATAGTGAAGAAGGTGTTTAGTATGCTTTCCTTTATTGGTCAGAGTATTGAGTACAGGAGTTGGGAGGTCATGTTGTGGCTGTACAGGACATTGGTTAGGCCACTGTTGGAATATTGCATGCAATTCTGGTCTCCTTCCTATCGGAAAGATGTTGTGAAACTTGAAAGGGTTCAGAAAAGATTTAAAAGGATGTTGCCAGGGTTGGAGGATCTGAGCTACAGGGAGAGGCTGAACAGGCTGTGGCTGTTTTCCCTGGAGCATTAGAGGCTGAGGAGTGCCCTTATAGATGTTTACAAAATTATGAGGGGCATGGATAGGATAAATAGACAAAGTCTTTTCCCTGGAGTCCAGAACGAGAGGGCATAGGTTTAGGGTGAGAGGGGAAAGATATAAAAGAGACCTAAGGGGCAACTTTTTCGCACAGAGGGTGGTATGTGTATGGAATGAGCTGCCAGAGGATGTGGTGGAGGCTGGTACAATTGCAACATTTAAGAGGCATTTGGATGGGTATATGAATAGGAAGGGTATGGAGGAATATGGTTCGGGTGCTGGCAGGTGGGACTAGATTGGGTTGGGATATCTGGTTGGCATGGACGGGTTGAACTGAAGGATCTGTTTCCATGCTGTACATCTCTGTGACTCTATCTATGACTCTATAATTTGAGTTCATCACAAAATGCTCCTTTTTTACACATTTTGATTTAGGAGCAACAGGAGACCATCATCATTGGTATACAAGATAATTGCAAGCTGATGCTCAAGAATTGTCTAATGCAGCTCCACAACCAATAACTTAGTGAACAGTGTGTAAGGAGGCTGCGTCTACTTTGGATGTAGTCCCTGATTGTAGCCAAGATCCGACATCTCAGTGGAAGTAAAAATGATCACCACTCTAAACTTTATACCACATCCAGATACAAAGAGATTACAGCAGATAATGTCCTATCACATATGTGATGTGGAGGTGCCAGTATTGAACGGGGGTGAACAAAGTGAAAAATCACACAACACCAGGTGAGAGTCCAACAGGTTTATTTGAAAGCACTAGTTTTTAGAGCACAAGCTACCTGATGAAGGAGCAACGCTCCGAAAGCTAGTGCATCCAAATAATTGTGTTGGATTATAACCTGATGTTGTGTGATTTTTAGCTCTTATCACATATAATCAGATCAGAGTCATCGAGATGTACAGCATGGAAACAGACGCTTTGGTCTAAAGAGATATCCTAACCTAGTCTAGTTCCATTTGCCAGCACTTACCCCATATCCCTCTCAACCTTCCTATTCATATACTCATTCAGCTGCCTTTTAAATGTTGTAGTTTAAAAGTACCAGCCTTCATTACTTCCTCTGGCAGCTCATTCCGTGCACCCAACACCTTCTGCATGAAAAGATTGCCCCTGAAGTCCCTTTTAAATTTTTCCCCTCTCACTCTAAACCTATGTTCTCTAGTTCTGGACTCCTCCACCCCTGGGAAGACAGCTTATCTATTCATCTATCCATGCCCCTCATGATTTTATAAGCCTCTATAAGGTCACCCCTCAGCCTCCAATGCTCCAGGGAAAACAGCCCCAGCCTATTCAGCCTCTCTCTATCCTCAAACCCCCCAAACCCAATCCTCCATCCTTGTAAATCTTTTCTGAAGCTTTTCACGTTTCACAGCATCCTTCTGTTAGGAGGGAGACAAGAATTGCATGCAATATTCCAAAAGTGGCCTAACCAATGTCCTGTACAGCCATAACATGACGTCCCAACTCCTATACTCAATGTTCTGATTAATAAACGGAAGCATACCAAACAACTTCTTCACTTTCCTATCTCCCTGCAATTCCACTTTCAAGGAACTATGAATCTGCACTCCAAGGTCTCTTTGTTCAGCAACACTCCCCAGGATCTTACCATTAAGTGTATAAGTCCTGCTCTGATTTGCTTTTCCAAAGTGCAGCATCGCACATTTATCTAAATTAAACTCTATCTGCCACTCCTCAGTCCATTGAACCATCTGATCAAGATTCCATTGTAATCTGAGGTAACCTTCTTCGCTGTCCACTACACCTTCAATTTTGGTGTCATCTGCTAACATACCAACTAAGCTACCTCCTATGTTCAAATCCAAGTCATTTATATAAAAGACGAAACGCAGTGGACCCAGCACTAATCCTTGTGGTACACCACTGGTCACAGGCCTCCAGTCCGAAAAGCAACCCTCCACCACCAGCTTCTGTCTTCTACCTTTGAGCTAGTTCTGTATCCAAACGGCTAGTTCTCCCTGTATTCCATGAGATCTAATCTTGCTAACCAACCTACCATAAGAAACCTTGTCAAACCCTCACTGAAGTCTATATAGATCACGTCCATAGCTCTGCCTCATCAATCCTCTTTGTTACTTCTACAAAAAACTCAATCAATTTCATGAGACATGACTTCCCACGCACAAACCCATGCTGATAATCAGTTCCGTGGCTTTCCAAATACATGTACATCCTGCCCCTCAGGATTCCCTCCAACAACTTGCTCACCACTGACATTAGGCTCACTGGTCTTTAGTTCCCTGCCTTTTCCTTACCAACTTTCTTAAATAGTGGCACCACGTTAGCCAACCTCCAGTCTTCCGGCACCTCACCTGTGACAATCAATAATTCAAATATCTTAGCAAGGGGCTCAGAAACCTCTTCTCTAGCTTCCCATAGAGTTCTAGGGTACACCTGATCAGGTCCTGGGGATTTATCCACTTCTATGCGTTTCAAGACATCCAGCACATCCTCCTGTGTTGTGTGAGCATTTTTCAAAATGTCACCATCTATTTCTCCTCATTCTATAACTCCTATGTCCTTTTCCACAGTAAATACTGATGCAAAATACTCATTTAATATCTCCCCCATTTTCTGCAGCTCCACACGCAGGCTGCCTTGCTGATCATTGAGGGGCCATATTCTATCTCTAATTCCCCTTCTATCTTGGGTGGCACGGTGACACAGTGGTTAGCACTGCTGCCTCACAGTGCCAGAGACTAAATTCCCACCTCAGGCAACTGTCTGTGTGGAGTTTGCACATTCTCCGTGTCTGCGTGGGTTTCCTCCAGGTGCTCCAGTTTCCTCCACAGTCCAAAAATGTGCAGGTTAGGTGAATTGGCCATGCTAAATTGCATGTAGTATTAGGTGAAGGGGTAAATGTAAGGGAATGGGTCTGGGTGGGTTGCTCTTTGGAGGGTTGGTGTGGACTAGTTGGGCTGAAAGGCCTGTTTCCACACTGTAGGGAATCTCATCTAATCTAAAAAAAAGATAGATAGACAATAGGTGCAGGAGAAGGCCATTCTGCCCTTTGAGCCAGCACCACCATTCATTATGATCATGGCTGATCATCCTCAATCAGTATCCTGTTCCTGCCTTATCCCCATAACCCTTGATTCCACTATCCTTAAGAGATCTATCCAACCCTTTCTTGAAAGTATCCAGAGACTTGGCCTCCACAAACTTCTGGGGAAGAGCATTTCATACACCCACCACTCTCTGGGTGAAGAGGTTTCTCCTCATCTCTGTTCTAAATGGCCTACCCCTTATTTTTAAGCTGTGTCCTCTGGTTCAGGACTCACCCATCAGCGGAAACATGTTTCCTGCCTCCAGAGCGTCCAATCCTTTAATAATCTTATACATCTCAATCTGTCCTAGTGGTGGTTGGAGGGGTGGGGCTCAAGGGCGGAGGAGCGGGAAGTGGAGGAGATGCGGTGGAGGGCATCGTCAACCACGTCTGGGGGGAAATTGCGGTCTTTGAAGAAGGAGGCCATCTGGGTTGTACGGTTTTGGAACTGGTCCTCCTGGGAGCAGATGTGGTGGAGACGAAGAAATTGGGAATATGGGTTGGCGTTTTACAGGGTGCAGGGTGGGGGTAGGTGTAGTCCAGGTAGCTGTGGGAGTCGGTCGGTTTATAGTAAATGTCCGTGTTGATTTGTCGCCCGAGGTAGAAATGGAAAGGTCTAGGAAGGGGAGGGAGGAGTCTGAGACGGTCCAGGTGAATTTGAGGTCGGGGTGGAAGGTGTTGGTAAAGTGGATGAACTATTCAACCTCCTCGTGGGAGCACGAGGCAGCGCCGATACAGTCATCAATGTAGCGGAGGAAAAGGTGGGGGGTGGTGCCAGTGTAGCTGCGGAAGATGGACTGTTCCACATATCCTACAAAGAGGCAGGCATAGCTGGGGCCCATGCGGGTGCCCATGGCTACTCCTTTGGTTTGGAGGAAGTGGGCTACTCCTTGAGCCCCGCCCCTCCAACACCACCAGAACTGAACCCCACTGGTCCTCACCTACCACCCCACCAACCTCCATATACAGTGTATCATCCGCCGTCATTTCCGCCACCTCCAAACGGACCCCACCACCAGGGATATATTTCCCTACTCTCCCCTATCAGCGTTCTGAAAAGACCACTCCCTCCGTGACTCCCTCGTCAGGTCCACACCCCCCACCAACCCAACCTCCACTCCCAGCACCTTCCCCTGCAACCGCAAGAAATGCAAAACTTGCGCCCACACCTCCTCCCTTACTTCCCTCCAAGGCCCCAAGGGATACTTCCATATCCGCCACAAATTCACCTGCACCTCCACACACATCATTTATTGCATCCGCTGCACCCAATATGGCCTCCTCTATATTGGGGAGTCAGGCCGCCTACTTGCGGAACGTTTCAGAGAACACCTCTGGGACACCCGGACCAACCAACCCAACAACCCCGTGGCTCAACACTTCAACTCTCCCTCCCACTCCACCAAGGACAAGCAGGTCCTTGGACTCCTCCATCGCCAGACCATAGCAACATGACGGTTGGAGGAAGAGCGCCTCATCTTCCGCCTAGGAACCCTCCAACCACAAGAGATGAACTCGGATTTCTCCAGTTTCCTCATTTCCCCTCCCCCACCTTGTCTCAGTCAAATCCCTCGAACTCAGCAACGCCTTCCTAACCTGCAATCTTCTTCCTGATCTCTCCGCCCCCACCCCACTCTGGTCTATCTCCCTCACCTTGACCTCCTTCCACCTATCGCATTCCCAACGCCCCTCCCCCACGTCCCTCCTCCCTACCTTTTATCTTAGCCTGCTGGACACACTTTCCTCATTCCTGAAGAAGCGCTTATGCCCGAAATGTCGATTCTCCTGTTCTTTGGATGCTGCCTGACCTGCTGCGCTTTTTCAGCAACACATTTTTAGGTCAAGTTTGGCACCTTGTACAGTAGGGACATCCGCATGCTGAATTAAAACATTTTCTTGTACACTCTTAACAAATTCCTCTCCATCTAAACGCTTAACATTATGGCAGTCCCAGTCTATATTTGGAAAGTTAAAATCCCCTACCATAACCACCCTATTATTCTTACAGTTAACTAAAATCTCCTTACAAATCTGTTTCTCAATTTCTCACTGACTGTTAGGGGGTCTATAATACAATCCCAATAAGGTGATCATCCCTTCCTTATTTCTCAGTTCCACCCTAATAACTACCCTGGATGTATTCCCAAGAATATCTTCCTTAAGTACAGTAGTAATGCTATCCCTTATCAAAAACGCCACTACCCCTCCTCTCTTCAGACCATGAGATCATAAGATGTAGGAGTGAAATTCAGGCCATTTGGCCCATCGAGCCCACTCCGCCATTTAATTGTGGCTGATGGGCATTTCAACTCCACTTACTCCACTTACACACCCATAACCCTTAATTCCTTGCGAGGTCAAGAGTTTATCAATCCTTGAAGACATTTAACATTCCAGCCTCCATTGCGCTCCGCGGCAATGAGTTCCACAGTCCCACCACTCTGTGGGTGAAGAAATGTCTCCTCATTTCCATTTTAAATTGACCCCTCTAATTCTAAGGCTGTGCCCATGGGTCCTAGTCTCCCCACCTAACGGAAACAACTTCCCAGCATCCACCTTTCTAAGCCATTGATTATCTTATAAGTTTCTATTACATCTCCCTCAATCTTCTAAACTTGAATGAATACAATCCCACGATCCTCAGCCATTCATTGTATGTTAAGCTACCACTCCAGGGATCATCCGTGTGAATCTCTGCTGGACTCTCTCCAGTACCAATATGTCTTCCCTGAGGTCTCGCCCTCCCTTTCTATCCTTCCTACAGCATTTGTATTCTGGAACATTAAGCTGCCAGTTCTGTCCATCCCTGAGCTATGCCTCTGTAATTGCTATTAGGTCCCAGTTCTATGGCCCAAAGTATGCCCTGAGTTTATCTGCCTTCCCGGTTTGGTCTCTTGCATTGAAGTAAATGCAGTTTAATTTATCAGTCCTACATTGTTCTCTACTTGTTCCTTCCTGCCCTGACTGTTTGACTCATACCCTTTTCCAACTGTACCAATCTCAAATTGATCTCTTTCCTCACTATTTCCCTGGGTCCCAACCCCTACCTTACTAGTTTAAATCCTTCCAAGCATCTCTAGCAAATGTCCCTGCCAGTATACTGTCCCCTTTCAATTCAGGTACAATCAGAAGCGGTTCCAATGATCTAAAAATGTGGACCCTTTTCCCCTGCGCCAGCTCCTCAGCCATGTATTCATAGATCTATCCTCCTATTCTTACCTTCACTAGCTCATAGCATCGGGAGTAATCCAGATATTACTACCCGCTAGGACCTCCTTTTTAACTTCCTGCCAAACCCTCAATACTCTCCCTTTAGAATCTCATCCTTCTCCCTTCCTATGTCATTGGTGTCACTGTGTATGATGACCTCCTGCTGATCCCTCTCCCCTTTGAGAACATTCTTCACCCTCTCGGAGATATCCTTGCCACCAGGGAGGCAATACACCATTCTGAATTTTCTGGTGGCAGAAATGTCTGTCTGTGCCTTTGACTAGAGAGTCCCCTATCACAATCGATCACATTGAACCTGATGTACCCCCATTACATTAGAGCCAGTTTTGATATCAGAAACTTGGCTGTTCATGCTACCTTCCGCTGAGAATCCATCACTCCCTGTATTTTCCAAAGCAGCATACTTGGTTGAGATGGGGATAGCCAGAGGAGTGTCCTGCATTGCCTGCTTATCCTTCCTTTCCTGAAGTTCACCGATTTATCTGACTGTATCTGTGGCTTTTCTCCCTTCTATAACTGCCACCCATCACACCCGCAGCTCTTGTAAATTCCTCATTGCCTCCACTGCTGCTCCAAACGATCCATGCAATCTGATAGGATTCGCTATCAAACACACTAACTGCAGGCATAATCACCAGTAACAGAAACTCTCCCCAAACTTCCACATCCAACAGGAAGAGCATATCACTCTACTAAAGGCCATCTTTGCTTCTTCACAATCTACAGACCCAGAAAATAGCACTGCCTTACTGCTCTAAATGACACTGCTCCAGATTAACATAGTACCTATGTATTATATTTTTAAAATTTCATCAAGAGACGGATCTCAATAAAACATATAATCAAGAAAGAACCCACTCTACTCACTACTGTAGACTTACAGCAAGGTTACATGTAAAAACTACGTACACATCTGTTCCTGTGCTGTGAGTTCTCCCACACAGGGTCCTCCAAAGTCAGCTGTGAATTTCGCTATTTACTCATTTTTCGTAGACGCACTTTGATATTCAGAGATGCGTGAACTCGAATAACAAAGGCAGTAACTCTGCAGATTCTCCGCTGTGTCGGTTATCAGTGTAGGTTTCTTTCTCTCTCTCCCTTACAGACCATGTGCTGCCTTTTAGAATATAGAACATAGAACATTACAGCGCAGTACAGGCCCTTCAGCCCTCGATGTTGCGCCGCCCTGTCATACTAATCTGAAGCCCATCTAACCTACACTATTCTATGTACGTCCATATGCCTGTCCAATGACGACTTAAATGCACTTAAACTTGGTGAATCTACTACCGTTGCAGGCAAAGCATTCCATACCCTTACTACTCTCTGAGTAAAGAAAACACCTCTGACATCTGTCTTATACCTATCTCCCCTCACTTTAAAGTTGTGTCCCCTCGTGTTTGCCATCCCCATACTTGGAAAAAGGCTCTCCCTGTCCACCCTATCTAACCCTCTGATTATCTTGTATGTCTCTATTAAGTCACCTCTCAACCTTCTTCTCTCTATTGAGAACAGCCTCAAGGCCCTCAGCCTTTCCTCGTAAGACATTCCTTCCATACCAGGCAACATCCTAGTAAGTCTCCTCTGCACCTTTTCCAAAGCTTCCACATTCTTCTTATAATGCGGTGACCAGAACTGTACACAATACTCCAAGTGTGGCCGTACCAGAGCTTTGTACAGCTGCAGCATAACCTCCTGGTTCCGGAACTCAATCCCTCTATTAATAAAAGCCAAAACACTGTATGCCTCCTTAATAATCCTGTCAATCTGGGTGGCAACTTTCAAGGATCTGTGTACATGGACACCGAGATGTCTCTGCTCACCTGCACTCCCAAGAATCTTACCATTAGCCCAGTACTTTGCATTCCGATTACTCTGTCCAAAATGTATCACCTCACACTTGTCCACATTAAACTCCATTTGCCACCTCTCAGTCCAGCTCTGCATCCTATCTATATCTCTCTGCAACCTACTACATCCTTCGTCACTATCTACAACTCCACCGACCTTAGTGTCGTCCACAAATTTACTAACCCACCCTTCTAAGCCCTCATCCAGGTCATTTATAAAAATGACGAACAGCAGTGGACCCAACACTGACCCTTGCAGTACGCCGCTAGTAACTGGACACCAAGATGAACATGTTCCATCAACTACAACCCTCTGTTTTCTTTCAGCAAGCCAATTACTGATCCAAACTGCTATGTCTCCCACAATCCCATTCCTCCGCATTATGTATAATAGCCTACTGTGGGGAACCTTATCGAACGTCTTGCTGAAATCCATATACACCACATCAACCAGTTTACTCTCATCTAACTGTTTGGTCACTTTGTCAAAAAACTCAATAAGATTCGTTAGGCATGACCTACCCTTCACAAAACTGTGCTGATTATCCCTGATCAGATTATTTTTTTCTAGATGGTTATAATTCCTATCTCTTATAACCTTTTCCAACGCTTTACCAACAACCGAAGTGAGACTCACTGGTCTGTAATTACCAGGGTTGTCTCTACAACCGTTTTGAAGAAGGGAACCACATTTGCTATCCTCCAGTCCTCAGGCACTATTCCTGTAGACAATGATGATTTGAAGATCAATGCCAAAGGCTCGGCAATCTCTTCCCTTGCTTCCCAGAGGATCCTAGCTTAGATCCCATCCGGCCCAGGGGACTTGTCTATTTTCACACTCTGCAGGATTTCTAATACCTCTTCCTTGTGAACCTCAATCACACCTCGTCTAGTAGCCTGCACCTCAGTATTCTCCTCGACAACATTTTCATTTTCTATAGTGAACACTGTCGAAAAATATTTATTTAGTGCTTCCCCTATCTCCTCTGAATCCACACACAACTTCCTACTATTATTCTTGATTGGCCCTAATTCAACTCTCGTCATTCTTTTATTCCTGACATATCTATGGAAAGCCTTAGGGTTATCCCTGATCCCATCCGCCAACAACTTCTCATGTCTCCTCCTGGCTCTTCTGAGCTCTCTTTTTAGGTCTTTCCTGACTTCCTTGTAACCCTCATGTGCCCTAACTGAGTTTTCATATTTTGTCCTAACATATACCTTCTTCATCTTCTTAACCAGGGATTCCACTTCCTTCGTAGACCATGGCTCACATGTTCTATATCTTCCTCCCTGACTGACAGGTACATACTTATCTAGGACACACAGGAGCTTTTCCTTGAATAAGCTCCACATTTTTAATGCGCTCATCCCCTCCAGTTTCCTTCCCCATTCTACGCTTCCTAAATCTTTCCTAATTGCATCGTAATTTCCCTTCCCCCAGCTGTAACGCTTGCTTGGTGGAGTACACCTATCCTTTTCCATCACTAAAGTAAACTTGACAGAATTGTGATCGCTGTCTCCAAAGTGCTCACCTACTTTCAAATCTAACACCTGGCCAGGCTCGTTACCCAGTACTAAATCTAAAGTGGCTTCGCCCCTTTTAGGCCTGTCTACATACTGTGTCAGGAAGCCCTCCTGCACACACTGGACAAAAACTGACCCATCTATAATACTCGTACTGTAGTGATCCCAGCAGTCAATATTTGGATAGCTGAAGTCCCCCATGACAACTACCCTGCCTTTCTCTCTCCTATCGAGAATCACCTTTGCTATCCTTTCCTCTACATCTCTGAGACTATTCAGAGGCCTATAGAAAACTCCCAGCATGGTGACTTCTCTTTTCCTGTTTCTAACCTCAGCCCATACTACCTCAGTTAACGAGTCCCCAAACATCCTTTCTACAACTGTAATATTGTCCCTGATCAACAATGCCACACCTCTCCCTCTTTTACCATCTTCTCTGTTCTTACTGAAACATCTGAATCCCGGAACCTGCAACAGCCATTCCTGTCCCTGCTCTATCCATGTCTCCGTAATGGAACAACACCGAAGTCCCAGGTACCAATCCATGCTGCCAGTTCACCCACTTTATTTCGTATGCTCCTCGCATTGATGTAGACACACTTCAAACCAGGTTCTCGCTTGCCAGTGTCAGATACTTGATTTGGGAACTCTCTACTCTCATCCTCTTCTGCACCTGTCCTACAATTTTGGTTCCCATCCCCCTGCTGTATTAGCTTAAATCCACCTTAATAGCTTCAGTGAATTTCCCACCCAGGAGATTGGTACCCCTCTGGTTTAGATGAAGACCATCCTGCTTGTAGAGGTCCCACCTACCCCAGAAAGAGCTCCAATTATCCAAAAACCCGAAACCCTCCCTCCTGCACCATCCCTGTAGCCATGTGTTCAACTCTTTTCTTTCCCTATTCCTCACCTTACTAGCATGTGGCACGGGCAACAAACCAGAGAAAACAACTCAGTTTGTCCTAGCTCTAAGCTTCCATCCTAGCTCCCTGAATTTCTGCCACAAATCCCCAGCTGTCTTCCGACCGATGTCATTGGTGCCAATGTGGACCATGACTTGGGGCTGCTCTCCCTCCCCAAGAAGGATCCCAAAAACACGATCAGAGACATCACAGACCCTGGCACCCAGGAGGCAACATACAAACCGTGAGTCTCTCTCGTCCCCACAGAACCTTCTATCTGTCCCCCTAACTATCGAGTCCCCAATGACTACTGCCCTGCTCCTCTTCCCTCTTCCCTTCTGAGCAGCAGGTGCCCCACTGCTTTCCCCTGGTAAGTCATCCCCCCCAACAGTATCCAAAACGGTATACTTATTGTTGAGGGGAATGGCCACAGGGGATCCCAGCACTGCCTGGCAGTTCCCTTTCTGTCCCCTAACTGTCACCCATATGTCTTCTTCTTTTTTCTGGGGAGTGACTACCTCTCTGTAAGTTCTGTCAATAACCTCCTCTGCCTCCCAAATGATCCGAAGTTCATCCAACTCCAGCACCAGTTCCCTAACGCGGTTTTCGAGGAGCTGGTGTTGGGTGCACTTCCCACAGATGTAGTCAGCAGGGACACTAGTGGTGACCCTTACCTCCCACATTCTGCAGGAGGAACATTCCACTGCCATAAACTCCATTCCCACTATTCTAACTCCTGAAGTGACTATTAAAAAAAAGGATTAGGAAATAAACTTACCTTGTCAATCTGGCTCCCACAACTTTTTTTTAGATTAGAGGAGGAGAATGGGTAGTGTCTCGGGTAATGCAACCACGCAAATATAAGCTGTTCTACGTACCCTTCCCAGAAGTCCTTTGCTCGCTCCTCCCTCGCTGGCCTGAAGGTAAGACGTTTAAATATACTTACTGGCCTTCCCCGACAATCACCTCGCACCAACATCACCTCCTCCGTTGACTGACTTCCTCCTTTTAAAAGTGCTGTTGTTTGATCTTATGTCCCTAAAGTTCCAAAACAATGCAACAGCATATAGAACAGTAATTGCTGCTCCTGGAATTTGAGGAAATCACCTCCAGCACCTAAAATACCTCAAAAAGGAGTAACTCTTAAAGCCACAATTTTTGATTGACACAAACAAAAGCCATACATGCTCGTCGATAATTAGAAACCATTTAGCTTAGGCATCCTTGTTCCAGTATGGTTGTTTGTGAATCAATTAAACATTTACATTAACGAGTCAATTGCATCAATTCTTTTAACATTTGAATTAAATTAGACTAATTGAAATTAATTCCAGAAAAGATTTGTAACTACACCTACTGGACTCACTATGAATTTGTTTTGTCTCTTACTTTAAGAGTTTCAGTACTCAGTCAGGGAGATAGTAATGCTCTATTTAAGTCATCATATTTCACACTCAAAACCAGCAGGAGTTGAAGACACAACTAGAAGCATTTTAGAGGGAGAGTTTTAAACACATTAGAATGTTGTGATTTTCAGTAGTAACTATAAAACAAACTTTCAGATGAATGTAAATCAGAAGAAAAGATCATATTCACTCATACAACAGTCCAAAATCTAAACACAATGAAGCATCCTGTGCTATTTGACATACTGTCAGAGTATGGGATTGGGAAAAGGGTGCTTGAGGCAGTTCACTACCACCAACTGACCTTTTCCTCTACCCTATCCAGGAGCGATTTAATTATAAGCAGCAGAGATGGACCATTGGCGAGTCTAAACAGAAGAGGCACCAGTCTCCATTAACAACACAGCATAATAATAATAAACACAATTTGTATCATTAGTCAGGCATAAGTGATAAAGAGCTCATCCATCTCCACCCAACATTATCAACATTATCAGTCTGGGTGTTCCTCAATAAAACATGAATATTAACTCCTTCAGAGCGATTGTCTTATACAACAACTTCGACATGCACGCATATGTAAAGCTGGATACTAGAAACAAAGCATGTGTTTAGGTTATTAGGGAGAAATACATGAAGTAAATCATATTTTCAAATTTCAGTTTGCTAAAATGTTCATATTGCAGGCCTGACTGGGCTCTCTCTCTGGGTTCATTGATTTATATTCATTCGTGAACGTGAGCATTTCTGGCTTGGCCAATATTTATTGCCTATCCCTAATTGTTTGGACCAAGATTATGAACCTGGCAGAATCCAAACTGAGCATCAGTGAGCAAATTATTGTTGAGCAATTGCTGCTTGATAACATTGTCGATAACTCCTTCCATCACTTTGCTGTTAAGTGGAAATTAGAAATCTCCAAATGAAGTTATGGCTGAGGTTTTATCGAGACAAATATTGTCAGATGAAAATGAATTAATCCGTATCTGTGTGAATTGCCTAGTTGTTAGACAGGGTTCTCTTCTTCTGGCTGGAGGATTGATCCCTCTTGTCATCTTGATTTTGCCCTTGGTTCTTGGGCTAATAAGATTCATGATTTCTGATCAGTTACAGTCACATAATTAATACTTCAAATGTTACTCAGAATGAATGGAAATCTGAAGCCATTGCAAACAAAGGGAAATGGAATTTATGGAGAAAGTGAGGACTGCAGATGCTGGAGACCAGAGTTGAAAAATGTGGTGCTGGAAAAACGCAGCAGGCCATTCCTGAAAAAGGGCTTATGCCCGAAACGTCGATTCTCCTGCTCCTCGAATGCTGCCTGGCCTGCTGTGTTTTTCCAGCACCACATTTTTCAAACCAGAAATGGATTTTATGTCAATGAATGATTAACTTTTTACTAGTTTTCTTTCATTAAATATCTAGCTCAGACACACAGAAGTCTATTGGTTTTTAGTTTTGATTAAGTCTACAAATAAGAGAAAATGTGAATCTCACAGTTGGATTTTGTCCCAAGGGTAGATAGTGGCATTCCCAATGCCCAGGATAATTCTATGGTGGCAGGGGTTCAAAGCCAACAGCAGCTGGTAGAATTTAAATGCAGCCAATGAATTTGGAATTAGGAGACTAATCTAATGGCAACCATAGAAATGGTGAACCATCTAGTTCACAAATGTCATTTAAGGAAGAAATGCGCTATCCTTATCTTGTCTGGGACCCACATCAATGTGAATTACTCCTCAATGACCTCTGAAATCGCCCATGAAGACATTCAGTTGCATCAAACTGTCACAGACGGTCAAAAGGTGTTGAAACTGGATGGACCAGCTGGCATCCACTTAGGTATCGGTAACATGTTCTTCTTAACAGCACTGTGGGTGAACCCACTCCACCGCCTCACATGAGTTGCAAATGTTCAAGAAGGTAACTCAGCACTTTCTCAAAGGCAATTGGATAGAGACAAGCAATGCTGATTTGGCCAGCAGTGCCCACATCCAGGAAAATAGATTAAAACATTGAAGCTTTTAATCAAATGGAGCCATGCCAGAGACTTGAGTTAGTGTGGAGTTTGCAAAAGTCATGTAATTCTCATCAGCTGCCTTAGTAGTTTTTTGATGTTCATTATTTAAAGAGAAAACAGTCCAGAAATACTATATACTGAATATATTTCTTGATTTAAGTTATGAATATCACAAGTCTTCACAGGGTATGACAAGCTCTGATCTTAGTCATTAATCTGTGGTGTAGTCCCTTATGAAAAGTCTTTTGGAAAGCTAAATAAATTTCACCTGCTGTTTCACCTTGGTGTAAATGCCTAATAAATCTTCAAAAACTGCAGCTACTTTGGCCAAGCCATGTTGCCTCTTGTTTGAAATCAAAATTAGCAGTCTTTCCTGTCTGCAGAATAGGGAACATTGAAAATAATGCATGTGAAAATCCAAAATTCTGTACTCGATGATCTGGGTTAGCCAAACTTTCTCAGGAGGCATTATGCCTGAAACAGGAGTTATGTGACTGCACAGTCCAAACAGAGCAGAGTGGTTGGACTTCAACAGATGTGATGTTTTTGCAACGTGCGTGAGTATGGAAGCTCCCTCTGAAAAAGCAAATTGGATTGCCAACAGCAGAGGAAATGAGGCTGATACCGTAGTAGAAAACTGTCTCATGAAGAACAGCATGGACACCATGATAGAATAGAATATTTCAGCATCAAGTTTCTCTAACGTTGTAATAGCCAATAAGGACACCTGGCAGCAACAGTTGACCAGATTACAACTGCAAAGGTGAAGTGAATGAAGGGCTGCAGGATAATGCTAGCCAATACTATGAGAGAGAACTTATCACTCAGCTGCAGGATGCTGTTAGCAGAGACAACAATGGAAACTTATGCAAAAGTCGACAATGCCCTAAGATGTATCATGGAACAAATAGATGACATCAGTATGTTACTAAACAAAAAAAACAAATGAACTGCAATCAGAAACAAAAAGAAAAACAGAAATTGCTGGAAAAGCTCAACAGGTCTGGCAGCATCTGAGGAGAGAAAACAGAGTTAACATTTTGGGTCCAGTCACCCTACTTGAGCATTCAGACCTTCAGAACCTAGGTGTTTTTGCAAACTCCACGCTATTCAAATCTCTGGTAGTCCTGAGGAAGGGTCACTGGACCCAAAACATTAACTTTGATTTCCCTTCACAGATGCTGCCCAGACCCTGTTGAACTTTTCCAGCAACTTCTGTTTTTGTTTCTGGCAAGGCTTCATCATTGAACATAACTGATCATCTTTCAGTCATTGTTAAAAGTTAACAGTTTTTAGCAAAGAGTGGGAGAGATTAGTTATCTTTTCGGTCTCAGTTATTTCACTGTAGAGAGGGAAAAAGAGATAACGTCTCTTGCAACATGGAGACTTTCTGTCCCCATATTGTTCACACCCTGCTCTGAACCAATCACAGACTTATTGTCATGCCATTGACCCATTGCATCGACAACACTTCCTGACTGCACAAACCAATAAGCATTACATGATTGGGTGAAGTTTGCTCTGCACACAGACCTACAGTACCAAAGCATCACAAACATCTTCCCTTACTGTTTGAACAAAGCTACAATGTAAACACAAACTAATGAGTTAATTTGATTTTAAAAATGCAGCAACTCCTTTCACATTCCTTGATTTGTAGCAATATTCTTTTCCCATTTTAATTCACAATTCAAATCAAGCAAAAAAGATATGGCCTTTAATAAAGCATATTTTGATTAGATTCCCTACAGTGTGGAAACAGGTCCTTCAGCCCAACAAGTCCACACCAACCCTCCGAAGAGTAACCCACCCCCAACTAATATACCTAACACTATGGGCAATTTAACATGGTCAATTCACGTGACCTGCACATCTTTGGACTATGGGAGGAAACCAGAGCACCAGGAGGAAACCAACACAGGCACTGGGAGAATGTGCAAACTCCACACAGACAGTCGCCCAAGGCTGGAATCAAACTTGGGACCCTAGTGCTGTGAGGTAGCAGTGCTAACCACTGAGCCACAGTATTAAATCTCAACTTTTCTCAAGCTCAACATAATATGAAACTATTGGCATGAACAAAAGAAGTTAAGATTTTTTACACTTATTTACATGTGTTTTTCTGTATGCTTCTTATTTGACATTTTTGGATGTTAGGTTACACACAGAAACATTCACGTGATAAATGGGGCCTCATCAGCTATCACAAAACTCTGTTATTCTAAATTTGAAGGCAGATCCCTGAGGAGTTGACTCATCAAGAGTTTACTGTGTTATATTTTTGATTTCAATCTGTTTTTCTTCTTTCTCCTTTCCTAAAGGTGCCATTACTTTTCATACAATCAATGTCAGACATATAGTTCATGAAGCATATTTATTTCCCTTCTTAAATATAGATTTATTGTTAACTATCCACCAGTCCTCTGACACTACAGCTTTTCTAATGAATTATTAAGCATATGCAATAGTTTCTGTACTATCTCTTCACTGGCTTATTTTAGAATGTTTGAACGCAATTTGTCTGGACTGGAGTTTATTGTCTTTCAACCTGATTAGTTGATTTAATATTTCTCCATATCTTATTTTAAAATGCAGTTACATAAGTTCTAATCTCATCTTCTGATCTCATATGCATTTAATCTATCTGTCTGGTAAATACTGAAGCAAAATAATTATTCAATGTTTCTGGCATTTCACTATTCCTGCCTACAATTTTATTCTAACTGTCCCTTAACGGCTTTATTCTTATCTCAACTTTCATTATTTATTTATGTGCCTTTAGAATATTTAATATATTGTGTTATATCCCATGATAACTAACTCGCATAATTCCTTTTTGGCTTTGTATTTTTTAAAAAATTCTCTCCTAGTTTCTTCATATTCTATCTTACCTTGCTTATCCTTGCTGTCCATGTACTTACTATATCGCTTTTTTATTTCCTCAGGATCTGTTCTCAGCCCCTCAAAAATTAGGGTTCCTATAATATATTACACTGATCTTTGTCATGCTTCTGTCATTCTTAGTTATTGCCCCAAACCATGTTCATTTATGATCACTACTGCTTAGGTGCTCATCTATGCATATCTCGATGCTTGTTTCCTTTACAAACTAGGTTCACTGCTTATTATCAAATCCAGTAGTGAATGTTCCTTTCATTTTGCATTGGAAAGGGTCAAAGACCAGGTGGACATATTGCCTTATTAGTTTCTAAACTGCATCAGAAAAATTAAGATCTTTTCGACCATTATTCTGAGAGGTTTGTAAGGTTAATTCATGACAGGGTTCTTGGCCAGCAGCTGTGTTAGAACCGAACATTCTTGAGTTTAGCAACAGTAAAACATTCTTTCTCTTGCCAAAAGTAGTTCTAAATGGCTTTCTCTGACTCATTAGTTTCTCAGAAGATCCATTCCCAAAATCCAGAAAGATTAAACTGCAATTCATTCTATTGCTCGAGGAATGGCTGTCTATAATATGTTTGGAGTCAAGATTAGAGTGGTGCTGGAAAAGCACAACAGGTCAGGCTGCATCCGAGGAGCAGGTATATCGACGTTTCAGGCAAAAACCCTTCATCAGGAATGAGGTTGGGAGCCTCCGGGGTAGAGAGATAAATGGGAGGTGGTTGGGCTGGAGAGAAGGTAGCTAAGAGCACAATAGGTGGATGGAGGTGGGGATAAAGGTCAGAGAGGAGGGTGGAGTGGTTAGGTGGGAAGGAAGATTGGCAGGTAGGACAGGTCATCTGGATGGTGCTGAGCTGGAAGGTTGGAACTGGGGTAAGGTGGGGGGAAGGGAAATGAGGAAACTGGTGAAGTCCACATTGATGCCCTGGTGTTGAAGTGTTCCAAGGAGGAAGATGAGGTGTTCTTCCTCCAGGCTTTGGGTGGTGAGGGAGTGGCAATGGAGGAGGCCCAGGACCTGCATGTCCTTGGTAGAGTGGGAGGGAAAGTTGAAATGTTCGGCCACGGGGCTGTGGGGTTGATTGCTGCGGGTGTCCCAGAGATGTTCCCCAAAACACTCTGCAAGAAAGCGTTCAATCTCCCCAATGTAGAGGAGACCACATTGGGAGCAACAGAAACAATGAATGACATTGGTGGATGGGCAGGAGAAATTTTGATGGACGTGGAAGGCTCCTTTGGGGCCTTGGATGGAGGTGAGAGGGAGGTGTTGGCGTAAGTTTTGCAATTCCTGCAGTGGCAGGGGAAAGTGCCAGAAGGGGAGGATGGTTTTTTTGGGTGGGGGGGGTGGTGGCGTGGACCTGACCAGGTAGTCACAGAGGGAACGGTCTCCGCGGAAAGTAGTTAGGGGTTGGGAGGGAAATATATCCCTGGTGGTGGGGTCCATTTGTAGGTGGCGGAAATATCAGCGGATGATGCTGTTTATGCGGAGGTTGGTGGGGTGGAACGTGAGGACCAGAGGAGTTCTGTCCATGTTGCTGTTGGAGCGATGGGGTTTGAGGGTGGAGGTGCGGAATGTGGATGAGATGCATTGGAAGCCATCTGCAACCATGTGGGAGGGGAAATTATCGTCTTGAAAGAAGGAGGCTATCTTTCTGTAATATGTTGTCAATCGATTAATGAAGTTAATGAGACTCGTTATCTTTTATGCATATATTCTAACACAACTTCAGCTGAGGGCAGATATGAGTTTAAACATAATAAGCCATAAGCTATTAATTTCACAAAAATGACATCTCACCATCACTCTCACCATTAAGTAATTAAATGCCATGAAGCTGCTATATTTTCAAGGTTATATTTTCAATCTAAACTCAGTGCAGAAAGTTAAGCTTTGTTTCTTTCAATCTAAGTATTCATTTTATTTCCCCCTTTTTACTAAACCAATCTTCCGGTCCCACTCTTCGTTATCTCTTTTTTTGTCTGATGTGACATTGAATTAATTATTTGAATTTATGTTTCCCTTTTTGTCCTTACATTCTTATTTTTACAATCAATCCCTCTGATTTGACAAAGTGATTACACTGGTTAGTAAGGAAGTAAGGCAGTATATAAAACCTAAAGAAATCATTTGGTATCAAAACAAAATGACAATGTTGACCCTGTGAACTAGGAAAGATGTAAATAACAAAGTAAATAAAGGAAGTTGTAAGAGCTGCCACCAGGAAATATGAGAGAAAGCTTAACTCTACCAAGATAACACTTGTCCTCAAAATTGGGCTCTGAAGCAGTTGTAGTTTCAGTGCTAAAAGTATTGTTTTGATATTAAACTAGCATCTATGCTACATGTACACATTTCCAGTGTAAACCATGGGGAATACCAGCACAAGTTTAAATGTATGTGCCCTAAGTATGCAAAGTATAATAATTATGACATTAGTTTGTCTCTGATATTGAACTGGTGGCACCAGTTTTGTAGGTACCTCATTGTTCAAACCAGTGGTTAGCACTGTTGCCTCACAGCACTAGGGACCCAGGTTTGATTCCAGCCTTGGATGACTGTCTGTGTAGTTTTTGCTCAGTCTCCCCATGCCTGTGTAGATTTCCTCTGGGTGCTCTGGTTTCCTCCCACGATCTAAAGATGTGCAGGTTAGGTGGATTGGTCATGCTAAATTGCCCATAGTGTTCAGGGATGTGTAGGTTAGATGCATTAGTCAGAAGTAAATGTGCAGTAATAGAGTAGGGGAAAGGGTCAGGTTGGGTTGTGCTTTGGAGGGTCGGTGTGGACTTGTTGGGCCAAATGGCCTGTTTCCACACTGCAGGGATTCTATGATTCTATAACTATTTCACTAAAACTCACATAACTGAAGATGCTTTCAACAGCCTGAAGGAACCCACATTAGTACGCTTAAAGATGTCATCAGCCATTCTCAGGTTAGCGTCTGGTAGGTGTTGGCAAGGTCTTTTACCATCAGAAATTTGGAGTTGTGAAATATACAACTGAGCACAACAGAGCTGCCTCAGAGTACTGATTCTCCAGAGGCAGCAGGAGCATTGCTAGGAGATGCCAATAAGCATAGAATCATAGAATCCCTACCATGTAGAAACAGGCCATTTAACCCAAGTCATTTGGCCCTCCAAAGAGTAACCCACCCAGATCCATTCCCCTATTTCTTTTTTTACATTTACTCCTGACTAATGCATCTAGCCTGCACATCCCTGAACACAACGAGGCAATTTAGCATGGCCAATTCACCTAAGGTGCACATCTTTGGCCTGTGGGCAAAAACAGGACCACCCTGAGGAAACCCATGCAGACACAGGGAGAACGTGAAAATTCCACACAACCTGTCGCCTGAAGCTGGAATCAAACCCAAGTACCTGTCACTGTAAGGCAACAGTGTTAACTACTGAGCCATCATGCTGTAATAAGGTACTCGAAAACATTTCTTGTGGGGGCTTGGCTCTCATTGCATTCCTATTATTCATGGCCTCCACAGTGCAGTCAAGAATTATGTCATGAGTGAATGAAACATATTGCCCAGCAGACAGCTGTCCACTTGGCCTGGAGGTTCAATAACAGACAAGGAAGGAATTAAGCCAGTTGACAGAGTAACAGATCGACCTGGATGGTATGCTGCCTGTGATAGAATATTGTCAGAATAGAATCCCTTTGGGTTAAGGAAATGTTGGGAGTGCCTTGAGTGTACCTCATGTAAAATGCATGTGGAGTCTTTGGCAGTCTACACCACAAAGAAACCAGAAACCTGTACAAACCTCCGTTGTCATTGAGACAACAAGAGTTAATGACATAGAGCTGTTTCTCTTTATGCAGCAGTGTCGTGCAAACTGTCAGTTGCTATTTACACATTCAGCAACACTCAGGCAATGTCCATAAATATGGAAGTTAAGAGACACTGTCACCATAAGGCAATGTAATCTTTGGCCAATTCTAAAAGAGAAGTCAGGTATTTGTTCAGTGCTGAAGCTGAGGAATTTGAAATAAGAGAACTGTTTGCGAAAAGCCCTGTCTAGATATCCCAGCTGGAGCTCCTCCTCCATCTCTTGTCTGGCCATTTTTTCCTCCTCAGTCAGGTCTTTCTGCATTATACCCCAAAATGTCGATTTTCCTGCTCTTTAGATGCTGCCTGACCTGCTGTGCTTTTCCAGCACCACTCTAATCTAAACTCTGGTTTCCAGCATCTGCGGTCCTCACTTTCACCCTGTATTATATGTATCAGGCTCATTTTCAAGAGGAAGATCTTTTTTGAAGAAGTAACAAAGAGGAGTGATGAGGGCAGAGCAGCAGATGTGATCTATATGGACTTCAGTAAGGTGTTTGACAAGATTCCCCATGGGAGACTGGTGAGCAAAGTTAGATCTCATGGAATACAGGGAGAACTAGCCATTTAGATACAGAACTAGCTTAAAGGTAGAAGACAGAGGGTGGTGGTGGTGGGTTCTTTTTTCAGACTGGAGGCCTGCGACTAGTGGAGAGCCACAAGGATCGGTGCTGGGTCCTCTACTTTTTATCATTTCTATAAATGATTTGGATGTGAGCATAAGAGGTACAGTGAGTAAGTTTGCAGATGACACCAAAATTGGAGGTGTATTGGACAGTGAAGAAGGTTACCTCAAATTACAGCGGGATCTTGATCAGATGGGTCAATGGGCTGAGAAGTGGCAGATGGAGCTTAATTTAGATAAATGCAAGGTGCTGCATTTTGGGAAAACAAACCTTAGCAGGACTTATACACTTAATGATAAAGTCCTAGGGAGTGTTGCTGAACAAAGAGATCTTGGAGTGCAGGTTCATAGCTCATTTGAAAGTGGGATCACAGGTAGATAAGATAGTGAAGAAGGCGTTTGGTAAGCTTTCCTTTATTGGTCAAAGTACTGAGCACAGGAATTGGGAGGTCATGTTGCAGCTGTATAGGACATTGGTTCTAGTCTTCCTCCTATAGGAAAATTGTTGTGAAACTTGAAAGAGTTCAAAAAAGATTTACAAGGATGTTGCCAGGGTTGGAGGATTGAGCTATAGGGAGAGGTTGAATAGGCTGGGGCTGTTTTACCTGGAGCTTCAGAGGCTGAGGGGTGACCTTATAGAGGTTTATAAAATCATGAATGGCATGGATAGGATAAGTGGACAAAATCTTTTCCCTGGTGTGGGGAAGTCCAGAACTAGAGGACATTGGTTTAGGGTGAGAGGGGAAAGATATAAGAGACCTAAGGGGCAACTTTTTCATGCAGAGTGTATGGAATGAGCTGCAAGAGGAAGTGGTGGAGGCTGGAACAATTGCAACATTTAAAAGGCATTTGGATGGGTATATGAATAGGAAAGGTTTGAAGGGATATGAGACAGGTGCTGGCAGGTGGGACTAGATTGAGTTGGGATATCTGGTTGGCTTGGACGGGTTGGACTGGAGGGTCTGTTTCTATGCTGTACATCTCTATGACTCTATGTTACAGGCTACCCCTGTTTGAAAACAATACATTTCTTTAAAAGCTTTTCAATGGACAAGAAATATTTCAGTATCATGCTGAAAGAATATACAGGCTATAGACAAATATGGACATTCTCCAAAAATATGCACAATTTTACCAGCAACAATGAAGAATAGCCTATGCACCAACTTTGATGTAGTTCATGATTCCCTAAAATAGTTCTGGGTGGGGTGCTTTGTATAATTTAGCAATGTGTTCAGCTGTCTAAAGGCAGGATATATACTGGAGTGAGGCATTCTGAAACTGCTGGACAGTGCTGCACAGCGGTCAGCATAATTATTTGCCCACCCTTCACATTACCCCAGCTCGTTATGTCCATGTGCACAAATTCCTTTGCCAAGATGGTATCCAGCACACTCTTCATTGGAAGTATGTTCATGCACCTCACACACTTTTTTGAGAATTGGGAAGTCATGTAGTCCCAAAAGATTGGAGTTGTATCTACCAAAATAGATCTATATATATTTATGCAACTATACTTTCCACATCAAAATGTATAAACATCTTTGATAAAATTATACTCACTTTATCTTTGATGAGCATTCTCCTTGAACACAGCTCTCCTGGTGGAGTTGATATTCTTGAAATATGCCTCCTATGTTTCTTTTTCAATGGACCTTCACTGATTTAGCTAACTTTTTTTACAGGCTCCCTCACAGCTCAGTTGTTGGTTCTCCGGAGTTGAAGCCATACACAAGATTGGAGTTGACAATCAGCAATCTTCGTGCCAGCATGCTTCTGTCTGAAATAATACATAATACACTCTAACTGACTGACTACTGTCAGTATCTTGTGCTGATGGAATTTTGTACACAGTCCATGCTGGGAACTGAAGGCAGGTAGTTTAACTGTTTATGGAAGTTGCAGTCTATATAGCAAGACAAAGAAGAGTGAAGCAATTCAGAAGTGTGATGCATCTGAGAAGTACACTATAAATAAATAAGCTAAATTTGCATAACGTCTCTATTATCATATTCTCAACTGCCTTATAGCTCCTTTTACAGGTACTTTTAGAATGCTCTTGGAATGAAAGCAAATTAGACAGTTTCTTTGTTTCATTTCGAGACTTGTGCCTGAATCTGCAGCATCATATCATGCAGAAATGATATTTTTCCTGTTCAATGTCCTGATGTTCCTCTTTGGAAAGGGTGCTATGATTAGAAATGTCTTCAACCTGTATTGTGATTAACAAAATTGCCATTTGAATGACTTCACAACTCTCAGAAGTAAAGGTCACCTACAAAAATAGAGAAAAAAAATTCACTTTTTTTGCCCAGTGTATGGGTGGTCAGAGCCATGTTTAATTTTCAGCGTACATTTACAATTCACATGACTATGGAAGGCAACACAGGGTTGCTTAGTGCAATGGCTCATATGCTCTACATCATCATCAAGGCTGCTTCCATACACTGAACTACCATGTTCTTTTCTTCCCCACCCTTCCTGTCAACCCCATCAATATTGAGCTTCCACATATTCCCAGGTTACTCTTTCATTTTCCAGCATTACCCTAGGCTAAGGCCCCACAGCAGGTACAGCAGGTAGTATAGAGAGCAAATGAAAGTTTGACACTTATTGCTTAAGGAATGGAATATAATGGGGACATGGATTGCTGTGGTTCAAGAAGGTAGCTCACCACCATCTCCTCAAGGGCAACTAGGGGATGGTCAGTAAATGCTGGCCACCCAGTGACCCATGTCCCATGAAAGAATAAAATCAAAGTAGGGAAGTGTTACTGTAACTGTACAAGGCATTGGTGAGACCGCACTGGTCTGCCTACCTGACCCAGGATGTGCTTGCGTTGGAGACAATTCAGAGAAGATACACTGGATTAATTCAGAGATGAAAAGCCTGATTTATGAGGAGAGATTGAACAGTTTTGACCGATACTTGTTAAAGTCTAGAAGGATGAGAGGAAATCAAATTGAGGTATGTAAGATGCTGAAAGGGGTTGACAAGGTAGACAAAGTCAACACCAAATCCATTTCCATGCATAGTAAGCCATGTCTTTGAAAAGCACCATCATCTCCCACAATTATAACCCCCCCCCCCCCTTTATTGTTTCTCTCTGCATCCCACTATGTTGCCTGCAATTGTCACAATTTACTTAGAAGAGAAAGTGAAGACTGCAGATGCTGGAGATCAGAGCTGAAAATGTGTTGCTGGAAAAGTGCAGCAGGTCAGGCAGCATCCAAGGAACAGGAGAATCGACGTTTCGGGCATATGTTTCCAGCAACACATTTTCAGCTCACAGTTTACTTCCCCAATTTCTCTACCCCAGCAGTTTCCCTAGATGAGCCCTTTCGTCAACTTTTGAATGTAGATCCCATGATTGACCATGGCCCACTCATCCCCCCAACCCCTGATTGACTTAATGAACAGCCTTAACTGATGAGTGAGCAGGCCTCTGATGTAGACCTATCCAACTGACTTATTGTAAATCTTGGATAGGGTGCACTGGACCTGCAGGGCTGACTGTGCCCACTTCTTCAACTTCAATGACTTGAAACCCCCCCAACACTGACACATAAGTGATTAACGAACTGAGTCTAACTTCTGTACTAAGATCAGATGATGCCCTGAGTTATAGTGTCATACAACATAGAAACAAACCCTTCACCTGTCTTCCTGGATTGACTGAGTTTCTTAAACTTTGAGAATGCCTGTTGGTGCACATGCAGTGTGTTTGCCTTGTAAATTGCCGGACATGTGCAGATATGACATTGATGTAGTACAGTGCCTGACAGCAACACGCCCACATCCTTAACTGATCAATACTGACAACCATGACATGCTGCCTGGTTTTCTGTCTGTGCTAATAGGCAAGGACAGGCAAAGACATTATGAGAAGTACTATGAATGAGGTAGCAAAGTGCAAAAAGACAAGGCAGGGCAAAGATGCTAAGAACATCCAAATAGGTGCAAAGTGAGTGAGGAAGAAGAGAACAAGCAATGAGCTCTGAGAGGCATCCTGGTCCAATCCATGACGTGGGCGCTTGTCGCTTTGTTCTAGTGGTAGCATTTCAATAAAAGGTGTGGGTGCCCTCCAAAATGCAGCATTGAAGTAGAGAACTGTTTTGTAAGTCGATGTAAGATGTGCCATGATAATGTAGTGAGGCTTGTGGATGTCCAATACCAAGCTCCATGGAGGAGCAGTGCAGGAGGTCACTGCCCATGGAACATAACTTGAGATGGTGGTGACTACTGGCTAAGATGGAGGCCCAAGCAGTGAGCTGGAAATGTCAGGTACTCACTCTGACTTTCTCACACTCACTTTCTGCCTAGTGCATGGAGAATTGGAAACTGCATAGAAATTATATAAGATTAGGTACAATGACATGCCAATGGACGTAAAGAGGCCTCTCATAAGCATGATTCTTATCTCACCCCTTAAAACCTACTTGCAGAATCAAACTCTTCTTTTCTCAATGTTGAGAATTGAGTTTTCATATAAAATTCAGTGTTTGCTGTTATAACAAACTATTAATGTCACACAACTGCTTTTGTTGTAAAAACTGAAACTACTGAAATCATTCAGCAAGTCTAGTGGCATCTAATCAAAGGTCATCAAACTGAAACTTTAACTTTATTTTCTCACTAATTGTACTTCTAGTATTCTCAGTTTTTATTTCAAATTCCAACATTGACCTTGTGTTTGGTTTTTGTATATAAATGCTTTTATTTAATTGAGAGAATTTTGTTTGTGTGAGAACGCGTTCATTATTAATATTGCATCTTGTAACTTTAATCCGTGAGTATTCAACTCATGGTTCAATGATGCTGATCCTTGTCTAACATCTTTGAATGTACATCATATCTCACAGAAGACTGCACACAGTTTTATCTTTTCACTGCCAGGCTGATAACTTCCATCATCAATCCTGATCGGTTGAGGTGATCACTATTAGTACTTTTTCAGGATATTTTGACTCAGGGTCAAAAGCAATTATTGAGATTAAGAGACAACAAGAGAATTATTGCGATCTGAGTAGAAAATAATGCATGGTTGTCTGGAGCCTATGTGTCTGAAAGAGACATTGTCCCGCTGTTTGTTCTAATTTGCTGTTGTCTGTAATGAAAATGTATTGTGATTCCACATTTCCAAAGGAAGTTGCTTTTCACTTTCATTGTTATCCTTTTGTTTAAATTTGGCTCTACTTTGTAATTATTTTCTCCCTCTTTCCATCACCCAATTAATGGTTGCTTTTGTCTATATGTTTCAAGTTTTTATCAGTTATTTTTATTAATCCTTTGTATGTTAATGTTTGTGGCAAGTCAGCCCATCACTAATTACCCTTGTGAAGGTGGGGCTGATGTCCTTCCTGAACCTTTGCATGCTATATGGTACTCTTACAGTGCTGTTACGAAGGGAGTTCAAGGAAATTAACATTGCTGAAGTGACAAAACTACAAGATAGTGCGATGGTAAGACAGTATGTGATTCGAACAGAGATTTGCAGATTGGAGTGCTCTCATACTTTTGTTGGCCTTGTCCCCTAAGTGTTAGAGATCACTTGTTTGGAAGCTGTTGTCAAACCAGCCTTGTTCAGTTGCTGCATTGCATCTTGAAGTTGGTACACAGTGCAACAACTATGCAGAAAATTGGCCGGACTAAATAAGATAGCAACAAAAACAAAAATTGCTGGAAAAGTTCAACAGGTCTGGCAGCATCTGTGAAGAGAAATCAGTTAATGTTTCAGGTCCGGTGACCGTTCTGTAGAACTGATGTTATATGCAGAAAATAGGGTGGGGGGAGGGGCTAAGGAGTAAACGATAGGTGGGGATGGAGCCCAAAGAGAGAGAATAGTTGGACAGACTATGTTGGTTTATATGCAGACATTAGGGTGGGGACAGGGGGTAAGGAGGAAATGATAGGTGGGGATAGAGCCCAATAAAAAAGAAGGGTACTTGGACAGACCAAGGATTCACCAGTACCGTTGTTGACAGGGCTCTCAAGAAGGTCCAACCCATCTCCCACAAATCCGCCCTCACCCTTCTCTTCCCTCATGCAAAAGTGATAGGGTTCCCCTGTCCTTACCTAGCATCCCACCAGCATCCACATCCAGAAAATCATCAGTTGCCATTTCAGTCACCTCCAGCAAGACACATAAGTCCCTCCCCTCCCTTGACTCCCATTTGCAGGGATTGTTCCCTCCAGGACACTCTGGTCCACTCTTCCTTCACTCCCAAGACTCCCCACAGCCCTATTGCACCTTCCTGCACAACTGCTGAAGATGCAACATTTGCCCATATACCTCCTCCCCCCTCAGTATCCAAGGGCCCAAACATACCTTCCAGGTGAAGCAGCACTTCACCTGCACTTCCTACAGTCTAGTCTACTGCATTCGCTGCTCACAATGTGGTCTCCTCTACATTGGGGAAACGAAATGTAGGCTGGGTGAGCACTTTGCAGAACATCGATGTTCTGCCCACAGCAAAGACTCTGAGCTTCCAGTTGTCTGTCACTTTAACACACTACCCTGTTCCCTGGCCAACATCGGCTTGCTGCAGTGTTCCAGTGAAGGGCAGCCTAAGCTGGAAGAGCTGCACTTTATTTTCTGATTGGGGACCCTGCAGCCCTCTGGATTCAATATCAAGTTCAATAATTTTAAGGGATGAACTCCCCAATGTCATTGCCCCCTACCCTACACACCAGTTCTTGTTTTCACATATCCTGCCATTACACACTACCTATTGTCCGCCACTAGCAGTCTCCATTAATAGTTATTCACCCTCCTAATCAGATCGTTATCCAATCCTTTGTCTATTCAGCTATTCTCTCTCTTTGGGCTCCATCCCCACCTATCGTTTACTCCTTAGCCCCTCACCACACCCTATTTTCTGCATATAAACCAAAGTTTTTCTAACTATCATCAGTTCTGAGGAAAGGTCACCAGATCTGTAAAGTTAATTCTGATTTCTCTTCACAGATGATGCCAGACCTGCTGAGCTTTTCCAGTAACTTCTGTTTTTGTTTCTGATTTACAGCATCCACAGTTCTTTCAGTTTTTAAATGAAATAGCAGCTAGCAGCTAAAAAGGACCGATATCAAAGAGTTTACAAAGATTCAAGGGGAACCAGATACATGCAGCCCAAGAGTTGTGTATTGGAGGAGTATCAATCAGATGTTCTGGCATCTTGACTGCCTGAGTATGTGCAATTTACACCTCCCAGCATGGCAAAGTGAAGGGTGTTGGCGTCACTTCATTGAATGATTTGAACCCAACTCCTGACCTCATTAGCCAAAGGCCACTGAACATTCTGGAAGGTCAGGACAAGGGGTAGTAAGAACTCATACCTGAATGTCATCCTTCAGTGGAGTCAGTGAAAACTTGCAGGTAGGATTCACAGCAAACACGCAATAGAGGACTGTGCAGCAATTCAAGAAGATCCAAGATAAGATCCATCTTTACTTGCAAGACCCTCCCAGCCATACAACAGAGGGGAAAGTGATTTTAACAGCCCAGCGCAATCATCTAGATTGTTGCGAATAATATCCTTTCCCGGATGGATAGAGCTAGATGGGGAGTAAATACTATGGGAATTTAGGGAGTACTCATGTAGTGATTTTAATAAGGAATATTATGTCAATAAAATAGAGTTAAACTGGAAACTAAATTCTGTGTCCCTTTGTCTGCCTCAATTCCAAGAGCATTTGGGTAAAGTGTTTTTAATTCATAAACTGGATGAAGTGTCCAAAGTATGGACAAAATTGGTGTTGAGCTTTTTAAAATACTGTTGGAGATTCACTTAAACCAAGTAAAGTGAGGAGTTATCTGTCACACTCCTGACTTGTGCCTTGCCAATGGTGGACAGGCTTTGAGAAGCCAAGAGGTGCAGGATTCCCAGCCTCTGTTCTGCCCTTGTTATAGTACTTATACAATACTTGCCCATTTATACATAATACATGGACTATTTATGTTTAATTGCAGTATTTTTATGGCTGGTCAATTTAGGTTTCTGGTAATGGTCACCCCCTAAATGTTGATGATGAGGAATTCAGCAATAGTAAGATCATTGAATGGCAAGGATGGCTAGATGGTGTCTTCTTGGCGATAATCACTGTCTGGGACTTGTGTGCCACAGATGTTACTCACTATTTATTCATCTAGTCCATACATATTAACACAGATTGATTCAGTCCCTGAGAATCATGAATGGTGCCTAACTCTACAATCATCAGTAAATCTTACCATTTCTGACCTTTGTGAAGGAGGGAATATCAGTGACAAAGCAGCTGAAGACGTTTGGACCAAGCACATGACCCTGTAGAACTCCTGCAGGAATGTCCTAGGGCTGAGATGATTAGCTTCCAAATACTAAAACTATCTTCCTTGGTGCCACATGTGACTCTAAGCAATGGAACTTTCTTTTCTCCTAATCCCTGTTTACTTAGTTTTGTAAGGAATTTTTGATGCCGCATTCAGTCGAATGCTATCTTGACATCAAATTAGTTACTGTTATTACACCTTTTGAATGCAACTCTTTCGTGACCATATTTGAACTCAGGTCTTGGTGAGATCTGGAATTCAAATTTAACATCATCCATCAATTTGCTGATGATTGCAAGTAAAATGATGGACCACTAATTGTCATTTTAGTTCTGTCTTGCTTTTTTTTTGAATGAGCAAGTCTTTTTTGGAAAACTATTTGCATTGTTGGGTAGATTAGATTACTTACAATGTGGAAACAGGCCCTTCGGCCCAACAAGTCCACACCGCCCCGCCGAAGCGTAACCCACCCATACCCCTACATCTACATCTACCCCTTACCTAACACTACGGGCAATTTAGCATGGCCAATTCACCTGACCTGCACATCTTTGGACTGTGGGAGGAAACCGGAGCACCCGGAGGAAACCCACGCAGACACGGGGAGAACGTGCAAACTCCACACAGTCAGTCGCCTGAGGCGGGAATTGAACCCGGGTCTCCGGCGCTGCGAGGCAACAGTGCTAACCACTGTGCCACCGTGCCGCCCACTGTTGTGGGGACTGAAACAGTTTGACTTTGGAGGTGAGGTCATTTGGGTCTTTGGGGTTGGTGTGGCAGGGAGGGCAGTGGAGAAGGGGGAAACAACTTCATTTGTTCTTACAGAGATTTTAAATGGCATATTCTGTAAATTGCACAGGAGTCTCAAAACCTGCTTAATTCACTACAACACCCACATCGACCAACAATGATCTCAATGAATGGCAGAACAGGCTCAAGGGGCTGAATGACCTATACCTGTTCTTATGTTCCTATGACTAAGAATGTGGCCAGTTCTGGAGCACAACAATTCAACATTAAACTGGATAATGTCAACGTCCGAAGTCTTTGCTGCATCCAGTGCTTTAATATCACATGCTCTACTTTCTCTGTTCTGCTCCAACTTTGATCTCCTTTATTCCTATCTTCTATCCAAACTGATTATCCCAGCTTTGGAGATTTTTTCTTAATTATTCTGTTATTTTAAAGGGTACCAAGTCAAGAAAAGGAGTGTATCTTATCTCGAGCAACGCAACTTTGTAATCTGGTATCAAGAATTGCACTTGCTCAGTTTCATTTCTCAAAGCCACAGCCTGAAACAAGACTTTGCATCTGTCCATTTGCTCTCTCCCATCATCTGATTTTTTTTAAGAAGAGGATCACATGTGTGAATCATTCTGTAGTGTGGTTCAGCCATCATTTTTAATCTATTGATGTGCATTTAATTTCAAGACATGCTTGGAGTCAGTTACCTTTCCTTGTTAGGTTATACATAAAAAGCCTGAAAGCTTGATGGCTTGTTGATGGTGATTTTATTGCCTTTGAACTCCATGTTAATGATATTGGACTTAACATAAAAATCAGGTACTAATAATGTTTCCCACTCTTTTGCAAGTTAACAGACTGGTGAAAATTTAATGCTCTGGGTTCAGCAACACAAATTAAGCCAATGGTTAGGATTGGATCACAATTGAGTACACAAATTAGCAGGTACGAATTAGTTATAGATAGGTAGTAGTGCCTGAATTATAATTTATTTTATTCATTGATAGAAAGTGGGTTTTGATGGCTGGGTCAATATTTATTAGCCATCCTTAGTTCCCTTGTGAGTGCCCTTGGTGATGAACTCCCTTTTTTAAACTAAAGCAACGCTTTTGCTGTAGGGAGACCATATTTCAGTTAAGAAGATATTACCATGAATTTGACTGAACAATACTGAATAAACAGTGATATATTTCAAATTCTGGATATGAGTGGTTTGAAGGAGAGCTGGCATGTGGTGGTGTTCCCATGTATCTGCTAAACGTTGTCCATCAATATACAAGTGTTTACGAGTTTGGAAGGTGCTGTCTAAGGAGTCTTGGTGAATTTCTGCAGTGCATTTTGCAAACAGTACACACTGTGCTCCTGAGCGTTGCTGGTAGAGGAAGTAAATGTTTGTGGAAGTGGTGCCATTCAAGTGGGCTGCCTTGTCCTAGATGGTGTTAAGCTTCTTGAGTGTTGTTGGAGCTGCACTCATCCAGACCAGTGGGGAGTATTCCATCACACTCGTGACTTGTGATTTGTAGATAGTGGTCAGGTTGTAGAGAGTCAGGAGAGGCATTACATCTAATTTTCTAACTGGTTCCACAAGCTTTTGAGTGCAGTACATGGCAGCAACATCTGGAACTGGAAGACAATACTGCAATTGGCATACTGACACTGACCACTGTGCACAGAACTTGGGAACAGTTGTGCATGCTTGCTCTAGTAGCCACACTATTCATATGACCAGTCCAGTTCAGTTACTAGCCAATGGCAACCTCAAGGATATTGATAGTGGATGATTCAGTAATAAAGGGTATGGTAAAAGAAGTTAAGCTAGTGGCATTAGTGAAGGTAGTAAAGGAGACCCTAAGCAGAGCTGATGAGCTGCAGGAGAGTGCATAGCCTAGGCATAGGCTAGGTATGGAGTTAGTACTTGATCTCTACAAACAATTCGCCTCTGTGGGTAAAGTTTTCTCAGAAAGAACAGGGGGAGAAGGATGCAAAGTTATAATTTTGAGAGACACAGGACCTAATCAGCTGTTGATAGTAAGGGATGAGTGAATATGCACTGTTTCTGATCTGTTAGCCGAGAGTATGGTAATTTAGGGGATAGATGGAGTTCAACCTGGATAAATACGAAGTGATGCATTTTAGAAAGTCGGACGTCAATGCTGGATATAGGATTAAAGACAGGATTCTTGGCAGAGTGGAGGAACAGAGGGATCTTGGTGTCCAAGTGCATAGATCCCTCAAAGTTGCCATCCAAATGGATAGGGTTGTTAAGAAAGTATATGGTGTTTTGGCCTTCATTAACAGGGGGATCAAGTTTAAGAGCCGTGAGGTTTTGCTGCAGCTCTACAAGTCCCTGGTGAAACCACACTTGGAATATTGTGTCCAGTTTTGGTCACTCTATTTTAGGAAAAATACGGAGGCTTTGGAGAGGGTGCAAAGGACATTTACCAGGATGCTGCCTAGACTGGAAGGCTTGTCTTACGAAGAGAGGTTGACTAAGCTCGAACTTTTCTCTCTGGAGAGGAGGAGGAAGAGAGGTGACCTGATCGAGGAATACAAGGTAATGAGAGGCATGGATAGAGTCAATAGCCAGAGACTTTTTCCTAGGGCAGGATTGACTGGCATGAGGGGTCATAGTTTTAAGATATTAGGAGGAAGGTGTACAGGAGACGTCAGAGGAAGGTTCTTTACGCAGTGAGTTGTGAATGCACGGAATGCGTTGCCAGCTGTGGTGGTGGAAGCAGAGTCATTGGGGACATTTAAGTGACTGTTGGACATGCACATAGATAGCAGTGAGTTGAGGTGTGCATAGGCTAGGGTATTTTATTTTGATTAGGAATACTACTTGGCACAACTTCATTGGCTGAAGAGCCTGTTCTGTACTGTACTTTTCTATGTTCTATGTTAACTTAAGTTTAGATTAGATTAGATTAGATTACTTACAGTGTGGAAACAGGCCCTTCGGCCCAACAAGTCCACACCGCCCCGCCGAAGCGCAACCCACCCATACCCCTACATCTACCCCTTACCTATACTACGGGCAATTTAGGATGGCCAATTCACCTGACCTGCACATCTTTGGACTGTGGGAGGAAACCGGAGCACCCGGAGGAAACCCACGCAGACACGGGGAGAACGTGTAAACTCCACACAGTCAGTCGCCTGAGGCGGGAATTGAACCCAGGCCTCTGGTGCTGTGAGGCAGCAGTACTAACCACTGTACCACCGTGCCATTGTACGTATCATGCATGCCAAATGGTAAGCCACAGGTGATAATAAAGCCAGCACCTTTGTTGCCATTTCCCATATTTGAAGAGCCTTTCACGTGGGTTATAATTGATTGATTGAAGGCGGAGTTCTCACACTTAGATTATGTACTGGAGGTGCGTGAGATACTAAATCGAGTATGTGAGTTAGCTAAGCAGCACCTAAAGAGGGCACAGTGTAGAATGAAGCAGGTGGCAATCAAAAGATCTGAGACTTGAATGTTTTCCCAAGGGGTTAACGTGTTAGTACTGTTACCAGTGATGGGAGATCCCTTCAAAGCCAGGTTTAGTTGTCCCTATCAAATTGAGAAAATGTTGAGTCAGGTGAATTATCTAATAAAGATGCCAGATAGAAAAGAAAAGGTATCAGGTATGTCATGTGAATATGTTGAAACCGTATTATATAGAGAGAAAGAACTGGAGAAACAGGTGTTAGTTACTGCCCCGCAGAGTGAGGAATCAAATCCAGATGTTGTGGATTTTGAGGTGCCTCAAAATAGATTAAAAAATGAAGAAGTCCTTGAGGAGTGGGGTAGGTTAGTAAGCTACCTACCTCAGGAGCATAGTACGGAGTTGAAAGAGTTGTTTCTACAATACAAGTACATATGTAAGAATCAGATTGGGAGGTCCAATGCTATTGTACATGAAATAGTTGCAGGGGATACTGCTCCAATAAAACAACACCCTTATTGGCTTAATCCTTTCGAAGTCAGACAGGTCCAGATGGAGGTGGAGGGCATGCTCGAGGAGAACTGACAAGCCCAGCATGTAAATAGACTGCCTGAAAAATAGGTCTTTTAAAAAGGTACCTTTTCAATCAGTAACCTGTGATGAAGAAAATCCTAAAACGAAGCAAAGAAGCCACAGGATGATCCGAACAGAAGAACGAAAGCTGCCTGGTTTTGAGATAAGAAGGGTGTTTTTGTAAATCTTAATTGGGAGTTTTACCAGGCTGGCATTATAGAAGGGAAGGTAACAGATAGGTTAGGGTAAGGAATGGTAAACAGTTGTTAGTTAGTTATTCTCTGTTACATTTCAACAAATAAAGTTGTTAATTTGTACTTTAAATAGTCCTTAGCCACTCAAAGTTTTACAGATTACTGCACAGGATAAATCTTTTGTGTTGCTGGTTTTAAATTAAGCAGGAGGGTTTACCCCGTGTTGTAACACTAATGCCAATGATAATTAGATTTTTTTGAGAATATTAATTGACTGGCATTTGTGTGGCAATTTTGTTGCTGCCACCGTTTGACCCAAACCTGTACATTGTCCAGATTTCATCACATTTTAACATGAAGAGCTTCAATATCTGAGGAGTCATGAATTGTGCTGAACTTTGTGCAATCATCAGTCAATGCCCCCACTTCTGACCTTATGATGGAGAGCAGGTCATTGATGAAGCAACTGAAGATGGTTGGACCAAAGACACCATCCTGAGAAAATTCTGCAGAGATGTCCTGGAGCTGAGATGACTGACCTCCAACAACTACATTCATCCTCTTTTGTGTCACGTAAGACTCCAGCCAGCAAAGAGTTACTGTCTGATTCCCACTGACTGCAATTTTGCTAGGGCTCCTTGATGCCACTTTCAGTCAAATGCAGCCTTGATGTCAAGGACAGTCACTCTCATCTCATGTGTGGAATTCAGCTCTTTTGTCCGCTTTTAAAGCAAGGCTGTAACGAGATCAGAAATTGAGTGGCTGTGGCAGAAACCAAACAGGACTCCTGTGAGCAGATTATTTCTAACCAAGTGCTGCTCAAAGCACTGCTGATGACACCTTCCATCATTTTACTGATGATCGAGAGTAGACTGATGGGGTTGATTTGAGTACAGGAGATAACTTGGTAACTTTCCAGATTGTTCGCTAGGTGCCAGTATGTAATTTTACTGGAACAACCTGACTGGAGCATGGTACAACCTGAGCAGAAGTGCTCAGTACTATTGCACAATGTTATGTGGGACATACCCTTTGCAGTGTCCAGTGCCCTCAGCCATTTCTTGATATCATGTGGAGTGAATCAAATTGGTTGAAGACAGCCAGCTGTAATGGTGGGGGCTTCTGCAGGAGGTTGAGAAGAAATATCGACTTGACACTTGAAGATTGTTGCAAATCCTTCAGCCTTACTTTAACTGTGCTGTTGTTTATACTCAGTGCCACCCTAACTTGATATCAGTAACAGCAATGAGAATCCTTTTTCTGAATAATTTCTAATGGCAATGGTGTCTCTTTAACAATGGCCAGGAAATTGACAACATTAATGATGAGCTCAGGCTGGTTGTACAATTCCCTGACCTTTACTTCTATGCAATTCTCAATATCACTGAGCTGAATGGGTCTATCGTCCTCACCATAGTAAAGAACACAAATGCCTCTGCAATGATGGAAGACATTTACCAAGCATTTATCCACACCACACAATCTCAGTGTGTACCATACAGTTGTCATGCAGAGTTTAGTATATCTGTTGAATGAATGCCAGAAAACATTAAACTTTTGCAGATGGCAAAAAAACAAATGAACCTATGCTTAACTTCAAAGTTAATTCTCTCTGGTATTCCCACCTACCTGCATTGTTAAAATTTCGACTAAGCCAGAGGGAAGAGCTTGATATTTCTGTTAAGCTTTTACCCCATCTTGTCCTCCAGATGAAAAACATTGCACCTCCTCCACCTTACCACTAGAACTTTGACTGTTTCAATTTCCAAACTGGGTGAAATGTTCCGTTCAAAAACAGTTGGAAACCTACTTAAAATACATTAATATAATCAATTGATATTGTCAGAATTGCCTCACAAAACAAATGTGTCAAACAAAGTTGGAAATACAAATTCCTTCATCTACGTAAAATTTTAGGATCACAGAATTATTATAACACCTATTCAGTCCATTAAATCTGTACCAGCACTCCCAATGCAATTTATCCATTGCCATTCTCCAATATCTCTCCCTAACCCTCTACACAATTCCTTTTTGAATAACAGTCTATTTCCCTTTTGAATGCATCAGTTGAATTTGACTCCTTCACACTTTCAGGGCAGCACACTCCAGGCATTATAAAAGCAAAATTCAAAATTAAAACAGAAAGTGCTGGAAAGACTCAGCAGGTCTGCTGGCACATATTGAGAGATAAACAGAGCTAATGTTTCAAGTCCAGTATGACTCTTCTTCTACAGAAAAATCATATCAGATTCAACACATTGATTCTGTTTGTCCATAGATGTTGACAGACCTGCTGAGTTCCTCTGGTACTCTTTGTTTTTATTTCTTCAATCCATAGTTTTCCACTTGCTGCAGGAAAAAGCTTTTCTCCGCATGTTTTTTTTTTACCAATTGCTTCAAATCTACGCCACCTCCTTCTTGGTCCTTTCACGAATAGGAACAATTCCTTCCTATCTGTATTATCCAGATTCTTCCTAATTTTAAATATCTCTATGAAATCTCCTTTCAGCATTCATTCCTCTGAGGAAAATATTCCTAACTTCTCAATCTAAATCCACAAATGAAGCACCTTATCCCTTAAACCTTGTGTGAATCTTTTCTGCACTCTCCGATATCATTGCATCTTTCTTAACTGAGGCGACAGAAACAGACATAATACTCCAGCTAAGGATGCACTAGTGCCCTCCTTAAGTTCAACATAACTTCTTTACTCTTGAGCTTTATGTAACTTTTAATAAAGCCAGGGATACTTTATTAATCATGTTCTCATAATGTCCTGCAAACTTCAATGTGACTTTTGTGTAGCAGTGGATCAGATGTCATCTGGCAGAAGATCCTGGAGCATTCCGACTCTCATGGCCACTCTGTGCAAGAGTTTCTTCCCACAAGCCATCAAGTTCCTTAATACTGTATGATCAGACTCTCTTCCATGTGAAAATTATTTTCACCACTTTGAATTGCTGCTAGAAAAATGTCTATTAATTATTTTTTTTTATTACACTGTAATTTGTGTGCTTTGTACTTCTTATGCACTTTATGCTGCCCTGTGTATAATCGTGTGCTACTGTCCATGTAGCACCTTGCTCCTGGAGAAACGCTGTCGCGTTGTACATGGTAGAATTGACAAATAAAAGCTACTCTCTCTCTCCCTCCCTCTCTCTCTCTCTATCCCTCTCTCTCTCTCCCCCCTTCACCCCCTCTCAGACTGTCTGATGGCACCCCTGCTGTTCTTGAAGGTTCTTGCAAGCCACCTCCAACAAGCTGACATCAGGCTGCGTTAGACTGTTGCATGTAGCAGAGCTCCCACTTGGAATACCTTTGGGAGCCACTTCTGACACTGTAGGAGAAAAGAGCAGGGTACCTATACAGTTTGTCAATTTCAGCAACAAAGATATTTACCTTCAACCATGAATGCCCATAAGTGTCCTGAAGCCTACCACTTCCCTGAATACTGGGCCAGCTGGAGGAGTTATTTTTAATCTCACTTCAAAAATGGACATTTGTGAGTTGGATGACGTTCAGAGAGGGCAGTTTATTTCTACTCTCACCAAGCATACATTAACTTTCAGTTAAGATGATGATGACATTGATATGTAACCTGAAAAGCTGCAGGATTGTGAATAAAGATAACTGTTCAGTAAATATTCTTTATTATTGGATTCCACCCCATTATTTGGGAACATCTGGAACAATATGCAGAAGTCTTTGGAATGAGGTGTCAACTGAATATCATCAAGCCTGCATGCTTCCTTTTTAATCTTCACAATGAGAAAGGTGGAAAAGTGAGGATTACCAGGTATTGGATGCAAAGATCCATAAAGGTGCTTACACTTTATCTAAGATTTTGGTAGCATTGCATTTCTTGAAAGTGAAACTATTTCTGCAATCTCGATTCGACTTGGTTATAAACAGCAGCCCATCACTGAACAAGACATTGAATAGATGGCAATCTGAACAGGCAACGGGGGACTTCAAATGTAAATAAGAATGTCATTTGGGCTGTGTGACATTCTCCCATATTATGCATGTGATGGATGTAGGTTCAACATCCTTACTCCCAATGTTCCCTTATGTATCTGGATGACATACTCACGTTCGACTTGAATTTCAAGAACACCCTTGCAAGACCTTAGCCATCTTGTCACAGTTTAACTTGAAAGTGAAATCAAAGACATGCTAACTTTTCCCAAGAAAGGTATCTTGGCCAGGTCAATGAGTGCTCAGCTTGTGTTCAAGATAGTACCCAAGTGAAACGAGGGAGAAGTGATGAGAAGAAAAACCTCAAACAATCAAAGCTGATTGAACTGACCTGCCAATTAATAAAAGGGCTTTCCACCAAAATCAGAATCTCTGGGGTTGGAATAAAGTACAGGATGTTTGGGGTCCTAAATCCCACAGAGTCATCAAGTAGCTCAACACAGATGGAAGTCCCCATGTTGTTGAAACTTCAGCTGGAGGGTATCCTCAGAAAACAGTTCACAGAGAGGAGTTGGTTGAGGTCAGAGATCTGGTGGATGACATGAAGATCAACAACTCACTCACTGGTGTTGTACAACTTGAAGTGTCAGTCCATGATGGCTCAAGTAAAGTGGAGCTGAGTAGCTGTGTAGAATTCTGGAGTGACCTGTGCATTGTGAATCCAGGGAGTGCACCAAATGTGACTGAATCAAGACAACAGCCATGAACACTTCGATATCATGTGTGCCGCAGATATAAAAGTTTCAACTAGGTTAATTTTGATCCATCTTTTCCTGCAAAACAATGCAGGGAGGACCTGCCAGGAGGTGGAAACTGTAGCAATATACAACTCCTGGAGTCCTGAATGACCTAGCCTCCAATGTGGGACATTCCCCAGGGAGCCTGGATTCCTTGGAAGGTCCATTGTAGAGAAGAGACTGAGATGGTCTTCTCAAACAAATGCTGAATATTACTCCAACCATTGCCATTTCCCCAGAGCAGTCATACAAAAGGCAAATGCTGACAATAATACGGATTTAGACATTCTAGCAATCAAGATGCACTTCAACCTGCTAAACATGCAACTTATTAACAAATGGGCCCTGCGTGCATGTGTACTTGCTAGTATGACAGCTTTCAAGCAGGGCAATGTGTGATCGAACCTGCAGCAGCTGGTGGCAGTGGTGAGAGAGGGTGCTGAACAGGGAAGGTTAAATAGTTGTGTTGGGACCACGAAAAGCAGGTAGTGATGATGAGCAAGGGCATCAGGAGTGGAATAAAGAATGTCTGCCTCATGATCTTTGGGATATCTGTGTGTTCAAATCTCAAATTACATAAATAATTAACAGTGGGTCTCAAGGTTACTTTTAATTCTGTACACTTTAGCTTTTGCAATTTCTTGTTTTCTAGACTGAATCAAGACAACAGCCATGAACACTTCGATATCATGTGTGCCGCAGATATAAAAGTTTCAACTAGGTTAATTTTGATCCATCTTTCACAAAATAATGTTCTTTTTGATCCTGCCTCCAAAGCCCAGCCACATTCATTCCAGGACCTTCTACACAGCTGAAGGAGCAACAGGTGGAATGAACAAAAACAGCAATTGCTGCAGAGAAGCCAACTAGAAGGCACTGTTCTGTCAGGGATCCTTGCTTTCTGAATTGAACATATGGTGTAGTAAAGATTAGATGAAAGCTCTCAGATGAGGAACAACATATACAAATCCCATTCCAAAGTTCTGCTTCTTTTCCAATAAAAACTGCTGTACACTGCACTACCAATTGTAGTCCAGGTTACAGTGGTCTTAAATGTCTTTATGATGTTCCCTTTTGGCTTGTGTCAGGGGATGTCACTACCATCACTTATTACAATTCATACTGTCATTAAGCAGTGACTGAAGCATTATCTTCTGCATGGATAACCAGAAACAGCAGGACAGGGTTCTGGGGTCCATCCAGTCTTCTTGTTTCTCCTAAGATCAGGATATACTTGACTATACCAATATCAGACTGAAATCTCTTCAGAGAAACCTATTGCTTCTACAAGTGTTAAAGGCTACCACTCCATCAAGATGCAATGAGTCTATGTATGCATCAGTGCATCAATGTATAAGGAAGACGTGTGCTTACTTTTTTGACAATTGCTATGCATCTTTCTATTGTGGCAAACCTCCTGTAGTTCCTCTTCCCCATAGCTCCCCAATGTCTTCCTCCAAAACCACTCCTCTTTCCCATTGCTCAGCAAATGAGGGGCTGGCTGCCAGGGAACACTGTTATGTTACCTGCTGCAGACTTGTCTCAGAAACTAATTCATGAAACCACACCTGACTGGCCTAAAATTTTTACCATCTTTATGTTATGTAGTTTATTTTTATGTGCTTTCATTGCTTTTGTACAGTACCAACACAAGCCAAAAGAAATGAGTTACATTCTCCTACTGCTTAAGGTTTCTGATCCACATTGTGTGAAGTCATTGCTTGTGAGTTATAAATCCATGCTCCTTTTGAGTACAAAATGTAGAAACTCCCTGCTCCTCACAAATGTCTCCTCCTCCACTGAACCAATTGCCCTTGCTACACATATAATTTGAGAGTAAACATGTGAGGGATCAAACTGTAATAGTGCAGTTGATTTGCTGAACATCTCAACTGTGAACCTACATTTGCAGCAGCTCACCTTGCTGTTTCTGTGCTCATACTAATCTTACCATTGGTGGACTCCTACACTGTTCCCATTAATGCAAACTTTGAGATAAGTATCATAACTGAACTTGACATTAGCAACTTCTGACTCATTCTGCTCCTCACTTCTGTGGTGTTCTGTTCAATTTCAGTTTTCTTTCTAGGTTATCAAACTGCTTCATTGTAATATCTAACCCTGACCTTCATCTATTTTCCTTCTTGCTTTGTTTTGATCACTCATGTAAGAGGTTCTCAAGCTTGGTGATTCTGCTGATAAACACTCTTTACCCACAGCATTAACCTTTCTGTTCTCCGGGGGAGTAATTGTCTGCTTCTGGACTCTTCTTGCATTCATAGACGATGATCCCCAGGTTATATCATATTGGTTGTTAGGTTCAGACAATCTTATGTTGTTTCACTTGATTCAGCTTCAGCATCAGTAAAAAAGCTAAGATTTCTTATGCTTAGTTCAAGGAAAATAAAAGACTCACTTGCACTTTGCATAGTCTAGACTTATCGTACAGCTGTTCAATAGGGAAATTGTAGTAGCTGATATGGTAAATCAGTCAGTGAACTATGCACACTGGCAAGTGAAGTTGATGGGAGTGAAGGGGTTGGAATGCAGTTAAGATAATTGTTTATATTCCTTAGATTCATTCAAATAAGCGTGATTTCAAGTCTCTGACTTGTACAGAGTGGAGAGAATGTGGATCTTACAGTGCTGGTGTGATTGAAGCATTTGCAACCAGACTAAACCCACCACACCTGGTGAAATATTTTCAGAAAATATGAAACACTGACTGACACATATTCTGGGAAAGCATGGGTTTGTATATGTGTCTCTAGTTTGTTTTTGTGTCTTCACATGTTCATATAATCACCTGCTGTACAATGCAAACTTTCCCAAGTAGTCAGCGTGCTGTATCTTTTGAGGTATTTTGGGAACTCAGCATGTTTGAAAAATTTCCACTGTTTATGTGCCTTTGTCTGCAGCCTGTAAGTAGAACCACAGCAGGGGACTATTATAAAATGGAATACCATCTACTTCACGGGGCTGGTTCAAGCTCGGAAATAACAGAGGCTTTTTTAAAAAGTTATGGCAGAAGCAGCAACTGTATATCCCACATTAACCCTTCACTTTCTTCCATGATTCAGGAACAGTAAAAATTCAATTTTGTGCGTGATCCAGTATTAGCTAACAAGAGTTAGACAACTAAATATTTATAAACATTTCTAGCTGCTTCATTGGTGACCTTCCATCCATCATGAGGGCAGAGGTGGGGCGGAATGGGACTATTTGGCGCCGCCCTTTTGGTGCTGATCATTTGGCTCCACCGTTTTGGCTCTAAACTGTTTTGGCGCTCATTATTTTGGCGCTGAGTTATTTTGGCGCCAATACATATAGATAACTATCATGTGAAAATTTTGGTTTGTCTCTCTTGCTTAGAATGTTTTCAGCCATTTCTGGTATGGGCTCGACAAGAAAATAGAAAGAAAATTGTATTACAGCTTTCCAATGTGAAGACAGAAAGGCTTAAGTATCATCAAAGCAGTAGATGACCATTAACAATTGTTAAATGAGAAAATGATTACAAAACGAGATTTGAATCTACAGCGGGTCATTACAGCTTTGACTATCAACTCCTGCTAGTTGAGAAAATTACATCAGGTCATTAGTCATCCTCTCTTCTTTAACCAAACAAGACTTTTTAAAAATTCTGAATTGGCGCCAAAACAGCTCAGTGCCAAAGTAATGAGCGTCAAAACAGTTTAGAGCCAAAACAGCGGAGCCAAATGATCGGCGCCAAAATGTACCCGACCTGAAGTGGGGATGTTTGCCAATGATTGCAGAATATTCAGCACCATTAGTGACTCCCCAGATATTGAAGCAGTTCACATTCAAATTTAAAAAGATTTGGAAATTTTCAAGGCCATGCAATGACCATTTCAAATCAGGCACAATCTAATCACTGGCCATTGACATTCAATGATGTTACCAGCACTGAATTCCCAAGTATCAATATCCTGAGGGTTACCATTGACCAGAAACTTGACTGGACTCAGCATATAAATGTAGTACCTACACAAGCAGATCAGATGTTAGAAGTATTGCAGTGAATAACTCAACTCCTGACTCCTCAAAGCCTGTCCATCATCTACAAGGCACAAGGCAGAAGTATGATTGAATATTCTCCACTTGTCTGGATAAGTGCAGCTCCAACAACATTCAAGACGCTTGGCTACGTCCAGGCAAAAGCAGCCTACTTATTTGGCACCATTTCCACAAACATTGACTCCCTCCACCATTGATGCCCAAAAGCAACTGTTTACATATGCACTGCTGAAAGTTTTCAACATCACTTTCCAAACCCACGACCACTTCCAGGCAGCCAATCCACGAGAACGTCACTCATCAATCGCTAGTTCCGACATGCCACAGCAAAAACTGCAACGACCTCCTGCTGTAGAACAGACACAGGACATGACTGATAGAGAACCCTTTAACGTCCAGTACTTCCCCAGAGCAGAGAAACTACGCTATATTCTTTTCAGCCTTCAACCTGTCATTGATAACGACAAACATCTCACCAAGATCTTCCCTACACCCCATTTCTTGCCTTCAAAGAACTGTCAAACCTTAAACAGACCATTGATTGCAGCAAAATATCCAGCCTTCAGAACAACATCAACCACAATATCACACAACCCTGCCATGGCAACCTCTGCAAGACATGTCAGATCATTGACATGGATACTATCATCATGCGTAGGAATACCACCCAGCACCTACATGGGAGATACTCATGTGACTCGGCCAATGTTGTCTACTTCAATACTGAAGGCAAGAATGTCCCAAGGCATGATATATTGGCAAGACCACGCAGATGCCACGGCAATGGATAAATGGATACCTTGCAACAATCGCCAGACAGGAATGTTCCCTCCCAGGTGGGGAGCACTTCAGCGGTAAAGGACATTCAGTCTCCGATCTGCAGGTAAGCGTCCTCCAAGGCAGCCTTCGAGATACACAACAATGCAGAATCAGTGAGCAGAAACAGATAGCCATGTTTCGTACCCATGAAAGCAGCCTCAACCATGATCTTGGATTCATGTCACACTGCATGTGACCCCACCACTGTTCTGTATCTGTAAAATCTTCCTTACTGTCCTGTTTTAACATAATTTGCAGATGTCAGTGTTGGGACTGGGGTGTAAAAAAATTAAAAATTACTCAACACCAGGTTATAGTTCAACAGGTTTATTTGGAAGCACTAACTTTCGGGGCGCTGCTCCTTCATCAGGTGATTGTGGATCTTAACCTCCCTAGTTGGACTATAACCTGGTGTTGTGTGATTTTTAACTCTGTTTTAGCACCATCACCTTGATAACTTATTATGATCTCTGTCCTTAAATTCATTTATACAATTTTGGATTACTTGTTACTTTGGTTAGACCCTCAGCATGCGACTCTTATACCTAGCATGTTATTCCAGCCATTTGCCATTCTAGCACCACTTTATTTTTATTTTCTTTCAATAATTATCTCTCTGCCTCAATTAATTAGATTATACATCATCCCCTTCACTTTACTATTAAGCTGTTGACAATTTACTCACACTGTCTGACACTTTGGATCACCTGCAGACACTTAATATTTGATACTCCACCCACACCCTTTGTATGATCTTTTGACCTCTCTGCCTACAAATTCTGAGCATGTTTGCTTTTCTTCAATTCACCTGACGAAGGAGCAGCACTCCAAAAGTTTGGGATTTCAAATAAACCTGTTGCACTGTAACCTTGGTGTTCTGTGACTTCTGACCTTGTCCACCCCAGTCAAGCACTGGTACCTCCACATCATCCCTCCTTAACGGCATTGTGGGTATACCTACAGCACATGGACTGTCAGAGTTTAAGGAGGTGACTCACTGCCACCTTCCAAAGGGTAACTAGGGGTGGGCCAGCTAAAGATGCCCACACCCCATGAGTAAACAGAGAAAAATTGCCTGTATTCCATTTACTCTTATAGGCATTCTTAAAAATAGCAATATTTTATGGTTTCAGTTATAATCCCTGTCCAATTTTTGTTATGGTGTGGCTAGAGGCCAGGAAGTTATTGTGTAATACAAACAAATTTTGAAAACCCAGATAATTACTAAGAGAATAAAGTTACTAGATTCCCATGATTTTTAACAAATGAATTGAACCATCCAATGGAAAGGTAGAACATTAATATTACACTATCTACTGCATATACAACTTATTCTCAAAGACATCCAGAATTAACAATAGATAAATATAGTTTAACTGAAAAACTGAAAATACCCCACAGTCCACATCAAACAACAGATGCAGTCAGGACGGACCCCACAGATCTCTCAGCAAATTTCCTCTAATGTTACTATGGGCATCCAAATTTCATTCAAACTTTGTCTCTTTTCCAAGAGATTCCAATTCTTCATTCTCCAAAATGTAGCCTTGAAACAACCTCAGAAGTTGTTCTGCCACCACTTGTCTCAATGACTGAAAGAAAAACAGGAAGAGCTGGAGAAGTTCAGCAGGTCTGGCAACATCCATACAGTGAAAACATTTTGAGTCCAGTGACACATGTTTCTCCAGCATTTTCTGTTTTTGTTTCAAATTTCCAGCATTGTAGTTCTTTTAATTTTAAACCTCAAAGAGTGTTCATGTCCTGGTAGTTTAATATCCTCCCAGACACTGTGGTCCACTAGATTCCTGAGCCAGCACTCCAACATCCAGTCACGGGCATAATTCCAGCTCTTTTGCAGACAGTTAACTTCACTAAGCTGACACTAGAAGCTCCAATATTTTTCAGCTGCACAAAGCAAATACTGACGCTGGACATCTTCCACCTCGATTTTCAATTACACTCAGCTACCTATGCCCTGCAAGGACTTCTCCTGTGTTAAATGCCTGGAGTTTGCTAACATTTGCGGTCTCCAAGCTTCAAAACTGCAAATGACATCCCCTAGCAAATACTTATGTAAACAGAAATGAACTATTTCTCAAGCTTCAGCCATCTCCTAGAAAATGTTGCCTGTGAGATCTCAAGCTTTCAGAGTTAACAGAATGCTTTTAAACTAATTTAGCTTGAACTCTCAACTTCTCTAAACTTGTCATTTTTGTGATTCGGAGATGCTGGTGTTGCACTGGGGTGTGCAAAGTTAAAAATCATATAACACCAGGTTATAGTCCAACAGGTTTAATTGGAAGCACTAGCTTTTGGAGCACTGCTCCTTCATCACCTGAAAACTAATGCTTCTAATTAAACTTGTTGGACTATAACCTGATGTTGTGTGATTTTTAATGTCATTTTTTTGAGCTTTTCAAATACATTTTCCATCTAATTAAGCCACCCGCTGTTTTTATACCTCAGTCTTTTCCATGCTGATCTAGGAGGAAATATTCAGAATTGTTAATTTCCTAAAGCAACATGACCCCAACTTTTTAAAATAAACTTTCATTTACTTCAGTTACATTTATCCCAATTCTACTGTCAAATTTTAATTCTCAAAGCTAAAAGTTATATTCTAACTAGAATGTGTTCACCATGAACTCGATACTGATAACAATCTCAAAGGGAATGCTTTAAAAAGTTGTTAGTGTACTTTTATAATGTTTAACTTGCAGTTCAGTGTGTTTATACTCAGGAAAGGTCAAACAATGAATCAATACCCTCACCCAATCTTTTGCTGTTTGAATTCCATTTCTCCTCTGCTCTGTCTTGTTTGTTTTCTTATCTAACTCTTTGTCATTTTAGAAATCCCTGCATCGCTCTGTTTAGTAAAGATGGAAGAAAGGTGGCAAACTGCTGAAACACCAATCTTTTTTATCTGCAGAATTTGTGAGATAGTGGAAAGTTAGGTTAGAAATGACAATGGTAATAATTATTTTTTTTAATTGCTCTTACCAGTTAATGAGCCACTGACTATGTTCAAAGGGAATCATAGAATCATACAGTACAGAACAGACCATTCAGCCCATCATGTCTGCACCATCCAAGTTACACTAAATCGAGTCCCACCTTCCAGTACTAGGCCCATAGCCTTGAATTATATTATAGTGACAACTTTGTTCATTCAATTGCAGAACAGATATCACCTGAAGACATTATCTGGATATCAATTTGAAAATTTCATTTTAAAATTTAATTTTTTTTAAATTAGATCAATACATTATTGACATTATTGTCATCACTGCTATTTGGTCCTATCCCTAAGAGTTCTTTGTGCTGGTGATCCACTATCTTGAAGTTTTTAGTTAACACTCTAGTCAGTGGCAACCTCAGAATCCTCATGGCAAAAGATGTATTGAATGTCAAGAATGGTTATGTGCTGTCTTGTTGGAGATGATCATTGTCCAGCATAAATTGCAAAAATGCCATGTGCCACTTCTCAGCCCAAGCCTAACTGATGTCCAGTATTTGCTGAGCATGACAATGAAATGCTTAAGAGTTGTGGATGGCATTGAGCATTGTGAAAGCAACAGTGAACATCTCCACTTCACACCTTATCATGGATGGAATGGGATTAATGCAACAGCCAATGGTCTGTGATGATTAGCCACCAAGAAAGAGGTTTTATAAATTTGGGTATACATTGAGTTCCATGCACTGGTTGTTAGAACATAGGAATTTTCAGCAAACCAAAAGCCCAAATATTTGACCAAGTGCCTTAAAATTCTTTTACTATTTCCTGAATTTGTGTGTGGGCACAATTTGACATCAACAAGAAACAATTGCTGAGTTTTTCAAACTAAACAGCAAAAATTCTGATTTTGTGAGCCTCTTTCTGGAAAGTGAAAAACAATGGCTCAAAGCTTGACACAATTTAAACCCTCTTCCTTGGTAAATATTACTGTTATAGGATTATATTCCCAACAGTCTCCTGCCACCTACACTGACTGAACTCAAGATGTTGTGGGTCAGGCAGGGTCCCAGATGTGGTATCTGTGTGGCAGTGGTGGTAGCTAATAGAACCTGCCAGAACAATAAACATGACATGTGGGGTGAATGAATTCAACAAGAGCTGAAATTCGGATCATCTAATGGTGAATTGAGTTGACGATATAAAGTCAGTAGCATGTTTATGGCGAAAACAACAAATGCTGGTGATCACAGTGTTTGTAGTCTTTGTGGAGGGAAGGGCAGCTCCAAGGTAGAGTTAGGTTCAAATAATCCATTAGTTAGGTCACAGGAGCAGACAAAAATTTTGGCAATGGTATCAAGAGACTTTACAGTCAGAGTGGAAATTTAGACGGGACAGATGTAGGAGAGGACATGATGGCTTGTCAAGGACTACAATAATCAAGACTATGGCAAGAAAAGCAAGACAAGGAATGGATGCTGTGAAGATTCAGGTAAGCTATATTTGCCTGTCAGAACAGAAAGGCATTATTTGCCTTTTGAGCACCAGTCAGTCAATCCTCTGTCCATGTCCTTGCCCCTAACACCACGGTCTCTTCTCTTATGCAGCAGCTTCCTGTGTGCTGCTTTATCAAAGGCCTTTTAGAAATCCAGATAGATCACGTCCACTGGCTCTCATTTGTCTAAACTGCATGTTACCTTCTCAAACAATTCTAACAGATTTGTCAGGCATGACCTTCCCCTGACAAAGACATGCTGAGTCAGCCCTATTTCACCATGCACTTCCAAATATTCCACAATCTCATTCTTAGCAATGGAGTCTAAAATCTTACTTACAGCCAAGGTCAGGTTACGTAACCTTTAATTTGCTGATTTTTGCCTCCCTCTCTTCTTCCATTTTCCAGTCATCCGGGACCCTGCCTGACTCCAGTGATTCCTGAAAGATCATCACCAATGCCTCCACAATCTCCTCAGCTATCTCCTTCTGAATTCTGGGGTGTAGTCCATCTACTCCAAGTTATTTAGCCACCATCAGGTTTTTCAGCTTCCAGAGCACCTTCTCCTTAGTGATGGCCACTACACTCACCTCTGCCCCTGTCTCTCTTGAAGTTCTGGTACGCTGCTGATGTCTTCTACTCTGAAAACTGATGCAAAATATTATCCATTAGTTCCTCTGCCATTTTCCTGTTTCCTCACTACTACTTGTCCAACTTTATTTTCCAGCACTCCAATGTCCACTCTTGCCTCTCTCTTACTTCTTAAGCATCTGAATAAACTCTTGCAATCTTCTTCTATATTACTCGATAGTTTACCCTCTTATCTCAGCTACTCCCTTATTGTTATTATATTGTCCTCTTCTTGTTTGTAAAGCTTTCCCAATCTTTTGGCTTCCCACTAATCTTCACCACATTATACACTTGTTCTTTTGTTTTTATGCTATGCCTGACTTCTTTTGTCAGCCATAGTTACCTCATCCTCCCCTTGGTATCTTCCTTCTTCCTTGGGGTGAACTTGTGCCATGCCTCCCGTATTACCCGCAGAAACTCCTGACAATGCTGCTCCATTGTCTTCCTTGGTAGGCTCCTCTTCCAACCAACTCTAGCCAGCTCCAACCTAATGTCTTTGTAGTTACCTGAACTCAATTGTGAGACAGTTATGTCTGATTCCAGCTTCTCCCTCTCAAACTGGCAGGTGAATTCTATGAGATCATGGTCACTGCTATCTAGAGGTCCTTCACCTTAAACTCCCGAATCAAGTCCACCTCATTTCACATCATCAATTCCAGAATTGCCTGTTCCAAAAAGCCATCACGTAGACATTCCACAAATACCTTTTCTTAAGATTCACTACAAACTTGATTTTCCCAGTCAACGTACATATTTGTGAGACATGGAGGTGTGGCTGAGGGGCAAAGCACAGAAAATTAAAACAGCAGAAATTTTGTTAACATCAAAGTAGGCACAACGTGAGAGAGTGAATAAGCAATTCTGACATGTATCTTGGTCCAGTCTATGAGTTCCGTGTCTCTCCTTATGTGCAGAGTATCCTTGCAGCAGCATTGCAATGAAAAGTGCCTGTGTGCTCCAAACTACAATACTGAATTGCAGAATTGTATTATAAGTGGATCAGAAATGGGCAATGGTGACACAGTCAGTCTGATACATGCCATGGATTGTATCCAAATGTTCTGAGATGTGTCAGGAGTCCAAGGTAGAGGTGCAGGCGAACGAGTTAGGGTCAGATTATTGCTCGGACTTTAATTCCAGAAACTGTCATTATCCAGTCATTAATCCACCAGGCAGGAGAATGAGAATTAGCATATTAATGAGGCTACAAAAACAGAAATTGCTAGAAAAGCTCAGCAGGTCTGGCAGCATCTGTAAAGAGAAATTAGCATTAGCATTTTGGGTCGAGTGACCCAGCCTCAGGTGCTGCCAGACCTACTGAGCTTTTCCAGAAATTTCTGGTTTTGTTTCTGATTTAAGCATCCATAGTTCCTCTGTTTTTTCATTAGTGAGACTAGATGAAGTAATAGTAAGATGTTAATCCATTCAAGGCAAAAATGGAATTCCTTGCTCTTGACATTGAGAATCTCCTTGCCAGACTTCTCACCCAGTTTTACCAACATTTTTGCCATGGCCCACATCGTTCAGGGACGAGAAAGATTCTGCTCTTTGTTTCAGTCTTCACCATTGAAGATACAAAATTCATCTCAGGAATAATGCTAACTTATAGCTGTTGAGAGTTAGGGAAATTAAGAATATTAATAAAAGCAGAGAAAAAATTATTCAAGAAACTTAAGGGACTAAAATCCAACAGATCCTCAGGGACCGAAGACCTGCACCTTAAATTTCTAAGATTAAGTGAATGTGCTTGCTATGTTTTTTCAAAATTCCTTAAATTTGGGAATAATCCAACCAGATTGGAATGAGAAAACTAGCTGATATCAGTCATTGAGAAAGTGCTAGGATCTGTTATTTGGTTCTTAGCAACACACTTAGATAAGGAAAGCATAATTAGAACGAGTAAATGTAACTTTACCGAAGAGAAGTGCAATGTGACAAACATTTTCAAGGTTTTTGAAGGTATAATTACTAGGATAGACAAAAGGGGTGCTAATAGATGTAGCATGACTAGATTTCCAGACAGCATTTGATACGGTAGCAAACAAACAGTTAATAGGCAAAACAAGGGCTCACGGAGTTGGAATTTGTACATTAACATGGATTGAGACTTGGGTAATGGATGGAAAGCAGAGAGTGAGCATAAACAGGGCTTTTTCAAGTTGGCAGGCAGTGAACTGGAGAATGTCACAAGTCAAAACTAAGTCCTCAGCTATGTACAATTTATATTAATGATTTAATGAGGAGATGGGCAGTAATGCTTTAAGTTTGTTGATGCCAAGCCAGGTGGAAAGGTAAGCTGTGAGAAGGGCACAGAGGCTGCAAAGAGATATATACAGGTGAAGTGAGTGGGCAACGAGATGGCAGATGGAGTATAATGTAAGGGAGTGTAAAGTTATTCACTTTGGTTGTGAGACTAGAAAAACAGAATTCTATAAAAGGTGTGAAATGTGTAAGCATTGATCTTCAAAGAGACTTGGCTATGTTCATATAAGGAATGCAAAAAGTTAGCATGTCGTTGCAACAAACAATTAGGAATGCAAATGGAGCTTTAGTCTTTGTGAAAAGGTGCTTTGAGCACAGTAATAAAAAGAATGCCTTCTTAGAACAGAACAGAATTTTTGGGAGAGCAGATCTAGAACATTGAGTACAGTTTTGGTCTTCATGTTTAGGAAAGTGTAAATAAGTTTATTTAACCTGCTCAGACACATTATGACAGCTCTGCATCATGTGCAATTTGAACTTGGAATTGCTGGCCCAGAGATAATGAAACTATCTCTGAGGTAATGAAACTAATGAAAATGCTTCCCTCAGATATCCAAACCCTCCCCTAAAGGACACCTGATACCCACAGGGCTCTCTAGCCAATTCCATATTGACCCAAGCCTGATTCCCCACAAATCCCAAATACACTCCACACCACCCAATGTCCTCATACCTTACTTGATTCCCAGCTCCCCCAGACCTCCACAGATATACTACCTCCACTTGCCCAGTAACATAACACACCACTTGAGACCCCCCACTCATCCCAGATCCAATCTGACCTAGCTAACGTAACCTATGATCATCTCCCCAACTGATCTTATCAGTGTTCACAGTTCCCAACTGACCAGCTTACTCACTTACATCCCACCATCAATTTTCAAGGAAATTGCTGCTAGACTGGGCTGCGACAGGTGCTGAAGAAACTAACAAAAGGGAAAACATCATTTAGTCCTTTCTTACTAACTAGCCTGCTGCATCTGTCCATGACTGCATTATTGTGAGGGACCACTCTACAGTCCTTGTATTGATAAAGTCCTACCTTCATATTAAGGATAATCTTCATCATGTTGCATGGCCCTATGATGGTGCTAAATGAGAGATTTTGAACAGATCTAGAAACTCAAAACTAGATATTCATGAGGCACTGTGACCATCAGCAGCAACAGAATTATGCTCAAATGCAATGTACAAACTCACGGCCCAACATACTCCTCCATTCCAACATTACCATTGAGTCAGGGCTCTCAACCCTGTTTCAATGAAGAGTACAGGACAGCATGCCAGGATCAGTATCAGGCACACTTAAACATGAATTGTTAACCTGGTCAAGTTACAACACAAGATTACTTGTTTGCCGAGCAGCATGAGCAGCAAGTGATGAGCAGCTTTGAGCAATTTCACAACCGATATCTGCTCCAAGCTCTGCAATTCTATCCACATCCAGTCATGAATGATGGTAGACAATTAAATAACTCACTGGAGGAGGAGAATCCACAACTGATGGGAGACCCCAGTACATCAGTGCAACAATCTTTAGCCAAAAGTGCAAAGAGAAGATCCATCACTCTGGACATTCCCAGCACCACAGGTCCTAGTCAAGGATCAGCTGGAGGCACAATATACTGCAAAAGCTATGGACGCTGATAATATTCTAGCAATAGCACTGAGGACTCATGCGCCAGAACACGCTCTACCCACAGTCAAGCTGTTCCATTACAAGCGCAACACTGGCATTTACCTGACAATGTGAAAAATTGTCCAGGTATGTTCCATACAAAAAAAAGAGAAAATTAACACAACTAATTAACTCTCCATCAGTTCACTCTCAATCACGGAAAGGGTTATTGACAGTGCTATCAAGCAATATTTACCAAGCAACAACTGCTCATTGCCGCCCAGATTAGGTTCCACAAGTGACACTCAGCTCCTGACTTCATTACAGCCTTGATTCAGACATAGACAAGAGAACCAAATTCAGAGTAAGGTGAAAGTGACTGCCCTTGGTATCAAGACCGAATATGGCATCAAGGAATCCTCAGAAAATTGGAGTCAATGGGAATCCAGTGGAAACCTCTCAGCTGGTAAGTGCAATGCGTCATAACATAGAGGACCTGGAAATAATTCAGAGAAGGATTATGAGGTTGATAGCTAGAAAAGAAAGGCTGTTCGCATGATAAATAGACTTGGTGATGTGGGTCCTATTACTCTAAAAAAGTGTCAGTGTTTGGAAGAACTGATGGAGATTATTAAAATAAATAACTCAATATTGTCCATTTTGAAGGGCGATTTGAGTTAGTTGAGAGTGAATTGGGGACACATATAACTTACATAAACATAAAACTAGATGAGGCTTTGGGAGATTTTTGTTTGCTTTTTAATATAAGGAAGATAAATAGCATTCAGAAAGATCAACACCAGTACAGCAGATGGGCTACGGATTGGCAGATGGCATTTAATTCAGATAAATGTAAAGTGATGCATATTTGAACAGGAAACGGCAGCTTATGAACATGATAAAAAGGTAACCTTTCATGAAAGGGGACATGGAATAAGCTTTGTGGATGATTTTTTAATCACTTATAAAACTACCTGTCATCAAAAAATATTATGGTAAATCTCAAAGGCATTTGGGTGTCTCAACATAACAAATTCTAATCTTGTGCTCAGGTCATACTTGAAATGCTCCATTATTCTGCAGTCTCTACTATCAAAATGACATTGAGAGACACTAAAGTTTCTTTCATAAAGAAACCAGAATGATTTCAAGTCATAAGGTGAAATCTGATGTCGAGGAAATTACTTAGTCTGAGACTTCGAGTCTTGTTTCAAGAAACCTTATTTTTCATGAATTCACAGAGAGGCTGCTATAGTTGTCACTGTCTCACAGCACTCTCTCTCGAGCTGAACAGTCAGCCTATACTTATACAATGATACAGACAACTTTGTTTGTAGTCCACACTTAACAATAATTCAATATAAAGCTTTCACTTTTGTTCTTTGATGTTGCTCAAATACAGAGAAACTAACAAGCTAAAGATGCACTCCCCCCAACAAGCTTAAAATACACTCCCTATATTTTGTCAAACTATAATCACACAACCTCAGTCTTTATCTCTAGCAGCATTTTTCCACTAAAGCAGTGACTCTGTGAGCCAAGATACCTTTTACCTTGGCCAAGTATCCCATCAGGCAGCAGCATGCTAAGTTCTTACTCCTTCCACATCTGTAACAGATGTGGGCTACGGCAAGGTGTGTTGCAGAATTTGACAAATGTGATCAGGCCCAACTCAACATTAAGATAATATCACTCTACCTTTTATGATTTTTACAAGTGGTGAGGCAAAATTCTTACTTGACGGCATCGTGATGTGAACTGATTGGGAATCAATGATCAAAGGAATGGGGGAGTCAAGGCTGAAAGGTGTGGGTGTAAGCAGAGGCATAGTTAGTAGTGGAGATAAGGGCAGTGAATGGGGAAATGTATGATGAATGGGGAGAATGCAGAACATAGGGGGCATATTGGTGTGTGGGAAAAGGGTGAGATTAGTGGTAATAACCACCACTGTGGCCTACAGAGAGGGAGTGTAATGGAACAGGGTGGGTATCATTGAGGTACAATGGTTCAGGGGGTTGGGAGGACTGTTGTAGATGAAGTTCAATGTGCTGGGTCTATACATGGTGGATATGGATCGAATGGGTTGTCAGGACAATATGGTGCTATAAGGTACATGCAGGCTCTCAAAAGGTTACCTGGCAACCAGTTTGAGCCCCACACTGAAGGTGTCCAGGGTAATCGGCATGCCCAGCCATCACTGCCCTTCTCCAGATAAAGTCACAGAGTTATGGAATCATACAGCATGGAAATGGACCTTTTGGCTTAACCAGTCCATGCTGAACATAATCCCAAACTAAACTAGTCCCAACTACCTGGCCCTGATTCATATCCCTCCAAATCTTTCCTATCCATGTATCTATCCAAGTGTATTTTTAAAATCTTTTGTAAGTGAAATATAATAACTGTAATAACTGTAATAAGACTATAATAAATCGTCAACTAAGCCTGCAGTCCCAGGAGTGGCTGCAATATCCACACTGCCTCTCTCATGTGTGAAGTATTATTGGAAAATGCCAAGGCAGATGCAGTAAGTGTCAGTTTTATGAGTGAAAGCACAGGATCCACATTTGACGGACACCACAACTTTGTTGTGACAAAAACATGAATTAGCCATTTGTAAAACACAGTTATGAAAGATTTGCAATCATTTTATTGCTCCAGATACCATGCATGCAGAGAGTGAGGGTGCTTTGGAATCAAATGCTGGCCAAAGGATTTTTAAATACATGCCACTGTTGGCAAATTGAAGTTGAGCAGCTGAATGCTCTTGAAGTTATCAGCAAAAACAGAACAAAATGCCAAAGGAGGATCATGATTCATTCAATTTCCAAAGGGTTTTGTGCGATCCACATGACTTCATTTCTTCACCGTCAGTGTAGGCAATGATTGTTTGCACTGAAACCTGTGCGATGTTCAGTGCTTGATGTGGACTGCGGGCACTCTCCTGTTCAATGACATTGGGTGGTCACTCAGCTGGCTTGGCATATTCAACAGGTAGCAGCACTGAGGCTGAAGGTCTGATACAAATATACCCCTTGTTATCCACTGCATCCTGACTCACTCTGTGGTGACATGTGGTCAGCCCACAACTGCAGGCTACCTCACTAATGATTGCTCTGAGGTCTAAACTCCCCATTGTTCTTTCTATTCCCACTTTAGGTCTTTTGCAGTGAGAGTGTTGAGCCCAGCCACTGGTGGGATGCTGGTACTGAAGGAGAGAAAGATGGATACAAGGGGAGTAAAACCTCAGTAGGCAGCTGTGATGGATAAGGAGCACTCAGCTCTGGGGGAGATTGCAGACACAGGGCCCCTCATGATATGTGGGGTGCACAGGCAGTCCACAGTTTACTAGCTCCTGCTTTATTTCCTGGCGATGAATGAGGTTTAGGCCCTTATGTCCTGGGACACAGTGATGGGACTGTGCCGATTGCTGGAATGGACCCTGGGGGCTGCAGGAGTGGGAGGCCATCCTCTTTCAGTATCTGTCAAGGTCACTGTGGCGCTGAACATCCACACGCCCGGCTCTTGCCGTAAGGTAGAAGGACAGAATTAGGCCATTCAGCTCATCGAGTGTGTGAGTCTGCCATCCTGGGACACTTTTGTTTGCCTGGTGTGTTTGAGGATCTAAGGGCCTCTAGGAGACAAGGTATAGCCATGCCTCATGAAGCCATTGTACAACACTCTAACTGAGGCAGAGCACAGACACAATGACCCAAAGCCTCGACCAGGACCATGGTGGAGCAGACAATTGGGCAGTTTTTCTGTCTGGACCAGTCTGGGGGGGTGTCTGCCAGTGCAGTCTGGACAGTTGTGCTGCATTATCCATGAGTATTGTGCTTTGCGCAATAGGGATGGTCAACAGGGCAATATGTTGGATGCTGCAAAACCGAGGAGATGGGAACAGTCGCCCCAGGGGAAGAATGGAGATATTGAGGTGGAGGAAGCTGGCATTATCCATGACAGAGCTCAGCTGTGTCAGGCATTCAAGCCAGACAGAACAATTGCATCGAGGAGAGTTTGGTGCAGCACACAATCATTATCTGCCAAATCTTTGGTCATGATGCTGAAATTTGGTTTGGTTCAGCCTCAGTTGGCTTCACTTTTGTTCCCTTTCACTTTCTGCAAAAAAAAAACTCATGTCTGATTCTTACTTTGCATAATGGTTACCTGTATATGATATTCCTCTCCTGGACAATGACAAGATTTGATTTTACAGTGTTCAATGGGGACAGGTGGACACTGAATGAGAGAGGGTATTCAGATAGGATGTAGCTACACGCAGGTAAACTATGTGGCCTGGTGGTTAGACAGTGATTAGAGTGAGAGAATGGGATTGTGTGTGAAGTACAGCGTGTTTCAGCTCAGAAGACCATTCAATCCACAGTGCATCAGCTGTTCAAATGGGGATCATTGCATTCTGCTAATCTCCTGCCTTTTCCTCACTGCCTTTTGCATTATTCCTATTCAAATAATCATGTTTGCCCTCTTGAATGTGTCCATTGAACCTGCCTCCAGCACACTTCCAGTCAATGCATTCCATACTCTCATTACTCGCTGTGTGAACAAGTTTCTTTTCACACCACGTCAGGTATGAGGGAGTCTTAGCCATGCCATGGGCATGGTGCCATGGGCAGTGTAGTTTTGCAGTTGCTGTACCATTACATTGCCAGTGAGGGAAAACCGCGATTACCAATGCATGTCTGGGCATACAGCAGCCTTTTAAAGATGGCACAGAAGCCAGGGATGATGGGTTTTGGGCGGATATGTGCTGAGTGGTAATCTGTTCCAGCAATAGCAGGTAGTGAGATGGAGCAGAAATCAAATGTGAGAGATGCCATAGGTGTGTGGTAGGTCATTACTGAGGTGGGTTTGACAAGATAGGACACAGAATCTACAATGCCTTGTGGCAAAATACCATCCAAAAACATTGACCCTCCCCAGGCTTCGAGAAAAATTGTGAGGTTCAGCTGTTGCTTTTAAGTCTAGAAGAAAGGGTTGTAGAATGTATTTTAATATCGCTGGAGAAAATAAGATTGAGGTAAACATCATCCACATATTTAAAACTTGAACAAAACTTGGTTCAGTGATTACTTGAATGACCACTTACCCGGTAAGAATTACTTGGTTCCTGTGCTAATAGTTTAAAGTGACTGCTGTGGATAAATTTTCCAGAGTTTTACTTTACTTAACTTTGGAAGATTAAAGTACTGATACAGAGCTTTGCCTCAGGAGATGTAGTGGGTAAGGAAGATAAATTGTAAAGTCTAGGTCAAAGAAGTAGATTTAATGGGATGTATTGGGACCGAATCATTGATTTCATACTTCAGGCAGACAAGTGTCTTTACCAGAGCCTTGAGATTAACCATTGACCCCAATGCAAGAAAAGCTTGGGTAGAGTACAAATAATCTAAGGACAAAACGACTGTCCAAGATGTGTCATATCTGGATTGCCTTCTACTTGGGAATCCTACCTTACAGTAGGGGAGTTAACTCATTAGGATTTTATAACTGCCTCCTTCCAATCCTCCTTCCCCCTCCAAACTTCAAACTACCTTTAAAACCCCAACTTAGTATCAGCAAATTATTTCAGCATCTATATTTTCTATTTTGCTCTTTCTAAGTCATTGCTATTCAACATTTCAGACAAAGGAAAACTGTCCATGTTCAACTTATTTGCTTTATCTTTGATTCAAAGTATTCTAGTGAACACTGTAAGGGCATTTAAAAGAGAGGAGTCAAGAAAACAAATATTTACCATTAATTTCAATGAAGCTCCCTGATCAAATAGGAAAGTTAGGGTAGAAGCTGAGTCATAGAGTCATACAGATGGACAGCATGGACACAGACTCTTCAGTCCAACTTGTCCATGCCAACCAGCTATCCTAACTTAATCTACTGCCATTTACAAGGTATTTGGCCCATATTCCTCTAAACTCTTCCTGTTCATACACCCATCCAGATGCCTTTTAAATGTTGTCATTGTACCAGCCTCCCTTCCTCCTCTGGCAGCTCATTTCATACACGAAATGACCCTGGCTAACCATCCTATCCATGTCCTTCTATAAAGTCATTCTGCAGCCTCCAACACTCCAGGGAAAACAGCCTCAGCCTGTTCAGCCTCTCCCTATAGCTCAAACCCTCCAACCCTGGCAACATCCTTGCAAATCTTTTCTGAATCCTGTTTCACAAAATCCTTCCTATAGCAGGGAGATCAGAATTGACAGCAGTATTCCAAAAGTGGCCCAACCAATGTTCCGTGCAGTCGCAACCTTACCTCCCAACTCCTATACTCAATGAAGGCAAGCATACCAAATGCCTTCTTCACTATCCTTTCTATCTGTGTTTACTTTCGAGGTACCAGCAAGGAGGCAGTTTTGAAGGCAGCCTGCTGTGTTTTTCTCAAATGAAGGCACAGGTCTTCATCCTGACATGTTCCCACATCCACAACACTGAGTCAGAGATAGTTCATGCCTGTAGCAGCTACCCACCCAGTACCAACAAGCAATTAACTGAGATCAATTAAAGTTATAATTAACTCAATGATTTAAGAATTTTTTTTCAGCAATACGGCTAACCATGCTGTGTCAGCTCACTGAGGTGGTTGCAGTGACGAAAACCACTGTTCAGTGATTTGGACTTAACAGGCTAGAATATAAAGAGGGGAACCAGCAGAGCTGATCACTTGTAGAGGCTAGAATGCTACTCTGAGGAGTATGGTATCTACAGAGTACTGTGGCTGTTGTGGATATTTAAATTAAAAGTCAATAGGCTGAGGAGAGATGCAATTGGAAGGATGTTAGCAAACATAAGGTCCACATATTCAGTGTTCAGCTGGACCCTTGCAGTATTCAAAAAATTTGTATGTATTTGTTTCTGCTGGAACCACCTGGAATACCTTAGGTAGATTCACCACCATCAGTGTTTCTTCCTGGTATTAGTCAAGCTCCTGATACCATGTGGGGTCCATACAACCACTTTGCCAGAAGATAGGTTCTCGGTTTAAACAGTAAAGATTTATCATATATTACATAGTCATTAGTTGCATTCCATCTAAGAGGCAAAACTGTCTCCTGTAAATCAAGCAGGCCCATCTTAGAGAGCTATAAATGAGTGCTGTTAATGCACACAGTGAAGTCTGGTTCACTCTTTCCAGAAACAGCCCATTATCGCCTGTTTAGCAGGCCTTACTCATGACGTTAGTTAACATTTTCAGGTCCCAATTACCTCATAAACCAAGAACCTGCGAGTTGGTATGTGTTAACATTTCCCAAAAGGCAGGTAGTGGAGAACATGCTCATGTTGTCGCTGGATCTTTTGTCTGATGGCAAGCTTTCTAGACCTTTCATTACAGCAGTCTGCAGAAGACCACACCCACCTTGTGGTAGCTGGTCACAAAATACAGCATGATGTTACCAAGGCCTAAGGAACAGGTCGACATTCAATGTACATTAGAGTGAAGAACACAGTGTCTGTAAATCTTCACACCACTTCAGGGTGTGGTTGCAGCCATTGTAGTATTTTGCAATATGCTACATATTTAGACACAACAGAGGTGACAGATCCAGCGGACATGAGGGTTCTGACTACACCTCATTGCACAGCTGATCAGACCTGTCAGGCCCAGAGGGCAGTGAATTTTGCTTTTATCACAGACTGCCTTCTTGTACAGTGTGTCACATACTGCACCCAATTGACAATGAAGCATAAATTGGAGCAATTAAGGATATTCATTATTAGGAAGGACTATCATTTCCTTAATGTTCAGTTCACCAGGTGAATCATTGAGGTGTAAAATCCCTGACAATTGTTATGACTATAATCTTAAGGCAGTGTTGGGTGCCTTTATGTGTGGCTGCTAGGTAACCATAGATGTGTCTTGAAGGCAAAGCTCTTGATCCAAGTACAAAACCCATTTGCAGAATAAGTGGTATTGTTGTGTCTCCACAAGTATATAGCAGGGGTATGTAAATGAAATCCTAATAATGACTTGATTGGTCTGGAGAAATCTTTCCATAGGGGCCGTCATGATTGTTGTGCATTGCAGTGGTTTGCTGTTCATTGCACAACATGGTCATGAGAGAAGTGAGGTTCTCGATGCTCATGAAGAGCACAAGTCATAGCCATCCTTGGAGAAGGTGGATGGAGATAATTGATATCACAACAGCTAACCCACACTAAGGCAATGCTTTCAGAGAGCTGGCAAACTGACTTTGTGCACATTCACTGCAATGGAACTGTCAAGGTATCCGTGTGTTGTAGTCACAAGAAGTTGTGGCATAGTGGTAATGTTACTGGACTAGTAATCCAAAGCCATCAGGAGATTCTCTGGAAACATTGGTTTAAATCAAACCATTGCAGATAATGAAATTTGTATTCGATAAAATTTGGAATTAAAATAAATCTATTTTAACAGCAGTATTGTAACCCAGTCAATTGTTGTAAAAAACCACTAAGTTCACTGATGTATTTTAAGGAACTAAATCTATCATCTTTAGCTGGTCGAACCAATGTGATTAACTTTTAACTGCTCTCCGACTCAGTCTAGTCACCATTCAGTTGCATCAAAACTGCCACAAAACCTAAAGAAAGCAATGAATCTGGGCAAACCATCTGACAGCAATCTAGGCATCACAAATAACAATGGAAAACCCAGCCCTGACAACCTGATTTGATGCCTCTTTACTGACATGTGCATATTTGTACCAAAATTGGGAGAGACTTCCAGCAGTTCTAGCAAGCAACTGCCTGAAATATTCTTACACACAGAATCATGTCTTACTGAGAACATTCCAGAAAGCACCATCACCATCCTTGGGTATGCCCTGTCCCACCAGGAGAGCAGGCCTGACAGATATGGTAGTAAAGTTATGTGCAAGTTGCTACTGTGGGTAGGCGAGTTTCAGGATTTTGACCCAGTAACAATGAACAAACATTGATATATTTTCAAGTCAGGATGATAAGATGCTTAGGGTGGTGGTTATCCCAAATATCTGCTGCCCTTTTGTTTCTGGTTGGTAGCAGTTAAGAGTTTGGAAGATGCTGTCTAAGGGGTTCTAATGAGTTTTTGTAGTGCATCTTGTTCATACTAATGTAACTGAACGTCAGGGGTGGAGGGATGTTTGTGGATGTGATGCCAATTAAGCAGCTGCTATGCCCTAGATCTCGTCACCTTCTTGAATGTTGTTGGAACTGCACTTATCACGGTAAGTGGGGTCTATTCTGTCACACTTTTGACTTGTGCCTTGTAAATAGTAGTCAGATTTCAGGAATCAGGAGGTGAGTATTATATCAATCATTACAAGATTCCTAGCTTCTGACCTATTCATACAGCCACTGTACTTTCATGGCTTGTCTGAGCTTCAAGTCAATGGTAACTCCCAGGATGTTGCTAGAGGGGTATTTAGCAATTGCAATGCTATTGAAAGTCAAGGGGTGATGGCTAGATTCTCTCTTTTTGGATAAAGTTAATGCCTGACATTAACATCTAGACTGCAAAGAATTCTGCACCTCTGCTTATGTATCAAAACAACACAAGACATGTCCCCAAAAGCAAATGTGTGGTTTCTGCACTGTGAAAGCAGATACTGAATTTCTTCACATATATGAGGGTGCAGCTTCTGAACAAGTCAACTGGCTGTAGATTCAGAGAAATGTTGTTCTGGGTAAAGCAGAGAAAGATTATTTGTGATGATAGTAGTGGGAGATTATAGGTGTCCTGGAAATGGAACAGAATTTGGATCAGCACTTCCATATTATCTTCAGGCCAAATGATCTAATGTTTTTCTTGTTATTTAATGCTATTTTATCCCCTTCTTCTCTCCTCTCCCCTCACCAAAGTCACTGAGTGATTGGGCTACAACTCCTCAATATTGGTTACATCCCAATTGTAACTCTTCTTTACATTGATGCATATGCAGGATGGGGACCAGTGTGAGTCTAGCTCTAACCCTTACCTGCATGTCCATCATAGGTACAACAAAACTATAGTAGCAAGGTGGCAATCACAAAATATATCCCTCAGTCACTTTTACCATTGCTGAAGCAACCCCTCTGAAACCAGCTAGCATTGCAACCTAGCAACCAAATTGGGAAGTTTCCTAGTCTGTTTGATATCATTCTAAACTTGCCCCCAATTAATTAACTAACTAATTGGGAAGTCCATATCAATGTAAATTACACAATGCTGAGATCCCAGGATGTGTGCTGAGACCCTAAAAAACACCCACCACAATGACCTCTATGGAAATTGCCAAGGATGTTTGAACTTCCACAAGATCATAAGACACAGGAACAGAATTAAGCCACTTAATGAATCAATTCTACTGTATCAGACAATCATGGCTGATGTTTTTTCAACACCATCCTCCTGCCTTCTCCTCATAAACCTTGATCCTTTACTAATCAAAAACCTGGCTGAAGAAATTCCTCCTCATTGCAGTTCTAAAGGGTCTTTTGAGTTCTCTTCATTGTGAGACTGTGCTCTCAGATCCTAGTCTCTCCAGCTAGTGAAAACATCTTCTCCACGTCTGCTTTACCCCAGCCTCTCAATATTATGTCAGTTTCGATCAAATCCACTCTTATCCTTCCAAATTGCATTGAGTACATACCCAGAGTGCTCAACTGTAACTCATATGACAAGTCCTTCATCCCTGGAATCATTCCTGTAAACTTGGTCTAAACCTTCTCACAGCCAGCACATCCTTACTTTGATAGCATCACCTCACACATTCCCACATTGTATTCCATCTGCCATATTGTCTACTCTCCTAGCCTGTCCAAGCCCTTCTTCAGCCTCACTGCTTCCTCAACACTATCTGCCCCTCCACATATCTTTATCTCATTTGCAAGCTTAGTACCAATGCCCTCAGTTCCTTCTTCCAGATTGTTAATGTATAATGTGAATTATTGTGGTCCCAACATGACTTCTACAGAACCCCACTAGTCACTCCTGAAAAAGACCTATCCTATGTCTTCTGCCAGTCGATCAATTCTCTATCCATACCTTATCTTATTTAAGAACCTCTTGTATGGCACCTTGTCAAAGTCCTTCTGGAAATCCAACTGGATCATGACTAGTAGCTCTCTTTTGTTAAACTTGCTTGTTACCTCCTTACAGAATTCTAACAGATTTATCAGTGATGACCTCCCCTTGATGAAGCTGTACTGGCCCATGTACTTCCAACTACTCCCCAATCTCATCCTTAAACATGGATTCTACAATCTTACCGATGACTGAGGTCAGGTTAACTGACTGAAAATTTATGTTTTCTGCTTTTTAAAAGAAAATCATCCACAGATGGGGGCACTGCCAGCTGGGCCAGCATTTACTATCCAACCCTACTCGCCCAGAGGGCTGTTGAAAGTCAATCACGTTGCTGTGGGTCTGGAGTCATATGTAGGCCAGACCAGGTAAGGATGGCAGTTTCCTTCTCTAAAGGACATTAGTGAATCAGATGGGTTTTTCCTGACAGTACCTTATCTTTATTTCCTGACAATCAGCAACGGATTTGTTGTCATCATTAAATTCTTAATTCCAGACTTTTATTGAATACACTCCACACCTGCAGGATTTAAACATAGGTTCCCAGAGGATTACTTTGGTCTCTGGATTAACATTCCAATGGTAATACCAATAGGCCATCACCTCCCTCCCTTCTTAAATAGGGATGTTACATTAGCCATTTTCCAATCCTCTGGGACCCTCCCTGACTCCTGTGATTCCTGAAGGATTGCCATCTCTGCACTCTCCTCAGCTATCTCCTTCAGAACTCATAGGGAGAGGCTAAATACCTGAGGCTGTTTTGCCTGGAGTATTAGAGGCTGAAGGGTGACCTTATAGAAGTTAATAAAGTCATTGGGGGGCATGGATAAGGTGAATAGCCAGGATCTTTTTCTTATTGTGGGATGTCCAAAATTAGAGGGAATAGGTTTAAGGTGAGAGGAGAAAGATTTAAAAGGGGCCTAAGCTGCAACTTTTTCATGCTTCTCTCTTATCTTTTACTGAATATAACAAGAAAAATCTTTTCACCTTGCAGCAGGCAATTCCCCAACTTCTCAGTAATCTCCAGTAAATATGCTGACTATGGACAGTCTCAATATATTAAACTGGAGAGATATACAGGAATTATTACACAGCAAAATCCTACTCTAACTATTATGTAACCATCGAACTGTCCCCAATCAGTCACAGTGCCAATCTGACTCCTCCTGACTCTCTTTACTACCATTCCTGACACCCTGATTATCCCCCAAAACCCCAACTACCCCACAAACGTGATCTGCCTACTCCTCCTGACAATGCTAATGTCCAACCACCTGACAACTTCAACCCAACCCAAACAGCTCTCAACACACCTTTCCATTTGCCTATCTACGCACCTCACCCATTTGTGAGCCTACCATCCTCATCAGAAAGTATCCTCCCCATCTGCCACCTCACCAAGCTGCCACCATCTGACGTATCACCCTCAACACATGCTACTCTAACAACCTTCCAACCTATCCATCCACCACACAGTGCCAAACTAGCACCTTATCAACAAGCCACCCTACTCAAGCACCAGCCAAGGGCACTGTATGTATTGTTTGGCTCTAAAGGTACAGTTCTATCCTCCATCCATACAGATGTGTAGTGAAGTGCTACTGGAGGAATAGCCTAACAATTACTGTTCCATAGAGTAATGAGGATCATGGACTTGGATGGGATTATGGGTTTCAATTGACTTCTTGAGCTTAGAAAAACAAACGTAAGCTATCTATAATCATAGCTTCAACTAAGATTTTATGTAGTATGATGGAATGGAGAGAGCTGTGAATGCAGGTTATGATTAGAATGGCTTCTCATAGATGATAATATCCATTTAAGAAGGCAATGTCTGCAGTGCTACAAATATTAGCATTGAAAATAATCTATCATTGATTTTGAGAAAAAATGGCCCATTAACCAGTTAATATAATTTCAAGTCAAGTACACATCAAATGTTAATGCCAATGTGTAAGGAATAATGCGTTTGGTTAAAACAATTGAATTTATTACAAAGCAGCACAAGGTCAGGTGTGAAACAGCAATCTGGTGAAACTGCATTAAAAATTAAAAACTGCGCCATTTGGGTTGAAATTTGTTAAAATGTATTCTCCTGAACTGAGCAATATATTCATATCTCATAAATGGAAGTGAGAGAGATGACAGAATTGAGATGAAAGGGCAATTTTGTGTGTTTTGCATCTTTTTTAAAAAAAGATGTTGGAGTCTATCAAGGTCTGACTCATTGTATACCCATTACCAGATTATTCAAAAATAAAGGCAGCTGCTGCTTATGGTATTTTACATAAATTATTAACAGCACTTTACTCAAATAAGGCTGGAGGGATTTAAAGTGCCATTATCACTTTAGCAATTTCTCTTTTCAATGCTGAAGGATGAGCACTCAAGAGATAGATTTTAACCTTTATCACAGTGGTAAGACAATGGTGGTCAACCAGCTGCCTGACCAGAAAGGATTTATAATAGGAACCCAGTGTACTGCCTGCCATTAAGTGTAAAATCTACCTCTTAATGTATGTGTGGAAGAATCCTCTCATTGCTGTTTCAGCATAGGAATAAACCTTCTTATTGTAAGTGGTTTAAAGCTGCTGTTAAAATAATGGACAAAGGAATATCACATAAATAGATAGCAAATGCATCCACTCAATCCATCCATAGAACTCTTAGTCTGAGATCAGAAGAAGTGATCACAGAAAATTTTGAAAAGCTGTCAACAGTGTTAGAGACTCAATAACAGGACTTGTGATTTCTTTTTTCTCTACAAATTATGTGTTTCTAATTATATGCAGATGAATCATAGCTTTCAATCTAGATATCTTGCTGCACGAATTCATATGTCCAAAACACCCTGCGTGACAATTTTGCAAACCTGCGATCACAGTTTCTTTTTCCTCACACAAGGGAGAGATTTGAATTGATCATTATTCAATGACAAACCACTTAATATTTTAACTGCTACTTTTGTGCCAAATGTTTTCCCAATTGATTGCAATGCAAAGGTTAAGAGGCATTATCATTCTTGCATAATTACTGCTCTGATTTCAGTCATAAAACACAGCTCCAAACAACAGTCAGCTTGCTGGTTCTTTTCATGTTAGTATCCGATTGTGAGTTTTGCATCATTGGGTCATGTGTTGCTTTGAGATTCTGGTCCTTATTCATAGCTCCTGATTGTTTCAGCAGAACTTTTCAGAAATATTGACTAAACTCAAGCAAAATGAAAATCCCCTTGTGTATTTAAATAGCACTATATATATTTTTCTTCCCAACATAGAAGAAGGCCATTTGGTCTATACTTTTTGCAGTAATACTCACTAAAGGAATTCAAACATAAGAGTAATCCTGCTGCCCTATTCTCTCCATAGTCCTGGATCTTCTGCTGTGTCAAATTTTCATTTTCTTTTCACTTAAAGATTGAAATGATTTCTACCTCAGCAACTGCCTGTGATAAAGTTCTTAAAAACCTCTCAAGATTAGAATACTTGCTTAGAGCTATTCCAGTGGTGATAAGGAGTGGCATTGTGAAACAGTGTGAAGAACATGGAGACACCCTATGCAGTCTGGAGAGAAGTCAACAAATAGAGACAAGGTATTGTGGACACTCCTATGTGGGAGTGGTCATGAAAAGATCCCTATATCCTTCTATTAGGGAATAAAACCTTCAGCTCTGTTGACCATTTGGCCAGTAGTCAGGAGAGCACCTTTAATTACCTCTTTCATATGCTGAGAGCGGCATTGAGTCGTAGAGTCATAATGATGTACAACACGGAAATAGTCCTTTCGGTCCAACTGGTCCATACCAACAAGATATCCTAAATTAATCTAGTTCCATTTGCCAGCACTTGGCCCATATCCTTCTAAAGCCTTCCTATTCATACCCATCCAAATGCACTTTAAATGTTATAATTGTAACAGCTCCACCACTTCCTCTCGCTGCTCATACCATACGCGCACCACACTTTGCATGAAAAAGTTGTTCCTTAGGCGCCTTTTAAATCTTTCCCCTCTCACCTTAAACCTATGCTCACCCCAGCCCATGGAAAGACCTGCTCTATTTAACCTATCAATGCCCCTCATGATTTTATAAACCTCTATAAGGTCACCTCTCAGCCTCTGACGCTCCAGGGAAAACAGCCCCAGCCTATTCAGCCTCTCCCTATAGCTCAAACCCTCCAACCCTGGCAACATCCTTCTAAATCTTTTCAAGTTTCACAACATAGGAGGGAGTCCAGAATTGAACACAATATTCCAAAAGTGATCTAACCAATGTCCTGTATAGCTGCAAAATTAGCTCCCAACTCCTGTACTCAATACTCTGACCAATAAGGAAAGCATACTAAATGTCTTCTTCACTATCCTATCTACTTGTGACTCCACTTTCAAGGAACAATGAACCTGCACTATCTTTGTTCATCAATAACTCCTCAGGACCTGATCATTAAGTTCGGGTCTGATTTGCCTTTTCAAAATGCAGCACCTCACATTTATCTAAAATAAATTCTAACTGCCACTCCTCAACCCATTGGCCCATCTGATCAAGATCCTGTTGTAATCTGAAGTCACCTTCTTTCACTGCACCTCCAATTTTGGTGTCATCTCTAAACTTATTAACTATACTTCCTATGTTCACATCCAAATCATTTATATAAATTACAAAAAGCAGTGGACCCAGCAACAATCCTTTTGGCATACCACAGGTCACAGACCTTCAGTCTGAAAAGCAACCCTCCATCACCGCCTTCTGTCTTCTGCCTTCGAGCTAGTTCTGTATCCAAATGGTTGGTTCGCCCTATATTCTATGAGATCTAACCTTGCTAACCAGTCTCCCATGAGGAACCTTGTTGAATGCCTTACTGAGGTCCATATAGATCACATCCACCATTCTGTCCTCAGCAATCCTCTTCATTACATCTTCAAAAAACTCAATCAAGTTAGTGAGTCATGATTTCCTGCGCACAAAGCCATGTTGATTACCCCTAATCAGTCCTTGCCTTTCCAAATACGTAAAAGCTGTCCTTCAGGATTCCCTCCAACAACTTGGCCCCAACTGTTGTCAGGGTCCCTGATCTATAGTTCCCTGGCTTTTCCTTACCACTTTTCTTAAATAGTGGCACCTCGTTAGCCAACTTCCAATCTTCTGGCACCTCACCTGAGACTATCCATGATCCAAATATCTCAGCAAGGGGTGCAGCAATAATTTCCTTAGGTTCTGACAGAGTTCTAGGGTACATCTGATCAGGTCCTGTGGATTTATCCACTTTTATTCAGCACATCCTCTTTTGTAATATGGACATTTTTCAAGCTGTCACCATTTATTTCCTCACATTATATATCTTTCATGTCCTTTTTCACACTAAATATTGATGCAAAATACTCGTTTAGTATCTCCTGCTATTCCACACACAGGCTGCCTTACTGATCTTTCAGGGGTTCCACTCTCTCCTTAGTTACCCTTTTGTCTTTAATGCATTTATAAAATTCCTTTGGATTATCTTTAGCCCTGTTGGCCAAAGCTATCTCATGCCTCCCCGTTGCCCTCCTGATTTCTTTCTGAAGTATACTCCTACTGCTTTTGTACTCATCTAAAGGATTCACTAGATCTATACCTGACATATGTTTCTTTCTTTTTCTTGACTAAAGCCTCAATTTCTTCAGTCATCCAGCATTCCCTACACCTACTCAACCTTGCCTTTCACCCTAACAGGAATATACTTTCTCTGTATTCGTGTTATCTTATTTTTGAAAGCTTTCCATTTTCTCGCCATCCCCTTACCTGAAAACATCCGCCCCCCCCCCCCCCAAATCAACTTTTCAAAGCTCTTCCCTAATACCATCAAAATTAGCCTTCCTCCAATTTAGAACTTTAACTTTTCGATCCTATCTATCCTTTTACATCACTATTTTAAAACTAATAGAATTATGGTCGCTGGCCCAAAAGTGCTCCCCCACTGACACTTCAATCACTTGTCTTACCTTGGTTTCCCAAGAGTAGGTTAACTTTTGCACCTTCTCGAGTAGATATATCCACATGTTGAATCAGAAAATTTTCTTGTACACACTTAACACATTCCTCTCCATTGAAACCTTTAACAGTATGGCAGTCCCAGTCTATGTTTGGAAAGTCAAAATCCCCTACCATTACTCTCCTATTATTCTTACAGATAGCGGAGATCTCCTTACAATTTTGTTTCTCAATTTCCCATTGACTATTGGGGGACTCTATAGTACAAAATCAGTACAATGATCATCCCTTTCTTATTTCTCAGCTCCACTCAAATAACTTCCCTCGATATATTCCCAAAAATAGCCACATTAGGGAGATTTAAACCAAACTTGGATAAGCACATGGATGATGATGGGATATTGTAGGATGACGAACTGAGAAAAGTTCACAGGTCAGAGCAATATCGAGGATCAAAGGGCCTGTTCCTTGCTGTATTGTTCTATGTTCTATGTTCTATATCTCCCCTAATTACAGCCGCAATGTTATCGCTTATTAAAAATGCCACTCCCCCTTCTCTCTTGTCTCCCCACCCACCCCTTTCTATCCTTCCTGTAGCAATTGTATCCTGGAACATTCGGCTGCGAGTCCTGTCCATCCCTGAGTCATGTTTCTATAATTGCCATGATATCCCAATTCTTGAAGAAGGGCTCATGCCCGAAATGTCGATTCTTCTGCTCCTTGGATGCTGCCTGACCTGCTGCGCTTTTCCAGCAACACATTTTCAGCTCTGATCTCCAGCATCTGCAGTCCTCACTTTCTCCTATGATATCCCAATCCCATGTTCCTAACCAAGCCCTGAGTTCATCTACATTCACTGTTAGGCCTCTTGCATCAAAATAAATGCAGTTCAATTTATCAGTCCTACCTCATTCTCTGCTTTGTCCCTGCCTGCCTTGACTGTTTGACTCGCTTCTTTTTCCCTCTGTATCAGTCTCAGACTGATCTCCTTCCACACTATTTCATTATGTTCCACCTCCCCACCTTACCAGTTCAAATCTTCCTGAGCAGCTCTAGCAAATCTCCCTGCCAATATATTAGCCCCCTTCAAATTAAGATGCAATCTGTTTTTCTTATACAGGTCACTGAAGAGATGCCAATGATATAAAAATGTGAGACCTTCTCCCTTGTACAGGCTCCTCACCCATGCATTCATCTGCTCTGTCCTCCGATTCCTATCCTCACTAGTTGTAGCACCGGGAGTAATCCAGATATTACTACCCTCAAGGACCTCCTTTTTAACTTCCTGCCTAACTTCCTGTATTCTCCCTTCAGAATCTCATCCTTTTCCTTCCTATGTCGTTAGTTCCAATGTTACAACGACCTCTTGTTGGTCCCGCTCCCCTTTGAGAATATTCTGCACTCTCTCAGAAATATTTTTGATTCTGGCACCAGGGAGGCAACTCCCCATTGTCATTTCTCGTTGTCGGCTGCAGAAACATCTGTCTGTGCCTCTGACGAGAGAGTCCCTAACACAATCAATCACTTGGAACCTGACATACCCCTCATTGCATCAGAGCCAGTCTTGGTACCAGAAACTTGACTGTTCCCATTAGATTCCATCACCCCTTACATTTTCCATTTGTTTGAGATGATTCCTACACTATCTGCCTCCCTTTCTTACCTATCCAAGAGGTAACCATCTACCTGACTGGATCTGTGTTTTTTCTCCCTTCCCATAACTGCTATCATCACACCCTATAACTCCCGTAAATTCCTCATTGCCTATAACTGCCGTCCAAACAATCCATGCGATCTGATAATATTCGCAACCAAACACACTTACCGCAGACATAATCATCATGGAAACTCTCCCTAATCTCCCACATCCAACAGGAAGAGTGCATCACTCCACTAAAGCCATATTTGCACTTTAACAATCTAAAGACTAAGAAAATAGCACAGACTTACTGCTCTAAAAAACACTGCTCCAGGCTAACTTAGTACCTATGTTTTATATTTTTAAAATTTAATCAAGAGACAGATCCCAATAAAATATATAATCAATAAAGAACCCATTCTCTTTGCCGTTGTAGATTTACAGTACAAAGAAAAAGAAGAGCAAGCTAACACTGAAAAGCAATGGACTCAGCCACTCCTGTGCTGTGAACACTCCCACATAGTTTCCTCCAAGGTCATCTCTGAATTTAGTTTCTCATTAATATTTCTTGTGCACACTCCGATGTCCAGAGATACTTGAACTTTAGCAGCAAAGGCAGTAGCTGTGCAGATTCACTGCTGTTTCAAACAGTGGTGTAGGTGTATAGAAATAGAACATAGAACATTGCAGCACAGTATAGGCCCTTCGGTCCTCGATGTTGCACCAACTTCTGGAACCAATCTGAAGCCCATCTAACTCACACTGTTCCATTCTCATCCAATGAGCATTGAAATGCTCTTAAAGCTGTCGAGTTCTACTACTGTTGCAGGCAGAGCGTTTCACGCCCCTACTACTCTCTGAGTAAAGAAACCACTTCTGACATCTGTCCTATATCTATCACCCCTCAATTTAAAGCTATGTCTCTTCCTGCTAGCCATCACTATTCAAGGAAAAAGGCTCTCACCGTCCAGTCTAAGCCTCTGATTATCTTCTCTGGCTCAATTATGTCACCTCTCAACTGTCTTCTCTCTAAAAAAAAACACCCGCAAGTCCCTCAGCCTTTCTTCTTAAGATCTTCCCTCCATACCAGGCAACATCCTCATAAATCACCTCTGAACCCTTTCCAAAGCTTCCAATTCCTTCCTGTATGCAATACTCCAAGTGCGGCCGCAACAGAGTTTTGTACAACTGTAGCATAACCTCATGGTTCCGAAACTCAATTCCTCTACTAATCAAAGCTAACACACCGTATGCCTTCTTAACAACCCTATCAACCTGGGTGGCAACTTTCAGGGATCTATGTACATGGACACCGAGATCTCTCTGCTCATCTACATTACCAAGAATCTCACCAGTAGCCCCATAATCTTTATTCTTGTTGGTCCTTCCAAAGTGAATCACTTTTCCACTTTAAACTCCACTTGTCACCTCTCAGCCCAGCTCTATAGCTTATCTATGTCCCTTTTCTCATTTGATTCATTAACAATGTGGATTCCGTTTTTGTTTCTCTTCCTCCTTTTTAAAGACCCATAACAATGTAGCAGCCTATAAAACAGTTATTACAGCTCCTGGAATTTGAGGAAATCAGCTTCCACACCTAAAATACCTCAAAAAAGGAGCAACTCTTCTAGTCACAATTTTTTCCTGTTCTCCATCTTTGTTCCAAGTCATGGTTAAGTCAGAGAATAAATGGACATTAGAGGCTATATGAATAAAATTGAGATTCATGGGTGCAAGGGAGAACTTTAAAAAAAGGTGCATCTTAGGGCACTGATGACTGGAAACAAGCTAAGTACGTAGAGCTTAGATTGGGTGTCACTGCTGCAGCAGTCACCATGAGTTATAGCTCCATGAAGGAAATCAAGGCCATACAGACAATTTAAAACAAGATCACAGAACCCAAACAAAATGTTTAGCAATGTTGGTATAAGAAATTTGTTTTGTTTCTGTCAGCAAGATACAAACTTGTGGCTACACAAGGTTGGCATAAATGGTTTTCACTCCTCTAAATATTGAAGAGAATCAAACTGCAAGAAATCACAAAGTTTGTGAAGAAATGCAAATCATCAGAAAGGAAATGTGCATTACACCCAACTTGAGCACATTGATGAATCCTCACCTGGTGTCCAGCAAGTAAAACAAACAGTAAAACGTGCGAATGACACATACTGGTACAACTCAAAATGGGGCTCTTGTATGACAAGGACATTCACTTCCAAGTATTGCTGGTTTTGTAATGGCTTTTCGTTTTGGAGTGATTCAGACTCATACAGCTTTGTGATAGACTGAATTCTGTAGCAGAGAAGACAGAAGTTCAATCAAAACATTTATTTCCCGTATCTTCCCAGGAAGAATCTTCAGTATCAGTGACATAGATCATGTCAAGAAAGAACAAGCCTCACAAAATACATTTGAGCAAGTGAACATATTGATTTCACTGAGAATACAATCACTCTGGGTGAATGAAAGTATCCAACTTAATGCACAGGTTAAAGGGAAGAGTCCACATACTTCAACACAGATTTGTTAGAAGATTAAGTGTAGAAATCTGCTCACAGAGATTGAGGGTTTGATGGATTGCATGGAAGCCAGCACTGAGATGGAATGACCAATGCCCACAAACTCCAGACACTATCAAGAAGAAACTGCCTAGTTTTGAGATCCAAGGTGCTGCCAAAAAAAAGCCTTGTGAAGTAAATTAATGAAGTTTAATGTCCTCCACAAACTACAATGAAGCAGTTACCTGTTTTAGTAGGAAAGAAGTCCTCAGTGAAGGAAATTGAGATAAACGATCATCTGGTTTATAGGGTTTCACAGACCTCATACTATTAAGAACAGAATCAGAGTCAATAGTCTTCAACCCAAAAAGCCATCAATCTTCCAAATCCAAAGGAAATTCATACTGGAGAATAATGTAATTTTCAGATCACCTGAATTTGTGAAGTCAGAAACTTGTGGGGTGATGGGGTAATGGAACTGAAACTATACATACAGTTGCATAATATTTATAATTGGGGAAAATGCTTGAGGGGTTATTATGTTGGGGTGTAAGGGTCTGAAAGCCTTAATACCCAGAAGGGCTTTAAGCACATCCCAATATGATGATATCACATTAACTCAGGTGGGGAACAGTTTTGGATTTCAAAGGAGTAAGTTCTAGTGTCGAGGTCTCCCTGATAGTTCCAGTAACAATGTCCATCATACTAATTTACATATACCAAGTTACTAACATTCAATGAACCTCAACTTAAGGCAGGGGTCACTTCTCATTCGACTATCAGATGTTTTTCCTCTACCACACTGGACCAAGCAGGCTCTAAAGATCACTACCAGGTGAGAGGATTGTAACATCATATCTATCAGATTGATCTTACACAATGATAAGCAGTGCCCAGGATTTATCTTGTAGCAGTCATGCTGTATAGACTATATTATTTCCAAAAATCTCTAATCTAAACAATATCCAATAACTCCAAACCTTTGCTTTCTGTCTTTCAAACAGTTTATGTCTTTGATGCTGTGTTCCTTCATCGATTGGTTTCATTTTTTTTAATGCGGCAAGGTGGTTTAATTAATGTATACTGAAAAAACCATATTGAATACTTCTGCCTCCATCTAAATAATTGGTATCAACTTCCAAATGCTTCCAAATACACAAAGCTAGTAGAAATGTAGGACTTTGTTGCTTTTAGGTTAAACATAGAGTTCCATATCATAAAAGATAATTAATTTGTACCAAAAATAGTAAAGATAATTTAAAACTGGTAAGATGCTATATCCTTAACAGAAATTGCCAAACTCAAAGTCTCCTTGCCATATTGACTTAAAATCTTCTGTACAACCAACTTGGATCCCACATTTTTGTAGTGACTTAAAAGCTATGAGTTACAAATGCTGCATGTGTAATATTCTAAGAAAAACAAAAGCCCAGGTTTGCTCAATAATGAGAGACAACTGGAAAATAAGTGACTTAAGGAGAGTACATTAAATGAGAGTAGATGATTTTTCAATACCTTGTGAAGTGTGTATGAAGGATTCAGCAGTATTCAATTCTGCAGAGGGAGGAAGATCAATACCCCACTGGTTAAGCTGACTGGACTGGTAAAGAATTCACAAGTGTGTTAATATCAATCTTTCTTTCAGGTAAGACAAAAATTCTATCCCATTGCAAGTCCACAACTTTTGTTGCGTCATTTTTTACAATAAATTAAATCCAAGCTAGAATTATGAAAATGAATAATCAACATCATTTGCTGATGACTATTGAGGGTGTATCAGTCAGAATTTAGTATTGGAACTTAATATGTTAGAAAAGATTCTGAGCTGATTGAAGATGGATACGCGGGGACATTTTTCATTGGAGCATAGGAGATTGAGGGGTCACCTTATAGAGGTTTATAAAATTATGAGGGGCATGGATTAAGTGAATAGCAAAGCTCCTTTCCCTCGCATGGGCAAGTTCAAAACCAAGGGGTGTGTCTTTAAGGCAAGAGGAGAAAGATTTAAAAGGGATCTGAGGAGCAAATTTTTCACACTGAGGGTGATTCACATGTGGAATAAACTGCCAGAGGAAGTGATAGATGCAGATACATCTGCAACATTTAAAAGGCCTTTGGAAGGTACATGAATAGATGTACATGATTTATAGATACATGAACCAAACATAGGCAAGTGAAACTAATTTATTTTGGGAAACTTGGTCACATGGGCTCTACAATAAGGCCCATCTTTGAGCATGGGAATGATGTTGAGTGATCACCCCTGTGCCTGTCCTATTGTGAATTTATGCTGTGCATTTGACTATCCATATTACTGCTGGGTTCTGTCATTCAGCAACAGCAGCATGTGTTGCACACGGCTGCATGCTGTAACCTTTTTATTGGAAAGCCAGCATAAATTCCACACTAGGGAAAGGAGCTTTGCTATTCACTTCTTGCAAGACGGGTCAGAGTGTGGACATAGATACCACCATTATGCGTGGGGACACCTCCCACCTTGTACATGGCAGGTACTCATGTGACTCAGCCAATGTTGTCTATCTTATACATTGCAGGCAAGGATGCCCAGAGGCATGGTACGTTGGGGAAACCGAGCAAAGGCAACGACAACGGATGAATGGGCACCGCACAACAATCAACAGACAAGAGTGTTCCCTCTCAGTTGGGGAACACTTCAGTGGTCCAGGACATTCAGCCTCGGACCTTCGGGTGACCATCCTCTCCAATGTTGAAAAGTGTGGTGCTGGAAAAACACAGCAGGCCAGGCAGCATCCGAGGAGCAGGAGAATCGACATTTTGGGTGTAAGCCCTTCTTCAGGAATGAGGCTGGTGTGCCAAGCAGGCTGAGATAAAAGGTAGGGGGGAGGGAATTTGGGGGAGGGGTGCTGGGAATACGATAGGTGGAAGGAGGTGAGGATGCTGGGCCGGAGAGGGGGTGGAGGTGGAGTGTTCGGGAAGACCTCTCCAATGTATTCACATCTTTCCTTAAGTATGCCAACCAAAACTGCACAAAATACTCCAACTGACTTCTAATAGTGTCCTGTAAGTTCATCATAGTTTCCTTGCTCTTGCTCCATGCCCCAATTAATGAAGCCTGGAGTTCAGTATCATTTACAAATAGAGCTCTCTGTATCTCTAATTCTATCTTTAATGAGTTATTTACAGATACAATCAGGTCTCTCTCTGCCCCTGCACACCTTTTAGAGGATGCCCTTTAATTTGTATTGTGTCTTCACATTCTTTCTACCAAAAATATACACTTTTGTGCAGTGAACTTCATCTGCCACTTGTTCACTCCAAAAACTTGTCAAAGTCCTTCTACATTGTCTTCCACATAAGTCTGTCATGTGGCACTGTATTGAACGCCTTTTGGAAGTGCATGTTCACCACTTCACCAGAGCAGACGACAATTCCTTCTATTGTTCTGACAAACATTCATCTTTTGACCAATAACACCAATACTCTTCATGTATATTTGATGTATATATCTAATTATTCACAACATGGTAAATATGATTTTGGTCTTTATTGCAGACATCTTATTTCTTACTTTTCAAAAATAATGCTCCCTTGTACATGCGCAAACATCAGATACTTTTCATGGCTTCTCCCAAGTTTCAAATCATCATGTATAAGCTCTGAAAATGAGCTTCACTTCAACCAGAGTGGGGGTGGGGTGGGAGTTTCCCAGCAAAAAATGATCCCCCTTACCAAATTGTAACCCAAGTACATTTCCTACCATATGGGCCAGAGAGCACATAAAACCATGAACTTTCCAACATGAAATTAAATGAAGTTTATATATGAAAAAAACAACAGAAATTCAAACACCTTTAATGACTTTTCAAATTCATTTGTTTTGACATTTGGAGATGAATTGGGGGTATACCATTTACAATACAATAACACGGCTGTGAAGTAAATATCCACTGATGCAAGGCAGTGTGATTGTCATTGCTAATGCAACATTCAGAATTAATCAATGCTTGTACAAGTTGTAATTCTGACTCATTTGCTTCATAACATACTCCACAATCAGGATTTATCCAAGCTACAGGGAAAAGAGAGATGAAATCAAGCAGGATATGATGTTCCACACATGTTCAGAGACATTTAAACATGGTTTATGGTCCTTCTTGCTCAGAAACAACTTAGCAGGTTTAATTAACATATAAAGCTTTTATTGTTGAACTATCACTCTTAATGAAAATTTCTCAGAACCTAAAAGCTTAACAGGTATTGGCACATTGTTTTGTGGAGAGGCCGTTGACTTCCCAGTCAGCACATGGCAGACATTCAGAATTTGGTGTCATTGAACTAACTTTTTTGGGGCTCAACAATTTGAATCAATTTCTGACTGACTTACTATTCACTGCTCCTTAATTTTTGTTTCAGTTAATATTATAAAGAGTTTCCTATGCCTTAGCATGCCATTTCTGATTCAACTTCACTTCATTAGACTAGTTTAGATAACTATTTTATCAAGTAACAGAATATTTTTAGAGAACACAGTCTCCAATTCTGAGACACATAGTTGAGGTTGGGGTAATGCAAAGTGTTTCATAGGACATTCCTTGTAGCTAGCACAATGCTCACAGTCAACACAAACCTTTCTACTGAGTGAAACAAGATTAAAACTTGTCCAATAAATTTAGAGAAATACTAAACTAACTGCATAAGGTCCAAGGTTACTGATCTTTCTTTTTTAGAAAACATTAGCATCTCAGCAAAATTATATATTGGAACTAATGACGTCAGTGTGATCCAGATAACCATAAATTCTCAGACCTTTTAATAAATGATGGCATACTAAATGTTTGCTCTTAAAAGTTACTTGCTTATCATTTTCTTTGTCATTTCACAATTGCTTCCATTTTCTTTTTCTTTGACTGTGTAATCATCTCTAATTGATATCATAATCAGTTATCAGAGGAGGTATTGTGGTGCCTCTAGGCTAGACATTCTGAGTTCAAGTCCTATCCAGGACTTGGTGATCATGAAAGGTGTGTTTGTAATGTGGCAAAACAGGTTGATCGTCAACCTGTAAATCCTTTCAGTACAACTGCTGACATGTGGTAAGAGATGGAATGTTCCCAGACACCAGTCCTACAGAAAACCATGTCAAATCAACACAGTACTTAATCTTTAAATTGGATCAATTCAGTAAAGTCCAAAGTCCAACACTTGGAAATTAGATTAGGAAGGCAAAACCGATAGACCATCAGTTATCAAGGAGTTTACTTGTTGTCCAGTAGATTAAGTACAGAAGATTCCCTTCTAAGAGGTGAATTCAGCATCAGTTTGATGTGGACTGTTTAAGAGATTACTGCTATAATAAATCGAGCACATAACAGAATTAATTTACCCCATTGGTAAAATTTTGAAGATATGCAAGTCAAAAACATGAGAGGAGTCAAGGTTTTTCAGCTATTAAACTTACTCTATGCTGAGGATATCTCAGATTATTTCATTACCACTTGTTGATTATTTAGTTTTTGAAATACTGATTTCCTACCCTAACCATGCTGAAAGAAAAACAAGCGATGTTATTGGTATCTTTCTAACAATCAATTCCCCTTCTTATCAGAAATTCATACCGACCTTTTCTTAGAAGATATGAGTTCATCTGAACTCAGTTACATTCTCTGGAGTATGCTTTACACCTTAACTTCCTTTTCTAAATTCTAATCCTAGTTGAATTTTCTACCTGTGCTCTTTAATTTTCTGCTGATTTTCATGTAAATGTAGAAACTAGTAACAAGCGTAAGCCATTCAGCCCTCTCAAGTCTACTCTGTTGTTCAATAAGATTCATTCCCAAGAAAAGAAAGATTAACCGGGGAGGGATTAGACAACCTTGGCTGACAAAGGAAGTCAGGAAATGTGTTAAAGAAAAAGAGAGATCCTATACAGTGGCTAAGAACAGTGGGAAATCAGAAGATTGGGAACGATACAAAAGCAAACAAAGGATAACAAAGAGTGTAATAAAAAATGAGAGGATCAAATATGAAGGTAGGCTAGCCAGTAATATTAGAAATAATAGTAAAAGTTTCTTTCAGTACATAAGAAACAAACGACAGGCAAAAGTAGACATTGGGCCACTTCAAACTGATGCAGGAAGCCTAGTGATGGGAGATAAGGAAATAGCAGGAGAACTTAACAAGTACTTTGCGTCAGTTTTCACAGTGGAAGACATGAGTAATATCCCAAATATTAAAGGGTGTCACGGGGCTGAGTTGAGTATGGTTGCCATTACGAAAGAGATAGTGCTAGAAAAGTTAAAAAGTCTTAAAATTGATAAATCTCCTGGCCCCGATGGGATACACCCTAGAGTTCTGAGAGAGGTGGCTGAGGAAATAGCAGAGGCATTGGTTGAGATCTTTCAAAAGTCACTGGAGTCAGGAAAGGTCCCGGATGATTGGAAGATGGCTGTTGTAACCCCCTTGTTCAAGAAAGGATCAAGGCAAAAGATGGAAAATTATAGGCCAATCAGCTTAACCTCGGTTGTTGGTAAAATTCTAGAATCCATCATTAAGGATGAGGTTTCTAAATTCTTGGAAGAGCAGAGTCTGATTAGAACAAGTCAACATGGATTTAGTAAAGGGAGGTCATGCCTGAACAACCTGTTGGAATTTTTTGAAGAGGTAACAAGTAGGTTAGACCAGGGAAACCCAGTGGATGTGGTCTATCTAGACTTTCAAAAGGCCTTTGATAAGGTGCCACACGGGAGGCTGCTGAGCAAGGTGAGGGCCCATGGTGTTCGAGGTGAGCTGCTGGGATGGATTGAGGATTGGCTGTCTAACAGAAGGCAGAGAGTTGGGATAAAAGGTTCTTTTTCAGAATGGTAGCCGGTGACGAGCGGTGTCCCGCAGGGTTCGGTGCTGGGGCCACAGCTGTTCGCATTATATATTAATGATTTGGTTGAGGGAACTGGGGGCATTCTAGCGAAGTTTGCCGATGATACGAAGTTAGGTGGACAGGCAGGTAGTACTGAGGAAGTGGGGAGGCTACAGAAGGATCTAGACAGGTTGGGAGAGTGGTCCAGGAAATGGCTGATGGAATTTAACGTGACCAAGTGCGAGGTCTTGCACTTTGGCAAAAAGAATAAAAGCATGGACTACTTTCTAAATGGTGAGAAAATTAATAAAGCCAAAGCACAAAGGGATCTGGGAGTGCTAGTCGAGGATTCTCTAAAGGTAAACATGCAGGTTGAGTCCGTGATTAAGAAAGCGAATGCAATGTTGTCTCCTATCTCAAGAGGGTTGGAATATAAAAGCAGAGATGTACTACTAAGACTTTATAAAGCTCTGGTTAGGCCCCATTTGGAGTACTGTGTCCAGTTTTGGTCCCCACACCTCAGGAAGGACATACTGGCACTGGAACGTGCCCAGCGGAGATTCACACGGATGATCCCTGGAATGGTTGGTCTAGCATATGAGGAACGGCTGAGGATACTGGGATTGTATTCGTTGGAGTTTAGAAGATTAAGGGGAGACTTAATAGAGATGTACAAAATAATACATGGCTTGGAAAAGGTGGATGCTAGGAAATTGTTTCCGTTAGACGAGGAGACTAGGACCCATGGACACAGCCTTAGAATTAGAGGGGGTCAATTCAGAACAGAAATACGGAGTCATTTCTTCAGCCAGAGAGTGGTGGGCCTGTGGAATTCATTGCCACGGAGTGCAGTGGAAGCCGGGACGCTAAATGTCTTCAAGGCCGAGATTGATAGATTCTTGTTGTCTAGAGGAATTAAGGGCTACGGGGAGAACGCTGGTAAGTGGAGCTGAAATGCGCATCAGCCATGATTGAATGGTGGAGTGGACTCGATGGGCCGAATGGCCTTACTTCCACTCCTATGTCTTATGGTCTTATGGTCTTATGGTCTTATAACTGACCTGATTATTACTTCAAATCTACATTCCTCCCCAACTCCAATAATCCTTCACCCTATTGCTTAATGTGAATCTACCTGTGTCTGCATTAAAAGTATTCAAGAATTCTTCTTCCACCTCATTGGAAAATAGCTTCAAAAGCTCAAAATGCTCAGAGGAAAATAAATGTATCTCATCTCTGCTTGAAATGTGTGCCCCCTGATTTTTAAGCGGTGACCCCAGTTCTAGATTTGTCCATAAGAAGAAATTATCTCTCCACACCAACTCTGTAAAGATCTCACAGGATTTTGTATATTTCCTGAACTTTCCTAATCTTTCCTGAACTTCCTCCAATGCATTTACAGAGGAACTTCGATTACCTGAATATTGATTATCTGAATTTCAGATTATCCAAGGAAGATTTCAAAGTTCCGCAAAAACATTACATCAAAAGCTAAGTGTAGTAGATTTACCTCTACTGAAGAAGGTGTAAAAACGCTGGCAAAAACAAAGAAACACAAACAGCTCAAGTATCAGTGACTGGATATTTTTAAGGTAAGTGTTGTAAAACAGCCCTTTGATAAAGTAAGAATTTTACAGTATTCCCAGCACTTTACTGGGCCATTCATGAAAACAAGGCAGAGAACGTAAACGTATACACAAGGTAATGCTTGTTTTTCTATCACATGACTGAGTTCCAGAAACTGACAAATGCTCTTGTGATCATAGAAGCTGTTCGGACCTTATTTAATGCTGTCTTCACCACTCCTTGCCAAATGCTAACTACAGTACTGCTGCATTTTTAAAATGTGATCTCGTGTTAGCATTGGTTTATTTTGTTCATCAAATGAAATCTGTTCCTCTTGCACTCAGTGCATTAAAATTATTGATTTAAATAAATTCTCTGGTAGAGCACAGCATTAGATCAGCATGGTTTCCCTGGTTTAAGGTAAAATCGATTATCTGAATAATCAATGATCCAAACGAAATAGTGCCTGCCCATTTCGTTTGCATAACTGAGGTTCCTCTGTATATCCTTCCTTCAGTAAGGTGACCAATACTGTATACAGAACTCCAGATGCAGGTATCATTTGTGCCTTCTGTGAATGAAGTGTTGTCTTTTCACTTTTATTTCAAGAGACACAGCATGATAAATGATAACATTTAATCACCTTTCTGAATTACTTGCTGTACCTGCAAACTAACCTTTTGTGATTCATATACAAGGGCACCCAGATCCTTCTGCAACTCTGAGTTCTGCAGTTTCTCACCATTTAGATAATATGTTTATTTGTTACTCTTCCTTCCTAAATGGACATCCTTCCTGTAGTGTGGTGACCAGAACTGTGCTCCAAATGTGGCCTGACCAAAATCTTATGCAGTTACCACATAACTTGGCAAGAGTATTTGAGAAGATTTGTACCTCCGGTTGTGGATGAAGTTGTTGAATTGCTCGCTGAGCTGGAAAGTTTGTTCACAGACATTTCATCACCGTGCTAGGTAACATCATCGGTGTGCCTCCAGACACACAAATAGCAAGTGGGACGGAACACCAATGCTTCACAGGAGGCGCACTAATGATGTTACCCTAGCATGGTGACAAAATGTCTGTGAACAAACTTACCAACTCAACAAGTCAACAACCTAATGACTTGTCAAATTTTATATTCAATGTCCTGACCGATGAAGGAAAGCATGCCATACGCCTTCTTTATCATCTTATCTACTTATACAGCCACTTTCAGGAAGGTATGACAAGAACCCCAAGATCCTTTTGCATATCAATGCTGTTTAGGGTGTGGCCATTAATGTATACTTTCCTCGTGTTTTTGACCTTTTAAAATGCATCACCTCAACTTTCATACTTACTTTTGTACTGTCAACAAATTTGGCAACCACGCATGCAGCCTTTTTAAAACAAATGCACCAACTATCGTACTCGCGACTTCTCTGCAGACCCTAGAATTTCCTACTCATTGAAATGTATCTATTCCAGATGTTCTGAAATATTCCCTTGAACATCTGCCATTGACGTTTTTTGACCTCTGTTTTTAAGCTAATTTGTCAATTCACTTAAATTCACTTGAATTGTTCTTAAATTAAATCTTCCATCCACTTAAATTTATCTGCCTCGACCATAAAAATATTTGAAGGTTCTGCATCCACTGTCTTTTGAGGAAGAAAATTACAAAGATTGAAATAAATAGTTAATAAGTGTATTAGTCATTAATTATTGAAGTATTAAATTAAATAATAAATTAAAATTAATTACATTTAATTCCAAAGACTTAGAAAACTCTAGGAAATAAATAATAATGGTTTGAAAACAGTCCACATTACAGAAGAGGAAGTAAGAGGAAGTGCTGGAGGTCTTAGAAAATGCATCTCTGGGACCTATTGTAAAGTATTCGAGGACGTTGTGGGAAGTTAGGGAAGAAATTGCACGGTCTCTTGCCGAAACATTTGTGTCATCTATAAATATGTGTGAGATACCACATGAATGGAGAGTGGATAATGCTGTGCCTTTGTTTAAGAAGGGGTGTAAGGTGAAGCCTGGGAACTATAGATCTGTGAGCCCAGCTTCGGTGGTGGGTAAGTTGTTGGAAGCGATTCTGAAAGACTCTATTTATATGCATTATGGAGAAGAAAGGAATGGTTCGGGATAGTTAGCATGGTTTTGTGTTAGGGAAATTGATTCTCACAAACTTGATTGAGTTTTTGTGGAAGTAATCAAGAAGATCAATGAGGGCGAAGAGGTAGATATTGTTTACTTAGACTTTAGTAAAGCCTTTGATAAGGTTTTGCATGATAGACTAATTAGTAAAGTTAGATCATATGGGATTTGGGGTGAGCTTGCCAATTGGATACAAAATTGGCTTAACAGCAGGAGACACGGGATTATGGTGGAAGGTTGTTTTTTGGACTGGAAGCCTGTGACCAGTGGTGTTCTACAGGGATCGGTGCTGGGTCCACTTTTGCTTGTCATTTATGTAAATGATTAGGTGAGAATATAGGAAACATAATTAGTAAGTTTGCAGATGACATCAAGATTGGTAGTATAGTGGACAGTAAAGTAGGTTATCAAAGATTACAAAAAGATCTTGATCAATTGTGTCAAAGGACTTAAGAGTGGCAAATGGAGTTTAATTTAGATAAATGTGAGGTATTGCATTTTGGTAAAATAAACAAGGCAGGACTTATGCAACTAAAAGTAGACTTTTGGGTAGAGTAGCATAGAAAGACCTAAGGGTTCAAGTAGATAATTCTTTGAAATTTGCGTCACATATAGATAGGGTGGTTAAGGAGGTGCTAAGCACACTTGTCTTTATTGTTCAGACCTTTGAGTACAGGAGTTGGGACGTTATGTTGTGGTTATACAAGACATTGGTGCGTCCTCTTCCGGAATACTGTGTCCTGTTCTGGTCGCCCACTTATAGGAAGGATATTATTAAGCTGGAGCAGGTTCAGAAGAGATCTACCAGGATATTGCCAGGAATGGAGAGTTTGAAATATAAGGAGAGTCTTAATAAGATGAGACTTTTTTCACTGGAACGTAGGAGGTTGAGGGGTGACATTATAAAGGTTTATAAAATCATGAGGAGTATAGATAAGGTGAATGGTCTTTTCCGTTGAGTAGGCAAGTTCAAGAATGGTGGCATATTTTTAAGGTGAGAGGAGAAAGATTTTCAAAAAATCATAACAGGCAATTTTTTTTACACAGAGAATGGTTTGAGTTTTGAATAAACATCTAAAGGAAGTGGTGGGTGCAGGTACAGTTACAATGTCTAAAAGACATTTAGGTAAGTACATGAATGAGAAATGTTTGGAGTGAAATGATCCAAGCGCAGACAGGTGGGACTAGTATCTCAGAGCTCTAAAACCTCTCACCATTTAGATAAAATACTTCTTTTTTATTTTTTTCTGCCAAAATCAACAATTTCACATTTTTCCACATTGTATTTCATTTGCCAGACTTTTGCTTACTATCTTAATCGAACTATATACCTTTGTAGGCTCCTTACGTCCTGTTCTTAGTACCAGCAAATTTAGTTACCAATATGTTCACCCCCTTCATCCAAGTCATTTATCTAAATAGTAAAGAGCCAAAGGCCCAATGTCAGCCACTCATGACACCCTGTTAGCCTGAAAAAGGGCCATTTATTCCAACTTCCAGTTTTCTGTTAGCCAGCCAATCTCTATCCATGCAAACCCCTACACTATCAGCTTTTATTTTCCACAATTACCTTTGATGTTGCACCTGATCAATAACCTTCTGGAAATCTAAGTACGATACATCCACCGGTTCTCCTTTATCCACAGCACAAGTTAATTCTTCAAAGATCTCCAATAAATTAGTTAAACATGATTTCCTTTTGGCAAAACTATGTTGGCTCTGCCTGATTCCCTTGAATGTATTGAAGGTCCCTATTATAAAATGTTTAAATGTAGCTTCTAACATTTTCCCTCTGACAAATGTTAAGCAAATGGGCCTGCAGTTTCTTACTTTCTACTTCCCTCCCTTTTTGAATACAGAAGTTACATTAGCTATTTTCCAATCTAAAAAACCTTACCCAAATCTAATGAGTTTAGAAAATTTAAACCCAGTGCATCAACTATCTAATGAACTACTTCTTTTCAAACTCTAGGATAAAATCCATCAAAACCTGGGTACCTTTCAAACTAGTCTTTCAGCCTTGTCTTTCTAACTGTGTCAATTTGCATGTGGCTCAGACAATAATCTAGAGATTGTGATCTTGAGGTTCTCCTTCTTAATTTGCAACTTGGCTCCTCATTTTGACTATGAATCATCTCTTTCATCTTGTCTACATCATTGGTATCAACTGGACTATTCGATTTGGATCCTTTGCCTTCCCACTGCAAGTTCCTCTCCAGTCCTGACCAGCTGTCTCAAAGTTTGTCACAGGTAGACAACACAACCATCTCAATTTTCTCTTTGCTGCAGTGAACTGTGTAATCCCCCTCATTATACCACCCCATAACCACTATATTCCTTCTTACTCAATAAAAACTGGAAGAACTATGGATGCTGTAAATCATAAACAAAAAAGGAATTAAAACAGGAATTGCTGGAAAATTTCAGCATGGCTGGTGGCACCTGCAGAGAAAAATCAGAGTTAATGAGCCTGACGAGTCACTCAACCCAAAACGTTAACTCTGATTTCTCTCCACAGATGTTGCCAGACTTGCTAAACTTTTCTAACAAATTCTGTTTTAATTCCTTCTTACTCCCTTTCCTTGAATAACATGCTGTTCTTAGCCAGTCCTAATATCATGGTCTGTTAGCTCTTCAACCCAGCAGTCCTCACTTTCATCCAGTCAGAAAGAACCTCAAACCTGTTGGACATTAGAAAGGCCAAGGCTCATGTACACTATATTCATCACTCACTTCAATCTTATTTATAGTTTTCACCAAGACACTGTCAGTTACTTCACAGCCATACCCTCTGAAGTGTAAAATGTTCCTGACTAACTCTCTCTGAATGCATATGTAGCCTATCAAAGACAATGCATTCAGAACATCACATGTACTCAGCCATTCATCTGCACAATGTCAGTATAACGTCTTCTGATTTGTAAATGACATGTTTCAGATACATACCAATACCCACTTTGTCTATTAACAGTTGCTACACTATGCTTTCAGGTAAGCTCTATGATCAGACTGAATCATTTTCCCTTTCATCAGCTGCTATTCGAGACCTAATTATATTATTGCACATTTACTGTTATATATTCTAACATGCATTACCTGACATTAATGTACAATAAAACCCACCTGCTTGATCTCAGGTGACTGAAGATAATTAATCTCCTTTCTGCTCATTATATGCCTGCATAGGTACATACTATCAGCAAGTTTAATGGTATTACTGCTTCCTCATTCCATATAATTACAAATATTCTGATTATCATCAGGTCCTGAATAGAACTCCATGGAGCTCCACAAGTTATCTTATGACATTTAGTGCAAACCTACACTTTCTGTTTTTTAGTTAAGTTCCAATACATCTGGACAATTTTTTATCTACTTCATGAACCTAAAATCTCTGTACCAGCGTTAATTGAAGAAAGCATCTTTCAGAAGAAAGATCAATTTCATTTACTGAATTCTCATCCTCCTCAACTGTAGATTCATGAAGTAAAACTAATAAGCAATTCTTTATTTTGTGACAGTGACAGTGAAGGAACTGCAATATTTTTCCAAGTCAGGATACTGAGTGGCTCGGAGAAGAAATTGTAGCTGGTGTTGTTGTTGTGCACCTGCTGCCCTTCCCCTTCTCTGGAGAGGTCATGGATTTAGCAGGTCTTGTGGAAGCGGCAGTGAAAACTGTAGATAGTACAGGCTGTTGCCACTGTGACGAAAGAAGTGAATACTGAAGATAGACAATAGACAATAGACAATAGATGCAGGAGTAGGCCATTCAGCCCTTCGAGCCTGCACTGCCATTCAATATGATCATGGCTGATCATTCCCAATCAGTATCCTGTTCCAGCCTTATCTCCATAACCCTTGACTCCACTATCTTTAAGAGCTCTATCCAATTCTTTCTTAAATGAATCCAGAGACTGGGCCTCCACTGCCCTCTGGGGCAAAGCATTCCACACAGCCACCACTCTCTGGGTGAAGTAGTTTCTCCTCATCTCTGTCCTAAATGGTCTACCCCGTATTTTTAAGTTGTGTCCTCTGGTTCGGCACTCCCCCATCAGCGGAAATATGTTTCCTCCTGCCAGAGTGTCCAATCCTTTCATAAGATGGTGGATGGGGTGCCAATCAAGTGGGTTGCTCTGTCCTAAATGGTGTCAGACCTTTTGCGTTGTTGGAGCTGCACCCATCCAGACAAGTGGGGATTATTCCATCACATTCCTGACTTGTGCCTTGTAGATCACGCACAAACCTTAGAGAGACAGGAAGTGAGTTTTTTGCAACAAAGGTCATAGCCTTTGATTTACTGTTGCAGCCACAGTATTTATATGGCTGCTCCAGGTCAGTTGCTGGTCATCATAAGATCCAGGATGTTGACAGTGTGAGATTCCATGATGATAATGCCACTGAATGTCAAAGCGTGATGAGTAAATTTTCTTTTGTTGCCAATGGTTCTGTAGTGGAAAAGTTACTTTCTACTTATCATACCAAACCTTGATTTAGTCCAGGTCTTGTTAAATATTGACACAAACTGCTTCAGTTCAGTGCTGAACATAAATCAATCATCAGCAAACATTCCCATTTCTGAAACAAAAATAAAAATAGAAATTGTGAGAAAAACTCAGCAGGTCTGGCAGTATCTATGGAGTTAATCAGAGTTAACACTTCAGATCCATTGACTGTTCTTCAGAACTGATGGTAACTGGGAAAAGGTTGATATTTATACAGAAGATGGGGTGAGGGTGGGACATGATTAAAGGATGGTTGGGGATATAGCCCAAAGTGAGAGAAACATATTTTGCACAGTTTCCCCTTGTCTGTGTTGATTTCCTCCCACAGTCCCAAGAAATGCGGGTTAAGTAGATAGGCCATGCTGAAATTAGTTATAGTGTCCAGGGATATGCAGTTTGGGTGATTAGCCATGATAAATGCAGGGTAATGGGGTTGGGCAGTTTCTCTTTGAAGGGTCAGTGCAGACTTGAGGGACCAAGTGGCCTCTTTCTGCATGATAGGGATTCTATACAGAGGAATCTTGATTATCCGAACGAGATGGGCAGGCACTATTTTGTTCAAATAATTGATATTTCGGATAACTGATTCAATGTCTCTCCCCGGGACTCGGAGTTTTCTGAAGGTTCCTTTATCCTCACTCTGCCTTCTTTGCTCCCTTTCTCTGTCTCAGGGTTTGTTTCTGAGCAAACACACATCTAAATATTGTTAAGCCCTTTGGTAAAATTGAATTTTAAATTAAATTAAATTTCAGATTATTGTTCATGGATCTGCAGCACAGCTGAAGCCTCTCCCCGCGGCTGCTTCACTTCAATGGGATTGACAGAGTGAGCACTTGCTGAGTCCCCTCCCCATTCAGGAAAGTAGGCAGCAGCACACCATGCAGGAGCCCCCGCCCCCACGTTGTGTGCTTTTAACTCACCATGTTTCCAGCCAGTGGATGGAGTGAAGCGGCCAGATGCCTCTTATCTCTTCACCCCCAATGGGACTCCAGAACAATGGACACCAAGACTGCTGCCTTTGGGGAGTGAGTGTCAAAATAGTACATGCACACACGCAGACACACACGCTGACACACACACTGACACACACACACACACAGACACACACACACCTTTTTGACAAGTTCCACCCCTGCCCTGAAGAAAGCAATGTTGGAGAGATTATCTGGGGAAGAGGTGTGGAGAGACACCTCTGTGTAGAACTCCAGGGAAAATGTGGGGGGGAGAGAGAGAGAGGACAGGAGGTCAGTCATTTGGAGATGGTGTTTGGGCTCCCATCGATGTCCAGGACTGTTCTTGTCAGCATTTCAGTAAGCCGAGTTCATTTTTAATCATTGTAAACAATAGAAGTAGACACGAGAAGTGTTAGTAACACCTTTTTGATGTAATGTTTCTATCGAGAAGTTGAGATCTTCTTCAGATAGTCCAAACTTCAAATAACTGATATTCGGATAATCAAGGTTCCTCTATATTTCTACAGATCCTGGTCCAGGAGTCTATTTCTTTACCATTGATGACATTCAACTTCATTCAGATGAAGCTCCAGAAATATTCTGGTCTGCAGAAAAGCTGTTGGCCGACTCCTATCCTACATTCAGCCTCCAATACAACAGAAAGAGAGAATGCATCCTATATATGCTCTCAATGAATTGAGAGTGCTGTTGGTGAATTCTTGCATCAAGTCACAGAGATTTCTCAGGAAATGAGAGATGTGAGAAAATCAGAATAGAATTACAATGGTTATGATTAAATGTTAATAGTTAAATGAGCTATTATGAAAGAATCCTGGGTCAGTGTAATGTGAAGGCTACTTATGGTTAGGGTCAGGGTTAGTGTGTGTGAAAGATGCAAAGTCAGAGTGAAAGCAGGTCACATTCAACTGAAATACTAGTCTGTAAGACTTCAGCAGCAAGTTCTATCTTACCCTGTCTTATAAATAGTTATGCTTAATGAAGTCTGTGAATGTAAACTTGGATGAGTGTTGACCTCACAGCACGAAACCAACATTCTATAGTAGATACAATTTGCATTAAAGGACAGGTCACCAACATCACTTCTCCTCGTCAACTGCTTTACAACGTTCTAACACAATAGGGTGCTACGTGTATTGACTACATGAAACCAGGTGGAAGTTAAAATTCAAGACCTGGTAACATATGTTGAGTTAGGGCTAATTAATGATCTCATAGTGAAAGCACTCTTATAAAGCTGCAACAATAATATGACTCAATATTGTATTATTCTGTTTGAGTAGACAGTAGTCAGTCTGCGACAATTTTTGTAAATTTAAATAAAGGCAATTTTGATGGCAAGAAAGCCAAACTGGCTAAAGTGAATTGGCAAATTACATTAAAGGATATGTCAATAGAGATACCAATGCAGACATTTTGTGAATATTTCAGGATACAAAGAATGATATATTCTAACAGGTAAAGAAAATTCCAAGCGATAGCTCCACAATCCATAGTTAACTGGAAATATTAAAGACAATATCAAGCTAAAACTAAAAAAACAAAAAAATTGCAGATGTTGGAAATTAGTAACAAGAACAGAAATTGTTAGAAAAACTTAGCAGGTCTCTGGAGAGAAATCAGAATTATCATTTCAGATCCAGTGACCCTTCCTCAGAATTGATGGCAGCTGGGAACATGTTGGTTGTTATGTAGGAGATAGGGTAGGAGGAGGAGGAGGTAAGGAGTAAACAATAGGTGGGGATAGAGTCCAAAGAGGGAGAAGAACAGTTGAGCAGACAAAGGATTGGATAACAATCAGGTTAGAAGGGTGAATAGCTACTAATATGGACTGTTAGTGGCTAACAATGGATAGTATTTAAGAGCAGAGTATGTGATATCCAGATCTGATGTGTGCAAGTTGGGACAAGGACGTAGGGGAGCTCAAGCCTGAAAATTGTCCAATCCATATTGATGGATTCTGGATTAGTGGTGCTGGAAGAGCACAGCAGTTCAGGCAGCATCCAAGTAGCTTCGAAATCGACGTTTCGGGCAAAAGCCCTGGATCCATATTGAGTCCAGAAGGCTGTCGGGTTCCCAAGTAGCAACTAAGGTGCTGTTCTTCCAGCTTGCATTGAGCTTTGCTGGAGCACTGAGGCAATCCTGAGACAGAGATGCTGGCTAGGGAACAGGGTGGTGTGTTGAAATGGCAAGCAACTGGAAGCTTACGGATGGTCAGTGGGCTGTCTGCACAGACTTCCAGCCATTAAGACTTGGGTGTGACCATGAACTGCTGTTGACAGTGTAAAAATGCATTTAACACCTACACAAGAGACTTGAAAACAGATATATGGAAGTCAAAGTCATCGACATTTGTATAGATTGTCCTACTAAGAAAAGGGGATTCTTCACCCATGCCACCAAAGTGTTCTCAATACGCATTTTCTTTTTCTCCCTCTCACTACGTCCCAATATATTCCCTGATTCCACAGCCGAGGTGAAGCTAACCTGCTCTGATGTGGAGGCAGTTGGCCCTGGAGGTTTGATGCAATGACTTTCAGGTGATGCCAATGATCTTCTTGTCAGAATCAAGTTAAACCACATCAGCTTCAAATTCCAATGGTTGGGGTGGAGGGTGTGTTAGGGGCAGGGGGATGGGCATGACAAGGATGAGGTGAAGACCCTGGTCACCTCTTCAGTGTCCTAAGTGAAAACTGGCAAAGGGCTGTAGTTTGTGGTTCCACCTCCTGCGACACTTCGTGTCTCCTTGTGAGGAGGGAACACCTGCGCTGGGGTCAACTTTTCATGTCCCCCTGTTGTCATGCCTTTGGTCTGGAGACCAATAACAGGGCCAATGCAGTGCCTCTCCAACAAACACTGGGAGCAGTGGGCCTAGCACCCCAGCTATGCCTGCCTCTTCGTAGGATATGTGGAACAGTCCATCTTCCGCAGCTACACTAGCACCACCCCCACCTTTTCCTCTGCTACATCGATGACTGTATCGGTGCTGCCTCGTGCTCCCATAAGGAGGTTGAACAGTTCATCCACTTTACCAACACCTTCCACCCCGACCTCAAATTCACCTGGACCATCTCAGACTCCTCCCTCCCCTTCCTAGACCTTTCCATTTCTATCTGGGGGCGACTGAATCAACATGGACATTTACAATAAACTGACCGATTCCCACAGCTACCTAGACTACACCTCCTCCCATCTGCCCCCTGTAAAACTGCCATCCCATTTTCCCAATTTCTTTGTCTCCGCCACATCTGCTCCCAGGAGGAACAGTTCCAATACCGTACAACCCAGATGGCCTCCTTCTTCAAAGACCACAATTTCCCCCAGACGTCATCGACGATACCCTCCACCACATCTCCTCCACTTCCTGCTCCTCCGTCCTTGAGCCCCGCCCCTCCAATCGCCATGAGGACAGAACCCCACTGGTCCTCACCTACGACTCCATATACAGCGTATCATCCATCGTCATTTCCGCCACCTCCAAACGGGCCCCACCACCAGGGATATATTTCCCTCCCCTCCCCTATCAGCGTTCCAAAAAGACCACTCCCTCCGTGACTCCCTCATCAGGTCCACATCTCCCACCAACCCAACATCCACTCCCAGCACCTTCCCCTGCAACCGCAAGAAATGCAAAACTTGCGCCAACACCTCCCCCCTTACTTCCCTCCAAGGCCCCAAGGGATCCTTCCATATCTGCCACAAATTCACCTGCACCTCCACACACATCATTTATTGCATCCGCTGCACCCGATGTGGCCTCCTCTATATTGGGGAGACAGGCCTCCTATTTGCGGAACGTTTCAGAGAACACCTCTGGGACACCCGGACCAACCAACCCAATAACCCTGTGGCTCAACACTTCAAATCCCCCTCCCACTCCACCAAGGACATGCAGGTCCTTGGACTCCTCCATCGCCAGACCATAGCAACACGACGGTTGGAGGAAGAGCGCCTCATCTTCCGCCTACGAACCCTCCAACCACAAGGGATGAACTCAGATTTCTCCAGTTTCCTCATTTCCCCTCCCCCCACCTTTTCTCAGTCAAATCCCTCGAACTCAGCACCACCTTCCTAACCTGCAATCTTCTTCCTGACCTCTCCACCCCCACCCCCACTCCGGCCTATCACCCTCATCTTGACTTCTCTCCACCTATTGCATTTCCAACGCCCCTCCCCCAAGTCCCTCCTCCCTCCCTTTTATCTTAGCCCATTTGGCACACTTTCCTCATTCCTGAAGAAGGGCTCATGCCCGAAACATCGATTCTCCTGCTCCTTGGATGCTGCCTGACCTGCTGCGCTTTTCCAGCAACATATTTTCAGCTCCTAGTGAGAGCTGCCAAATTATCCATGGAATGACTGACACTCAATTTAGATTGAGATTTTCAGGAGTGCAGGTAGAGCAATTCATAACTGGTTGGCTCATAAAAGTCTGTCAAGATGGTATCAGTTTGTCAGTGGAACATTATACAATGTAATACTAAACTTAGAAGAAGAAAAAAAACTGCAAAGATTATTTTCATAACAAATAACACTTCCCTCAAATCTCATAAAAGCTGGTTATCCTCTTTCACTTTTAGCTTTCAAACTGTACTTCAAGACTGATCTATCTTTAAATCTGAAATGCCATCATTAAGAAATAGTGTTGTGTCCAGCATAAATGCTACAGGATAGTGAAGTGTTGACTGAAACGTAAAGCATACAAACACATCAGTGAGGAGAAGCTCTCAGGGAGAACAAAATTGAATTGAAACTTGCTGTCGAGCTTTTTATTATTAAAGAACAGGTTATTTTGTTGTATTTCCCTCAGGAATACTTACATTCTTTCATCGCTGTAATGGCATGGATGGTACTCTGTGTCTGACATAGTGCTTGAAAATGCTCCTACAAGACTGTTTTAAGGCTTTGCTGAGAAATGTCCACACATGCTCCAGATTTTAGTATTTCAGTGAACTTTTTATCTTTGTCGCTGTATTCCCTTGATGTGATTCTTAATTGGCGAATGAGGGGCCACAATCAGTAATAGAGCAATAAGTCTGACCATATGGCCTTCTGACCCCATCTTAATTCTGGCAGAGGCAGCAAGATAACAGAGTTTAGGCACACCACTATTCTGCCTGTATATATAACCACTGTGGGTCCAAGAAGACCATGAGGGAGAACAAGAGATCTTGTCTCAAATTTAATGAAAGTTCTGTCATTCTTTGCTTAATCTGTCTGGTTTGCTCACTCTTCCCCTGCTGTTTTACTGCATCAAATTCTCATTCCTTCTTTCTCCTAGTTTGTACCTTTGTGACTCTTGTCTCCATCATGCTGTTCAGTAAAAGAAGCAGTTGTTGAAACATAGTTTTAAGCATTGTAAAGAAAGTCTTAATAATTGCCAATGTCTGAATGTCTTTCTCATGGTATGTGCAGCACATCAAGTTCCCCAGATGTTGCATTAACTGTATATTATATTCTATTAAATGTAAAGATTCTTTTGTCCTCAAATGGTAAGGCCATCATTTTTTTCTCAGGATTTGTCTTAGAGCCATTGAGTTTCTGGTTTGAGTACAATTGGAATAGCCTTTTCCAAAGACAACTCTACTTGGAACTGTATTAAACCTGACACAGATTCATCAACAATAATCCTGTCTCTTGAAGAATTTAATTTCAAAGCTTTTTAGTTAAAATTTTCCAATAATCTTTACAGATCATTGAAAATATTGTCTATAGATTCCTTTGAATGCTGAACTCCTTTGTTAAAGTTTGCTGTTTCAATGATTATGTTTATATTTAAATTAAACTAAATATAAAATGCTGTTAAAACTTCTTAAGGGGCTGTTTGCATCCTGGATAACTTTATAACTATGACTGTGAATACTTATTATATCATTTGTTGTAAGATCTATTGAATATAATAATATATTTATTTGTTAGCTTGCCATTTGAAACAAATTCATAGATTAAGATTTTTTTGTTCCCTTGGTATCCAATGCTGTGTTCTGTTTGGTCCATCTCTGCCACTAAATCTTGGGAGCAACATCGTTTATCTGCCATTTCTTCTTAATGTAGCTATGTATCATTATTACTTTAAAACTGTTTTAATCTGTTAAATGTTAATGCTGCTTTTGTTTTCCTCAAAATCTTAGTGATTGAGAAATAAATCAATGCTGATGGCTTTAACATTGAGAGAGGTTAATCTATTTATGAATCTTTAAATGAAGAGGTACTTGTCTTATAGAAATAAAAGTAGTTTATTGCATGAGTCAACCAGTCAGTGTAGGCAGGAATAAAGCAGAAAATGATGTAGGACTGCTAAATTAAACTGCATCTATTTCAATGCAAGAGGCCTATGACGGAAGATAATCTCAGGGCATGGTTAGGAAGATAGGACTGAGATATCATAGCAATTACAGAGACATGGCTCAGGGATGGACAGGACGGGCAGCTTAAAAATGCTATAAAAAGAATAGAATGGGGGGATATAGAGGACGGGGAGTGGTGTTTCTGAAAAAGGATAATGTTATGGCGGTACTTAGGAAAAGTATTCCTGGGAATACATCCAGGGAAATTATTTCAGAGGAACCGAGAAATAGACAAGGATGATCTCATTATTGGGATTGTACTATAGACCCCTCCCCCTGCTTCCCTGCATTCCCCCCACCCCCGCATTACTCCTGACTTTAGTCAGCGGGAAATTGAAAAACAAATTTGTGAGGAAATCTCAGTTACCTGTAAGAATAATAGGATGGTAATGGTAGTGGATTTTAACTTTCCAAGTGTAGACTGAGACTGCCATAGTTTTAAGGGTTCAAACAGAGATGAATTTATTAAGTGTGTAAAAGACAGTTTTCTGATTCAGTATGTCAATGGACCTACTAGAGAAAGTGCAGAATTTGACCTATCCTTGGGAAATAAGGGAGGGCAAGTGACTGAGGTGTCAGTGGGGGAGCACTTTGAAGTCAATGACCATAATTCTATTCATTTTAAAGTAGTAAAGGAAAAAGATAGACAGGATCTAAAAGTTAAAGTTTTAAATTGGAGGAAGGCCGATTTTGGTGGCATTAGGCAAGAACTTTCAAGAATTGATTGGGGGCAGATGTTCCCAAGTAAAGGGACGGCTGGAAAATGGGAAGTCTTCAGAAATGAGATAATGAGAGTCCAGAGACAGTATATTCCTGTTAAGGTGAAAGAAAAGGCTGGTAGGTGTAGGGAATGCTGGATAACTAGAGAAATTGAGATTTTGGTTCAGAAAAAGAAGGATGCATATGTCAGGTATACATCAAGTCAATCCTTAGAAGAGTACAAAGGCAGTAGGAGTATACTCAAGAGAGAAATCAGGAGGGCAAAAAGGGGACATGAGATAGCTTTGCCATTTTGATTAAGGAGAATCCAAAGGGATTTTTATAAATACATTAAAGACAAAGGGTAACTAGGGAGAGAATAGGACTACTCAAAGATCAGCAAGGCAGCCTATGTGTGGAGTGGCAGGAGATGAGGGAGATACTAAATGTGTATTTTGAATCAGTGTTTACCGTGGAGAAGGACATGATAGATACAGAATGGAGGGAAATAGTTGGTGATATCTCAAAAAATGTCCATATTACAGAGGAGGTGGTGCGGATGTCTTAAAATTAATAAAATAGATAGATCCTCAGGACCTGATTAGGTACACCTCTAGAACTCTGTGGAAAGCTAGGTAAGTGATTGCTGGCACCTTGCTGAGATATTTGGATTATTGATTGTCACAGGTGAAGTACTGGAAGACTGGAGGTTGGCTAACATGGTGCCACTATTTAAGAAATGTCAGAAGGAAAAGACAGGGAACTATAACCAGACATCGGTGGTGGGCAAGTTGTTGGAGGGAATCCTGAGGGACAGGAGGTTAAATATATGTAAAAAGGCAAGGATTGATTATGGATAGTCAAAATTGGCTTTGTGAGTGGGAAATCATGTCTCACAAACTTGATTAAGCTTTTTGAAGAAGGAACAAAGAGGATTGAAGAGGGCACAGCAATGGATGTGATCTATATGGACTTCAGTAAGGAGTTTGAAAAGGTTCCTCATAGTAGACTGGTTAGGAAGATTAGATCACATGGAAAGCAGGAAGGACTAGCTATTTGGATACAGAACTGGCTTGAAGGTAGAAGACAGAGGGTGGTGATGGAAAGTTGCTTTCTAGACTGGGGGCTTGTGACCAATGACATGCCACAAGGATCGGTGCTGGGTCCACTTCTTTGCATCAAATATATAAATTATTTGGATGTGAAAGTAACAGGTATAGTTAGTAAAGTAACAGATGACACCAAAATTGGAGGTGTGGATAGCAAAGAAGGAAAACGGGATCTTGATCAGATGGGCCAATGGGCTGAGGAGTGGCAGATAGATTTTAATTTAGATTAAATGTGAAAGGCTGCATTTTGAAAAGGCAAATCAGGGCAGAACTTATAAACTTAACGGTAAGGTCCTTGGGAGTGTTACTGAATAAATTCACCATGGAGTGCAGGTTCATAGTTTCATGAAAGTGGAGTTGCAGGTCGAAAGGATAATGAAGAAGGCATTTGGTATTCTTGCCTTTATTGTTTAATTGGAGTTGGGAGGTCATGTTGCTGCTATATGGGACAATGGTTAGGTCACTTTTGCAATATTGCGTACAATTCTGGTCTTCCTCCTATTGGAAGGATGTTGTGAAATTTGAAAGAGTTCAGAAAAGACTTATGAGGATGTTGCCAGGATTGGAGTATTTGAGCTATAGGGAGAGGTTGAGTAGGCTGGGGCTGGAGTGTGAGAGGCTGAAGGGTGACCTTACAGAAGTTTATAAAATCATGAGGGTCATGGATAGGGAAAATAGATAAGGTCTTTTCCCTGGGATGGGGGAGGGGGGGTCCAGAACTAGAGGGCATAAGTTTTGGGTGAGAGGGGAATGATTTAAAAGGAACCTAAGAGGCACCTTTTTCACGCAGAGGGTGGTATGTGTATGGAATGAGTTGCCAGAGGAAGTAGTGGAGGCTGGTACAATTGTAACATTTAAAAGGCATCTGGATGGGTTTATGAATAGAAAGGGTTTGGAGGGATATGGGGCAAGTGCTAGCAAATGGTACTAGATTAATTTAAGAAATCTGGTCAGCATGGACGAGTTAGACTGAAGGGTGTGTTTCCATGCTGTACATCTCAATTACTCTAAGATAATATTAAGTACTAGTTACAATGGCCATTCAAATACAATTAAAAAGACTATCAGAATCCAGAGATAACATGTCAGTCTCCATTGAGATATCATTCTGGACTGCATACTCTCTATCCAAAACTATAGGACATCATTAGATTGGTTGGAGCTATCACAGCTCCAGTACTAACCTTTTCAGAACCATGATCTTACACAACCACTTCATTGAGAGCAATATATGAGATAACCATGCTTTAAGAGCTCAAAATGCAAACTGTTCCATTTGGTCAAATCTAAACACCAACAAAGTAACAGCATGACAACGATTTTGCAAGATGTTCAATTTTTTCAACGGTAAAAAAAGACTGGGAAATGACAGGTCAGTTTGCAGATTACCATTACATTAACCACACACAAACTGCTCTAATGTGGCAGTTAACATATTAAGGTCAGTGCTCCACAATATCAAATGTAAACAATATGATCAATCTGACCAATCCGAAAAAAAAAGAACTATCACTCTGAATAACCTACTCCTTGTATCCATCCATTTCTCTCTTCTATTTTTCTAGAATACCTGTGTTGCTGGTTAAAAGTTATAACATTTTCAAAATAAGAAGCTGTCATTGACTATATCTAAATGGTTAAACACCAATGTTACATCCAATGGAATTTAACTGGAAGAGATGCAATGTGAGCACTGCCAAAGAATTATAACTTTAAATACTCAATTTCCAGTGAATCCATCATACTTACAGTGCAATGAAGTCAGGTAAAAATTCACCCTTCCACACTTAATCCAGAGTAAATACAAGATGGGTATTTGACCCCTTACAATTTGGATTCCATGCTTGAAACATGACAAACTGCAAGTAAGTCAATAAATGTTTACCTGCCATGTCCAAATAAAAATCTCAATTTTGGATTCAACTGGGAAAGGTCTCTGACCTAAAGGACTTGGTAGAACTTTGCTACATGAAGCAGAGTTAATGACAAAATAAACAGTTCTGGACATTGAAAATCACAAGTTATGGAACAGGGAAGGATTCAAGAATAATTATCAAGGGGTACATGAAATTCAATAGTATTTTCAGAAAACGTGGATTTAAAAGCCTCTGGAACGAGGTGATTTTTCCTTAAAATTTGCTTCTTATTTAATTGGATGTTGTTTTCATAAGAAAATAATTTCTCAAGAATATTGTTTGAACAGAAAACATTAGTTTTGAAAGAAAACACAACAAAAGACTAAGGTGATATGTTGTATTTCTATTGATAACATAAAGCAAGAGTAGCGTTTTTAATGGAATGTGCCTTTATAACTATCCCTTGTGTGTAATAGCTCATCATGGTGTTTCCACTAGCTGAAATGCTACTGGAAGGAAGAAAGACAGTATTTCTCTGTACACTTACAGCAGAACTGTTTGCAGTTGAGATTCTATTTTACATGCAGTAGACCCAGATGATGCTTTTTCTCCACCAATATTCTGGGTCTTGGGGCTTGTGTGCTTTTTGGCTTCTGAGCACATTTCCAGAAAGTAAGTGGATTAAAAAGGATTTGAAGTAAGTCATCTAGCTGTCACTGTGCTGCCAGGCACATCCCCAGCCAGGTACTCATGTAAACCTCTCAAGTGATGATCTTGGCATTGAGTCCTACGCTGAGATTTCTTGGCAGGAGGCACCAACTTGCTTTTCTGGGACCCTGGCACATCAGAAACCTTTTTTAAAAACACAGGCCACTTGGTAAGTCAATGTGTACTGCTGCTAAAAAGCACAGTCACTGTTATAATAGAATAGAATAAAATAGCTTTTATTGTCACATATACTCAATAAGTATAGTGAAAAGTTTATACACCACCAACTACAGCACCAACTTAGATACAAAAAATGCTTAGGCGCAGCTTTCTTTCTTTACAAGACCATAGACGACAGAGAAAGATAATGCTTAGTGTCACAGACATAAAAGTTCAGTACAACAAACCATGCTGGCACCTAGCTTCCATTCCGTATTGGGTCCTGTTCCACACTGCACTGGTGACTTGCCACACTGGAGGCCACTGCAGGAGGAGGCTGCTGCATCAGGCCAGGAATCATCACTGGAGAGCAGGAATCGTCACTCACCGGAAACTGGGAATCATCACCAGAGACCAGAAGTCATCGCTCACCAGAGGCCAGGAATTATCATTCACTGGAGGGTGGGAATCATCACTCACTGGAGGCTGGGAATTGTCACCAGTGGCTGGAAGTCAAAGAGAGAAAAAGGAGAAGGAAAGAAAGCACTGAGAGGAAGAAAAACAGAAGAACAGGAAATAAGAAGAAGATAGGAGGATTGGACGGGCTCTCGTTAGAATGTCCTACTCCTCTGCCATCTTGAATAAACATGTTGGTTCTGGAGTTGAGGGGGTTGGCTGATGAGGAGGGACTGAGTAGATTGCAATTATATTCATTGGAATTTAGAAGAATGGGGGAGGATCTTACAGAAACATATAAAATTATGAAGGGAATAGATAAGATAGAAGTAGAGAGGATGTTTCCACTGGTGGGTGAAACTATGACAAGAGGGCATAGAGGGAGCAGATTTAGAACTGAATTAAGAAGGAACTTATTTACCCAGAGAGTTTTGAATCTATGGAATTCCCTGCCTTGAAATTCCCTGAATGTTTTGAACAGTAAAGGAATTGAATTGGGTGGGTCAGTGGAGCTGAGGCCACGAAAAGATCAGCCATGATTTTATTGAATGGTGGAGCGGGCTCAAAGGGCCAGAGGGCCTACTCCTGCTCCTAGTTCTTTTGTTCTTATGTTCTTATCAATGTAAATAAGATTATAAAACTGGTGGCTAACCGTATCCACCAGTTTGAGCATTGAGTTGGTTGTGGAAAGAAATATTGAGTTCGATACTTTGCTCTCCTTTACAATGGTGTGTTCCTGAGCACAGAGGTTACACTACTGGAAGATAATTTAGTTCCTCATCTGTGGTTCCATTGAACCTGTACCTTAGCAATGTGAGGTTTGATTTTATTGCTATATAGGACATAGCGATGAAATGACGAAATTGATACAGAACTCGATGGTGAGGTTTATTGGCAGTAACTGCTAGTTTGCTTCTCCAAGGTATTTTTTGAAATGAAAATTAGTGTGACAATGGTTAGCAGAAGGCAACAATACATGAATAATTCATTTTAAGTGTGCAAATGGCTGTAGTTTTTTGCAGGGTTGCACTGCTGTCCAGATTACATTGTTGCCCTCATGGGAAAATAATGATTACAGCCCCTGATGTTACTGCAATCTACTTCTTTATTCATCACTCAGTCAGTTTAATGCTGGAGCATCAAATCACATCAGATTGCAAATAAAGCTGTCTCAGACTCATTACTGAGACTTAGGTATGACCTGCACTGGTTAGGAAAACTGGCCAAGCTTCAGTTACTGAGCTGGGTCCAACCTTCTGTTCTGAACTCTGGCCTCCATGTCCTGCTTCTGGAATAGTGGTTCCTAGGTTATGCTGCCAATGCTTTCAAATCACTTATTTCTATATGCTTTCTCTTGAAATATCCAGAAAATTCAACTTTCACCTCAGACCATTGTGACTCTAAGATCATCTATCCAAGGATCATAAAGACAAGTAATTTAATAGCCTTGATAACCACAAATGTTATCTACCTTGCTCTGTTGGCTATTATTCTTGTGAAGCTGGCCACTCTTGTCCATCATTCATAGAATCATAGAATCCCTACAGTGTGGAAACAGGCCCTTCAGCCCAACAGGTCCACACAAACCTTCCAAACATTATCCCATTCCTCATTACTCTACATTTATCCCAACCTACACATCCCTAGACACTATGGACAAATTGGCATGACCAATTCACCTAACTTGCATATCTTTGGATTGTGGGAGGAAACGGGAGCACCCGGAGGAAACCCGCACAGACACGGAGAGAATGTGCAAACTCCACATAGACAGTCACCCAAAGTTGGAATCGAACTAAGGTCCCTGGCGCTGTCAGGCAGCAGTCCAAACACTGAGCCACCATTTCTGTAGAGACTTAGCTGTTAAAGAATCTGGCACACTGTCAGAATTAAGAAGCAGGCTATTGTAACAGTATTGATTTCAGTAGATAATTTAATAATGTCAAAAGTACAAGGTAAAAAGACTTCAGTTAGATTGAACTTCAGGAGGAAGATTATTCTTCCAAATGTGTTGTGGAAGAAGTCTTGTGCAAATTAATCACTTGTTTTGGACTGAACTCCTTTGAAAGTTGGCTGAAGTAGAATAAACCGAGAGATAGATTGTGACATGCTGAGAATTTAGTTTCAAAATCACTGAAGCAGAAGAATTCAAATTCAATTTCATAGTTTTGATAAGAAATGTGAAATACATCGGATTTTGGTCATCCTATGTAAGGGATGAATGGACAGTTGTCGGCCATTAGCTTCTTAAACCTACTCCATCATTCAAGTGGGTTACGGATGATCTGTATATTAAATGCTTCAAGATGATTTGGTTCTGAACCCTTCCTGATCCATCAATCTCACTTTGGCATTGCTAATTGCACAAGTCTCCAGTTTTCTTGGAAAGACAGAGTTCCAGATTTACAATGCCTTTTGTTTAAAGAAGTATTTTTTGATAAGATCCTGATGGCCAAAATTTAACTTTGAGATGGCTAGGTAAAAATGAGGACTGCAGATGCTGGAGATCAGAGTCTAGATTAGAGTGGTGTTGGAAAAGCACAGCAGGTCAGGCAGCATCTGAGGAGCAGGAAAATCAACATTTCGGGCAAAAGTCCTTCATCAGGATTACAGCCCCATTCTGGATTTCCTGACTAGATTGCTTAAAGACTTCACTGTCACCCAAGAAAGAAAGAAACAGAGATAAATGAAACAAAGATGGCATCTGTCTTAGTAGCCCTAATTCTTAGCACTATTCAATACAGCTTTAAAGCTTTTATGCCAGACTGATTTCATTTCTACTGATAGAACTTTTGACAAGGTTAATATTGAATCTTAAGGTTCAGTTCAGCAATGACAAGGAGAAAGTAATCTCCTTCGTGAGGTCTGAATAACTGCCTGAGTCTGTGCACAGTTGCACAAAAAACTCAAAATAACTTTTGCTTTCTCATCAGTAGAGGTTGAAACAATACTCCAGTGGATCGCCAGGACATAATCTTACTAGAATATTTGTACTCTGGCTTCCTTTATACTGTTTTTGCATTTTGACAACATTTTCAAATATTATCTTAATTTGTGAATAAAATGTCTTAGCTGGATACTAATGCTGGCTAAATGATCCGTCAACAAAAGTACAATAGGAGACAGCAATGTCAAGAATTGGAAAAACAATCCCAAAGAATTGCAGATGCTGAAAATTAGAAACAGAAATTGCTGGAAAATCTCAGCAGGTCTGCTAGCATCTGTGGAGAGAAAGCGGAGTTAAGGTTTCAGGTCCAATGACCCTTCTTCAGAACCGATTGTAGCTAGGAAAGGTAAGAACAAATTACTGCAGATGCTGGAATTCTGGAAACAACAAATGCTGGAGATCACAGCAGGTCAACCAGCACCCATGGAGAGAGAGCAAGCTAATGATTCGAGGACAGATGACTCTTCATCCAGCTCAGAAAGGTTGATATATATGTTAAAGAAAGGTGAGGAGGGGGGGAAGGAGATGGAGAAAGGCGGAGAAAGAGCCCACAGAAAGAGAAATACAGTCAAGCAGACAAAGGAACAGGTAAAGGTCAGCCTGGAAGAATGAAAAGCTGCTAATGTGCCATTAGTGGCTAACAATAGGTTGTTTGTGGTAGCAGCCCATGTAACAAGCAGCAAATATAGTAGATTAGATTGAGTGAAGTGCAGGTAAACTGCTGCTTCATCGGGAAGGTATTCCTGGGGGCTTGGATAGTGAGGAGGGCAGAAATAAATGGGCAGATTTACATCTTATGCCATTGAAAGGGAGATGTCGTGGGAGTGGGGAGATGTTGGGTAGGGGAAAGGAGTGGATCAAGATGTCCTGGAGGGAATAGTCCCTGTGGAAGTTTGGCAATGTAGGTGAGGGGCATTTGCATTTCATGGTGGCATCTCGCTGGAGGTGGCAGAAATGTTGGCTAATGATCCTATGGGTGTGGATGCTGATGGGATAGTATGTGCGGTTGAGGGGGAGGAGACTGTTGTAGAAGGAGTTAAAGGAGCAGTTGATGACAGGCTTAGCCAGGCAGAGAAGGGTGGTGGTGGATGGGGACAGTTAAGGCTTTTCTTTTCCCAGGAAGAAGCAGAGAGCCCTGAGACCTATTTCAAACAAAATTCCATTGAGATAAGGCTTTCGTTTGTTTGCTACTTTCACACGAAGCATTAATTAAGCCAGCATACTGCCAATTATAGAAGAACAGCAATGTACCATTCATCCTGTAGATTCCTCTTCCGAGCACAATGTAAGAAAGTACAGAAACCACAGAAAAATAGAATCTTCATTTAATACATGGTGTTTCAAAAAACTTTCCACTTTCTAAAGTTTAAGTACTGTTACTGCTGTGATGTTTACCTCCAGTAGCGTATTTTTCTGAAGGTAGCAATACTTCGGTTACCTCTCATAATGTAACTATGGGGGTAAATATCATAGTCTTGAACAATCCAACAGACATTTATTATAACCGTCTTTAATGTGCAATCAGTACCTTGACAGCCACACCACTGTCAGGCACTAATATTAAGATATAAAGCAGCATTGAATAGCATGCTTCCAGTGGCATCCTGAGGATTATTGCTTGTTAAACACCTTATTAACAACACATATTATTAATATGCAGCCTTCTATCTCTCCAAACATGCTGAACAAGTTGACATTGAGAATTCTCAACATGGAAGTTAGAACAGGTAGCTGGTAAATTCAGCTCTTCACTTAGTCCAAAAGATCTCCGTGTTCGACACAGAGCATAAATATTCAGGGAATGTTCTATGGGCACCAATCACATTCCCTTCACATCTGACATGGACCAGCCCCTAAGAAACCACATGACACATCTTTGATCCACTTACAGGAAGCTTCTGTACTTCAATTCTACACTTCAGGCAGCACTGGCAAGTGTTATTGTAACACTGCAGTAAGGACGCTGTGTGCTCGGGGACATGCACGCAGCTCATGGACTCAACACAGCTGCATCTCTAAGCTCTTCACTCGCTGTCATTCATTCACACATTTTGAGTCTAGTTGCTTGATCAAAGGATCCCTTCCTTTCATTGATTTGGCTTGTGTTTTTGCACTTTGCCCCCTCAGCCAAGGATACCAGGCTCAAATTGCTGGTTTCTTGCTTTGCCATTTAGCACAGACACAAAGTCAGGAAACTTGTCATGATTGTCAGCAATCCTCAGTCAAGTCAAAAGAAATGGATTTTTTCACAGAATCCTGAAACAATAGGTTAACCTCCAATACTAGCCCAGGAATTCGGACATGATCAGTCTGCCATTCAGAGTGGTCAGAATCAGCATCTTCTCAACATAAGAGGTGAAGTGCATGAGGCTGGACAGACGATCATGTGTCTTGACCCTGGACTTCTTGGGCCGAAGGGCCTGTTTCCATACTGTAGGGAATCAAATCTAATCAAAAAAGACATTTGGACAAATACATGGATAGGGAAGGTTTAGAAAGTTTAGAAGGCTATGGGCCAAATGCAGTGAAATGAGGTTAGTGTGGAAGGACATTTTGGTAAGAATGGACCAGTTTGGACCAAAGGGCCTGTCTCTGTGCTGTAGAACTCTATGATCTCTCTGCATTCAGTACAGACCATCATTAAACTTACACAGCAGACAATGAAGTGCTGCACAAAACAGCACCTCAGTGTGGTAGTACTAATATCGTCTAGGCTCTGGCGAAAGCACCAAAGCACTAACAGGCATGGCATGGCAAGGCAAGAATGCTGTAATCATGTAAGTGAATGTTAAGTGTACAAGCGCGACAAGAGCAAGCAAGCAGCCCTGAGATGCAGTGTCGTTCAATCCTTTAACTGTGTGCCTGTCTGTGTGCACAGTGTCCCTGCCGCATACTTTTGACAGTCATTTCAGGCTTACCCAGCAATGCAAGTCATCCTTGAGTGGCCTGCATGTGTATTAGTGAATTGGCATGATGTGTGGGAGGGTTTGAGAAGTGTTAAATGCCAATATCCATGAATCATGCCCTGAAGTGCAGCTTGGTTGTACACAAAACAGAGGTTCTTTAGGGTAAACAGTGAACTGAATTCTCCAGACACCAGCTCTGATTGCCATGTTAAATCTTCCCAACATCGAGCTTGTTTGACTCAATTGCTCAGATTGGATACTGCATGTTAGTGAGGTAAGTTGGACTGTTAACAACTAATAAATCCCCTTAATTGGCAGCTTATTCCTGTCTAGTGGGGAAGTTCCTGTGCTATTTCTTAAATGTATAAAAGTTGAAGCAAGATGCTGCTTGTCAAGATAAGCCTCTGGACTTCTCATCTGATTCGACCACAAATCTTGCCATAACCACATCACTCAGACCCCAATAAGATTTCATCCAATGTTTTGATTTAAGAACATTCAAATTTGCTTCTAACCATAGAGAGGATTATCATGAAATGACACTGCAGTTGGTTTATAGACAATGCACTTGTGACATTAAAGATAGGATGAATAGAGTCCAACTTGTAAATATGTGATGATCCAAACTTGTCCCAGTCCTTTGCTATCAATTAAAAATACTGCAAAAAGAGACAGGGAAGATATTTTCACAATATTTCCTCAATACATGGTTAAAAAAAGCAAAAGCAAAAGCAGTTGCATACTGCTCCAAATCTGAGACACTTCTCCCAAACATCCTTGAATGGCACCATATTATACAAGCGAGCTGGGAGAAAGTGAGCACTGCAGATGCTGGAAATCAGAGTCAAAGAGTGTGGTGCTGGAAAAGCACAGCCAGTCAGGCAGCATCCTGACCATATTATACAAACTCATCAGTTAATTGTTAAATCTTGTCTCCCCTCTGCTTGCTTTTAGATTGTTCTATAGCTGAAGGAAAATGCAATGAGATAGTGTGCAGTTCATGGAGATGTTAAACACACTGCAGCTATTATATGCATTTGGAGGCTGTTTGAAATTGTGTGGAACAGTGTTGGCACAAGTCTACCTCACAAATTACAAGGACACCTGATGTACTACATTATCATTAAGTTTACATTTCAACAAGTTTGACTTTGAATAATTAATTTATTGAAACAACTGATCAGATAATTGAGCCAGTAGGTTGCATTGTCACATTTTCTTCGAACGTAATTGTTGGCAAATCAGGTAGTCATTGAATAAAAATAGTCCAATGTATTTGGGAGTTTGCTGATTCAAGCAGCACCATGGTACCAGAACCAGATGAGGTGCAGTATGAATGTCAATACAGGTTTGGCTGGGCAGCCCAGTGATGCACAGGGCTGCAGTTTCCAGAGGTCACGTGTAAGGAGGAGAGGTCAGTAAATTCTCCAAGAGACAGGCCAACCTGTTTAATGGAAAGCTTTTAAAAAAAAACATTATCTTCTGATCACTTGCTCCTACCTTAAAACAAAAGAACTGCTTTTAAATTATGCTTCTTTTTTGTAATATTTCCCATATATCAGTGTACCCTCTGTTCTCTAGTCCTGCAACAATGTAGCTGAACAGCTCTGACATTTGGAGGGGAGTCTTAAATGAATGCTCTGAGGAGAGAAGTGAATAAGATCATGAGAGGCATGGAGAGGGTGAATGTGCTCAGTCTCTTTCCCAGGATTGGGAAATCGAGAACTGGAGGGCATCAGTTTAAGGTTATAGGCGAGAGGATTAAAGGGAACCTGAGGGGCAACCTTTTTTTTACACAGAGGGTGGTTCACATATGGAGTGAGCTGCCAGCAGAAGTGGCTGACCTGCGTACATTTAACAACATTTAAAAGGCGTTTGGGCAAATACATGGGTAGGAAAGGTTTAGATGGATATGGGCCAAGTGCAGAGAAATGGGGTTAGCGTGGAGGGACATTCTGGGCCAAAGGGCCCGTCTCCATGCTCTAGGACTATGACTCTATGAAGGAAAAGTAAATCAGTTTAATGAATAATAAGAAACATTACCATGGGAACGTTTTGCATATTTATATTTGTTGAAATCTTTCTCTTAAACTTTTTCACTGCTGTTGTTTATCCAGAGATTGTAAACACCATAAAATAACTAACGTGCACCTATTATAGAATCAGAAAATACACCGGAAGTCAGGCAGCATAAATGGAATGACAGAGATATAGAGTTAATGTAACAGGTTGAAGGCATTTATTCAGAATCATTATCTGTCACTTTGCCATTGGAACATTGAAATGGCCTCAGGAGCCAAATTAAATTGAGGCAAAAGCAAGGCCATGCTCTTTGGGAACTGAGCCGACCAATCCTTTTCTCCCTTCACCATGAGGACAGATTGCTTGAAAGCGCTGAGAAAGTGCTGGTCCAAAGGGGCCAGGGTGTGTGCAAAAACTTGGAAAGATCACTTCGCCAAGGTGAGGCAGAAACTAGGCATTTGGGAGCACTGCTCCCTCTCCATTCTAGGTAAAAACCTTGCCATCAGGTGTGAGGTACTCTCTCTGTGGTTGTAGGTGGCTGCAGGTCTGGCTCATTCCCGAACATGTGCTATTCCAAACACCTGAGCCAAATTTCACTTCACCTGAAGGTCCAAGATGACTATGTCCACAGGCACACCAGGTACAGAGCTCTGGGTAAGGGGAAGAAGGACGTACCCAATGCTGCCCTCACCCTGATGGCCACCTAGATGTGTGGCTGTATCAAGCTGTGTGTAGACCCTCAGTACACAAACACCAAGAGTCACTATGTACTGAGGTTCTACTTGTCCTCAGTGTACCGAAGGATGGGCCTGGCCTCGGTGCCGCAGAATGCGCCAAGTAGTTGGACTGTTATGTATCACCTGCCCTTTGTGGAGAAATTTGCAAAGAAAATCCCCTTTGACCACGGGTCCATCAGAAAGTGTTCAGCACATAGTGTCCTCGAGCCCCTGTGGGAAAAGAAGAGGGTGGATCCTGTCGTATTGTTCCCTGAGCTGACTGTCAAAGTCATTTGGTAGAATGCCACTCGAACTTTCCAACAAGCACCAAGGCATTGCTTGGCTGGTGGTAAGAAGGGCACTGCCTGTGAGATCATTCCTGTTAACCTGGATTCTGTGTGCCACCACATGCTGCCCTTGAAGTGGCTGCAGCTGGGGAGGTGGTACGAGAAACTGTCACACATCTCCTTCTGGAAAGTGCCTAATCAAAGAAATGTCTGCAGTGATTTTTGTCAAGGTTTGTCCCACATAGCTCCATGCTGCAGAACTCTCAGGTCTGTTCCTTGGGACGCATACTGAAACAACCATCAAATGTGCTTAGAGGACCATCAACCCATCAAAAGACACTCTTTGGTCTGCCGAAAAATGGCTGATCCTTCAGAGCAAGGAGTTGTCCTCAACGGAGTGCTGCAGATTGGCACATTCCAAGGTCCAGGACTATGTGCTGAGGGATGGACTAAAGTTTGGAGCAGTGGGGAAAAAACACTGTCTGAAGGTTTTCTGCCAAAGTTAAATGGGGTCCATTTAGTTATTGGACCCCCTATTAGTGCCTCAAATATATGTAAACATAATCTTGCATAAGTAAGAAATGCCGTGGATTTCTTTTTTGGATCGAGTCAAATTCTAGTATATTTTTGTTCTTTCATATGCTACTGTACAGAATCGAACTGCTTTAGTTGACTATGTATGTATATATTCTATGAATAAAGTATATTTTTGAAATAAAAATAATTAATCAAAAGATGATCAATATGGTAATGAATATTCCCTAAATAGGAATTTAGAATATTAGGACAGCTGGTTGTCCGGGACACAGAAGGAAAGAGCTGTTGCAATTTCTGGTCATTGTGTCAAGCCTCAGGAGGCTGTGAAACTGAAAACAAGGAGAAACCATCTTCATAATTCATGTCTACCATCTGTTCCACTCTAATGTACAGTGTATTCCAATCTCAGCCAAATCTGGGTTCTCAGTAATGAGATAGAGGGGACAAATATCAAGGATTTCTTATTAATAGAAATACCGATTGACAATCACCAGCAGACTCAAAATGTTTTTGTCTAACTACTACAATAGTCATGCCAATGCAAAATGGTTTTGTTCATGCAGTACAGGGGTCTCATGATCACAGAGAGCCATCAGGGAAACCATGTCCAAGGATGAGGATTGAATGCAGTTGTGCCAATTCTTTGACCTGCATTCCCTGTACCTCTGGCTGTCAGCTTGGAGTAATACAACACCCTGATACAGAAAATCTAGAGTCAACATTTAATATGGGGTTGTATGAAGTGGAGCAAGACTCCTTAGAGAAATGTGCAACTCTGAACAATCCATTTTTCCAAATGTTTTGAAAGGAAATTTGATGCACTCTTCTTCTAAAACAGATTCACTTATAAATGATGCAAATGGCAAGACATGAGTTGGAGGTTGAAGCCACAAACAGGACAACTTTTCTTGGCATCCAACAAAATAAATTTGGAAGTGAAACACCAAAGTTCAGCCAAACCATGAATTAAATTACAGTTCTGAAAAAGGGTCACTGGGTTTCAAGCATTAACTCTGCTTTCTCTCTCCAGATGCTGCCAGATCTGCAAAGATTTGTCAGAAATTTCTGTTTTTGTTTCAGATTTCTAGCATCTTCAATTCTTCATGTTTGGTTTCTGTACTTGAAAATCATGATTTTACATGAAAAGATCTTAAGTGAATAATTGTTTCCAATGGGAATCAATGCTCAAGCTCTACAGAAGTTCTGTAGGGCATAGAGAGAAAAAGAATTACTATCTAATGTGAAATGTAGTGTTTTGAATGACTAAAATCTTATATAGATTAATGAAATAATTATAAGTACAGTCAATTATGTGATAACGTGGTAGTTCAGTTCTCGTGCAATCTGATGTTATAAGAAAATCATGTAATGGCAGCACCATTTAAACCAATGGAGCCGCAATCACGTTACAACCAATGCACACGTTAAAACTTCACGCTTTAGAAACAGTGTGCCCAACTTGTCAATCATGTTATAGCAAATCCAAGTAAATGAAATGTGCATTATAGCAGAACGACTTGTATAAATTTTAAAATACCTAAGTTAGAGAAAAATGTAAGGTTTTGATTACAATACTTTATGTAACAACCACCTGCAATGGATTCTCTCTGACTCTGGTGGCAGTAGACCACTACCTGACATTTGTTTCAGGAAGCCTTTGTTCATTTTGGGTTTCCGGACGTCTGTTGGTGCCATCTCTTGTTCCTGATTGCATATGCCAGCTGTCAGGTGACATCATTTTTTGGGGGGGGCTGTGTCATCCTTTCTTGCTGGCTGCCTCCAGCTCCAAGGCCACTATTCATTGTGGCTACTCATCATGGCAGGCTGCCAGTTCATATGGATCTCACGCGCCACCTATGCTGCTTCGCTGGCTGCAGGGTAAAATCTGTCATGGACACCCCACGATTTCAGCTGCTGCTTTTGAGGGGACAGTGGAGGGCTGCCATGATCGTTCCTGGCTGGCGTCCCTGCGTCTTTCAGGGTGGTGGAGCTTGGTCATGGCTGACATTCCCATGGGTTAGTGTGGGAGTGTAGTTCCTGTCAAACTCAGATTGCCAACACTCCGTTAATCAGAGGAGGTGAGATGTAACTGATTTTGGAAGTCGGCGGTGCTACATGGGGCCAGGAAAGGAGGGGTCAGCTAAGTTCAGGGATCACCAGCACTTCATGGGACAGGGCAAGAGGGGATCTGACATGTCTGGGTTGTTCCTCAGGCAGTAGCAGCCTCTCTAGAGATTAAGAGTGATGCTGGGGAGCAGTGTCAGCTTTAGGGGCAGTGCACGACTCGATGGGATGGCGAGGGGCAGGGGTGGATATCATACTGCATATCGTGAGCAGCAGTAATGATACAGGAGAGACGGCAAGTTAGAAAGCTGGAATGTTGTTGCAAAATGTCACCAATCAGATCAGACAACGTACTGCAACATTTTTACAAATCTCATGGTGCTCAGTAAGACCTCCAGTTCTATTAGTTTGCCAACATTAGGGCATTCCAGTGCATAAACATGTAATCTGTACGAGGGCAGTGTGGAGTTCCTAAAGTACATCAGTAAGGTAGAGGAGTAGAAGCATAGAAGAGGTTTAATATAGAGAAGTAAGGGGTGATGCACTTTGAGTGGAAGAACATTGAAAGACTATATAAAATAGGGTAAACAATTCTAAAAGGATGCAGGAACAGTGGGACTCGCAATTACATGTGCACAAATCCTTGAAGGAGAATTTGTAGCAATTGAGACAAAGGCTTGCTAGGCCATTTCAGAAGGAAGTTGAGAGTCAACCACATATATTTGAGTCTGAAGTCACATAAAGGCCAGACCAGGTAAGGTTGGCAGATACCTTTCCCTGTAGGACATTACTGGAACTCCTTCGTTAAAGGCATTGTGTGTCAACCTTAAGTACGTAGACTGCAGCAGTTCATGAAGGCAGCTCACCACCACCTTTTATGGGCAAATAGAGACAGGCATTAAATGCCAGTGACACCCACATCCCATGTGTGAATAAAAAAAATTAAAGTGACAAGGCAGGTAGAGAGAACAGTTAGAAAAGTATACAGTGTTCTCAGCTTTGTTAATCAGACCATAGATTGCAACAGCAAGGAGGTGATATTGAACTTATGTAAGTCACGTGTTAGACATCAGCTTTAGTACATCAACACCTCTCCCTAAGACTCAACATTCACATACATGAAAGGACTTAACATTGAGGTATTAGATACTGACGAAACATACCAGAAAACATTAGGGTATCAGGTGCAAGTGATTTTTTTTAATAGCATAATGTCTGATTATTATCCAACAGCCTCACTGAAAAAATATTTTTTTCAAATGTAAAGTCTCATTTCTTCATATTTTAATTACAGCTGAAGACAAGATATTTTTAAAATCTCTGAATTTACTCTCTTATTTATCTCTGATAATCTTCACTTCATTTTACATTCTATACATGATTTTAAGTTGAATTAAATATCCCCATTTATACTTCCAACTTTGCACCCTGCAGGATGATTTTTGGCAGAGCATATGGAATTCAGAATGTGGGTCTGTATCTGGGTTGAGAACTCATGTCTGATTTGAACCAGGAAGTCTTTGTTAATTGGACAGCAGCTGACCTTGTTAGATTTATTTATTATTGTCACATTTACTGAAATACAGTGAAAAGTATTATTTTGTTTTTTAACAAGGCAAATCATAAGTACAACAGAGTACAGAGTACAGTGTTACAGTGACAGAGAAGATGCAGAGAAAAATCAACTTTAACACTTTAGAGGATCTTTCAGAAGTTTGATTAAGCAGGGAATAAGCTGTTCTTAAATTTGTTGGTATGCGTTTTCAAACTTTTGTGTCTTCTGAACAATGGAAGAGGGTGGAAAAGAGTATAACCATGGTGGGAGGTGTCTTTGATTACATTGGCTGTTTTCCCGAAGCAGTGGGAGATACAGTACAGTCAGAAAAATAGGCGGAAGGCTAGTTTGTGTGATAGACTGGGCTGTATTAACAACCCTGCAATTCCTTGGAGTCTTGGACAGAGCAGTTGATAAACCAAGCTTCGATGCATTTGATTAGGATGCTTTCTATTGTGCATCGATAAAAATTAGTAATACTCATTGTGGACAGCCAAATTTCCTTAACCTACTGAGAAATTAGAGGCTTTGGTATGCTTTCTTCACTCTAAGATCGATGTGGATGAATTGGAACAGATCAGTGGTGATATTGACTCCTAGGAGTTTGAAGCTCTTGACCATCTCCACCTCAGCACGTGGCCAAGGGGGTAGAAGCAGAAGCCAGTCACCATTACAGTGAGGCAGATTTCAATGCCATGACTTTTGAAATTATTACCAATCAATATGTCATGGTGTCTCAGCAGAGTAAGAACCAGAGGAGCTGGGACAGGGTATTCCTGGACTGAATTGGAAGCCATGATAGTACCTTTGAGGGAGAAAAGGGAGATATTTATTCTCAGAGGGTGGAAGGAAGTTGTTGTTAAGTTTCTGATGGCCAACCTGAGCAATCAAGGAGGGGGAATAAATGTTAGCATAGCCAGCAATGTCCTCATCCCATGAATGAATTTCTAAAACATCAATCTTTACTTAGTCTTTGTTTTATTTACAAAATGAGTCATTACAAATGCTTTGCTCCTAATTCTACAACCAATTGTTAATATCAATAAGTATCTCTACATATGTACTCAAGTAATTATCTAATGAACTCCCCTCACTCAACTGTATGTGCTTAACTTTAATTATACAGTTTACAGATGCCACTTACTCAGACAATTGATACAAATTGCTGAAACAGTAAGTGTCAGAGAAGTTACAAAACAGACATAGATACAGAGTATGAAAGATTCAATGTCCTCACACACTCTGGTACAATGAGTACAACTTCCAATCATTACAACAGGCCTTTGACTATAGACTGTACAAGAGTCAATGTAACTAGTCAGTGATTTAGTGCCTATCATCAGCGACAATGAGGAACATTTTACTTGGAGCAGTAACAATAACTGTGTTACCACTTGTAAGAATTTTGTAGACCCACGTCTAGGAACAGAAATCCATCACAGATTTCTCACACGCATGAGATTCTCAAATTAAAGTGTGGAAAACATCAATAACAGCCATGTTTTGGCAGCAGGAATAATAAAGATACATGCATAGAATGTATAGTGAATTATGTAGCTCGGACCAGTCAGCTTAGAGTTTGCAAAGTAATATCCATGAAGCATTATGCAGGCTGGACAAGTCAGTACTCAGGTAGCCTGAAGTGGCTGGAGGAGCTGCCAGTAACACCCCTATAGTACTCTTTCTCAAGCAGTCAGAAGCAAAAAAATCTAAGTTTCAAGTATTAATTCCAAAATTTGATAACTCACATTTAAATTTCACCATCTGCTATGGTCGAATTAGACCCAATGTCCCCAGAGAATTTGCCTTGGCCTCTGAATTATCATTCCAGTGTCATTACCACTGTAAAGCCACTTACCCTTAAATTTGTAAACTGGCAATGTTCTCAATGCTATCTTCTCTTTATTCTGACTATGAACTGCCACAACCTTTTCCAGAAAGAGCTAAGCCCTTTCAGTTCTGATTAGCCTTTGGCCTTTACTTTCAAAAGCTTTTTCCTTACTGATGCACACCCAATTGTTTCATGTTTTCCTTCAAATGGTCTGAGGTACACAGCTCCTAAATGCCAGCTACCTCCATGACAATTTGAAGCAAGCAAAATGTCAGGCTTTTAATAATACTCTTGACCTTAAGTTGCCTTAACATGAGCAACAGTAGGTTCCCATGTCAGTCCGCTCCCTCCACCCTCACCAAAATTTCCAGCATCACAAACAAAGGTGGAAAATCATCATGCAGGAAATTGGTAATCTTGTTTTGGTCAGCTATCTCTCTTCAAACCTTGATCCCAGCAATAAGTGCATGGGCCACATAACTCAATGACGATTTTTCAATCTCATTGGTTAAGAGACATGCTATTGCTTGCCCTGCTCACACATACCATCACTCTCTTCTGGTGCATATCACGTTGAAACTAATCAAATGATTTCTCAAAAGTCCACAGAATGAGATGACTCCTGGGGCGACATGGTGGCACAGTGGTTAGCACTGCTGCCTCACAGCACCAGAGTCCCGGGTTCAATTCCCGCCTTAGACAACCTTAGGGAGTTCATTGGATAATTACTTGAGTACATATGTGGAGTTTGCACATTCTCCCCGTGTCTGAATGGGTGTGCTCCGGTTTCCTCCCACGATCCAAAGATGCGCAGGTTAGGTGAATTGGCCATGCTAAATTGCCTGTAGTGTTAGGCGAAGGGCTAAATGTAGGGGAATGGTTCTGGGTGGGTTGCTTTTCGGAGGGTCAGTGTGGACTTGTTGGGCCAAAGGGCCTGTTTCCACACTGTAAGTAATCTCATCTAATCTAATCTATTCAGACATATGCTGATCAATTCTAGTAATCTCAGACAGTGTGATTGTTAGACTTCAAACATTGCTTGTCTTTTTCTTGAACATTATCTAATAATGAAAAAAACTGCTTGTCTCCCAAAAGGCCCCATGGTTGAAGGGGAAGGGTGATGGATTGGCAATAAAACATAAGGGAATGCAGGTTAGATTCTTTCAATGAATCCTTAGAAGAGTATAAAGGCAATAGGAACATACTTTACAGGGAAATCAGGAGAAAGAAAAAAGGACATGGGATAGCTTTAGCAAACATGGTTTAGAGAATCCAAAGGAATTTTATAAATACATTAAGGATAAAAGGGTAACTAGGGAGACAATAGGGGCCCCTCAAGGCAGCCTATGTGTGGAACTACAGGAGATGGGGGAGATACTGAATGAGTATTTTGTATCAATATTTACTGTGGAGAAGAACATAGAAGATATAGAATGTGGAGAAATAGATGGTGACATCTTGAAAAATGTCCACATTACAGCAGAGGTGGTGCTGGATACAGTGAAATACATAAAAGTGGATAAATCACCAGGACCTGATCGGGTGTACTCTGGAACTCTGTGAGAAGTGATTGCTGGGCCTCTTGCTGAGATATTTGTATGATCAATCGTTACAGTAAGATGCCAAAAATCTGGAGGTTTGCTAATGTGGTACCACAACTTAAGAAAGATGATAAGGGAACTATAGACCAGTGAGCCTGACATTGGTAGTAGACAAGTTGTTGGAGGGAATCCTGAGGGACAGGATTTACATGCAATTGGAAAGGCAAGGACTGATTAGGGATAGTCAGCATGGCTTTGTGCATGGGAAATCATGTTTCACAAACCTGATTGAGACTTTTGAAGAAGCAACAAAGAGGATCGATGAGGCCAGAGTGGTGGAAGTGATTCATATGGACTTCAGTAAGGCATTTGATAAGGTTCCTCATGGTGGACTGATTAGCAAGGTTAGATCTCATGGAATACAGGGAGTACTAGCCATTTGGATACAGAACTGGTTGAAGGTAGAAGATGTTGGTGGTGGAGGGTTGTTTTTCAGACTGGATGCATGTGACCAGTGGAGCGCCGCAAGGATCAGTGCTTTGGATGAATGATTTGGAAGTGAAAATAGGAGGTATAGTCAGTAAGTTTGCAGATGATACCAAAATTGGAGGTGTAGTGGATAGCAAAGAAAGTTATCTTAGAGTACAACAGATCTTGATCAAATGGGCCAATGGACTGAGGGGTGGTGGATGGTTAATTTAGACAAATGTGAGGTGCTGCAATTTTGAAAATCAAATCAGCGCAGGACTTATACACTGAATGGTAAGGTCCTTGATCAGATGGGCCAATGGGCTGAGAAGTGGCAGGTGGAGTTAATTCAGATAAATGGTAGGTGCTGCATTTTGGTAAAGCAAATCTTAGCAGGACTTATACATTCAATGGTAAGATCCTCGGGAGTGTTGCTGAACAAAGAGACCTTGGTGTGCAGGTTCATAGCTCCTTGAAAGTGGAGTCGCAGGTAGATAGGATAGTGAAGAAGGCGTTTGGTATGCTTTCCTTTATTGGTCAGAGTATTGAGTACAGGAGTTGGGAGGTCATGTTGTGGCTGTACAGGACATTGGTTAGGCCACTGTTGGAATATTGTGTGCAATTCTGGTTTCCCTCCTATGGAAGGATGATGTGAAACTTGAAAGGGTTCAGAAAAGATTTACAAGGATGTTGCCAGGGTTGGAGGATTTGAACAACAGGGAAAGACTGAACAGGCTGGAGCTATTTTCCCTGGAGCGTCGGAGGCTGAGAGGTCACCTTAGAGAGGTTTATAAAATCATGAGGGGCATGGTTAAGGTAAATAGGCAAGGCCTTTCCCCTGGCGTGGGGGACTCCAGAAGTAGAGAGCATAGGTTTAAGGTGAGAGGAGAAAAAATTGAAAGGGACGTAAGGGCCAACTTTTTCAAGTAGAGGATGGACAGTGTATGGAATGAGCTGCCAGAAGAAGTGGTGGAGGCTGGTACAATTACAACTTACAACTTTTAAAAGGTATTTGGATGGGTATATGAATAGGAAGGGATTAAAGGGATATGGGCCAAGTGCTGACAAATGGGACTAGATTATCTTGTCATCATGGATGAGTTGGACTGAAGGGTTTGTTTTTGTGCTGCCCAAGATATCACTGAGATGAGAAGGAATTTCTTCATCCAAGAGCAAGCCTGTGGAACTCTCCACCAAGGGAAAGAGTTGAGGTCAAAACTTTGAAGACCTTCAAGATTTGTAAATATAATTATACAGTCATAGAGATGTACAGCATGGAAACAGACCCTTCAGTCCAACCCATCCACGCTGACCAGATATCCCAACCCAATCGAGTCCCACCTGCCAGCGCCAGGCTCATATCCCTCCAAACCCTTCCTATTCATATACCCATCCAAATGCCTCATAAATGTTGCAATTGTAACAGCCTCCACCACATCCCCTAGCAGCTCATTCCATACACGCACCACCCTCTGTGTGAAAAAGTTGCCCCTTAGGTCTCTTTTATATCTTTCCCCTCTCACCCTAAACTTATGCCCTCTAGTTCTGGACTCCCCGACCCCAGGGAAAAGACTTTGTCTATTTATCCTATCAATGCCCCTCATAATTTTGTAAACCTCTGTAAGGTCACCCCTCAGCCTCCGACGCTCCAGGGAAAACAGCCCCAGCCTGTTCAGCCTCTCCCTGTAGCTCAGATCCTCCAATCCTGGCAACATCCTTTTAAATCTTTTCTGAACCCTTTCAAGTTTCACAACATCTTTCTGATAGGAAGAAGACAAGAATTGCACACAATATTCCAACAGTGACCTAACCAATGTCCTGTATAGCCGCAACATGACCCCCCAATTCCTGTACTCAATACTCTGACCAATAAAGGAAAGCATACCAAATGCCTTCTTCACTATCCTATCTACCTGCGACTCCACTTTCAAGGAGCTATGAACCTGCACACCAAGGTCTCTTTGTTCAGCAACACTCCCTAGGACCTTACCATTAAGTGTATAAGTCCTGCTAAGATTTGCTTTCCCAAAATGCAGCACCTCGCATTTATCTGAATTAAATTCCATCTGCCACTTCTCAGCTCATTGGTCAAGATCCTGTTGTAATCTGAGGTAACCGTCTTCGCTGTCCACTACACCTCCAATTTTGGTGTCATCTGCAAACTTACCAACTGTACCTCTTATGCTCGCATTCAAATCATTTATTCAAATCCTCTACAAAAAGTAGAGGACCCAGCACCCAGTTCTTCGGAATGAAGGGATGAAAGGATATAGGGAGAAAACAGGAACAGAGTATGAAGTTGAAAGTTCCACCATAATCATTTTGAATGGCTGTGCAGGCTCAAAAAGCCAACTCCTCCTTCACAGGATTAGGGCTTCCACATCTTTCCTATACTAAGGTGAACAGAACTGAACACAATTTTCCAAGTTTTATCTAACCAGAGCTCTAGAGAGCTGCAGCATAACTTCACAGCTCTTAAACTCAATCCTCCTGTTAATGAAAGCCAACACACCATACGCCTTCTTGACAACCCTATCAACATTAGTGGTTTTTTTTCCGAAAATGTATTCATCATCATCATTAGACTTAGATATTTTTTATTGGATTTAGGTTCTACCATCTGCCACAGTGAGATTCAAACCGATGTCCCCAGAACAGGATCGCTGGATTAACAGTCCAGTGATAATACCATAAGACTGCTATCTCCCCCTGCTAAGCCTTTTCTTTCTCTGATATTCCGTAGTTCTATCTTTCTATTTAGCATTTTGCAAAATGAATAATTTGTCATACACTGCAAAATCCAGCCCAGTATCTTTTGTAATGAGTTGCTCCTTTTGCTCTCTGACAAACTCTGGTTTTCTTTTACATTAGTGTTGTGGACTTTTATAACAATCTAGTACTATTTACATGTAATTTTCTAATTTGAACTCAAAATCTCGGAGTTGCAAGTTCCATATCACTATCACTAGGTTACTTCATTTTTAATTAAAGCCATAGATTTTAAAAGTTTTACATTTCTGTGCTTTGCCAAGAAAGCTTTCAAACATTTTGGTTTCTTGCCAATAAAAAAAAATTAAGACGTGTTTGAAAGTAAAATAACAAGCTTTCCACACAAGTTGGCTTGACCAACTTTCTGAAAATAAGAGATCTAATTACTTGGACTTCTGAATTGAATTCCACTAAAGTTTGAAGCCAAGCTGCATTGGGAAGGTAATCTGTTTCTCAATAAACTACTTTTGAATTATCTAACTGTTCTCAGGATTTTGTCTGAATGTCAAAACGGGAAAAGGATCAAAAGTTAGCCATAAAGGCATCAAAGTTCTTTGGTACACCAAGAGACAGATAGAAAGCTTTTTCTGCTACTCTAAATGAGGTCACTAATTTCTGGGAGAGACCCATAGACCAGGTCTCTTGAGGTAGAAAGGGCCTTGTCCTCAACCTTGCAGGAATCCACAGTCTGAATTTGGAGACTAATAAATCTCTGTCACTGAAGGCCTGGACCCCATGAAGAGGAGGCAGGAGACATTCGCTGCCTCAGGATAAGTCAGATGTCCAAATCAGCTTCCTGAGAAATGGAAATCCTCAAGTGACTGTGCAAAAAGTGTGATTTCACGATAAATCCTCATACACCAACAATGAGAAAGATCGTTGTCATAACAATTGATTGTGTGTGGGTTTGAGTATTAGATATTGAAAGGTATTAGGTTGAGAAATTGCAAGGAAAACCTGTTTACACAGGGAGTCACCTGACATGATGTAAAACGGCAAAGAGTACATGTGGCAGCAGAAAGATGAAGTCACCGTTAAAACTGAATTAAATCATTATTAAAATTAATTCTGTAAAGAGCCTAGTTGAGTTACTACCTGAACACAAAATATGCACCCAGGCACCAGAGGTGAGGGGCATCAGTGTTAATCAGCAGGATTGATTTCCTAATATTGAGTCAGCAGGTACTACAAAGTTAGATTCAAAACACAGAAAGGACACTAAACAATCTGATATGATGGTAGGTGAAATATTGCTGATACGAGAAAGTCCAAGTAAGCTGGATATACATTGTAATCCAAGTCATAGATACCATCACCAAAAAAGCATGATGGGGATATAAAAGAATGGTTCTAAAGGATTAATGTTCAAATTTACACAGTTTTCACCCATAGCCAGTGTGAGACATCAGTAGAATGAGTGGAGTCAAGGAGTTCTACTCTTGCTTTCAGGGAAACTCTGTTTTGTAACAACTCCCCCAGATCCTTGTAATTACACCTGACCAGTTGTACTTACTGCAACATGCAATAACCTTGTTATCTAAGAACATGGCCTCTTCAGTGTCTCTTCACTCTACAGTGGTGTATCCTCAATTATTAATCACTAGATAGGCCTCAGTTAAAGCAAAGGCAAGGAGTTTGCAGTGAGCTACCTCAAGTAATCCTGACCCAGCATGACATACTGGCAGAGGTGGAAAATACTACAAGATGCCAGCCATGATAATCTGAAAAAATGCCCAAGTGTGACAGTACAGATGCCAGAAACTGTACTGTATGACAGAAACACTTCACCTGTCAAAATGTACATGTTGATAAAGACACAGTAGCAGACAAATTGTGGGGTTCTGGTGTGCAATCAGTAATTTGCTGATTTTAGGTGGTTTGAATCACCCCCACATTCCTGGATTTATTCAAGGAATGTGAAATGAAGAAGGTAGTAGACAGGTGTTTCAAAGCAAAAGAATCACTATTAAATTAAACACAGATTACACATTGGTAGAATCTAAAAAAATAGTTTTGATTTCAGAAACTTTAATCGGGCTTGCCACCCTTAGGTCCCATGCGTTGTCACCACTGCCTTCCTCTCCGTGCTAGTTCCCTGGGGTCTCGGGAGTTTAAGGTCACCATTGGAGAAAACATGATTTTGAAATACAACTGGCTGTTGAGGTCCTTGAGAACAAGCCCATGTCTGGAAGCTTTTGTTGCGATGGCACTTAGTTGCCCTCCCCTCTCACAGATGTCCTTGGTTGAGATGATGTCCTTGATTTGGCTTCACGATTCAGCTTCTCTGTTCAGCCTCTGTGGTTCTTGGTTCCAAAGCAGCTTGTTGGGGATGGAGCCCGTGGGGAAGCTGTTTTGTGCAGAAACTTCTTGCTGAGAAACCTCCTTCACTTGAGATCACACCTGGTAGTTATACAGACTGGGTATCTAGTTATCTCCTGTCAAATCTGTGTTGTCCATTGTTCTTCTGGTGTTTCCTTCTGAAGTCAGTTGGCTTCTCGATAGTTAAGAGTATGTGTAAATGGATTTTGATTGAAGTTGCATGTTTGGTATCTATGTTGGCCCCTTATTGTCAGCGCTGGGTAGCCCGAATTGTAAAAGTTAGTTTCAGTCTAGAGTGTTAGGTTTGGTTGACTGTTCTGTTAGTGTAGAGGTGGAATTCCAGGTTGAACAATGGTTCCGAGCAGCCATCTCTGTGTTTGTGTATTTTTCCCAGAGCTCAGTGCAACTGTCCCCTTTACTTAAAAGATTATGAAAAGTCCAGGCTCTTTTCCAGTATTTTAGATGATGGGGGCCTTCGGTCAATCCTACAAAATCAAGTATACAGGTTGACAAAATTAAAAAGCATCACAGGTAGCTGATGAAGAAGCAGCGCTCTGAAAGCTAGTGCTTCCAAATAAACCTGTTGGACTATAAACTGATGTTGTGTGGTTTTTAACTTTGTCCACCCAAGTGGACAACATTATGGCTACTATATACAGGTTGAGACAAGGCTCAGGCATCCAGAGGTCTAAACCAGAAGTGTTAATGGAAGGCAAAAAGCTTGCTATCCAAGGGGTAAAACTTGTTCCCAGAAGGAGTGATGACACTTTGGAATACTGAGGTGCTGGCCAGAGTTCCTGAGACAGCAAGTAGGTCACGGCATGACAGAAGATAACCAAAATGATCTGAAGGCTTTCTGTGTGAAACAGTGACTGACAGTGAAATTGGAAATTGGTTTGGAGCAATGATTTGTGGTAACAATGTGCCTTTGCAGTTGAAAAATACCAAATGTTGAATCACAACATGCACCTAGTTGTGACGAAGTGTTCCGTTGATCGCTACCCTTGAAAGCAAAATGTGAAGAAAGAAAAGAAGTCAAAAACTGAACAAAAGACTAAAGTTATATTGGACTGTGGTGCACTGAACCTACCTGGTATTCACAATCGAAGAAATGCATTTACTCAGTGAGTTAGGAAAATAATGATTTGTTATGTTTCTTTGCAACATTTATTGCAGGATGCTTAATTAGGGATGATGTTTAAGCTAGATACACCAGGCAGAAAAATAATGCAGATGTTTTTGACCTGATAAAGGAGGGATGTCATGATAGTTTGTTGTGAATGCGGACTTTGTTGGAAACTATATTTGGGGGAGAAACTAGAAGAAACACTTTATGCTACACACAGTCACCTATCCTTAGACACAAGGTTAGATAGCAGATGCAGTAAGATGAAGCTACCATTAAAAGTTTATTAAATATTTGTTAAAGTTAAATCTTTGGCTGTGAGTGTTGTTCTTTCAGCCTTGACATATGACAGCCATGGGAGGCACAATCAATGTCAGGAATGACCTTGCCTTCTTCAGCGATTTTCGTCTCAACATTTCCTCAGGTTCAGAAAAACTTTAGAAACAGACCAACTTTTTAACTTATTAAATCAGACATGTCAAAAGGAAGGAAATGGGAGTGGAGAGAAGAATGACAAAAGCTACACATTTCAAATTGAGGAAAATCTAAACAGGTTTAAAAAAGACAACTTTTTACAAAATTGACCAACAATTGTCAAGGACAAGCATGCAAAAAATACTTTGAATTTCCAATCAAACAAGTTTAAAAAAAAATCAGTTGTCCTCACCCTGAAAATCTCTTCCACTGAAGTCTCAGGCCTCATGGTATGAGCTGAATATGTAATGCTCTTTCCTGTTTGATAGCCATCCTCTGCTAACTTTCCCTTCAGCCTAAAAGAACGTTTTGTGAAACAAGCAGTTCTTGGTACTTGTAGAGAATAGTTGCTTTTGAAATTTCAACAATGCTTGAAGTCCTATCAGCTGAGATTACCCAAATTAACTAACAAGCACAAAACAGCAAGCGTGCCAGGGAAGTTAGAATATTGGCACACCCTCAAAGCCAGGGTCATGGAGGCTTGAACAAACACAGGCATGAACAGGACAAGGGATTAATATTCACAAGCTTAAGATGCTCCTGTTTACTAGAGCAAAATTATACAACTGATAAGCCAGTCATTTACCTATCTTATGTTTTCAACATCAACAGATCAAATCTATCTGAATGATTCAGGCTAACTGCTGAACCAGTTCCTTCTGATTAATCAACCATTTAAAGATTGTGCCAGAGAGTTATTTATGTGTAACTGAGAAAGTTTAAAGCCAAAGTCACTACAGTACTCGTTTGATCAGTACTGTTCATGACTGTCAACTGTGTGCAAGCATGTTCCTGACCTTCCTGTAGCTGGTCATTTTAACACAGCATCCTGCTCACATGCCCATGTGTCTGTCCTTGACATACTGCAGTGTTCCAATGAAGCACAGCGCAAACTAGAGGAACAACATCTCATCTTCAGACTAGGCACTGTACAGCCTTCTGGACGTAATACTGAGTTCAACACCTTCAAATTGTGAACTATTTCTTCCTTTCCTTTTTGCTTGTTATCTTGTCATCACCCCCACCATCCCGCCCCCAACCTCACAATGGGATTGTCTATCCTTTCAAGACTGGCGGGAGAGTAATAATGCAAGGTTATATTGTCCTTGGTATTTTTCAAAAAGGGTTGGAAAAGGCAGAGGTGCTGACATGGATACCAGAGGTTGTCCAAGTCAACAATCAGGGAAGGCCTTTAGGTATTTTTTAAAATACTTGTACGATGAAAGGGGAGTGGCCTGTTCTCCCAGTTCAGGGATTGTTCCAGTTTGGTTTAGTTTTAGCAGTTAGAAACTTCTGGGGACAGAGAAGCAACTACTGTGAAAAGAGGTTCCACGCTTCAGCAAATGCTTTCTGGCTGATCCTTTCTCTCTAATGTTTCTCCTCTAAGAACCTGAGTTTTAATTTACCTTTTTTTGCCAAGGGGTGTATTTATGGGGATGTTGCTGAAAATCAGAACTGCATCATTAAGTTGCAATAGAGTCGGCTGAATTTTCATATAGGTTAAGTTATTCTATATTCTGTTCTCTTTTGCTTGTGTTTTATTCAGTGGTCTGTAAATAAACTCTGTTTTGTTTAAAACTGAGTGGTTTGACCAGCTGCATCACTCTTGGAATATCCAACTTAAAGCTGCCTAAAACAAATTTAAAAAGTTAACTTCTAGCCTACCTTCTTTAAACATTTTGAGGGGGTCTAGCCTCATCCATAGCAGGAGACACACCATTGTTCTGGATGTAGGTTTGCTCACTGAACAGGAAGGTTCAGTTTCAGACATTTCATCACCATATTAGGTAACATCATCAGTGAGCCTCTGGACAAAGCACTGGTGATGTAGCAGGCCATACCTCCAGTGCTTCATCTGGAGGCTCACTGATGATATTACTTAGTATGGTGGATGAAACCTTCCAGCTCACAAGCAAACCTACATCCAGAACCTTAACCTGAGCTACAAATCTTCTCAAAACCTGCTAACACCATTATACTGCCATTGTCACATTCTGATCGCTTAATCTGAACTATCAACGTCTTTTCTCTACCAGCACTATATGTCCACTATCTCCATCCAACCACACCACCCCTCCTCCTCAAATTATAGCATAAATGCTATCCTGTCCACACTTCACTTCAGCTCTAATGAGGATCATCTAGACTTGAAATGTTAGCTTACTCTCTCTCTCTCTCCATGGATGCTGTCTGACCCACTGTGATTTCCAGCATTTGTTATTTTCAGTGCAAGTGCACTGTTTGTTGTCCATGCAGTGAACTTCATTGTGATAAATCCTCCAAAACTAATTCAGTCTTCCTGAGGGATCAAGGTCATGGAGCTGTCCATCTTTCACTTCTGCCACACTCCATTCTCTTCCACAGGCTACAGCTTCTTAAAATCACTATTAGAGTTGACTCAGCCTTTTTTTCCATCTCAGTAATATGCAACTTTGAATTTACTGAACAGCCTCAAAGGTACTCCTGGACCATTAGCTATGAAGCTGTTGTTGTCAGTGCTAACATACAAGGTATTAATAAGGGAATCATCAATTAACCTTTTTGAAACTGACATCAATCTAGTTACTTTGAATGGGTCAACACCTCTTCTGAGAAAGAGGACAAAGGGATAATCCAAAAGCTGACAATTCCTGACATGGATATCTCAGTTCATGCCTGCAACTCATTAAACTTAGGCCGATATCTCAGTGCAAGATCCATGGGCACTGACCATATGAACGTGGACATTGCCATCTAACTATTCCAGCCTCTAAGAACCTCCATGACACATCTTGGTTCCATTGCATTGCTGACCCATTTGCTTGATCTTATAGTGCTGACGCAATATGAGCCAATCTAAATGCTCTCAGCATCACTGCCTTGTATTGCCTTGCGTCGTCTTGTGTTTTTGTGCTTTGCCCCCTCAGCCAGAGGTACCAAGGTCATTTTATTGCTGCACTGTCATACACAAAGCAAGGTAGTGAGTCACAGTTGTCAGCAGTCTTCAGTCAAGTAAAATCACCTTCAGTCAGAGGTTCCCAGCACAGAAAGTCAAGGGCAGCCTCCAATACCAGTTCAGGAGCTTGGATGCAGTCAATCAGCTGCTCAGAGCAATCAGAGTCAGGATTCACTTCCCGCAAGGGGGCGAAGCTGAATATCAGAGAGCCCATCAGGCATCCTGACCTTTTCTGCCCTGTTATGGACTGTTTTCCTTTGAAGTAAGAATAGAGTAGATACTAAAAGAAATAAAAGTGGATGGTACAGCTGTCACTGTCAGTGCAGATGTGGGATTTGTCCTAAGCGAGTGAATAGACAGTGCAGATGGTATGCTGTGTTAGGGGTTAGGGTGGGCAACAGCAAGTGCAGGATGATGTTGCAGGAAATAATAAAAGTGACCAAATGCAAACTTTGGTGGGAGTTGGATTCAATGGCAGAGATCGAGTGAGTGTGTGGTATTGGAGAGAAGATGATGGCGCTTACGCTGGTGGATTGGAGAAGGGCATTGACCCTCTTCCCACAGTGCTGTGTATTCCTCCAGCCAGCTGTCTGCACTGACCTGGGGGAGTACCTCAGAGCAGGAAGGCATAGTCTGATGTCATGTCCTCCTCTGCTGGTTCTGGGATAAAGTGGCTTTCCAGCCAGACCTCCAGGTTCCTACATACAATGTGGGAGACTAATTTCCCCTCTCTGCAATGTCCAGGGATATTCTGACTCTGGTGAGTTGTTCCTAGAAAGGCACAAGATAAGATGCAGATAGAAACAAGAAAGGGTGAGTCATAGGGGTGTGGTAGGTAGTTACTAAGAGAAGTTTGATAAGATATAGCAAGAGCTTGCTATTTAAAAATCCATGTAATGACACCCTTTAACTAACCAATTTGTTACATCTTCAAACAAATCCGATAAACTTCAATTATGACTTCGCTTTCACAAAGACATGATGGTTTTGTCCGATAAGAATAAAGAGAACCAAAGAACAATATGGCACAGGGACAGATCTTTCACACCCCCTCCCCCAAGCCTGCACTGCCTTATTTTGCCCTTCTGTACTAAAACTGTATTCACTTACAGGATCCATATCCCTCTAGTCCCTTCCCACTCATGTATTTGTCCAGGTGTTTCTTGAATGCTGCTATTGTGTTTGCTTCCACCACCTCCTCTGGCAGCACCCTCCAGACACTCACCATCCTTTGTGTAAAAAACCTGCTTTTCACATCTCTTTCAAACTTCTCCACCTGCAACTTGAACTTCTGTTCCCTAGTAATTGACCCCTCCACTCTATCTATGCCTTTCAAAATCTTATTAACGTCTATCAGGTTGCCCCTCAATGTCCTGCATTCCAGTGAAAACAAACCCAGTCTATCCAACCTTTTTTCGAAGCTAAAATCCCTCAACATCCTGGTAAACCTTTTCTGTACCCTTTACAAAGTATCCACATCCTTCTGGTAGTGTGGTGATCAGAACTTTGCGCAATATTCCAAATATGGCCGAACTAAGGTTCTATAAAGCTGCAACATAACTTGTCCGGACTTGTCCTACCTGCCTATCTTCTTTTCCACCTATCCACTCCATCCTCTCCTCCTTGACCTATCACCTTCATCCCCTCCCCCACTCACCCATTGTACTCTATGCTATTTTCTCCCCACCCCCACCCTCCTCGAGCTTATCTCTCCACGCTTCAGGCTCACTGCCTTTATTCCTGACGCAGGACTTTTGCCCGAAACGTCAATTTCAAAGCTACTTGGATGCTGCTTGAACTGCTGTGCTCTTCCAGCACCACTAATCCAGAATCTGGTTTCCAGCATCTGCCGTCATTGTTTTTACCCTGCAACATAACTTGTCTATCCTTATACTCAGTGTCCTTTCCAATGAAAGCAAGCATGTCATTGGCCTTTTTTACAACCTTACCTACTTACACTGCCACCTTCAGTGACCTGTGGACCTGCGGACCTGCACACCCAGATTCCACTGCATATCGTAAGAGTTCTGCCAATCACTGTATAATTTCCACTTGCACTTAACCTTCCAAAGTGCATCACCTCACATTTGTCCAGATTAAACTCCATCTATCATTTTTCTGCCTATGTCTCCACCTGGACTATGTCCTACTGTATCGTTTGACAATCCTGCTCACGATTTGCAACTCTACCAATCTTTGTATCATCTATAAACATACTAATTACACCAGCCTCACTTCCTCCAAATCATTTATGTTGACCGCGGACAGCAGAGGTCCCAGCTCTGATCCCTGTAGAATACCACTAATTGCAGTCCTCATTCCAAAAAGGCATCCTTTATCATCACCCTTCATCTCCTATTCCTAAACCAGTTCTGTACCCATGTTGCCAGCCTACCTTGATACCATGAGACTTCACCTTTTGTACCAGTTTACCATGAGGGAACTTGTCAAATGCTTTGCTAAAGTCCTTATAGACAACATCAACTGTTATTCCCTCATCAATCATCTTCATCACTCCTCAAAAGATTCCATCAAGTTAGTGATGGTACTTTGATTTAAAAAATAGTCTTGTCACTGTTCCTTTAACATTGGATTCTAGCTATGACAAAGTTTGGGCTAACTGGCCCCTAATTTCCCATTCCCAATGACAGAGGTAATTTTCCAAACTACTGTTTCCCTCTAGAATTGAAGGAATTTTGGAAGGTTTCAGCGAATGCATTCACTATCATATCAGTTTTACATTCCATCAATGTTCTCATTACTTTTTCTTTATTGATAGTGAGTCTTCTAAGTTGCTCCTTCAATTTTACCTCTCTATTTTCAATTAATTTTGGGATGCATTTCATGTTATCTACTCAAAATACTTCATCAAACCCTTTGCTTTGCTATTTCTCTACTTCACATTATTCAGTTTCCAGTCTAATTCCCTCAGAAATCAATGTCTACTCTAGCTGCCCTTTAAATGTCATATACTTTAGAAGCTTTTAATGTTTATTTTTACATTTCTTGCTGGTTTTACTTGGGCTTCAATTTCTGAAACTATGCCAGTCATCTGCACCACCACAGTTGTAAGGAATTCATCTCATTCTCTCATCTGTTGCATCTACTCTAGTGACACCACCTTCTCCAGAGATGCTTTTCTTTCCCCTCAACTGACGGTCACCCCACCATGATTGACAGCGACCTCACCGGTGTCTAGTTCATTTCCCATACTTCTACCCTCACCCCTTCTCCTCTCTCCCAGAGCAATAATAGGGGTTACCTTGTCCTCGCATACCATCTCACCAGCCTCTGCATCAAAGGTTCATCTTCTGTCATTCCAACTATTGACAGCATTTTATGGAGGCCATTCCCTCTGTGACACTTTAATCCATTGCCCTTCAACTCCACCATTGCACCTGTCCATGCAATTGCAGTAGATATAACACTTGTTCCTTTACTTCATCTCTCCTCATTATCTAAGGTTGCAAGCACACTTGCAGGTGAAACAACAATTTACTTGTACTTCCTTTACCTAGTTTACTACATTCATTGCACACCAATGTGGTCTTCTCTTACTGAGACCAAATACAGATCAGGTGATCACTTTGCAGAATATCCCTCCCTGCCTGTAAGAACAACCCCAACATTCATGCTCCATGAGCACTGGTCACACCCAACCCCATCCACAGACAGTGGCATCCATTATGTGCCAGCCTCCAATGACCCCCATTGCACATCTCCAATCCATTTACAGGATGCTTCAATGCTGTACCTCAGGCTGCACCAGCAACTATCATCATAAAGCTACATCAAGGACAGTTGGTATTTAGAGACAAACACCCAGCTCAGGGGTTCCCATTGTTTCAGTAATCCATCATGCTGTCATGCTAACATTTCAATCATAGGCCTGATGCACTGTTCCAGTAAAGCCCAATGCAACCTGAAGGAACAGCACCTCATAAATACTAAATACTGCATTCAACAGTTTCACACCATGAACACTGTTCTGTATTATTACTAGATCTCCCTCTCAACAACACCCCTCCCTCCAAGATTCTTGTTTTGCATGGGTTTGCTCTCAGCAGATTCAAAGTATTTTCTGCTATTAACAGATATTCATCTCTGTACCACTCTTCTATGACCATTCACACTCAGGTTTCCATTTGCTCTGAGCACCTCATCATCTGCTCCACTTGCTCCACCTCCCTATTTGTCAACGGTTGTAAAAAAGATCATTTTCCAGATGCCTTCAGTTCCGAAGAAGAATCATATTGGATTTTATACTTTAACTCTGCATCACAGTTACTGCCAGAAACCCTGTGAAACCCTGTTTGACCATGCTTCTGTGTATTGCATTCGTCACTGGTTTACACTCGTAAGGTAGTCAACCTTCTTCTATCTGCATTGCCCAGAACCTGCTTGGCACAACATAATAATGTCAACTACTCTCTGAGGAAAGAAAACTTACTTTTAATTTTTGGCATTTCTCAAGGTTTTGAGTCTTCGATTTTTGTCTCCCAAAGCTGAGTCAAATTAAACAGCTTTCTTCATCTCTGCCTTTGATAACTTTAATATAATATTGAAGTTGAATTTCTCCAGAACTTTCTACCTTTATGTTAGATCTCAAATATCCACAGTATTTTGTTTTTGCCTTCAGAGGGGAATTGTGCTTCTATATACATAGATAGAATTATGTAACTAAAATGCTGGTTTTATTGCAATAAAATGTATCAGCTATGCCTGGGAAACATTTCCCTCAAGTAGAGAATGTGGTGCTGGAAACGCGCAGCAGTTGAGGCAGCATCCGAGGAACAGGATGAAGGAGTCATGCCTGAAACGTCGACTCTCCTGCTCCTCTGATGCTGCCTGACCTGCTGTACTTTTCCAGCACCACATTCTTGACTCTGATCTCCAGCATCTGCAGTCCTCACTTTCTCCTATTTCCCTGAAGTACACAGATCAACCTCCTATCTATTTATTTAATACTAAGTTCTGACTGTTATGCACATTCTTATACAGGATCAGGAAACCATAGAATTGTATTGTCAATACCTTTATCAAACCATGTTAAAAGTTAAAGATAAGTAATGGTTCTAACATGGTTGCCTGAAGATTTCCACTTGTGGTTGAAACATAGGTAGAGCATTTTTCCCATTAATGTCCATAATCTGGGAGTTGTCAATTTGCATTCAATTTAAAATTCAATCGCTATTTCCATAAGACTGAAGCTTGTAGCTGACATTTTTTTGGAGAATGTTTGTTTCTGGAAATCCAGACAAACTCTATCTTCTGGGTTACAATCCTGATATATGTAGACCCAGAATTAAAATTTTCAAAAGCCAATTTAACAACCTTTAATACCAACTCTTCTTTCCAAAAGATCAATTTGTACACCTTTCATTATTTCTTCAAATAACAAATAACCAATATCAAACAAACTGGTTTATAGTTCCCAGTGTGAAATCCTATAGGGATCTGAACAATGTGATATATATATAGCAAGATGTGTCACAGAATCAGGCAAAAAGTGTAGCGAATGCTATTTCAACACCAGAAGTAACTTGTTCCATTTATTATGTTTTTGACAGGCAGCAAAGTGAGATTTTTGTTATGCAAGATAGTTTTTGCTTGTTAAATGCCTTGTTAATAGCCCAGCTTCCCTTTTTAATTTTCAGTCATCCATCTTATCAAACTGACTAAACAAGCTCAGCATCAGGAAAATCCAAATTAGAAAACAGAGCAGTGGATTCAGCCCACCACTGAGCTGAAACTACCTTCATGTTGGACATTGGGCAACAACATCTCAGGGTACGTTCCATAGGAACTGTTTTAACTTACTCCACATCCACAGATATTGGCATCCGACATGTGTCTCCCTCTAATGACCCTTATGGCATATCCCTGATCCACTTACAGAATACTTTGCACTTCAATTTTGCACCTTTATGTTGTACCGGCATCTGTCAATGTAATGCTGCAATAAGAACGCCGTGCACTCACGATGCATACCCAGCTCATGGACTGGACCAGGCTGCATCTCTGGGCTCTTCACTTGCTGTCACAGTGCTCACTCATGCTGAGCCTCCCTTGATGCTCACAGTATGCCTGACTTACGTTTTCTTGCCTTGTCTTTTTGTGCGGGGCCCCTCAGCCAGAAATTCCATGCCCCCACAGTACTGCTGCATTGCTGTACCCTTTAATGCAAGCACAAGGCCAGGAAGCTTCTCATGGTTTTGAGCAGACCTCAGACAATTCTGTCATTCAGCTACTGAGCCAGAAATCTCTGTGACTTGCTCCATGTGACTTGATCCAGTTTTGTTCTAATATGGAAGAAAATTTGGGTTTACCAACATTTGTGAAAATAAAATGATTAGCAAATGTCATGAGCACCTTAAAGGATAAATGTGAGCCCAAAGAAAGAGAACAGACAGAATCCCCAGTATACAGAGCGTCAATTCCATTACCTCAGTTTTAGATTCAATCATTGAAATGGACATGTAAATTAAATCCAATCAAATGATTAAATATTAATTGCTGCAATGAGTTGATGCAGCAAGGAAGTGGAAATTAAATTTCACTTCATTCCATCCTCAACCTTGTCATAACCGATGCAATTGTTTTTTTTAGTAAGTATTGCCCGTATTTCAAACAATATCAAGGGGTTGTTTACCTCAACCTTAATTTCAACATTCTCTGTCAATTCTCTAACTCTTCTCAGGCTGTTGGTAGCAATGAATTATAACTGGATTTTCCCACTTGTTCTTCTGTGCAGTACTATTGTCTACTGTATGTAGAAGTTTTAGTGTACAAATAGGATTACTTGCCGAACCAGATTATTTTAATTATCACTAATCAAATCCTCATCATCTGATTGGATGTAGAATAGTTAGCAATAAGGCAAATTGGGCCCTGGGGTGGATCTGCAGAATATTGAACTACATGATGAAACAAGTTATATGGATGGTTTAATTAACAATAGCGACAACAAGTCTGCAGGACATTGTGGAACTGTGATTGCCCAGCCTCAAGAGGCTTGCACAAAGTTATGGGGAAAAGCTCAGGATTACAACTTGTTCAGTCACAAATAATACATTGAAGGATACATAAAAACATTATATTAAAGTTATCAGAGGCAGAGATGAAGAAAGCTGTTTAATTTGACTCAGCTTTGGGAGACAAAAAGATGAATAAAATTCTGAAAACATCTCTGAAGGTGAAGAAATGATGATTTTCCCACTATTGCCAGAGGAAGAAGTTTGCTTTTCATAGTAGCAGCAATCCTTCCACAGTCTCTTCAGTTTGACGCTGCTTTTGTTTAGCGATGGGCAGTAATGTGAGGTCTAGCCATGGTGTTGGTGAGGCATTCAGGTCAGGTTCATCAGCAGATAATTGGTTCAGTTTGTTCTGGTCTGTCAGGGTGGAGGGGTGGGATAGGGGTTTTTGGGGGTGAGAGTTTGGCGGGGTGAAGTGAGGTCAGGAGCAAATAAAGGTGCCATGTTAGGATATGGAGGTTGCATGTGGTCTCGAGGACATGTTGTTGGGTGTGTTTGAGGTATGTATGGGAACAGTTAAATTGTTACTCAGAAGTCAAACTATGTACTCAATAGTCTATCTTTTCCTAAGTTACAATTTCACTTTATTGTAATCCTTCAAATCCGTTGACTTGAATGAAACTTTTTGGTGGGTTCTATGCATAGAGGAATTGTCCAACAGAAAATCCAACTTGCAGGCATTTTCTTTCAATTTGTTATAATGGGAATTCCACAGAGTCTCCATGTATAACTCCTATTTTTGCTGGAATAGTAACTTATTGGCTATCAGAAAATCTGGGCCATATCTCCAGGCTTTCCGAAAGGTTCAGAAAATACAGAACCACTATCAAAACTTTTCTAGACATGAACTATAATGGCAAGAGGAAGGACCTCTGACATCAGTATTTCTTCAGATACTTGTTCTGTGGCTAACAGTTTCCAGCAATACTCTTTTAATTTTTTCAGATATACTCTGGTGCACACAAAGTCCTCTAGTGGGGTACATTTATTTGCTTTTGTTTCATCATTTCTAATGTGCAAATCATTCACTGTAACTTGACAGTGTTGCATGACAGTTAATGTCTGAGGTCTTGTTTCTTGCTTAGTTTTAATAATCTCAAGTTCCTCAGCTCCTTTGGTTCTGTAGTTTGTGCCCTGCTCCTGGAACTCCCTTGCTAAAAGTATCATGGGGATACCTACCTCTGTGCACTGCAGCCATTCAGGAAGGCAACTTAAGGGCAGCAATCTTAAGGGCAGCATGAAATGGGCAAAAAATGAGCAGGAGATCTCACCTGATCTCCATTAATTTTTCACTTCATGAGGTTGAAGAAGGATAGCAAGAATACTTGGGGACTTATTTGACACTCCTTTTGAACTTGATAGGAACTCACACATGTACGCGTGCGTATGAAGAGGGAAAGTTGTTTCTTCCTTTTTTTGTGCAGAAATTATATTTTGCTGTATTTGTCTGTAAAGCAGCAATGACTGATCTTTAACAATGGAAAACACTATAACAGGGCCTCAGAATGTGAAAAAAACCACAAGTTCTTGATCTAAGCAGCAGTAATTATAAATTAGTGACATCTGTATTTTTTTTCTCTTTCGGATTTGTCTCACTGTTTTGTGTTATAATATTAGTAACAGCAGTGTGCCTGTGAATCTCATTAATTCAATGGAAATGTGGTCCTCCAGATTATTGTCTGCTTACAGGCTTATGCTTGATATGTCTGCTGCCCTTGCATCTTCCTCCCGCTTCCCACAGCTTCAGGTAGCAAGGACTGTTTACAGTATTCATTAATGTTAAACAGTCTGGTCGGGCTTCCCTTCGAGCTACAGAACAGACTATTGCTATATTATTGGTGGAGCTGACTCCTGAGTGTTGTAAAATAGAAGCTAATTAACCTGCCCCTACCCACCATGCTCCCAATATTTAAGGAGTAATCCTGATGTGTTTTAAAGATTTTCTTTTGCACTGCCAGAGAGAAGAATTGTCAACATTATTTAGAATTTCCAATAGACATCAGCAGCAGTGAATAAAATAATCGTTGAGTTCATATTTAATGAATGAAGTTGGGAATAGTAATTTTATCAAGTATTACTGATAATTTGGTCTTGAGATTTTTAGAGTACCTTATTTGATAACTAAACAAAAGTGCCAAGATGCAGGCTGTGCTTTGTTTTAATTACTTTTGTAACACTTTCCCATCACAAGTGCATATAATGTTATTGTAGGGTGTGGTATATGTTGACTTTTTCTGAGTCAGGTTTAGAGCAAAACAACAAAGATTAAAGCTCTACTGATAACATATCTTGACCTCAAAATCAAGAAAGCACTCTTACCATTTGAACACCAATTACTTCAGTAATTCTGTGGCCACTTTGGATGAGGTTGTTAATTTTGTGCTAAATCAAACCCTGAGAAAATGTGTTGTACCTATAATATGTTACTAGGTAACATAATTATACATGCATGCAACAGAGGGGAACTAGTCCTGGAAACAGTGCTATCGCCCCAGATTTCATGAAATACTACTGACCTCAAAGAAAGCTGCCCATAAAGTTTCAGCAACCTTTTTGGCATGAATTTCACCTTTCTCAGTGTCAATTAAATTGTGGTGTCAACTGTACCAGATGACCAGATCCAAAAGCAGTAATGTCACCAAGAGGTTACACAGCCAGTCATATTGAAGAATTCGCACAGACAAAAAAACCAGAAAGAAAAAAATCTGTTGATTATCAGTTTACAGAGAAAAAAATATGAATTTGGATAGATATGAGATTAAGGTAGAAGTTGAGGTATCATAAACAAATTTGTTGAGCATTTACTGCATTCAAAACAAATAAACTTTTATTATCATAATACAGAAATTTGACATTCCAGAATTGTAGCATTAACTTTCTTTCAGGAACAAGGAAATTGTCCTGCTCTAATTATGAAGCTAGCACAATGCTAAAATGAAATTTCACCTTATTCAACTAAATGCTGTTTTAAAGGATTTTACAGTGAGGCCTATAGCATAAAATTGAAGACTAATGTTAACTTCCATGATTCCTTGAGATTTACATTTACATGGTCTTCAATAGTGCACTTGTGGTGACGTAGGAATCGCAGAGAGAAACTTTTGGATTTTCACATTTATCCACTCATGAATGAAAGCAGAAGTGACTGTCAGTTTCACAGATGCAATGACAGTAAATGCTGACCATTTTGCCTTTGTCTTAATTGCAAAGTCTCAACCAGTAATTAATTCTATAAATCCTTGGCAGAAGGCAAGTTAAAATATAAATCCTGAAAAAGGGCATAAATGCATTGATCTTGCAAATGGAATGGTTTCTCTTAATCTCTGTTCAAACACAATTCCTCCTAAAATACTGTCAACAATGGTTGATAAGACCATTTGTATAGATTAAATTAAAAATCACTATTAAAGAGGCAAACAATCTGAACAAAAACTATTTGATTATCTATAATTAGGGAGTCTGCTTTAAGATGGAAACAGCAATCTCCATCTTATCAGCAACTTTTAATGCATAATGAAGTATATATATTGACAAATGTAGTTAACAGTGCTAAAACGTTTGCTAAATATGTGTGCACATCCCAGACATCAAGGGCCTCAGCACTGAGCCCTGCAGAACCTTACGAGAAACAGAAACATCAGACTACACCGCCTTCTGCTTCCTGCCTTTTAGCCAGTTTTGGATCCAATGTACCTCTGCCTTGGATTCCATGGGCTCTTACTTCCTTGACTAATCTTCCATGACTGACCTTATCAAGAGCCATGCTAAAGTCCATGTTAACAAATCAAATGCAATATCCTCATCAAATGTTTTGAAGAGGTAACCAAGAGTGTTGATCAAATTTGTCAAATGCAATTTTCCTTTAACAAATTCATGCTGGCTATCTCTGACTAATCCTTGTCTTAATACAGCATTGAAAGAGTATTGCACTCTATTAGAAAGATGAGATTTTAAATGAAGGCAGTGTTGGACTGATTAGATGGATGTAAAATATTCACTACACAAGGAAGTGCCAAAAGCTATGATGATGGCCTGGCCAATGCTTCTTCAAATAACAGCTTACAGAATAATTACATGTTGATCAAATTTGTTCATTGTTGCATATTAACATGTGGAGGTTGGCTGCCAGGTTTGAAGGAGTCACTCAATTATTAGGATAGCCTGAGAATATGGAAGACACTGTAATAGTGCATGTTCTTCATTCTGAGTAATCAGTTGTGCCAATGCAAATCAGTTTGCTTGAAACATCCTCCTCTCATTGGGCTCAACAAAACACAGAGGGATAGTGGTCAGACTGTACATGATTAAAACAATTGTAAAAGAGCCAAACAGGTAAGGATGAAGAAAATGTGCTTGAAATAAATAACATTAATGGAAATTAGGCATTTACTAGTCTAGCACAGTCTGTGAATCTACACTAAACGAAAATGACAAATTAGCTGAAAGCTTGCATTAAGTGATTATCTATTAAGTGGTGGAAGGCACAAATAAGACACCACTAAGCTCAAGGTACAGAGTCTTATTATTGTGAGTACTGCAAATTTGCCAGAGGATGAGTGACCGACAATTGAATGATTCTGTTCATCCTTCAGGAAAGTGAGCAATTTCCCATTCGCTGTACTCATAAAGAAGTAAGGAAGACTTTAGATTTGTGATTGAAGGAGCCGTGAGCTGTATTGGAGGGGATTATATTCCAGTACTGCGTGTGCTCTGCAAGATGCAACAGTATTACTGTTTGTGAGGAGGACTTGGAGAAGACTGCCACCACTGTTCAGGTCCTGGGCATTTGTGGTGCCTGTGCACTGACAGCAAGCCAGTTCATCTGGAGCTGGTATGCAGGGGGGTTGTTTGCCAAAGTTTGGAGATGCTGTTGTTGGACTGGGGTGTACAAAGTTAAAAATCACACAACACCAGGTTATAGTCCAACAGGTTTAATTGGAAGCACACTAGCTTTCGGAGCGACGCTCCTTCATCAGGTGACAATCACCTGATGAAGGAGCGTCACTCCGAAAGCTAGTGTGCTTCCAATTAAACCTGTTGGACTATAACCTGGTGTTGTGTGATTTTTAACTTTGTTTGCCAAAGATGGACAATGCCAGGAGAGAGGGGTATTGCCTCATTCTTCTCCATTAGACCTGGCAGTGGAAGTTCTGAGTCGCCAACCAGCAGCAATGTTCCCATTTCATGCTTCACCTGCACATCCACCAATGTCATTTATTGTATCCGTTGCGCCCAATGTGGTCTCTTTTACATTGGATAGACTGGACACCTTCTCGCAGAACGCTTTAGGGGACATCTCCAGGATACCTGCACCAATCAACCCCACCACACCGTGGCCCAATAGTTCAACTCCCCTCCCACTCTGCCGAGGACATGCAGGTCCTGGGCCTCCTCCACCACCACTCCCTCACCACCTGACGCCTGGAGGAAGAACGCCTCATCTTTCACCTCGGAACACTTCAACCCCAGGGCATCAATGTGGACTTCACCAGTTTCCTCATTTCCCCTCACCTCACCTTACCCCAGTTCCAACCTTCCAGCTCAGCACCATCCTCATGACCTGTCCTACCTGCCAATCTTCATTCCCACCTAACCACTCCATCCTCCTCTCCAACCTATCACCTTCATCCCCACCCCCATCCGCCTATTGTACTCTTGGTTACCTTCTCCCCAGCCCCACCCCCCTCCCATTTATCTCTCCACCCCTGAGGCTCCCTGCCTTCATTCCTGATGGAGGGCTTTTGCCTGAAGCATCCATTTTCCTGCTCCTCGGATGCTGCCTGACCTGCTGTGCTTTTCCAGCACAACTCTAATCTAGACTACAAGTAAAGACATGCCTTACCCAGTGCAATGTTTATAGACCTGTAGGTTGTAGGCAGCAGTACAAAAGCTGCACAAAATACAGTAAAATGTTTTAGTCTAGTCATGCAACATCACACTCATTCTACTCCTTTCACCTGAGATGAGCACGAAGTGACAATGAAAATATTGATGAACGCCCACCGCCGGCTTACTGTTTGCCTGCTGTTTTCCATGGTATGCACCCTTCAAGTAACTCCCCCATTGTGTTTCCAGATTGTTGGATCATCTCTAATAAATACATATAGATAATCTGCAAAGAGCAGAGGAGTTCTGCCCTGTATCAGAAAACAAAATAACTCAATTGTCATGTTGTATTTGTTTTGTAATATTGCTCTGCCACAATTGGCTGCTGTGTTCCCTACATTACACAAACAACTATGAAAGTATGTCATTGACTGTACAAACTTTGAAACATCCTAAGGTTTTAAGAGACTTTATACTTTATCATTTACAAGAAAATCAGACTCTTGGGAATCAAATTAGGTATAAAAGTGCCATTCCTACACAAAGATTGGTGGAACAATTATATGGATTCTGTGTTTGAAGATAACTAAATCCAGCATACTTTTTAGAGATAATGTTGACTAGGAGGCAAATTCTTGTACATTTAATATAAAAACAATTTTTATTTTGTTGGGCTGTGGAACAAGAAAATGAGAACGGATGCTGCTTTAAACCAAAGAAACTGTGGAAAAGGCTGTTGCAGCTTTAAATCGAGTTACTGAACGTCATTGTGTGTTGTATCTGTAATGTTGCCCTACTTAAGTACAGTACTGGGGGTGGATGTTCAACATCATATGTTTGTGTGTGTACACACCTGTGCAAATATGTGTGTGCATGTGTATTTGCACAAGTGTATGTGTTTGAGTACATGCATGTGCATATACACATGTCCTTGTATGTGTGTATATCTGTGTGCATGCATGCATTTGTATCTTCTAACTGTTTTTTAATCAGGAATAGTTGCTGTGGGCTTCGCAAGGTTCAGCATACTAACAACTTATTGATTGCTGGACAAATGGTTACTGACTTGTTTGTGGACAAAATAGGAGAAAATTAAGCCTATAAAGATAAAGCATCTCAATTTCGCTCTCTATCTTCCGCCTGTTTGGGGAAGCAACAGAAAATATCTCACAGGTTGATCTCACTCAATATTACACTCTCTGCAAATTCCCTTGTTTCAACAAAAAGGGGAAAAAACACCTCGGAGGCCTGAAATGGTGAATCTGCAACCAACAAAAGATTGAGAATCAGTGCATCCTCCAACCTCACATCATGAGTGAACAATCAGAAGAAGTCAGATGAAAGCTGAAAGAGAACAACCCATTGATGTCTGTTAACTGAACTGCTACCAGTGCTGTATGTCTCTAACTTTAATTTTCCTTTCCCACCTGTAATACTGTGTTGTGTCTTGTCTCCTTGTGTCTCTGTTCGTATGCATTAGTGAATTTCAAAAAGAGATAGATTATACGCTGTCAAGTTATAAGTTAGCAATTCATGTTTCTTCCTTGCCTTTGGTTCACAGGAGTCTGATTTTCTTGTTAATGATAAGATTCCGGGTATAGGACTTCTGTGGTTCAGTGGGAGTGTCCCTACTCCTGGACCGAGATCCGGTTCAAGTCCCATCTATTCCAGAGATCTGTCGTAATGTTTATGAGTAGGTTGATTAGAAAAATAAATAAAAATCCTTGTGTGCATTTCCCTTTCACCTGAATTAGAGAACTGGGTAAAATTAGACAATTCAATGGTTTGATCAAATGTTCACATTTATGATGACTCTGAGAATAGTAAGGCTTGAATTTCAGCTGACTATCCTGGTGACTGATAATCTCTAGCTTGTTGCTTATAAACTACCTATCAAGCCACAGCATTAATCATGCTTAGTAATTTAAGATATATCCCCAAAAGTATACTTATATCGTATCATAACATAGAGTATGCGTTTCATGGACTTGTATTATCATTGATTGTATCTGAGTGCATTTTTTTGCATTGGAGATAGTGCAGACAAGATTGCTGTAGAAACAGGTTCGGTGGCCTGAAGACTGAAACTGTGGTGATGTCCACTGAAATTGTGACCAATCATACTAATCTTCCTGCCAGAGTGATTCTTAAACTTGTGGTTGAACCAACATTCTCTTCCTCTTCCATTTTCACACCAACTTGCAGGTTTGTGCTTTTAGTATGGGTTATATGAAGCATACAAAAATAGAAACAATTTTGTCAAATTTTTCTTTGGAGTATTGTTGGAGAATTGTCCAATTACAAATAGAGGCCATACATGGATCTTGTGAAATTGACGAATACTGGTTTATTTCTCTCAATATTGTGGGGAAGTTGACTGGACCGATACAAAATGGACACTTTGCACAGTTAAGTCAAGGATTCCCCTCCCTGAGCAGTAGATACAGTCAGTTTTATAGGGTTACAGCGATATAATGTTAATTACAAGACAACGCAGTTTCGATGACAGTTAATAGAAAACAATTGCTTGTCCGATAGTATCCATCAGTTAACAATTATAACAGAATGTTTAGCTCATCTGCAGAAATGGGTGCTAATGGATAACATCCTGGCTTCAATAGGTCCCTAGGGTAGTGTTCATTCTTATCAGATATCTTGGTGCCACATAGTCTGTGTGGGCTTTGTAGGGATTGAGTACCTGGAAACAGGGAATGCCCTCAGGAATTCAGAAGCAGTGATACTATTGTGAGTAGGAAAACCAATTTGCAGATCATCTAGGTAGTGTATTACTTCAGTCAGGAAACTGCTTTGGTAATGTCTCATTCCACTGTTAATTCCTGAGCTAAGTGTGGTCAAGTTGAGGTGCCAGTGACATTATGGGTAGGCTGTCTTTGGCTAAAACAGACATGGTTTCTGTGAGCAAGTGGTTGGCAGACAAAGTGATTTGCTTTTCTCCCACAAGTATAGTCAGGCCCTCAAGCTTCCAAAAACTTGGTCTCAGAGTTTTATTCTTCATATGAAATTACTTCTACCTGACTGATATTGGGTCTGAGGATTTTCCAATGAATGGGAGACTAAAGCTTTCAAATATACATAACAGATCTTCACTCCAACAGTTCCAACAAACATTAGAACAGGTTATTAGGAACAGGAGCAGTCATTATTGGGGTCACTCACAAATGCTGGTTTAGCATTACTGCTTCATACACTCAGACTTGAAGTACTTCAACAAGCAGGGTTACAGAATACCTCTACATGCAAACTTCACATAGGACCTTATTCTGAGAAATGTGAAGTCAGTCTTGTCACAAAGAAATAGCAGGGGATTTTAAGTGCTGTGAGTACCGAAATCAGCCCCAGCTCACCCACAAAAGCATTGCTGCATATAATATTTCCCGTTCAAAATGACAGGGAATCAGTTTTGTGCCCCTAACTGATTAGTACAATTCCCTGGACTGTTTGCACTAGACCAGCAGGATTCACCATGGCACATTCCATAGACTGTGGTGAAAATGGACTCCCTGACTATTCAAATCAAACAACTGGCCATGCCCAAACCTCTGGACTAAGATCCAATGGTGTCCACAACTTATTGTTACAGTAGCCCCTGATTAACAGTAGTCTCCTCTTGACTTGATTGAAGACTACCCATCTTTGACTTTGAGATGTGGCCATTCAGTTGTGGCATTTTCATTGTACTATCCAGATACATTGCTGGCATATGCTATAGGTGAGAGACAGATGTAGCATGGTGCCATACACCCACCCCTTAACTGGTCATTAATGATAACCATGAGAAGACTTATGTCTGCACTAAGCATCAAAATAAGACAGAACGACTGTGAGCCTGTAAATTTTAGCTGAGGCGCTAAAGTGACAAAGGCCAAAGCATGGCAGAGGTTATGTGAGCATTGAAATAGACAAAAAAATGAGTGAACAATGAAATAGAAGCAATCTACCCTGAGATGCAGCCTGGCTCAATTCATGAGATTGGTGTTTGTCCCTTTCTGCAAAGTATCCTGGCATTCCAGTGAAAAATGTCAGTTGGTTCCAAATAGCAACGTTGAAGTTCAGAACTATATTGAAGTGGACTAGAGATGTGACATGATGACGCAATGAGGCTGATAGTTGTCAGATACCAAGGTCTGTGAATGAGGGATATGTACAAATCTTTCCCATAGATGGTGCTGTGAGATATTATAGAATCCCTATAGTGTGGAACCAGGCCCTTCAGCCCAACAAGTCCACACCAAAGAGTAACTCAACCAGACCCATTACCCTACTCTATTATCCTATATTTATCCCTATCTAATGGTCCTAACCTATACATCCCTGAATAGTATGAGCAATTTAGCATGGCCAATTCACCTCACCTGCACATCTTTGGATTGTGGGAGGAAACCGGAGCACCCGGAGGAAACCCACACAGACACAGGGAGAATGTGCAAACTCCACACAGATCGTCACCCAGGCTGGGTCCCTGGCGCTGTGAGGTAGCACTACTAACCACTGAGACACGGTGCCATGCTAAATTGGTAGCTGGTGTCCTAGATGGAGGTCTAGAGGAGTAAGCAGTGAGCTGCAGTTTTGTATAATTCAGTCAGATAGGACAGTGACACAGTCCATGTATCAAACTTGACCTGAGTTGAATGTTCATTGATGTAAGTAAGTTCAGTCAAATCCAGTTGGGATAGACTCTCCTATTAATGCTTTGGCTATCTCCTGTAATAGAGCTTAAGTGTGGAGCTGTTAATGCGTGTATCCACTAGTGCTTCTGCTGTTTGGAACTGTTTCTAATATTTGTACAGGCTTTGGAAGTGGCTCATTTTTCACAATATAACACATTTTTTCACAGGACTACAGCAGATGGTTTTTAAATCGCAGAAGAATCCTCAGAGGATAACCAGCAGCAAAACCTGCGTCAATACATGGTGCATGTGGAGTGATCCCTATGATTAAAGAAATATTACAGATGTCACTACAACATTAAGAAAACCACATCTATAAAACCTTGTATGCCATAGAGAATCAACAAAGCTCACCCTTGAATAAAAAAATCTGTTTTCTCCTCAACATCCTGTCATTTGTTAACATTGCTCAACTGCTTTGTAAGACTTACCTTGCCGAATCTTGGGATACACAATCAGCCCAATTTCTTCCATGATGGTTATTCAGCAGATTGAAGGGCCACCAGTTAAGATAAAAAGCCAACATCAATATCTATGAAGAACAGTGCCCTGCACAAAAGACATTTGACAGATAATCAATCCTTTGTTGGAGAAATGAGACAAAGATCAAAATCAAGGTCAACAACACACTAACCAAAGACCTACTAATCTTCCGAGTCTAAAGTGAATATATACGGAGAAGTATTGTGAAATCTCAAGACCATTTGAATCTGTGAACTCAGAGACTTGGGGGAGAAAAGTTAATATGAACTTGGTATCATTACTTATGTGAAAACATAATTGCCTAACTAAGGGGTACAAAAAGCTTGGGGATGGCAATGTTGTGTGAGGTAATGGTCCACAAAGTTTTAATGTTTGACCTATACAATGTGCAACTCATTTGATGATGTCATACAGTCTCTGGTGGAACAAGCAGTCAGCCTTTAGTACAGTTTTCAGATGGTGGCACATATCTCCAAGTTACACCTAGTTAGCAATAGTTACTATGCTTCAGAGTTAATATAGCATGTATATGTTACTAGGATGGCTCAGCCTTTTCTGCTGAGACTTAGCTGTGATCCATTCTCCTCCATAAAATACTGACCAGCCCTTTGGACTGGTACAGAAAAGAGGATTGGCAGCAGTATCCAACCTTAACTACAAACCATCACATCATATTGTAACAAAACTGTCTTAATCATGAACACAGCAAAGATTTCTTGGACTAAGTTACTTTTCCTCATTGTAAAGATTTATGTAGCCCTGAGTGACTAATATCAAGCTGATGATTTGTCTGAAATGGATGACTAATTTGGATGGCAAGTTCCATGAGCGAGAGACCTAATCAAGATATCTTTTGAGGTCTCAAGAGTTTCCTTGAATGTTTCGGCCAATTGTCAGGCCTTGACTCCATTCCCAATAGGGTCTGTTTTCTCCAATCTGATACACATCCAACCATGCCCTGTTTGAGCCAATTAGCTGATGGCATTTCTCTTTGGAGAAGGTGGGTAGAGTATTTATGCTGGTACTGCAGCCTGAAAAAGCATGGAAATTGTCCACAGTATATGCACTCCTGCCATTCACAGATTATTATCTTGAAAGAGTTATATTTTCGTCTTTGACAAGTTCCTGTTAGAAGATTACTATTGGAAATTTGCAATTTGTCAATTTCAAATTGGACAAAATATATCACCAACTACAATAGATTTATTGTTAGTATAACTATTATTCTAATATGCTAGACGATAATTGATTTTAAAAATTAAAAATAACTTAAATATCACAAATGTTGTGAAAAAAATATCCAGTATAATGGAAATCTGTTTTATGCTAATAAGTAAATTAATATTTATGTATTCATTAAAGGGAAATAAATGCATAAATGTCAGTGGTGCTTATGCTCATTTGTTAAATTTTAAGAGATGGATAGACAGCAGTGATATACGTTTTACATTTTATTAGATAGAAGCTGGATAAAAAGCAGTGATATACTTTTATGCATTTTTACATTTAGATTTTATTGTCACCATTGATTACAGATGTTGAATGTATTACTTAATCAACTTTCAATACTGACACAGAGATTATGCTGTTCTTCTCAATGTATTGGTCTTTACATACCAACAGCATAAGTTCAATTCTCACACCAGCTGAGGTTATCCTGGAGGCCCCACCTTCTTAAGCTCACCCTCGCCTGAGACATGACAACACACAGGTAAAACTGACCACTAATTGTCCCTTTTTAATGAGGAAACAGTCCTATGATGTTTTGGGATTACTGCACCTTTATCCCTTTGCCAGCTAATGATGGCTATTAATAAAATTTAATTTCATTTTTTACTTTCCAAGGTGATAAATTAGCACAAATCTACTAAATGTGTATCACTTAGCCTAGGTTGCCTCTAACAATGAATTAACACTCAGCAAATCAGGTTACCCATTGTTCATTGGAGACATGTAGGTATCTACAGTTTGAATTTCGTAACCACAGAAAGGGCTTAAATATGCTAGAGAACTTAAACAAACAACTAAGGTCATCAAATTGGATATAACCATGGTTGAAAGGAAGAAGAGGGAAGATTATTTGACTTAAGAAGTGATGCAAAAGTCAGGAGAAGCTCTGATTTTAGAAGTTTATGGATTACTAGAAGAGCTAAGACGACTGCGGATGTCAGTAGCTTTGAAATCCCAGAAAGGAACAATTTTAAATAGGAGATTGTAAAATGCCTTTGATGTGATAACACAATTTATAAGTTGTCAGATTTTTCACTTCTTTTAATGTTTCTTGGTGGATAATTAAAATTCAGTTTAGCCTTGTCTCTATATTAGATGAAACATTTCAAAATAAAATCAATGCACATAAAAAGGGCTAGAATATCTTTATTATTTTGTACTGTTTTTACTTTTCATTTTACTTGTGAATAAAATTATGAATTTTAAATAGTGGCAGAAGAAATCATTTCCATTTCTGACATTTACCTTCATTAATATCAAACCTCTGAAACCCTGTAGAGAGCACTTAGTACAGAGAAAAAACACCCTGAGTTCTATCCTAATCACGTACCTGTGTGACAGATTCTGTCTATCCACATGAGCTGACATTGGCCTGTCTGAATGCCAATAAGCATCAAATGGAGCAAGTTTTCTGCTTCAGGCCTGTGTCCACTAAGAACTGAAATGCTTCCAAAACTATTCCTATGTTACCAATTATATATTTCCAAGTCTGTCTCTTCTGGCCAAAGCATCTTCAATCGATACTGCAGTGAAATGGAGATTACGAGAATATCATAACCCAAGCAGAGCACTGTTCACCATCTTAGTGAAGCACATCAATTTCATTCATACAATGGGCCTGAAGAAGATTAGGAAATTATCTTTCTCTATGATTTAACTGCAAGATGACGCAATAACTACATGCATAGGCTTAATCGAACAATAACAACGTATTGGATCAGGCAAAATCAGATCATGGAAATAACCCCACTTTACACAGTCAATCTTCATGAATGTGATCTATCGGTATTGTAATTGAAATAACTCCACAGAGGTCAGTATCCTGTCACCAAGTCACCCTTTATTTACACATGCATAGTATTTAACATTGGTCTGGCTTCCTCAGGGTCAACTGTCAGAATGAACAGGCTGTCTGACACTCCTGTCAGTCAGGGCTCCCTGGTTAGGGCTGTTAACCTTGTTCAATCAGGTCTCTCGTATTTTATGAGATCCACCTGGCTGACCTCGTTACAACTGCAAAAGTTGTAAAAGTACAAAAGAGAAGTACAGCACAGGAGCAGGTCCTTCGGCCCTCCAAAGCTGTGCTGATCATCATGCCTTAACTAAACTAAAAAACAAACCTTCTGCCCTTATTCAGTCTGTATCCCTCTACTCCCTCCCTATTCATGGAACCATCCAAATGCCTCTTGAATGTCACCAACATGCCTGCTTCCACCACCTCTTCTCGCAGTGCATTCCAGGCTCCTACCTCTCTGCTCGTGAAAAGCTTCCCTCATACGTCTCCCTTGAAACTTTCCCTTTCTCACCTTGAACCTGGGTAATTGAAATTTCAACCCTGGGAAAAAGCCTCTGACTATCTAATTTTGTAGACCTATATCAGGTCTCCTCTAAGCCTCTGTCTTTCCAGTGAAAAGAATGCTGGTCTTTTAAACGTTTCCTCATAGCCAATGCCCTCAACACCAGGTAACATCCTGGTGTCCTGCTCTGCACTCTTTCCAAAGCTTCCACGTCCTGGTAGTGTGGTGACCAAGCCTACACACAATATTCCAAATGCGGCCTAACAAGAGTTTTACATAGCTGCAACATGGTTTGTGAACTCTTGTACTCCATGCCCTGGCTGATAGAGCCAAACATGCCATACACCTTCTTAATCACCTTGGCCACTTGTATTGCTACTTTTAAGAAACTGTGGATCTGCAGGCCCAGATCCATCTGTATATTAATGTTTGTAAGGGTTCTGATATTTACAGGATAATTCACATCTAAATTTGATCTTCCAAAATGCATCACCTCCCATTTGTCTGTTAAACTCCATCTGCTATTTCTGTGCCCAAATCACCAATCTATATATATCCTTTTGTATCCTTTCGCAATTGTCAGCACTATCAGCAATTCCACCAATCTTCATGTCATTTGCTAACTTACTAATCAGACGACCCACATTTTTGTCCAGATCATTTATATGTACTACAAACAGAGGACATAAGACTGATCCCTATGGAACACTGCTAGTTTCCGGTCTCCATTATTCCTCCTTTGTTTTTAAGCTGTTTTTTTTTCTAATTAAAAAAAAATCCCAGACTTTGTAAGAGAACCCCTTTGCATGATTATTTGACTTGATTGGTTGTAACTCTTTTTTTCTTTTGTGGAAACAGGCCCTTCGGCCCAACAAGTCCACACCGACCCACCAAAGAGCAACCCACCCGACCCAGTCCCCTACACTTTCCCCTTCACCTAACACTACAGGCAATTTAGCATGGCCAATTCACCTAACCTGCACATCTTTGGACTGTGGGAGGAAACCGGAGCACCCGGAGGAAACCCACACAGTCACGGGGAGAATGTGCAAACTCCACACAGACAGTTGCCCGAGGCAGGAATCGAACCTGGGCCCCTGGTACTGTGAGGCAGCAGTGCTAACCACTGAGCCACCATGCCGCCCTTAAACTTAAGCTGACAGTTCAGTACTTTACTGAATGACTGCAGTACTGATTAGATTCCCTACCGTATGGAAACAGGCCCTTTTGGCCCAACAAGTCCACACCGACCCTCCAAAGAATAACCTACCCAGAGACATACCCTGTAGTTACCCCGACTAATGCATCTAACACTACAGACAACTTAGCATGGCCAATTCACTGGACCTGCACATCTTTGGATTGTGGGAGGAAACCAGAACATCCAGAGGAAACCCACACAGACAGTCACCCGAGACTGGAATTGAACCAAGTCTCTGGTGCTGTGAGGCAGCAGTGCTAACCACTGAGCCACCATGCCACCTGTGCTTCTCCTAAATTACACAAAAACGCATTAATTCTGAAAGTTCCCTCTCTATTGAATTGTTTTAAAAGAAATTACTGTGGCTACAGAAATGTTTTCAAGTTATAAAAAGCAAATTGCAGGAATATTTGCATTTACATTATTTCTTTATAACATGAAGTAACTTTACATCTATTGAAGTGCATTCGAGCTGTAATCATTGTTGAAATGCAGCAAATACAGCATCCAATATGGCAGAAATGCCCACAAGCAAGAATATGATGATGACCAGATTAGCTTTTTTTTGAAGTTATGTTAATTGAGGAATAAATATTAGCCAGGACATTGGACAGAAAAGCAACAGTTTTTTGTAATAGTACGACATGGCATTTTCTGCTTTTGCACAGCAAGAGAGGTTTCTTTTAACTGACATATCCTAAACATCAGCACCTCGATTAATCCAGAACTCCTTCAAAACTGGGAGCGCCAACCAGGATCATATTCTCAAATTTTGGTTGTGAAGTGTCAACCTTCTGAGAGTCAAAGATAGTACATATGTCCCTTTATTCCAAGCCTTGCACATTACTGTTCATATTTCAAGAGTTCTGTTTTTGTTTTCAAAATGGGAAACCCTGGTGTAAAATATATTTAAAATGCTACCACAGTATCATTAGTGTTTGGTGGTGATTCCCAACAATCACAAAAGATCAAAAATTAGCAGACAGGGAAAGACATACTGCTATTGGAAAGATGAACACATTGATCGCAGGGTGGAGGAGGTTGTCAGATCATGGGGTGAGGCTTCAGACTGTGTTTCATGAGCGAGTCATCCGTTCACAGGGCAAAATGCAGATTGGAAGATCACAAATAAGAGGGGAATCAGCTTATGCAGCAAAGCCAGAAGATCACAGCAGTGAGAAATAGTCATGATCAGCAGAAAGTTGGCTTGAGTGCCTGGTTGGAACATTCCCCCTTTCTGGACACATATCACAGAACACTAAAACACTAAAGCAAAGGCATCCTAAAGATAATGACAAAATTAATGCAATGATGATTAATTCATTCTTGGTGGCATTAGTTACAATTGAATTTATAAGATTGTGTTAGAATGTGTATTTTGAGTTTTTGAAACATTGTGAACGTGATGATTAATAACAGAGGAAAGGGAAGGAGTGGGAGACAGTGGGTGAACAGGGGCAAACAATTGACCTGCTGCGGTAGATGAAATACAGCTGGCAGAGAGATTGTTGCAGAATTAAAGTATTGTTCCTACTGCTGAGGTAATAAACATTCACATAGAGGATGCATTGTCCGTGCTTACCAGCTTCACATTGTGTGGTGTCATGAAAATGGCTGAGTTCATAGTAAGTGCGTACAAATGATAGTAAACAACAACAGGAGAAGGGCACCCTATGAACATCCCCATTCTCAGTGATGGTAGAGAATGTCAAATCAACGCCAAAATCAAACCTGAAGGATTTGCCACAATCTTCATTTCGAGGAGTTGAATCGGTGATCTGACTCAGCTCTCCCTGAAGACTGAAGCATTTAAAATATCAGTCTTTTATCTATTTCATTCACTCTACATGATGTCAAGAAACAGCAGGGTATGCCAGATAAAGCAAAGACTGTGAAACTCGACAATATCCCTGGCATAGTGTTGACAACTTGTGCTGCAGAACTAACCATGTCCCTATCCAAGCTCTTCCATTATAGTTAATTAACTGGAATTAACTCAATAATATGAAAAAAAGTTTCAGAAATACATCCTGTCCACAAAGAAGGGCAGATACAATGCAGCTAATTACTGCCCCATCTACCAACTCTTAAATCCACAGCAAAATGCCAAAAGGCAAAATCAATAGTGTTATCAGTGGCACTTACTCAGCAACTTACTCATTGATGAGGCTGCTCATCAATGCTCAGTTTGCATTCTGTCAGGACAACGTAGCTTCAGACCTCATTACAGCCCTGGTCCAAGGATGGCGTAAAGAGTGATATTTTAGAAGTGAAGTGAAAATGACTGCCCTGGACATGCAGTTAGCATTTCACTGACGTGGCATCGAGGACGCTGTATAAAATTGAAGTCAATGGGAATTCAGGAGAAATCTATTCTGTGACTGGCATAAAACTCAGCACAAAGGATTGCAATTGTGTTTGTGATTGTTGGAGGCCATTGCTACAGCCTGAGGATATTACTTCAGACGTTCTTCAGGCCCAACCACCTTCAGCTGCTTCATCAATTAACTTTTCATCAACCTAAGATCAGAGGTGAAAATGTTTAATGGCATTGGCAATGCTCAGTCCCATTAAGAACTCCTCAGATAATGACTGTTCCTTCCGGGACACTCTGGTCCACTCTTCCTTCAATCTCAATACCTCTCCCCAACAGCACCTTTTTCTGCAACTGTCAAACATGTAACACCTGCCCATTTCCCCCACTCCCTCCTCAGTCTCCAAGGGCTCAAACATACCTTCCATGTGAATAGCACTGTACCTGCACTTCACACAATCTAGTCTACTGCATTTGCTGCTTACAATACGGTCACCTCTACATTGGGGAAACACAACATTTACATTCTGCCTGAAAATTTGCCCGACACATTAACACACCACCCTGTTCTCTGTCTGAGGCTTGCTTCAGTGTTCCAGTGAAACTCACGCAAGTGGAAGAACATTACATCATTTTCCACTTGGGGATCCTACAGCCCTCCAGATTCAATATCAAGTTCAATAATCTTAGGGCCTGAACTTCCCCATGTCCTAGCCCCTTACTCCACACATCAGACCTTGATAACACAGTCTGCCATTATACACAACCCATTGTTAGCCACTAACAGTGTCCATTAATATCTATTCACCCTCCTAGTCAGCTCGTTACCCACTCCTTTGTCTGTCTACCTGTTCTTCTCTTTCTTTGGGATCTACCCCACCTATAGTTTACTCCTTACCCTCTCTCCCCACCCTGCCTTCTGCATATAAGCCAACATTTTCTTAGCTACCATCACTTCTGAGGAAGGGCCACCAGTCTCGCAATGATAACTCTGATACCTCTTCATAGATGCTGCTTTCTCAGCAACTTCTGTTTCTGTTGCCTCAGATAATGAAGAAGTTTGTGCCCACATGCAGCAGAAACCTCGACAGCATTCACGCTTGGGCTGATAATGCTCAGTTGTTTTGACGGGAGATAGATATCCAAACCAAATCAACCTTTCCACTGCTGTATTTACAATATTAAAATCTTCAAAGACTCTCAAAATTGATCCCAATGCTGCCTTAAGATTTTTGAATACCCAATCCCAGACATCGCAAATAATCAATTCTCAGTGTGGTTTATAGTTTAAGCAAAATGAAGTACAGGAGTTCAGAGGTCATGTTGTGGCTGTACAATTTGTGGTCTCCTTCCTGTCGGAAGGATGTTGTGAAACTTGAAAGAGTTCAGAAAAGATTTATAAGGATTTTGCCAGGGTTAGAGGAGTTGAGCTATAGGGAGAAGCTAAATAGGCTGGGGCTGTTTTCCCTGGAGCATCGGAGGCTGAGCATTGTCCTTATAGAGGTTTATAAAATCATGAGGGGCATGGATAGGATAAATAGACAAAGTCTTTTCCCTGGGGTGGTGGAGTCCAGAACTAGAAGGTATAGGTTTAGAGTGAGAGGAGAAAGATGTAAGAGATCTAAGGAGCAACTTTTTTCACGCAGAGGGTAGTGTGTGAATGGAATGAGCTGCCAGAGGGAGTGGCAGAGGCTAGTATAATTACAACATGCCAAAGGCATCTGGATGGGTATATGAATAGGAATGGTTTGGAGGGATATGGGCCAGGTGCTGAGCAAGTGGGATTAGATTAGGTTGGGACGAAAGGTCTGTCTCCATGCTGTACATCTCTATGACTCTATGACTTAACAATTGATTAATAATATCATAGCTTTAGTAGTGCAAAATTAAACAATGCAATCTAATCAATCTATGATGTAAACCTGAAAACCTTTGTTTTCAGCCTCATTCACACAATAAATAGGTAGACAAACAAATGGAATTAAAGGATAAATACAACAAAATACCAGCCAATCCAGAATAATTAAGTGGTTTTCATGATACATTGTTCCACAATCATAGTTAATGTTCTGAAACAATTTTCAGTTCACTCACATAACCGCTTGGATCTCTATTCTCTGAGCTTCTAAGAGTTAATTATGGGAGGTTAGGTAGGGAGCTTTCAAATATTCTTACTGTAACATCAACAGCCAGATTCCTTTTTTTTTTACAGAAAACAGACCAAAACCCAGTTCAAACTCTAGCTTGTCCCTGAGAGACTGACCATCTCATCTGTGAGGTGCCAATTACCATTCAACATGTGTCATCTGCTTGAGCATAAGGTTTTTTCATTACTTGCTAGAACCAATTTCCAGGTATTGACCTTGTTAATAGCCAACTTTTGCTATGTTTTCAATCATAATGCTCTTTCCTGGTGGTGAAGCATCTGCAGAATCTTTTGGTAGGAACCAACATTCAATTAAATTCCAGACCCTGCCTCAAAAATAGGCAACAGCTTGTTTGGTCTGTTTTCTTTCTTCCATGAGATGTTACCCCAAGCTCAAAAGTCAACTTTAGCTCAGTTCTCACTTCACATCTGCAAATCAAAATTATTAGAAGTACAAAATAATAATAATGAGAAATCAGGAAGCGTTCTAACAAAGTAATATTCAAGCCACATAAGTGCCCTGCAATGACCATTCTCAACAACAGAGAGTCAAACGATCTTCCATCGATGTTCCAAAGCAGTACCACTATTTAATATTGCACTAAGATTGACCTAATTGACCAGGAATTGAACTGGGCCAGCTATATGCATAATATGGCCACAAGACCAAGTTAGAAACCAAGAGTTCTACACTGAGTAACTCACCTCCTGACTCCCCAAAGCCTGACCCTATCTGGAAGGCACAAATCAGTCATGCAATGGAATGATTTTGTTATGAAAAGCATCTGTGCACTACTCCAATATTCCTGGCTGAAGGTTGAACATGCCAGTTCCCAGCAGGTTTGCAGCTCAGTGTGCTTGCAGAGTGCACAGCATCATTTCCCACCTTGCAAAGTCTGTCCTAAGCCTGTCTGATTTCTCTTTCAACATATAATGGGTTCAGTTATCCAGGTCATTGAGAATGAGCTGATCTGGCAACAAGGAGTCATATGACATTCCTGGCCTAGAAAAGGAAACTCAGAATCCACAAAGGGTGCCCCAGGGTGGTGAAAAGCCAGTTCCAAATTTTGTCCAAAGGTGGTAGGAGGCATTTGAATAGGGGTCCAGGATTTCTGAAATGGTAAGTGGGAAAAGAACCACTGGAGATGGCATCCAGGAGTCTCAAGAGAGGGGCATATGGCAAGGATTCAGGAGATATGAGAAAAGTAACTGTTAAACCACAAAAATCTAAGGAACCACAAAGATAACAGACACAGGTGGAAATCACCAGAGAGACTGAGCAGAGATCGAGAAATGGTGACCAGTAGCGGACACAATTAGGAAGAGGCTTGAAGCAATGAATTCACACTATGTATGTAATAAGGCTGAGAAACAGATGACATGCACTGGCCATTGTTGGTGCTATATCTAAAGCGCTGTTGTGGTCCTGGTCAAAACCTCAGTCTGGAGCTGACTTCATCTGAGGAATGGTCACAGAGTTGATGACAGAGGTAAGTTAGTACCCCAATATTACAGCAGAAGGCAATGGTGTTTGGAGTATTCTTTTCCATTAGTCTAAGGATGCCATGACACCAAATCCTGCTAATTTCATCTGAGGATGCCACCTGGGGTCAGTGCTATTTACATGGTCCGGCAGAACTCCCAGCAAGGATAGTGGAATCAAGGGTTTTGGGGATAAGGCAGGAACAGGATACTGATTGAGGATGATCAGCCATGATCATAATAAATGCTGGTGCTGGCTCGAAGGGCTGAATGGCCTATTCCTGCATCTATTGTCTATTGTCAATACAGGAAAGTCAATGTCCTTCTCCACTATGCCAGAGTAAATGCCACCAGCTTCTCTTTGTTATCTCATAATCAATCTACATCAGCTATTCCACTCACCTCCCACCAAGGTTCATGATCTATCACTTCCATATGTTTCCTCACCTGCTGTCAACCCTCACTTCTAAACCCACTGGTAATAACTCTACATTACTTTTGCGCTGTTTATTAACTCACGCGGAACACCTCACCACCTTTTACCCACATGCAGTATCAGTAATAGTTGTGCCATACCTTTCACAGAATTTCTCCCATTGCCTCATTCCAAGAGAAAACAGCATACAATAGAGCAGGAAGTGCCAAGATATAATGTGGTCAGGTGCCTGACATTGGTCACCTTACCCCTATAAGGAGCAATCCTTACCTAGCTAACGAGGAATGTGATTGTTCATTTGGTGAATCCAAACCCTACATGCCACAGCAACAAATAACAAACATATCCCATTGCTGTGTTTCTCTTCCATTACTTCCAAGGAGAATCTATTCTTATTATGCTCAAACCCCTTTATCTTGAATAATTCTATGTGGGCACCCTTGGAATCTACATAGTCTTCACCATCAAAAGGTGACCTTCAAGATATCTCCTCCTCCACTTCTGAGGAAGAAGTTTCAGATCCTTCACATGCTACAGCCTATACCATCCAAAGAGTGCTGCAGGCTAGGTACCTTGCCATCTGCAAGTAGGAGAGGACCCCAAGGTTTCACAATGAACACTTCATACAAACTATCAAGCAGACAGAGCAGAAGCAGGCAAGTCATTGGAAGTTAAAAATCACACACCACCCAGGTTATAGTCCAACAGGTTTATTTGGAAGCACTAGCTTTCGGAGTGCTGCTCCTTCATCAGGTGGTTGTGGAATACACGATTGTAAGACACAGAATTTATAGGAAAAGTTTACAGTGTGATGTAAAAAAAATTATACATTGAAAAATAACTTGATTATTTGTTAAGTCTCTATCTGTTAGAATGACCATGTTAGACCTCCTCAGGAGACAGACACATGCTGAAACTGACAGGGTACCCTTCATTGTCCAGTACTTCCCAGGAGCCAAAAAACCAAGGCATGTTCTTCACGGCCTGCAACCCATTATCAATAAGAATGAGCACCTCGCCAAGATCTTCCCCACAACTCCACTGCTCACCTTTAAACAACCAAACATCAAACAGATCATTGTCCATAGCAAACTCCATACAACCCTGTCACAGTAGATGCTGCAAGACCTATCAGAGTGTGGACATGGATACCACCATTACACATGGGGACACCTCCCACCATGTATGTGGCAGGTATTCATGCAAATCAGCCAACGTTGTCTATCTCATACGCTGTACGAAAGGATGCCCTGAGGCATTGTATTTTGGTGAAACCGAGCAGAGGTTACGGCAACGGATGAATGGGCACCGCACAACAATCAACAGACAGGAGTGTTCCCTCCCAGTTGGAGAACACTTCAGCGGTCCAGGACATTTGACTTTGGACCTTCAGGTGACCATCCTCCAAGGCAGACTTCGGGACAGGCAGCAGCGAAATGTGGCCGAGCAGAGGCTGATAGCAAAGTTCGGTACCGATAGAGAGGGCGTCAACCGGGACCTTGGGTTCATGTCACACGAGAGGTGACCCCATTGCACTACACACACAAACACACTCCTATACACACACACACACACACACACACAGGCAATCCTATACACATAGACACTCCTACAGGCATAGACACTCCTTCAGGCACACACACTCCAATAGACACACACACTCCCACACTCACACATGCACTCTCTCACAGACTTCGACCCCTTTACACTCACACACATACATATACACTCTCTCTTACAGACACTCACAATCACCTCTCCCAACACACACACACACACACAAACCTACATGCACACATATGTTTGTGGGCTGAATTTGTACTTGCAGAGTTACATTGTACTTTGCTCAAAAACTGCATGAATCCATGTTAATTCATTTTTTAGGGGAGAAAGTGAGGACTGCAGATGCTGGAGATCAGAGCTGCAAATGCGTTGCTGGAAAAGCGCAGCAGGTCAGGCAGCATCCAAGGAGCAGGAGAATCGATGTTTCAGGCATGAGCCCTTCTTCAGGAATGAGGAAAGACATCAACCACTTCAACAATGACCTCCCTCCCATTTTAAAGTCAGAAGTGGGGTATTTGCTGATGATCGCACAATGTTCAGTATTACCTTTGACTCCTCAAAGCCTGAAGCAAGCCAAGCGCAAATGTAGCAAGACCTGGACATTTTCCAAGTGGCAAGTAACAATCATGCTTCATAAGTGACAGGAAATGATCATCTCCAATGAGAGAGAATCTAGCCATTGCCCATTAACTTTCAATGGCATTACTATCATTGAATCTCCTACTGTCAATATCGTGGGGGCTAACATTGACAACACTCTAAACTAGCTTAGCCATGTTAGTACTGTTGCTACAAGAGCAGATCAGAGGCGAGGTATCCTGCAGCAAGTAATTCATCACCTGACTCCCCAAAGTCTGACCACAAGGCACAAGTCAGGAGTGTGATGGAATACTCCCTACTTACTTGGTTGAATGCTGCTCCAACACTCAAGAAACATGAAACTATTCAGGTCAAAGCAGCCCACTTAATTGGCACCTCACTGATAAACATTTACCCCCTCCACCACTGATGTTCAGTAGCAGCACTATTTACCACAAGATATCTCCTGACTTAGAAATATGTCATCATTTCTTCAGTGTTGTTGGGTCAAACTCTAAGAACTCCCTTGCAAATAGCACAAATTGACTGCAACAATTTAAAAGAACACAGTTCACCATTTTCTGAAGGATGACTAGGAATGGACAATTAATGCTGTCCCCAACAGCGATATCCATATCCCATATGTGAATAAAAAAGGAGAAAAAGAATTGAGCATCTGCACTAGCCTATTAAGGAGATGCAGAAGAAGTCAAGTAGCAGTGAGACCTGAGAAATAACTGCTGAGATGGCCAAGTAAAACTTATTGGTATCAGTGTGGTCAGATACTGAGAATTACCAAAGGGCAAAAACTACTGAGGTTAAGAAACATCAACCAATGAACAGAAATAACCTGAGATATAACAAATTATTTTCTAACTGCTTGCACAGATCATCAAGCAGCTGTTCATTGTGTCCCAGCCTCGAATAACAATGAATGCTAGATGAGTTTGGGAATAACTTATTTGAAGTACTTTGGAACTGTCCCATTACCTGGTGTCTTCTCTGTTTTTACTACCTGAAAGCCAATAGCCATTTTGGAATAGTTTGCACTTTCTAGAATCCATGGAATCTTTTTTTCATGCTGCTCTTGTGCTTAGCACCATGAATGATAAAATTCTACTGTTACCATAGACAATATTTAAATTGCTGTAAAATATAGTCTATGGCACTGAACACAGTTTGAAACAGGTCCCACCAACATTCATTAACCAGCATGAAGTTCCATTATTGCACTATATGTGCATGAGTGTGCTGAAAAACGGGTTTTTTCTTCAAAAAACGCTACTTGTCATCAGCTAGGTAAGTTAGTTGATACTTTGAACTCAAGGTCAGTGATAATATTTCAACAATCATGGATTACACACAAAAAGCCGTCTTTATATAATCAATGCCAGATACAGAAAAAAAAACCTGTACTTTTGCCCTATGCACAAAATTGAATTGAGGGAAAGAAGAATGCAATGTTAATAACAAACATTCTTTGTAAAAATCAAAGAACTGTTATGCTGGAAATCTGAAATAAAAACAGAAAATTTGAAATTTAAAGTCAGCAGAATCTTGCAGCACCTGTGGAGTGAAAAGCAAAGCTTATAAACAGAATCCAAAGAAGGGAAGGTTTGATGGTACTATCTGATCAAGCTGGAGAATAAAGGATTGGTTAGGTCAAGGCAGAAAGGGGAGCCTTTCCACCTGAGGTCCTTATGTAGCCACTTTGCAATCTTATTCCACCTCTGCTGACATTCAACTAGAGTTGAACAAGGAAATTTCCAGGTAGGAATACGACCCTGTGATATTTGCCTGCACCCTAAAGGTGGGGCTTTGTAAAGGTCAGATTGTGACCCATATGTCATTTAGGGTCATTCAAGAAAAGGTAGCCACAATGTAAGGAACAGAAAAATTATAAAACATAGACAGCATCAATCTATGGAAGAAGAAAGAAATTAAATGTACCATCAAACCATTTTGGAACCTTACTGGAAAATTCCAATTGCGTTTACCATATTGCTGTATTTGTAAGTCTATAACTGCAATTTATTGCATGACAGAGTGGTTAATTTTCCACAATACTACTTTGTCTTATCATACCTTCATCCTAATTTCTCTACTGTTCCTGATGTCCACTCTTATAACTGAAAAATTGACTTTGCCTTTGCCTTTTATTCCAGAACTGATGACAAGATTAATATGTTGAAGTTTTTTTTTAATGATTACAGCTTCCAAAACTGAAGTCCAACTGAGCAAGAGGCAAATCAAATGAATATTAAACGAAGAAAGACAAACACACAGAGAGGGAGACGAATGAGGATGAAGAAGAATCATAAAAGTGGGCATAGAAATAATGATACAAGAGGTAGAAAATAAGGGATCTAGATGTTAAGAAAGACTGTACAAGAGAGGGAAAGACAGACAAAGGAGAGCATGCACAAAGACAAAAGTAAAGCATGAAACAGAAAAAATGGCATACTTAGATTACTAATGCAGTTTTGGGTACTGTATCATGTGATTTTACTTTTTCTGTTGGCTAAATATTGCAGCGAAAACATTTTATAGCAGAAAAGCTCCTTTTCCACTATTTTATTGGTACTTCTTCTAACACAGTACTATAAAATTGGAGAGGACCTCAGGGACATATATTGAGTTTTAGAATATGCATTAAATCTTCACAAATGAGGTGACTGACTGGAAACAGATTGGAGGACAATTAAAGAACTCAGGGGAGAAGAACCATTAACATTTCTTTGTTATGAAGTAGCATATTGTCCAGCTGGCTGAATTCTATCCCCCTTATGATCAACTTACTCTTGTGCCCACTCAGAGCATGAACTTAGTTGTGTGTTGTTCTGATAAAAGGTAAAATTCTAAGAAAGCATAATGTTATACTCACATAGCGCCTTTCACAACCTCAGGGCATCTTAAAGCCTTGCACAGACAATGAAATAACTGTGGTCACTGCTGTATTGAAGGATATATTAGCTTTCATCTTTTGTTTTGCAATGTTATCCTTGATGTGAACCTTTATGTGGTAATTACTGAACTAAGGGGAACACCACTAGTCTCACAAATGGTTTCAATCAAGATTTAAAAACTACATAGCTACTTACACAACCACTTCCAAAATAGCTTTACTCCACTTGCAGTACAATTTCTTTCAGTAACAAAGTGACAGTTTCTTTCAGATACAAAGCAACTGTTGAAACTGTTTTCAGTATCTTCACTGTTCCAAGAAGGTACTTGGAAACAATCCAAATATGCCAGTGCTAAACTGTCAACAATTCACATTCTATACTGTGGCACCAACAAATGTTTCATAATGCAGTATAAACTATATCAGACCAACTGCAGTGCCTGTCTGCAAGCTAAAATGTTCATTTTAAAGTGAATTTCCTTCAGTTATACAGATAATAATCAGATAATAAAACAAAAGCAATGTTTGAAACCTGAAAAAAAATCAGGAAGTGTTGGAAAACACTTTTGATAGGAACCATGGAGAGAGCAAATGAGTGAATATTTCAAATTGAATATAACTCTTCTTTGGAATGTTTCAATTCTTCTTTGAACCACCCCTTTGGTTCTGAAGAAGGGTCATATTTGACTTGATATATTAACTAAAAATAGTACTCCATCTGTGGTCTAACTGAGTTTTATCCAGCTCCATCATAGTCTTCTGCTCTTGTGTTCAATTTCTTTTTGTTTAACATATTTTTCTGAACAACCTGTTCAGAGCTTTTATTACACACTTCTGGAGCAGGTGGTACTTGAAACTGGACTTCCTAGTTAAGGGGTTGGGTTACCCCTGTGCCACAACAGAGTCCCCAACTAACTAACAAAGCCACCTTATATATCCATCCTTTTATCTTCAAACATCTACAGATAGGCATATTAAGGTCCCTCTAATATTCTTTACTTCCTCGGGTCCTATCATTCATTGTGTATTTCCTTGACTTGTTTGTTCATCCAAAATGCATCACTTCATATTTTTCAGTGTTGAATTCTATTTGCCACTGTTCTGCCTATCTGACCAGTCAATCCATATTGTCCTGTTAAACATAAGTACAGCAGTGCCCCCTCTCTTGTAGGGATTTCTACTTGCTGGCTTTAAAAGTTCCCCTCAATACATTTCAAGAATCTTAACCCCTCGGAATCTTTCACACTTCGTCTATCACAGTTAAGATTGGGGAAGTGGAAATCCCCTATGAATATTACCTTTTTTTTGCACTTCTGTGAGATTTGCCTATTCATTAGGGTGGCAGGGTGGCTCAGTGGTTAGCACTGCTGCCTCATAGCACCAGGGTCCCAGGTTCAATTCTAGCCTCGGGCAACTGTGTGGAGTTTGCACATTCGCCCCGTGTCTACATGGGTTTTCTCCAGGTGCTCTGGTTTCCTCCCACAGTCCAAAGATGTGCAGGTTCGGTGAATTAGTCAGAGGGAGATGGGTCTGGGTGGGTTACTCTTTGGAGGGTCGGTGTGGACTTGTTGGGCCAAAAGGCCTGTTTCCACACTGTAGGGAATCTAATCTATCTCTCCCTGACTGGTTCGGAGGGCAATGGTGCACTCAGTCATGAGAATTTGTGCATTAATTGACAGGGTATTTACCAGAGGGTAGTCTTTCCAGTCTGGGATAATGTGGGTTGTTCAAATCTGTGGTTTAGTGTCTTTGGACTAAGCAGTCACGAAAATAATTATTATGAAAGGGGGCAATTTAAGATGGAAGGGTGGGATTCTATAAAGCATTGAAAGCTGCAGGAGTGGGTAGTTCTCACAAGTCACAATGTCCCTTTTATTCAACTGTCTTTTGAACGCAAAATAATTCCCTGTTTGCAAGGAGACTGGTCCTAGATGCTGATTGGTCCAAAAGCCTAAATTACCATAGCCAATTTCTTGAATTGAGATGGATGAGCCCTTTGATTAAGTAAACCCTCTGACTAAGCAAAATTTACATTCACCCGATTTGTTTTAAATGTTGAATCTTCTCAGTAAGTCTTCAAGATATAATAATTATTCATCCAATTACTGGACAATGAAAATGAATTGATAATAAAGCTTTATCCTTGAAGGCTTTACTATATATACATAGAATTTTAACTTCTGTTAAATTTATTAGATTCCCTACAGTATGGAAACAGGCCCTTCAGCCCAACAAGTCCACACCAACCCTCTGAAGAGTAACCAACCCAGACCCATTCTCCTACCCTATATTTACCCTGACTAATGCTTTCTTTCCCTTAATTTTCAATCATTAAAATGTTCTAAGTACTTCAGTATTATTCTCTTATTTTTCCAGTAAAATAATTTCTAACTGTTTAAAGATCATTAAAATGCAATAATTTGAGGAAATGTTGTATTTTAAAATTTTGTACAAAATGGAGGAAAAACTGTTTTCAATCTATCTTTCCCTTTTTCTCTGTGAATTCATTGCCCTTTCTCATGTGGATAATTCTTGCTTTTTCTGCCTCTTCTTCAAGATTTTCATGCCATTTTATACTGAAAAAATAACATTGAACTGATTTCTAGTCTTAAATCAATCATTTCAGTTGAACAATGAAGATTATTTTTCCCTTTTAAACTCTTCTTCTGCCTTTTATTTTTCCATGCTTGTTAGTCAATTTTTATATTGCTACTTTCTCAACCTTCCTGAGGGGTGTTTTGTTTTGCAATGATTTTCTCACAGCTTTTCCTGATTTTTAAAACATTAACAATAATGTTTGTTTGTTTATTTTGCATTTCAAGCCTTATGTTAGCTACTCAGCCCAGAGTTCAAAATTGCTCACCCTTCTAATGAAGGACTTAACCCACATCCAGTGTCCGATATTGACATGATGCTTTGTGATTACGGCTTGGATTCTGTCCTCTTTTAGTTTTGGTGAGATTGGCTTTGCTTTCACCACCTTTTAAAATATTTCTCATCGTTTCTATATGATCAGTGCTTTTATTGTTATGCTTAGAGCTGCAATGGCTCTTCTAGCTTTTTTTTAACTGCTGTCTGATGTTTACATAAATTGACAGGCTCTGTATGCTTTAATCAGCTGAATACTTAAAGATATATTCACATTTTTCTAACTTGTCTTTTTTTTCTCTTTCCTTTCATTGGGTGGCTGTGTTTTTTGTTGAAATCATTTTTTTGTTTATAAAACCTGGACTGTCTGTTCAAAATCCATACCATTGCTGCCATCTTATAATGGGAGCCAGTGGTGACCACTGGGGAGTCAGCATCTTATAATTAACAAAGTCTCCACTGTTAGCACCAATGTTGGATATGACCTGGGATATCATGGCCATAAGTTCTTCTTGCTGTAATACTCTAGCCATATGAAAACTTTAGGGAAAGAATACGTATACAACATTGTAGGCAGAAGTAGACTCAATTTTGATGAAAGTGTATAAATTTACTACATATTTCTTAATAGTTCATTAGACTATATCTAAGATATTGATTGTCTCTTGTGAGACATCAGGCTCAGCTTAAGTATAGCTACTAAGACATGCTCATACAGCCTTTGGAGCAGGCACAGAATTATACACCAAAATAGTTAAGACATTGGTCAGCCCCTCTTAGTAACAGTCAGGCAGGTGGAGTGTGTATTTCATGCTCTTTCTCCCGCACTCCATCAACTCTGCTCTCCTTTCATTCCTCTATCTTATCAGCATTCCCTCCTTGCTGTGCCTCTCCTCATCTTTGCTGTTCTGTGCTTCTGTAATTGTCTTTTTCCAGCCCTTTCCCCTCCACCTTAGTCCACCCTTACCACATTCTTCCCTCTCCATTCTCTTCCTGTTCACTGTTAGTTAGTAGTGACATTACAAGGAGGGCAAGTACACCAAATCCATTGCCAATCTAGATTGTGTAACTTAGAATACAGACATAAAGAACAGAAATTTAAAATTAGACTGAGTGTCATATTCATTTGCTTTCACCCACCACATTCAACGTCTGTGCTACATCTTGATTCTCTGTGTGTAATGACGAGGGAACATGGATGAAAGTGAAAATGACACTGAGCAATCAATCCACCCACTCAATTGAATTAAAATGGAAGGATCTTACCAACACAAGGTCTTTGTAAGAGAGTTATCACACGCTTTGTAGTAGCTATTCTATTATTCTTTTAGCCTACATTAAATTTAAAATGTATCAAATCTAGATAGGTTAGATGTGTGAGAGCTGAGAAACTGCAGAAAATGGCACTGTCCCCTATCCAAGCCGATCTCTGGACTAGCTTCTCATTTCAATGCCTGGTCTCTTGTTTTATCTACTTCAATGCCAAGAGATTTAATTAATATTAAAACAGGGAGCACAGAAGGTAGATGAATCTCTTCAAAAAGTGCCCATCGGAAATACCCATCAATTTACTTCAGCATTAAGTGTATTAAAGCAACTGTCCATTACTGCAAATATTTAAATGAGGCACCAGACTTAGATATTTGTTATATGTAAAAAGTCTAAATTATTGGGGAGAGAATAAACTTGGATTGCTTTCATTATGGTGACATTGTACATGATTGGCACAATGATGATTTTAGATGTAGTGGCACATTTTGATGTAAATCATGTCACACAATTTGTCAAATATTTTCCATTGAAAAAACTGCCAGTCTCACAATACTGATAAGAAAAAAAATAAGATAGTAGGCAGAAACTGCAAGGTGGAATACAAGATGTGTGGACACTTGCAATAAAATGGAAAATCATTCCAAATTTCATTTTAACAGAATTTCTGTGGAACTGAGACGGTTTAATCAGATAGGTGAAAGGTCGCAGGGTCATTCTGCAATGTATTGAAAGAGAAAGAAAGAATCTTGTCATTTAGATTCCTATGGAGGTAAACAAAGACAAATCATTAAGTTAACATGCCTCATAGACTTCAGCATGGACAAATCAGGGGTCAGTCACTGCTGCATTGTGTTCTACATAATGGATGGCAGCATCGAAATTAATTCTGAACATTCTAAGAACAGTGAGATGAGAGCAGAAATACATAATTTGTATCAGAGTTATTCTTGCAGCTGCCACCAATTTACCTGATTGTATTGTCCAATTATCCACACCTATACATTAGTGAAGAGAGTAAGCTGTTCAACTTGGGAAGGCACCTCACCAGAAAATGAATTCTATTTGTTCCAAGTTCCCAGATTGGCCTATCTCCCGTCAAACGCTGATGCAGAGCATTCAAAAGTAAGAGACCTCTCCTTCTCTGCTTTAAAGTAAATTGCAAGCCCCACTGAGCTCATACCAGCTAGGTCACCACAAATCTTTACGTATGGCTCCATTTTTCAGTGCATTAACAGCTGAGCCACAAAGAGTGTATTCATTTCAATACATCTGCCCAAACGTTTGGTTTCACAGTGTCCTTGTGCAGCTTAATTACTCTGTCAGTGTGTATTACTGTAACAAGTGATGGTGGGACACCTGTATCATTTAGAATGTAGTCAAAAATTGTGGCGGTGGACAAACACAGCAGGTCAGGCAATATCCGAGGAGCAGGAGAGTCGATATTTCGGACATAAGCCCTTCATCAGGAATGTTGGAGAGGGTGTGAAGGGTTTTGGGAGATAAATAGAAGGGTTGGGGTGGAGAGAAGGTAGCTGGGAAGGCAATAGGTAGGTGCAGGTGGGAGGCAATTGTGATAGGTCAGTGGAGGGTGGAGTGCATAGATGGGAAGGATGATTGACAGGTCAAGAGGGCGGTGTGGAGTTGGAGGGTTGAATCTGGAATGAGGTAGGGGGAGAGAAGATTTGGAAACTAATGATATTGATGTCATGTGGTTGAAGGGTCCCAAGGTGGAAGATGAGGCATTTCCTTCCAGTTGCCAGGTGGCTTGGATTTGGTGGTGGAGGAGGCCCAGGACTTGCATGTCCTTGGTGGAGTGCGAGGTGGAGTTGAAATGGTCAGCCACTGCACTGCCCTACGGCCAAGCACTTCAACTCCGCTCCCTCTCTGCCAAGGACATTCAAGTTCTGGGCCTCCTCCACCGCCAAATCCAAGCCACCTGACAACTGGAGGAAGAACGCTTCATCGTCTGCCTTGAGACCCTTCAACCACACAGCATCAACATTGCCTTCTGTAGTTTTCAAATCTCCCACCTCACCACCTCATCCCAGATACAACCTTCCAACTCAGCACTGCCCTCTTGCACTACCTGTCCATCTTCCTTCCTACATATCTGCTCCACCCTCCCCATCAACCTATCATAATGACTCCCCATCTGCATCTATTTATCACCTTCCCAGCTACTTTCCTGCCCCCTCCACCCTCCCATTTTCTCCCAGCCCCCTCCCACACTGCCTACCCCAACATTTCTGATGAAGGGCTTATGCCTGAAACATCAACTCTCCTGTTCCTTGGATGCTGACTGACCTGCTGTGCTTTTCCATCACCACCCCTTTTGACTCTGATCTCCAGCATTTGTAATCCTCACTTTCTCCTCATCCAGAATGTAACAATGACAAAATATTCATGAATTGTTTTTGAGCTATTTTTAAAATGGACCATAAACTGGACAAAATTGTTGATAGACAGAACATATTATCCAATTATCATATGGACTCCCAACCAAGGATCACGAAGTCTCACCTGAAACTGACTGGACATTCATTTATCAGTGCAAATCATGGTCAAATAACAAAGTTAAGGCCACAAGTTTGTTTGTAAGTCCACCTTGCTACTTGTACTTCCTCCTCTCTCTATTAGTCATCAGTAATATGGTTCAAGTATCTGCCCCTTTCAGCGATAATTGAGATATTTCAGTTGTTCTCAGGTGAAAATCCAGCAAGTTTTCACAGACAACATTTCTCCATTAGTGTTTAAATTAGCATCTTAAACCATAAAACCATAAGACGTAGGACCAGATTTAGACCATTTAGCCCATCAATTCTGTTCCACCATTCAATTTGATCTTGGCTGATTTGGTAATTCTTGACTTCACTTTCCTGCTTTTCCTCCACAACCTCGATACCCTTACCAATTAAAAATCTGTCTACATCCCAGTTTTAAACTATTAAATGATCCAGCCTCTGCAGCCCTCTATGGTAAAGAACTTTACAATCACTATTCTTTAAGAGAAATAAATTCTTCTCCATCTCTGTCCTATTTAGGTGACCCATCCTCAGAGATTATGCCCTGCCATTCTAGACTTTCCCACAAGTGTAAACAACCTCTCCCCATTTATCTTCACAAGTCCATTAAGATCTATCATTCTTCTAAAGTCCAATGAGTACAAGCCCAATCTATTTAGTCTCCCCTCATAACAAAATCCCTGCATATGAACCAAATCAACCTTTTATGGACTACCTCCAATGTCAGTTTATATTTGCATTGTTCAGAGTGTCAAATCTGTTCACAGTATTCTGGATGTGGTTTGTCTCATGTCTTATATAATTTTAAAAGGACCATATAGTTTTATGCTCCATTCTATTTGAAGTAAATGTTAGCATTCCATCTGTCTTTCATATTAATTTTCCAAATCCAGATGCCAGCTTTTTAAGATTCAAGCACGAAAGCCCCCAAATCCCTCTTTGCTTCAGATTTCTACAGTTTTATCCATTCAAATCATATTCTGTTGTTGTGCTTTTGTGTTGCAGACATTTCATCCCCTGTCTAGGCGAAATCCTCAGTGCTTGGGAGCCTCCTGTGAAGCACTTCTGTGATCTTTCCTCCGGCATTTATAGTGATTTGTATCTGCTGCTTCCGGTTGTCAGTTCCAGCTGTCCGTTGCAATGGTCGGTATATTGGGTCCAGGTCAATGTGCTTATTGATTGAATCTGTGGATGAGTGCCATGCCTCTAGGAATTCCCTGGCTGTTCCCTGTTTGGCTTGTCCTATAGTAGTAGTGTTGTCCCAGTCGAATTCATGTTGCTTGTCATCTGCGTGTGTGGCTACGAAGGATAGCTGGTCGTGTTGTTTCGTGGCTAGTTGGTGTTCATGGATGCAGATTGTTAGCTGTCTTCCTGTTTGTCCTATGTAGTGTTTTGTGCAGTCCTTGCAAAACCAATGTAGTGTACAAAATCCCATGCAAGGACTGCACAAAACACTACATAGGACAAACAGGAAGACAGCTAACAATCCGCATCCATGAACACCAACTAGCCACAAAACGACACGACCAGCTATCCTTAGTAGCCACACATGCAGATGACAAGCAACATGAATTTGACTTGGACAACACCACTATTATAGGACAAGCCAAACAGAGAACAGCCAGGGAATTCCTAGAGGCATGGCACTCATCCACAGATTCAATCAATAAGCACATCGACCTGGACCCAATATACTGACCACTGCAATGGACAGCTGGAACTGACAACCGGAAGCGGCAGATTCAAACCACTACAAATGCCGGAGGAAAGATCACAGAAGCGCTTCACAGGAGGCTCCCAAGCACTGAGAATGTCACCTAGACAGGGGACGAAACGTCTGCAACACAAATTCCCAGCTCGGCGAACAGAACCACAACAACGAGCACCCGAGCTACAAATCTTCTCACAAACTTTGAAAATCATATTCTGTTTCTCTATTCTCCCATATTATATTTCAACTTCCATTTTTGTGCCCACACACTTACCCTGCTAATATCCATCTACAAACTCTTTATGTGATACTCACGACTTGTCTTCTCACCTATTTGTGTGTCATCCACAAACTCTGTGATAGTATATTTGCTTCCCCCATTCAGGTTATTAATACATAATGTAAATAATTATTAGTGGCCCCATCACTGATCCCTTTGGCACTCCATTAGTTGCAGTTTGCTACCTTAAAAATATCCTCCTTATCTCAAATAGCTTTTTTTCTATTAATAAGCCATCCACTATCCATGCAAATATAGCACCTCCAACACTATGGGCTTTTATTGTACTAGATAGTAAATGAGTGGTATATTGTTGAATGATTTACAGAAATCCAAATATAATGCATTCACAGATTCCCTTTATCTTTGCTGATTTTTGCCTCCTCAAAGAATTCTAATACATCTGTCAGACATGATTTCCCCTTCATGAGGCCATGTTATTCTGCTTGGTTGTATTAACTATTTCTAAATGCTTTGCTATTATATTCTTTATAATGGATTCTAACATTTTCCCAATAATATGTGAAGCTGACTGGCCTCTAGCTAACTATTTGTATCTCTCTTCTTTTTTTGAATAAAGCTGTCACATTGGCAGTTTTCAAATCCACTAGCACTTTTCCAAAATATAAGGATTCTTGGAAGATTACTACCAGAACAACAACTATCTCTGCAACTACATTTTTTAATCTTTTATTAATCTTTGCCATATGGTATGTTTTCATTTCTATCAATTTAATGCTATCCCTAATTCCCCTGGCTAATCATGGTTGGCTTATCCCCTTTCTAACATCTTACTTACTCACAAGGATATATATTGCTTGTGAGCCATTAATTATATCCCCAAACTTCTGTCATTATCCTCCACCATCTTTGCTGCTAAATTTCTTTGCCAGTCCACTCCAGCTAGCTCTGACATAATTCCTTTATAACTACCTTTATTTAAGTTTAGCACAGCTGTTTCTGATCCAGGTTCCTCCTGCACAAATTGATTTTTTTTAAAATTACTTATGGGACATGGATGTCATTGTCTGGCCAGCATTTATTACATATCCCTAGTTGCTATTGAGAAGGTGATCATGAGCTGTTTAATGAATTGCTGCAGTCCATGTTCTGTAGGTAGTCCCACACTGCCATTAAGGATGAAATTCTAGGAATTTAATCAAGTTACAGTAAGGGAATGGTTATATATTGCAAAATCAGGATGGTAAATTGCTTGGAGGAGAACTTGCAAATGGTGGTGTTACCATACAGCTGCTGCCTTTGAACTTCCAAATGGAAGCAGTTGTGGGTTTATAAGGTGCTGTTAAATGATATTAGTGAAGTTCTGCAGTATAGCTTGCAGATCGTATGCACTCCTGCTACTGAGAGTGGATGTTTGTGGATGTGGTGTTATTCAAGTGGGGTGGTTTGACCTACGTGATGTTCAGATTCTTGAGTGCTGTTGGAGTTTCACTGGTCCTTGTAAGTTTGGAGTATTCCATCACACTCCTCACTTGTGACTTGAAGATAATTAACAGGTATTGGGGATTCAGGAGTTGAGTTAGTTGTTGTATTATTCTGAGCCTCTGAACTGCTCTTATACCCATTACACTTATAGAGCTAGTCTAGCTGAGTTTATGGTCAACAATAACTACCGGGGATGTTGTTAGTGGCGGATTCAATGATGGCAACACCCTCGAATGTCAGGTGGTGATGGCTGGATTGTCTCTTATGGATCATGGTCATTATCTGATATTTATGTGGCATGAATGTTACTTGCCACTTTTCAACTCAAACCTGGATACCGTCACGATCTTGCTCAATTTGGACATGGACTACTTTAGTACCTGTAGAATCATGAATAATGTTGAACATTGTGGATACTAAATCCTGGCATTTTAAGGTTTCTAGAGGATCTTTTATACTGAGATTATTTATTAAACCTGTCTTATTATCTATCACCAGATTCAAAGTAGCCTGATCCTTTTTTGGATCTGCAACATATTAATCTCCGAAATTGCCCTGAAAACATTTCATGAGTTCTTCCTCTTGGCTACCTCCACAAATCTGACTTTTCCAATCTATGGGAAGACTATAGTCACCCATGATAATTCACTGCCTTTCTTACACGATCTCATGATCTCCTGATTTATTCACCATCCTATTGTAAGTGGGCACATAGTCTACTCCTACCATCTTCATCACCGTGTTCGTTCAGACATCAACCCATATGGATTCAATATCTTCCAATCCAAGATCATTTCTTGCCATCTAAGTTATTCAATCCTATATTAACAAAGCTACTCCTCCACTCTTTCAGTGGCAATAGTCATTGTCTGACAGTTGTATGATGCAGAAGGTACTTTCATCAGTTGAAGGCTGAAGGTTGTCTGGATCTGCAGACACAGACAGCTTCAGTATCTGAATATTTTGTAATCATCAGACTTGTTGATGGAGGGAAGGTCATTAATGAATCAGCTGAAGATCATTGGGCATGGAAAGTACTCAGAGATTATAGGGGTTCTTGTGGCACAGTGGTAGCGACCCTATCTAAGTACCTGGATTCAAGTACTATTACTCCAGTAGTGAGTTATAACAGCTCTGAACAGTTTGGTTAGAAAATAACTTCCCTGAACATGGGGTCTTTTGTGGTTTATGTCCCTACCTCTGAGCCAGGAGGCCTGGTTCAAGTTCTACATTATCCAAAGGTGTGTCAGAACATCTCTAACAGGCTTAATAGAAAACATCTACCCTGAGATGATAAGAGTTCTTGTGTGGCACAGTGGTAGCATGCCTACCAGAAGACATGAGTTCAGATTCTAACCATTCCAGACATGTCTCACAGCACTAGGCAAAAGTGAGGACTGCAGACGCTAGAGATTAGAATTAAGATTAGAGTGGTGCTGGAAGAGCACAGCAGGTCAGGCAGCATCCAAGGAGCAGGAAAATCAACATATCAGGCAAGGGCTTCTTGATGAAGGGCGTTTGCCTGAAACGTTGATTTTCCTGCTCCTCAGATGCTGCCTGACCTGCTGTGCTTTTCCAGCACCAATCTAATCATGTCTCATAGCACGTTTGAACAAGTTGATTAAAGTATCTGTCCTGAGATGATGAGGACCTGCTGTACAACACAGGCACAACCAAGTGCAACTGGTAGAATTGATATATACATGCTGCTCTGTTCCTCTGGATTAGACAAGCAGGAGGCTGGAAGAAAACAGCAAGCCAGGCAGCATCAGGAGGTGCAGAAGTCGGCATTCCAGGTATAATTCTTCTTCAGGATTACAATGGTCATGCAATGGGTTTTGAAGATGCTGTCTTTGATGTCTTGATTAGATTAGATTAAATTCCCTACAGTGTGGAATCAGGCCATTTGGCCCAACAAGTCCACACTGACCCTCTGAAGAGTAACCCAGACCCCTGCATTTCCCTCTGGCTAATGCACCTAACATTATGGGCAATTTAGCATGGCCAATTCACCTGACCTGAACATCTTTGGACTGTGAGAGGAAACCGGAGCACCCAGGGGAAACCCATGCAGACATGGGCATAATGAGCCGTGATGCTCATTAAGCAGTTAAGCTATCACATAATGTCTCACCAATTTCTTATGAATGGGTAAATAAAATGTGGAAATAGCAAGGAAAAAAGGGAAACATTCCAACAATGTGCTGTATTACACCATCTCTGACTGTTGCCTTACTTTGGTCAATCATGTTGATGACCTTGATATCAGCATCTCCCGTATGAAAAGGTCCCCTTCTTTGCCTGATTTCAACCTCCCTGACACTTGCCAAAATGTAGAAGCTGATTAATATGTAGTCTGTGCAAAAGGTTTCAACATTAAAGAGCTTATCAAAGTAAGATTGACGACAGAAAGAATCCACAAATATGTTCAGGATGAAGAAGTAGCTTGAAAGACAAAACATGTCCTACAATTATTTCATGACATACCTTGATCTACTATCAACATTCTGGACATCTGATGAGCAAATAATTATATTTGTCTGTTTAGCTCTGGACAGAATAGCATCACATCAATATTCAAAATGCAAATTTAGGAATGAATAATTATTATTTGGCTAAGATCTTGAAGGACAACCAATGAAACTGTACGACAGGTTAAATTAGCACCTTCTGAAAAGGAGGGAAGGATAATGTGACAAAAACTACTCTTCCCATCTCAAACACTATTCATAAACAAAAGGGTAACTGAACAATAAAGTTACTAGCAATCTAAAAATGGTAGAAAAACTTTCTGGACAAGACTAAAAGAAGCCAGCCATTATGTACAGTACCGAAATCACTGAACTGGTAGGGCCAGACCTCAATATATGCTATTTGTATTCTTCCCTCTGCTATGTGTCAAGTGTGGCCACTGAGGTTATGTACAGCTATCATATCTACTTTAATACGTGTCTGACATAGTTCTCCTTGACTTTTTTTTTTCTGCAACATTTGATAGTTATGTGTACCATTCTAATCCAGAAATTTTCCTCCTTTGTCAAACTGGATTCAACTGTTCTTGCTTGGCTCCACTCTGTTTTTTTATATAGATAATAGTATTACTAGCAATGACTTATCTTCCTAATGTTACCTTGTTACCACTGGAGTCTGCCAAGAATTTATCTTTGGGGCCCCGCTTCCTTCCATGCAAAGAGACAAATTAGGAGCAGGAGTAAACCATTCGTCCCCTTGAGACTGCTCCACCATTTAATATTATCATCATTGATCTGATAGTGTTTTGAGCTCCACATTCTCATCAACACCAGGTAATCAGGGGTTATCTTGCCTACAAGAAGCAATTCACTTCCATCTTAAAAAAAAATCAAATAGCCTGCCTCCACCCTCTCCTGAGGGACAGTTCCAAAGCTATATAAAGATCTGAGAGAGGGAAAAGTTCTGTTCAACTCGTCTTAAAAATATGACCCCTAATTTTTAAATAGTGACTCGAATTCAAAATTCACCCAGAAGAGAAAATATGCTTACCATGTCCACCTTGTGAAAACTATTTGAGGATCTTGTATACCTGAAGAAAGTCACCCCCTTTCTTCAAAGCTGCAGTAAAACCAGACTGGGTCTGTCCAAACTTTCCTTATGAGACAATCTGCTTATTCCAGGGAGCAGTTTCGTGATCTGTCTCTGCACCACCTCCACCACATTTATATCCTTCCTTAAATAAGGAGACCAAAACTGTACATAGTATTCAAGATGTAACCTCAGCAATGCCCTGTATAGTTGAATCATAACATTTTTATTCTGACATTCAATTCTCCTCTTGATAAAAAAAATTATCCCGTTAGCCTTCTTAATTTTTGAAGTAACAAAGAATATTGATGAGGGCAAAGGAGTAGGTGTGATCTATATGGACTTCAGAAAGGCGTTCGACAAGGTTCCCCATGGGAGACTGATTAGCAAGGCTAGATCTCATGGAATACAGGGAAAACTAACCATTTGGATACAGAACTGGCTCAAAGGTAGAAGACAGAGGGTGGTGGTGGAGGGTTGTTTTTCAGACTGGAGGCCTGTGACCAGTGGCGTGCCACAAGGATTGATGCTAGGTCCTCTACTTTTTGTCATTTACATAAATGATTTGGATGCGAGCATAAGAGGTACAGTTAGTAAGTTTGCAGATGACACCAAAATTGGAGGTGTAGGGGACAGCAAAGAGGGTTACCTCAGATTACAACAGGATCTGGACCAGATGGGTCAATGGGCTGAGAAGTGGCAGATGAAGTTTAATTCAGATAAATGCGAGGTGCTGCATTTTGGGAAAGCAAATCTTAGCAGGATTTATACACTTAATGGTAAGGTACTAGGGAGTGTTGCTGAACAAAGACATCTTGGAGTGCAGGTTCATAGCTCCTTGAAAGTGGAGTCATAGGTAGATAGGATAGTGAAGAAGGCGTTTGGTATGCTTTCCTTTATTGGTCAGAGTTTTGAGTACAGGAGTTAGGAGGTCATGTTGCGGCTGTACAGGACATTGGTTAGGCCACTGTTGGAATATTGCATGCAATTCTGGTCTCCTTCCTATCGGAAAAATGTTGTGAAACTTGAAAGCGTTCAGAAAAGATTTACAAGGATGTTGCCAGGGTTGGAGGATCTGAGCTCTTGGGAGAGGCTGAACAGGCTGGAGCTGTTTTCACTGGAGCGTCGGAGGCTGAGGGGTGACCGTATAGACATTTACAAAATTATGAGGGGCATGGATAGGATAAATAGACAAAGTCTTTTCCCTGGGGTCGGGGAGTCCAGAACTAGAGGGCATAGGTTTAGACTGAGAGGGGAAAGATATAAAAGAGACCAAAGGGGCAACTTTTTCACGCAGATGGTGGTACATGTATGGAATGAGCTGCCAGAGGATGTGGTGGAAGCTGGTACAATTGCAACATTTAAGAGGCATTTGAATGGGTATATGAATAGGAAGGGTTTGGAGGGATATGAGCCTGGCGCTGGCAGGTGGGACTAGATTGGGTTGGGATATCCGGTCGGCATGGACCAAAGGGTTTGTTTCCATGCTGTACATCTCTATGACTCCATGACTCTACTGGCTGCACTTAATTTTGTGAATCACACACAATAACTTATAGATTCTAGGCTCATTGTAACATAGCCTGTTGCATCCAGCATCACTGACAACTTTGAGGAATATGATGGATCCTCATCCTCCTCTCTGCCATGATGAGTAAGACTCTGATGATGTGACCATGGGCGTTTTGCTTTAGATCCAACTTCTCTTTCGCATCGATCTTCCAAAGAAGGTGTGGAATCATGTTCAAATAACGACTGTAATCGGTGAGTGGCGAAAGTAGCCTCTGTATTCAGCAATCACAGCCCATGTTTGAGGCGGCAGTAGAATCCCGAAATTACAGTTCTTACATATATTAAAATTCCATTACTATGGTGTTACATTTTTTATCTATGGTACACAAAGGTTTGAGGGAAATCTGTCGCAGGAGACAGGAAATGGGTTAAAACATGTGTTAAGTACTGGCTGTTACTTCTGATGGGATTAAGGGTGTCTGTCCAGTTTGCTTGCATAATCAAAAGGTGTTAGTTCTTTTGTCTTTTAAATTCATAAAGGTTAGTAAAAATACTAGGCCCGTATGCTCTAAATAAGAAAGGATATTAAACTGATTACTGTGGCTAAATTGTGAGATTTATTATTTGCAGGCATGAGTTTCATTCATTTATGCAATTTCACGGAAACACTGTTTTGTCGGTCAGTTTCTTAGAGGGATGATGGCCCAGCTAAAAGGTATTTAAAAGGTACCTAATCTATTCAGGTCCAGGAGATGGTTTGTAAGGGCTGATTAATATTATAATATTTCATGAAGACTTGATGGGATGGTATTGTTCTGAATGTTGCACTCACTCAGAGGTAAACACTGCTTGTAGCAAGGGCTGATAAGGTGTGGAAATGCAGTGAAATATAGCGAGCTGGTGAGTGAGTTAATAAAGATAACCTATATCTCATAACACAATATCACGTACAGCATCCTTGCCTTCAGTGGTCAGGGAATTAGTATAAAAGTCATGATGCAGCTGCATAAAATCTGAGTTAAGTTGCATTTGGAGCATTGTGTGCAAATCTAGTCAACACACAATAGGAAGGATGTGGAGGTTTTGGACAGGTTGCTGAAGAGGTTGAACAAGGTGTTGGCTGCTTAGGAATGGTTAGCTATAAGTAGATGGTGGACAAGCTTAGATTGTTTTCGCTAGAGCGTTAGAGGCTACAGGTGACCTGTATAAAATCATGAAGGGATGTATAAGGAAGATAGTTAGAATCTTTTTCATAGGATGGAAATGTCAAATACTAAGGGGCATAACTTTGCAGTGAGAGGTGAAAGTTGAAAGGAGATACATAAATCAAGTTTTTTTATGCAAAGGGTGGTAGGTGGTTAGAATGCACTACCAGAGAGATGGCTGAAGCAGATAAAGTAGCAATGTTTAAGAGGCATTTGGGTAGCCCCATGAACAGGTAGGAAATAATGGGATACAGGTCATGTACAGGTAGATGGGTTTAGTTTAGATAGGTATCATGGTCAGCACAGACATGGTGGGCCAAAGGATCTGTTCTTGTGCTATGTTGTTCCATGTTCCATGTTTCACTTCTGCGAGTCTGATTTCAAACATTCAATAACTGCCATCTCTCAGCTGCAGCAGCTCAAGAAAGAGAGAGAAGCTATGCAAACTGTGAGGAGGATCGTGTATGCTTCAAAAAGATATTAACATGTGTGCTGTTAGGTGCTGAACGGATGTGCAGAAACATAGAAAACATATGTGCGTAAGTTTTTAAAAGTGGAAGGACGTGTAGAGAGAGCTGTTAATAAAACACAGTATTCTAGGCTTCACTAACAGGGTCATAAAGTACAAGAACTGATAGATTACGCTGACTAAATAGGACACTAGATAGATCTCAGCTGGAATATTGTGTACAATTCTCAGAGTCACACTGTTGGAAGGAAATGAATTCCATTGAAGACAGTGCAAAAGAGGTTTATGAGAATACTTCCAGGAATGAGACATTTCAGTTATGAGGAAAGATTGGAGATCATTTTCCTTGGAGGGATGAATGAGATTTGATGAAGGACATTTGATGGAAATTTTGAAAATCATGGGTGGTTTGGACAGACTAGATTGGCAGAAAGTGTACCTACTCAGAGGAGGATTGAGGACTAGAGGACACATTTTTAATGTGGTTTGCAAAAGAAGCAAATTAAAGTGAGAGAGAGACTTTTTACATAGTGAGTTCAGGTCTGGAATGCACAGCCTGGAATTGTGGTGGAGGTAGGTTCCAACTAAATCAATCAAGGGGGAGTTGTTACTGTAAATAATCTGCAGGTTAACATGGTAAAAACTGGAGACTGGCACTAAGTTCAAAAGTTCAGAGAGCTGATGTAGGCACAATGGACCAAGCAGCCTCCTTCACCACCATAACAATTCTGTGATTTTACATGATACAATTTCTTCAAAGCAGGGTAGGAAATGTTCCTCTTACATCCTTCTCTCCCAGAAACCTGCAAGGAAGTGGCCAATAATGAAGAACACAGAAAATAAAACGACACTGGGTCTCCATAGCTGCAGTATGGGGATTTTTCTTTCTGTTATGTCTGAATTTTTATTCGATTATTTTATATTGAATCTTCATTTTCTCAAAGTAATGTAGCATCAGTGAGTCAACAACCTTAACAATTCAATCATACTTGCCCAAAAGATAAGACAAATGCAATGGGAGGGCATAGTATCTGTGAGGTTATAATGTGCCATTCACATAGCGTATGTTGGGGGAGGTGAGTCTTGGCAAGAGTCATTGCTATGATTTCAGGTCACACTACAAGTATGAAGAAATATTTGATCATGATGATGAAGAATGCTCATCAAAATGGACATGCATTCTACTCATGGGAGAATTTGATAACCAGATAGAAGAAAATATGGGAGCAATTTGTTAATGATAATCAGAATTTTTAAAGCATTTAAAACATGTCTTAGTAACAAAGAAAGTCAAATCATTCAGAGATATTTAGATTATCTAAAAATACAGATGAAGTGTTGAATTACTGCAAATTAGCAAATGTTGTGCCTTTATTTAAGAAGGGATGTAAAGAGAAGCCTGGGAACTACAGAACTGTGAACCTGACTTTGGTGGTGGATGAGTTGTTGGAAGTAATTCTGAAAATAAGATTTATAGGCGTTTGGAGAGGCAAGGCATGATTAGGGATAGTCAGAAGGAAATCGTGTCTCACAAACCTGATTGAGTTTTTTTAAGGAAGTAACTAAGAAGATTGATGTGGGCAGAGTGGTAGACATTGTTTACTTGGAATTTAGTAATGCCTTTCACATGGTTCTGCATGGTAGACTAATTAGAAAAGTTAGATCATGCAGGATTCAAGGTGACCTTGTCAATTGGATACAAAATTGGCTAAAAGGCAGGAGACAGAAAGTAATGGTAGAGGGTTGATTTTTAGACCAGAGGCCTGTGACCAGTGGTGTTCTACCGGGATCAGTACTGGGTCCATTTTGTTTGTCATTTATGAAAATAATTTAGATGAGAAATAGAAAGCATTGTTAGTAAGTTTGCAGATGACACCAAAATTGGTGGTATCGAGGAAGATTACCTAAGATTGCATCGATCAATTGTATCAATATGCTGAAGAATTGCAGATGGAGTTTAACTTGGATAAATGCAAGATGTTGCATTTTGACAAAACAAAGGCAAGACTTATTCACTTTGAAGTAAGACATTGGGTAGTATTGTAGAAGAGAAACGCCCAGGGGTTCGGGTACATAATTCCTTGGAGTTTACATCACAGATAGATAGGATTAAGAAGGCATTTTGCACACTAACCTTCATTGGTCAGGTTTTTGAATATAGGGTTTGGGATGTTATGATGAGGTTGTACATGACATTGGTGAGGCCTTTCTGGAGTACTCTGTGCAGTTTTGGTCTCCCTGTTATAGGAAGGATATTATTAAACTAGAGAGGGTTCAGAAGAGATTTGCCAACATCTTGCTGGGAATGAAGAGTTGAGTTGTGAGCAAAGGTTGGATCGGCTGGGACGATTTCACTAGAGTGTAGGAGGTTGAGAAGTGACCTTGTAGAGGTTTATAAAATTATGAGAAGCATAGGTAGGGTGAATGGCAGGCGTCTTTTCTCTAGGGTGGGGGAGTTCAAGATTAGGGGGTATAGTTGTAAGGTGAGAGGAGAAAGATTTAAAAAAGACACGAGGGGCAATTTTTTTTCACAGAGAGTGGTTTGTATTGGAATCAACTTCCAGAGGAAATGGTGAATGTTGGTACAGTTACAAAGAAATCTAGATAAATATATGAATAAGAAATATTTGGAAGGATTCCGGCCAAGCACAGATAGATGAGACAAGTTTAGGTAGGATTATGGTCAGCATGAACTGGTTGGACAAAGGGTCTGTTTCTGTGCTGTCAGACTCTATGACTTTATAACAAAAATAATGGATACCGGACACTTCCGAGTTTAAGTAGATAGATCAAACAAAATAGTGCATAGAATCAATTGCGAATAAAATATAATTGCGGGATACTGGACTGGAAGTGAAGCACAAAATGTCACTATTGAAATAGATTGAACTAAATTATTTTTATGAGTTTTTCCATCTTTTTTCTGCTCTGATGAAAGTACTGATTATTGATAGTTTAATATGCTAGAAGCCTTCACATACGCAACACTATCTATATATGAATGATGAATGTTAACAGGTTATTTTTCACAAAGGGAGTTACAACTGTGATCCTCTTGCTTTCACTACATATCCATATGTGCATATATTCCAGCAGGAATCACTGAACTATCACTAAGAACAGTAATCCATCAGCATTAGGACCAATTGTGATATTTTTACTGCCTCTCTGGCTGGGAACTTAAGAGTTGAGCCTGTGGTCTTCTAGTCTGTTATTTTCATAATGTACAACCAAGGTTTATTATGAGGCTTATATAGGATTAAATGACTGACCTCCCACCTCCCCCCCTCTCTCTCTTCCCACACTTTCCCTGGAGTTCTACACAGGGGTGTACCCTAAACCCCCCCTTCCCCAGATAATCTCTCTAACATTGTCCTGTACAGGACAGAGGTGAAACCTGTCAAAAACTTGCAGTAAAAAGTTGTGTGTCTGTGTGCCTTTTGGAGACTCAATGCCCAAAAGGCAGTAACAGCAGCAGCAGTCTAGTTGTTGGTGTCCAGTCTGGCTGCCCCAGAGAGGGGGTGGGGGTGGAAGGGAGGAGGGGGTGGGGGTGTGGGTGTGCGGGCAGGCAGTGGGAAGTTAAGGGGTGGACGGAGGGGCAGGTGGGGAGCGGTGTTGGGGGTGGGTGGGGGGCAGTGTTGGGAGTGGACAGGGCAGTGCTGGGAGCAAACGGAGGCTGGTGTTGGGGGCAGACGGGGGATGCGGGTAGGAGGTGGTGTTGAGGGCGGATGGGGAGGCGGACAGGGGACGGTGTTGGGTGCAGGTGGGTGGGGGCAGTTTTGGGGACAGATGGGCGGGTGGGTGTGGTGTGGTGTTGGGGGTGGATGGGGGAATGGGCGGGGGGACGTTGTTGGACAGGGTTTGGGGATGGTGTTGGGGGCGGAGGGAGGCGGAGGATGGTGGGTGGCGTTGGGGCGGGCAAGGGCTCACACGCGCTGTGCTGCTGCTAGTCTCCTGAACAGGGAGCAGACTTTTAAAAAACTCCAAGCCCCAGAGGAAAGGTATTGAATCAATTAACCGAATAATCAATTATTCGACAAAATAGTGCCCGCCCATCTCGTTCGGATAATCGAGGTTTTCATCTGTAAATTGTCTCCAAATCCATGGAAAATTTATGCTTTTTGAATCAGCTGTGCATGGTGGATCAGAAACATGAAATCCTGTGCTTTCTGTAACAATAATAGTTAAGATAACACTATTTACAGTTGCTTATGTGCAAATTAGATAGCAACTTTTGACAATAGCACATTGCAGTCAAAAACAGAAATTAGCAAGTTGCCATTTAAGATGTCTTGTTCCCTCAAAGTCTGTGCAAAAATGGAACCTTGTTGTCTAATCCATAACTTAAATACATGGAGCAGCTTGAATTTTGCTGCACTTAGCTTGGTGATCTGCATCAAATTTGCCAAAGAGAGATCACTTATCAATTCCAGTGTAAATATGATTCTAATGCTGGGCTGAGTCATAGTTATTGCTAAACAAACTCTCTGATACTGTTTATATGCATTGAATTGCATTCTTTTTAACTGTTAAAAAATACAATTCAAATTTTAAACCTTTTAATTTTTTGCTATTTCTTCTGAGTCTCTGTCTAAATGTAATATTTCTTTCCTTGTCTTCAGTTTATTTGCTGTATATAATTTTATGTTGAATTAAGTGATTCTAACACATTCTGGTTCTGATTCTGCACCCCTCATTAATGAGTCTTTAATATGATTTATTAAGGAGTTGCCATTGCATGTCTTCTTCACAGTTCCTCTGTAATGACCCTAGTGTATTTTAGGTAGCTGGCTGATAGAAATTCATCATGCAAAAGCTCATAAAATGTTTATAGGCAAATGCAACTTTAACGAACACAGCTCAGAACAAAATCCAGCCAAATAGTTAAAAGCATTAATGAAATTGAGATTAAACAGTGATCAAATTGTTCAGATAATAGAAGTTGGAAGAAGGAGTAAATCTAAAAGTCACTCAAAAGATGGAATAGCAGAGAACTTAATAGAGGTTGTACAATACAGTTAGAGGAATAAGGAAGATTATAGAGTCAATCATGTACACTCTGATTGTAGGTCCAAAAGAGAATCTGTACCTAAAATTAGATGGAAACCAATAGAAATGGATAATGCTAAGTGAAATGTTGAGTTATAGTCCCAAAGGAGAGCAGAAACAATTTGTGGAAATACATAGCAGGTATTGAAATAGACCTAGCCAGCAGAGATCACAAACTTCTTAGAATGTAGTAATGAAGATGGAGATCACTACAAACCTGAGAAAATGGTGCAGAAATTGAATTTTGTTCAGCAGAAAGCAGATTTTACCCAGTTATAGATTCCCTTTCAAGTCTCTTAGAAAGGTTAAAAATAAAATAATGTCATATTTGTGGTGAAGTGGCATTTTGATGTATTCTTCACCTACAAGGTTGGTTTAACATTGGGCCATGCCATCTTTGGCAGTTTAGTTCATCAACAATATCTTTTTTTAATATTTTAAGCCAACACCTACCATGCATTTTGAATGAAATTCAGCATTTTCTAAAATAAAAGCAAAGCACCACTGAAGGTGCTTTGAAGGTCTGAAGGTCTGAAATAAAAACAGAAAGTGCTGGAAAACTCAGGGCCATTCACAGTGGCAGTGGGAAGAAAGCTAAAAAGCTAAACAGGTGAAGGCTTTTGAAGAGGGGTGAATGGGGACCTAGGGAAGTGTGAAACCTATGGGGTTCATGGGAAGGGCTTTCAGCTGGGGATCTGTCCTCACTGACAAAAATTCAGAGAAAACTGGTAGCCACTGACTAAAGAGCATTCAGTGTTTTCTTCCATCATTCTAGACATCAAAGGAATGCCATCGGGAAGCAAATAGCTTCAACCTGCAATAAGAAAGGTAAGTTTGTTGATATATGAGGCAGTGGGTAAACATAAAGACGCGCTCCATGGCGGATTTAAGGCATGCTATATACCTCTTTTCCCCGCTCATCACTGATAACCTCATTTCCATCAACATTTTTATGCACAGAGGCCATGGAAAAAATAAGAATGTTTTTTGCATGAGGGACAATGGGACAACAAGGTCCTTGTACCTCTTACTTTCACATGCTAAAATATGCTATCAACATGGATAACAATCCATTGTACATCCTGTGTGAACTTAACTTTAAGAATTATGTAGCCAGCTTTCTTCAACATTACACAGAGACACAAGCAAATGGATAGTATCCAGCCGATTGAATTTGTACAAACTTGGCACTTGGTACAGAATGCAACATCATCTGTGCCACCAAAGTGCCCTCAAAAGGTTATTATTTCTTCTTTCATTCCCATTAGGTCTCAGTGTTTTCCCAGGTTTCTCAGTTGGGGTGGAGGGGAGCCAATTGACCATAGAAGTTTGAAATAAAAACAGAACTTGCTGGAGAGGTTTGACAGTACCTGTCAGGAAAAAACAAAGATAATGTTTTGAGTCAGGTGAACTCTTCATCAGAACCCAAGAAAGTTTGTTGTGATCCTGAGAGCTTTTGTGTCTGAATGACCTTGACAATGCTGAGAGTACTTTTGTCAGAGGCAAGTGGATCCTCTACTGTATTAACTTCCAAGAGTTGTAGTGGGATGGGCAGATTGGAGGTAGAGGACTCAGCCACTTCTGGAGTGGCCTAAGAGGAGACTTCTAAAGGACCTGTAAGCAGTTACTCCTCTGATTGTTTACCTCCTGGTACTGCCTGTCTCCATGAGAGGAAGGGGAATCTGGATTGGATGCTAGGTTCTCCATATTACCATCTCTTTGGTCTTGAGGATAAATAACTGGGGCAATGTTGTATGGATGTGTGCACCTCTCCAGATGGCACTAAGGGTGCCAGGCCTGATTCTTCATTGCAGTCACAAACCTGTCCATGGAGGCAATCAAGTAGTTGCATGCTTGAGGTGTCTGTGTCCCTGTAGCTGCACTTCTGCAGCCTCATAACTGAATGCCATTCTATACCACAGTGTCTGCCACTTCTGTTCCTCCCTGTGCATGTGCACAAAGTCTGTAATCGTTGACACTACAAGGTTCTCTCCTCCCTTGATCTAAACAGGAAGCTGGGTTCCAGCAGGTCCCTGAGTTTCTTTCTTGGTCAGCTGCAGAGCTGCTGCATTGAAGTGCTCACCAGCTTGTGCTCCCATATTTTCTAAGGCTGACATTCCCACCAATATGTCAAATTCTGAGCTAGTGGCTGCTGCAGGAGATAATGCTGGAGATCAAAAATACCCCACAGGTGCAAACAGTGGCCAACATTTAAAACCAAATGTTTATATTGTACAATAGTATGTCACTGTCAGAGGGTGATGCAGGACACAGCATCCAAAAGCAAAAGACTAAAGGACTACCCCGAGGAGATACGTAAAGTGGAATAGTCATCAAGGAAATGGGAGTCTCAAACCAAAAATTTGGGCAAGCTGACGTTTAAGTCAAAAATTTCAAATTAGACATGGCAATGACATGGAGATGCTGGTATCGATTGGGGTGGTCAAAGTCAGAAGTCAAATGACACCAGGTTATCGTCTAACAGGTTTATTTGAAATTACAAGCTTTTGGGGTGCTGCTCCTTCGTCAGGTGAAGTTGGACATGGGAGCAAGTCGCAGAATATTATCAAATAGTGAATCTCAGTTGATAAAACACATTTTACCCTGACGAGGTTAACTTCGCGATCCAGGAGCATTGTATTTAATGTTAAAGATATGCTACATGTAATTCCCCAACATATTAGAAAACAGAAATGTATTTCACAACCAGAAATTCTCACTCCTGAATAGAAAGGCATATTAATCTCAATCTCATTCAAAAACTGAAAGAGATTAAGTAATAAAAGTTTCAAAGAATAACCAGTCAAGGCATAGCCAATCGTGGCACATCCGATAGCATTTTGTACAGGTTTCCTTAAACTCATGGTGTAAACTAAACAAAATACAGAATCCCTTGTGTTTACTAGATTAATGTAAGAAATTTGCTCCATAATGTCAATGAGATGAAAACTGTAACACTGAAGGGAATTCAGAGTCCAACTGCAAACCTACTTTGAGAGGAAATGTAAAAATGAGGCAGCAACCAAACAGATTGCAACACAGCACAGTCAATAATTACTTGGTATAAATCCATGTCACACACGGTAAGGTGTCAAGGAAGAGTTAAGTTCAAATAGGATATCTGACTTCTCTACTTTCCAGGTGACAATCCCCAACAATTGTAACAATTGTTATCGGACCAGGAGGAGGTGATGTGGAAGTGATTTCACTTTTTTTAAAAAGTCATTCATCGAAAGTGGGTATCGCTGTCTGGGGACAGTATTTATTGCCCATCCCTAGTTGCCTTTGAGAAGGTGATGGTGAGCTGCCATCTGAACTGTTGCAATCCATTTGGTGTAAATAAATACAAAACCGTGAAGAAGCTTGTTCCAGGATTTTGATTGAGTGACACTGGAGGAACTGTACAAATAATCCAGAATTTTCCGGTTTGAATGGCACAAGACAGATGGTAAAATTTAAATTCAATGGAAAAAATCTTAAATGCAATACAGGCCCGAAGGCCATCATGTTGTTTGTTGTAAAAACCTATCTGGTTCACTAATGTCTTTAAGGGAGGGACATCTGCCAACCTTACCTGGTCTGCCCAATATATATCTCTAGATCCATACTTATGTTGTTGCCTCTTAATTGACTTTCTATTTTCATGAGGGTTGGGTAATAAATGTTGGCCTGGCTACACCAAAATTTAAAAAAAATTAGCAAGAAGGAACCTTTAGGTAACACAATTGAGAAAGTGATTTCAGGTATTGAGGGTGAATGAGAAGGTTTATTTAAATTTAGCAGCATTAGTTAAGGAGTGTTATAGACTAGGCCAGACCACTCAAAACACAGTTATGCCGGCAGCCCAGACCATAACTTTGCAATTTGTTTTATAAAGTATACAGTGAAAATTACCCAGAGGTTGACTACCAGGTTTAAAGCAGACAAAACACTTATTCACAAAATTACACAACGAAGCACAAAGAACAGAATAATGAACCCCAACAGAGCTCAATCTATCCATCAATTATGATTAATTATGCTGTTTTGAATATACACAACAATCCAAATGAATGAACTCTCTTGAAAAACAGTAGAAATGTTTTTACAGGTTGAAGTTAGAGAGGCTGAAGGAGAGACAGAGAGTTTTCACACAGCTCACTGTTGAACTCTCAACCAGTTCTGAACTGAACTAAACTGCTCAGCTGGAGAGCTGACCACCCCTCTTTCATTGAACAGGTCACTTCGAAAATATGACCACTTTGGCCTGAAGTCTCATCCATTTACATATAAACAAAAACGCCTCTCAATACCCTTTAATCTCTGTACCAAACCAGTCTAATTGGCACCAGGAGTGTTTGCAGCCCCTCTAAAAAAAACAAAGGACATAGTATCCTTGAGAAAAGGAACAGCTTTTAGAAAAAAAAAAGCAGCTTTGTGACACCTCCCCCTTAAAAAAAAGAACCATCAATACCAAAAGATGACTTCATTTTTAATCTTTCAAAAACCTAGTTAGTAGTCTAAACACACATATACACTACATGAACCATAAAAATGCAAACATGCACAACCACATGCAAAATTCAGGCCGCGGTACACCCACCATCGAACGCCTCCGTATCTCATTCGAATCTCGATAATGCATTGGCAATCACATTTTCGTGACCTGCCACATGCACAATTGTCACACTGAATGGCTGCAATAACAAGCTTCATCTAAACAGTCTGGCATTTTAGTCCTCACATTTTTCCACAAATGTCAATGGGTTATGATCAGTGTATACGATTGTCTCAGACTCATTGCTGGTAACATAAACACTGAAATGTTGTAAGGTCAACACCAAGCCTGAAGTCTCTTTCTCGAATGCTGAATATTTCTGTTGATGAACGTTCAACTTCCTGGAAAAATACCCGAGGGGTCTTTCTGTCCTTTCATCATCCTCCTGCAGGAGCACCGCATCAACACCCACGTCACTGGCATTGATCCCACCTTGAAAACCTTTGTGTAATCTGGTGTGGCTAATACTGGGGCAGTGGTTAACACAACCTTTAGGCTGTCAAATGCCGTTTGACAGTTCGCTGTCCACTGAAACTTTTTGCCCTTTTTTTAAGAATTCAGTGAATAGAGCAGCCACACTGCTAAAGTTTGGAACAAACTTTCGGTAAAATTCATTTAATCCCAGGAACCATAGTACTGCTTTTTTTGTTGACAGTGTGGGAAATTCCCCAATTACTTTTGTTTTTGCATCCCAGGGGGCCAATTGTCAATGTCCAATTAGATGGCCCAGGAAGGTGACTTAAGCTTGAGCAATTTCACCTTTAGCTAGATTTACCACTAAGCCTGCCTTCCAAAGTCGATTAAACAAGTCCAATAAATGAGGTAAATGTTCCTCCATGAGTGACTAAAGATTACCAGGTCATCAATATACACCAAACAGTTGGGTAATCTGGCAATGACCTTATTAGTCAGTTTCTGAAATGTGGCTGGAGCGTTCTTCTTACCAAATGGCATGACTTGGAACTGGTACAGTCCATTTGACATTACAAAAGCCGAAATCGCCTTTGCTACTTGCCAGTAGTCTCTGAGCAAGTCCAACTTAAAAATGTAAATTGCCCTGTCCCACTTTTTTGACACAGTCCTCCAACCATATAATTGGATATGCATCAGTCTTTGCAACAGCGTTGACTTTGCGATAGTACACACATAACTGTTGGGTACCATTTGGCTTTGGCATCATGGCTATTGGTGAGCTCCAGTCACTGTAACTCACCTTGATTGTGCCATCTTGAAGCATGTGCTCTATCTTCTTCTGAACCGTGCCAATTTTAGAGGGTTATGCCGATAAGGATGTTGCTTAATCAGAACAGCATCTCCTATATCTATATCATGCACAATTAGGTTAGTACTTCACAGTTTATTTCCACATATCTCTCCATGTGATAATAATAACTCTTTCAGGTCATTTCAATTTTCTTGTGGAAGGTAAGTCAATAATTTATCCCAATTTTTGACAGCTTCCTCATTGTCCAATTCGATTTGAGAAATGTCTAATTCAGAATCCTCTGAACCTGTTTCTTCCTTCTGTGCTGTAATCAGTAACACCTTCTCCTCTTGCTTTCCTTTCCTTTCAAAATACCTTTTGAGCATATTCACATGACACAATCTGTGAGATTTCTTCCCGTCTGGAGTCCTTATCAAGTAGTTCACCTCACTCAATTGCTTCTCAATTTGATAAGGCCGACTAAACCTTGCTTTTAAAGGCTCACCTGTTACTGGGAGGAACACCAATACCTTATCCCCAATTGCAAAATTACGAATTTGTGATTTCTTATTCATTTCCTGTTTCATTGTATGCTATTATTCTCTTAAATGCTGTCTAACCAACTCTCCAGTTCTATTTAATCGTTCTCTAAGATTTGACACATAGCCCAAATGGGTGGTCTCTGAATCCTGACTTATTAATTTCTCCTTTATCAATTTTAACAGTCCTCTTACTTCATGCCCCAAAATTAATTCAAACTGACTAAATTTGGTCAATTCATTCGGTGCACCTCTGCTCGCAAAAAGTACAAATGGAACTCCCTTATCCCGATCATCTGGATAATCCTGACCATAAGCCCGCAACATGGTCTTTAGTGTTTGATACCATCTCTCTAGCGCTCCTGCTATTTTGGATGGTATGCAGTAGATTTGAATTGCTTTATTTCCAAGTTATCCATAACATCCTTGAATAGTTTGGATGTGACGTTTGATCTTTGATCTGACTGGATTTCTACTGGCAGTCCATATCTAGTAAAAAATGTAAGTAATTCTTCTACAACCCTTTTTGTTGTGATGTTACGTAATGGGATTGTCTCTGCAAATCTAGTTGACACATCTATTATTGTTAATAAATATTTATTCCCACTTTTTGTTTGAGGTAGGGCACCAATGCAATCAATCAAGACTCTTGTGAAAGGTTCCTCAAATGCTGGAATAGGTATTAAAGGTGCAGGTTTTATTAATGCCCGTGGTTTTCCGATTAGCTGACATGTATGACAAATCTGGCAAAATTCAACAACATCTTTGTGCAGTCCAGGCCAGTAAAAATGTTTTTGTATTTTAGCCTGTGTTTTTCTCACCCCTGAATGACCTCCAAGTGGTAGCTCATGCGTCACTCGCAACATCTCCTTTCTATACCCTACCAGTAAAACAATTTGATGACTCTCTGCCCATTTCTCATTTGCTTGAATGTGTGATGGTCTTCATTTCCTCATTTATACATCATTTGTTAAGTAATAACACATAGGGATGCATTCACTCTCCTTCTCTGTAAATGCCTCTTAATATAACTGTTATAATTTCTCATCCTTCTGCTGTAATCAAATTAATTTAACAGAGTTAAAGATACTTGCATGTTTACCTATTTGGTCCTTTTCTATTCCACTTATCTGATTAAAAAGGTCTTGGATAACACTATGTCAGCTTCCTTATCCGTGCCTTTTGATCCCTCCTGCTTCAGCTTGTGCCTCTGTGATCTTGTGATCACACAATCAGGAAAAATTCCTGGAAAAACATTCTCCATGTCTTCAGTTGCCTGCGTCTCCACTGGCTTTTCAGCTAGAGTAAGCAGCAACCTACCGGTGAATCATCTTTATCATTTGCAAGGACAAAATGTATTCCTGGTGCTGAGAGTTTGTCCAGTACTCCTACCACAAATTCTCCACTCTTCTCTGGACTCTCTAGCCTCACTTTACATAACTAAGCACTTTTTATCTCACCATGAATTCCTGTTACCAGTACATTTTCTGGCAATAGTCCCTCAGGAGTGCATATCTGTTCCTCCTTCAGCATTACCAACTGACAGGATCCAGTGTCCCTTAATATTGCAACCTCCTTACGTATTGCTCCTGGTCTATGTGAATAAACTTAACCCTTGCATGTATATATTTTTTAAGCAGATCTGGCACCTCCTCCTTAATCAACCTCTGATCACTATGTACACTCTGAGGCAGTTGTCTAACTTCCCTTGTGCTTTTTGTTCCTAGTCCAACAAAACTTCCAGGCTTGTCTGGTTTTCCTATATTTGGCTTTCTCCTAATCCACCAACACTGTGATTTCGTGTGGCTCACTTTATTATAATGAAAACACTGGAGCTTTTTAACTTCTTTGTCCCCCTCAAGGGTGTCTTTTTTACCCTGTGGTAAGTTATCCTTATGATCTTCACTAAGATCTATCTTTCCCTTTCCACATGAGGCTTTCTCTCGGCCCCAATTTCTATCCCGCATGGACTAAAATTGATTCTGGAAGCCAAACTGACTTTTATGGACTAGCTCATAATCATCAGCCACTTAAGCTGCTAACCTTGCTGTTTTAACTCTCTGCTCTTCCACGTGAGTTCACGCTACTTCAGGCAGTGAATTTTTGAATTCCTCCAAAGTAATTACCTCTTTAAGAGCATCATAGGTTTGCTTGATTTTTAAAGTTTTTATCCATCTATTAAAATTTCTCTTTGATTCTTTCAAACTCAATGTAGGTTTGACTAGGGTCCCTCCTTAGATTCCTGAAACATTGTCTATAGGCTTCTGGTACAAGCTCATACGCACTTAAAATGGCTTTTTTCACCTCCTCATACTCCCCAGATACCTCCTCTGATAGGGATGCAAATGCCTCACTTGCCCTACCTACAAGTTTTGTTTGGATCAACAAAACCCACATTGCCACTGGCCACTGCATTTGTTTAGCCACCTTCTCAAATGAGATGAAAAAGGCTTCCACATCCTTCTCATCAAATTTAGGCAATGCCTGAACATATTTAAACTGTTTCTCACTAGGTTTCTGACTAGCAGGGGCTTGCTTATCCTCACTGTCTTCCTCACTAAGCCTACCTCAGCTTTTATCTCCAGACTTTTAAGCTGACTTTCCTTTTTTTTAAGTGTCAGTTTTGAAGTTTGAAAGCTCTCTCGCTTGCTTTCTGTGCTCTCTCTTTTTCCCTCTTCTTCTGTCTCTCTTTTTCTCCCTGTTCTGCTGCTCTCTCTTTTTTCCCTCTCTTCTGCTTTTAATTGTAACTCAAACTGTTTCATTTCTGCTGTCCTTTGCTTATCTCTCACCTCCAGCTCAAGCTGCTTCATTTGCAATCAAATTCTTGCCAACTCTACAGATTCTGATAGTTTCTCCAGCAAGTTTAAATGCAGAGCTACTACTGTAATTATCTCTCCGTTCCTCACAGAAGCAGGCAGTTCCAATTCCAGCTTTTCTGCTAATTCTTGCAACTTGGTCTTATTCACTTTGTGCAAAACTTCCAAAGTCACTGCATCCACACCTAGAAAACTTTGGTGACTGAAAGAGCCATTACAATGCCGAGCTTTGCCTACCCAGCCAAACCAACACCCAAGATAAAGATTCTAGCACCTACCACTCGCTGTTTAAAATCCCACAAAGAGCCCCCATTCTGTTATGGGCTAGACTAGACCACTCAAAACATACTTAAGCAGGCAGCTCAGACCATAACTTTGTAATTTGTTTTGTTAAGTATACAGTGAAAATTACCCGGATAAAGTTAGCGAGGTTGACTACCAGGTTTAAAACAGTCAAAACATTTATTCACAAAACTACACAATGAAACACAAAGAACAGAATAAAGAACCCCTGCAGAACTCCGTCCATCCAAACTAGACTTAATTATGCTGTTCCAAATATACACAACAGTCCCAATAAGCAAACCCTCTTGAAAAAACAGTATAAATGGAGCAGATGCTTACAGGTTGAAGTTAGAGGGGCCAAAGGAGTGACAGAGAGTTTCCACACAACTCCCAACCAGTTCTGGACTGAAGTAAACTGCTCAGCTAGAGAGTTGACTACTCCTCTTTCATTATACAGGTCACTTTGAAAACATGACCACTTTGGCCTGAAGTCTTATCTGTTTAAAAGATAAACAAAAAGGCCCTCAATATCCTTTGATCCCTGTACCAAGCCAGACTAATTGGCACGGGGAGTGGTTTATTACCCTTCTGAAAAAATTAAGGACATAGGGTTCTTGAGAAAAGGAACAGCTTTTAGAAAAGGAAACCAGCTTTGTTACAGCAGTGAACTTCAAATGATCAGGAAGACAGTCCAAGATGTGCCTCCCAATAAACTGATATTCTTCCAAGTCTGAAGAGAAGTTCTTCCAGGACAAAAGCAGTAACTTCAAATCACCTGAAAGTATAAAGCTAAAGATCTGGGGGGAGGATGGGATGGTAGAAAATGAAACTATATAATTGTTACCAGAGAGGAAAAACACTTGGAGGGATGTTGTTTATTGGTCTGGAAGTGCTTGAAATGTTTAATATTCATTGAATGTTGTAGGCATAATCGGTGTAACAATGTCATGGGAAATTAAGGGAGAGTAAAAGAGAATCTAATGGAGACAGACCTAATGCTGCGTCCTCCTAATAATGTACAGTCTTTCCAATAACATTTACCTAGTTGTGGAGATGCAAACTGCATCTTGTTCACCCAACAAGGCTCTCCTTTTGGATCAAAAAATGGCTACTCTCACATAGATCAGACCAAGTAAACCTCTAAAGAGCCCCTGTCAAGATATGGCCAGCAGCTCACATAACATTTGGTGCTTTAATATAAAGAAAAGGTTGTCTTAAAGTCTCCTTAATGACAATACTTACACCGTCAGAAAAATCCCAAATCCATTGGTAGATCTCTCAAAGGGTCAGATGTAATTAAAACAATACACATCTGGATATCTTTACTATAGCATTTAGTTTCATTCAAAGTTACCTTAAGTCAAGTTCCACCTTCCAAATTAACATTCACACTCAACTCTTGCCTGAAGCATTTATGATTCACTTGATGAATAGTTATGTAGCTAAACCTTTCACCAAGGCATAAAACTGTTTTCTTAATTAGAATAATCAGCAAAGGCATCTTTGTAGCTGAGCCAAAACCCTGCAATATTCCAAATACAGATTAGAACACTTTGTCAGGAAGAAGGGAAAACTCAAATACTAACCCAGATCAATCAAGCAAATGTTCTGTAACATAAAACAGTTACACCAAAGTCAAGAGGGGCATCTAAGTATCATGAAGTGTATATAAAGAGCACAACAATCAGTGTGGTGACCAGGTCTTTCAAAAGATACACAGAGTTACATTTCATCATGTTAATATGTGCCATTCATAGTAAATTATTTCAAGATTTTCCAGGAAATCCACAGGAAGGCTGTGCAAAAGATTTGTTAAACTTTAAGGAAAGTTATATTTGGTCCTAGTCAACATTATCCAAGAAGGATTAAAGTGGTAAGACTTCAATCAACTGCAGCTGATTCAGTGATCAAAGAACTGAAAAGGACTTTTCCCAGTAGAATTAGTTTCAGACAATGGACCTCAGTTCTTGAAGTAGGATTTGAAAAATGTCACATTGGATGCAGGCATCAATCATGTGACAATTTCTTCAATCTATCCTTAGTCAAGTGTGAGGTGAAAAGAGCAGTCAAGACGGTGAGATCACTGATGTGTAGAATTCAGGCTGGGAATTAGCTCTACTTCGTTACAAAGTAATTCCGTTAAATAATAGATACTTAGTAATGGGGAGAAGGTTAATGAAGTACTAAATTCAGAACCCTCAGGCCAAACAAAATTTCACAAGACCACAAGAAGCTATAACTACTAGAATAAAGCCAAAGGAAAAAGCTTTTTAGTACAGATAGTGCAACTCTAGAAACAGGGCAACATTTCTGGCTGGCTTCAGGATAGAAATTCAGAAGCTTAGAGGCAGGAAGTCAAGAAGGAGAGAGTGATAATGGTAACAACAAGGGGATCAAAAATGCTATGTACACATGTGAAAGTAAACTTCTGGAATAACGTATGTTAAATATAGAGAGAGTTCGAGGGTGCAGTGATATGGTATAACAAGATTCATATAAATTATGCTGTTGTGCTTGATCACAATGACCCTGACCTTAGACACCAGTCTGAAATAAACAGGTGAAGAGAGAGATCTTAGAAAATATGATAAAGAAATGTATTCAATAATCTATGATGTGCAAACATAATTAAAGGAGTGTTATAGTTTACAAGTAGATGAAGAGCCTTACTTAGAAGTTAGCAGCTTTTGGGACAGTGTATGTACACTTGCAGCCCATAGATGTTTCAAACTGGTGCAGGTAGCAATGTTAGCTTAAAGTACAAGACAAAGTAGAAGATAAATACAAGATAAAGTTTCAAATACTGAGTGAGCAAGAGCTTGTGGCAACTTTTTCCAGGAAGACCCGCAGATTGGGCTCAGTATGTGGAAAGAATGTGTTATTTCTTCTGGGCAAATGACGTTGGGTCAGATGAATAGTAATAAGTAATCCTCTTGACAGTTTGTGCACCTCCAGCCTTTTTGGTTATTGAGAGCCTAATGCTTCGTGAGGCACCAGATACTAAAACCTATGAAGAGTTGGTGGATTTAGCTAAGGAATATTATGATCCCAAGCATCTTTTGATTCTGAAAAGCTATCAGTTTTGCTTGATAGTTCGAGAACCAGGGGAATCTGGACCTTGATTTTTGATGAGGTTAAAACTGGCGGTAGCATACAACTTTTGGAGTTTAACCCTTAATGAGATGCTGAGAAACTGCATGATATGTAGGATTAATGTTGGGACCACACAAAAGTGCCTATTGAATGAAGCTCAACTGGACTTCAAACTGGTTCTACAACCAGCTTTGTCATTAGTAAATGTGGCAAGTGGAGTACATGAGTTGCAGGGTATTCCAGACCAACTGAACTTGGGAAACAATAGACAATAGGTGCAGGAGTAGGCCATTCAGCCCTTCGAGCCTGCACCGCCATTCAATATGATCATGGCTGATCATTAGAGTGGAGGCAATCACATGGCTTCACTCAGGTCATGTCCTGAATAGAGGGACTCTAGATTGGCCCACAGCAAAACCTTAAAACAAAGCCAAGCCTCAGCCAAAAGGTTAATATTTTCTTCTGGATCTGGGCTGCCAAGCTATTGTAATTGTTGTTAATATGCAGACACAAGCTAGCAAAGAAGTCCCACTAGGCCTGAATTAAGTAATGTAAGCCTGTTCAGAAGAGTGCACACCCTGGAAAGCCCATCTACATCTGGCTTGGAACAGTTAAATTGCTGAGCGACATCCAAATCAGAACCAATCAAAATAACTGTTTGGTTAAATGGTCACCCAGTTCTAATGGAGGTTGATACCAGCGCAAGTGTATCAGTGATTGCAGAACCAGTCTTTAACAAAATTCACTTTGGACTCCAATCCTTAAGTTTGCATAAGACCTCAGCTAGACTGAAAAGCTACACAGGGGAACTTTTATAAATTAAGGTTCCAATTTTGATTCTGGTCTCATATGAGAAGTAGCTGGATCAATTACCACTGACTGCAGTAAAAGGTACAGCCCAAGCCTGATGGGGTAAAATTGGTGTGAGAAAGTTCCAACAATACCTTTATAGATGTAAATTTGTAATACTAACAGACCACAAACCCTTGCTAGAGCTACTTAAAGAGTCAAGAAGGCTGTGTTATGATAGCTTTAGGTCGAATTCAGTGGTGGCCTCCCATTCCAAGTGCATAAAATTACAAGTTGGAACATTGCCTGGGAGGCCAAGTAGTGACTGCGGATGCATTGAGCCACCTCCCACTGTCAGACATACCTTCGGTAGTGCTGCCACTGGAAGAGTCCACTCTGGTTTTAAACTTTCTGGACAGCCTCCTGATTACTGCTGACAATATCAGGCTGTGATTGCAATATCAGACTGTCAGTCCTGGCAAAACCAAAACAACTGGTGGTGATGGGAGAAACAAAAGGGCAATCATAACCAGAATTGAAACCTTTCTGGACTCAATGGGACCAGTTCACCATAGAGAACAGCATTTTATTATGGGGAGCAAGACTAATTGTCCCGAGCAAAGGTACTGGCTGAACTCCACTAGGGTCATCTAGGGATATCCAAAATGAAGATGTTGGCAAGTAATTCTGTCTAGTTTGGACCCAGTTGGTGGGGCAGTGCTTAGAGTTCCAAAAAGGACAGAAATTACAGCCAGCAGCTCCTCTACATTCATGGAAATGGCTGTCTAAACCCCGGACTTGGTTACACATCGACTATGCGACCCCTTTCATGGGCTCAACATTCTTACTCATTATGGACATCTGCTCAAAGTGGCTGGGCGTGCATTGCGTTCATTTGTCAAACATGGCATAATGACAGAAAAGCTGCAAGCATCTTATATAACACAAGGGCTCCCAGATAATGGTCACAGATAATGGGCCATTGTTTACCAGCAGGGAATTCCTAAAGTCGAATGGCATTTGACATACAAGGACAGTTCCATAACATCCATCATCCGATGGTCTGGTGGAAAGTGCAGTCCAAACTTTAAAGGCAGGCTTAAAGAAACAGCCTACAGCTTTACTTGAGACCAAACTGTCCTGGTTCCTATTTGATTATAGGACCATCCTTCATACAACTACAGGGATAGCTCCAGCAGAGTGCTAATGGGGAGAAGACTCTGCAGCCGGTTAATTCTGATCCTCCCAGACCTGGGGGAAGTGGGGGTGTGAAATGACATCAGGAATGCCAATGACTCACAATGAACACCAATGAACGCCAACGCACAAGACTCCTCTAAGCGAGAGAAATAGTTTACTTCAGTGGATGAAGTTTGGTGCCGAAACTGTGGAGATGGCCCTGTATAGGTAAGAGGTGAGGTTGGTGTGAGGTCAGATCCTGTAGCATATAAAGTACAGGTAGATGAGGCAGTCCTGAACAAGCACATAGACTAGATGAAAGCTGCAAACCAGCAAATGGGTCAGTAACAAAACACACCCAGCCCCTCAGAGCAGCTGGAAAGGTTGTCAGAATCCATGGCTTCTCCCTCTCTGTCTAGCATTGAAGAAACGTTGGACTCTGAGATGGACACGGTAGATGTCGCAGCCTCAACACCTTTATGGCCTGAAGAGGATAAATGTCATCTGAGATACTCCAGGCACAAGGGCAGGTTGCAGTCCAGTACATATCACCCCTATCCATGAGACCGAGTGCAAACTTGCAGAATGGTTCAGGGAACATCTCTGATCTATGCGCACCAACCAACCCCCCCCCACTTCCTGTGGCCATCAATTTCAAACCCCCCTCCCACTCCCCTGAGGACATGTCCTTTCTGGGCCTCCATCACTGCCTAAATAAGGCCTCCCGCAAACTGGAAGTGGAACACCTCATCCTCTACCTGAGTCAAAGGAACCAGACCTCGTGTGAAAACAGGTCTGGCTACAAGAAAAAGAACAGATGAATATTTCTGGACTTAGAATGGGAGGGATATAGTGATTTTAATGAGGTCAACCAGTTGGACCTCATAGAATATGAATTCCCTGATAGGAGCTGTTACCCTGGTCCAGTCTGGGAGCCCTGTCTGACAGATACAAACAGGAGTGTCAGAAGTTCCCTTCAATCTGAGATCTGGCTCTGAGGAAACTTGATTATTGTTAAGTACTATGTATGTATAAATAAAGGGTGACTTGGTGATGGGATACCAACCTCTGTGGAGTTATTTTATGTGGACTCTGTCAAAAGCCTTCTGAAAGTCCAAGTACATCACATCCAGTGGCTCTTCCTTATCACTGACACCAATTACATCCAGGAAACTTCTTGTAGATTGGGGAAGCATGATTTATCTTGTTGGGCATTCACTTCAAGTTCTAGGAGATAATGAGGACCGCAGATGCTAGAGAAGTCAAAGTCGATAATGTGTGGCATTGGAAAAAGCACCACAGGTCACGCAGCATCTGAGAAGATGTTTCAGGCATAACTCTTCATCAGAACTGGGGAGGTGGAAGGGGGCTGATAAATAAATTGGGGGAGGGTGTGGGACTAGGGGAAAGGTACGTGGGATGGTAATACGTGGGTGAAGGTAGGAGGGGATGGTGATAGGTTGGTGGGAAGTGTGGAGCAGATAGATGGGAAGGAAGTTGACAGGTAGATGAGGTCAAAAGGGCAGAGCTGAGTCAGAGATTGAGTCTGGTATGGAGTGGAGGGAGGGAAGATTTGGAAATTAGTGAATTCATTGTTGAGGTCATGTGGTTGTAGAAAGAATGACTGCAGATGTTGGAAACGAGATTCTGGATTAGTGGTGCTGGAAAAGCACAGCAGTTCAGGCAGCATATGAGGAGCATTAAACTGCTCCTCGGATGCTGCCTGAACTGCTGTGCTTTTCCAGCACTACTAATCCATGTGGTTGTAGAGTCCTGAGGTAGAGGATGAGGTGTTCCACCTCCAGTTTGCAGGAGGCCTTAATTAGGCAGTGGTGGAGGCCCAGAAAGGTCATGTCCTCTGGGGAGTGGGAGGGGTAGTTGAAATAGATGGCCACAGGAAAGGGGGTTGGTTGGTGCACATAGATCAGAGATGTTCCCCGACCATTCTGCAAGTTTGCACTTGGTTTCATGGATTGAGAGCAACGGATTCAGTAAATGAAGTTTGAGTATATGCAATTAAATCTCTGCTGGATTTGGAATGATCCTTTGGGGTCTTGGAGGTGAAGGTTGAGGTGTGGGTGCATATGTTGTGGCTCTTATGGTGGCAGGTATTGATGCCAGGTGTGGAGAGTGGGTTGGTTGGGAGTTGGACCTAATGAGGGAGTTGCAAAGGCAACAGTCCCAATGGAATGCAGATAGGGTGGGGGGGGAAATATATGTTTGGTAGTGGGGTCTGACTGTGGGTAGGCAAAAATGGCGGAGGATGATATGCTGGATTTGGAGATTAGTGTGGAATTTGAGGACCTGGAGATTCTATCCATGTTGTAGTTAGAGTCTGGGGTTCAAAGGCCTAGATGCAGGAAGTGGTGGAGATGTGATTGAGGGTATCGTTGATAACAGGGGAGGGGAAATTATGGTCCTGGAAGTAGGAGGACATCTAGGATGTCCTGGAGTGGAACCGCGTATTCTGGGAGCAGACACAGCGGAGGAGGAAGAATTGGGAAGAAGGGACGATGTTTTTACAGGAGGGGAGCTAGGAAAAAGTGTAGTCGAGGTAGCTGTGGAAGTCGAAGTAGATGTCAGTGTTAATTCGGTTTCTGGAGATGAAGATGGAGAGGCCCAGGAAGGGGAGGAAGGTGGCCTAGGTGAAATTGAGGTCAAGGTGGAAGATGTTGATGTAGTAGATGAACTGTTCGAGCTCCTCATGAGAGCACGAGGCAGCATCGATGTAGCAGAAGAAAAGGTGGAGGATGGTGCCAGCGTAGCTGTGGAAGAGGGATAGTTCCATGTATCCTACGAAAAGGTAGGCATAGCTGGAGCCCATTTGGGTACCCATAGCCACCACTCTGGTTTGTAGAAAGGTGGAGGGTTGAAAAGAGAAGTTGTTTAGGGTGAGGGCCAGTTCCGCCAATGGAATGAGAGTGTCAGTGGAAGAAGACCAGATGGGTCATCGAGAGAGGAAGAAACGGAGGGCTTTAAGGCCTTCCTTATGGTGGACACAGGTAAAGAGGAACTGGATGCCCATGGTGAAGATGAGGTGTTGGAGGTCAGAGAATTGGGAGTCCCCTATTTATTTCTTAAACTCCTTGCCCCTCCCCAGTCCCGATGAAGGGTTATGCCCGAAACATGGACTCTTGCTCTTCAGATGCTGTCTGACCTGCTGCACATTTTCCAGCGCCACACTTTATCAATTTTTACTTCACTTTCAGCCACCAAGGCCATCTCAATTGCACTTGGGTGAAGTCCAGTGGCCTATCCCTCAAAGCTGGAGTGACACTAACTTATAGGAACACTGTAATATGTAAACAAGTTCACAAATCAGACACAAGGACTTTCCATAAGTGAAATCTTAGTTCGTTGCCTTAAGTATCCATATTCATATATAAAATGTTGAGACATGGTAGAGCTGTAAGTTTCATGCCTTGGAATGCTGTTGGTTTTGTTATTCTTATAACAGCAATGCAGTCATGAACTAGTACCAAAGAAGCACATTGAAACTGTTTCAATTGTGCAGCATTGCAGTATGTTCAATATGAGATCTTTATGTAAGGGAACTTAAGTTGTTTGCCTGCAGTGTGCGTAGCTCATGGTGGAGACCCATATGACTATAGCAGACTAGAAAGGATATTTGTACATGATTACATTTTAATTCTTGCACTTTTATCCATGCTGGACAAGCTTTATTTTTATTTTTCATGACAAACTCTACAATTCCTGCAACTTGTTGTTTGAACTCAATCTACTTAATAGTTGTTGCTTTTTCCCACATTGTTGTGCTTGAAACATCTAAGCAGCTTTTCAAAGTTGTGGACAAACCCAGCTGTTCTCCCATCTGGGTGCTGCCACTGTTGATTTACAGGTTTAGAGCTGCAACACATGTTTACAGCTTTGAGTGTCAGGTTCTCTTCTCTTATTAGTCATGCCATCATGGTCAAATCTCTTATGCTTAAGATGATTCAATCTTTGATTCAATCATCTTTTAGATGTGCAACTTCACAAGATCTTGTGAGCTGTGTACATTATGTTATATATTGATTTACAGGTTCCCCTTCAGTGAATCACAGAATTGTCACAGAGGAAGAACCTTCAGCCCATTATGTCTGCACCAACTCTTCAAATGAGCATACTTACCTAGTGGCAAACTTTTGTTTATCGCCCCATACTCTTGCACATTATTTGTATCCAAATAAGCATCCAAGACTTCTTGAATACTTCAATTTAACCTGCCTCCAACACATTTTTAGTCAGTGCATGTCATACCTAAACTACGTACTGTGTGATTTTTCTTTCTTCTCACATCACCCTTGCTTCTTTTACATATTATTTTAAATTTATGCCTTCTCATTCTTATTTTTACAAACAGGATCAACTTCTAACTATCCAGTTCACTCATGATTTAGAATACCTCTATCAAATCTCCTCATAGTATTCTTCTCTTCAACGTCAGAAGTACAGTACCAACGTCTTAAATCTATCTTCATAAATAGAATTTCTCATTCCTGGAACTGTAAACTGGTTCTGCACTCCTTCCAATCCTTTCACATCTTTTCTATAAAATGGTGATCGCAACTATGTACAATACTCCAGATGAAATCTAACCAATGTGTGATACAAGTTCAACATAACCTCCTTACTCTTGTCATCTATGCCCTTATTATAAAGATAAGGACTCTTCTTTTCACTTTTGCTGTCATATTCAATATTCTATGCAAATATATACACAAGGTCCTCTGTTCCTGCACCCATTTCAGAATTGTACCCCCTATTTTATATTGCTTTTCATTGTTCTTCCCATCAAACTGCATCACTGAATATTTCGGTGCATTGAATCTCATCTGCCATCTATCTGCTGTTCCACTTACTTGCTTATGTTCTTTTGGAGTTCCACACTATCCTCCTCATATTTTTTAGTTTTTCCCAAGTTTTGTGTCACCTGCAAATTTTGAAATTGTCCCCTGCACACAAAATACCAGATCACAAAAAAAAACAAGAAAACAAGGGTCCCAATATTAACTCTTGGGAACTCTGCTACAAACCTTCCTCCAGCCCAAAAAATATCCATTGACCCTTACTCTTTGTTCCCTATCACACAGCCAATTTGGTCTTCAGGTTGCTACCGTCCATTTTATATCATGACTCATAACTTTCCTCACAAATTTAGTGTATGGCATTGTGAAATGTCTTCTGCAAACCCACGTATACCTCTTTAGAAATCCATACTGAATCTTCATAATCAACTCACCTCTTTCTAAATGATTAATAATTCTAAACCAAATAGTTGATTTTAAAAGCTTCCCCACCACCTTATTTACTTTGATCCCCAATTCTGACCAGGAGCATTTATAATTAACATTGAATTGTGATTCTGAGCCTGCTTTTAAAATTTCCAAAATCTACTTTTTCCATTATTCAGAGAGAAAATCAGGGTGGCATAAATTTTGAAACAGTGTCTTCCCAGTCGTGATAAAAATGTGATAACGCTCAACCCTCCAGCCTGCTAAACAAATCTGTTGCAATTTTGTAACTTTGCCATTACACTTGGAAAAATGTCAGCTTTGCTTCATATCTCCTTTTATTTTAACAGTTGCAACATATTTTTCTTAAAACCAGTGTTTGACTTGTGCCTTGCCTCTTTGTTCATCACTTTTAGTTTCCATTCGTAGAAGTGCGCAGCTCTGTTGTCACTTTACCTGTGCTTTCATTTTCACTTCTGTTGCTGTGTTTCAAGAGTACAACTCAACAGTGCATTCAACACAAGGTCTTTATTGAAGGGAATCTGAAATATCGGCCTGCAGAGTGTGCTTCATGGTTTGAGAACCTCTTGTATACTTTTCTGGCAGGTTGACAGCATTATTGCAACTATTGCTCTCCTGAAGTTTTCTCGTAGCAAATCTAGCACTTCTGAAGAAAAGTCACTGGACTTAAACACAAATTCTGTTTTCTCTCCACAGATGCTGCCCGACCTGCTGAGTTTCTCCAGCACTTTGTCTTTTTCAAACAGTACAACAAATTTTATATCAACCATAGCCAATACTGAAAATGTTGCCTGCACCTCCCTGCCATATTTTCAGATTCCAGTGTTGCCAGCATGCTATATGTTATGGTCATGTACATTGGAACCATTTGGGTTGGCTTGGGTAAATTTATTGCCACAAATCCTTCTACTTGCTCTTAGTTTATTTTACTGATGTTGGCTAGTGGCCCAAAAAGCAACAAAAGTCTATAAATCCTAAACAGAGACTCAAGTTAATAAAGCTGTAGATCCCTATAATAAAATTGAGTTATCCTTTCTCACAGCATTTTTTCCTTAACTGGATTAGAAAGCGAGTCACTAATTTCACAATAGGTTCCCAAAATTGGGTCCATATTGACATAGGAGAAAGTGAGGACTGCAGATGCTGGAGATCAGAGCTGAAAAATGTGTTGCTGGAAAGGCACAGCAGGTCAGGCAGCATCCAAGGAGCAGGAGAATCGACGTTTCGAACATAAGCCCTTCTTTAGGAATGAGGAAGGCGTGCCAAGCAGGCTAAGATAAAAGGTAGGGAGGAGGGACTTGGGGGAGGGGCGTAGGGAATGCGATAGGTGGAAGGAGGTTAAGGTGAGGGTGATAGGCCAGAGAGGGGGTGGGTGCGGAGAGGTCGGGAAGAAGATTGCAGGTCAAGACAGCGGCGCTGAGTCCGAGGCCAACCTTGGCCTCCTCCATCGCCAAACCATGGCAACACGACATCTGGAGGAAGAGCGCCTCATCTTCCACCTAGGAACCCTCCAACCACAATGGATGAATGCAGATTTCTCCAGCTTCCTCACTTCCCCTCCTGCCCACCTTATCTCAGTCCCAACCCTCAAACTCAGCGCCGCCTTCTTGACCTGCAATCTTCTTCCCGACCTCTCCGCCCCCACCCCCTCTCCGGCCTATCACCCTCACCTTAACCTCTTTCGACCTATCGCATTCCCAATGCCCCTCCCCCAAGTCCCTCCTCCCTACCTTTTACCTTAGCCTGCTTGGCAAACCTTCCTCATTCCTGAAGAAGGGCTTATGCCCGAAACGTCGATTCTCCTGCTCCTTGGATGCTGCCTGACCTGCTGCGCTTTTCCAGCAACACATTTTTCAGCTCCATATTGACATAGTCTAATGATGCTACTTTTTTGTTTCAGGCAAGTGCCAGAGGTCCCTAGGGAGTGCCCATATCTGGTGTTTGTGGTATGCCTGGTGGTCTTTTGGGAACAGGATGTTGCACTACTAAATGTAATACTTTTGTTTTTGTATGTCTGAAAAATTGATTAAATGGATTCAATTTCCCCTCCTTCCATTTTCACTGTTGTTAGTCATTAGTGTTCCCAAGAACTACATGCTAGGATCACCCACTTCCTCCTCTTTATTTGGTGTCTGGTTGAGGAGCAGCATCAAATACTTACGTTTACAGCTGACAGTCTGAATAAGTTGAATATGTCCTATATTCCTTGCATAATTTGCTATTTTTAATTTAAAAAATGTAATATACTTATAGGCAATATTTCTCTATGGTTATTTTTACAATACTAGTGAACAGAAGTAAATTTGGCTGAAAGGTTTTAGAACCTGGAGTAACCAATATTAAATGATTAAGATCACAGTCACTTTGCTATTCATATCCTTTACCTTGACAGATGGTGATATACTAATGATGACTTTGGCCAATATGATTTTGTAGGAACTGTTTCAGTCTCTCATTATGATCCAATTAAGTGAATACTTTGACATGTTTCAAGTTTAAGCATTGCCCAGAAGTGGGTGGCTGGTCCTAGCGGTAGCAAGTGAAAGTTTAATTTGGTACAACATTATCCTAGTAACTCTGAGGGAATATGCCAATCCTGGATGTTCTCCAGCAGATGAATACTGAAGTGATGCCTGTGCTTTTGGCTCAATGTACACCCAGTTGAAAACATTTAGCAGATTAAGACAGTTAACAGTGAGAGTTTACATATTTCATCTGGAAGAGCCAGGTGCATGAACTGGCAATTATGCAAACTCAATTACACCATGAACCGTGACTCTGTGTTGAACCACCTGAGTGCCTTCTGATTAATAATCAGTCGAGCAAATGACAAGCTTTCAAGATAACAGTAAAGGTCCATTAATGTGAATCTTATCATTGTCAGATCCCTTTCCTAGCCAACTTAACAAGTTCAGATTCAGCATTCTTAATAGTTTTATATTGCCTGTATTGTGACTGTGCTTAATGCTTTTTTTTTGTTTGTATAAAAATAATATGAATATAGCTGAAAGAAGTTCATGGTTTATGTACATCAGCTATGAGATAAATATTTTAATGCTCAAGTACAATCATAAAGCGACCTGAATATTGCATAGAAGTGTTTGAAAATGTGAGTACTTTAAAAAATGATTTTTATTTTTGCAGCCTTAAATGCTTATTTCCTTTCAAAGTGTGTGCAGCCACTTACCTCAATACACGTTCTGTACTGTGGTCTTGACAACAATAATAATGTGGGTCTCCATTTTTGCTGATTTTAGCAAAAGAATGGTCATGAAACAAGTCTCATCATCTGTGATTAGCAATGTTCTGTCAATTCCTAGCCTTTTCAGACATGCTTTAGCAAACCTTAACAAAAGACAATTTGTTAAGGTATTTTTAACAGTTTCCAAAATAATTTGCGCAGAATTCCACAGTACAACTGAAATTAATTTTTCATTTCATATCAGACTCTTATTTAGTATATTGAATAGAGTTGAAATTTGTAACCAGCAACAACAATAGAAGTAAATAGTAAGGAGGAGTTTTCTGTTCACAAGCTTGTGCATCTCACAGTTCTGCAGCTGGAGGTAACAGCTTGGGTGTACTGTATAAGAGAATAAGCAAGAGACAGATTTAAGTAATGCCTTTCATGAACACAATATCTCCCAAAGCACTTTACAACCAATTGGTACTTTTGACATGCAGTCGCTGTTGCAAGGTGGAAAACGTTAGTCAATTTACAGCAAAAACAATACAATAATGACAAGATAATCTTTAATTAATTATTTTGATTTAGGAACAAATAATGATAAGGTCATCAGGGAGAACTCACCGACTTGTACTCGTATGACATTGTACAGTTCTGGTCACCGCATTATAGGAAGGATGTGGAAGCTTTGGAAAGGGTTCAGAGGAGATTTACTAGGATGTCACCTGGTATGGGAGGGAAGGTTCAATGAGGAAATGCTGAGGGACTTGAGGCTGCTTTCATTAGACAGAAGAAAGTTGAGCGGTGACTTAATTCAAGCATATAAGATAATCAGAGGGTTAGATAGGGTGAGAGCCTTTTTCCTCGGATAGTGATGGCTAGCATGAGCAGACATAGCTTTAAATTGAGGAGTGATAGGTATAGGACAGAGGACAGAGGTAGTTTCTTTACTTAGAGAGTAGTAAGGGCATGGAATGTCCTGCCTACAACAGTAGTGGACTCGCCAACATTAAGGGCATTTAATTGATCATTGGATAAACATATGGGTGAAAATGGAATAGTGTAGGTTAGATGGACTTCACAAGGTTTCACAGGTCATCACAACATCGAGGGCCGAGGGTCCTGTACTGTGCTGTAATGTTCTATGCTCTATAGCATCACAGGACCTTTTACATTTATTTGAGTATGAAAAGGGACCAACTATGCTTCTATGCAAGCTGTTCCAGTAGAGCAACAAAACTACAACCTACCCAGCTTTATCGAAAATTGCCCAGATATGTCCTGTATTCAAAATGTGGAGGTGCTGGCGTTGGACTAGGGTGGACAAAGTTGGAAATCACATGACACCAGGTTATAGTTCCAACATGTTTATTTGAAATTGCAAGCTTTCAGAGTGCAGCCCCTTCATTAGGTGTACTGAGAGACAAGAGCACACAGACATGAAATTTATGGGTAGAGAACTCAAAGCCAGAGAGATCAAAAGATCACGAAACTGGTGTGAGTGGAGCGTTTCTGCAGGGGACCAAGAGTGTTAGATGGTGTGAGTAAAGTGTCAACAGCCGAATAACAAATGAAGGGATGACCCATAATCCGATTAAGTGAGGCAGAGAGATAATTATAAAAAGTTAAAATGATCGTGCTGGCGACAAACCAAATGACTGGAATCACATAATAGGTATAAGATTTGCATGCTGGGAGTCTAACCAACATAATAGATAATCCAAAATTGTACAAACTAATTAAGGTAGAGAGATCATAACAATTTATCAAGATGATGGTGTCAAAACAAGACAGTAAGGAAGACTTTACAGACACAGAACAGTGTAGTAGGGTCACATGTAGTGTGACATGAATCCAAGATTATGACTGAGACTGTCATCATCTGTACAGAACTGGGCAATCAGTTTCTGCTCAGTGATTCTGCATTGTTGTGTATTTCGAAGTCCACCTAGGAGGATGCTTACCTGAAGATTGGAGACTGAATGTACTTGACTGCTGAAGAGTTCCCCAACTGGGAGAGAACATTCCTGTCTTGCGATTGTTGCATGGTATCTATTCATCCATTATCATCGCTTCTGAATGGTCTTGCCATTACACCATGCTCTTGGGGCATTCTTGATTACAGTGTATGTGATAGACGACATTGGCTGAGTCACATGGGTATCTGCCACGCACGTGGTGGGTGATGTTCCCAAGTGTGATGGTGGTACCCATGTTGATGATTTGACATGCCTTGCAAAGGTTGCCATGCCAAGGTTGTGTGGTGTTGTGGTCGATGTTGTCTTGAAAGCTGTGTGTCCATCCTTAATGGAGATGTGTGTATCGAAGAATGAGACTGATTCTGAAGAATAGTCCATGATAAGTATGATGGTAGGGTGAAAATTGATGATATTGCCATGAGCCCAAAGAAAGAAAATATCATCAATATATCTGGTAAATAGTATTGGTTGGAGTTCCTGTGTAGCAAAGAAATCTTGTTTGAATTTGTGCATGAAAATGTTGAAATATTGGAGTGCAAGTGTGGTCCCCATGGCTGTTCCGTGTTTCCAGATGAAGAACTGGTTGTCGAAGGTGAAGATGTTGTGGTCAAGGATGAAGTGGATGAGTTGTAGGGTGGTGTCTGGAAGTTGGCAGTTGTTGGTATTGAGTACTGAGGCTGTTGCAGAGACGCTGTCATCATGGGGGATGCTGGTGCAGAGTGCCAAAACATCAGTTGTGACAAGGAATGTTCCTGGTTCGGCTAGTCTATGGGTGGTGAGTTTCTGTAAGAAATCTGTGGTGTCGTGACATAAGCTGGGGGTTTCTAGTACAATGAGTTCCAAGATGCCCTCGACATAACCAGAGAGTGAGCCTATAGCCACATGTGACCCTATCACACTGTTCTATATCTGTAATATCTTCCTTACTGCCCTGTGTTGACACCATCACCTTGATAAATTGTTATGATCTCTATATTTTAATTAGCTTGTACAGTTTTGGATTAGTTATTATTTTGGTTAGACCCTTAGCGTGCGACTCTTATACCTATTATGTTATTCCAGTCATTTAATTTGTTTTCAGTCCCACCTTATTTTTAATTTTTTTGTAATTGTATCTCTGCATCATTTAATTGAATTATAGATCATTCCTTCACTTGTTATTCAGCTGTTTACACTTTACTCACACAGTCTAATATGCTTGGTCACCTGCAGAGACTTATTATTCAACAGTCAACTCACACCAGTTGTATGATCTTTTGATCTTTGTGCTCTTGATCTCTTTGCCTACAAATTCTGTGTGTGTGCTCTTCTCTGACTTCACCAGATGAAGACACTCCAGAAGTTTGTGATTTCAAATAAACCTGTTGGACTATAACCTGGTGTCATATGTCTTCTGACTATATTCAAAAAGCAGGACAAATCCAATGCAGCAGTTACTACCGTATCATCAGTAAACCGACAGAAGGTGTCATCTTCAATGCTATTAAGAAGCACTTGCATAGCACCTGCTTAGCAAAATGCACCTGCTCATTGACGCTCAGTATGGGTTTCACCAGGGCCATTCAGCTCCTTGGTTCAAACATGGACAAATGAGCTGATTTCCAGAATGAGGGTGAGTGACTGACTTTGATGTCAAAGCCAATTTGACAGAGTGGCATTAAGGAGTGCTAGAAAAACTGGAGTCATTGGGAATTGGGGAATAACTCTCCATTGGTTGGAGTCATGCCTGGTACAAAAGAAGGTGATTGTGGTTCTTGGAATTCAGTCATCTCAGTTCCAGGTAATCTCTGCAGACGTTATTCAGTGTAGTGTCCTTGGTCCATCCATCTTCAGCTGCTTCATCAATGATCTTCCCTCCAGAACTGGGGTTGTTCACTGATGCTTGGACAATGTTCAGCACCACTAACGCCTTGCATATTGAAGCAGTACATGCTCAACTGCAACAGGATCTGGACGGTATCTAGGTTTGGCAGTATTTGCACCATGCAATTGACAGTGACCATTTCCAACAAGAGAGAGCATCTAACCATCACCCCTTGAATTTCAATGTTATCACCATCACTGAATACTGAACTATCAATATCCTAGTGTTTACCATTGACCAGAAGCTGAACTAGATTAATGGTATAAATTGTACAATCGTGACGACAAGAGCAGGTCAGAGGTTAAGAATCTCCCAACCATTAATTCACCTCCTGACTTCCCAAAGTCTATCTGTCATCTATAAGGGACAAGTCAAGAGTGTGATGGAATGCTGCCAATCTTCCTGGGTTATTGTAGATCCAACAACTCTCAAGAAGCTTGACACCATCCAAGACAAAGTAGCTGCTTGATTGGCATCATATTCGCAATCATTCTGTCCTTCGATAGCTGCAATGTGTGCCATCGACAAGATGCGATGCAGAAATTCACCCAAGCTCCATAGAAAGCACCTTCCAAATCCATAACAACTACATCTGGAAGGACAAGGGCAACAGATACATGGGAACCTCACCTCCTTCAGGTTTTCCTCCAAGCGGCTCAGCATCCTGACTTGGAAATACATCACTCCTCATCAGTGTTACTGAATCGAAATCCTTCGTGTCATTTTGGGGTCTACCTTCATCAAACAGATGGCTGTGATTCAAGAAGGCAGCTCACCACCACATTTTCAAGGACAACTAGAGAACGGCAATAAATGTTGGTGCAGCCACTGACACACACAACCCAGGAATGAATAAAAAGAAAACATCCCAGTTTAATGTCTGACCTAAAAAGTCAATGATCTAATTTCTGAGTTCAAGAGCCTGGAATACATACAGTTTTCTGGCTCAGAGATGAGAACCATCACAAAGCTGACATTTAATTAGAGGGCATAACATATCCATACGGGGCTGGGAGAAGAGGAGGTGAGATGGTGATAGGTGGATACAGGTAGGGGGTTATTGTGATTGGTCAGTGGGAAGGGTGCAGATGACAGGTGAGTAAGAAAATGGACAGGTCATGTCCCATTTGCTTGGCAGAACTGGCCCTCACCCTCAACAAATTTTATTTTGATTCCTCTCACTTCCTACAAACCAAAGGGCTGGCCATCAGCCCCCAAACGGGCCCGGGGTATGCCTATCTCTTTGAAGGATTTATGGAACAGTCTCTCTTCCACAACCATACCGCACCCACACCTCAATTCTTTCTCTGTTATATTGATGATTGCATCAACGCTGCCTCATGCTCCCATGAGGACCTTGAGCATTTCATCAACTTCACCAACACCTTTCACTCCGTTCTGAAATTTACCTGGACCATTTCCAACATTTCCCTCCCTTTCTTGGACCTATCTGTCTCCACCTTCAGAAATCGACTCAGCACTGACATCCATTTCAAACCCACCGACTCCCCCAACTACCTCAACCAAACCTCCTCTCACTCCGCCTCCTGCAAAAATGCAATTTCATACTCACAACTCTTCTGCCTTATCTGTTCCCAGGATGAGGTGTTCTATTCCAGGACGTCCCAGATACCCTTCTACTTTAGGGACCATAGTTTCCCCTCCTTAGTAGTTAAAGATACCCTCAACCATATTTCCTCCATTTTTTGCACTTCTGCCCTCAAATTCCTTACTTCCAACAACAATAAGGATGAGTTCCCCTTGTCCACAATACCACCCCACCAACCTCCGAATCCAGCACATCATCTTCCGATATTTCCGCCACCTACAATCGGACCCTACCATCAAAACGATATTTTCTTCCCCACCCCTGTCCGTTTTCCACAGCAACTGTTCACTCCATGACTCCCTTGTCAACTCTACACTCCCTTCCAACTTCTCCACCAAACCGGGTACCTTTCCCTGCAACCACAGGAGGCGCAACGCCTGCCCCTACCCCTCCCCTATCACCTCCGTCCAAGGCCCCATATAAACCTTACAGATCCGACAGAGTTTCACCTGCACTTCATCCAACCTAATCTATTGTATCCATTACTCCCAGTGTGTGGTCTCCTCTATATCGGGGAGACAAAATGCAAACTCGGGGATTAGATTCACAGAGCATCTTCGCTCTGCACACATTAACAAAACCAACCTTCTGGTTGGCATCCATTTCAATTCCACCCCCAATTCCCCTGTCTATCCTTGGCATCCTCCACTGCCAGAGTGAGGCCAAACATATACTGAAAGAGCGACACCTGATATTGCACTTGGGGAACTTACAACCCAATGGCTTCAATATTGACTTCATCAGCCTCAAAATCCCCCACCCCGAGCCTTACCCATGTTTAGTTCTCCCACTCCTCGTCATCTCCCTGACCTGTCCATTTTCCTACTCACCTATCCTCTCCATTCTTCCCACTGACTAATCACAATAACCCCCTACCTGCATCCACCTAATTTCATCCCACCTACCCTTCTCCCAGCCCCACCTCCCTCTCTCTATTTACTTCTGGGCTCCCCTCCCCCTCTGCAGTCCTAACGAAGGGTTTTGGCCTGAAATGTTGACGTTCCTGCTCCTCAGATACGATCTGAACTGCTGTGCTTTTCCACCTTCACATCTATTGATACCATCATTCACAATGGTCTACTCAAACACAAAGTACTCATCAAAGCAGATCTGTACCAATGAGGTAACTAATGCACTGTTCCTTCTCCAAGCACTGAATAAAATGTCTTTCAGTTAAAAACGCCACCAGCAGCAATAGAGGCAGTTAATGTTTTTAAAGAAGTTACAGGTTGAAATTTGCAATGCATTATTATCCCTTGGATCCACCCCTGCCTCCCTAACCACAGTTGTAAAGTGATTGAGGGGATATCCTGCTCATGATCTCAACAGTTGCTCCACAGCAGTGCTAAAGGCACTGGAACCTGCAACTGCTATTGGCTCTGACAAAATTCCAATAACAGTATTGAAGACTTATGCTGCAGAACTAGCTAATGTGGAAAATCGTCCAGGTATGTCTCATCCACAAAAAGCAGGACAAATCCAACCCAGCCATGTATAACCCCATATTACTCTCTATCAACAGCAGAGTGATGAGAGTGATGGAATGGGTAATTGGTTGTGCTATCAAGTGATACTGACTCAGCATAATCTTTTCAGTGATGGTCACTGTGAGTTCCATGTTGGCTATTCACCTTCTGATCTCATTACAAACATAGTCCAAACATAGATGAAAGACCTGAAATTACTAGATGTGGAGAGTGTGACTGCCCTTTAGATGAAGGTAGAACTTAACTGAGTGTAGCATCAAGGAGCCCAGTGAAACTGAAACCAATCCACCATTTGAGGTCATACCTTACGCAATAGAAAAGATGGTTACAGTTGTTGGAAATTGATTATCTAGGTTAAATATCTCAGGATATTACTGTAGGCATTCCTCAGATTAGCAGCTTTAACCCAACCATCCTCAGCTACTTCATCAATGACTTTCTTTACAGCATAAGAACAGAATTGTGGATGATCATGACTCACCAGGAAGTGAAGCAGTTTGCGTCTGTATATGGAGAAAGTGAGGACTGCAGATGCTGGAGATCAGAGCTGAAAGTGTGTTGCTGGAAAAGCGCAGCAGGTCAGGCAGCATCCAAGGAGCAGGAGAATTGATGTTTCGGGCATGAGCATATATTTCGGGCATATATTTCCCTCCCCTCCCCTGTCAGCGTTCCAAAAAGACCACTCCCTCCGTGACTCCCTCGTCAGGTCCATACCCCCCACCAACCCAACCTCCACTCCCGGCACCTTCCCCTGCAACCGCAAGAAATGCAAAACTTGCACACACACCTCCCCCCTTACTTCCCTCCAAGGCCCCAAGGGATCCTTCCATATCCGCCACAAATTCACCTGCACCTCCACACACATCATTGTGGCCTTCTCTATATTGGGGAGACAGGCCACCTACTTGCGGAACGTTTCAGAGAACACCTCTGGGACACCCGGACCAACCAACCCAACCACCCTGTGGCTCAACACTTCAACTCCCCCTCCCACTCCACCAAGGACATGCAGGTCCTTGGACTTCTCCATCGCCAGACCATAGCAACATGACGGCTGGAGGGAGAGTGCCTCATCTTCCGCCTAGGAACCCTCCAACTACAAGGGATGAACTCAGATTTCTCCACTTTCCTCATTTCCCCTCCCCCAACCTTGTCTCAGTCCCAACCCTCGAACTCAGCACCACCTTCCCAACCTGCAATCTTCTTCCTGACCTCTCCGCCCCCACCCCCACTCCGGTCTATCACCCTCACCTTAACCTCCTTCCACCTATCGCATTTTCAACGCCCCTCCCCCAAGTCCCTCCTCCCTACCTTTTATCTTAGCCTGCTGGGCACATGTTCCTCATTCCTGAAGAAGGGCTCATGCCCGAAACGTCGATTCTCCTGCTCCTTGGATGCTGCCTGACCTGCTGCGCTTTTCAGGCAACACATTTTCAGCTCTGTGCCTGTATATAACAAGGCTTGGACAATGTTCAGGCTTGGATAGATAAGTGACAAGTGATATTCACACCTCAAGTATCAGACAATGATCCTCTCTAACTAGAAGGAACCCAGTCATCTCCTCTTGATGTTCAATTGCACACTATCAATGAATCTCATGCTAACAAAATTGATTTACTAGAAATTTAAGTGAAGCAACTATTATGACAAGAGCATGTGAAAGGCTGGGAATTCTGTTTGAATAACTCACCTTCCATCTCCCTAGTATTTATCCATCATCTATAAGGTACAAGTTAGGAGCATGATGAAGTAACTCCTACTTGGCTGGTTGAATGCTGATCCAAAAACACTCAAGAATCTTGACACCATCCAGAACAATGCAGCCAGTTGATTCACAACACATGGTCTCACTTAGACTACTTGGTGCCATGCTTCATCCAGTGTTGTCTGATGTCCAACGCACTCACGTCAAACTTATTAGAATTGCAAGTTTTCAAACATGGGATCTCAGAATTAAAACATTCAGTGACATAGATTTGGTAGGTGACCAAATATTCAAAGATTTAAGAAAAAGAAGTGCCGAGAGGGTGTTGTGACTATGGATAGAAGAGTTTATGTGGAGGGCACAATTAAGGTTGGATTGGAAGGAATGTAGAGAACAGAATACAGAATGAGGGTTTGGAATGAGAGGTATTAAGAGATAAAATAAGAAGCTGCAGGTGCCTGAGTAATCAGGTGCCAAGAAAAGTGTAATTTAATGATAAGAGCCACACCTTCAATGTGTCAGTCTAACCAGGCAAGAGGTGTAAGGCCATTGCATTTAGAGGGAAGGTAAGATGACCCTCAACTAGGTGTCTGTCAAAGTAATGATGTTGGTGCAATCACCCACAATAATCTCATGACCTAGTTCACATCTTCTGGAGGAAGATGTGGAGAAGGGTGATGATAGCTGATTCACAGTGGACTGTATTCTGTTTTATTTGAATGCTTTTGAATAGAAAATCTATATGATTGTGAATTGGCATCCTTGTCTATTTGGATACAGCCACATCATTACATGTACTCTCTTGTACTTATGCATGAACATTGTGAACAGGAAGATATGACTTACTGTCAGAATAATGGAATATCTGAATATATCATACTTCTTTGAAGGCTTATCACTAATGAAATGTTCTGTTCTGAAAACCTCTACAATAGCTTGTTGATAAGAATTGAAGAATTTCATGTTCTCATTATGCTGTATTTACTTCAATTATATGCAAACGTGTCTTTAAACCAAAGAACTGTTTACATTTGTGTTTGGGAGAGAACATATCCTGAGTGAGACACAGCCCAAGTGAATATGTGTGTGTTTTTTTTGTATTTGTAACAGTGTGAGAATTTGGTGCAATGGGGAAGAGGTGCATTTTTTGCCTTTAAGTGATTATTAGTTTATAAAGCCATATTCTTCAAATTCAGCTGAGTAGAAGAAGGGGAGCCTAGTTTACTAACTGCACTTTCAGGGGTCCGTTGGTTGGGAAACAAAATCAGTGACATTACAGGAAAGTGGAATGTGAACTTGTTTGGGATTTTGAAAAATGAATGTTTTTGAAACAACGAATTAATTGAGAAGCAATAATTGAGGACCCTTAACTGAGGATAAACAAGGCAAAGGAATAAGTCGTGAATAGTAAGATCCTGGGAAGCACTAAGAATCAGAAGGACCTTGGAGTACAAGTCCACTGGAGCAGAAATGTGATGCTTCAACTACATAAAATACTTATTAGGCCACAGCTAGAATATTGTATGAAGTTTTAGAATGTACTTGATAGGAGAGATGTGACCACACTGGAGAAGATGCAGAGGAGAATTAACAGAATGTCACCTAAGCTTGAGAGTTTTAGTTATGAAATGAGATTGGATAGACTATGGTTGTTTTCTTTGCAGCAGAGGAGATAGGGGAAGAATATAATTGAGATGTATAAAATTATGAGGGGCATTGACAGGATAGATGGCAAAATATTTCTTTCCAGTTGGTGGAGGGGTCATTGACCTGGGGGAGAGATTTAAGGTCTGGGGCAAGAGGTTTACAGGGGGATATGAGGAAACTGTTTTTCTCCCAGAGTGTGGTTGGAATCTGAACTCACTGCCTCTAAGAGTGGTAGAGGCAGAAACCCTCTTAACATTTAAGAAGCATTGAGATGTGCACATGTGATACTGAGACATACAACGGTGTGACCAGGTGCTGGAAAGTAGAATTAGAATTGTTAAGTGGTTGTTTTTGACTGGCATTTACTCAGTGGGTTGAATGAGCTTTCTCCTGTGCTGTAGACTTCTATGCCTCTGATTCTTGCAATACACTTTAATTTACAATAATAAGGGAGGTGATTGCCTAATGGTATTATTGCTGGACTGTTAATCCAGAGATCCAGGTAGTGTTCTGGGGACCCAAAGAGGCATATTGATTCACAAAAAGCAAGATTGTGGTAGACAATCTTTAAATATGTTGGCACATCCTTGGAGAGCAGAAGGGCTTGTTCCTGAGCTGTATTGTTCTTCATTTTAAATATTTAATTCAATGCCTTCACAACTGTAGCATTTAGACTCAGATCTTCTTGGCAAATATTTGCTAATTACATAGATGTTATGACATTCGGTGTTCACTGTGGAGAAAGACATGAAGACTTGGGAACTTGAGGGAGTTAGTGATGATATCTTGGGGACAGTTCATATCACAATAGAAGACGTGCTAGATATATTAGAATGTATGAAGGTGGATAAATCTCCTGGTCCTGGCCAGATATATCCAAGAACACTGCAAGATGCCTGACAAGAAATTGTGGGGGGTCCTGGCTGATATTTTTGTACCATCGTTAGCCACAGGTTAGGCCCCGGAAGATTGGAGCGTAGCGAATGTTGTGCCATTATTCAACAAAGGCTGCAAAGAAGAGCCTGGGAACTATAGACGAGTAAACGTAAGATCTGTGGTTGGTAAGTCACTTGAGAAGATTCTGAGATAAGACATACATGTATTTGGAAAGTCAAGGTTTGAATAGGAATAGTCAGCATGGCTTTGTGAGTGGGATATCATGCCTCACAAATTTGTTCGAGTTATTTGATGAAGTGATCAGGAACGTTGATGAGGGAAGGGTGGTAGACATAGTCTATATGGATTTTAGTCAGGCCTTTGATAAGCTGCTCTGGAAGGTTAGATCACATGATTCCAGTTGGAGCTGGCCAATTGGATACAAAATTGGCTTGGTCGTAGGAAACAGAGGATAATAATGGAAGGATGCTTGTCGGACTGGAGGCCTGTGACTAGTGGAGTGCCTCAAGGGTCGGTGCTGGGCCAATTTCTGTTGCTATCTATATCAATGATTTAGATGAGAATGTGCAAGGCGTGATTAGTAAATTTTCTGATGTTACTGAAACAGGCAGTTTCATGGAGAGTGAGGACGGTTATCAAAAATTGCAGCGGGACTTGATCAGCTGGGAAGTGGGCTGAGAAATGGCAAATGGAGTTTAATATAGATAAGAAAGATAGTAAGGACCAGCTGGGGAACTATAGACCAGTGAGCCTGTGACATCAGTGATGGAGGGGAATTCTGAGGGACAGGATGTACATGTATTTGGAAAGGCAAGGACTGATTAGGGATAGTCAACATGGCTTTGTGCGTGGGAAATCATGTCTCACAAACTTGATTGAGCTTTGTGAAGAAGTAACAAAGATGATTGATGATGGCAGAGTGGAAGATGTGATCTATATGGACTTCAGTAAGGCGTTCGACAGGTTCCCTATGGGAGACTGGTTAGCAAGGTTAGATCTCATGGAATACAGGGAAACTAGTCATTTGGATACAGAACTGGCTTGAAGGTAGAAGACAGAGAGTAGTGGTGGAGAGTTGATTTTCAGACTGGAGGCCTGTGACCAGTGGAGTGCAACAAGGATTTGTGCTGGGTCCACTACTTTTTATCATTTATATAAATGATTTGGATGTGAGCATAAGAGATATAGTTAATAAGTTTGCAGATGACACCAAAATTGGAGGCGTAGTGGACAGCGAAGAGGGTTACCTCAGATTACAACAGGATCTTGATCAGATGGGCTAATGGGCTGAGTGCAGATGGAATTTAATTTAGATATATGTGAGATGCAGCATTTTGGGAAAGCAAATCTTAGCAGGACTTATACAGTGAATGACAAGGTCCTAGGGAGTGTTGCTGAATGAAGAGACTTTGGAGTGCAGGTCCATAGCTCTTTGAAAGTGGAGTTGCAGGTACTTAGGATAGTGAAGAAGGTGTTTGATATACTTTCAGGCTCACTGGTCTATAGTTCCCTGGCTTGTCCTTACCACCCTTCTTAAACAGTGGCCCCATGTTAGCCAACCTCCAGTCTTCCGGCACCTCACCTGTGACTATTTATGATAGAAATATCTCAGCAAGAGGCCCAGCAATTACTTCTCTAGATTCCCACAGGGTTCAAGGGTACACCTGATCAGGTCCTGGGGACTTATCCACCTTTATGCGTTTCAAGACATCCAGCACTTCCTCCTCTGTAATATGGACATTTTTCAAGGTGTCATCATCTATTTCCCTACATTCTATATCTTCCATATCCATTTCCACAGTAAATACTGATGCAAAATACTCATTTAGTATCTCCCCCATTTTCTGCGGCTCCACACAAAGGTTGCCTTGCTGATCTTTGAGGGGACCTATTCTCTCCCTAGTTACCCTTTTGTGTTTAATGTATTTGTAAAAACTCTTTGGATTCTCCTTAATTCTATTTGCCAAAGTTACCTCATGTCCCCGTTTTGCCCTCCTGATTTCCCTCTTAAGTATACTCCTACTGCCTTTATACTCTTCTAAGGACTCACTTGATCTATTCTGTCTATACCTGAATATGCTTGCTTCTTTTTCTTAACCAAACCCTGAATTTCTTTAGTCATCCAGTACTCCTTATACTTACCAGCCTTTCCTTTCACACTGACAGGAATATACTTTCTCTGGATTCTCGTTATCTCATTTCTGAAGGCTTCCCATTTTCCAGCCATCTCTTTACCTGCGAACATCTGCCCCCAATCAGCTTTCAAAAGTTCTTGCCTAATACCATCAAAATTGGCCTTTCTCCAATTCAGAACCTCAACTTTTAGATCTGGTCTATCCTTTTCCATCACTATTTTAAGTCGAATAGAATTATGGTCACTGGCCCCAAAGTGCTCCCCCACTGACACGTCAGTCACCTGCCCCACCTTATTTCTCAAGTAGGTCAAGTTTTGTACCTTCTCTAGTATGTACATCCACATACTGAATCAGAAAATGTTCTTGTACACACTTAACAAATTCCTCTCCATCTAAACCCTTAACACTATGGCAGTCCCAGTATATATTTGGAAAGTTAAAATCCCCTACCATAACCACCTTATTATTCTTACAGATAGCTGAGATCTCCTTACAAGTTTGTTTCTCAGTTTCTCTCTGACTATTAGGGGGTCAATAGTACAATCCCAATAAGGTGATCATCCCTTTTTGATTTCTCAGTTCCACCCAAATAACTTCCCTGGATGTATTTCCAGAATATCTTCCCTCAAAAGAAAGTGAGGACTGCAGATGCTGGAGATCAGAGCTGAAAAGCGCAGCAGGTCAGGCAGCATCCAAAGAGCAGGAGAATCGACGTTTTGGGCATGAGCCCTTCTTCAGGAATGAGGAAAGTATGCCAAGCAGGCTAAGATAAAAGATAGGGATGAGGGACTTGGGGGAGAGGCGTTGGAAATGCGATAGGTGGAAGGAGGTTAAGGTGAGGGTGATAGGCCGGAGTGGGGGTGGGGGTGGAGAGGTCAGGAAGAAGATTGCAGGATAGGAAGGTGGTGCTGAGTTCGAGGGTTGGGACTGAGACAAGGTTGGGGGAGGGGAAATGAGGAAAGTGGAGAAATCTGAGTTCATCCCTTGTAGTTGGAAGGTCCCTAGGTGGAAGATGAGGCGCTCTTCCTCCAACCGTCGTGTTGCTATGGTCTGGCGATGGAGAAGTCCAAGGACCTGCATGTCCTTGGTGGAGTGGGAGTGGGAGTTGAACTGTTGAGCCACGGGGTGGTTGGGTTGGTGTCCCAGAGGTGTTCTCTGAAACGTTCCACAATTAGGCGGCCTGTCTCCCCGATATAGAGGAGGCCACATCGGGTGCAGCGGATGCAGTAAATGATGTGTGTCGAGGTGCAGGTGAATTTATGGCAGATATAGAAGGATCCCTTGGGGCCTTGGAGGGAAGTAAGGGGGGAGGTGTGGACGCAAGTTTTGCATTTCTTGCGGTTGCAGGGGAAGGTGCCAGGAGTGGAGGTTGGGTTGGTGGGGGATATGGACCTGACTAGGGAGTCATGGAGGGAGTGGTCTTTTCGGAATGCTGTTAGGGGAGGGGAGGGAAATATATCCCTGGTGGTGGGGTCCGTTTGGAGGTGGCGGAAATGATAACGGATGATACGTTGTATATGGAGGTTGGTGGGGTGGTCGGTGAGGACCAGTGGGGTTCTGTCCTGGTGGCGATTGGAGGGGTGGCGCTTAAGGGCGGAGGAGCGGGAAGTGGAGGAGATGCGGTGGAGAGCATCGTCGACCACGTCTGGGGGAGATTGCGATCTTTGAAGAAAGAGGCCATCTGGGTTGTTCGGTATTGGAACTGGTCCTCCTGGGAGCAGATGCGGTGGAGACGAAGTAATTGGGAATATGGGATCGTGTTTTTACAGGGGGCAGGATGGGAGGAGGTGTAGTCTAGGTAGCTGTGGAAGTCGGTCGGTTTATAGTAAACGTCCGTGTTGATTCGGTCGCCCGAGATAGAAATGGAGAGGTCGAGGAAGGGGAGGGAGGAGTCTGAGACATTCCAGGTAAATTTGAGGTCGGGGTGGAAGGTGTTGGTAAAGTGGATGAACTGTTCAACCTCCTCGTGGGAGCACGAGGCAGCGCCAATACAGTCATCGATGTAACGGAGGAAAAAGTAGGGGGTGGAGCCAGTGTAGCTGCGGAAGATGGACTGTTCCACATATCCTATGAAGGAACATCTCCCTGCCAGCAGATTTGTCCCTTTCCAATTCAGGTGCAATCCGTCCTTCTTGGACAGGTCACTTCTACCCCAAAAAAGACTCCAATGATCCAAAAATGTGAACCCTACTCTCATGCACCAGCTCCTCAGCCACGCATTCATCTACCCTATCCTCCTATTCCTGTCCTCACTAGCTCATAGCACCAGGAGTAATCCAGATATTACTACTCTTGAGGACTTCCTTTTTCAATTCCTGCCTAACTCTCTGTAATCTGCCTTCAGAATATCAACCTTTTCCCTTCCTATATCGCTGGTACCAATATGGACAATGACCACTAGCTGGCCCCTCCCCCCGTGAGAACATTCTGCACCCTCTCTGAGACATCCTTGATCCTGGCACCAGAGAAGCAACACACCATTCTAATTTTTCGTTGCTGGCGACAGAAACACCTGTCTCTACCTCGGACTAGAGAGTCCACTAACACAATTGATCTCTTGGAACCTGACGAACCCCTCGTTGCATTAGAGCCAGTCTTAATACCAGACACTTGGCTGTTCATGCTATGTTCCCCAGTGAATCAATTACCCCCTACATTTTCCAAAACAGCATACTTGTTTGAAGTGGGGATTACCACAGAAGGTTCCTGCACTAGCTGCCTACCTCTCTTACCTTTCCTGGAGTTAACCCATCTGTGTGGCTATATCTGCGACTTTTCCCCCTTCCTATGACTGCCATCCATCACATACTGTTGCTGTTGCAAATTCCTCACTGCCTCTAACTGTCTCTCCAACCGATCCATTCGATCTGATAGGATTCGCAACCAACAGCATTAATTGCAGATATAATCTGCAGTAACCCTTAAACTCTATTTAAGCTCCCACATCTGACAAGAAGCACATATCACTCTACAAAAGGCCATTTTTGCTCCTTCACAATCTGCAGACCCAAAAAATAACACTGTCTTATTCCTCTACAATACACTGCCCCAGGTTAAATTAATAGCTATGGCTTATATTTTAAGTTACATCAAGAGACATAGCTCAAAAAACAAATAATCATACACACTTAAAACAATTCACTTATCTATTTCTGTGCTGTGAACTTCACCCAAACAGTTCCTCCAAGATCAGTTGTGAATTTCACTGTTTGTTAATTTTCCCAGACACACTCCGATGTCCAGCTATACATAAATTCAAACAGCAAAGGCAGTAACTGTGCAGGTTCACGGTGGTGGTAGTTTCTCTCTCTCTCTCTCCTGCATTGACCTCACCATATGCTTCCTTTGTCTGTTCCTTTCCCTTTTAAAACTGCTGTTGTGTTGACTTTTTTTTCCAAAGTTCCAAAACAATGCAACAGCGTCATTTAAAATGGTGCAAGAACTGCCAGACATGTTGCTTTTTCAAGTGACCTCTCAAGCACACCTTTGAAAAGAAGTTGTGGGATTTTGTGGTGGTGAGTAGACAGTTTATTTCAAATGCAGCAGATCAGAAGACAAAAGTCTTAACTTTCCAACTTCTACATACTGTCATGGACAACGTAAGGAGCACACTGCCATACCAATGCCCACTCACCCCTTCCCACAACCACTTTCTGCCCCAAGTGTAACACGGTATATGGAAGCTACCTATAGATTTACACTGAGAGTGGAAAAGAGTCATTCTCATCTGCGAGGTACCTCCAATGATAACTGTTATTGAGAACCTCTTGGAACTAATGAAGACCTGTGGGAGGTATTTCCTCTGTCAAATTGACTGTCAAAGGCCAAGCAAATTAGTCAGCACAAGTCAAAAGAGATGTTTGGATAGGTCATTGCTAGTGGTATGGTATGGTTCCTAACACTTGGTTGTAAAATGGAAAGAAATGTAATTATGCAGGACTATGAATGTTTACATTATTTGACCTCTCTCTATAGTCCTGTAATTCTAGTCTCAGCATGAGCAACCTTCCCCTTTCCTCTTCACAAACCCTTTCTCTAATCATGATGAGTCAATCCACCACATCACTTTCTCATTACATCCTTGTTGTGACTTGCTCTCTTGCCCAAATCTGCTATTTCATTTCCTTTCTCCTAAATCACCATAGACATTTTCATAATCCTATGATAGGCACACAATAAATTATCCCCAATTTTTTTGAGGGAGATTCTGGAAGATAATCAAGGACAAGAATACATCCTGCCTTCTAGTTAACTTGGACACCAAAGGAGGATGAAGTGAGGACTGCAAATGCTGGAGATCAGAGCTGAAAATGTGTTGCTGGAAAAGCGCAGCAGGTCAGGCAGCATCCAAGGAGCAGGAGAATTGATGTTTCGGGCATGAGCCCTTCTTCAGGAATGGCCCTTCTGAAGAAGGGCTCCTGCCTGAAATATCGATTCTCCTGTTCCTTGGATGCTGCCTGACCTGCTGCGCTTTTCCAGCAACACATTTTCAGCTCCAAAGGAGGATGCCAATATATATATAATTGAGAGGATATATAGAACATAGAACATAGAAAAGTACAGCACAGAACAGGCACTTTGGGCCACAATGTTGTGCCGAGATTATGCATAGGGTAGATGTGCAATTTTGGAGAAAATGAGGCTGGAGGCTACTGTGTAAGGTAATGGTTCTGAGCTGATGAATATTGGAGACTACATTAAACTTCATCCAATCGCATTCTATTATTCTGGTTTGAGTGGTGATAAGGCAGAACAATTTAGGATTTCACGCACTGCAGACCTATATATCCACAGGTTTCTTCATAATCTAGCAATGATGTTTAATGAATTAGCATAATTTGTACCAAACTCCTATCAGGCAAAAAGCTAAATTGTGTTAAGACAGGGGCATTTTCTTGTTAAGACTCAATACTGGTGCTACTTTGCCATTGTAAACCAATTAGGCCTTTAGACCTGTTAAAGGAAAGGGGAATGATGCCAACATCTTTTTACCCACAGATACAACATGTTGGCTGGCAGTTGACATTGTTAATGTCTCAGTCAACAAACTTTCCAACTCATACACACAGTTAGCAGCTGCAGAACACTGAACAAAAAAAGCAGTCTGCAGGAACTCATAGGAAGATCAATAACAGGGAAATAACACTCTTGGCTAAAACCTTCAGACTTAGTAAAGAGAAGAAGCAGTATGGACTAGAAACAGCTTAAAATTGTTCTCATCTGGCAGCTACAAATTCTAACAGGAAGCAAAGATTTGTTGGAACATTCATTGTTAGAGATTCAGCTAGGAAATTATAAGATTGGAGATCTGTGAGTAAAGTTAAAGTCCGTACTGGACAAGTGATTTAAATTAATATGTGACTAAAAGTCTCAGAGGGGTAGAAGTTAAAGAGAAAGTGAGGACTGCAGATACTGGAGAGTCAGAGTCGAAAAATGTGGTGCTGGAAAAGCATAGCAGGTCAGGCAGCATCCAAAGAGCAGGAGAGTTGATGATTTCGGCATTAGCCCTTCATTAGGAAAGTGGAGGGGGAAGGGTGTTGAGAGATAAATCGAGGGGTAGGGATGGGGCTGTGGGGTAGGTAGGTGGGGAAAATCTGTTCCAATTATAAAAGGATCAAAAACAAGAGGGCACATAATCTAAATTGATTAACAAAAACAATGTGAACATGGTGCAAGAAACAACTCTTGTACAGTGAGAGGCTGGGGTTTGGAATGCTGTACCTTGATAGAGGCAGATTAAATTGAGATCTTAAAATTACCATTAGTTAAATAGAACTGTGCGGGGTTATGGGGTAAGACCATCAGAATGACATTAAGTCATAGTGCTCACTAGGAGACCCAGTGCAGACACAATACCCTATAACACTTCTGTGACTCCATAAGCACTCTCATTGAGCAGTTCAGATAAACAACTTTACTATTTAACAGAATTAACACAGAAACAAAGGATCAGATATTCATTTTCATTATAGTTCATGGGTGGTTTCTCTCTGCAAGACCAAATTGTACCAAACTCGCCCTGGCTCAATAACCACCTACTATATCCCTATGGCGACCTTCCTGTTCAATGCTCGCCCAATGCTCCTACTTGCTGTAGTCAGAATTTTCACCACTGTTGGGACACTGTGGGATTCCTGTCATTGATGCTAACTTTCAAAAGCCATTGTACAATCCAGTCCTGTCCTGCATTGTTTGTGAAATTTGCCCTAGACAAGGCAGATAAGGGAAAACGAATCCCCCTTTTTGTAAGGTCCTGATGGATGGGATGGTGCAGAGCTGGTCTGTCCTCAGAGAAGGTCATGACAGCAGACCCTGCCTGCCTGGTCAGAGGTTGCCATCTGGGTTAGTATGGTTTGAACTGTCTGGAGGAACACACAACAATGCTGCATGAACATCATTCACCTTCTCCATTTCTCAAGGGTAAATCTTCCCTCTGCTACCTCAAACTTCTCTCACTCTGCTACTGCTCCCACCTTTCAGCAAGTTTCATGTTCTAGTATTCTCATGTTGCATGCAACATCTTCCTTCACTCACTCACTCTTACCCAACCCTCAGATGACTGACTCTGCATGGCCTCTGTGTTCCTTATCCTCTCTCTCGGGATATCTCACCAGAAATCCCCTACTCGCACCAACACTAGCTCCATCTCTCCCTTTATCTCATTCCAGGAAAAGGTGACCCAAAGCAGGGCAGAAAGATCTAGGTGGGTGGTGTAGTTCCTGACATTTGATTCCTCACCCTCGATAGGAATACATCCTGACTGTGAGCACAGTAAGCACCAGAGCATATATAGGAGCAGATTTAGGCAATTTGGCCCACTGGGTCTACTTAGCCATTCAATCAAGGCCAATATGTTTTTCAAAAATATTCTCCTGCCTTCTCCCCATAACTTTTGATCCCCTTAATAATTAAACCACCTGATTCCTCTGTATAGATTGCTTATCCCTCGATACAGACTATCCTGGCTCCTGTATAGAGACCAAACTGACCCGTCTGTACAGATCACGTTGGCCACTCTCTCCAGACCACAGCAATCCCTCTATATCGACTGCACTGACCTCTCTGCAGACACCACACTGATCCCCTGTACAGACCGCGCTGTCCCCTCTGTACACAGATCACTGACGATTCTGTAGAGGCTGCAATGACTTCTCTGTACACACCGTAATTATCCTCTCTATACACCACACCAACCTCACTGTACACACAGCACTTATCCTCTGTACATACCACACTGACCCCTCTGTACAGACCATACTAACTCCTCTATACATGATCCATGCATACACACTACACTGAGCCATATGATACAGAAGCATCTGGACTGATACTGGACAAATCTTTGACTGACCATACAGTAACCATTGACTGTAGACTACTGCTCTTTGACTTCAAGTCATGATCATTTGGTTGATGCAGAAGCAGTGTGTTTTTCTTAATTAGTTCATGTGATATTAATATCAGTGATTAGGACATTTATTACTTATTACTAATTGCCAGAGGACAGTTAAGAGTCATCCACATTACTGTGGGTCTGGGATCATACATAGGTCAAATGGGGTAAGTATGGCAGATTTCCTTCCCTCAGAAAATTAATGAAGGAGATGGGCTTTTTATTGTGACAGTGAACAATTTAGCCAGCTTTTAATTCCAGATTTTTATTGCATTCAAATTTCACAGCCTGCCTTTTTGGGTTTTAAGCCAATGTTTCCAGGATGTTAATCTGTGACTCTGATTACTATCCAGTGACAATACTGCTAGGTCACCACCACTCCTGTCTGTTTTGCTGTGTAGGCTGCTGGAACAAGCTGTAGGCATGACCTTGAGATTTAATGGTGCCATACAGTAAATGGTCAACTCCCTTGACTGATATTGACAACCATGACAAGTTGTCTGAGTTTCCGTCTCTGCTGGCCAGCAAGGCAAGATAGAAGTATAGTGAACCTTTAAGCTCTGGCTAAGAGGAAAAATCACAAAAAGTCAAGTCAAAGTGGGGAGCCCATGAGCATTTCAGTAGAAACAAATCAAGTCTGCAACAACAAAGAGAGAGAGCAACCCTGGGATGCTCAAATGATCAGCTACATGCCTGATCCTTTCTGCAAACCATCCATCAAGATGCAGAAGCATAAAGAAACTAGATCAGAATGCCATCATGATGCAGAAATGTGGGTACACGTCAGATGGCGACATCTGTTGACATGGGGTCTTTCTGACAGATGGGAGAATGAGAGAACGTATATAAATGAGATGATACTAATGAGGGCATTAATAAATGACAATCCTCATTAATAGGCCTCATGCTGCTCACTTGCATGAATCTCACCTCAACAGCCGGAACATAGTTGGAAATTGTGACATTTTGGACTTGACATTGAGAAGACCCTCGCTAGGTGTTGCATGTGATGTTTTTTAAAAATATTCTCATTATTGCCGCTATCCTTCTGGATCACAGAAGACATCCCCCCCCCTCTAGAAAATGGACAATTCAGTCCATCAAGCCGGTCCTAAAATTCAAAATGATCATAAAGGTTGACCCCTTATCTCAATGCAATTCTCCACCTCTGTCCCTATACTCTTTATCACCTTTATTGTCTATATATCTATCTGTTCCTTTCTTAAGAGTGACTTTGCCTCCACAGCTTTCCGTGGTACATAATTTCACAATTTGATCAACCGTTAAGTGAGGAAATGTCTCCTTATCTTAGTCCAGAATGGTCTACCACAACATCTTGAGAACCACGACACTTTGAGTCATAATCCTGTGCTCCTCCTACAACAAACTTGCCACCCAGGTGCGAGTATATTGTTCCTTAGGTGAACAGGTAATCTGTGCACAATATGTCAGGTGTATTCTCACCAAGGCCCTGTACAGCTGCCGTAAAACCATCATTGCTGAAATCCTTGTGTAATGAAGGTCATTCATTTTCCTAACCGCTTGCGTTCACCTGCATGCTCGGTCTCAATGACTGGTATTTAAAGACACTCAGTTCCCTTTATAGATCACATTCCCAATCTATCTCCATTAAATAATACACTACCATTCTGTTTTCCTCACTGATGTAAAAAACCTCACACTTATACTATATTGCACCTACTATGCATTTGCCTGTTAATTTAACTTGTCTAAATTACCTGGAAGTCTCTTTACATCATCTTCACCACTCAAAATCCCACCAAGGTTTGTGTCAACAGTCAATTTAATGTATATTGTGAATTGTTGGGGCCCAAGCATTAATTCCTTGTTGCCCCATTCATCACCATCTTCCAATCCAAAAGCAAGCTTTTATAATCTCTCCTTGTCTACCAATTCTCAATCCACACCACTATTTCTGAATTATTCAATGTGCTTTGCTTTCACACTTACCTCTTATGTGTGGCATTATCAAAAGCTTTCGCAAAATGCAAATGTGTTGCATCCCCTAGTTTTCCATTATTTATTCTGCTAGTTGCATTTTCAAAAAAGCTCCAGGAGGTTTGTCAACCATGATTTCCCTTTTGTAAACTTGTTATAATCTGTTGGTATTTTCTAAATTTGCTGTTGTCACATCCTTTGTAATAAACTCCAACATTTTCCCTACTATTGATGTTAGGCTTTGGAAGATGACAAAGAATGCATTCATTATTTCCATAGTGACCTTTTTTCAGTACTTTGGGATATAGATTATTAGCCCTAGGGGTTTGTCAGTTTTCAGCTCCATTAATTTGCTCAGCCTTTTTTTAACTAATTCAAATCTTCTTCAAGTCCTGCTTTTCAATAGACCCATACCTCCTTCGCACTTCTGTGAGCCTATTTGTGCATTCTTCTGTGAAGATAGAATCAAATTATATTTTCAATTGTCCTTCCATTTCTTTATTCACCATTGTTAAATTTGTCTGCTTCAAACTGTGAGAGGCTTTATTAAGCCATTTATTTTTACTTATTTATAGAAGTTCTTACTATTTGCATTTCTGTTTGTTGTAAATTTACTCTCACACTCTTTTTCCCTTTTTAATGAATCTCTTAGTTCTCCTTTGCTGAATTCTAAGCTGCTTCTAGTCTTCAGGCTTGATAATTTATCCAGCAACATTATACAGCTCCTGTTCAGATCCAATACCGTTAGTTTATTTTGTTAGCTATTGTTGGGACACTTTTCCTTAATCCAAAAGGAATGATAGTTCTTGAAATGAAGTCACCGCTTTATTATAGCCAAATTACACCTTATTCCATTGTAGTTTCCTTTGTTTAGATTTAGGACAGTAGTTTTGGACTGGTCTGCTTCACTTTCTATCCCAAGAACACTCTTTCCTGAATAATTTTCTCACAATAAAGTTATTAAGCAACCGCTTTGCAGTGTATTAAAGCCCATCTAGCCCATCTATAAAAGCCTGTACCCAGTTGGTTTCTCAGTGTATTAGTCCATTGCTACTATTGTTATTGTGTTTGTCCAGGATATATGTGAATTAAAGTAATCCATGATTTCTGTAGCACTCTAAGCATCTCCAATTTTTAGTTTAATAGTATCCTACCTTATCACTAATATTTGGAGGCCTATAGACATGGCCACTAACCTTTGCTCTCCCTTATCACTTCTTAGCTCCACTCAGTCTGATTTCACATTCAGATATTTTCCACCAATATCCTTCCTCATTATTACATTGACTTCATCCTTCACTAACAATATCACCCCACTCCGTTTTCCCAGTTTTTCCTAAAGATTGAATACACTCAGATACCCTCAGCTTGTAGTTTTTGTCACCCAGTATCTCTGCTCAGGTTCCCGTTGCCATGTCTCTCTAGTTTAACCCCAATCCGCTCAGTACTAGCAAACATTCCTGTGAGGTTATTGATCCAGTCCTGCAGGATTGCAACTTGTTCAGCTTGTGCAGATCCCATCTTTCCTAGAATCTAACCCAATACTTCAAGAATCTGAATCCTTCCAGCCATGTACTCAAATGGTCTATTGCAGATTATGCAGCAAGAAGAAACCATAAAGAATCACAAATAAATCTTGAGAGGAGAAGAACAACCTTATTACGGAGCACCACAGAAACTATGCACTTTATAAGATATAAATAATTTAAGGATACTTGCGACAAGCTTCACAAAGAATAGGATAAAGAGTGTATACAAGAATCAGAATCAGTGTCATGGAGCAAAAAAGCCACACAAGCATAAGCCAGGCCTAACTATGACAAAATACATCTGTAAAACTATAGGTGACGTCCAAGGGATTTACACAAGTCGGACCCAATTTCATTGCAGCAAAAAGCAAAATTGATGTTCATAAAATGATGTTAACACATTCTTAGGGGAAATTGATGACTTAATTATATTTGACAGAGTTTATTTCAGTGGTCATTAATATCAGTATCAGTCACAAAGATGTAGGCAGCAATTCTCTAGTTGCACAACTGAGGATGCAAAGATGTATGTTCACGGGTAAGTCAACTAGAGGACAAACAATAGCATTCAACCTAATCTACATATTAATCTTAAGAGTTTATATACTTCAAAACATGAATCATCAAATATACTTGAATAAAATGAGATGAGCTTCATCCAACTGAATGGAACTCTGACCAAAGTCATTACATTCATAATTTCTTAAGGAGAAATTGCCTGGTCTAAAAATCCAGAATACTGCAAGGAAGAAGCTGCTTGATCTGAAAAATCAGGATCTGGCAAGGAAGAAAGTGCTTACTTCAACATTATTGTCATCTTCTATGATGGACATTCGTTAGATTAAAGAGCCCCAGAGAAGATTATGGGACAGTTACCTGGATTAGCAGAGAAGAGTTTCTCTGCAAAGGAAATTCATTAGCTTAAGGATCATCCAGTCAAAGTAATGGATTAACTATCAGGATGGACCACAATGGATATCCAAAAGATCATAGATCCTCCAAGATATAAATAGTTTGTAGATTGATCAAGGTCAACAGTCATCAAGCTAAAGACTAACGTATCTTCCCAGGCCAAAGAGAATGTGTTCTGAAAGAACTGTGACAAATTCGGCCATCCTGATCTTGTGCAGTCAGAAACATAAGGGAGATGGCGTCCTCGTTTAATAAAAATAGCTATATACCCACATGTACAAATGTTAATTCTGCTCAAGAAAAGCTTTGTATAAAATAATGACACTGAAAGATTTAGTGATGGAGCTGCATCAAACTCTACCCAATGTAACGATCTCACATAATGTTAGAGGGGAGAAGAAGCAGGTCCCGATGGAAACAAGTGTGCCATCTCTGGCTCTTGACAATTTTTGCAATTATATCAAAGTAATTGTTGCAACTTGTATCTATTGCTCTAATACAACCGTTGTGTATGTCAAGTGTTTAAGGTTCTTATCATTAAGATTCCGCTGGATAATACTCTACCACTACTCATTTAAGTAAACCCTTAGACTCACTATCACAAAGAAGATTGGTGTCAGCATTCTATTAAACCACAAGTCACCAGACATTGGGACAATAAAGAATGAGAATTGTTTATAAAATAGGCAACACATGTTTAGGCATTTATCTTATTTTAACAAGTCTTGTAAATCTTTCACTTTGTTCTTGGAAAACACCAAACCTCATCATACATCTGTTACATTTTCAGAGAGTTAAAAACATTTTTTGGCACAACTAAGTCCATATTAGCTTGAGACAGATTTCTCATACTTGTATTAAGTGTGTGTGGATTGTTCTCCTTATAACAGACTGCAATGTTTTTCTTGATTGCTGTCATCCTAACAAGTTTGAAATTTAAAGGAAAAATTTAAGTATTTTAATAAAAATGAGAAAAAATGTCAGTCTTCTGCCATTGGCCCTATATTATTGTGGTATGGGAAATATTTGTATGTTAGATGCATTATTTGTCTTTATTTCTGTGTATTTGAATATATCTTGTTTGGTCTCGTGAAACAAAAATTGCTGACAAAACTCAACAGGTCTGGCAAAATTTTTGGGAAGAAAGCAGAGTTAATGTTTCAGCTGGACTCACGTCCTGTCAAAATGTTAACTCTCCTTTCTTCCCACAAATGCTGCCAGACCTGCTGATTTTTGACAACAATTTCTGTTTCTATTTCTGTTTCAGATCTTCAGCATCCACAGTTCTTTGTTTTATTTACCTGCTTGATCTCTTGTTTGTCTGTATTTCAATACTTTGTTAGTAATGTGCATTTCATGGCAAATTTCAAACCACATCTGAGAAGTTGAATACATAATCTAACCAGACACTCCTGTACTAAGGAAGCTGAATTATTGAAGATGTATCCCATCAGATGAGATACCAAATTGAAGCCCTGTCAATCCAATGCAGGTGGTGTTACAGACTGATGGTGTTTAATATATGTAGCTGTGTTAAATATCTGAAGTTGTAAGTTGTAAAATAGATGGCTGGATCTTACAGTAATAGCTTATAAACTTGTTGATAAAAATGGCACTGTTAACTTTCATGAATTGAAATGATTGTTGAAAATCATATTCTACTTTTTGAATGATTTAGTTGGACATCTGTTCATTAAGCTAAATATATAAAATTGCAAACACATCAAAAGAATAACAAAATAATCAATAATATATTAGGCTTTCTTCATAAAGAGCTTTTGTAACAGCAGAAGAGATAAATGAAGTTAATTTCAATATGCTAAATATTTCATGGAAAGATTAATTTTGTGATATTTTCATTTTTATTTTGCTACCACGGGTTTAAACAAAGTCATTGATTTAATCCACAAAGGTAACAAAAACTAATTTCAGTTGTTTATATATGATTTTTACTGGCCTTCAAAACTGTTGTAAAAACCAAAATAACTGTAGATGCAGTAAATCATAAACAAAAGCAGAAGTTGCTGGAAAAGCTTAGCAGGTCTGGCAGCATCTGTGAAGAGGAATCAAAGTTAATATTATGGGTCCCATGACCCTTCCTCAGAAAGTTGGGTTGTAAACAGCCACTTTGAGTCTGGTGAGGTTTAGCAATTAAAACTATTTTCTCATCAACCTCATTACACATCTCTGGAACATGTGGGACTTGAATCCAGGCCTCCTGGCTCAAAGCTAGGAAAGTTACAACTGCTCCACAAGACCCCTAAAAATACATCATTTTCAGGCATATGCTGGAGAAACAACCTTCTTCAAGGTCTCTTCCTGAGACAAAGTCAACATGCCAATTTATATTCTTAATTCTCACAGCTAATTATATTTGTTTTCGTTCTTGTCACAGTCCACTTGTCATTTATTACTTTAGCATTTGTATTACATATCCTTATCAACAAACAACGTTATTTATGATATAGAGATTTTCCTTTTATCTCCATATTAGCCCGAGGATAGTTGTTATCTCTTGGAACTTAACAGTGTTCTCCTGCCTGTTTCATGATTTCCCTAAGGTTGTTGGCTCAAGCTATGAAGGTTGTTAAGTTTTACAACTTACATTCTTAGTAAGGTTTCCACAGGAATGACCTCATATCACATTACGCCTACAGTATTGGCTACACTTCCTGCTTACATTTCCTTACTAGGTCTGAAGTAAAGGTTTTCACAGGAGTGCTGTCTCTCCCTTGCTGGTCTTTTCACGTTCCTGCTAACAGCTTGTTCCTTCATGTGCTTGCAGCTGCTGACTGTTTATGTAAGAAGTTCATAAGTGGTAAGATTCTTAAAGTTTTGAACACACTTGGTCTTCAGGAAATTTCACTTCCTGGGTTGAAAGTTTTTTTCACCCTTATGTCTTGTGATATTAATGATGCCTACTATTGATGATCATGTATTTATTAGTGGGAAGAAAGATGATGCTACCGATGCTCTTTGACTAGGTTTGAAGATGATTTGGTTCACAGTAGTACAGTAATATAAAAGCATAAGAACGTACTAGGAGCAGGAGTAGGCCATTTAGCCCCTGAAGCCTGCCCTACCATCCAACAAGATTATGTTGATCTGCCCCAGGTCCTGAACATCTTTTTCGGTGCCAATGAATTGTAATCTTCAACTCCTCAATATTTAAAAAAATCTATCTACCTCTTCTTTAAACACTTTTCAGTGATCTAAACTGTCCAACTCTCTGAAGTGGAAGCTTCCACACATTTACTATCCTCTATGAGAAGAAATTCCTTTGCTTTGTTTTAACAGGGTGATCCCTAATTTTGATTGCACAATGTTAGTCGCACTTGGAACTCTTCAGATTCTGAAGAAGTTCATGTCCAAATGCAGCAAAACTGAGGTATCATACAGGTCAGGTTGGAAAGGTGGCAAGTGCCTAGCATTGCCAGCACCTGGCAATGACTATTTCCAACAAGAGAGAACCTAACCATCATTCTTTGATTGTCAATGATATTACCATTGCTGAAATCTCTATTATCAAAATCCTGGGGTTACGATTGACCAAAAACTGAGCTGAGCAAGCAATAAAAAAGTACTATAGTACAAAGGGCAGGTCAGAACCTATAAATCCTGCACCAAGTAACTTACCTCCTAACTCTCCAAATCCTATCCACCATCTACAAGGTACAAGTCAGGTTTGTGATGGAATATTCCCCATTTACCTGGATGTGTGCAGTTCAGCAGCACTCAGAAGCTTGTCATCATTCACTTGATTGGCATTACATTCACTCCCTCTACCACTGATGCTCAGTAGCAGCAGTGTACACCATCCACAGAATTTCATCAGGGCTCCCGTGGCAGCACCTTCCAAATCTATAACCTTCACCATCTAGAAGGGCAGCACCACTTTCAATTTCCCCTCAAAGCTGCTCACCACCCTGAGTTGGAAATATATCACCAATCTTTCAGTGTCATTGGGTCAAGTTTGTGGAACACCCTTCCGAACAACATAAACTGAAACCGAATACATCAGAATGCTTCAAAAAGACAGCTTATTGACACCACTTCAAGGGCAGTTAGGGATGTGCAATAAATGCCAACCCAGCCCGTAGTTCCCACCTGCCCTCAATCATTAAAATGTATTCAGCTGTAATGCTTATTCTTGATTTCAGTATTTGCTTCTTCTGGCCAGCCTTGCTTTTTTTTTGTTCTGATCTGTCTTCTATCATGATAGGAATAGAAAATATTTCCACAACTCCTGTAAAATGTACACTATCCTTCCTGCTGGAAGTTTGAAACAATTCTTTTATGCCAATAGAGGCAATTCCAACAGTACTTTCTTTGTCCGTGAGTTCTGCAGTGAGTCTAGATTAGATTAGATTACTTTAGATTACTTACAGTGTGGAAACAGGCCCTTCGGCCCAACAAGTCCACACCGCCCTGCCGAAGCGCAACCCACCCATACCCCTACATTTACCCCTTACCTAACACTACGGGCAATTTAGCACGGCCAATTCACCTGACCTGCACATCTTTGCACATATTGGCCTAATAAGGCCAATAAAATTTCCTACTGGTTGTGATTCGGGCAGTTGAATGACAACTGTTTGTTCCTGGACCAGTTGTTCCCTGTAATTAGTTGAATTTATTCTGTTATCTTATGGATGTTGATATCAAGGCATCACATAAGCTCAAAAGTGAAAAGTTGTGATTGTAAATTATTTAAACATTTTCAATTTTCTCCCACCCTCTGTGTCATTGGTACCTGCTCTTGAGAGTTATTCCACATGCACCTGCTATAATAGTGACGCTTGCACTTGCATCAAGTTTAACATTGAAAGGATGTTCACTGTTGGCTCACCAGTAGCCTTTAGGAATTGCTCTGGTATCATTCCCCATGTTGGGCTGTTTGTGTATGTGACTACACCACTTTTGCTGCTCTGCGCCTGTCCTACTTCTACTCTGAGCCTGTCCTACTCCTGATCTTCTTTTGGAACGAACCTATAGTTTTGAAGTTGTAACATTCCTGTGTCGTTAGTGGCCACTGTTTGTGCTTGTAAGGCTTGTTCGATCCACTGCATTGACACAACCTGTTTGTATCTGTGTTTGGCCTAATCTTTGTGTTGGTTTTTCACATGTGTCTATAAAGTGTTTGTTCTTTACAAAGTGGTTGGTTCTGTTCATTTCCTTTTATAAGATTTTCTATCTCTTCTTCTATGATTCTTCCTGGTTTCTGCTTTCAGCACTATTTAGATATGTTTCTCTGAAATAAAATCTTCTTTAGACTGTAATAAGTTAAGCTGACAAAGGCATCAATGATTCCAAAAATAAATCTGTTTCTTGTGAACTCTGATTTTAAAGTTCCATATTCTGTTTTTCACAAATCTATGGAGGTCATCAATGAAATTATGTATAGATGTCTATAGATGTTGAACTCACCTGTTCAGTCTTGTGCTTTAAAAGATTTTACTTGTTCATAGATTGAAATAATTATCAAAAGTTATTAGACCGTCTTCAGATGTGTTTGCATTTCTTCTTTATTCTGGTGATTTGCAACATCGTTAGCTGTAAAAAAAAGTAGTGAATACAAAATGACCTTGATTATCTGAACAAGACGGGTGGGGAGTATTTTGTTCAGAGGATTGAGAGCTCAGATAACCGATCATTTGGATAATGGATAATGTTTTTAATGGGACCTTGAGATCTTTTTTGGATAATTCAAAATTCGGATAATTGATCTTCAGATAATTGAGGCTGTTTTGTATATATATTTATTTGTTCAGCTTGGCATTTAATATTTAATTTGATGTAATTCTGTGGATTAATCATTATGTTCTGTTGCATTGAATGGAGTTTTTTCAAACATTGTTCAATGACAAATTCATGCAAAAATTCCCACCGCTAATCAGTGTGTTGAGATATCAATCAATCTAGGCTTGTGGTTGCAGCAGAGTGCTTCTATCAATCCTCCTTTCTTTGCTGAGTCTAATGGCCTATCTACTGAGCAATAGTAAGGTATTGACTTGTAATGAGCAGTACTTTATTGCATGAATGTAATAGTTACAAGTTACTTTGGCCAGTTCGGTGTAATTACAAAGGCTATCATGAACCAAAGATGACACAGCCATCTCTGCCAGGACCTTGTGCTTGATTGTTCTTCTCCATTGAAAGATTGTGTGACATCCACAAATTGGGAAGAGCTTAATGCAATTTCAACATGACCTCTTTTAAAACAATTACATAGAAATGTAGAAACGAGGAGCAGGAGTAGACAATTTAGCCCTTTGAGCCTTGTCTACCATTCAATATCATAGCAGATCATGCAACTCAGTACCCTGTCCCTGCTTCTCTCCATGCCCTTTGACCTCTTTAACACAAAGAACTGTATATAACTCCTTCTTGAAAACATTCATTTTTGTTTAATGGGGCTGTGGCATCTCTAGTGCTACCTTCTGGATCCTCATAACTGCCTGGCTTGCAGTCACATCATGCTGTCTCTGACCAAGTCTGAAATACCTCAAGTAAAGGTTGTCAACTATGTTATTCAACAGAACATTCTGCTCACCTAGTATTAAAGGTGTATCCTCATTTTGAGCAAAAAGGTGTGGCCTACATCATATTAGAGAAGGAAAACAAATATTGTGCAATACACACACCTGAGGAAGTGTATATTAGGGCTTTTGCAAATGTAAAAGAAGTGATCTAATGCCTGTTTGAGATTCCCACTGCCGTTGTAGTTTGCTCTTCAGCAGCTATCACCATACATGTACTTGATACTGAAGAGTCCATTTCTTTACACTGTTCATTATTCAGCAAGGTACGTACTTAAACAGCTGGGAGATACACTCTGACTTGAGAATTTCATGCACACATATGCTAGAATTTCATGCAGTTATTACTTAGTCCTTGGTTTTGACATGAACTTCACTGATTATCTGGACTTCAGTAATTGAAGTAGTAAGTCATATGTTACATTTTCGTTGTTAGCATACTTGAGAATTTACCCTCTAATTAAATAGATATTATTTAAACCTTTCCAATCTAGATTTGAAATCCATGCTGATTTTATTATTAAACATCCGAATAAATAGTTTGTCTACTCTTCAGTGTTGATATTCAAAGTCAAAAAGTAGAAAATCAGATGTATTTTATAATTTTCTCAGTAATCCAACTGATTGCTGACTTTGAGGTACAGAAGAATGCTGCTGCAGATTTTTAAGTAGTTCTTTAATTTCTTTTAACAGCCAGACACACAATAGGGCCAGAACCTAGTTTAAAGGAACTTCAATTTGTGCATTATAAACAATAGATGATACAAAGAGAAAATGTATTTTTAAACATATTAGCAGATTTCCTGCATGTTTGTGTTGAATGATGGTTTGTAATGACAAGAGTATCAAATTGTGTTATTCATGGTATGTTCTCAGGAAATCCCAATTTGGAGTGACAGGCCAATGTAAAACAGATTATCTCTTCAAGTGTTACATTAGAGTTTGTGGTCATTCAGAATCCAATTGTTTCATTAAAATTGGAATATTGTTTCCTATTTTAGATGCACCTTAAAGCAACCAGAATTGTATGTTTGTTTGTTAACTGCAACAAAGGGCAAACTCTTCAGAATTCTGCACTCTTAAATCAAATGTTTGTGTGTTAGTAGGCATCCTTTGTTCAGGGAAATGAATTGGGTTTTTTGGCATGATCACATGCTCCTCAGCCTATTACATATGGCAGAGGACAGCTCCTTGCGACACGTCCTTCAGGTATGTGGAAGCAATGCACTTCCCTGGACATATTTAAAGCATGTCATGTTCCTTGTACAATAGTCAGTTTCCCATCAGTTAGGGTGCAGTACTACCATTGTAAATTTGACTTGGCATGATAGATGTACCACCACCTCCCCAATTCCTCAGAAACATGCTATCAACTCATTCTATCACCTCTTGTCTGGCTTGAGCTTCCAGCTGCAATGGCAGAGCTCCCAGTCCTTAACACAGTTATCTTCCGTCACTTGGGTTCCTTAAGGATTGCATCTCTCTTCTTTCCTCCATGTTTGCACCCATGCTTCAAACCTCATGAGATACCAATTTGCCCACAAAGTACCTTGGCTCAATTACTTCAAAGGATCTCATTGTGTTGTGATGTCATGAGTTCTGGAACTATGCTGTTTCATTGGGAATGGAATTGAGTCATAGAGTCACACAACACAGAAACAGACACTTCAGTCCAACCAGTCCAAACCAACCATTATTCCAAATCAAACCAGTCCCATCTGCCTGCATTTGGCCTATTACCTGCCAATCATTTCTTATTCATGTACTTTTCTAAAGGTCTTTTAAATGTCCTTTGAGTTGAGCATCAGGACTCATTATTGATAGGCTGCTCCTCAACTCTCCCGTGCTACTAAAAGTTTACCTTATCCTCTTGCATTCACATAGAGTGATCCATGTCACCACTGTTACACTTAATTCTTCCCCTATTTGTACAGATCCCATCCATGTGTACACTGACTACTTTATCTGACCCTTTCAGTCCACAACTATTGAGGTCCTAGTTCCTCTCCTGACCCTCAGCTCTCAGTACTCAGAATTATCTGCAACCTCACCTCCCATACACAGCGGTAGCATAGTGGCTCAGTGGTTAGCACTGCTGCCTCACAGTGCTGGGTTCGATTCCTGCCTCGAGTGACTGTCTGTGTGGATTTGCACATTCTCCCTATGTCTAAGTGGGTTTCCTCCAACAATCCAAAGATGTACAGGTCAGATGAATTGGCTGTGCTAAATTGCCCATAGTGTTGGGTAAATTTAGGGGAGTGGGTCTGGGTGGGTTACTCATCGGAGGGTCAGTGTGGACTTGTTAGGTCGAAGGGCCTGTTTCCATACTGTAGGGAATCTAATCTAATACACCTGTCCTTGCATTACTGTGTAATCTTATGAGTATACAATTCCCACCTGACCCCTCTAACTCCACCTATGACTAGCACCGTTCCATGTGCCAACAGACAGAATCCTAGATAGAATCAAATCTCATGCCCCAGTCACCCAGCTGTCTCTGATTAACTTTCCCAGCCATCACCCAAATGAACCAGGACAGAACAGAAACATAATACACTGTCTACTCTTCCATGTTTGCTTAGACAAGGCCCACCCATGGTGTAAAACTAAACCCCCTTTTCCCACTCACCTTCCCTGTCCTTTGCCACTTTTACTTCACTTAGAATGTTTGCACTGCAACACAATCTTGATTTAGTGCCATATAGCTAGAAGGACAAAGCTGCAAGTACTTATTCCAAAGTGCTGGAAGAAATCAGATTTATCAGGTACATGCCTCTTTTATGAAGTTGGGTGTTGGAAGGCATGGATTTCTCAATTAAATGTAACTAAATTGGGAGCCAGCACTTAATTCCAGCGAGTTGCGCTTTTAATGAGTTGCAAATACATGTAGATAAGCTTCCTGACACCTGCAATAGAGAAGGTTTGGCCTGTATTTTAACGTTGGAGAACTTAATTGCTAAAGTTTATCCTGCAGTCAAGATTCTGACTTCTGGACGTCTGCCCAATCAAATTCCCCTCCCACCTCTTCCTGAACCAGAAGATTCCACCGAAAGCTTGCGTATCTGAACAAGCTAAGTTCATGCTTTTAATATGTCAAGCAGATGTCTTGGCATTTCTTGGTGGGAGAATTCACTGAGGAAAGTCTCTGATTTGGGTGTAAAGTATGTCCAATTTCCACAGTGCAACAGCTTTGCCAGACCAAAGATACAGTTGGGTGGCCAAACACTTTTAGATCTTGGCCTCATTAATATTGTGCCTGAAAGCTTCAGGCCCATTGCATTTTGAGGTTGGATGGAAAGCCAGCAGCTGCAGCACACAGTGCATCCAAATATCTGAGTATACAGTATAGTTCAACAATGGGTCAAAAGGATTTGTAATGCCTGGATGAGCATTCTTGATGCACTGTCAAAACAAAACAAACACTGAGCTAAGGCATAATGACAGTGATGGTATGAAGATGAAATTTGAATAATTAGAGAGAAAATAGAGTCCTAAATTCTGCTCAAAATCAAATAGGATCTCACAATTGCAAAAAGATCTGTTTTATCCTGAGGCAATGGCCAGAAAGAGGGAATTTTTGATGAGGAAGCAAAAGTAACGGCTTCTGATGTTGGTGTTGGAGAAACATAGAGGCAGTGGACATTGTGGAAGATAGAAATGGATGTATATTTGAAATCTGTCCTTTGTTATTTCACAGATTCTAGGCAGAACACCTTTAAAATAGTTAGATCATCCTGTGATGTTCAAATACCTGCCTCATCTTTAGTAGCTATTGTTGTTGTGGTTGCAGTAAGAGTAATAAGCACAGACTAGAATACGTGAGTGAGATCTTGTAGCAGTGTAAGTCGTGTTCATAAATGTCAAGACATCTGTCTCAATATGAAAACTGTCTTCATAGTATATCTTACAAGGGCTAAGGTATGTGGAACTCTCAGACCATATCACACTTGCAATGGTATTTAACCCTGAAACTACATCATGATGGCATTTAGTGGTATTAGCTCATGGCATCTAGCTGGCAACTAATTTGTGTTAAAAGGTGATAGCAGCAGTGGTAGCTGTAAATATTTTCTTAACTGTCACTCATCATCTACATAACTTCAGATTTGAAGTTTGCAACCACTATTGACATTACAATGATAACAAAAAACTAAAGACTTTGTATCTGAATGCCCATTACATTCATAATAAAGTAAACAAACTGTTCCTACTGAAGTACATAAATACAATGATAGTTATTATGAGTAATTGGTTGTGCATTGTGAAGGATTGATTCCTAAATGTTGCGGTATATATATCATTCAAGAAGAATAGAAAGCTAGATGAAGGTGGAGGGGTAGCACTGTTAATCAAGGATGCCATTGATGCAATAATTAGGGATGACTTAGATCTGTGGGCTGACAAGTCTCTGTGGCCTGACGAACTTCATCCTAGGCTCCTAAGTGAGGTGGCTAATAAGGTAACAAATGCATAAGTATTAAAACCCAAAAGAACTGCAAATGCTGTCAATCAGAGAAAAAAGTAGAAATTGCTGGAAAAACTCAGCAGGTCTGGCAGCATTTGTGGAGAGAAATCAGAGTTAATGTTCTGGGTGGAGTGATCCTTCCTAGAACTGAGTTCTGAGGAAGGCTCATTTGACCTGAAACATTAACTCTGGTTTTTCTCCACAGATGCTGCCAGACCTATTGAGCTTTTCTAGCAATTTCCATTTTTGTCAAGCTAGTGCATAGATATAAAGTTTCTAAAATTTGCTCGATTCTGTAAAGGTTCCTTCTGGCTAGAAAGTATCAAATGGAACTTCTCTGTTTAAAAAGAGAGTGAAAGAGGAAAACTGAAGGCTGGGTAGCTTGACACCCATCAAAGAGAAGGTATTAAGACTGATCATTAAGAACATTATAGTTGGACATTTTGAAACATTTGAGGAAGTTATAGAAACATAGAATCACAGAAATATACACTATAAAAGGGGGTTAATCAGCCCATCCTGGCTGTACCAGCTCCCAAAAGAGCTTACCAGCTAGTCCTGTTCTCTAGCCCTTTCTCCATAGCCCTCTTAAAAAAAACACTTCCAAAAATTTACACAGCTCTATTTTAAAACTCCCATGGTGTCCTGTGGAATCTCACTCAAGTATCACATTCCAAGTCTTAACAACCCTTTGAGTAAAGAAGTTTCTCATCATCTCACTCCTTGCTCTCATGCTAACAATCTTGAAATTGTGACCCTTAGTCACTGACATACCAACTAGTGGAAACAGAATATCCTTCTTCACCCTGTCAGAATAGTTCATAATTTTGAACACCTCAGTAAAGTCATTTCTTAGTCTTTGTTCCAAGGAGAATAAGTGTAATTTCTCTAATCTTTCCTTGTATCTAAAATCTCACATTCCAGGTTTTATTCTCTGAACCCTGTCTACGATTTTAACATTCTTCCTTAAGTAAGGTGCTCAGAATTGAACACAATATTCCAAGTATGGTCTGACCAATGATTTGTGGAGTGGCAGCATTACTTCTTCGCTTTTATATTCTATGCCTCAATTTATAAACTCCAGGATGCTACAAGCCTTCTTAACAACTGTTTCAACTTGCTTGGCCACCTTCAGAGAATTATGCACTTGAATTCCTCTGCTCCAGTACTCCCTTCCTAGTTGTAACATTGAGCCTGTATTGTCTCCTTGTGTTTCTTTAATTAAAATGCATTACCTCACATTTCTTAAAGTAAGGAGATACAGCATGATTTTGGGAAAGGGAAATCTTATAACTCATTAATTGGAGTTCTTTGACGGAGTAATATGAACGTTTGATAAAAGGAAGTGTGCAGATGTACAATACTTGGATATCTAGAAGACATCACATAAAAGATGAAGTTAGAGCTAATAGTGTAGGTGTTAACATATTAGGACAGAAATTTGACTGCCTGGCAGAAAAGTGAAAAAGTATGAAGTTTTTGTTCTGATTGGCAGGATGTGGTGAGTAGAGTTCTGCAGGGGTCTGAACTAGAGCTTCAGCAGTTTACAATTTATGTCAATGACAGATGAGTGGAGTAAGGGCAAAGTAGTTAAATTTTTAAATAACATAAAAATAGGTAGGAACGTATATTGTGAAGAGGACACAAGGATGATTCAGAGAGAAAAAGCTATGTTGAGTGAATAATCACAAATCTGGCAAATAGGGTATAATAAGGACAAATGTGAAGCCATTTACTTTGGCAGGAAGGGCTGTAAGTTGGCTCAGTGGTTAGCACTGTTGCCTCACAATGCCAGGGACCCTGGGTTTGATTTGACCATCGGGCAACTGTCTATGTGGAGTTTATACAATCTCCCCATGTCTGTGTGGGTTTCCTTTGGGTGCTCTGGTTTCATCCTACAGTCCAAAGATGTGTAGGTTAGATGGATTAGCCATATTAAATTGCCCATAGTGTCCAGGAATGTGTAGGGTAGGTGGATGAGCCATGGAAAATGCAGGGGCTGTAGCAGGGGTGGGTTTGCTTGGGATGTTCTTCAGAGGGTCCATGTAGACTTGATGGACCAAATGGCCTGCTTCTACACTGTCCGGATTCTATGATTTTAAAAAAACAAATTATACTTCAGTGGAGAATGATTGCAGAATTCTGAGGTGCAGAGACAATACATATTTAGAACTCTAGAGATGGAGACATCCTTTTACACCACTAGTTCAGCTCTACTACTTCTGACCATTAGCCCCTTTGGCTTGTAAGAGAGGGGTACATATTTGGGTATGTGCACATCATTACCAAATACATAGAGGTATGTAGTGACAGTAAAACTGAAAATGTTAAAAGAATGTATAAGGGTGAGATGGAGAACTTGGATGTAAGGCATGAGCCCTGAGTGTATGACTCATAATGTGTGGAGCATTGAGCAATATGAGAACTGAATGTTGTGGTGCTTATGAGGTTTTGTGTGCATTCACTGGTGTTGACCACCTACATGAGGTCATTATACTCTTTGAGTCACATTCATCATGTCCCATCATTTTAAAACTCTGGGAGTTAATTTCCCAAGCTATCTGCTTCTATCCCCTTCAAAAGATGATCACTTCAGCATTTTCTGGACTCCTGCAGGACCAGGACCATTGCCTACTTCCACTTCTCTAATGCCTTTAGGTCTATTCTTTAATTCTGGTGTATACATTGGTGTCATTTAAATTGTAGCACCATTCTTTAGTGCATCTAGCTTTTAAAATGGATAGTCTGCCTTTAAGAAAGCCAGCTAGCTGTGCCATATATTTTGTGACCAATGCTATTAGGTTTACATGTTGTGCATAGAGGTAGCTTTAAAGGAAGATCAAAGGATGAAATCAAATGAGTATGCTCCCCAGTTCAATCTGAATCAGCACTAGGTGTGAATCATGGCGTAAATTCAGACTAATGTAAATTTCTAGATCGCTATGTTGAAAGATTTTCATTCATCAGCCAGTAAATATTTACCTTTGCTTGAAAATGTGTTATATCTTCATAGTTTATTGAAGCAGAACTTTTGGAGTGAGTATTTGAGTTTCTGTCTGCCTCACTGACAATTTCTATTTTTTTTATTATTTAACCCATTTTTCCTACTCAAACTGTTGAGCAATTTTACTACACGCTTCTGGAGCAGGGGAACTTGAAATGGGCTTCCTGGTTCAGGGATCGGGACACTACCGCTACACCACAAGAGCCCTCTACATACTAGTACAGTGTAGGGAAATTATTAATTATTCAAAGTAATTGAGACAATTAATGTTAATTTATAAATTTGTTTATATATTGTATATTTGTCCATTGGAGGCCTAATTCACCATCAAACATAATCTCTTTTCTGTCAGTGAAAGACTATTCTTTCAAAAATATTAAAAGTCCATCCATGGTGCATTTGTCTTTTCAAACTGTTTTTATAATGAAGAATACAATAGAAGAAATACATTTTATGATGCACAGTAAATTATTATAGACAAGAGTACATAAAACATTAGATTACCAAGACCAAGTGAGAACTTTCAAGAATAATATTTATGGAAGTTTTAAAATGTATAATTATTATTTCTTAATTACTGATACATTTGTGAAAGCAGATGAAATTACTTTTGAGGTACTCTAATGTGGCATGACATACTTACATTGAACAATCTAACAAGTTTACAGAAACACAACATTTTAAGCAGTGAAATTTCTGTGAAATTTAAGTCACTATAATGCAAGCACAAATGATGAAATAATCAACATGCACCAATGCTAATGCTTCATAAGCCACTTGTTAAGCAGCTAATGAGATACTTAACGAGATGGAACCTGCCAAACTTAGTTAATGCAGTATGCAGCCTCTTGTGGTCTTTATGCTGAATGGTTCAGCTGAAACTCTAGAAAATTCAACTGCCACTGTTCCAGACTTCTGATTGACCTGGGAAAGACCTTGGGTAATTGATATTAAAATTATATCGGTTTAGCCAATGTAGCCAATTTAGCCATAGAACAGACAAACTTGAGAGATGTGATTTAAAATTTGTTGAGGTGTAAGTTCAGGATGGTTACTTTTTACATGAAATGTCAGCTTAAGATAATGGGGCTATGTAAAAAGATTTCAGTAAAGTTTCTGACACATCCTGTTATAATTGTTTGATTTGTGTGACTCCAGCAAGAAATGTATTGGCAACTAAATGTTGCAAGGTTGGTCAATTTCCATATATGGTGGACGGCATATGATTAAAGGTTAAATTTTGTCTTTTTGCCAAAGAGCTCAGTTTTCCATAATTTTGTGTTTATTTGCTGGTTGATGAAGTGAACTGAGGTCACTTGGATGGATTCCGTGGCTTGCTTCACTTTTTTTTACATTGCAGAGTATGATGACATTCTCTGTAAACATTTTTCCTGTTTCTTCATTTAGTACAAGTGAAAAATATTCACTTGTTACTTTACAGTTTGCTTCAAGACAACAAAGTGTGCACGGCTACTTACAAGTAAATTCTTCTGAGTTCTGAAGAAGGATCACATCAACTTTGATTTCTCTCCACAGATCCTGCCAGACTTGCTGAGATTTTCCAGCAATTTCTGTTTTTGATGTTGTTGGTGATCTTTATGTTTGAGATGATTAGTTATTGGCCTGGTATATTCTAACAGAGGTGAAAAGTTGGAAATCAAAATCAGAGTTCCATGAATTGAAAAGGGAATAGAAAATATAGCAAAAGAGATGAGAAAAAAAAAGTTGTATGGTACATGTCTTCAAGTGGGAACTAGGTCAAATAAGAGGGTTTTTAAAAATTAATATTCATTCATAGGATGTGGCATTGTTGGTTTCGCCAACATTTATTGTCCATTCCTAGTTGTCCTTTGAGAAGGTGGTGGAGAGCTGCCTTTTTGAACCGCGGCAATACATGTGTTGAAGATAGACCTACAATGCCCTTAGGGTAGGAATTTCAGGATTTTGCCACAGCAACACTGAAGAAACAGCAATATATTTCCAAGTCAGGATAGTGAGTTGTTTGAAGTGAGAATTTCAGTTATTGATGTTCCCATGTATCTTCTGTTCCCTTGTCCTTCTAGATGGAAGTGGTCCTTGATTTGGAAGGTTATGTCTAAGGAGCCTTTGGTGTGTTTCTGCAGTGCATCTTACAGACAGGACATATTGCTACTACTGAGCATCATTGCTGGAGAGATGGAATATTTGTGGATGTGGTGCCAATAAAGCAAATTGCTTTGTTCTGGACTGTGTCAAGCTTTTAGCTGTTGTTGGAGCTGTTCTTATCCAGACAAGTGGAAGGTATTCTATCACACTTGTGATGAAGACTTGTGCCTTGTAGATGGTGGACAGGCTTTGGAGAGTCAGAAGTCCTGCCATATCCAATTGTGAATGGTGAATGACAATCAAATAAGTCACTGGAGGAGGAGAGACCAAAATATGCCCATCCTCAATGATGGGGAGCCCAGTACATCTGTGCAAAAGAGACAGCTGAAGCATTTGCATCCAACTTCAGTCAAAGGGATGAGTGGATGATTCTTCTCAGCCTCCTTCCTGGATTCCTAGCATTACTGATGCCATTCTACAGCAAATTTGTTTCATTCCATGTGACATCAAGTATTAGCTAAAGGCATTGGATATGGCAAAGACTATGGGCCTGACAAAAGTCTGGCAATAATGTTAAAGTCTTGTGCTTCAGTACTAACTGCATCAAGAAACCAAACTGTTCAGGTACAGCTACAACACCAACATGTAGGTGGTATTGTGGAAAATTGCCCAAGTAGGTCTTTTTTTTGTGTATGCAGGACACATCAAACTCATGTAATTATCACCCAGCAGCCTAATATCTGTCATCAGCAAAGTGACGAAAGGTGTCTTTAACAGTACACTTACAACACTTACTCAGCAATAATCTGTTCACTGACACTCAAGTTGGGTTCCACCAGAGTCACTCAACTGCTAACCACATTACAGCAATGCTTCAAACTTGGACAAAAGAGTTGAATTCCAGAGGAGATTTCAGAGTGACGATCCTTGACATTAAGAAACCTGAGTACAACTGGAGTCAATGGGAATCAGAAGGAAAAGTCTCCACGTATTTGGAATGATGCTAACACAAGGGGAAACAGATGTTGTTGGAGGTCAGTCATCTGACTTACAGGATATCACCAAAGAAATTGCTCACAGTTGTGTCCCAGGCCTGAGTAGCTTCATCAATAAATTTCTCTCCATCATATGGTCAGAAGTGGTAATGTACAATCACAGTGAATAATGTTCAGCATTATTCTCAACATTTCAGATAATGAAACAGCCTCTGTCCATATTTGGCGAGCTATGGACAAAGTTCCAGCTTGGGCTGAAAATGTGTTGCTGGAAAAGCGCAGCAGGTCAGGCAGGATCCAAGGAACAGGAGAATCGACGTTTCGGGGAGAAGCCCTTCATCATTCCTGATGCCAGCATATGCAGTCCTCACTTACTCCTCCAGCTTGGGCTGAACAGACCTGTGGCAAGTAACGTTCATACCACACCAGTGCAAGATAATGGCCATCCCCAATAAGAGAGAATTTAAATCTCTCAACCGAGGATTCCCACTATAATAGTCAGTGGGTCCCTTAGCTGTCTTTGACCCATCACTCACACTTCTGTCCTCACCCCTTACTTTCCTTCCAACAACAATGATAGGGACCCCCTGGTCCTCACTTACCACCCACCAGCCTCCTCATTCAAAGAATAGTAAGCTGCCATTTCCATCACATCCATCAGACCGCCATGAACATACACATATTCGCTTTCCCTCCCTTGTCACCATTCCCTCTGGGACGCTTTGGTACACACCTCCTCTATTCCTTACATCTGCTCACACTCATATGGTGCCTTCTCAAGCAATCGTAGAAGGTGTAATAGCTGCCCATTTACTTCCTTCTTCCTCGTTATTCAATGCCCACCAGACACAACTGCCAGGTAAAGCAATTGAAATGCAGGCTGGGTGACCACTTTGCAGAACACCTACATTCTGTCTATAAAAATGACCCCAGTTTCCAGATGCCTACACTTCAACACACCACCATGTTTCCTGTCCAACATTTAAGCTTGAAGAACAACAACTCATTTTCTGCCTGGGGCACTTGCTGCCTCTAGGACTCAACTTCAAAGTCAATAACTTTAGAATTTGATTCCATCCGTCCACATATTTTACCTAAACCATGCTTGGTTCTATTATGACATAAGTATTTTGAGTACAGTCACCCATTCCCAACTACTTCTAGATCCATTATCAAATTCAGCACAGCTAGCCCATTTTCTCACTCTTAGCTGTTCATTATCATTCATTCAGCTTTTCTTTTGTCCTGGATTGCTATACATAATATCCTTGCTTACCTATCCTTTTTGTATCTCTTTTTCTGGGCTCCATAGAAACCTACCTGCTCACCTCTCCCCTTACCCACCAGTCCCTCTCAAGGGTGATTAGTGATGAATAATAATTGTTAACTTAGCCAGTGACACCCACATCCTATAAATAAATTAAGTGGAGTGTTAGCTCAGTGATCAGCATTGCTGCCTCACAACTCCAGGGTTTTGGGTGCAATTCCACCCTCAGGCAACTATCTGCATGCAATTTGCATGTTCTTCCTATGTCTGTATGGGTTTCATCCCAGTCCAAAGACATGTGGGTTGGTCTGGGTGGAATATTCTTTTTGGAGAGTCAGTTTGGACTGGATAGGCCGAATGGTCTGCTTCCACATCATAGGGATACTATGATTCTATGAAATAAAGAAAACAACACTAGGACTGTTAAGAGGACTCTTGCTACCCTTCACCACTGATTGACTGTCAGTTGGACTCCTGCAGTTTCAGGTTTCAAAAGTATGAAACAGTTTACCAGCTAAGGTTAGAAAAATGTTGATTAAAGGGCAACTGTTGTAGCAAGTTGGTATCCATTGTACAAAGCTGAAAATGTGTTGCTGGAAAAGCGCAGCAGGTTAGGCAGCATCCAAGGAACAGGAGAATCAACGTTTCGGGCATAAGCCCTTCTTCAGGAATAAGGAAAGTGTGTCCAGCAGGCTAAGATAAAAGGTAGGGAGGAGGGACTTGGGGGAGGGGCGTTGGAAAAGCGATAGGTGGAAGGAGGTCAAGGTGAGGGTGATAGGCTGGAGTGGGGTAGGGGCGGAGAGGTCAGGAAGAAGATTGCAGATTAGGATGGTGGTGCTGAGTTCGAGGGATTTGACTGAGACAAGGTGGGGGGAGGGGAAATGAGGAAACTGGAGAAATCTGAGTTCATCCCTTGTGGTTGGAGGGTTCCTAGGCGGAAGATGAGGCGCTCTTCCTCCAACTGTCGTGTTGCTATGGTCTGACAATGGAGGAGTCCAAGGACCTGCATGTCCTTGGTGGAGTGGGAAGGGGAGTTGAAGTGTTGAGCTACGGGGTGGTTGGGTTGGTTGGTCCGGGTGTCCCAGAGGTGTTCTCTGAAACGTTCCGCAAGTAGGCGGCCTGTCTCCCCAATATAGAGGAGGCCACATAGGGTGCAGCGGATGCAGTAAATGATGTGTGTGGAGGTGCAGGTGAATTAGTGGCGGATATGGAAGGATCCCTTGGGGCCTTGGAGGAAAGTAAGGGGGGAGGTGTGGGCGCAAGTTTTGCATTTCTTGCAAAAAGTTAAAAAGTCTTAAAATTGATAAATCTCCTGGCCCCGATGGGATACACCCTAGAGTTCTGAGAGAGGTTGCTGAGGAAATAGCAGAGGCATTGGTTGAGATCTTTCAAGAGTCACTGGAGTCAGGAAAGGTCCCGGACGATTGGAAGATGGCTGTAGTAACCCCCTTGTTCAAGAAAGGATCAAGGCAAAAGATGGAAAATTATAGGCCAATCAGCTTAACCTCGGTTGTTGGTAAAATTCTAGAATCCATCATTAAGGATGAGGTTTCTAAATTCTTGGAAGAGCAGAGTCTGATTAGAACAAGTCAACATGGATTTAGTAAAGGGAGGTCATGCCTGACAAACCTGTTGGAATTTTTTGAAGAGGTAACAAGTAGGTTAGACCAGGGGAACCCAGTGGATGTGGTCTATCTGGACTTTCAAAAGGCCTTTGATAAGGTGCCACACGGGAGACTGCTGAGCAAGGTGAGGGCCCATGGTGTTCGAGGTGAGCTGCTGGGATGGATTGAGGATTGGCTATCTAACAGAAGGCAGAGAGTTGGGATAAAAGGTTCTTTTTCAGAATGGCAGCCGGTGACGAGCGGTGTCCCGCAGGGTTCGGTGCTGGGGCCACAGCTGTTCGCATTATATATTAATGATTTGGATGAGGGAACCGGGGGCATTCTAGCGAAGTTTGCCGATGATACAAAGTTGGGTAGACAGGCAGGTAGTACTGAGGAAGTGGGGAGGCTACAGAAGGATCTAGACAGGTTGGGAGAGTGGTCCAGGAAATGGCTGATGGAATTTAACGTGAGCAAGTGCGAGGTCTTGCACTTTGGCAAAAAGAATATAGGAATGGACTACTTTCTAAATGGTGAGAAACTTAATAAAGCCAAAGCACAAAGGGATCTGGGAGTGCTAGTCGAGGATTCTCTAAAGGTAAACATGCAGGTTGAGTCTGTGATTAAGAAAGCGAATGCAATGTTGTCTCTTATCTCAAGAGGGTTGGAATATAAAAGCAGAGATGTACTACTAAGACTTTATAAAGCTCTGGTTAGGCCCCATTTGGAGTACTGTGTCCAGTTTTGGTCCCCACACCTCAGGAAGGACATACTGGCACTGGAACGTGTCCAGCGGAGATTCACACGGATGATCCCTGGAATGACAGGTCTAGCATATGAGGAACGGCTGAGGATACTGGGATTGTATTCGTTGGAGTTTAGAAGATTAAGGGGAGATCTAATAGAGACGTACAAAATAATACATGGCTTTGAAAAGGTGGATGCTAGAAAATTGTTTCCGTTAGGCGAGGAGACTAGGACCCGTGGACACAGCCTTAGAATTAGAGGGGGTCATTTCAGAACGGAAATGCGGAGACATTTCTTCAGCCAGAGAGTGGTGGGCCTGTGGAATTCATTGCCACGGAGTGCAGTGGAAGCCGGGACGCTAAATGTCTTCAAGGCCGAGATTGATAGGTTCTTGTTGTCTAGAGGAATTAAGGGCTACGGGGAGAACGCTGGCAAGTGGAGCTGAAATGCGCATCAGCCATGATTGAATGGCGGAGTGGACTCGATGGGCCGAATGGCCTTACTTCCACTCCTATGTCTTATGGTCTTATGGTCTTATGGTTGCAGGGGAAGGTGCCGGGAGTGGAGGTTGGGTTGGTGGGGGGTGTGGACCTGACGAGGGAGTCACAGAGGGAGTGGTCTTTTCGGAACGCTGATAGGGGAGGGAAGGGAAATATATCCCTGGTGGTGGGGTCCGTTTGGAGGTGGCGGAAATGACGGCGAATGATACGCTGTACATGGAGGTTGGTGGGGTGGTAGGTGAGGACCAGTGGGGTTCTGTCCTGGTGACAATTGGAGGGGCAGGGCTCAAGGGTGGAGGAGCGGGAAGTGGAAGAGATGCGGTGGAGAGCATCGTCGACCACGTCTGGGGGGAAAATGCGGTCCTTGAAGAAGGAGGCCATCTGGTTTGTACGGTTTTGGAACTGGTCATCCTGGGAGCAGATGCGGCGGAGACGAAGGAATTGGGAATATGGGATGGTGTTTTTACAGGGGGCAGGGTGGGAGAAGGTGTAGTCTAGGTAGCTGTGGGAGTCGGTCGGTTTATAGTAAATATCCGTGTTGATTCGGTCGCCAGAGATAGAAATGGAAAGGTCTAGGAAGGGGAGGGAGGAGTCTGAGACGGTCCAGGTAAATTTGAGGTCGGGGTGGAAGGTGTTGGTAAAGTGGATGAACTGTTCAACCTCCTCGTGGGAGCACGAGGCAGCGCCAATACAGTCATCGCTGTAGCGGAGGAAAAGGTGGGGGGTGGTGCCAGTGTAGCTGCGGAAGATGGACTGTTACACATATCCTACGAAGAGGCAGGAATAGCTGGGGCCCATGCGGGTACCCATGGCTACTCCTTTGGTTTGGAGGAAGTGGGAGGATTGGAAAGAGAAGTTGTTCAGGATGAGGACCAGTTCAGTCAGTTGAAGGAGGGTGTCAGTGGAAAGGTACTGGTTGGTACAGCGGGAAAGGAAGAAGCGGAGGGCTTTGAGTCCTTCGTGATGGGGGATGGAGGTGTACAGGGACTGGATGTCCATGGTGAAGATAAGGCGTTGGGGACCGGGGAAGCGAAAATCATGGAGGAGGTGGAGGGCGTGGGTGGTGTCCCGACGTAGGTGGGGATTTCTTGGACTAAGGGGTCAGGACCGTGTCGAGGTATGCAAAGATGAGTTCGGTGGGGCAGGAGCAGGCTGAGACAATGGATCGACTGTGGCAGTCAGGTTTGTGGATTTTGGGCAGGAGGTAGGAACGGGCGGTGCTGCGTTGTGGGACTATGAGGTTGGAGGCGGTGGATGGGAGATCCCCTGAGGTGAATAGGTCTGGGAGATGATGGTTTGGTGGTGAAAGGTGGGGTCATTAGAGGAGGTGTCCTTGAGCTGGCGTTTAGCCTCAGCGATGTAAAGGTCGGTGCGCCAAACTACTACTGCGCCTCCCTTGACTGTTGGTTTGCTAGGTTCTGAAGCTGTTAATTTTCATGCTATACTGACTCCACCTATTCTGTTGGTGTCATATATAATCTGCAGGTGGAGTCAGAGAGTTCTACTTTGGCTTTCAGATAGAACAGATGCATCTGTATCAGCTTTATAAGATCTGACCTACAAAAGCAGAAAAAGTCATGAAAACACAGAAGAATATATTTTAAAAAGCAAGTGAGTTTAATGCTTTTAGAGCATTATCTCCTTAAGTGGGCACAGACAGTCAGTCAGCAACTACATTGCTATTACCAACAACAACAGCCATGGAAGCAATGAAAAGGCAAAACTTCATTAGGAAGTTAGTAGGAAGTGCTGATGCAAGACAATCTGCTGGGAAAACACACAAAAGCATAAATTTTAAAATCCAGAAGGCGTAGTGAAGATGACTGAATGAGCAGTAACTAACAGGTCCTGAAGATTTTGTTAGAGATCCTTAATGAAAAGGGGATAACGTTTTTTTATTTTAAATTATTTAAATTCACTTATCTATTTTAAATTGTCTAAGATCTCTGGTAAAATAGTAGGAATACTATAGGCAGAAAAAACAAGCAACAGAAATTTCTGAGATTTGAGGGGACATTAATGTCAAGAGAGTGAGTAACTGGTGAATGACAAAGCAGGATGCCATTGAAAATTGTTTTCCTTTTTGAATCTCCAGACAAAAAGAGGGGACACTGTTTAAGAATTTGGGTAAGAAATGCATAGGCATGTGAGGAAGTAATTTTTTACACAACAAAAGGTAAAGGTTTACAATTCCTTGTACTGGAAAATGGTGATCAATGATTTCAATGGAAAATTGGCTGGGTATTTGAGGAAAATAATCCCCACATCCTGCAAGTCTGTGGGAACAGAGCTGGCGAATGGGACTGAATGAATTGGCCTCCAGAGAGTTGGTATGGAATCAATGCACTAAAATAGCCCATTTCTATATTTATTGATTCTAAACAAATGATTTTTAAAAAATTAAAGAAACAAGAAGATGGATTTTCATGCAATATCACCCTAGTCTCAATTTTAAGACCATACGTTACTATAGACCAAGAAATCCTTGGGGACATGTTTATCTCTGACAGGGACTTTTTCTGATGCAGGAGCAGGAAATTCTATGCTATGCTATGCCTGTATCATTTCCATGTTAAAATCAATTTGAGAGTAACTTCCAATCATTGCTTTGTTCAAAATGCATCCTGCTTTAAGAGTTATGGCTGGACTTAATACTGAAAGTCACTTTGTGGTGTATTATAAATCTTTAGTTAGCCTCCTAAACTAGTGCTGATGGAGTGCATCAAGCTTTCTGCAAGTACTCTTTTTATTCTCAGCTTAATCTACAAGCACTTTCTGTCAATAATAAATTTGAGTTCTGCTTCCTTCCAGTTCTGTCTAATTTACCATGTGACTCTGACATCATAATTTACATACTTTTGATGTTAGTACCTTTACTCCAGCCATGTTACCTGGGGGTTGGGTGGGGGGGGGTACTCTTATGATGCAGTGGTAGTGTCCCTACTTGTGAACTAGGAGGCCCAGATTTCAATCCATTTTAATGGTGTGTAAAAATATCTCTGAGCATGTTAATTAGAAAATATTACACATTAACCAACTTGTCCAAATTTTGTGCTTCTTGGATCAGAATCATCTGGTACAATGTAAACATGTACATTGATCGACTTGCACAGTTTTGAGTTTACACAAAATCTGCAGTCAATAAACATTTTAATACAATTTCCTTGCAGAGTGCAATAAAATTACACAGCTGAAGGGGACAGTCTGTTTTAAAGCTTGGAATGAGCATATTGCACTAAAACTATTTGCCTTCAAGGATTTATTGCAACGTAATTGGTAAAATCTGCATGTAGCCTGTTCCTAATGGGTATTTACAAAGGGTAATTGTCCTTTTAATCTATTCAGAGAAAAGCTACTGCAAGCATTGTTGTTCTGCAGACTTGTAAATGAAGATAAATCCTCACCCACAATATATTCTAGCTGTAATTTCCTATCTGTTTTCACATAAACTTTGTAAGTTTGTGAGGCTAGAATTTGTTAAAGTCATTTTAAAATCTTACTTCAATTTTTTTGGGAGAAATTGAGCAGAAATAAATGTATAATAGTGTTATGATCTCACCTGATGTTATTACTCAACAAGTCAGATCCCAGACTGAACTTTCACTTGATAGATCATGTTTGTTTTGGTTTTATCAAGATAGACTTTCACTGACACATAAACACTCAATGCTAGTGATTTGGGTTTAACAGTAAACTGAAGTTTATTATGCAAAAGGATGAACAAAAGATGAAATAAACATTTAAAGATTTTGAAACACAGGGTAAAGATATAATGCCATTAATCACAAAAACACCCCTTTACAGTTCTCATGCCAGAGAGAATGACCTTTTCTATCACCTCTACAGGGTTTAATTTAACTGATGCTAGTATTGCATTTCTTGAGAGTCTGATAGACTCTTACCTGATTCATCATACAGCTGAGCTTAGCACATTGTCAGCCTCACATAGCTCCTTCAACTAAACACTTCTGGTCTGGAAATCTTAAAACTAAAGTCCTTACATTGAAACAACTCCTTACTAGTGCTAAAACTACTTTCCTTTCTTAGAAGTAACTGCCTTACACTCCAAATCCAACCAAGACATCTGAAAACAGGACCAGATTGAAAATAATAACCTACTTTCACAAGCTACAGTATTTCTCCAAGCCCAGAGAAAGCTTCCAGAATCTTCTGTCTGAACACTTAATTCACTACACTGTTCACTTTGTCACTTGTGAACTCTCCCAAGATAAACAAAACCCTATTACGCTCCAAAGAGTATTTGCGATTTAAAATATATCACCATGGCTACAGAAATACTTAGAGTCATAGAGATGTACAGCATGGAAACAAACCCTTCGGTCTAACTCATCTATGCCGACCAGATATCCTAAATTAATCTAGTCCCATTTGCTAGCACTTGGCCCTCATCCTTCTAAACTCTTCCTATTCATATACTCATCCAGATGTCTTTTAATTGTTGTAATTGTACAGGGTCAACCGCTTCCTCAGGCAACTCATTTCATACATGCACCACCCTCTGCATGAAAATGTTGTCCCTTAGGTCCCTTTTAGATTTTTCCCATCTCACCCTGAACTTAAACCCTCTCGTTCTGGACTCGCCCATCCCAGGGAAAAGATGTTGTCTACTTATACTATCCGTGTCCCTCATGATTTTATAAACCTCTATGAGGTCACCCCTCAGCTCCAGGGAAAACAGACACAGCCTGTTTAGCCTCTCCCTACAGCTCAAATCCTCCAACCCTGGCAACTTTCTTGTAAATCTTTTCTGAACCTTTTCAAGTTTTACAACTTTCTTCCAATAGGAGGAAACTAAAATTGCATATAATATTCCAAAAGTGGCCTGACCAATGTCCTGTACAGCTGCAAAATTACCTCCCAACTCCTATACTCAATGCTGTGACCAATAAAGGAAAGCATACCAAATGTCTTCTTCATTATCCTATCTCCCTGTGACCCCACTTACAAGGAACTATGAATCTTCACTCCAAGTCTCTTTGTCCAGCAATACTCCCTCGGACTTTACCATTGTGTATATATGCGGTCTCCTCTACATTGGGGAGACTGGGCGCCTCCTAGCAGAGAGCTTCAGGGAACATCTCCAGGACACCCGCACTAATCAACCACACTGCCCCGTGGCCCAACATTTCAACTCCCCCTGCCACTCTGCCGAGGACATGGAGGTCCTGGGCCTCCTTCACCGCCGCTCCCTCACCACCAGATGCCTGGAGGAAGAACGCCTCATCTTCTGCCTCAGAACACTTCAATCCCAGGGCATCAATGTGGACTTCAACAGTTTCCTCATTTCCCCTTCCCCCATCTCACTCTAGTTCCAAACTTCCAGCTCAGCACTGTCCCCATGACTTGTCCGGACTTGTCCTACCTGCCTATCTCTTTTTCCACCTATCCACTCCACTGTCTCCTCCCTGACCTATCACCTTCATCTCCTCCCCCACTCACCCATTGTACTCTATGCTACTTTCTCCCCACCCCCACCCTCCTCTAGCATATCTCTCCATGCTTCAGGCTCACTGCCTTTATTCCTGATGAAGGGTTTTTGCCTGAAATGTCGATTTCGAAGCTCCTTGGATGCTGCCTGAACTGCTGTGCTCTTCTAGCACCACTAATTCGGAGTCTGGTTTCCAGCATCTGCAGTCATTGTTTTTACCCCATTGTGTATATATGTTCTGCCCTGATTTGCCTTTCCAAACTGCAGCATCTCACAATTATCTAAATTAAACCCCAACTGCCACTCCTCAGCCCATTAGCCAATCTGATTAAGATCCCATTGTTCTCTGAGGTAACCTTCTTCGCTGTGCACTACACCTATAATTTTGTCATTATTGGCAAATTAACTAACTTTACCTCCTATGTTCACATGTAAGTCACTTACATAAAAGATGAAAAGTAATGGACCCAGCACCGATCCTTCGTTACTGGTCTCCAGTCTGAAAGGCAACCCTTCACCATCACCCTCTGTCTCCTACCTTTGAGTCAGTTCTGTATCCAAATGGCCAATTCTTCATGTATTCCATGTGATCTAACCTTTCCAACCAGTCTACCATGAGGAAACTTTTCGAGTGCCTTGCCAAAGTCAATATAGCTCATGTCCACTGCTCTGCCGCTATAAATCCTCTTTGTTACTTCTTCAAAAAACTCAATCAAGTTAGTGAGACATGATATTACACACACAAAGCAATGTTGACTATCCCTAATCAGTCCTTGCCTTTCCAAATATATATAAATCCTGTCCCTCAGGATTCCCTCCAATAATTTGCCCACCACCAATGTCAGGCTCACCAGTCTATAGTTCCTGGTTTTTCCTTACCACCTTTCTTTAGTAGTGGCTCCACCTCAGCCAACCTCCAGTCTTCCAGCACCTCACCTGTGACTATCGATGATACAAATATCTCACCAATGGGCCCAACAATCACTTCCCTAGCTTCCCACAGAGTTCGAAGCTACACCTGATCAGGGCCTGAGGAATTTATCCACCTTTATGCATTTTAAGACATCTAACACCTCCTCCTCTGTAACATGGACATTTTCAAGATATTACCATTTATTTCCCCACATTCTATTTCTTCCATGTCCTTCTCCACAGTAAACACTAGTACAAAACACTCATTTAGTATCTTTGTCCATTTCCTGCAGTTCCACACATAAGCTGCCTTGCTGATTTTTGAGGGCCCCTATTCTCTCTCTAGTTACACTTTTGTCCTTAATGTATTGATAAAATCCTTCGGATTCTCTTTAACCCTATTTGCCAAAGCTATCTCATGTCCCCTTTTTGCCCTCCTGATTTTTGCCAGTTCAACCCCTTCAGACACACAGAATACCCGTTTGCTGCTAATTTGAAATTTTACAAGTCCAACAATAAGTTAACTTAAATATGTATAAATGACACACATTACATCCAAATAGAATGATGAATTCATCAAGAAGGAATTTCAATCAAAGAAGATTCTGAACCACCCTAAGACATTGGCTCCACATTTGACAGTAATTCTCAGAACAGAGCAGTAATCAGCACATCAAGCAAGATACTTTTCTCAGTTTTACTGAAGGCTTCCATTTGCAAATTTCTGTCCAGTATGATGGCTATTTGATCAACTCTGTGTAATGCATTACCTGGTGTGACTGAGAAGCCTAACACTGTCATGACTCTGCTGTATTTGCTGCAGGGGAAGGCAGTAGACTGAGAAGATGTGCAATTTGCTGATCTCTATTTTCTTTGAGTCATGTTCTCAACCAACTGAAGATTTAAGTTCTGCACATGCCCTTCAATTTGCTACAAACAGTCAGGCTCCAGAGGGTATGGCCATCAGTGATTATCTCCCAATTGTCAAAGTCAATACCTGCCATAGTCATATCTCATTTATAGAGAAAGAATGGATACCCTTTGGGCATCCATGATTCAGCTGTCAGAAGGTCCTTGGAGACACAGGCATTCATCCATCTAATAAACACGGCTGAACTATGCAGACACTGTTGACTTAGCAATAAGCTTATGCTGATAGAATCAATATGCTGAAGGACCTCTGGTAACCTTTCCCTGCCAAGGAATGAACAGGATATGCCTGAGACAGCAAAGGTGAAAACTAGTTAAACTTTTCTTTTGCTGTTCTCTAGGTCTTGCTTCTGTGAAGGAATGTGTGAAGATGCATGTTTGGTACACTTGCAGTAAGCTCTTCTAAGTCAAATTGCTGTTGTTCCATACTCTTTCACTCAGCTTGGACATCACAGCAGCAACTTTTGCCATAAATGTGTTGAGTTCAGCATCAAGAAATGGATTGCTGATTGTCGCATTTCCTAGATATACAAAGCTATCAAACTTAGAAGATTCAATATGATCATGGCTGATTGTTGAGCTAAATAGCTGAAGCCTGCCCTCATCTGATATGCTTGGCTCCTTTAGCCACAACAGCTATATCTACCTTCTTCTGAAAATACATAGTGTTTGGCCTCAATCTTTTACTGTTATGAACTTAATGGACTCACCAATCTATGGCTGAATAAGATTTTCCTCATCTCAGTCCTAAAAAGTTTACCCCTTATCCTTAACTATGACCCCTGGTTAGGGTTCCCCCACCAGGGGAACATCCTTCCTGCCTCTAACCTGTCTAGTCCTGTTAGAATTTTATCAGTTTCAATGTGATGCCAGACCAGCCTCACCGCCACCTCCCCCCCCCCCCACCCCCCCCACCCCCACCCCCAACGCTCGCTGCATTTCTTCTACAGTCAGAACATCCTTCATCAGTATGGGAGACCAAAACTGCACACAATATTCCAGGTGTGGCTGCATTAATGTCCTGCATGATTGCAGCAAGACATTCTTGTTCCTATATTCAAATCCTCTTGGTATGAAGGCCAGCATACAGTTGCCTTCTTAATTTCCTGCTGTACCTATGTACTTATTTTCACTTACAAGATAAGTCAGGTCACATTGAACATTTCCCATCTCACATTTTACAACCATTCAAATAATGATCTCTTTTCCAACTTCTGCTACCAAGGTGGTTTATCTCACATTTATCTATAGTATACTGCATCTGCCATGGATTTGCCCATTCATTCAGCCTGGAGAAAGTGAGAACTGCAGATGCTGGAGATCAGAGTTGAGAGTGTGGTGCTGGAAAAGCACAGCAGGTCAGACAACATCCGAGAAGCAGGAGAATCGACAGTTCAGGCATTAGCCCTTCATTAGGAATGAGGCTTGTGGGTCAGGGGTGGCGGGGGGGGGGCGGGGGGGGAACGTAAGAAACAAATGGGAGGGGTGTGAGGCTGGGGTGAAGGTAGCTGAGAGTACAATAGCTGGATGAAGGTGCGGATTGAAGTGATAGGTCAGAGGGGAGGATGGAGGGGATTGGTGGGAAGGAAGGAAGATGAACAGGTAAGACTGTTCAAGACGGTGGTGCTGAGTTGGAGACTTGGGACTGGGATAAGGTTGGGGGAAGGGAAATGAGGAAACTGGTGAAATCCACATTGATCCCCTGGATTTCACCAGTTTCCTCCTTTCCCCTGCTGCCATCTTATCCCAGTCTCAAGCCTCTAACTCAGCACTGCCCCCTTGACCAATCCCACCTGTTCATCCTTCTTCCTTCCCACCTATCTGCTCCACCGCCCCCTCAGACCTATGACTTCCACCCGCACGTACATCTACCTATCCATTCCCAGCTACATTCCCCCTAGCCCCACACCCCTCCCATTTATCTCCCAGCCCCCCTGGCCCACAACCCTCCTTTCTGATGAAGGGCTCATGCCTGAAATGTCAATTTTCCTGCTCCTCAGATACAGTCTGACCTGCTGTGCTTTTCCAGCACACATTCATTCAGCCTGTTCAAATCACACTGCAATATCTCTGCATTCTCCTCGCAGCTCAGCCTTCCACACAGCTTTATGTCATCTGCAAATTTTATGATTTATATCATCTAAATCATTAATAAATATTTTGAATAGCTGGGGTCCTAATACTAACCCCACTAGTTACTGCCTGCCTTTCAGAAAAAGACCAATTTTGTTTCTACTCTATCAACAACTTCCACTTTCAATGCTGCTAGATAGCAGCACGGCCAAATCCTGAAACATGCAGTTGCTGATACTGATGATAAAACAAAACACTTTACAATCTATCCATTTGCTTTTCTCAATATGGAATGCTATTGTTTCGTCATCAACTTAGAGTAACTTTCCAATAGGGAACTGGCACAACTTTGTCTTGAGATTCAGGCAGGCAAAGCTGATACATAAATAAACACCATCTATAAATGCCCTGACAGCAGAAAAGGAACAAAGAATTCTAAAGAGAACTTGTGTCAGAATTCAAACCTGTTGGACCCCACAGTGGATCTCAAGTGTTCAATGTTGCCCATCATAGATGACATTACCTATCCTATTGTCATGTAAAGTGGAGATCACATTAAGCAGTTTTGGCAGGCAGCCAATTTTCAAAAGCAATTTAAATAGACTGCCTCTGTTCACATGATTAAACATCTTGTTGAGTTTGATAAAGACAATCCATAGTGATACACCTTGTTCACGGCATTTCATTTGCAGCTGTTGAACTGAGGAAATCATGACTGTTGTACATCCTTCAATTCAGAAACCACACTGGATTTCAGGTTAAATGCATTCAACCAGAATTTGAACTCTGATGAGGACAACACAGAATGCACAGCAGGAAGATAGCTGTTACATTTCATGCTGTCACCCTTGTTCTTGCACAGGATGACAATCTTTGCATAATTAATACTCTGCCACTAGCAGACGGGGATGTTTGTGTAGATGTTGCACAAGTACCAACTTTCTATCCATGAGCTTAGGCAGTACAGCATTAGCATTTGATCTTTTTACATAATAAAACAAGACAACAGTAGACCTTCACAAGGACTCAATATCCAGCTCTGCCATGATAAGCTTTTTATTGTGTCTAGAGTGTCCTCAATGATTATGTTCTTCCTAGACTACAACTCAAGGTAGTGTTCTACCAATTTCTCCAATTGTTGATTGCAGTCAATAATGATCTCTCCTGCCTTTGTTTTTAGATGAGTAACTTTCATTGTTTCTGGCCTGTTGCCTTTTGATTCCTTCATTTCTTCTGTATGCTCCTTTTATTCCTTGTGTCAGTAGATCTCTGGATAATCTGGCAAAGTTGTAACAAGTAATCGTTGATGCATTGCTTATCAATCCATTAGAGTTCACCTCAAATGGCTCTTCATATATTGATAGTCTTTTTGTTTGGATCTCCCTTGTAATTAGTGAAAGTGGGTTGATTAGCTTCAATGGCAGGTTTCATTACAGTGACAATAACTTTCAACCAGTCAGCAATTTTCCACTTCATATGTTGAGAGTGTCTTGCTGTTGACATTGGAGGAGGTGGTGATGTTACCAGTAGATCAATGTATCGTCAACAATGGGTGAATGTTCAGCTGCAGAACTGGACATAAAATTCTTCCTAGCTTTCAATTTGTTCAAGTGTTTTGTGTTTTGTCAACTCCTGCCTTTTACTGGTTATTAACTGAATCTTGCTGTTGTCATTTTTCATAAATCTCTTTTCTTTTTCATAACTTAATAAAGGTAGATTAGTTGGTAATACACTATCTTTTCCTTCAAAAGGATGTGCCTAATTTATATCTGGACCACTTCTTTCCCAAATACCCTCCAAGTTTTCCTGCAATCTCTTTTCCAATCAACCTGCATGAGATCCCCTTTTAAATCATTGCAATAAGTTGTATAAGTTATTCAAACTAATTGTGTTGTTGGTCACTGTTAAGTAGATGCTTTCTAACTACTTGATCTACCTCATTTCCTGTAATCACATCCAAAAATGCATCTTTCCTGTATTATATTGGAGATGTTGATTAAGGAAGTTCCCCTCCTCTGTCTCATCATCTCAAAAACATCCAGTAAATCCTTTATATTTTGCTTTGGCCTGGCCTTCTTTCTAATTTATTTTCAATTATTTCTGAATACTTGGTCCTTAATATTCTTGGTGACCCATTCCTATGGATGCAAATATAATCCCATGAGGCAATTTATTGCTGCTCACAAACCATGTTAATTATACCACAGTAATTGAAATAGATATAATTTAATTGTTCTTTGGTGTTAGACCAACAGATCAGAAGTGCAAAGTATTAATAGACTTTTCTTTATTTCTAATTCCAATAAGCCTTTTATTCTTGAAAGAGGAATGCTACGGAAAGAAAAATGTAAATTTCATAACCATCTAGAAAAGTTTTGCATGAAACCTATGGAATGGTGCACCTGTAAAATGTCAGTGAACCTTATCTTTAAACAGCGGGAGACTTAACAAGAACAAGTAAGGGCTGACTATCACCCCTCTTAGCAGAAAGCCACCTCTTGCTGATATGTCCATTTTACCCTCTAGGAATGTACAAGATAAGAGATTTAAAACAGACTGTACCACTAGTCTACATGACAGTGCTATGGGTTCCACAGCTTTGAGAGTAATCATTTTGGACACTACTGTGGTGCAGGTAAAACAAAGTGAAAATTATATCTCAATCTGAATGCCAGAATTCAGCCACAGTTGAAAGGAATCAGAGCAACAGAATTTCAACCATATGCAAAATGCCAACTCTTGAAATCAATTGTTCAACTGCCAATGCCAATGCTACTGTTGCCATCTATTAAAGACTGCAACATTATCTTATCTGCACTTTATAAACTATTCAGAAACTATATGTTTTTTCCTTGACTTTTACCTTATTGGATTCAACACTTGTTTCCACTCTGCATTTGTGTGTTGCAATACTTTTTCTTCTCACATTTATTAATTAACAAACTCACTTTTTTATTAATTTAAGAAAACCTGGTCAAATTACTCCTAAGTTCATTTAGGGCTGGAGGTAAGATATCCATAAGGGAAGGGTTCTTTAAAAAGTAAACTTAGTTGCAACCAACTGGGAGAATGTATAAGTAACCAAATTCTTCTTTGCTTACCCAGACCTTAATAAATTTGGGAATATTCCATCTGAAACTGTAACAGATTGGGAAACATTGTTTGTGGTCTAGTTGTATAGTTGATAACTTAGAATTAGAATTAGGTTAATTGTCACATACTCAAGAGCAGATGTACAGGGGTGAAAAGTTTACAATGTTGCCCCTCATAGTGCCACTTTATGTACAAAATAGAGAAAATGAAGAAAAAAATGTTACATTACCTTATAATGATTCATAATATAAGTTAGAAAATAAGAAATAAAGTTTAAAGGTTAAACATTACAGTCAGATAAATAGATTACAAGTAAACATTTCATTATTGTGGATCAGCACTGAAGGCTTCCCCACATGATGATTTTGCTTTTTTTTTGCTTTTGTCATTTCCCTCAATATGGGATATTTATAGTTTTATTATATTTACATCCATCCTCTAAAAGTATTGCTTATTTTTTCTTTGCTGATCTGGTCCACATCCCTCCCTCCCAAATTGTACTAGCCAATTTCTCAGAACATTAGTCTTTTTCTTGTCTAGCTGCAACTAATCTGTCATGTGCAATTCCTCATCCCTCAAAATTAGTACTAGGAAGCCAAAATCTGAAATCCTCCCTCCTCCATCAGATCTCTAGCCACGTATTTATCTGTACTATCTTCCTATTTCTTAACTCTCCAATGCATGGATGGCATTTGAAGCAAATGTAAGGATACCATATTTGAAGTTCTGTCTCCAAATCTATTTCTAACTCCTATCTGTGTCTGAAGAACATCAATATAGTTTCTCTTTATGTCACTTGTTCCAATATGAACCATTATTTATGATTGTTCCTCTTTCTCTGGCAAAATGCATTGAATCGTCTCAGTGATATACTTCACCCTGGTACCAAGAAAGCAACATAACATTCAGCATCATGAAGGGCTTATGCCTGAAACGTCGATTCTCCTGCTCCTCAGATGCTGCCTTAACCACTGTGCTTTTCCAGCATAATACTCTCGACTCTGATCTGCAGCATCTGCAGTCCTCATTTTCTCATACTCTCATGATCCTGCTGACCCTATTCTAGATAGAGGCTGTGGGTTTGGAAGGTTCTGTTGAATGTGTTGCTGTAATGAATTTCACAGATAGTACACACTGCTGGAGTGGATAATTAAGTGGTGAATTGGGGTGCCAATCAAGGGGGCTACTTTGTCTCTTGAAGATATTGAGTTCATTGAATTTTTGTCATCCAAGTACTACTGTGACTCTAGCTGCTTCTCACGTCTGAGCTTAATAAATAACTGTTTTTCTGTACACAAAATTATCCAGGACAAAGTGTCCAGTACAAACTGTCTGAAGTTCCCACACAGAACAGGATGCTTATGCACTGGGATTGCTAATATTCAATCCACTGAGCTCTAAATCACTGAGACACTGAGCATTAAAGCATTTGTCACTGAACTCTAAATATCTAATTGTTGTTGTCAACACCACAATTTCATATTTGAGAGTCATCATCCTCATAAATATGTACTTAATTTTTAAAAGAAAATTGCATCCTAATTTAATGTAAAAAATAAATAAAGTTGATCCATAAGAGAAACATCTTCACAATTGGCTTAGTCAAAAATAGCTAGTGAACAACATGATTAGGATTGGTCTTTATATTTTCATTTCAGAGGGCAAGATTAGTACCATAGCTGCTTGTTTGAATTCTAAATAGTTTGATCTCTATTGTGTAGTCTATGTTTAGTTTTAAATTTTTTAATTTGTTGTGTTTTTTTTAATTCATTGATGATCCATGGCAGGAATTAATGAATGAGGAACAAATGTTTTATGTCTTAGCAAAACATTTGTCCGAGATGTTAAACCTCATTGATATAGGATGAATGCTTTGGGACATTTGTTTTGATGATACAGTACAAAATGAAAGGACATGACACTGTCAACATTAGCTATGAATTATTAAATCTAAAAGGTTTGAGAAATAATTGTTGGGTGGATCCATTCTAGACAGTCTGCATAGGCTGTCACTTTATTAATGATACCTTTCCTAGTTCTTTAAGCATTTGCATGAACTGTTAAATGAAATGCATTGCTAAATATGTGGCTCACTAATCTGCATGAGATTTAGTTAACGAAAGCCAGTATACTAAGGTAAATCTTCATAAGAAGATCAAGAGGAGAACAAATTGATCAATTTGACTAGAATTATGGTTGCACCCAAGACCAGGATTAAATCAGATGTTAAGATTTTAAAATGTAGCCTTGATACCTTTTGCCTTCATTTGTCCACTCTTATTACAATGAAACTATGTTAATTTCTTTATACCAATTTTTGGTTCTAGCCTTTCTTCTTTATCATTTTGATGTCCTTCTGCCTGTTCTTTAAAACTAGCACCTCTTTTATCTACCAATTTTCTACCTTTTCGCTTTCCTTGTGGACTTCCATACAACATTTCCTCATTTGTATTTGTTGATGAGAAATTGCTTATGAAATGCATCAAAGATGGAACAAGATACTCCTCATATTGGGATGGCTTCTGCCAGACTTTTCATTCAATTCTGCCACAAATCTCATCATAGTCCACATTGCTCAGATCACTCTAAAATTTTTCCCATTATTTGAAAATGAAAAACTAAAGATGATAGCTGCTAATACGAACTTTTCAATAGTTCCTTTTCAAGGTGAAATATATTAATAACCAATTAATTAAATAATAATTGTTTAATTATGGTAACGATTCAAAAATATCTAATCGTCCAGTTGTTCTCCAGCCATTCAACAAGGGTGAGTGTTTTAGGGTCTCAATGATTTACCACATCTATAAACTACAAAGATAATGCGCTTAAAGAAAAGGTAAGTCCAGGTTTGTTGATGACTCAAAAATAGGTGGCATTATAAGCAGTGAGAATTAGAGCATAACATCAATACATTAAATGCATTTGCAAAACTACACCAAATGGATTTCAATATAGCCAATTGAGAGAAATTCCATTTTGGTTCTAAAAAGTATTGTACAAATGGTGATAAGCTAAAAGGACAGATACAAATAGCAATCTTAAAATCTCATGGAATGCTGACCTTTATATCTAAGGACTGGAATGCAAGGAAATAAAAGTAATATTGCACTTATACAAAGCATTCTTTAGACTGTATCTTGGAATATTAAATTCAATTCTGGACACTATATCTTAAGAAGGATATTTGGAGTTGGAGCGGAGATTTAGTCAAAGGTTAATTTAGAAGGAGATTTTACACAAAATATGCTTTTATTCCTTAGGATGTATATGCTTGAGGACAATTTGATCAAAGTTTTCAAGCTATTAAGGCAAACTAATCGGGAGGTAAAGCGTTTTTTTCAACCACTAAGGAATCTAAAAGTGGGGAACAAAATCTAAAATTTAGAGGATTGATATAATTCAGAAGTGAAATTAGGAAACAACACAATACATAAAGTGAATTTGATAGTCAATTAACCTGGTATATTAAATAATATGGGAAAAAAGCAAATAAATGCAGTTATGTCACTGATCAACCATATTCTCACTGACAGAACTGACTGGCCTCAGTTCCTGTATTCTTATCTGATTATCATGTTATTTTGTCCAGTGATATTTTAGTGATCGGCTGATTTGCTTTTAATTTTATTATTAGCTGGGAGAAAAGCTTTCTTTGAACATATTTTTCCTTTATGGCTCTGGGTTTAATTTGTTTTGTTTCCAACAAGCAGTTGCATGGTTGTGAGGGCTGATGAAGGGTGGGAGTGGGGGAGGAAGTGATTTAACATGATGTTCATATTGTGGGCTGGTTTTGAGAGAACAGTTGATCATTTCCTGCCCACTAATTTCATGTGTTCATACTTGGTAAATATTACCTAATCAAATTTAATCACAGTGCCACTAACTTAAGTAGATCTAAAAAATTTTCAGACTCCAGATTAGCTACATCAGTGTTGGGAATTAAGATAAAAGATAAATTCTGTGACCACGCAAAAGCAGGGCTTTTGCCTCAGTTGTCACATCTGATAGGAAGTGACTTATGCAGTTAATACCAACAGATAATGGAATCTCATAAATAATGCATTTTATGCTGTTCGGCTGAAGCATTAGCTACCTGCATAAATAATCATGGCATCTTTTAGTATGATTTGGATAACTACATTTAGTTTGTAGATAGAGTGATGAATTTAAAGCCCTGCCACAGGGGACTTTAAAGCTTCTTTAGACAATGCTGAAACTTTAATGTCATTTTAGTATTTTTGCCTTCAGTGCATCCACCAAAGTCAATAAGTGGCACTACCAGGACTTAATCAACTCATAGGTCTTATTATTATAGACATTTAAATGGAACAGCTCTTAATTCATAATGTGCTACAATCCTAAAGACACTGATCTAGTACTTGCTCAAGGAATGATTTTTCATATGTGAGTGTAGGTTGTTAGTTATTCTATTGCAGGGAGTACCACAATCAAGTCTTATTCAATCTCAGAAACTAAATGATTTCTAGGAGACTCATTGGAAATGAAAGTCATGAATCCTGATCAACTAATTCTTGTAACATTGCTTCTCACAGCTTCACAACAGAAATCATTTGCCCTCTGTCATAGATTCTACCCTCTCCCTGTGGGGAGACTGTGCCAAAGCTTCCACTTTGTCACTTATCAGAATTGAGGGTGGCTGCTCGATCTTCCCATCTCTAATTGTACGGTGTGCAGTGAGTTAGCATATAAACCGATATTATCCTAGCATAATTCTGAGGAAGGGTCACTGGACCTGAAATGTTGACTCTGATTTCTCTTCACAGATGCTGCCAGATCTTTTGTTTTTTGTGTGTATTGTGTGTAGAGTGTGTTTCACAACTTATCCTTCCAAAACATACTTCTGCATTTAAACTATCCATATCATTAATTCTTTCAGTTCATATTAATATCTATCACTTACTTTGCACTTTTCCCCATGTTAAACAAGCTTTAATGTGTACCTTTAGCCACATCTGGTGGGTGTATCATTCCATTTTGATTCATTCGGTGACTGTCCTATAATAGCCTTTGTTTATACTATGTTGTACCATAACTCCACCTACCAGATTCTCTTTCTCTCTTCTCTCCTATTATCCTTCCCCTGCCACTTTCCCTCCCACTTCACCTTTGTCTTTTCCAATTATAGTAGTAGAATTAAAAATGATATCTTCAAACCAGATCATTATGGATTATTTGTTCAGGTTTAATTAGACATGGCAACAAGCAATTGAAATAAAGTGGAAAAGTATGTGAAAAACAGGCCAAATGCAAAAACAGCCTGTTTTGACTGAGAGGTGAGCATGTGAACTAAACTGTCTGTGAGAATTGAGCTGTTGGGCAGTCACATGGAGATTTTTTTTGTGTAATGGAATGTTTGAGAAAGTATTTAAAGTACGATGTCATAGTAATACAGCATGTAATCTCAGAATCAGAATAATGCAAACATCAACGACATTGCTCCATTCAGTGGGCTTCATCTCCGGCCAGGATTTGTGATTGGAAGAAGGCAGTGAGACCTGTTGTCAATTTACAACGCATGTGTTACTTGCCGTTGGGCTTCATCTTGGATCAGGATTACAAATAGTGCCAGGAATAGAGTTCTCCACATCAGTCTTAAAGTGAGGTCCCTGATAGGTGAAAGGGCATGAGACACATATTGCTTAATATAATTAGTACCACTAATAAATATGTCAATTTTGATCACCCGTAGCATTTTATTCGTTACGTCCCACCGAATCCACTATTGAAAATTAACACCAATCTATCTCTAATTGCCATTTCTATAATAAAGAGGAAAGTTATGAAGATATTGCCAAGACTCGAAAAGTGCATTTAGTCGGAATAATTAGACCAGCTGGGATTGGTCTCCTTGGATCAGAGAAAAGCTGTATGGGTAGAATTGAGGAAGTGCAAAGGTGAAAAAAACCACAGTTGGATTTATGTACAGACCACCAAACAGTAGTCAGGAGGTGGGGCACAAGGTATGTCAGAAGATCGAAAAGGCAAAGTTACAGTGATCATGGGGGATTTCAATATGCAGGTGGACAAGGAATATCAGGTTGGCAATGGATTGCAAGAAAAGGAATTTGTGGAATGTTTACAAGATGGCTTTTTGAAGCAACTTGTGATGGAGCCCACTAGGGAACAGGCAATACTGGGTTTAGTGTTGTGCAATGAGGCAGATTTGATAAGGGAGGTAAGGTGAAGGAATCCTGAAGAAGTAGTGATCATAATATGATCAAATTTACTCTGCGATTTGAGAGAGAGAAGATAGAATCAGAGGTAACAGTATGACAGCTGAATAAAGGCAACTACAGATGCATGAGGGAGAAGCTAGGTAGAATTGAGTGGGAGAGGAGCCCAGCAGGAAAGACAGCAGAACAGCAATGGTAGGAGTTTCTGGGAGTAGTTCAGGAGTCACAGCAGAGATTCATCCCAAGGAAAAAGAAGCGTGGTACAGGGAGGATAAGACAACCATGGCTGAGTGGAGAAGTCAGGGATAGCATAAAAGCAAAAGAGAAAGCATATGATGTAGCAAAGAACAATGGGAAACCAGAGGATTAGGAAACTTACAAAGATCAACAGAGGGCAACAAAAAAGAAGTAGGGAGGGAGAAGATAAAATATGAGTGTAAGCTAGGCAGTAATATAAAGGAAGACTGGAAGAGTTTCTTTAGATATACAAAGGGCAAAAGAGAGACAGAAGTGGTCATCGGGCTGATGGAAAATGATGCCAGATAAATAGTAGTCGTGAATAAAGAAATGGCTGAAGAACTGAATAATTACTTTGTGTCAGTCTTCACACAGGAAGACACGAGTAATTTCTCAAAAATTCGAGAGAGTAAGTGGGCAGTGCTGAGTATGGTGGCCATCACCAGGGAGAAGGTGTGAGAAAAACTGAATGGCCTGAAGGTGGATAAATCACCTGGACTATACCCCAGAGTTCTAAGGGACATAGCTGAAGAGATAGTGGAGGTGTTAGTGGTAAACTTTCAGGAATGACTAGAATCAGGGAGGGTCCCAGGGGACTGGAAAATTGCGAATGTAACATCCCTGCTTAAAAAGACAGAAGATGGAAAATTACAGACCAATTAGTTTAAACCTCTGTTGTGGGTGAGATCCCCATCATGAAGGATGAGATTTCTGATTACTTGCAAGAATATGGTGGAATAAGGCAGAGTCAGCATGGTTTCATCAAGGAGAAGTCATGCATGAAAAATCTGCAAGAATTATTTGAGAAAGTAATGAGATTAGACCGAGGAGAACCAATAGGCCTTTGTCAAGGTGCCGCACTGGAAGCTACTGAGTAAGGTAAGGGCCCATTGGTAGGAGAGACAAGGACCTGAGGTAACAGCCTTAGAGTAAAGGGAAGACCTTTTAGAATAGAGAGAAGGAGAAACTTCTTTAGCCAGAGAGTGGTGACTCTGTGGAATTCACTGTCACAGAAGGCTGTGGAGGCCAGATCATTGAGTATATTTAAGATGGAGATAGATAGGTTCTTGATTGTAGAGGGGATCAAGGTTTACAGAGAGAAAGTGGGAGAATGGGGTTGAGAAACTTATCAGCCATGATTGATTGGCATTGCAGACTCGATGTGCTGAATGCCCCAATTTCTGCTCCTATGTTTTATAGTCTTCTAGTCTTATGGCTGAGGTGAGGTTTCATTGAGATATAAAACAATGTGGTGGATGGGAAGGGCTCTTTACCTCAGGAGTGAGGCTAATGGGTGGGGGACATAGATTTATAACTAAGTTTTGGATGTAGTTTGCAAATTTGCTAAGAACTTAAACCGGGTGGGAATGTAAATAGTGGGGAAGTTATAGGAAGCTTAAACATACTTGGAAAGTGAATAGGAAAGAACAGGACTGCTTAAATAAATGGAGGCAATAGCCTAGTGGTATTCTTACTTGACTGTTAGTATAGAAGTTCAACTAATGTCCTGGGGGCTTGGGTTCAAATCCAGCCACAGCAAATAATGGGTTATGAATTAACTGTTTTAAACAAAAAAAGCAGGAGTACAAAATCTACTGATTGCCAATACATTTAGCTCACCAATATGCTTCATGGAAGGAAATCTGCATTTGTCACCTGGTCTGGCCTATCTATGACTCCAGATCAACATCAATGAGGTTGACCCTCAACCACCCTGTGGAATGGCTTAGTAAGCCATTCAATTCAAGGGCAGCTAGGGATGGTCAATAAATGCAGACAATGTCTATGTCTGATAAGTGAATAAAAACAATGTGAAGTTATCTGCTTTGGTTGAGAAAAAAGAGATGGAATACTTCTCAAATTGAAAGTGTTTAAAAGAATGTGGATGCTCTGCTCACGAGTCACTGAAAACTAGCATGCTTTTCATCTTACGATGAAAGTCAACATATCACTTGTCTATAAGGCAAATGGTATATTGAATTTCATTATAAGGACATCTGCGTACAGGAGTAAAGATATCTTGCTAGAGTAGTATTGAATCTTGGTAAAAACAAGGACTGCAGATGCTCGAAACCAGAGTCTAGATTAGAGTGGTCAGCAGGTCAGGCAGCAGGTCAGGCAGCATCCGAGGAGCAGGAAAATGGACGTCTCGGGCAAATCCTGATGAAGGGCTTTTGCCCAAAACGTCCATTTTCCTGCTCCTCGGATGCTGCCTGAGCTGTTGTGCTTTTCCAGCACCACTCTAATCTAGACTCTAGTTTTGAATCTTGGTGACATTGTACTAAGATTATTGTGAGCAGTTTTGTTCTCCTTACCTAAGGAAAGTTAGATTTTTTTTTCCACTGAGTCAATGCAACAAAGGTAAACCAGGCAAATCCATGTGATGGTGAGAGTGTCTTCTAAGGAGTTTTTGAGGAAACTAGCTGCGTATTCTCCAGAGTTTCAAAGACTGAAAAGTGATCTTATTAAAACTTAATGAAGTTTTACAGGGCTTAACAGGGAGGATGGAAATAGGATGCTTCCCCAGCCTGCTAAGTCTGGAACGAGAGTACATAGAGCTGAATTGTATGTTTTCTTAGCGAAGTCTGAGTTGCGTCAAGTTTTCTGGAGGAGTTTTTGCCTTGAGGCCTTGTAGGTTTTCTTGCATTATATTAACAAATTAATTTCATTACTTAACTACTACTTAAATTAATTTCACTACTTAACTCCCATATGGCATCACTCATTTTCAATTTGTACAGTATCTTACGGCATGTTCCTGCATGGTTCCTGACATTTACCCAGTTCATGGCAGACAGGGGGAAATTGTTGTCCTGCCATGTAGATGTCCTCATTGCAAGCATAGGATGTCCATATCTCTGAGGTCTGACAGTAAAATCCACAGCATCAGAGCTTACCAGCCTGGTCCTAGATTGCGACCCTGGTTCAAGCAGTCTCAGCCATTGAGAGAAATGTCCAACCCTGCAGAAAAAAGGTCAATGTCGCCATAAGTGCCACCAATGCATCTCTGATTCCTTATACTCACTCTATTTCTCCTATTGTACCCACCTCTCACCAAGATCCATATTCTACCATTCTCATTATTGCCTGCAACATCTTCCCTCTCTTGCTGTTACCCACTCAAACCATCAACAGAACTAACCCTGCAGGCTTTCTACATTCCCTGTTCAGTTGTTTAGGACACCTCTCTAACTGCACTCATTCTAAGAGGAAAACAATTTATAATGGAGCAGAAAACATCAAAATGGAGAGTGCCACCCATCATTTGGCTCCTTGTCCCTGAAAAGGTGAGGCTGCCTTTGACATATTGGCCATGTCCCTTGGGCAAAGGCTATCTCCCTTAACTTGACAGAGACCAGTTCACAATTATGATAAGCTTCCTGGTGTTAAGTGTGTGCTAAACAGCACAGCAAGACATGTGTAACAAGAGCCTGGTACCTCTGGCTGATGAGGCAAAGCACATAGAATGCAAGACAAAGAACAAAGAACAAAGAAATTTACAGCCCAGGGACAGGCCCTTCAGCCATCCAAGCCTGAGCCATTCCAAATGTACTGTCTAAACCTGTCCCCCAACTCCTAAGCATCTGTATCCCTCTGCTCCCCACCTCCTCATGCATCTGTCCAGACACATCTTAAATGAATCTATCGTGCCTACCTCTACCACCTCTGCAGGCAACGCGTTCCAAATGCCCACCACCATCTGTGTGAAGTACTTGCCATGTGTATCCCCCTTAAACTTTCCACCTCTCACCTTGAAAACATGATGTCTCATTATTGAATCCTTCACCCTGGGAAAAGCTTGTCTCTATCCACTCTGTTAATACCCTTCATGATTTTGTAAACCTCAATCAGGTCCCCCCTCAATCTCCTTTTTTCTAGTGAAAATAAACCTAACCTACTCAACCTCTCTTCATAGCTAGCACCTTCCATACCAGGCAACATCTTCAGAAACCTTCTCTGCACCCTCTCCAAAGCGTCCACATCCTTTTGGTAATGTGGCAACCAGAACTGTACACAGTATTCTAAATGTAGCTGAACCAATGTCTTGTACAATTTTAACATGACTTGCCAGCTCTTATACTCATACCCCATCCAATGAAGGCAAGCATACTATATGCCTTCTTGACCACTCTATCCACCTGTGCAGCAACCTTCAGGGTACAATGGACCTGCACTCCCAGATCTCTCTGCCCATCAACTTTTCCCAAGGCTCTTCCATTCATTGTATAATTTGCTGTAGAATTAGATTTGCCTAAATGCATCACCTCACATTTGTCTGGATTGAAAGTCATCTGCCACTTTTCCACCCAACTCTATCTATGTCCTCCTGTATTCTCTGACAGTCCCTTATGCTTTCAACGACTCCACCAATCTTTGTGTCATCTGCAAACTTGCTGATCATGCCAACAGTGCCCTCTTCTAGATCATTTATGTATATTACAAACAATAGTGGCCCCAATACTGACCCCTGTGGAACATCACTGGTCACCTTTCTCCATTTCGAGAAACTCCCTTCAACTACTACACTGTGTCTCCTGTTGCTCAACCAGTTCTTTATCCACCTAGCTAGAATACCCTGCACACCATGTGATTTCACTTTCTCCATTAGTCTACAATGGGGAACCTTTTCAAATGCCTTACTAAAGTCCATGTCTATGACATCAAGAGCCCTTCCTTCATCTAACAATTTGGTCACTTCCTTGAAGAACTCTATCAAGTTGGTAAGGCACGATCTCCCCCGTACAAAACCGTGTTGCCTATCACTGAGAAGTTCACTCTTTTCTAAATATAAATAGATCCTATCTCTCAGTACCATCTCCAGCAACTGCCCCACCACTGACGTCAGGGTCACTGGTCTGTAGATACCTGGAATATCCCTACTACCTTTCTTGTACAGGGTAACAATATGAGCAACCTTCCAGTCCTCCGGCACCTCACCTATATTTAAGGATGCCACAAAGATATCTGTCAGGACCCCAGCTATTTCCTCTCTCGCCTCCCTCAGCAACCTGGGATAGATCCCATCTGGTCCTGGGGATTTGTCCACCTTAATAACCTCTAGCATACCCAACACATCTTCCCTACTTATGCCAACGTGATCCAGACTAATCAAACTTCTATCTCTAATTTCAAGATTCATCATGTTCCTCTCCTCAGTGAACACAGATGCAAAGTAATCATTCAGAATCTCACCCATTCTCTCAGGTTCGGCACACAGCCTTCCTTCGTTATCCTTTAGTGGACCAATCCTTTCTCTAGTTACCCACTTGCTTCTTATAAAAGAATAAAATGCTTTGGGATTTTCCTTAATTCCGATTGCTAATGCTATTTCATGACCCCTTTTAGCCCGCTTGATTCCTTGTTTAGGTCTTGTCCTACTCTTCCGATATTCCTCCAGATCCTGTTCTGTTCTTAGCTGCCTAGACCTTATGTACGCTTCCCTTTTCCTCTTGGCTAGTCATACAATTTTTCCTGTCATCCACGATTCACGAATCTTGCCCTTCCTATCCTTTGCCTTCAACGGGACATGCCTATCCTACACTACCGTTAACCTATCTTTGAAAGCCTCCCACATCTCAAATGTGGACTTCCCTTCAAATAGCTGTGTCCAATCCACATTTCCCAGCTCCTGCCTAATTTTGATATAATTGGCCTTGACCAGTTTAGTACTCTTTCCTTAGGACCACTCTCTTTTTGATCTACGAGTATTCTAAAACTTACAGAATTGTGGTCACTGTTCCCAAAGAAATGCCCCACCGCAAAATCTATCACTTGTCCTGGCTCGTTCCCCAGTACCAGGTCCAATATTACCCCTTCCCTCATCGGACTATTGACAAACTGCTATAGAAAACGCTCCTGGACGCTTCTACTCCATCCAGATTTCTGACGCTAAGTGAATCCCGGTCAATGTTGGGAAGATTAAAATCTCCCATCACCATTACACCTATTGCCTCTACATCTATTCATAATCTGTTTACCTACTTGTTCTTCTACCTCACTCTCATTGTTGGGAGGTCTGTAATACAGCCCCAACAATGTAACTGCACCCTTCTTATTTCTCAGCTCCACCCATAATGCCTCACTACCCAAGACTGCCATAGTGTCCTCCTTTAGCACAGCCATGATATTGTCCCTGACCAGCAATGCAACTCCACCCCCTCTTTTACTTCTCTCCCTGTCCTGTCTGAAGCATCTATATCCTGGAACATTTAGTTGCCAATCATCATGCCCTTCCTTCAACCAAGTCTCTGTGATGGCAATAATGTCATACTCCCAGGCACCAATCCAAGCCCTAAGTTCATCTGCCTTACACACTATACTCCTTGCATTAGAGTCGATGCATTTCAGGCCACCAGTTTTTTTGTGCTCACCTGCTCTCTGCCTATTCTTCCCTTTATTAACTCTATCTTCATAATTCTTACAGTCTCCAGTCTCCACCTCGCTGCCTACTTGTTTTCTTTTCTGGTTCCCAGTCCCCTGACACATTAGTTTAAAACTTCCCCAACAGCAGTAGCAAAAACTCCCCCAAGGACATTGGTTCTGGTCTAGTTCGTATGTAGACCGTCCCTTTTGTAATAGTCCCACCTTCCCCAGATCCAGTCCCAATGTTCAACAAATCTGAACCCCTCCCTCCTACACCATCTCTCAAGCCACGTGTTCATCCTGCCTATTTTTTCATTTCTACACTGGCTAGCACGTGGCACTAGTAGTAATCCCGAGATCACTACCTTTGAGGTCCTCCCCTTTAACTTCTCTCCTAGCTCCCTGAATTCTTCTTTCAGGACCTCATCTTGCTTGTTCACCCTGACTGTTCACCCTGCCCTTTTAGAATGCTCTGCAGCCGATTAATGACATCCCTGACCCGAGCACCTGGGAGGCAATAGACCATCTGGGAATCCCGTTTACGGCCATAGAACCGCCTATCTACTCCCTTCACAATAGAATCCCCTGTGACTATGGCCCTACGAGTCTTTTTCCCACCCTTCTGAACAGCAGTGCCTGCCACGGTGCCATGATCTTTACAACTGCTGCCATTCCCTGGTGAGCCATCTCCTCCAACAGTATCCAAAACGGTATACCTGTTTTGGAGGGAGATGACTGCAGGGGACTCCTGCACTATCTTCCTACTCTTTTTCTGTCTTTTGGTCACCCATTCACTGTCTCTCTCAGCAATCCTAACCTGCGGTGTGACCAGTTCACTAAATGTGCTATCCATGACCTCCTCAGCATTGCAGATGCTCCACAGTGAGTCCATCTACAGCTCCAGAGCCGTCATGCGGTCAAACAACAGCTGCAGCTGGAAACACTTCTTGCAAGTGTAAGATCCAGGAATGTCAGACACGGTTCTAAGCTGCCACATCAAGCAAGAGACACATGCCATGGGTCTGGGGTCCCCTGCTATTGTAAGCTTAGCTTTATATGAACTAACTAAAACCAGACAATACACTTAAATAAATGAAAAAGAAAGATAAGAAATAGAAACCTTACCTTACGGGGTCTTTTTCTTCCAGTTAGAGGAGGGGGGCGGGAGGGAGATACTACACGTGTAGTATCTCAGGTTTAGCCACTGCCCTTACCTTCCCGGCAGCCCTTGCTTCACTCCTCCTTCTCTCCTCGCCGCTCTGGATTTTGTGGGTGTCCAGGTAGGCACAGAGCGAGTGAACATTATGACTGCAGCTTTACAGTGATAGTTGGTGGAGTCAACATTGAAGCAGCTTTGAAGTGCATGAACATCCTGTAAATGGATTAAAGATGTGGATGAGGCTTCTTAGCAGCTGGTGCATGTCAGATGACAATGTGGATGTTAGATGCATTTAGCTGTGTCATAAGAGCTTAGTGCCCAGATTCCAACATCAAAGTATTAAAAAGAGTGTTTCTTTCCCTTGGAAATGAGCTGCATGGAGTCTTGCTAGAGATACAGAACTAGATGTTTTTAGAATTGTAACAATGTTTGTAAGCTATACTCAAGTTTACTGATACCAATACAAAGCTGTTGTTTTATTTCAATCCATAAGGAGTGCCTGTGTTATTTCTATTGTGCATTGAGAAATATTTGAATCAGCATTATCAAGGAACTTTTTTCTTTGTTCTTTAATTAATTATAAACATTTGTATGCTTTATTTTAAAATAAAAAAATACTTTTAGCTCAGTCCAAGTTGTGTCTCATGTCTTAGAGGCATTTCAGAGAAAGTGAGGACTGCAGAAACTGGAGATCAGAGTCAAAAAGTGTGGTGCTGGCAAAGCACAGCTGGTCAGGCAGCATCTAAGAAGCAGGAGAGATGATGTTTTGAGATGGGCTCTTCATCAGGAATGAAGGGGGCTGAGAGATAAATGGGAGGAGGGGCTAGGAATGCGATAAGTGGAAGAAGATGGGGGTTGATGGTCAAAGATCGGAGTAGAGCATGGCTTGGATATTTGGGAAGGAAGATGGACAGGAAGGACAGTTCAAGAGGGCAGTGCTGAGTTGGAGGGTTGGGTCTGAGGTAAGGTGGGGGAGGTGAGAAAAGGAAACCATTGAAGTCACCATTGATTCCGTATGTATGGAGAGTCCCAAGGTGGAAGATGAGTTGTGGAGGAGGCCCAGGACTTGCATGTCCTTAGTGGAGTGGGGGGGCTTGAAGTGATTGGCCACAGGAGAGTGGAGTTGTTTAGTGCATGTGTCCTAGAGATGTTCTCTGAAACTTTCCACAAGCTGGCGTCTTGTCTCCCGAACGTAAAGGTGACCACATTGAGAGCAATGGACACAGTAGATGCGATGTTTGGATGTGCAGAAAAATCTCTGCTGGATGTGGAAGGATCTTTTGCGGCATTGGGTGGAGGTGAGGGGGAGGTGTGGGCTCAGGTTTTGCACCTCTTGTGGTGGCAAAGGAAGGTGCCAGGAGTGGAGGGTGGGTTGGTGTGTGGTGTGGACCTGATGAGGGAATGATCTCTGTGGAATGCTGAAAGGGGTGGGGAGGGAAATATATCTCTGGTGGTGGGGTCGGCAGAAATGGCAGAGGGTGATGTATTATACCCGGGGATTGGTGGGGTGGAAGGTGAAGACGGAGGTGGGGTGGGGGGCTGGGGTCTATCCTTGTTGCGGTTGGAGTGGTGGGGTTCAAGGGCAGAAGTGCAGGAAGTGGAGGAGATGCCCTGGAGGGTACTGTTGACTATATGGAAGGGGAAATTGCGGACCTTGAAGAAGGAGGTCATCTGGATGTTCTGGAGTGGAATTGCTCCTCCTGGGAGGAGGTGCAGCAGAGGTAGAGAAATTGGGAGTAAAGGATAGAAGTTTTACAGGAGGCGGGGTGGGAGGAGGCATAGTCCAGATAGCATTGGGAGTCGGTGGGTTGGAAGTAGTTGTCCATGTTGATTCAGTCACCAAAAATGGAGATGGAGAGGTCCAGGAAGGGGTGGGAGATGTCTGAGATGGTCCAGGTGAACTTGAAATCAGAGTGGAAGGTGCTCATGAAGCTAATGAACTGTTCAACTTCCTCATGGGAGCACGTTGTGACAGCAATACAGTCATCGATGTAACAGACGAAAAGGTGGGGAATAATGCCATTATCCAGAAGATGGACTGATCCACATAGCCAATGAAGAGGCAGGCATAGCTGAGGCCCATGCGGGTGTCCATGGCTACACCTTTGGTCTGAAATACGTGGGAGAATTCGGAGGAGAAATTGTTCAGGATAAGGACCAATTCAGCCAATTGAATGAGTGTGTCAGTAGAAGGCAACTGGTTGGGTTAGCGGGAGAGGAAGAAACAGAGGGTTTGGAGGCCTTTGTTATGGCGGATGGACATGTACAGGGACTGGATGTCCATAGTGAAGATGAGGCATTGGGGGCCAGGGAACAGAAAGTCATGAAGGAGGTGGAGGGTGTGGGTGCTGTCCTGAATATATGTGGTGAGATCCTGGGCTAAGGGGAGGCAGGATGGTGTCAAGGTATGCAGAAATAAGTTTGATGCGGCAGGAGCAGGCTAAGATGATGGCGTTACCGGGGCAGTCAAGATTGTGAATTTTGGGTAAGAGATACTACCAGACGGTGCAGGGTTCTTGGACGATAAGGTTGGAAGCTGTGGATGGGAGATTCCCTGATGTGGTGAGATTGTGGAAGGGTTGGGTGTTTGATGATAGAAGGTGAGGTCATGGTCAAGGGGACAGTAGGAGGAGGTGTCTGTGAGTTGGCACCTAGCTTCAGCGGTGTACAGGTCGGTGCACCAAAATACCACTGCAACCTCTTATCCGCTGGTTCGATGGTGTGGTTGAGGTTGGAGCGGAGGGAGAGGAGGGCTGTTTATCTTCCTTCCCATCTATCCTCTCCGCCCTCCACTCTGACCTATCACCATCACCCCCACCTTCACCCAGCTATTGCATTCCTCGCAACCCTCAACCCAGTCCCACCACCCTCCCATTTATCTCTCAGGCCTCTTGGGCCCCCCCCCGCCCGCATTCCTCTTGAAGAGCTCACACCTGAAACATCAACTCTCCTGCTCCTCAGATGCTGCCTGACCGGCTGTGCTTTTCTGGCACCACACTTTTTGACTCTTAGAGGCTTTTAACAAGGAATAATCCCTCTTAATTGGCAACTTGCTACTGCTTAATCAGAAAGTCATCTTGATGCTTGTGAAAAACATAAAGAACGGAGCAAGAGAATTGTCTCACCGCACTTGTTGCCAGGTTCTGCCACACATCTCACATAGCCTATGTCATTCACACCACTATAATATTCAGCCCATAATCTCTAAATAAAGGGTGGAGCATTTAAGACGGGGATAGAAGGATTTTCTTGACAGAAGAAGCTTAATCTTTGGAATTCTCTACCCCAAAAGGTTTGGCAAGTTCAATCATTGAGCATTTTCAAAAAAGCAATCAGTGGCTCTTTGGACAATGATGACACCAAGAGGTATGGAGATAGTGTGATAAAGTGGTGTTAAGGTAGATGATCAGCCATGGTCTAATTGAATGATAGAGCAGCATCAGTAGGCAACATGGCTTATTTCTGTATATATATTGCCACCTTCCTGGTTAAAGTGATTAGTGGAAAGAATATAAGCAAGACAAAGAAAAATATTTTCACCCAATGTGTGGCAAGGGTCTAGAACTCACTGCTTGAAAGAAACCTTCTCCTCATTCAGAAGATGTTTGAATCTGCACCTCAAGTGCCACAGTCTGAAGGACTATGAACCAAATGTTTTAAAGTGGGATTAGACCAGGTGGTACATTTTTCAGCTGGCACAGACTTGATGCACCAAGGGGTCTTTTTCCTGTGTTGTAAATGTTCTATGTTTCTCCAACTTTAAATGGTATCAAGACTCTGCTCAGTCTCGACTGAGTTACGTGAGGATATTGATTGGTTACTTCAAAAGTCAAACAAGACAGTGCACTGTCAAAAAATTAGCATATAACTTAACCAGAGTATTCTTCTATCATTTAACACCAATTGGCGTTCTTAGTCTGTAATCGACTGTCATTTTACCCTTCTTGACTTTCATGTTGCCTATAAGAGTATAGCACTAACTTCACGAAGTTATACAAATATTGATTGCAGTTGAGGCCTGTGGATTTAGCTATTAATCTGAGTGTTAGTGAAATGGTTCACAATCATGCTTGACATTTCTGTAACTCAAGGGTTATCTTACAGTCTGAATATGGCACTCAATATTTGCTTTCTTATCATATGGCAATGTTGAAGGAGATGTTAATAACAGACCATTTTCCTGCCAGATTCTGAATACAATTATAGATGGGTGAAAAGTGGCAGTGACAACCATTCAGAGTTACAGATACACATTTCATTGCTATTCACCTGACAAGTCAACTCAACCCTATGATTAATCTATGTATATACAGCAGAAGAATTTCATAAAGACACATGCAATCACTACCAGAAAAAAATGGCTTCAATCATATTGAGTAGATCACACCAGCAATTCTTTTTATTGTGTTCTGCATGAATTATTGTATAGCAGAATGGTCTTGGAATGAGGCCAAGAACAGATGTAGTGTACAATTCTACTTTACTTGAACACTGTCATGAAGACTCCAGATTGTGAATTGGATTCATTCAGAATCTGCTGGTTGACATGATTGTAGAAAAATGGTTAGTTCCATTATGCCACTGACCCTCCTCAATCAAAAGATAGAGTTCTGTTATTTCTCCATTTTCCTATGAAACAGACGTAGGTGCTTCATTTCCAAAGTCAGCTATTGATGCTTCCCCATTGGACACAGAACATAGTAGGAAGAGAGCTTGAACTACAGCCATCTATGTTCATTTTCTCTTTTTGTCGTTTCTTCTTCCAGGTGCTGATGCATTGCTTCCTGAGACCAATCTTTGTTGACCATTCATCAACATCCTTATCTTCAGGCTGTTGTGACAGATTTACAAAGGACTTGAGACGCAACTTTTTTTTGCACAGAGAGTAATTTGTTTTTGGAATGAACTGCAGAGAGAGTGGTAGATATAGGTACAGATACAAAATTTAAAAGATATTTGGATAAACACATGAATAAGAAATATTTGTAGAGATATGGACAAAATGCAGGCAAGTGGGACTAAGTTTGGTTTGGAAAAATGGTCGGCGTGGACTAGTTGATCTGAAGGGTCTGTTTCCATGTTCTATGACTGTATTATTCTATAAGATATGCCCCAGATGTCAGTAGTCATGTCTACTTACACATCCAGTATGCTCAAGATTCTGCTTCCTCCCAGCAGAATGTGAATTTCAATACTTCCATCTTTCCCTCGACATGTTGAGAACAGTCAGAAAGAGACTTGGGGTGTGAGAGATTTGATTTGAGAGAATGGGAATAAGAGAAATGCAATGTTAGAAGTTAAATGCTGAGAATGCTTTAATTAAAAAAAGGATGATATAGAAGGGGTAAAATTAAAGATTTAGGGAAGGGGTGTTGGGTAGTGTTGAAGTCTTATTGGGACACAACACCATTGATGCTGGCTGACATTCAGAAGTACTTGGGACTAATAGCCAAGTCAACAAGCTTCTTGGAATGCTATCTTTTATCTTTAATTCTTTATAAAGTAGCTATTCAGAGATGTGTTTACACACCTCTGGGGCAGGTGGGACTTGAACCCAGATGTCCCGATTCAGGGATAGGGACACACCACTGCATCATAAGAGGGCCCAATACAACCTTACCTTTTAATTATTTTTATGATCTGATTTTTCTAGTCAACCTGTTCAGAGATGTAATTACACACCTCTGTAACAGGTGGGACTTGAACCCAGGCCTCTTGACTCTGGGGTAGGGACTCTACCGTTGTGCCAAAAGAAGGCCCAAACCAACCTTATAACATAATTTGCTCCATTAATTCCACCTCATCTCAATAGTGCGTACCAAATAGTTCAAGTGGTCCTGACTCAAGATCATCCTCGGAGATAATGAAGGCTTTCAGGTGCTGTGAGATCAGGGGTAATGAATATTGTTGAAAATTGTTCTGTATGACCAAGGAATGTGTTTGCTTTCTCCAAAATTTGTTGGGTTTTTTTGTGTTTTTGTTATTGTTGTGTATCTATTTTTTTTGCTTCTTTTTCGGAAACTGTAACTTCATATACTGATGGTTCATACTTTGGTATAAGTTTGTTATCAAGTAGATCATTTACAAGCTTAGGATCATCTACTTAGGATTATGTTTCTATATGAACACTTCTCACTTCCCATCAATTTCATTAAGGGTAGCACATTGGCTCAGTGGTTAGTACTACTGTCTCACAACACCAGGGATCCAGATTCAATTTCAGCATGTTGTCCCTGTATCTGGGAAGGTTTCCTCTAGGTGCTCCAGTTTACTCCTACATTGCAAAGATGTGCAGGTTAGGTGGATTGGTCATGCATAAATTGCCTGTAGTGTCCACGGATGCACAAGCTAGGTGGATTAGCCATGGGAAATGTGCGGTTATAGAGATAGAGTAGGGAGCTGGATCCAGATGGAATTCTCTTTGGAGGGTCAGTGCAGACTCAAGGGGGCAAACGGCCTCTTTCCATACTGTAGGGATTCTGTGAACTAAAATGACTCAGTACTGCAAACTTCTAAGATATTTCTAACTTGGGAGGTATTTCAGGACAGGACATATTCATTTTGTCTGACACTACATATTCTTCTGTTTGTAATATATTTATATTTCTAACTGAACTATGTTCATCCAAAAATCATTGTCAAATATGCTAAAGCAAAATTCAAGACTGTTCTTAATTTTTACTTCATTAAAAGCTTAGCAATATATTCCCTTTAGTAATCTATGGAGTTTCTCTACTTTAGCAGAAAATTAGCTAATCTCTGTTTCATGCTGAAACTTGAACATCCATGTAGCATTTATTTCTTGGAGCATTTCCTTGATTATTCTGACAGACCTTTCTACTGCTCTATTGATGCCAGATGATAGAGAAGAATGAGAATATACAGTGTTTTGGTATCATATTGCTTCATGAAATTCTGGAATGGAGCAGAACAAAATTGAGGACTGTTACCTGAGACAAACTCCTCAGGTAAACTGCAGATGGAAATGGATCATGAACTAATTTATTGTCTTTTTGGCATTTATCTTTTTATGAAAATGTTTTACTTCATTAAAGTTAACATGACTATCAGTAAGCACTGATAAACTACATTTTCTTCTCAAAATAATGTATCTGCACTATTTGAACTGGATGAATTTCTCAAGACCATTGATATAAAGAAGTTTTAAGACACTAATTTCTGCAATTTTGGCAAACTGTACTTTCAATTATAGGTTTTACAGTGACTACACCCCTGTATTTCATTGAGTTCTGCTAGAATCCTATCTCTTAAAGAATTAGATATTGCCGCTCTAACTTTACACAGCCTTGTTCACATGACAACACTTTATATCAACTGTGGAATGTGGAATGGTTTCAGTTACTCATTTGTATCAGAAGATATCTGTCCAAACATTCAAACTCAGTTGTAGACTCATTTTAAAACTAAGTCTTCACCTGCATCTTCAGTTGCAGAATTTGGGAAGGCCTTGTTCATAACGCTTTTTGTCAGGGTTACAACGTCACAACCAATATGCAGACTCTTTGCTGCAAAACAAACTATAATGCTATAGCCAACACATTGTTTTGAACTGTGACAGTCAATTCTGTTTTCATACTGTGTGAGAAGTACAGTTCATTGCTGTATTTTTGATATTGCCATTATTAGTATTGTTGACTTTCTGAATAGCCATGAGGAGTTTATGACCTGCTACCAGCATGATATTTCTACCAACAAAACTATTTTTTTTTGTCGTAATATCAGATCTACACTCATGAATGGACATTATCCTCAGGTTTCATCCCTTATTTCTAAGGGCAGATTTCTGGACTGACAGATTTCCCTCATAACATTGATATCATAAGACTTCATTTAAGATTCTCCTTGTTGCTTGTTGCCATATCTGTTGGTCCAGAGACCACTGCTGATACGTTGAAAGATCAAGTCTATGTTCCTATTCACGTGAATGAATATTAGCAGATACCACATGCAGAGAGACAGTATTTTCTAGAACTTTAAATACTCTGGCTCCAGTTCCATGTGATCTAAAATCACCATAATATAACTCCTATGCACATGCTTATTCTTAGAATAAAAGTGTCATTAACTTTTTACTATACATCTTCCCCTGAAAAGCCTACCCACCACAAAATTCAATCACCATAACACACATCAAAACAGAAGTTGCTGGAAAAGCTCAGCAGGTCTGACAGCATTTGTAAAGAAAAATCAGACCTCATGCTTTGGGTCCGATGATCCTCAGAATCTGGACCTGAAATATTAACTTTCATTTCTCTTCACAGATGCTGCCAGACCTGCTGGGCTTTTCCAGCAATTTCAATTTTTGATTTTGATTTACAGTATCCACAGTTCTTTCGGTTTCAATCACCATAAACCTTTTAACCACCAACAGTTCGCCATGAATATTAAATTCTTCACACACCCTTCCACAACCTCTCTCACCCAAGGCATTAGTGTGCAACAGTATCATCAGTTCTCTTGAAGAATATATTGATGTATGTGTATCTAATTTAAGAGAACTTACTTTAAGGTCTCCATGTGTTGTGTGTTTGCTGTGACTCCAACTGATATTTCATTAGGTGTGTGCCTGAAAACTGCATGTACAGGAATCAATAGGATGCTGTAAAGTCTACTTCAGAGTTTATTATGCATTTTATTGCCCTAAACTAGTCCATCGGCTAAATGGAGAAGATTGTTACACCACATCTGAAGAGTTCTGAAGAAGTGTTAATACCCAAAACATTGACTTCTCCACCTTGTTGTGTTCTTCCAGCCTCCTATTTGTCTACCCCATGTCTAAAAGCCATGTTGCCATTTTTTCAACAGTCAGAAAGACATTTCAGGCACAAACTGAGGATTTTTTGGGCCATCATCCCTAAACTGTGTAACTTACTGCAACAGAACTTGCACTTCAACAGATGGTGATCCCTTCCTGGCAGATGTCAAGGTCATAGCTGCCTTGCATTATATGCTGGCAGTTCGTTACTGTGCAACATCTCCCAATCCTCACCTACAAATGCAGTCAGAATGCAACAGATGCCATTTCCTCCAGATCATCATTTTTCTCCATGATGGTGAGAGTCATGAGGCTGGGATAGTGGGATTCTTCATTAGGGCCACCTTCCTTCAAGTGCAGGGTTTTATCGACAACTCACTTTGCTTTGAGTGCACCCTATCTCCGATCTTTAGACTTTAGGTCAGCATTAATGCCAAATCTTGGAGATCTGGGCTAGATAACATAGTTAGTCATACCATGACTCTTACGTTCCAGAGAATGAACGGGTCCCGAACCTCTTCCAAGGTGTTTGGGCCATACTGGAATTGCGGCTGGGACAAAGGCTAATCCCTCCAAACATGGCTCAATACACTTTTATGAAACATGCAGCCTGATGCAGAATGAATCTAAAATACAGTGTGGGCATTCACTTGGCCCATTTGGAAACAGAGTATAGATTTAAGTTGAGGTTTGATACCTGAACTACTCTTATCAGGCATTGCAGTGTAGAACAAAAAAGGCATCACTGTGGCATGTTCTTTCATTCACAACTAGATGTAATTAAAGGGGCAGAGAGCCATATGTGTCGAACAGCATGGAAACAGATCTTTTGGTCCAACCTTTCCATACCAACCAAGTTTACCAAATTAAACGAGTCCTGTTTGCCTGTATTTGGTCCCAATCTCTCCAAACATTTCCTACTCATGTATCTGTTGAAATGTCTTTTAAATGTTGTAACAGTACCTGCATCAATCATTTCTTCTGGTGGTTCATTCCATATGAAGAAGTTGCCCCTCAGGTTCCTTTTAAATCTTTCTACTCTCACCATAAAATTACGATGTCTAGTTTTGAAAGCTCCTACCCTAAAGAAAAGACCCTTGCTATTCACCTTATCCATGCCCGTCATGATTTTATAAACCTCTATCAGGTCACTCCTCAACCTTCTATGCTCCAGTGAAAAAAGTCCCAGCCTATCCAGCTTCTCCATTTAACTCAAACATTTCATTCCTAGTAATATCCTTGTATAGGTTTTGGCACCCTATCCAATTTAATAATATCCTATAGCAGGGCAACACAGTACTCTCAAAGCAGTTTCACCAACGTCCTGTACAACTGCAACATAATGTTGCAACCCCTAAACTCAATGATCTGAGCAATGAAGGCCAGTGTGTCAAACACCCTTTTTTACCACATGCATTTCAAGAACTCCAACACCTCCTCCTTTGTAATGTGAACTGTTTTCAAGACATCAATGTATTTCACCGAGTTCCCTTGCTTCCATGTCTCTCCCCACAATAAATATTGATGCAAAATGTTTGTTTAAGATCTTTCCCAAAATCTGTGGTTCCACACATACATGACTCGTTGATCTTCAAGTGGCCCTGTTTTCTCCCTCGTTACTCTTTTGGTCTTAATGTACTTGCAGAATCTCTTTGGATTATCTTTAGCCTTATCTATCAGGGTTGTCTCAAAAACCATTTTTACCTTCTTGATTTCCTTTCAAGAATGCCCCTCGTCCCATTATATGCTTCAAGAGACTCACTTGATCCTAGTTGTCTATAGGAGAAAGTGCATACTGCATGTACTGGAGATCAGAGTCAAGAGTGTGGTGTTGGAAAAACACAGCAGGTAGACAGCACCCAAGGAGCAGAATAATTGACATTTTGGTCAAGAACCCTTCATCAGGAATAAGGCTCGGAGGCTGCAGGGCTGAGAGTTAAAATAGGAGGGGTTGGGGCTGGGGTGGAGGTAGCTGAGAGTGAGATAAACAGATGGAGGTGGGGTAAAAACAATGACTGCAGATGCTGGAAACCAGATTCTGGATTAGTGGTGCTGGAAGAGTACAGCAGTTCAGGCAGCATCCAAGTAGCTTCAAAATCGATGTTTCGGGCAAAAGCCCTTCATCAGGAATAAAGGCAGTGAGCCTGAAGTGTGGAGAGATAAGCTAGAGGAGGGTAGGGGTGGGGAGAAAGTAGCATAGAGTACAATGGGTGAGTGGGGGAGGGGATGAAGGTGATAGGTCAAGGAGGAGAGGGTGGAGTGGATAGGTGGAAAAGAAGATAGGCAGGTAGGACAAGTCCGGACAAGTCAAGGGGTCAGTTACTGAGCTGGAAGTTTAGAACTAGGGTGAGGTGGGGGAAGGGGAAATGAGGAAGCTGTTGAAGTCCACATTGATGCCCTGGGGTTGAAGAGTTCCGAGGCGGAAGATGAGGCGTTCTTCCTCCAGGCGTCTGGTGGTGAGGGAGCGGCGGTGAAGGAGGCCCAGGACCTCCATGTCCTCGGCAGAGTGGGAGGGGGGAGTTGAAATGTTGGGCCACGGGGCGGTGTGGTTGATTGGTGCGGGTGTTCCGGAGATGTTCCCTAAAGCGCTCTGCTAGGAGGCGCCCAGTCTCCCCAATGTAGAGGAGACCGCATCGGGAGCAACGGATACAATAAATGATATTAGTGGACGTGCAAGTAAAACTTTGATGGATGTGGAAGGCTCCTTTAGGGCCTTGGATAGAGGTGAGGGAGGAGGTGTGGCCGCAGGTTTTACAGTTCCTGTGGTGGCAAGGGAAAGTGCCAGGATTGGAGGGTAGGTTGTTTGGGGGCATGGACCTGACCAGGTAGTCGCGGAGGGAACGGTCTTTGCGGAAGGCAGAAAGGGGTGGGGAGGGAAATATATCCCTGGTAGTGGGGTCTGTTTGGAGGTGGCGTAAAGGTCGGTGGATGATTTGGTTTATGCGAAGGTTGGTAGGGTGGAAGGTGAGCACCAGGGGCGTTCTGTCCTTGTTACGGTTGGAGGGGTGGGGTCTGAGGGCGGAGGTGCGGGATGTGGACGAGATGCGTTGGAGGGCATCTTTAACCATGTGGGAAGGGAAATTGCGGTCTCTAAAGAAGGAGGCCATCTGGTGTGTTCTGTGGTGGAACTGGTCCTCCTGGGAGCAGATCCGGCGGAGGCGGAGGAACTGGGAATACGGGATGGCATTTTTGCAAGAGATAGGGTGGGAAGAGGTGTAATCCAGGTAGCTGTGGGAGTCGGTGGGTTTGTAAAAAATGTCAGTGTCAAGTCGGTTGTCATTAATGGAGATGGAGAGGTCCAGGAAGGGGAGGCAGGTGTCAGAGATGGTCCAGGTAAATTTAAGGTCGGGGTGGAATGTGTTGGTGAAGTTGATGAATTGCTCGACCTCCTCGCGGGAGCATGAGGTGGCGCCAATGCAGTCATTAATGTAGCGGAGGAAGAGGTGGGGAGTGGTGCCGGTGTAATTACGGAAGATCAACTGCTCTATGTAGCCAACAAAGAGACAGGCATAGCTGGGGCCCATACGTGTGCCCATGGCTACCCCTTTGGTCTGGAGGAGGTGGGAGGATTCAAAGGAGAAATTGTTAAGGGTGAGGACCAGTTCGGCCAAACGAATGAGAGTGTCGGTGGAAGGGTACTGTTGGGGACGTCTGGAGAGGTAAAAACGGAGGGCTTGGAGGCCCTGGTCATGGCGGATGGAGGTGCAGAGGGATTGGATATCCATGGTGAAGATGAGGTGTTGGGGTCCAGGGAAATGGAAGTCTTGGAGGAGGTGGAGGGCGTGGGTGGTGTCTCAAACGTATGTGGGGAGTTCCTGGACTAGGGGGGATAGGACAGTGTCGAGGTAGGTAGAGATGAGTTCAGTGGGGCAGGAGCATGCTGAGACAATGGGTCAGCCAGGGTGGTCAGGGTTGTGGATCTTGGGAAGATGGAGGTGGGGGGTAATGGTGATAGATCGGAGAGGAGGGTGGAGCGGAAGGTGGGAAGGAAGATGGACAGGTAGGACAGGACATGAGGACAGTGCCTAGTTGGGGGGTTAGATCTGGAATAAGGTGGGGAGGAGGGGAAATGAGTTAACTGGGTGAAATCCACATTGATGCCATGGGGTTGGATGGTTCTAAATGGAAAATGATGCGTTCTTCCTCCAGGCCTCAGGTGGTTAGGGAATGGCAATGGAGGAGGCCCAGGACCTGCATGTCCTTGGTGGATTGGGAGGGAGTGTTGAAGTATTCGGCCACTGAGTGGACCCCAAAACCAGAGATATATTTCCCTCCTCACCCTTATCAGCTTTTCATAAAGACAATTCCCTCCACGACTCTCTTATCAGGTCCACGCCTGCCCATCAACCCACTCTCCCCTTCTGGCACCTTCCCTGCCACCACAGGAATTGCAAAACCTGTGCCCGCACCTCCCACCTCACCTCTGTCCATGGCCCCAAAGGAGCCTTCCACATCCATCAAAGTTTTACATGCACTTCCACACATGTAATTTACTGTATCCATTGCTCCCGATGCAGTCTCCTCTGCACTGGGGAGACTGGACACCTACTTGCAGAACACTTCAGAGAACATCTCCGGGACACCCCCACCAACAAACCCCACCACCAAGTGGCCAAACACTTCAACTGCCCTCCCCACTCCACCAAGGACATGCAGGTCCTGGGCCTCCTCCATCACTGCTTCATAAACACCTGATGCCTGGAGGAAGAACGCATCATTTTCTGCCTTGGGACCTTCCAACCACATGGCATCAATGTGGATTTCACCAGTTTTCTCTTTCCATCGCCCCTCCCATTCCTATCCCAGATCCAACCCCCCAACTCAGCACCATCCTCATGACCTATCCTACCTGTCCATCTTCTTCCCATCTATCCGCTCCACCCTCTTCACTGACCTATCACCATTACCTCCACCTCCATCTACTTATTGCACTCTCAGCTACCTTTCTCCCAGCCCCAGCCCTACCCTTCTCCCAGTTAACTCTCAACACCAGCCCACAAGCCTCATTCCTGATGAAGGGCCCTTGCCTGAACATCAATTCTCCTGCTCCTCGGATGCTGCCTGACCTGCTATGCGTTTCCAGCACCACACTCTCACTACACTATCTATTACCTGACATATGCCCCTTCTTATTCTTGACCAGAGTCTCAATATCACTATTCAATAATTGTTCCCTACTCCTACCAGTCTTACCCTTCATTCTAACAGGAATATTCTACCTCTGAACTCTCATTATCTCACTTATGAAAGCCTCCCACTTGCCAGATGTCCCTTTACTTGTGAACAATCTACCCGAATTATCTTTTGAAAGTCACTCTCTCAGACCATCAAGATTGGCCTTTTTCCAATTTAGAGCTTTCACTTTTACACAAGGCCTATCCTTTTTCCATAAATATTTTAAAACTAATAGAGTTATGATCACTGGTCTCAAAGTGCTTCCCCAATGACTCTTCAGTCTCTTACCCTGCCTTACTTCCTTAAAGATAGTCAAATTTCTTCTTCTCTAGTCGGTACATCTACAGATCAACATAGAAAATTGCCTTGAATACATTTAACAAATTCCTCCCCATCCAAGCCCTTAACACTATGACAGCTCCAGTTTATGTTTGGAAAGTTAAAATCCCCTACCCTAGATGCAGTACAAATGAGGAATCAATAGTGATCATGACAATTAAGCTAAGGATCAGAACCTTGACCAAAAAGACCATCAAACACAGTATGACAGAGTAACACATCATCAAATATCAGAAGCTAGAGATAACCAGAATGAATGGACCGGACTTGAACTTTGATTAGAATGGTGCTGGGAAAGCACAGCTGGTCAGGCAGCACCGAGGAACAGGAAAATCAACGGTTTAGGCAAAAGCCCTTCATCAGGAATCTGATGACACTTTTGCCCGAAACATCAATTTTCCTGGTCCTCGGATGCTACCTGACCTGCTGTGCTTTTCCAGAGCCTCTCTAATCTTGACTGATCACCAGCATCTGCAGTACCCACTTTTGCCTAGATTTGAACTTTGTTTAATTGTTGACTATTCCGTTGATTATGCTCAGAGTATTGAGTACAGGAGTTGGGAGGTTATGTTGCGGCTGTACAGGACATTACTTAGGCCACTGTTGGAATATTGCGTGCAATTTTGGTCTCCTTCCTATGTTGTGAAACTTGAAAGGGTTCAGAAAAGATTTACAAGGATGTTGCCAGGGTTGGAGGATTTGAGCTATAGAGAGAGGCTGAACAGGCTGCGGCTATTTTCCCAGGAGCGTCGGAGGCTGAGGTTTGACCATATAGAGGTTTACAAAATTATGAGGGCACGGATAGGATAAATAGACATAGTCTTTTCCCTGGGGTCGAGGGGTCCAGAACTAGAGGGCATAGGTTTAGGGTGAGATCGGAAAGATATAAAAGGGACCTAAGGGGCAACTTTTTCACACAGAGGGTGGTACATATATGGAATGAGCTGCCAGAGGAAGTGGTGGAGGCTGGTACATTTGCAAGATTTAAAAGGCATTTGGAGGGGTATATGAATAGGAAGGGTTTGGAAGGATATGGGCCAGGTGTTGGCAGGTGGGACTAGATTGGGTTGGGATATCTGGTCGACATGGACGGATTGGACCGAAGGGTCCGTTTCCACCTGATTCCTGATGAAGGGCTTTTGCCCAAAACGTCGATTTTCCTGCTCCTCGGATGCTGCCTGACCGGCTGTGCTTTTCCAGCACTCATCTAATCTAGACTCTGATTTCCAGCATCTGCAGTCCTCACCTTTGCCTGTTTCCATGCTGTACATCTCTATGACTCTATGAGACAAACAGCCTGTGCTTAGTGCATAAGAAACATAGCCCTTTATTATTGTTGTTATTATTGCAGTTCTTTTTTCAACCATTGAATAATTGCCCCATTAGTCACCTGATTTTATGCTTGGTATCTTCAGGTGATCTCACTCTTAATATATACACATTACATATCCTACTAACAGGGAATGAAAGCAGCAATCAGTGAGCTGGTGAAGAAACATTGAATGACTTGAAGGTCAGATCGGACTTGAAACTTTAATCATCATATCACATCCTTGTGCTGTGTAGTGATAGCTAGCAGGTTGAGAAGGATCCTGAGGCATTTACTTTTTGATTCTTGCATCATCACTAACTCATCAATGTTTCAGAGTGTGTGTAGACTGTAAGGTAGCCAGAAATGTTTGATTATCTTGTAGAATAAACCTAATGACATAACAATAAACCTAATTCTAATTCTAAAAATAGCATGAACTTGTGATATATAGTGCCTTCTCATCTTAGAAGCACAGTTTGTGGGGGGGTGGACATGTGAACTGCGCAATATAAATATATACATATTCAAGCATTGAATGGCTATGCACGCCCTTGAAAAGTTAATACATAGAATGAACAGAGATTTGTGGAATCATCACTGAATCTGGGTTCTCACCCACAAGGTGAGTGTGGATGTATGTGTGCAGGCCACACCCTAGCATAATCCCTACACACTATTTAGCAGCAATGTAGTCCACATAAAAATACAACATCTTGACATCATGTTTCAAAGATCATTTGAGTTATCTGTAGTCAAATAGTCAATTGACTATTCAGTCAGTTGGTTGTGGGATGAGAAATGCATGGTCATTATAATTTCTTTAATCTGGGGAATGTCTGAAGAGGCTTCTCATCTCTCACGTGAGTGTCACTTAAGCAGACCTAACAGTAGATATGATGCTACACAAACATGTAAAGTGCAACTAAAGATATAATTACAAAAGTGAAAGTTGTTGGCAATAAAGGGTCACTTCTCTCACCTTTGTGGCCTCAGTACATTTTCTTTCCTCTCCCTCCCATCACATCTAAACGCAGTTCCAACTTCCACAATTGGGATGGAAATAGTCTGTTTTATACCTGGCCCTGTTGGCCTGGAAGATTTAGGCAGTCATTTGGCTAACACGAGGGGTCATAGTTTTAAGCTGGTTGGAGGAAAATATAGAGGGGATGTCAGAGGCTGGTTCTTTACACAGAAAGTTGTGAGAGCATGGAATGCATTGCCAGCAGCAGTTGTGGAAGCAAGGTCATTGGGGACATTTAAGAGACTGCTAGACATGCATATGGTCACAGAAATTTGAGGGTGCATACATGAGGATCAATGGTTGACACAACATCGTGGGCTGAAGGGCCTGTTCTGTGCTGTACTGTTCTATGTTCTATGTTCTATCTTTTTGCTATTTGGACCTAGAGGGCCCAGACCTGCTGAGAACGTCATGAGATGCAGCTCACATCTTGTAGAAAATTCTAGGATAATCTTAGAACATGGGATCACCCATACACTCTTGTGCTGAATAATATTAGCAAAATTGTCTCATGCTAAAGAATTGTATTTTTCTGAATCTAATTTTTTTTACTCTCCTACCCCAACCAAATTCTAATGCAGTTGTATTAAAAAACATGCCCATTCTCTCAATATATACATTGAATGATTCTCAAACTCCATCATATATTCCTAGTTTTCCAATATATCTCACACCTGTGACTATATTGTCCCATTCCTAAATGTAATGGTGAACTGGTAAGCATTTTACTGTGACTGTGATATGATGCAGAAGCTGAGTTTTTTTAAATCAGAAAACTCACTGAAGACAGTCAAGTTGGTATTCTAATGAAATTAACACTGGGATTCTACAACAATCCATTCAACAAAGTGCAGCCAAATGTTTTCTGAAACAATGAGGCTCAACAAAACCTATTCACAAATTTTCACCATCCTAGCATATGATTCATTAAACTAGATTAGGAGTTAGAGTATTGTTATATACTTCCCTTAAATGTAAAAGTACCAATCATACATAAAGACTGGAGAAACAATAAAATGGTTTCCTTTTCTGAAGATAAAACTTCATATACAGTATACAATTAATTTTCGTTGGAAGCCAAACAAAATATATCCTATTCCTATCAATGCTGCTTCAAACTACCTAACAGATCATGGAACTAATACTTCATAACTTATTGAGGAGGATATTGATTAATAATAATTTATGATATGCTCTTTAAAAGTGCACACATATCATATCACAACACAAAAATTATTTTGCTCATCACAGTTTCTAATATAATTTGCTGGAAACATTTACTTTTGCCAGGTTTTATCACTGAAATGTGTTTTGTATTGGGAGAAACTTGTAAGCAGAAAGATGGCCAATGAGTTGCATTGGCAAATTAATAAGGAAAAGAGCAAAGGATTGCATAAGAAAAGTAGGTTCAAACCATGGTGGACTGGACACCATAAATTTTGTTTAACCAAACACATCTAAATTGAAAATTGGAAATTCTGCACTTTGTCTCTTGTTTTCTATTTGAATAGCCTTATTAGAGTCCATCAGCATTTTTAAAGTTATCTGTCACACATTTTGAGGATTTTTAATGACATGGGCATGCTCATATGAACATATTGTAATCACCAGTGTTAATAAAAGTGGAATTTTTCCTGGTCTGGACATAAGGCAATTGATAGTGGCCTTTCACTATATTTGTAAAAAAGGATCACTGAAAACTCTGCTGATATTACAATGAACTTTCATGAACATGACAATGCTTGAATGTATTAGCAGTCAGGACCTGAGATTGGATAATGTGATAGTTGCAATGTTTCATCAGGACTTCTTGTTCCAACTGATTATTCGACCTTTCAGATGCTCAATGGCCGGTAGTTTCAGCATTTCTGATTCTTAGTTGTATTTTTTCTCTTTAATTTCTTTATAAATAATTATCATCGAATTAGTGTGCTTGATAGCATTTGTGAAAAAAAAGTTAATGCATGCTGAGTTCAATCCTTGAAGACTATCACCTATTGTGATAATGGAAAATATTCTTTCCACTTATTATGTTGTCACTCAAATCTATTTACAATTGCAAGCCAAGAAAATCATACAAATGTTCTCTTACTTGAGTAAATTAGAATACTTAGAATCAGTGTAATATTAACCTCTGAAAAACAAAAGATACCCAATGGATTTACAAGAATAGTTATTATTTGAATTACTTGAGTTAGGGTTATTGTTACATGTACTCACATGAGTACAGTGAAAGGTTTACAAACTGCCACTTACCGCACCATCTTAGATACAAAAATACCTAGGTACAGTTTCTTAGGTGTAGGCACAGATTCACTGGTATGTACTCATAAGGACCTCGAGACATTAGAAAGTGTTTCAGCATCCAGTTAAAGGGATGCCCAGTTAAAGGCATAGACTTCCAAACAAGTTATCCTACTTTTAAATACAAATTGAAAGAACTGCTGATGCTGGAAATCAAAAACAAAAACAAAAATTGCTGGAAAAGCTCAGCAGGTTTGGAAGCATCTGTGGAGAGTTAACATTTTGGGCCCAATGACAATTTGTCAGAATACACCCTTTTAAATTTCTTAGAACTGGAATAGATAAATACTATAAAAGGTTAAATAGAGACTTAGATAAATGTGCAAGCAGGCAAACTATATTCAATGTGCATGAGATTTGAAGAGAAATTGAGATATTGGTATGTCACTGATGTGGAAATGGCAAACAAACTGTTCGACACTCCATCTATGTGGATAGAATACAAAACAACACATCATTGTAAGTCTTTTTGAAAGCTCAGATTGTGACTACTGAGTTGAAGTGTCCCTTTGCAATGGTCAATGTGTCAAATTCAATTAGAGATTGTCAAATATTCTTGCCATCATCTCGTGAATCTGCAGGAATTATATATTATCAATTTGTTGTCGATTTTATATAATTGACTTATCTCTGGGCAGTGCAGGATGACATTAGCTTCTAAGTGTGCGACAGATTTGTTTACAAGAGTTTTATCATAATTCTGTAAGCTCAAAATGTCTGTATTCATCTTCAAGTCAATTCAATTACAAGTAGTCATGATTTGGAGATGCTGGTGTTGGACTGGGGTGTACAAAGTTAAAAATCACACAACATCAGGTTATAGTCCAACAGGTTTAATTGGAAGCACACTAGCTTTCGGAGAGTCGCACCTCCATCAGGTGATAGTGGAGGGCTCAATCCTAACACATAGAATTTATAGCAAAAATTTACAGTGTGATGTAACTGAAATTATACATTGAAAAATTGATTGTCTGTTAGGTCTTTCATCTGTTTGAGTACCATGATAGTTTCACTTCTTTCATGTGTAAATCACAAAACCTTTTTCTAAAAAAGTTGTACTCTCAAATTAATTGTTGACAATGGTGATAGCTAGACAATATGTTGAAAGTGTTAGCCCCCTGTGTTCTCTGTCTATGCCATGATGTTTAGATTGATTCTCGTCTAAAAAGTGAGATAATGGAGTTTTACATGAATTCATGCAGATTTTGAGCTCAGAGTTCTACATGAATGCATTCTGTTTTTGAGCAAAGTACAATGTAACCCTGCAAGAACAAATTCACCCCACAAAATATATGTGTGCATGTGGGTCTTTGTCTGTCTGTGTGTGTGTCTGTCTGGATTGGGGGTTGTGAGTGTGAGAAAGTGTATGTGTGTGTGTAGTGAGTGTAGAGTGTCTTAAGTCTGTGAGGGGGTGCATGTGTGAGTGTGGGAGTGTGTGTGTCTGTAAGGGTGTTTGGGTGTCTGTGTGCACATCTGGGTATATGTGTGTCCATGTGTATGTGTGTATGGGAGTGCCTGTATGTGTGTGTGTGTAGGAGTGTCTGTGTGTGTGTATAGTGCAATGGTGATCACCTGTAATGTGACACAAACCCAAGGTCCTGGTTGAGGCCCTCCCTATGGGTACCGAACTTAGCTATCAGCCTCTGCTTGGCCACTTTTCACGGCTTCCTGTCCCGAAGTCCACCTTGGAGGATGGTCACCCGAAGATCTGAGCTTGAATGTCCTGGACCACTGAAATGTTCCCCAACTGGGAGGAAACACTCCTGTCTGTTGATTGTTTTGCGGTACCCATTCATCCGTTGTCATTGCCTTTGCTTGGTTTCCCCAATTTATCATGCCTCAGGGCATCCTTGCCTGCAACATGTAAGATAGACAACGTTGGCTGAGTCACATGAGTACCTTAAAATGTGTTGCTGGAAAAGCGCAGCAGGTCAGACAGCATCCAAGGAGCAGGAGAATAGACGTTTCGGGCATGACCCCTTCTTCAGGAATGATTCGATTCTCCTGCTCCTTCGATGCTGCCTGACCTGCTGCACTTTTCCAGCAACACTTTTCAGCTCTGATCTCCAGCATCTGCAGTCCTCACTTTCTCCTCACATGAGTACCTGCCATGTACAAGATGGGAGGTGTCCCCATACGTAATGGTGGTATCTATGTTCACACTCTGACACGTCTTGCAGCGCCTACCGTGACAGGGTTATATGGAGTTGTCCTGAGAGCTGGGCAGCTTGCTATGAACAATGATCTGTTTGAGGTTTGGTGGTTGTTTAAAGGCAAGTAGTGTTGGTGTGGGGATTGTCTTGGTGAGGTGCTCATCCTCATTGTGTGTGTTGCAGGTCATAAAGAACATGGCGTAGTTTTTCAGCTCCTGGGAAATACCGAGCAACGAAGGGTACTCTGTCAGTTGCAGCACGTGCCTGTCTCCTGAGGAGGTCATTATGGTTCCTTGCTATGGCATGTCGGAACTGGCAGTCGATGAGTTGGGCATAGTGCCCCATTCTTGTGAGGGCATCCCTGAGTACTTCCAGGTGTCCGTCACGTTTCTCCTCATCTGAGCAGATCCGGTGTACGCGTAGGGCTTGTCCATAGGAGATGGCTTTTTTAATATGTTTTGGGTGGAAGCTGGAGAAGTATAGCATTATGAGGTTGTCTGTGGGTTTGCGGTAGATTTCAAGTATTTTCTGTGATGTTTGTACACAAATCAATCAGGCACAGATCAGTTATTCACAACCAAATATGCAACAATTGAAAACTCCAATGAGAGCACTGCAAAATGGCATTCATGTATTACTTAACCAAGATGGAAAGGTTCATTATCATTTGACAAGGAATGAAGTGAAAAGCCAAACAAGTTAAAGAATTTGTAATGTTACTGAAGAAATATAAATGAAGGGGTAGTTTAAGAAAAAAAGTAGACACTTGCATTATCCCTGCTGTGAAAGTAAATGCCAAGAATAGTTGAATATCAAGAGAAGAGAGTTGATTTTTCATAGAAATTATTTTGCTGTTAACACCAATACTGGACCCTAAGAAATATAAAATCATCAGTTCTAATATTGTCAAAAGCAATCTGCTGATTGCCACATACTCCTTTTTCATGGTGATTAATGAGTGTTTCTCTACATTAAATGCTACTTAGAAGAAGCAATGAAAGAGTCAGGCATGCATTCTTGAGAACTCAAATGATAACTTCATTGAGCCAAAATACTGAAAATTCCTTCCCAACAGTATTGTGGCTGTAATCACACTAAATGGACCACAGCAATTCAAGAAGGCAGCACATTATAGTTTTCTCAATAAATGTTGGCCCAGCCAGCAAAGCTCACATTCCTGAAACCAAAAAAAACTCACCAATTTTCCTTTTGCAGATACATCTGTTCATGATAATAATGCGAGAAATGACCACCACAATTTTCAGTCCAAAGACATGCTCATTCATGTTCTGTGGTGTCACCATTGCATGAAGTAGGATAATTTCAAAATAGATCTAGCAATTCAAAATGGAGCATCCAGAAGTATCATAAGTCATCAGCACAACAGAATTGTATTCAACCACAATCTGCAACATCATGACCTGACATCTCACTTTAAATATTTTCTAATCAACCTGTTCAGAGATATTATATGAGACCTCTGGAGCAGGTGAGACATGAGTCTCCTGGCTCAGGGGTAGGGAAACCTTACCAACATCAGGTGATCTGCATTAATTCAATGAGTTTTGTAAGAGAATAAAAGCTAAACATTAATATCTGAAAATGAAGTACCAACCTGGTGAACTTACAACTCAGACTATATTTCATGTTAGGGCCTTTGCCATTAGTGGTATAAATAAACAAGCTAGACTTGAATGTAGTAAGGTTGATAGGGAAAATTTGCAGATAATACAACAATTGGTAGGGTGTTAAATAGTGAGGAGGATAGTCTTAGGTGAGATGAAAATATAGACTGGCGGGTCAAATGTCTTGATAAGTGGCAAATGGACTTCAATTCAGGTTAGTGTGAGGTGATGCACCTGGGCAGGACCAACAAGGCAGGGAGACACATGATGAACAGTACAACCCTGGGAAGCACCAAGAATCAGAAGGATATTGGTGTGCATGACCACTGGTCCTTAAGCTGTTAGAACAGGTGGAGAAAAGGTGGTTGAGAGGTGTGACGAAGCCACTCCTTTAACAAAGTTATTCTGTGCTTGTTTTTTTTCTAAGAGGTTGTAAACAACATGGACTCTGAAAAGTCTATAGGTGAAGGTTTTTAGAGCCAATTTGGTAATAGCTAACAGATACTTCCTCAGGTGGAAGGCTTCCAAGTTTAAAAAAAATACCTGTATAATGAAAGGGGTGTGGCCAGTTCTCCCAGCTCAGCTTTTCTCTAGTTTGTATTTTTTAAGCAGTAGTGTGAAGTAAGGCTGCTGGACCCACAGAGGTAGGCCCTGGCTGGTACTGTCTCTCTGACCTCTATCCTGTAAGAACTTGTTTGATTTTACCTTTTGTGCCAAGGGCTGTTTATGGGCATTGTTGCAAGTATCTGGAACAGTATCATTAAGTTGAGGTATTCTGTTGGGTTTTCGGATCGGATAGGTTATTTGATACTCTGTTTTCTGTTTTTCATGTTTCATTCAATAATCTTGTAAATAAATTCTGTTTTGTTTAAAACTAAGTGGTTTGACCAACTGATTTTCTCCTGGAATACCCACTTTACACCTGCTTAAAACAACTAGCAAAGTTAGGGTCTGGGCTACTTCCTTGAAATGTTTTGAGGGGTCGGGCCTGGTCCATAATAGACTGGGGGCTCTTTGTGGGATTTGTTCTGTAGTTCCAAACTGGGACTAGAGTTTTTGGACTTGAAGACAGCAAGTGGTATGTATTAGTGTCTTTTGTTCCAGGTGTTGATTTTGGTTGGTTTAAACAGTGCTTGGGATAAAAATGGCTATTTCAGTCTCCAAGAGTTTTCTTGGGGTTGAAAAAGTAACCTTGTGGATTTTACAAAAGGTGATTAAGGCCAAGCTGCTGGAATTAGCAGACAAGCTGGAGTTGCCTCCTTCTGTGAGGAAAGAGGAGATAATTACACCAGGAGCTCAGCATTTAAATTTACTGGAAACACCATCAGAATCTTTACAGATGGCTAAAATTCAATTGAAAATGAAGCAGCTTGAGTTAGAGGCAAAAGACAATGAATCACAATTAAAAGTGAGGAAAGAGAAAGAGAGAGAAGTGAGAGAAAGAGAGAAAAAAAGAGAAAGAGAAGTGAGAGAAAAGGAGAGAGAGGAAATAAAGAATGAGAGGGAGTTTGAACTTCAGAGATTGGCACTAAGACAGGAATTCAAAAACTTACTTTCTAGATTGGGAGAACTCATGTGGAAGAGCAGAGAGTTAAAATGGCAAGACTAGCAGCTGAATTGGCTGATGAGTATGATTCTTAAGCAAAGTTTGACTTCCAGAATCAATTTTAATCTGTGCGGGATAGAAATTGGAGAAAAGAAAAATCCTCAAGTGGAAAAGAAAAGGTAGATCTCGTGACGATCATAAGGATAACTTACCACAGGGTAAAAAGGAAACCCTTGAAGGGGACAGAAAAATTAAAAAGTTCTGTTTTTTTTACACTTCAGTAACGTAGGCCATGTGAAATCACAGTGTTGGTGCATTAGGAGAAGCACCGGGAAGCCAGATGTAGAAAAACAGAATAAGCCAGTGAATTTTGTTGGAGTGGTAACAGAAAGCACAGTGGACACGAGAAAGCGGCACCAGAACGTATTAGTTGATTGGAGGTTGGTTAAGGAGGAAGTGCCAGGTCTTGAACCATTTACCTGTGAAGGTAAAGTTTATTCACATAGCCCAGAAACAGCAGGTAAGGAGGTTACAATATTAAGAGACACAGGATCCTCTCAGTCTGTGATGCTGAAAGATGAGGAGATATGAACTTCTGAAGGACTATTGCCAGAAAAGGTACTAGTAATGGGAATCCATGGTGAGACAAAAAGCACTCAGTTATGTAAAGTGAGGTTTGAGTGTCCAGTGAAGAGTAGAGAATTTGTACTAGCAGTACTGGAAAAACTTTCAGCTCCAGGAATACAATCTGTCCTTGCTCATGAGATAGCTGATTCACTGGTAGGAGTGCTGCCTACTGTGGTTGAAAAGCCAGTGAAAACTCAGGCAACCAAACTATTGCAGGACATATATCCAGTAATTTTTCCTGACTGTGTGGTACCGAGATCACAAAGTCACTCGTTCAAAGAGGGGAGATCAAAGAGTACAGATATGAAAGTTGAAGTGGAATTAACAGAAATCCTGTTTGATTAGATGGCTGAGACAAAGAAGGAGCAGATAGATGTCAATGCAAAGATCTTTAGCTCAGGTAAATTAATTGAGTTACAGCAGAAAGATGAAAACATAAAGCAATTGTATCAAAAACCATACACAGAAAGGGAATCTGAATGTCTGCCTGAATGTTATTACTTAAAAATTACGTCTTAGTGAGGAAATGGAGACCATCACATATTCAGGGAGGTGATAAATAAACAGAAGTTCATCAAATCGTATTGTCAGTGGGGTGGAGAAAGGAGGTGTTGCAAGTAGCGCATGAGCTACCACTTGGGGGTCAATTCAAAATGAGGAAAACAAAAGCTGAAATACAAAAACATTGTTACTGGCCTGGACTACACAAGAATGTAGTTGAATTTTGCCCGATGTGTCATACATGTCAGGTAATTGGAAAACCACAGGTGGTAATAAAACCTGCACCTTTAATACTTATCCCTGCATTTGAGGAACCTTTACAAGAGTCTTCATTGATTGCGTAGGCCCCCCACCTCAAACAAAAAGTGGGAATCAGTATTTGTTAACCATAACGGATGTGTCAAAGATTTCCAGAGGCTGTCCCATTATGCAATATCACAGCTAAAAGGATTGTACAGGAATTACTCAAATGTTACACCAGATACGGATTACTGAGAGAGATGCAATCAGATCAAGGGTCAAACTTCACATCATAATTTTCAAGGAAATTATGAACATTTTAGGAATAAAACAGTTCAAATCTACTGCATACCATCCAGAATCGCAGGGAGCACTAGAAAGGCCATATTGTGGGCTTAAAGTGAGGACTATCAATGATTGGGAATTCTGTTTGTGTTCTTTTGCGATCAGAGATGGACCAAGTGAATCGACCAAATTCAGTCCATTTAAATTAATGTTTGGGTATGAAGTGAGAGGACTGTTAAAAATTATTAAGAAATTAGAGTCAGAATTTAGAGACCACATATTTGGACTATGTGTCAAATTTTAGGGAATGATTAAATAGAGCTGGGGAGTTGGCTATGCAGCATTTAAAAGTACCACAACATGCAATGAAACAGGAAGCAGACAAGAAGTCAAAAATTCACAGTTTTGCTATTGGGGATAAGGTAATAGTGTTACTTCCAGTAATTGGACAACCTTTAAAAGCAAGGTTAAGTGGACCTTATTCAATCAAAAGGAAATTGAGTGAGGTGAACTACATGATAGTTCCAGACAGAAAGAAATCTCACAGAGCATGTCATGTGAATATGCTCAAAAGGTATTTTGACAGGGAAGGAAAGCAAGAGGAGAAGGTGTTAATGATTACAACACAGAAGGAAGAATCAAGTTCAGAGGATTCTGAATTGGACATTCCTCAAATTGAACTGGACAACGAGGAAGTTGTCAAAAATTAGAATAAGTTATTGGGTTACCTTCCAGAGGAAAATTAAAATGACTTGAAAGAGTTATTATCATCACATGGGGAGATATGCAGCAATAAACTGGGAAGTACTAACCTAATTATGCATGATGTAGATATAGGAGATGCTGTTCTGATTAAGCAACATCCTTATCGGCATAACCCTCTAAAGTTGGCACAGGTTCAAAATGAGATTGAAAGGTTTCACTAAGACAACATTACCGAAGTGAGTTAGAGTGATTGGAGCTCATCCACAGTAACCAGATGGTACCCAACAGTTATGTGTGGACTATTGTAAAGTCAATGCAGCTACAAAGACTGTTACTTATCTGATTCTGTGTTTGGAAGCCTGTCTTGAGAAGGTGGGACAAGAATCTTACATTTCTAAGTTGGAATTGCTCAGATGCTATTGGCAAATACCTCTGTCAGAAAGAGCAAATACAATTTTGGCTTTCGAAATGCCACATGGACTATATCAATCCAAAGTCTTGCCATTTGGTATGAAAAACACTCCAGCCACATTTCAGAGACCTGACGAATAAGATCATTGCTGGATTACCCAACCGTGTTGTTTATACCAATGACCTGGTGATTTTTAGTCACACATGGAAGGAACTTTTACAACATTTATCAGACTTGTTCTATCGACTTTGGAATGCAGGCTTGGTGATAAACCTGGTTAAAAGTGAATTTGCCAAAGCCCAAGTCATCCTCCTGGACCATGTTACTGCGACAGATCAATGGCCCCACGGGAAGCAAAAACAGAAGTAACTGGGGAGTTTCCCATACCATCAACTAAAAGAGCACTACAATACCTGGGATTGAGTGGATTTTATCGAAAATCTGTACCAAATTTTAGCAGTGTGGCTGCTCCACTCACTGAATTGCTAAAGAAAGGCAAGAAGTTTCTGTGGACAGCCGACTGTCAGAAGGCATTTGACATCCTTAAAGTTATGTTAATGACTGCCCTGGTATTAGCTACACATAACTATGCAAAGCGATTCAAGGTGGCTATCAATGCAAGTGATGTGGGTGTCGGTGCTGTGCTTTTGCAAGAAGACAAGAAGATAGGAAAACCGATTGGGTATTTCTCCAGGAAGTTGAAAATTCATCAGCAGAAATATTCGACGGTCGAGAAGGAGACTTTGAACTTGGTGTTGACATTACAACATTTCAATGTTTATGTTACCATTAACATATTTGAGACAGTCATATACACTGATCATAACTCATTGAAGACTGGAGAAATTTAATGACAAAAATGCCAGACTGTTTAGATGGAGCTTGTTGTTACAGCCATTCAATTTGAGAACTGTGCATGTGGCAGGATGACAAAATGTGACTATCAACGCATTGTTGAGATTTGTATGAGAAACAGCGGCATTCAGTGGCAAGAGTACAACAGACTGAAACGAAATGTAGTTGTACATGTTTGCACATTTATAGTCAATGTAATGTAGACATGTGTTTTCGAGTACTGACAAATTTTTTAAGGGGTCTTAAAATGAAGCCATCTTTGGATATTGATGGTTTGTTTTTTAAGGGGATAGGTGTGACAAAGCTGCTCCTTTAACAAGATTGTGCGGCCCTTGTTTTTTATTTCAGAGAGGTTGTAAATGACACAGATTCTGAAACATCTGTTAGGTGAAGGCTTTTAGGGCCAATTTGATAATAGCTAACAGATACTGCCTTAGGCAGAAGACTTCCAACTTAAAAAAAACACTTGTACAATGAAAGGGTGTAGTCAGTTCTCCCAGCTCAGCTTTTTTCCAATTTTTTTTTTAGCAGTAGTGTGAAGAAAAGCTGCTGGACCCACAGAAGCAGGACCTGGCTGGTACTCTCTCTCTCTGACTTATATCTTGTAAGAAATTGTTTGATTTTATCTGTTGTGCCAAGGGCTGTTTATGGGGATGTTGCAAGTATCTGGAACAGTATCATTAAGTTGGGATAGACTGTTGGGTCTTTGGATCGGAAAGGCTATTCAGTACTCTGTTTTCTGTGCTTTGTGTTTCATTCAGTAATCTTGCAAATAAAGTCTGTTTTGTTTAAAACTAAGTGGTTTAACCAACTGATTGTCTCCTGGAATACCCACTTTACACCTGCTTAAAACAACTAGTAAAGTTAGGGTCTGGGCTACTTCCTTGGAATATTTTGAGGCGTCTGGCCTGGTCCATAACAGAAGGCAGATGGGATGCTTGCCTTTATTAGTCAAGGCATAGAGTTTAAGCACAGTGAGGTTATTCTGGACCTGTATAGAAAGATTGTCTAGATCATAGCTACTATATTGTTTACTAATTATAGAAGGAATGTGATTGTACTGGAGAAAGTGCAGAGGAGATTTAGAAGGATGTTGCTTGGGCTGGAGAGTTTCAATTATGAAAATGGATAGGATAGATTGGAGTTGTTTTCCTTGGAGCAGAGGAGACTGAGGAGGGATAAAACTATGATGGTAGACAAGAAGAAACTTTCCTCTTTGGTTGAGGGATCATGACCGGGAGCATAGATTTAAGGTAAGGGGTAAGAGACTTAGCGTGATATGAGAAAACATTATTTCATACAGATGTGATAGAAGTCTGGAAGAGAATGCCTAGAAGAGTGGTGGAGGCAAAAAACCTCATGACATTTAAGAAATATTTATTTGTGCACTTGCAATGCCAAGGCATAGAAGGTTATGGCACAAGTGCTGGAAAATGGGACTAGAATAGTTATGAGCTTATGTTTGACTAGGGCAGGCTCGATGGGCTGAAGGATCATTTTCTGTACTGTAGACCTCTATGACTCTTTGATTCTATGACTTCCCATGTGAAACATTGGAAGCAACATCCTATACTCAAAGCTTGATGATCCTACAATCTATGGACCAGACCACAGCTCTGCAGTCCAGTCACATCCAGTGGTGACTGGCAATGAGCAACTAAATAATTAACTAGAGGAGGAGCCTCCACAAACATCTCCATCCTCAATGATGAGAAAACACTTGTAATCACCTTCAGCCAAAAGTGCTAAGCAGATGATCAATCTTGAGCTCCTTCTGAAATCCCTAATATAACAAAATCCAGCCTGCAGTAATTTCAATTATTCCATGGGATATCAAGAATCAGTTGAAGTATTTGAACAGAGGAATTGAAATGGGCCTGCCAATATGCTGGTGACACTACTGAAAACTTGTGGTCCAGAATTATATCACAACCATAGATCACAACTCTGATCTCCTTTAGACCTATTGAAGTTCTAATTATAGCTTGTGTTTACTAAAAAAAAGAGAGAGATACAGTCAAAAGATGATTGTGAATGTAAATTCAGTAGCTATCTGTGGAAGTACTTTGGAAGGTCACACCTGAAGGTATCAAGGAAGCAGCAAATTAAATTGTAATATCCTTTGAGTATTTCAGACTGTAAACATGATGGGACAAAGATAGACACCCACAGTTGTGTTTGCTTATTTCAAAAACATTACAAGGGAAAGATTTAAAAGCAGGTTTCAACCTTGGAATGTGTGTGCTGGAGATTGAGGTAATCATGTGTACTAGCCTGGGTTTGAGCACAGGTGAACTGTGAAAATTCACAGTCAAAGAGCCACCACTCATTATCTCTGCCATGGAGAAAAATATTTCTCTCATTCTAAGTGCTGGAAGCCAGCCAGCAATTTATTTCAAAAAGTAACAAAACAAGAGAATTTCAGCTAACTTGTAAAGCCAAGAACCTCAAAATTGACTGTTCAGCAATTAACCATCAAATATCTACACTTCCCAAATGACCCAGAAATAGATCTACATATCTTTGAAATTATTTTGTTTTGGACTCACTTCTCATTTCCAATTTGTTTTATATGTCTTGCATTATAATTCTTCTCGTGTTACTAGCTCATAAGCCAATTATTTTCTTAACTCCAGAAAGGCTAGTTAAATTTGTTCCTTTTTAAAAATAAATATATTTGGTTTGGGAGAAAGCTACTTGCGATGGTATCATTTTAAAATAACCTTGTTGCAACCATACAAGGGGGCAAGGGAAACAAGAAGAACAGACTGTTTATCTCTTCTTACCTGGGAGATTGACAATTTGGGATATTTTATCTGGAACTATGGTAAGTTGGGAAACCCTGTCTGATGTTTGGTTGTAACAATTAAGTACACCCCTAATGAAGCAACACACACATTTATCCAACAATGTCGAAGACTACTCAAATATATCAAGTGATCACAGGCCCAAAATTGTGTATTCTAAATTGGCCCACAGCCGGAGAAATCAGGCTTGTCAGAAAATTGGTCAAACTAATTTAGGCAGCACTCAGCAGCTTATCAACACAAAGAATATTGGAAACCAAATTTAAAGAGGTTATAAAGTTTTGGTTGCACCAGCTACAACCAGTCTAAGGCATGTGTGTTGAAGAAGTATCAGTAAGATTTGAGTTCCAGCCAGAGCCTGAGGACATGCTTTTTACACCTCTCTTGCATTACAAAATTGAAGGGTTACTCCATTGGACATTTTGACCCCCACTCATGACCCCCATTGGACAAAGGCCACAGAATATACCAGAAAGTGTAGGGTTTGGGAGGATAAAAAACATAAAGCCACCCCATTATTGAAGGCTCAGCAAGACTCATGGGAGAAGACCTTGCGGCAACCAAAAAAGACCCAGGAGAAGATCCACCCTGGCCTGAGAGATCAACCTTTCTGAAATAAAGCCCACCTTATGCCAGAGAGGAAGAAGATTCCAATGGCCCAGCTCTAACATGTGGATCTTTCCTAGTAATATCTTTTTCAGGCGGATAGAGCTCGATAGAGTGTACACATTGTGGGTATTTGGGAAATGCTTATGTGGCGTTTTTATTAAAGAACATTTTGTTAATAAAATTGAGTTGAACTGCTAACTAAATTCTGTGTCCCTTTGTCCACGTCACCAATGAGATGCTTGGGTCAAGTGTTTTAAGTACTTAAACTGGTCCAAAGCACCAACAACACTACAAATTGCAGAACAAATAAACCTGGCCAATTGCTGGCCCATCATTTCACTCTCATCAAAGTCTTGTTAACACTGTTACTAAGCAACATCTATGCAACAATAAACAAACCTGTTTTCCAATCTCCAGTTTGTGTTCTACAAAGGCCTACATGCCTCCTGACATCATTATAGCCTTGATCCAAATATGGAGTTCAAGAGATTAGTTTAGAATGACTGCCCTTAGCATCAAGGTAGCATTTGACCAATATAGCATCAAAAGGCTTTACCAAAATTGAAATCAAATTTCAGGTGGTGGGCATTGCTGACTATAGAAAGTTCTAAAGGGAAATCAAAAAACAAATAAGAGATACAAAAAGGATATGCAGAGACACTTGCAGCTAATATTAAAGGGAATTAAAAGTTTTCTTAAATATTTAAGTTAAAAAGTGAATATCACGAAGCACCAAAAATGGGGAAGCAGGCAGGAAAATATGAGCATAGCTGAGGTATTAAATTAATACTTCATCAGAAAACAATAGATTACTCAGTCATCATGTCGATGTGGTGAAGATGAACTTCAAAAGCACATTTGATAAAGTTCTACAAGAAAAAAGCTTTTGAACAATATTATAGCTCATGGATATGAGAGGGACAGTAGTAATATGAGTACAAAATTGGCTTTGGGATAGGAAAAAGAGAGTAATGCTGAGTGAATGATTTTTGGACTGGATAAAGGTTTGTGGTGGGATTTCCTAACAGTCAATGTTGAGACCAATGGTCTACCTTTCAACATCACACAAATCCCTTTACCCTCCTCCAACTTTCTTCATCCACCTCAACCCCTCCCTCTGGCCTTCCATCAGCACTCATCCTGTTCATTGAGGACTGCCGAGATGACATTGGTTGCCTCACCCATTCAAACCTATTCCCCCCGAACTGGTTGCATTCCATGTTCTCAGATCTAATAACAACTTCGTTATCAAGTCTGGCTCTGTGGCGAGAAGGGAAGGGGAGACAATAGGAGAGTGATAGTTATAGTAGATTCAATCGTAAGAAGAACAGACAGAAGACTCTGTAGTCATGAGCGAGACTCCCGGATGGTATGTTGCCTCCTTGGTGTCAGGGTCAGGGATGTCTCGAATTGAATCTACAGGATTCTTCAGGGGAGGGAGAGCAGCCAGTAGCCATGATACACATCGGTAACAATGTCATAGATAGGGAAAGCGAGGAAGACCTGAAAAGACAATATAGGGAGTTGGTTGGAAGCTAGAAAGTAAGACGAACAATGTAGTAATCTCAGGATTGTGACCAGTGTCATGTGCTAGTGAGGCTAGGAATAGAGAGCAAGTGCAGATGAACACATGGGTGCAAGGTTGGTGTAGGAGGGAGGACTTCAAATTTGTGGATCATGGGATATCTTTTGTGGAATGTGGGACCTGTACAAGAAGGATAGTTTGCACTTGAACTGGAGGGGCACCAATATCCTGGGCAAGAGGTTTGCTAGAGCTCTTTAGGAGGGTTTAAACTAAATTGGCAAGGAGCTGGGAAGTGGAGCTAAGGATCAGTCAATGGAGTAGGCAGTGAACAGCCAGATACAGAGTGCAGAGGATCTGTGAGGAGGGGTAGGCACTTGATAGAGCAAAGATGCAGTCAGTGTGTCTATTTTAATGCAGCAAGTGTCAGGAGTAAGGGTGACGAACTTAAAGCATGCATCAGTACTTGGAACTATGATGTTATGGCCATTATGGAGACTTGGATAACACAGGGGCAGGGATGGATGTTTCATGTTCCAGGGTTTAGATATTTCAAAATGAATAGAGGGGGAGTTAAAGAGGTAGAGGAGTTGCATTGTTAATCAAGGATTGTATCACAGCTACAGAAAGGGAGATTGTCGAGGAAGGTTTGTCTACAGAGTCAGTATGGGTGGAAGTCAGAAACAGGAAAGGACCAGTCACTTTATTGTGAGTTTTCTACAGCACCCCAATAGCAATAGAGACATGGAGGAGCAGATTGGGAGACAGAGAGATGCAGAAGTAACAGCATTCTTGTCATTGGTGACTTTAATTACCCTAATATTAATTGGAACCTACTTAGTTCAAATAGTTTAGATGGAGCAATTTTTATCAGGTGTATCCAGGAAGGGTTCCTGACTCAATGTGTAGAAAGGCCACCTACAGGGGAGGCTACATTGGATTTGGCGCTTGGCAATGAACCATACTGAGTGTCAAATCTCTCAGTGGAAGAGCGTTTTGGTGATAGTGATCACAACTCTCTGACCTTTACTACATTCATGGAGAGGATTAGGAGCAGATGGTATGGGAAAGTAGTTAGTTGGGGGAGGGGGAATTACAATGCTAGTTGGTAGGAACAGGGGTGCTTAAATTGGGAAAAGATGTTCTCATGGAAATGCATGACAAAAATGTGTAGGTTGTTTAGGAAGCACTTGCTGATAATGCTGGACAGGTTTGTCCCACTACGGCAAGGAAGGGTTGGTAGGTTGAAATAATCTTGGGTGACAAAAGATGTGGTACATCTAGTCAAGAGGAAGAAGGAAACTTACTTCAGGTTGAGGAAGCAAGGATCAGACAGGGCATTAGAGGGTTACAAGGTAACCAGGAAGGAACTGAAGAATGGACTTGGGAGAGCTCGAAGGAGACATGAGAAAGCTTTAGCGGGTAGAATTAAAGAATACCCTAAGGCATTCTATACTTATGTGAAGACCAAGAGGATGGCCAGAGTGAGGGTTGGGCCAATCAGGGATAGTGGAAGGAACTTGTGCCTGGAGTTGGAAGAGGTAGGGCAGGTCCTTAATGTATATTTTGCTTCAGTATTCAGTACCGAGAGGGACCTTGATATTTCGGCAGACAGTGTGAAACAGACTGATATGTTCAAACAGGTTGATGTTAAGAAGGAGGATGTGCTGAAAATTTTGAAAAACATCAGGATAGATAAGTTTCCTGGGCCAGACAGGATATATCCAAAGTTACTACAGGAAATGAGGGAAGAGATTGTTGTGCCTTTGGCAATGATCCACTGGAGTAGTGCCAGATTATTGGAGGGTGGCAAATGTTCGTCCCTTGTTCACGAAAGGGAATAGGGATAATCGTGGGAATTACAAACCCATCAGTCTTAAGGGCCAATTCTTGGAGAGGATTCTGAGAGAGAGGATTTGTGACTACTTGGAAAACCAGTGTTTGATTAGAGACAGTCAGCATGCCTTGGTGAGGGCAGGTCATGCCTCATAAACTTTATTGAATTCTTTGAGGACATAACAAAATACTTTGGTGGAGGTAGAGCAGCGGATGTGGTGTACATGGATTTTAGTAAGGAGTTGGATAAGGTTCCCAATGGTAGGCTCATTCAGAAAGTAAGGGGGCATGGGATACAGGGAAATCTGGCTGTTTGGATACAGAATTGGATGGCCTGCTGAAGACAGAGGGTGGTGGTAGGTGGAAAGTATTCAGTTTGGAGCTTGGTGTCCAGTAGCGTTCTGCAGGGATCTGTTTTTGGACCTCTGCTCTTTGTGATTTTTATGAATGATTTGGATGAGGAAGTGGAAGGGTGGATTAGTAAGCTTGCCGATTACACAAGGTTGGTGGAGTTATGGATAGTGTAGAACATTACACAAGGTTGGTGGAGTTATGGATAGTGTAGAACATTACAGCGCGGTCCAGGCCCTTCAGCCCTTGATGTTGTGCCGACCTGTGAAACCAAACTAAAGCCCATCTAAACTACACTATTCCATTTTCATCCATATGTCTATCCAATTAATATTTAAATGCCCTTAATGTTGACGAGTCTACTACTGTTCCAGGAAGGCCATTCCACACTCCTACTGCTCTCGGAGTAAACAAACTACCTGTGACATCTGTCTCATATTTATCACTCTTCAAGTTAAAGCTATGTTCCCTCTTGCTAGCCATCACCATCCAAGGAAAAAGGTTCTCACTGTTCCCTTTACCTCACCCTCTGATTATCTTATATGTTTCAAATAAGTCACCTCTCAACCTTCTCTCAAATGAAACAGCCTCAAGTCCCTCAGCCTTTCCTGTTAAGACCTTCCCTCCATACCAGGCAACATCCCAGTAAATCTCCTCTGAACCCTTCCAAAGCTTCCACATCCTTCCGATAATGTGATGACCAGAACTGTATGCAATACTCCAAGTGCGACTGCACCACAGTTTTGTACAGTTGCAGCATGACCTCATGGCTCTGAACCTCAATCTCTCTACCAATAAAAGCTAATACACCGTATGCCTTCTTCACAACTCTATCAACCTGGGTGGCAATTTTCAGGGATCTATGTACATGGACACTTGAGATCTCTCTGTTCATCTATACTACCAAGAATCTTACCATTAGCCCAGTATTTTTTATTCCTGTTTCACTTTCCAAAGTGAACCACCTCACACTTTTCTGCATTAAACTCCATTTTCCATCTCTCAGCCCAGCTCTGCAGCTTATCTATGTCCCTCTGTAACCTGCAACATCCTTCGGCACTATACACAACTATATCAACCTTATCATCATCCACAAATTTACTAACCCATCCTTCTATGCCCTTATCCAAGTCATTTATAAAAATGACAAACAGCAGTAGCCCCAAAATAGATTGTGGTACACCACTAACTCCAGGATGAACATTTCCCATCAGCCACCATCCTCTGTCTTCTTTCAGCTCGTCAATTTCTGATCCAAACTGCTAAAACATCATCAATCTCATGCCTCCATATTTTGTGCAATAACCTACTGTGGGGAACCTTATCAAACACCTTACTGAAATCCTTATACATCACATCAACGCTTTACCCTCATCCACCTGTTTGGTCACCTTCTCAAATAACTCAATAAGGTTTGTGAGGCGCAACTTACCCTTCACAAAATCATGTTGACTCTCCCTAATCAACTTATTCCTTTCTTGATGATTATAAATCCTATCTCTTATAACCTTTTCCAACACTTTACCTACCACCAAAGTAAGGCTCACTGATCTATAACTACCAGGTTGTATGTTGCAACGGGACATTGACAGGATGCAGAACTGGGCTGAGATGTGGCAGATGGAGTTCATCCTGGAAAAGTGTGAAGTCAATCACTTTGGAAGGTTGAATTTGAATGCAGAATACCCAGTTAAAGTGTGGATGAACAGAGGAATCTTTGGTCTGTGTCCACAGATCCCTCAAAGTTACCACCAAAATTGATGGGGTGTTAAGAAGGTATATGGTGTGTTGGCTTTCCTTAGCAGGGCAATTGAGTTTAAGAGCTGCAAAGTTATGCTGCAGCTCTGGAGAGCCCTGATTTGACCACACTTGGTATATTGTGTTTCAGTTCTGGTTGCCTCATTATAGGAAAGATATGGAAGCTTTAGAGAGGGTGCAGAGGAGATTTACCAGGATGATTCCTGGACTGGACAGCATGCCTTCTGAAGAAAGGTTGAGGGAGCTAGGGCTTTTCTCATTAGAACAACAAAGGATGAAAGGTGACTTGATAGAGGTGTACAAGATGATGAGAGACGTAGATAGAGTGAATAACCAGAGACTTTTTCCATGGCGGAAACGTCTATCATGAGGGGGCAGAATTTTAAGGTAATTGGAGGAAAGTTTAGAAGAGATGTCAGAGGTCAGTTCTTTACATAGAGAGTGGTGGGTACATGGAATGCACTGCCAGCAGTGGTAGTCGAGTCAGATACATTCAGGACATTTAAGCAACTCTAGGATAAGCACATAGGAGATAGTATAATGAAGGGTATGTAGGTTAGTCTGATCTTAGTGTAGAGTAAAAGGCTGGCATAACATCGAGGGCAGAAGGGTCTGCACTGTGATGTACTGTTCTATGTTCTATGTTCTATTTCCTACAGATAAGGGGTGGCCCTGTTTTGTCTAGCATACTGACCTCGACAGATGGAAAATGAGCACCAGTTCTCAGACACCTCATCCTGTCTCCCCCTTTATCATTACCCCACCATTGAATATCCACAATGATCACTAATGTCATTGCAGATCTCCCCCAATAGCTTCCAAGCTTATAGTCGCCCCAAACTGGCATAGCCCACTTCTACACCATTCCCACAATCCACAAACAAGACTGCTTGAACGGATACATAATTTCTGCCTGTTCTTGCCCCACAGAACTTAATTATTCCTACCATGACTCAATCTTTTTTCCCCTTGCCCAGTCCCCTCCCAGATTCTTCTGATAGTTACATCAGTTTCAAAATCTCAAGTTTACTTGCAGTAGCTACCTCCTCTTCGCCATGGAAATGCAATCCATCTACACATCCATCCCAAATCAGGATTGTGTTAGAGCTCTCCACTTCTTCATGGACAGAAAGCCTGAACCAGCCCGATCTACCACTATCCTCCTCTGCCTGGCTGAGCTCATCCTCACTTTGAAAAAACTTCTCATTTAACTCCTCTCACATCCTTCACATCAAAGGTGTGACCATGGGAATGTTTACAGACCTCAGTTATATTTATCTCTTTATGGGGTACATGAAACACTCCTTGTTCCAGTCCCTCTCTGAGCGCCACCCACAATTCTTTCGCCAGTAGATCGATGACATCATTGGTGCTATTTCACTCTCTTGTCAGGAATTGGAAAAGTTTATGAATTTTGCTTCCAATTTCTACCCTGCTTCACCTGCTCCATCCCTGACTCTTTCCTTCCCTTCCTCAACAGCTCTGTTTACATTTTGTGGGAAGACTGGACGTTGATATCCATTAAATCCCAGCAATGGCCACCTGGATTGTACATCCTCACATTGTGCTTCCTGTAAGGAATCTAAGCTACTCTTTCAGTTTTTCCATTTCTGTCCCATCTGTACTGATGATGCCATCTTCCACAACTTTTATCACATATGAGGACTCCCCACCACCATGGTTGACAGGGTCCTTTGTTTTGTCTGATCCATTCTTTGCATTTCAGGCCTAAGCTCTTCTCGTTGGTTCTCATTCACCACTCCACATGGAAAGGATTGTAAACTGTCATTTCTGCCACCACCAGACAAGTAAGCCCTTCCCTTTTTTGTCAGCATTGTGCAGGGACTATTCCCTCCAAGCCAACTTGATCCTCCACTTCTCCAATCCCAACACTTCCTCACACCCCCATGACACCTTTCCATGCGTTTGCAGAAGGTAATACACTTGCCATTTACCACCTCCCTCCTCATTATCCAAGACTCCAGTCACACCCTACATGTACAGCAGCAATTTATCCACACCTCACTTAATCTTCTGGTGCACTGTATTTGCTCTTCACAATGTAGTCTCCTTTACACAGGGGAGATAAAACACTGACTGCTTTGGAGTTCACCTTTGTTCCATCTGTAAAAATGACCGAGTTTCCAGTTGCCTACCTCTTCAACACATCATCGTGTATCCTAGCCAACATATTCTGCCTCAGGTCTGGTATAGTGCTCCAGCAAGGCTCAGTACAAGCTGGAGGAACAACGTATTATCTTCCACTTGGAAACCCTGCAGCATTCATGAATCCATATCAATTTCAATAATTTTAGGGCCTGAACATCTGCTTTCATGTCCTTTACTCCCATACCTCTGCCGTGATATGGGCTGCTCTCAGTATACTCAACACATTTTCACCCATTCATTACCTCCGTTACCATTTTCTCTTTCCCTGCATTAGTATTTACCATCCTTTTGACTACCTGCCAATCTCAGGGCCCCATCTCCACCTATCCTCTGACCACTGCCCCACCACCTACCCCCCCCCACCCCCACCCCAGCCCCACCCCCAACTCCTCCCTCTCCCCAGTCATAGAACATAGAACATTACAACGCAGTACAGGCCCCTTGGTCTTCGATGTTGCGCCGACCTGTGAAACCAATCTGAAGCCCATCTAACCTACACTATTCCATTTTCATCCATATGTCTATCCAATGAACATTTAAATGCCCTTAATGTTGGTGAGTCTACAGACAGGCAGGCCGTTCCACCCCCACTACTCTCAGAGTAAAGAAATTACCCCTGACATCTGTCTCATATCTGTCACCCCTCCATTTAGAGCTATATCACCATCACCATCCAAGGAAAAAGGCTTTCATTGTCCACCCTACCTAACCCTCTGATTATCTTATATGACTCAATTAAGTCACCTTGCAACCTTCTTCTCTCAAATGAAACAGCCTCAAGTCCCTCCACCTTTCCTCTTAAGACCTTCCCTCCATACCAGGCAACATCCTGGTAAATCTCTGCTGAACCCTTTCTAAAGCTTCCACATCTTTCCTATTATGTGGTGACCAGAACTGTACGCAACTCTGCAAGTGCAGTTGTACCAGAGTTTTGTACAGCTGCAGCATGACCTCATGGCTCTGAAACCCAATCCCTCTACCAATAAAAGCTAATGCACCGTATGCCTTCTTAACGACCCTATCAGCCTGGGTGGCAACTTTCAGGAATCTATGTACATGGACACCAAGATCTCTCTGCTCATCAACACTGCTAAGAATCTTACCATTAGCACAGTACGCTTTATTCCTGTAGCTCCTTCCAAAGTGAATCACCTCACACTTTTCTGCATTAAACTCCATTTGCCACCTCTCAGCCCAGCTTGCAGCTTATCTATGTCTCTCTGTAATTTGCAAAATCCTTCAGCACTATTCATAACTTAATGTCACCTGCAGATTTCCTAACCCAGCCTTTCACACCCTCATCTAGGTCATTTATAAGAATGACAAACAGTCATGAGCATATATACACCTTTTTGTAGCTAGTCTCAGGTTTAAAGAAGGGTCACTGGACTTGAAACATTAACTCTGCTTTCTCTCTACAGATGCTGCCAGATTTGTTGCGTTTCTCCAGCAGTTTTAGTCCTTGTTTCAGAATCTTCTACATCCACAGTTCTTTATGCTATTTTAAGTATGATAAAATATTTCACAGAAATATTCAAAATCTTGGTGGGTCTGGACAGAGTGGATTGCAAGATACTGTTCTCACTTGTGAAAGGATTGAGTACAAAGTGAAGTAATTGGCAAAAGAAGAAAAATCAACATTCAGAAAAATATTCATGCAGCAGGTAGTCAAGGTCCGGAATAGAATGCCTGATAATGTGATGGAAATACAGTCAGTGGAGGCAGTCAAAAGTGAATTAGACTGTTAGTTGCAGAAGAATGTAAGGGGTTATGGGGAAATGGGGTTTTAGGTGTATTGCTCATTTGGAGGGCAGATGGATTTTTGGGCTGGATCTAGTAGCAGCGGCGGAACAAGTGGGCCAATTCCCAGAGTGGCAGTAGGCCAGAGCCAGGGCCTGAGTGGCAGCAGAGCAGGCACAGGCTGGAGCCAGAGCTGCAGTCAAGCAAGTCCTGGACAGAGGCTGGCACAGCGTAGCTTCTCCCGTGTTCTCAAGCAGGCGCATGGACCCATGTTGGAGAGGCACTGGAACTTAAATACTTTTTAGTCACTCTCTATTATCATTCTGAACTTTTTAAAACTCTGTTCCTATGCTAACCTATTTATTTTACTCTGTAACAACACTTAAAGTATCTATACCTAGCTACTCTGTACCTAAAATGGTAATGAGAGGTGACATTATAAACTTTTCATGGCACTCATTTGAGTGCATGTGACAATAAAGACTATTCTATCTATTCTTAAAAATGTAGGCCAAATGGCCTCCTTCTCTGCTGTAAAAATTATTTGATTGTGTGATTTGGTTAAATAAATAAAGATTCAGGGTTCGACCTTCTTGGGTCAGAGTCATATTGACCAGAAAGGAAATTGATTGTTGTTGGATGCCACTCATCTCAGCTCCAAGATAGCATTGTAGGAGTTCCTTGTCTGGATCTTCAGAGAAAAGTCACATTGGACTCAAAGCATTAACTTATTTCTCTGTTCTGTGATGCTGTCGGACCTGCTAAGTTTCAGCGACGTTTTCTGTTTTTATTTCCAGCATCTGCAGTATTTTGCTTCATCAATATTCTTCTCTTCATTAAAGTCAGAAGTGGGTGAACTAATTGATTAAGCAGTGTTCATTATAGAACATAGAACATAGAAAAGTACGGCACAGAACAGGCCCTTCGGCCCATGATATTGTGCCGAGGATTAATCCTAATGTAAAATAAAATAACTTAACCTACGCACCCCTCACCTCATTGCTGTCCATGTGCATGTCCAGCAGTCGCTTAAATGTCCCTAATGACTCTGCTTCCATCACCACCGCTGGCAACACATTCCATGCTTTCACAACTTTCTGCATAAAGAACCTTCCTCTGACGTCTCCTCAAGATCTTTCTCCTAATATCATAAAATTATGACCCCTCATGCCATTCAATCCTGCCCTAGCAAAAAGTCTCTGGCTATTGACTCTGTCAATGCCTCTCATTATCTTGTATACCTCTCTAACTCTTTCTCTCCAGAGAGAAAAGTCTGATCATACTTCTTTAAATAATGAAGAAGTCCATTCTTGCATGCAACAAGTGCTGGACAACATTTAGGCTTGGATTGAGGAGTAGCAACTAACACAAAAGTGCAGAGAATGACTACTTCCAAAAATGAAGAGAATCTCACCTTGATATCCAATGGTAAAAATATCACTGAATCCCCATGGACAACTTCATGGGGTTTACTATTGACCAGTTACTACCTGGACAAGCCATACAAATGTTTTTACTACAAGACTAGGCTAGAAGCTGAGAACTCTGTGGCAAGTAACTCCCTTCTAATATCTTGAAACCTCTTCACTGTCTGCAGGAAACTAGACAGGAGCATGATGGGATACTTGCCTGAATGAGTACAGCCCCAACATTTCTTAAGGAGTTTGACACCACCTAGAACAAAGCAAACTAATTTGACCAGCACCTCATTGATGATTTTAAATCAGACCAAGTGGAACCATCTTCAAGATAATTACAGCAACTCATCAAGGCTCTGTCAATAGCACCTTCCAAATTCCCAACTTTTTCCACCGAGAAGCGTAAAGACACACAGGAACACCACCTCCTGCAAGTTTTATTTTCAAATTACATATGATCCTGACTTGGAAATATATTGGAACCATTCCTCATTGCCATTGGATTGAGATGCTAGAATTTTCATCCTAACATTACTATTGGTGTACTTACATGAGATGGATTGCAGTTGTCTGAGAAGATTGCTCAGGATCACCTTCTCTAGGGAAACTGTATGTGAGCAATAAATGCTCATGATGTCAATGACTTCCACATCCCACAAACAAATATAAGAAAAAGTTTGTTCTGCATGTGCTTTAATATTGAATATATGAACTTTATATCCAATTGAATAGTTAATGAAAACACACACCAATATTTCTGATCAAACAGTCATTACTCTTCTAAATGGGCATCTAAGTAAATGGCAGAAAAAAATTATCTAAGTCAAATTCAGCTGTGGAAGATGTACATTTGAGTATTAATGACCAGAAATACTGCAATATTCAGTTAAGAAATGTGAAGCAGAGAACTTTTATAGGTGGAGTAATGGATTAGTCTATGGTCACTAAAGTGAGCCACAATTAAATTTAGTATCATAGGAGACAATCACAGGAAAGAAGGAAGGCAATTCACCTACATGAAAAACAGAAGTGAGAAAGTTTTTGGGGGAAATTCCATCAACGTGAATGGAAAGGTTTTGATATGGCTGGCAATGAAATAACAAACGTTGGCAGTTAAATGAAGAAAATGTGGCATACCTTTCTGCCATATAAGGTTCAGGCAAGACTATCTCCACAAAAGCTTATGAGAATATTAACCAATACCTCCACTAGTTGATCAGTTTGAATAAAAACATGAAATGGCTGTGTGTGTGGGAAATCATATCTCACAAACTTGATTGAGTTTTTTGAAGAAGTAACAAAGAAGATTGATGAGGGCAGAGTAGTAAATGTGATCTATATGGACTTCAGAAAGGCGTTCGACAAGGTTCCCCATGGGAGACTGATTAGCAAAGTTAGATCTCTTGGAATATAGGGAGAACTAGCCATTTGGATACACAACTGGCTCAAAGGTAGAAGACAGAGGGTGGTGGTGGAGGGTTGTTTTTCAGACTGGAGGCCTGAGACCAGTGGAGTACCACAAGGATCAGTGCTTGGTCCTCTACTTTTTGTCATTTACATAAATGATTTGGATGCGAGCATAAGAGGTACAGTTAGTAAGTTTGCAGATGACACCAGAATTGGAGGTGTAGTGGACAGCGAAGCGGGTTACCTCAAATTACAACAGGATCTGGACCAGATGGGCCAATGGGCTGAGAAGTGGCAGATGGAGTTTAATTCAGATAAAAGCGAGGTGCTGCATTTTGGGAAACCAAATCTAAGCAGGACTTATACTCCGAATGGGAAGGTCCTAGGGAGTGTTGGTGAACAAAGAGACCTTGGAGTGCAGGTTCATAGCTCCTTGAAAGTGGAGTCGAAGGTAGATAGGATAATGAAGAAGGCATTTGGTATGCTTTCCTTTATTGGTCAGAGTATTGAGTACAGGAGTTGGGGGGTCATGCTGCAACTGTACAGGACATTGGTTAGGTCACTGTTGGAATATTGCGAGCAATTCTGGTCTCCTTCCTATCGGAAAGATGTTGTGAAACATGAAAGGGTTCAGAAAAGATTTAAAAGGATGTTGCCAGGGTTGGAGGATCTGAGCTACAGGGAGAGACTGAACAGGCTGGGGCTGTTTTCGCTGGAGCATCGGAGGCTGAGGGGTGACCTTATAGAGGTGTACAAAATTATGAGGGGCATGGATAGGATAAATAGACAAAGTCTTTTCCCTGGGGTCGGTGAGTCCAGAACTAGAGAGCTTAGGTTTAGGGTTAGAGGGGAAAGATATAAAAGAGACCTAAGGGCAATATTTTCACACAGAGGATGGTATGTGTGTGGCATGAGCTGCCAGAGGTTGTGGTGGAGGCTAGTACAATTGCAACATTTAAGAGGCAATTGAATGGGTATATGAATAGGAAGGGTTTGCATATGGGCCGGGCGCTGGCAGATGGGACTAGATTGGGTTGGGATATCTGGTCTGCATGGACAGGTTGGACTGAAGGGTCTGTTTCCATGCTGTACATCTCTATGACTCTATCTGTACTGCAGCTCAGAACTACAAATGCTCCAGATATTGGAAGCTAATTGCTTTTACTAAAACAAAGAGTTCTGATGAAAGGTCATCAACCTGATATGTCAACTGTTTCTCACCACAGAGGTTGCCCGATCTTAATATTTCCAGCATTTTTTTTGTTTTTATTTATAACAGCTTTTACTGTTTGATTAGATACTGCAATATAATATTATCAAAGCATGCCTTATGGATGCATCAATTAGGTTCACAACATTATGGATGATTGATTGAATGGAGTATTATAATAATCTATTGGCTACTTAGGGTTGCCCAGGTTTGTACATACTTGGTTGTCCATTGTGTTACTTATCTATCAACTGAACAGCAGTCCAAATTATATTGAAATACGCGAATCAATCAAATTAGCAATTCTACAATAATTATGTCTGTCCATTTATGACTTTGTTAGAATTATTTCCAGTTTATAAGTGAGGCCTAATGTTTTTTGTGTCTTATTTGCCAAATTTTAGATAGACCCTAGCATACAGCCATGTGTTCTGATTGCCCAGACAAGGTCTCTGATATTTGCCAGTAAAAATCTCGAATGGACCTGTTACTCAAATGTTCCATTATAACCATCTGTTTGTTATAGATGATACTGAAAGCCTTGTTCAGTAAATAAGCCAATATTTGCTACATTCACTGCAGGAAACAGGATGCTGTGCTTTCATTAATAATTTGGATGCTTTCTTATCTCTATTCAATGATATGAACTTCATTACTTTTCCACTATATTTATCTCAGCTGTTATCATCATGGAATATTTATTAGGAGAAAAAAATGCCTTATAATCAATTATCATAAACAATGCTTACACAGCAGTCTGATCCACTATAATCCCAGTATTTATTTTGTAACGTGACATTATCTCCAGTTTCCAATTTCAAAGAAGTATTCTGCTGGAACAATTTTTAAAAAGTGTGGTGCATTTTCTAAACGTAAACTTAACTTTGCAGGAAGTTAAAGTAGGAATTTAATCTCAAGGTTCCAATATGGACTCCAATTTGTTCACTGAATTACTAACCCTTGCATTTTTTAAAAATAAAAACTGAAAGAACTGTAGACGCTGTAAATCAGAAACAATAGAAATCAGAACTGTTCTGATGGAGGGTCACTGGACCCAAAACATTAACTCTGATTTCTCACCACACATGCTGCCAGACCTGCTGAGCTTTTTCCAGCAGTTTCAGTTTTTGTCCTTGAAATTGTTTGTCTGACTCACTGAAAACTATTCATTCTGCTTGTTGTAACTTAGTATATTCATGTAGAAGCACATTACTTTGACTGCTTTGTTTGAATCACACTCCTGAGTGTGAAATTTAATGTAAGGTTTTGGTATTATTTCCAACTGTTGCTGCGGTCTGTTAACTGGTCCATATCACATTTTTATTCAGCAGTTGGTCCGTGCTCATTTTCAGATGTAAACTTGTCATCTATTCTAGAAAATGTTCTATGGCTGTTTAGAAATTCTAAGTGATTAAACACATGGATGAAGATTCTACTGAGGGAGCAATCTCCTTCAGCATTCCTTAATCGTTGCATTCTAGATTTTCTCCATGTTTGCCTTATCTTTGCTTAAACGAAATGTGGTCTTGATCCTTAGGCCTCAGCAAGGTTGCTGTTTGAGGAGAGCAAGCAATAAAGCCATGCTGCTAACCTATCTGCTGGTTCCCTGACTCGAGCTACCCCGGGCTATTATTCCAGAAGTGGGATTGATTAAGACCAATGAAATGTTCCAACGGGAGTTTTCCAGTTAGCATGCAGGTAGGCAGGAGGCAGTCACCCAGGCAAACCGAAGCAGAGGCCCTTCCTGATTGCTTCGTGCTGTATTAGTCATAGGGCTTCCTGTAAATGGGCTTCACCTGCTCATCTGACTTTATTAGTGGCCAAAAAGCATTCGTACAAAGTTTAAATAGTTGGAAAGATAGCACCTCCATTTTGAAGCTATCCCTCACAGCAGATGCTGGAGATCAGAGTCAGAGAGTGTGGTGCTGTAAAAGCACAGCAGGTCAGGCACCATCCGAGGAGCAGGAGAATCGATGTTTCGAGCATAAGCTCAGCCTGCTGATCCTTGCACTCTGAAAAGCCCCTAATTTACTGTACAGCTTTGAGAGACTGACCAGCATCCTTAATTGATTTGCTGAGCTTGCTCTGGCCATTAAATGTTTGTCTTGGGAATACCAGACTGAATAAGAGTTTCTGATATACTACAAGTTTCTAATCCACATTTCAGATTCACAGTAGAGTTCAGAAGCTGTATTAATGGTGCTGGAAGAGCATAGCAGTTCAGGCAGCATCCAAGTAGCTTCGAAATCGACGTTTCGGGCAAAAGCCCTTCATCAGGAATAAAAAGCTTTTATTCCTGATGAAGGGCTTTTGCCCGAAACGTCGATTTCAAAGCTACTTGGATGCCGCCTGAACTGCTGTGCTCTTCCAGCACCACTAATCCAGAATCTGGTTTCCAGCATCTGCAGTCATTGTTTTTACCAGAGTTCAGAAGCTTCCAGCTCAGGATAGCGGTGGGATTGCGGCTCCTGTCATAGAGTCATAGAGTCATAGAGATGTACAGCATGGAAACAGACCCTTCAGTCCAACCTATCCACGCCGACCAGATATCCCAACCCAATCTAGTCCCATCTGCCAGCACCCAGCCCATATCCCTCCAAACCCTTCCTATTCATATACCCATCCAAATACCTCTTAAATGTTGCAATTGTACCAGCCTCCACCACTTCCTCTGGCAGCTCATTCCATACAGGTACAACCCTCTGCATGAAAAAGTGGCCCCTTAGGTCTCTTTTATATCTTTCCCCTCTCACCCTAAACCTATGCCCTCTAGTTCTGGACTCCCCAACCCCAGGGAAAAGACTTTGTCTATTTATCCTATCCGTGCCCCTCATAATTTTGTAAACCTCTATAAGGTCACCCCTCAGCCTCCAATGCTCCAGGGAAAACAGCCCCAACCTGTTCAGCCTCTCCCTGTAGCTCAGATCCTCCAACCCTGGCAACATCCTTTTAAATCTTTTCAAGTTTCACAACATCTTTTCAATAGGAAGGAAACCAGAACTGCACGCAATATTCCAACAGTGGCCTAACCAATGTCCTGTACAGCCGCAACATGACCTCCCAACTCCTGTACTCAATACTCTGACCAATAAAGGAAAGCATACCAAATGCCTTCTTCACTTTCCTATCTACCTGCAACTCCACTTTCAAGGAGCCATGAACCTGCACTCTAAGGTCTCTTTGTTCAGCAACATGTCCTAGGACCTTCCCATTCAGTGAATAAGTCCTGCAAGATTTGCTTTCCCAAAATGCAGCACCTCGCAGTTATCGGAGTTAATCTCCATCTGCTACTTCTCAGCCCATTGGCCCATCTGGTCCAGATCCTGTTGTAATCTGAGGTAACCCACTTCGCTGTCCACGACACTTCCAACTTTGGTGTCAACTGCAAACTTACTAACTAACTGTACCTCTTATGCTCGCATCCAAATCATTTATGTAAATGACAAAAAGTAGAAGGCCCAGCACTGATCCTTGTGGCATTCCACTGGTCACAGGCCTCCAGTCTTAAAATCAACCCTCCACCACCACCCTCTGTCTTCTACCTTTGAGCCAGTTGTGTATCCAAATGGCTAGTTCTCCCTGTATTCCATGAGATCTAACCTTGCTAATCAGTCTCCCATGAGGATCCTTGTCAAACGCCTTACTGAAGTCCATATAGGTTACATCTACTGCTCTGCCCTCATCAATCTTCTTTGTTACTTCTTCAAAAAACTCAATCAAGTTTGTGAGACATGATTTCCCATGCACAAAGCCATGTAGACTATTCCTAATCAGTCCTTGCCTTTCCAAATACATTTACATCCTGTCCCTCAGGATTCCCTCCAACAAATTGCCCAGCACCGAGGTCAGGCTCACTGGTCTATAGTTCCCTGGCTTGTCTTTACCGCCCTTCTTAAACAGTGGCACCACATTTGTCAACCTCCAGTCTTCCGGCTCCTCACCTGTGACTATCGATGATACAAATATCTCAGCAAGAGGCCCAGCAATCACTTCTTTAGCTTCCCACAGAGTTCTCGGTTACACCTTATCAGGTCCTGGGGATTTTCCACCTTTAATCATTTCAAGACATCCAGCACTTCCTCCTCTGTGTGGTGCCACAGAAAATGGGGGAGATACTAAATGAATATTTTACATCAGTATTTACTTTGGAAAAGGATATGGAAGATATAGACTGTAGGGAAATAGATGGTGACATCTTGCAACATGTCCAGATTACAAAGGCCACCTTGCTGATCTTGGAGGAGCCCTATTCTCTCCCTAGTTTCTCTTTTGTCCTTAATATATTTGTAAAAACCCTTTGGAATCTCCTTAATTCTATTTGCCAAAGCTATCTCATGTCCCCATTTTGCCCTCCTGATTTCCCTCTTAAGTATACTCCTACTTTCTTTATACTCTTCTAGGAATTCAATCGATCAATCCTGTCTATACCTGACATATGCTTCCTTCTTTTTCTTAACCACCCTCAATTTCTTTAGTCATCCAGCATTCCCTATACCTACCAGCCTTCCCTTTCACCCTGACAGGAATATACTTTCTCTGGATTCTTGTTATCTCATTTCTGAAGGCTTTCCATTTTCCAGCTGTCCCTTTACCTGCGAACATCTGCCTCCAATCAGTTTTCGAAAGTTCTTGCCTAATACCATCAAAATTGGCCTTTCTCCAATTTAGAACTTCAACATTCAGATCTGGTCTATCCTTTCCCATCACTATTTTAAAACGAATAGAATTATGGTCGCTGGCCACAAAGTGCTCCCCCACTGACACCTCAGTCACCTGCCCTGTCTTATATCCCAAGAGTAGGTCGAGAGAGATAGGAGAGAGGAGAGAGAGGACCTGCACAGTTACTGCCTTTGCTGTTTGAATTTGTGTATCATTGGACGTCGGAGAGTATCTGGGAAAATGAACAAACAGTGAAATTCACGAGTAATCTTGGAGGAACTGTTGGGCGAAGTTTACAGCACAGAATCAGATAAGTTAATTGTTGTTTTAAGTCTGTCCAAGAGAAAAGCTGCAGTAGTGAGTATAGTGGATTCTTTCTTGATTATATGTTTTTGAAGATAAGTCTCTTGATTAAACTTAAAATGTAAGCCATAGCTATTAATTTAACCTGGGGCAGTGTTTATAGGGGAATAAGACAGTGTTATTTTCTGGGTCTGTGGATTGTGAAGGAACAAAAATGGCCTTTGCAGTGATATGTACTTCTTGTCAGTTGTGGGAGTTTAAAGAAAGTTTAAGGGTTACTGCGGATTATATCTGCCATAAATGCTGTTGGATGCAAATCTTATCCTGTAAGGGAGCTCGTCTGTTCCGACCACCTAGCCTAACCTCAGTTGTTGGTAAAATTCTAGAATCCATCGTTAAGGATGAGGTTTCTAAATTCTTGGAAGAGCAGGGTCGGATTAGTACAAGTCAACATGGATTTAGTAAGGGGATGTCGTGCCTGACAAACCTGTTAGAATTTTTTGAAGAGGTGACAAGTAGGTTAGACCAGGAAAACCCAGCAGATTGGTCTATCTAGACTTCCAAAAGGCATTTGATAAGGTGCCACACGAGAGGCTGCTGAGTAAGTTGAGGGCCCATGGTGTTCGAGGTGAGCTACTGGCATGGATTGAGGATTGGCTGTCTGACAGAAGGCAGAGAGTTGGGATAAGAGGTTCTTTTTCCGAATGGCAGCCGGTGACAAGTGGTGTCCCACAGGGTTCAGTGTTGGGGCCGCAGCTGTTCACGTTATATATTAATGATCTGGATGAAGGGACTGGAGGCATTCTAGCGAAGCTTGCCGATGATACGAAGTTAGGTGGACAGGCAGGTAGTACTGAGGAAGTGGGGAAGCTGCAGAAGGATCTAGACAATTTGGGAGAGTGGTCCAGGAAATGGCTGATGAAGTTCAATGTGAGCAAATGCGAGGTCTTGCACTTTGGCAAAAAGAATAAAAGCACAGACTACTTTCTAAATGGAGAGAAAACTCATAAAGCCAAAGTACAGAGGGATCTGGGAGTGCTAGTTGAGGATTCGCTAAAGGTAAACATGCAGGTTGAACCCGTGATTAAGAAAGCGAATGCAATGTTGTCATTTATCTCAAGAGTGTTGGAATATAAAAGCAGCAATGTGCTACTGAGACTTTATAAAGCTCTGGTTAGGCCCCATTTGGAGTACTGTGTTCAGTTTTGGGCCCCACACCTCAGGAGGGACATACTGGCACTGCAGCATGTCCAGCGGAGATTCACACGGATGATCCCTGGAATGGTAGGTCTAACATACGAGGAACGGCTGAGGATCCTGGGATTGTACTCATTGGAGTTTAGAAGGTTAAGAGGAGATCTAATAGAAACTTACAAGATAATACATGGCTTGGAAAGGGTGGACACTAAGAAATTTTTTCCGTTAGGCGGGGAGACTAGGACCCGTGGGCACAGCCTTAGAATTAGAGGGGTCAATTCAGAACAGAAATGCGGAGACATTTCTTCAGCCAGAGAGTGGTGGGTCTGTGGAATTCATTGCCACGGAGTGCAGTGGAGGCCAGGACGCTAAATGTCTTCAAGCCAGAGATTGATAAATTCTTGATGTCACAAGGAATTAACGGCTATGGGGAGAATGCGGGTAAGTGGAGTTGAAATTCTCATCAGCCATGATTAAATGGCGGAGTGGACTCGATGGGCCGAATAGACTTACTTCCACTCCTATGTCTTATGGTCTTATGGTCTTTTCTTTTAATTATTTCCCCCTCTTTTCTTTTTTTTAAACTTACTTACCTGGTCCTGAGCTTGAACTTCATCAGCGGCAGCAAGACCCCAGCAGACAGACCTCGAGTGGACCCAGAGCGCAGAACTCGAGTGGTCTCCAAAAGGGCTCAGGGCGCAGACCTCAGGCGGGCCAACTGCAGACCTCAAGCAGGCTCAGCACAGAGGAGAGTAAGGCCCTCCTTGGTTTCTTGCAGCAATCACAGGACCTGGAATTGGTGGCTGCTACATCGGCAGAAGCGAGATATGCCCAGCAGCAAAGATGGCACCTAAGGATCGATTACTTCAATGTTGCTTGGGTCTGGTGTAGATGGTGGTGAAGCAGTTGTGCAGAGATAATTGTGTAGGAATCATTGACAGTGGAAAGCTGGCTCAGAACCAATGGACTCTCCCCATGATTTTTTTTTCAATATTCTTAAATTATTCAAATGGTGCAGTGCCGTGGCAGCAAATGAAATCTTTTCACTGTATTTTATTGTATTTTTACCGGAAAATACATGTGACAGTAAAATCAAAATCAGGTACAATTCTGCCAAAAGAAAATGCTGGGACAGTTAAATGCCAATGTGGGCATTCTTCATACCAGAGTCTAGATAAGCTTTCAATCAACTAGTCACTTCTCACAGGACATCCATACATGCACAAGTTTTGCCAAAGGTCACCTCGGAGCAATCAGGAGGGGGAAGTATGGCTGATTTTTCTATTCTTAGCCCAAGATCACTGAGCCCAATTCCAGATGTTCCACTCCCAAGCTCCTACTCAAGGTGGGATTAATTAGTCAAAGCAGTTGTTTGAAACGTACTTCCAAATACAGGACATTCATCAATTAGAAGCTCAAAACCTGAAGACTGAACAACAAAACCTACAATTTCCCTCCATGTCACACACAATATTCTGTTTTGGAATTGTATCATCTTTCCTTCACAGTTCCTGGTTCCGAGAATCTCTCCCTTACAGAAATATGGGTGGATCAATGCCAAATGAAGTACAACAGTTTGAAAAGACTACTCGACAACCATTGTTGTGATAGCACATTAAGGGATATGAATGTTAGTGAGATAGACACTAGAATGCAAACTCATGACTAGAAGCCGTAAGGCATTAAGGTACAGAGTACTTGTTAGTTTGTGCAACTATGATTTTTGGTAACTGTAGGTACCGGGTTTCTTTAGTCATTCTTTCTGATGAGCGAATCTCACCAAATCTCATCACATCTCTATCCTACCTATCCTATCTTAACTAAAATGAACGTTTTGTTTATCAGTCCCACATGAGAATTGTAACTTTAGGCTGAATCTTAGGCTTATTCAGCTAAGTGTCACTTGTGTTGAGTTTTTTGGAGAGGTTTTAACAGCGAGGTCTACCATGTTTTCTCATCACACCTTACTAAGCCCATCACATTAATTATGTACATTGCCCCAATGGCACTTCTCCTGCCCAATGCTAATCCCATCTTATTCCACGCCATTTCTGGAAAAACTAGCAACTCAGCAAATATCCCAGAGCTACCAAGCATCCATGGTGCTAAGACTATATTAAGAAGACTGTGGTGCTGCATTTTCTCTAATTTCTCCAGTGGACCTCTGAGGTTCATGTGTGACACTGGATAGAGAAACCAGAGGCAAATGCATCAGCACAGTGTCAACAGGCCGATTGCATGCTTTCACCTGATGAAGGAGCAGTATTCCAAAAGCTTGTGATTTCAAATAAACTTGTTGGACTATAACCTGGTGTTGTGTGTCTTCTGACATTATCCACCCAGTCCAACAGAACACGCCTCCATATCATTGCATGTTTCCTGACATTGACAGGCAAGGGAAACTTGATGCCCCACTTTGAGGGAGGCATCTGTTGTGTGGGGTAGTGCACAGAGAGGACATCTGCTTCGTCCCCATACTAGCAATGTGGGCCATAGCACAAGACCATGCCAACCTGGTCCAACCTTTAGTGTAGTCTTAGCCATCTAGAGGAATGCCTCGCACTATAGGAAAAAAGGTCAATCACCTCCACTCTGTCAATGTAAGTGCCGCCATCTTCTGTCCAATATCTAAAACTCACTATGTCACTGCTGGTATACCCATCTCCCACATAGGCTCAAGTTCTACCACTGTCATGATTACCCACATCTTTTTTCATTTGTTCTCATCCACCTAATCACCCCACACTATTAACTTTGCATGTCCTCTGATTTCACCACTCATTCACCTGGACCATCTCCCCATCTGCATCAAAAATAACAGCTGTGCCATCCGTTTTTATCTCCCTTAGTTCTTGCCTCTGTCTTATTCCATTCTACAATAGAGCAGATGGCTTGTGAGCTGCCCATTATTCAGCTCCTCAATCTTTGTGGAGAGAGTATCCTTACTCTGACCACTCCAAGCTGCAGATTGACCATGCCCAAGCCCTTGGTCTGGCATTACAGGCTGCCCATGACTTCTGTGCCAGATCCTCTTGAATTACAACTTTCTCTCCTGACTTGATCGAGTACTGCTGATATCCATGACATACTTCCTGGTTTTGTGACTGAGTTAAGCAACCTGGCAATACAGCAATATTGAGAGCCTGGTATCTTTGTCTGAGGTAAAAACAATGACTGCAGATGCTGGAAACCAGATTCTGGATTAGTGGTGCTGGAAGAGCACAGCAGTTCAGACAGCATCCAAGGAGCAGGAAAATCGACGTTTCGGGCAAAAGCCCAATGAAGGGCTTTTGTCCGAAACGTCGATTTTGCTGATCTTTGTCTGAGGGACAAGTCAGAAAATGGCTACACAAGGCAAGTCACGCAGAGATGCTGTGAGCATCTAGTTAGGCTCAGAGTGAGTGATTCTTATGTCTGCAAAAAAGATGCACTTTGGTTCAGTCCATGAACTGGTATAGAGCAGCATTACATTGATAGTTGCTGTGCAGTCCAAGATGTAGCACTTACGAGCAGAAACATCCTATTTGTGGACCTAAGATATGCCATAAGGGTTTCTAGAGGCTGGCACATATCAAATATCCATATCTGTGGACTTTGGGTATTGTGGGCAATGCCCATGGTGATGTTATTACCCTGACAGATTGGTGCCCAGTGAAAGTCCAACATGAAAATCCTTTAAAACAAGTTTTGGAGTCGTCAGGTACCCATTCTGGCTTTCATGTTGAGAACTTTCAACAGATAATTTGTTTGTCATGTTTAGTATGTTAAGAAGTTGATTATTAGTTAGGTGATCTGTTAATAATATGCATAACAAGCAATAAATTTACTACTCGCTGCTGCCTAGTAAGAAACCTGCCTTATCGCACAGAAAATGCAGAAAAGATAGAGCAAGTTGCTCCTGGTGTTGAGATAGGCCTTTCCAGATCCGTCATGCAAACCTACCACAATTCTCACCATATTTCACGTCGTTCAGGTTCCTGTAAGATCCTGAAGTTTGTGTTTAGAAACCAATTCAATAACACATGTGTTCAACAGTGATTTTCTTGAAAACAAAAGTAGTGATAGGAACTTGAAAACCACCAAAAAAAAGCCTCAGACAAGACATACATAATTACATTAGCTTTAGAATGCTAGGAGAAAAAAATATCATTTGTAAACAGTGACAGCTGAACAGTGAGTATGTGGTTTGTGACTTGGTTGGATTGATGGTACTTGCAAGCAGTGGATTGGTTCTGAATTAGACTATGAAAGCTGCACGGCTCTCAGGTGCCATTCCCATGGTAAAAGAAAAAAGCACAAGAACTTCAAAGAAAATCCCAAGCTCCACATTCAAAAACATTGTAGAGGAGAAGAAAAGCAAAAGAAGCACAGCAGCTGCACTGCCAAGTCTCCTTAAAGAGCAGAAAGGCTTTAAATCTCCACACATCCATTGTATTTGCAAATGACAGGGTGTGTTAGGGAAGTGATCAGCAAATTTCTAGTCTGAATTAGAAGGCCAGAGGTGTCTCATTTGAATTTTTGCTTTTGAAACAAAGGACTGACAACCATAGAACAGATAAGCAAGTGGCAAAAATAAAGGTAGCAATCTAAAGAAAGGAATTGCACAGAATCAACTCTTCAAGCTTTTTATAGAGGTCCAGAAAGATTATTCCAACCCATGAAACATGCTAGAGAAATAGCTTCACATGAAATAAACATTTTTTTAGTTTGATTTGGATTAACCTACAAACCACAGCCATAAGAATTGATTGGTCCATTCATTAATAGGTGCCATGACAAGGAAAGGGACAGTGATTTCTTGGAAGCCAAACTTTCCTGTCAGAATGCTGCTACTCTGTCTTCTTTCTCCAGATAGTTTCATTGTTTGCAGGCAGCAGGTCATGACTGATTCCCACTTCAAAGGATTACAGCTCGCAGCAACCAATGAAGGGAAATAAATTGGCTATCTTTAGACTTGTGATACTTCTTACGACTGAGAAAAGAGATAACTCCTGCCTTTGCAGAGATCTAATGACTTTTGCCTAAACATCACACCCCAAAATTGTTTAGCTGCCTGGGAGACAATCATACAGGCAAGTAGCAGATCTTTATCATCAATAACCTGTCACTAGTCCACAGACCAATCACCTACTTGCTCAAAGTCAAATTTCACACACATTCCCTTGGCTCCAGCTCATCTGCAAACCAGGCTTCCACTATTGCTTAGGTAAAAACAATAAATGCAGATGCTGGAAACCAAATTCTGGATTAGTGGTGCTGGAAGAGCATAGCAGTTCAGGCAGCATCCAACGAGTAGCGAAATCGAAGTTTCAGGTAAGAGCCCTTCATCAGGAATAAAGGCAGTGAGCCTGAAGTGTGGAGAGATAAGCTAGAGGAGGGTGGGGGTGGGGAGAGAGTAGCATAGAGTACAATGGGTGAGTGGGGGAGGAGATGAAGGTGATAGGTCAGGGAGGGGAGGGAGGAGCGGATAGGTGGAAAAGGAGCTAGGCAGGTCGGACAAGTCCGGACAAGTCAAGGGGACAGGGTTTGAAACTAGGATGAGGTGGGGGAAGGGGAAATGAGGAAGCTGTTGAAGTCCACATTGATGCCCTGGGGTTGAAGTGTTCCAAGGCGGAAGATGAGGCGTTCTTCCTCCAGGCGTCTGGTGGTGAGGGAGCGGCGGTGAAGGAGGCCCAGGACCTCCATGTCCTCGGCAGAATGGGAGGGGGAGTTGAAATGTTGGGCCATGGGGCAGTTTGGTTGATTGGTGCGGGTGTCTCGGAGATGGGGGGATAGGACAGTGTCGAGGTAGTTAGAGATGAGTTCAGGCCTCCGCCCTCAGACCCCACCCCTCCAACCATAACAAGGACAGAACGCCCCTGGTGCTCACCTTCCACCCTACAAACCTTCGCACAAATCAAATCATCCGCCGACATTTCCGCCACCTCCAAAAAGACCCCGCCACCAGGGATATATTTCCCTCCCCACCCCTTTCCGCCTTCCACAAAGACCATTCCCTCCGTGACTACCTGGTCAGGTCCACACCCCCCTACGACCCACCCTCCCATCCTGGCACTTTCCCCTGCCACCGCAGGAACTGTAAAACCTGTGCCCACACCTCCTCCCTCACCTCTGTCCAAGGCCCTAAAGGAGCCTTCCACATCCATCAAAGTTTTACCTGCACATCCACTAATATCATTTATTGTGGTCTTCTCTACATTGGGGAGACTGGGCGCCTCCTAGCAGAGCGCTTTAGGGAAAATCTCAGAGACACCCGCACCAATCAACCAAACCGCCCCGTGGCCCAACATTTCAACTCCCCCTCCCACTCTGCCGAGGACATGGAGATCCTGGGCCTCCTTCACCACCGCTCCCTCACCACCAGACGCCTGGAGGAAGAACGCCTCATCTTCCGCCTCGGAACACTTCAACCCCAAGGCATCAATGTGGACTTCAACAGCTTCCTCATTTCCTCTTCCCCCACCTCATCCTAGTTTCAAAGTTCCAGTTCAGCCCTGTCCCCTTGACTTGTCCGGACTTGTCTGACCTGCCTAGCTCCTTTTCCACCTTTCCACTCCACCCTCCCCTCCCTGACCTATCACCTTCATCTCCTCCCCCACTCACCCATTGTACTCTATGCTACTCTCTCCCCACCCCCACCCTCCTCTAGCTTATCTCTCAACGCTTCAGGCTCACTGCCTTTATTCCTGATGAAGGGCTCTTACCCGAAACGTCGATTTCACTGCTCGTTGGATGCTGCCTGAACTGCTGTGCTCTTCCAGCCCACTAATCCAGAATTCCACTATTGCTTAAACAAGCAGCTATGTAAACAGTACATACAATGAATTTAAGGTTAATTGTTTTTAAAATGTGCAGCTGTCATTCAAAATCTTTAGTTTCTAAATCAGTTCATTTTCAATTTCCATCTACAATAAAAAAAAGGAAAATATAAAGATACACTATGTTACACTATCACCTGTAAACCCTCCTTCACTTATTCTCACTCTTCTCACTCTCATCCAGATCCAATCTTCCATCCTATGAAGCCTGACTGTTTTCTGTGCTACCTGCTCACTTCCTTGGAACACTTTACCACCTTTATAATACCTTCACCAGTACTAACAACTTTACTCTCACTTTCACCTCACTCAATCCATTCCTCTCTCTCAATAAAGGAGAAGACTTCTCACACAGTACAGAAGGAGGTCATACAAGTGGGGTAGGGGACACCTGATATCTGACTCCTCAATCCCTACAGTGAGACAGGTCTGGCCCTCGCAGGGAAAGACCATAACTTTTCCTGTGAGAATACAGAAACACCCATGTCCTAATAACTGAGTAAATATCATTCTTCATTCCACAGCAAATTTCACATTAACCCCACTGTCAATCTCTTTCATTACAAACCATTTCTAACCACTGACCATGATGCCTTCTTTGTCTCTTGTCTTGCAGATACTGTTAGAATCAACATCTGCAGAGGAATGGTCAACTTCCCCAGAAGACACACACTGGATATCTGAAGACCAACATATTGAGACCTCAGAGATAATGGCAGCAAGACGGCCTCCTGCACTCCATACCAGTTCAGATATTGATAACCTGATGGATACATTATACTTTAGCAGTGTAAGACTAAAACCTGGTGAGCACTTCACTGTGATACTGGTACATGGAGAACTGCTAGTGACCAGGTATCTGCTCAGCCCCAGGTAGGAAAGAACCTCAATAGTGTTGGCAAGGAGGAACTACATGCACAGGGAGGAACAGGAATATCAGACAGATTTGTGAGACACAAGAGTCTCCAATACCCAAACACTGCAGCAGTGCAGCAAGCCTTGCAACTGTTGTCTACATCCATGGACAGGTTGTAGCTTGCCATGAAGAGCCCATCCTCTGTGTCTGCTGGGGTGCATTCCATCACCTCCAGACCTTGGTCCTGAGATGTGAAGACATGGTGACAAGAGGATAGGGAACCTTACTTAAGTTTCTGCATCCTTAATAGGAGGCAGGGTGATGCACGTGGTCTCTACTGAGGATACTCTATAGTGGCCAGCCTCCAACTCCTTCCTTCCTGTCCTTTTTGACACTTGAAAGTTCAAGTTGAGGTGAGTCAACTAGCTTCTGGCAAGAAAACCTTTGGCATATCTGGCCTTTCCAATGGCAAGTGTTCCGGTTGTTACCTGACCAACTCATTGGGGCCAACAGGCACCGGTGCCAAACAGGGTCCCTCCATCCCAGCTGCAGAACCAGGGACTACACTGAGACATAGACCAAATGAAAGGAAGAACAAAAATTATTGAAGGTAATTCATAGCTCCCCAGCCAACTAGTACAAGTTCACATCTTTCCCACCCAGTGAAGGAAGCGAGCATACCAAGGATGGTAATCCAATGCTACACCTCATCTTGAAGCCAGATGCTCTTGACTATGAGTGATACCCTCTCTGGCATGATTCCACTGCCAGCCATGTTTACCTCTATCTCCTCATTGGAGATACTGTTGCCATCCTTCACAATGGCAATCCTCCTTTCCCTAAAGATGGCAGACCCAGTTCCCAAAGATTAACTTACCAAACCTCATTCCTGAGGAAATGGGCATCTTTGTTGCGACCACATCCACCTCACACTCTTGCACCCCCCTCCCTGCTTTGCAACTGTAGCTGAGAGTTGCCATGCTAGTCATGAGGGGTAAGCAGGTGCCAGCATCTGTGGGTGTATGCAGCTTGTGCCTGTGTATCATGCCCTGGCTGCAGTTTAATCATAGGCAACACGAAGATTCGTTGCAGGAAGTAGTGAGCTGAACTCATTATTTTGAGGTCCATGTCGCATTTTCTTAACATCTAGCTTGTTTAGCAAGTTTGGTAATATAGAAAACTGAATATTAATGAGTCAAATTGTGACATTAGCAAGGAGTTTAAAAGCTGTAATCCCTCTTAATTAGCATTCACCGCTGCCTACTAAGAATCTTGCTATGCCACTTGTGGAAAGCATAAAAGACGAAGGAGTTGCTCTTGACATCAAGATGGACCTGGAAGGATTTCTCATCCAATCCTGCTACAAATCGCACCATTGCCAATATCACTCTGACCCCTATAAGATTCTCCCCAGAGTTTTTGAAGGATTGAATGACTGGAGAAAACCACAGGGGATTCAGACAAAAGGGTGAGAATTTAAAAATGAAGAGTTCCTGTACCATAAACCAAGGTAAGTCATTTTAACACAGGGATAATGGGTTTGTAGGACTCGTGCAAATTAACATAAGGGTGACAGAGTTTTGGACGGACTCAGGTTGGAGGAATGAACCATAATGTAGCCTACATCTTTGCTTTCTATTAATTAATCACATTTTTAAAAACCTGTTATGCACTTTGACATCATCTGAACTCAGTTATATAAAATCACAATTTGCATCAGTACTTAGCCTTCAACCATAGCAAGGTCAAAATAAGGAAATGTGATTAAAAGCATTCCATGTCTTACCATTTTGGTATTCTCACTAATCCCTAGTCTCCTAATGTAATTATTTGCTGAAGGGAAATAATAAAAAAAACTAAATATCCATACCATGTATCACATCCCATGTTGCCTTCAGAAAATGAACAATTCACATTAAATTAACAAGAGTGTATCTGGTAACTGTGTCCACATGAATAATGGATCCTTCACCTTCACAACAACAGGAGGAACTGTCTTGTGAAATGGGATTGAGACTGTTAGTAACAGATTTCAGCCAATTTACATCTGTAATAAGAAACGTGCCATCTGCCCAACGTGACCTTTGCCATCCAAGCCTGGGGTCATATTGGCAATCTTCTTTCCACAAATTAAAGGTCACTTTGATTGTTTATGATAGTAATAACATTAAGGCTTATTTCATATTATTGCAATTTACCACTTTATTCATTGTGTTCTGAAGGCTATTATTAATAATCTTATTGGCCTTTTAAGGGAGGCCTGTAGCTACAAGTCAAAAGTAGTGATTTTACCACCATCTGCTACACAGAAACAAGTTGTGCTTTGTACTGAACTAGTCAGCAGTAGTATGTAAAACTTTTCATGATATTAATCATTTTATAAGCTGTCTTTCTTGAGCAGTCAAATAGATCTTTGAACAAAACAAAACAGAGGTTTTGATTGCTGTAACATATTGCTTGAATACAGGCTTTGAATATTTAGTTTACAAATATTTAATTCTGTTGTTCATTGTTTTAAAAGGAACCCTAATCTACTTAACAAGGGAAATTAATGTGGAAATTAATGCAACAGCAGGACCTATTTGATAAGTTCTTGTGGAGAAAAGGAAAACACCAGTCCCTTCAAGACATTACAACATTACCAGAATTTATTCAGACCATAAGACTATAAGACATAATGGCAGAAATTAGGCCATTAAGCCCATCAAGTTTGTTCTTCCATTCAATCATGGCTGATATGTTTCTCAAACCCATTCTCCTGCTTTTTCCCTGTAACCCTTGATGCCCTTGACAATCATGAACCTACATATTTCAGTCTTAAATATTCTCAAAGACTTGGCATCCACAGCCTTCTGTGACAATGAATTCCATAGATTAACCACTCGCTGGCTGAAGAAGTTTATCTTTACCTCCATTCTAAAAGGTCTTCCCTATACTCTAATTTCTCCTACCAATGGAAACATCTTCCCAACTTCCACTCTGTCCAGATCATTCAGTATTGTGTAAGTTTCAATTAGATCCCCCCCTCATCATTCAAAACTCCATCAAGTATAGACCCAAAGTCCTCGAACGTTCCTCATATGTTAAGCTGTACATTCCTGCAATCATTCTTGTGAACTTCCTCTGAACATGTTGCAGGGACAGTACATCCTTCCTGGGGTCCAAAACTGTGCACAATCCTCCGAGTATTGTTTGACCAGAGTCTTATAAAGCCTCAGAAGTACATCTCTGCTTTTATATTCAGGTCGTCTCAAAATAAATGTCATCATTGCATTTATCTTCTTTTCAACTGACTCAATCTGTTACCTTGAGAGAATCCTGGACTAGAACTCCCAAGTCTCTTTGCACTTCAGACTTCTGAATTTTCTCCCCATTTAGAAAATAGTCCATGCCTCTATTCTTCCTACCAAAGTGCATGACCTCACACTTTCCCATGTTGTACTCCATCAGCCACTTCTTTGCCCACTCTTGTAACCTGTCCAAATCCTTCTGCAGCCTCTCCACCTCCACAATGCTACCTTTACCTCTATCTATCTTTGTATCATCTCCAAACCTAGCCAAAATGCCCTCAATTCCTTCATCTAGATCGTTAATGTATAAAGTGAAAAGTTGTGGTCCTAACACTGATCCTTGCGGAAAACCACTTGTCACCGGCTGTAATCCTGAGAAGGACCCTTCTATTCCCACTCTCTGCTTTCTGCCAGACAGCCAAGCTCTATCCATGCTAACAACTTGCCTATAACACCATGAGCTCTTATCATACTCAGTAGCCTCCAGTGTGGCACCTTGTCAAAGGTCTTCTTGAAGTCCAGGTAGATAATATCCATTGGCTTTTGGTCTAAGCTGCTCATTACTTACTCAAAAAACTTCAGAAGATTTGTCAGGCATGACCTTCCCTTGATAAAACCATGCCGACTTTGTCCTATTTTTCCATACACTTCCAAGTATTCAGAAATCTCATCCATCACAAGGGATTCCAGGATCTTACCCATGACCAAGAGTAGGTTAATTGGTCTGTAATGTTCTGTCTTTTGCCTTCCTCCCTTTTTAAATAGGGGTTTCATGTTAGCAATTTTCCAATCCTTTGGAACCCTCCCTGATTCTAGTGATTCCTGAAAGATCACCAATAATACCTCCACTATCTGTTTAACTATCTCCCTTGGAACTCTGAGGTGTAGTCCATCTGGTCCAGGTTATTTATCCATCTTCAGGCTATTCAGTTTCTCTAGCACCTTCTCCTTGGTGATGGCCATCATACTCAGATCTGCCCCTCAATCTTTTGAATATTTAGAATATTACTTGTTGTCTTCCACTGTGAAGACTGACGCCAAGTAATGATTCAATTTGTCAGACAATTCCTTGTTCCCTACTACTATCTCTTCAGCATAATTTTTCAGTGGCCCAATGTCCACTTTTGCCTGTCTTTTGCTCTTTATATATCTAAAGAAACTCTTACAGTCTTCCTTTATATTACTGGCTAGCTTACCTTCATATTTAATCTTCTCCCTCATTTCTTTTTTTGTTGCCCTCTGTTGTCTTTGTGAGCTTCCCAATCCTTTGGTTTCCCACTGCCCTTCACCACCATATATGCTTTCTCTTTCACTTTTATGCTATCCCTGACTTCATTAGTCAGCCATAGTTGACTCATCCTCCCTGTACCATGCTTCCTTTCCTGAGGACAAATCTCTGTTGTCTCTCCTGAATTGCTGTTTCGCTGTCTTGCGTGCTAGATTTCTCTCCTAGTTAATTCTACCCAGCTACTCCCTCATGCCTCTGTAGTTGCCTTTTTCAGCTGTAACCCTGTTTCTGATCCTATCTTCTCCCTCTCAAATTGCAGAGTAAATTCAATCATAGTATGATCACTGCCTTGTAAGGCTTCCTTCACCTCAAAGCTCCCTTCTCATTCTGCCTCATTGCACAACACTAAATTTAGTATTGCCTGTGGCCTAGTGGGTTCCACCACAAACTGCTCTAAAACACCATCTCATAGACATTCCACAAATTCTTTTTCTAGCAATCCACTACCAACCTCATTTTCTCAGTTCACCTGCATATTGAAAATCCCCCATGATCATTGTAACTTTGCCTGTCCAACAAACCTTTTCTATCTCCTGATGTATCTTGCACCCCAGCTCCTGACCACTGTTTGGAAGCCTGTACATAAATCCAACAATGTCTTTTTTTCCTTTCTGGTTCCTCAATTTTAATACCATCTGACCCGACTTTGTTTCTTATTATTGATTTAATTTCATTTCTTCCTAGCAAGGCTACCCCAACCCCTCTGCCCACCTGCCTATCTTTTCGATAGGATGTGTATCCTTGAATATTCAGCTCCTAGCACTGATCCCCTTGCATTCATGTCTCCATAATGCCTACTATGTCATACTTGCCAATTTCGATCTGCACGACAAACTCATTTACCTTATTCCTTATACTTCATGCTTTCAGATACAACATCTTCAGTCCGATATTAACCATCCCTCTTCTCATTGTCATTCCTTTGTCTAGCGTGCTTAAAGTTTGATTGTTAACCCTTTCCAAACATTCCGTCCTACTTGTACCTGCGCGAGATGTTTTAATACCCATTCCTCAATTCCACACTCTTACCTTCTCCTTCAATTTAGGTTTGCTAATTTCCCCTATAACTGAAACCACACCCCTCATTTAGTTTAAAGCCTGTTCTACAGCCCTAGTTATGCAATTCACTAGGACTCTGGTCCCAGCATGGTTCAAAAAAAGGACTGTCCCATTGGAACAGGTCCCTTCTTGCCTAGTACTGGTGCCAATCTCCCATGAATTCAAACCCATTTCTCCCACACCAATCTTTGGGCCACACATTTGCCTGCTTAATTTTATTGGCCCTATGTCAATTAGCTTGTGGATAAGGTAATACTGCAGAGATCAGTAACTTTTTGGTTCTGTTTTTTGATTGAGCTTCTAGTTGTTCATACTCTGTTATCAGAACCTCTGCCCCAGTTTTATTTATGTCATTGGTACCTATGTGGACTGCAACCATTGGAACTTTACCCTCCCACTCCAAGTTCCTCTGTAGCACAGATGAGATATCCCAAAACCAAGCACCAGGCAGGCAACACAACCTTTGGGACTCTTGATTGTGGTCACAGAGAACAGTGTCTGTGGTGTCTTACTATACTGTGACGATGTTGCTCCTTTACCAAGGTTGTGTTGTCCTTAGTTTTTTTCTCAGAAGTATTGTACGAGGCAGAGTTGCTGAGTTGTCTGGGTTGATAGAGTCATAGAGTCACAGAGATGTACAGCACGGAAACAGACCCTTCGGTACAAATTGTCCATGCCAGATATCCCAACCCAATCTAGTCCCACCTGCCAGCACCTGGCTCATATCCCTCCAAACGCTTCCTATTCATATATCCATCCAGATGCCTTTTAAATGTTGCAACTGTACTAGCCTCCACCACATCCTCTGGTAGCTCATTCCATACACGTACCACCCTCTGCATGAAAAAATTGCACCTTAGGTCTCTTTTATAGCTTTCCTCTCTCAACCTAAACCTATGTCCTCTAGTTCTGGATTTCCCCACCTCAGGAAAAAGACTTAGTCTATTTCTCCTATCCTCATGATTTTGTAAATCTCTATAAAGTCACCCCTCAGCCTCCAACGCTCCAGGGAAAACAGCCGCAGCCTGTTCAGCCTCTCTCTACAGCTCAACTCCTCAAATCCTGGCAACATCCTTGTAAATCTTTTCTGAATCCTTTCAAGTTTCACAACATCTTTCCAATAGTAAAGAGACCAGAATTGCATGCAATATTCCAACAGTGGCCTAACCAATGCCATGTATAGCTGCAACATGAACTCCCATCTCCTGTACTCAATACTCTGACCAATAAAAGAAAGCACACCTAACGCTGCCTTCACTATCCTATCTACCTGTGACTCCACTTTCAGGAAGTTATGAATCTGCACCCCAAGGTTTCTTTGTTCAGCAACATTCCCTCGGACCTTACCATTAAGTGTATAAGTCCTGCTAAGATTTTATGTCCAAAAATGCAGCACCTCACATTTATCTGAACCATTTCAAAAATGTGCAAATCATCTCTGATCCTTAATGGCATAACTTAGGATTTTGTGCCATGCCAGGGCCACTGGGAGCTGCTATGATGTCTATGTCCTTGAGAACTCCCATGTTCTTGCTTTGTTTCAAAGAATGATGGTTATTGGGAGACAAGGACTATCCACTGTGACCAGTGCTGATGTCTCCATTTCACAGCCTCAGAACTGAGCTCGAGCATGAATACAACACTGCCCATTCTTCCACCAAGGCTGGTGTTGAGCAGACATTAGGCCTGCTGAAGATGTGGCTCAGATGCTTGGAATGGACTTGGGGAGGTTGGCATTGCACTCTGAACAGAGTGTGCTGCATCAGCCTGGGTATACTGTGCTCTGTTGAACTGGAACATGCAATGATGCAGTATCATAGACTCTGAAGTGCTGAGACAGCAGTTGCATTACAGGGCAAACAGAGGTACTTCCATTTAAGGGCAAGACCAGAACTAGAGACAATAGAATCATAACACCATAAGAAATAGAAACAGGATGAGTCTGTTCAGCCCCCTCAAGCCTACTCGGCCACTCAGTAGGATCATGGCTGATCTGACACTCCTCACTTTTATCTACTTGAAGAAGCTTTAAGTTTTAAAGCAAACCCTTGTGCAATGAAAGGGGAGTGGCCAGTTCTCCCAGCTCAGCTTATCTCTGGTTTGGTTTGGTTTGGTTTTTTAGCAGTCTGGTTGTTCAAGGGTTGCTGGTCAGTTTTTAGCTGGGAATCCAAAGAAACAGCTACATGGAAGAAGGTGTTCCATGCTAAATCTCTCTGACATCTCTCCCTCCTCTAAGACCCTGTGTTTAATTTTACCTTTTTTTGCTAAGGGGTGTTAATGGGGATTGTGGCAGGAATTTGGAACATCATCTTTAAGGCAGGATAATCTGTGGAGTTTTCAGATAGGTTAAGCTATTCTATGTTCTGTTCTCTTTTGTTTGTGCTTCATTCAGTAATCTTGAAAATAAGTGCTGTATTGTTTAAAACTGAGTGGTTGGGCCAACTGCACAACTCCTGGAATATCCACTGATGCCTGCTTAAAACAAGTAGAAAAGTTAGGGTACAGCTACTTTCTTAAAATGTTTTGAGGGGGTCTGGTTGGTCCATAACAATATTATCTCTAATTACAGCAACATTTCTCTTCTCTCCCCCAACTTGAATGGCTCCCTGCAACACGGTGCTGCAGTCAGTCAGCTCATCGTCCCTGCAGTCTCCATTTCCGTCCATACAGGGAGCAAAACTCTTGAACCTGTTGGACAAGGACAAGAGCTGAGGCTCCTGCAACTCTACCTCCTGGATCCCTCTATCTTCCTCACTCACAGCTACACCCTCCTGTCTCTGACCATGGACCAAATTTGCATTAGTTAGTCTAAGGGGTGTGACAGTCTCCTGAAACACAGAGTCCAGGTAAGTCTCCTCCTCCACGATGTGTCACAATGTTTGCAGCTCAGACTCCAGTTCATCAACTCTGAACTGGAGTTCTTCCGGCAACTAACATTCACTGCAGACATGATCACTAGGAACCACAATGAAGTCCACCAGCTCCCACATCATGCAGAAACAACACATCATCTGATCCTCCATCCTTACTTTATTTAATTAGTTTTGAATTTGTTCTTCTTTATTTTTAACTGTTTTCATGTCACTACTTATTTTCTCAATTTGAATGCAAGTTGTTACCAATAAATTAACAAGATTCAAATTAACACAGATTCAAATTTAGCAGACCCATTGTCAGTCAATCAAATCACAGTCCTCCTGTGACGTCACCTTTCAGTTTCCCCCTCAGTCAAAAACTTCAGAATCAAACTCTTGCCTTCCCAGGCTGCTCTCTGTTCACTCCCACTCAACTCCTTTCCTGAAGTAAAGGTCGCAAATCCATAAAATTTCATATAAGAGCTGAGAGAATATGCTTAACAATCCTGAGCCATAGAGAACAAAGGCCCAGATTACATTCCCTGCTTCGTATAATGTTTCAGTATTTTCAGATTAATTTGTATATTTTTAAAGGTAGTAAAATATATGCCCACCTGAGGATCACTACACTTCTTTTGTGGATTGAAACTACTCCACTGTCTTGCGGAGGAATAGAAAGAATTCTTCAGGCTGATGTTGATCCAATGCCCTTTCCTGAAACTAATTTAACAGAATATTATCAATTGAATGGGTCTTTTCAAGTATAAAAACACTAGCTGTTTTTAACTCTCAAGATATGACGTTCCCAAAACAGGATGTATAATTAACCTAACCACCCTTTGTTGATGAGAGTATGAACTTATTACAAGTCACAGTGAGAGATAGCAATTTTTTCCTGTGTACTTTTAAACCAGCAAGGTGCTGTTCTGCAGAATGATTTCCATCAGAAATCACTGAACCAGTATCAAGATATTTAAGCAGTCAAGGTAATGCAAAGCAATACTTTGAAAATGAGAAAAGAACTCACCCACTCTGTTCCAACTTCAAATTCACCTGAGAAAAACCTGTAGTAAATTCTACATAAGAAGCCTTGAAGTTTATTGACAATCCTCTGCGTTAAAAGACCTTAATTTCAAATGAAGTACCAACCCATCTAAAAAGTCACAGGCCCGTCACAAAAAGAGAATGAAATAATCATATTTTATATAGTATCATCCTATCTGCCTTTATATCTAATCTTGTGTGTGTAATAGTATATGTGAGACAAGTGAGTAAGATGTCATGTTTTAAACATTTGGGGTCTGTGGAAAAAGCTAATCTTCAATATTTTAAAACTCACAAAAAGCTTGCCACTAGACAGTATTAACTGAGATTATTTATTCAGACAGTAATAAAAGGCAATCTCCTTTTGTGCAAACATGTGGATTATAAGTAAAAAGGAACACATAAATTCTGTCCAAGACATCGACTTTGATTTCGGTAATAGTACATACAAAAGAGTGCACAAAGAATAGCATCAACATTCCTGAATAAGGGAGGAAAATGATTTAGCACAGGAGTCCACTTCAGTTTACCATTCAGTGGCCCTAAAGGCAAGTGCCTATACATATGGACACCAAGTGAGGAAGAGATTGTGCTCAACTGTAATAATCTTGACAGTCAAATAGCCTGCTGACGTCCATCATCTGGGACCAGACTTGACCACTTGGGAAAAGTACATAAAATTACATAATGTCATTGAAAAAGTTTGAAAAATACAACAAGTAACATAAGTGTAAATACTGTTATATTTTAATGGCTACTTCCTTTCAGAGAAAGAATATTAGTCAAGAAAATGATATTTTCAATATTAGTGAACAAACACTTAATGGATTATGGTCCCCATTTCTATTTAGATAGAGATGCTGACCTGATTACTACTGCCTGTCGATAAAAAATGGACAATAATATGGTTTATATATTAATATCATAATCATAATCCCTAGATTATTATTTACTGTTAAAATGATATTATTCACAGAAATTTTATTATGTTGACAGAACCATGTCTTCGTTCTCATATGCCATTAAAATGTTGTACCAAGTGTTGCACCTTATTGTATCATACCAGAGACTTTAAGTCATTACCTACGCTAATAGTTCAATGCAATACCAAATGAGTAATATATTGTCAACACCTAAAAACAAATGATCGGGTCATTTTTTCCATTGCTGATTATGAAAACTTGCTGCGTCAAATTAGTTGTCACATTTCCTACAACACAACAGTGATTTCTTCAAAAGTACTTTATTGGCTGGGAAGAGCTTTGGGGATTCCTGAGTTTGTGAAAGATGTTATATAAGTGGAAGTTTTAGTTTGAGTTCCTATCAGCTCCAGCATTGCCTCTCTAAATCAAGACTTCTGCTAATTGAGCTACTCTAACAATCATACTGAAATGGTTCACTGTGAGTCAGCTCTTCTGTATACCCACTGGTATGGACTGAACCCAATACCCACATAACACTGCAGCAGAATATTTAGGGGACAGGAATGATTGGGTGGTGAGTGTTGTAAATGTAACGTTAAACACTAAGAATGGCTAAACAAAAAATTAAATAGAAGAATGGGAAAGCAAAAAATAGTGCATTTTTAAAAAAACTTCTCCCTGCCAATTTCCTCTGACAGATGGTTTCTATGAGCTCTTGAGGTATTTATTAAATATTGAGGGAGAATTGGGCAGGAGCATAAAAGAAGGGAGTATTAGAATAAAGCAGAAAGGAAGGATCCAAAATTTTAATAAGGCTGTCTTTCAGACCCACCTGACTGATACGCAGCAATGGAGGAATAGGAACTTCTGGCTATCAGAGGAGCCTTCAGACAAATAAAGACGGTGCAGGGATGTGGCAGTGGCATTACAATGGACTTATAAATTAGTGCCCAATAAAGTTCAGTGTTATTAAAAAGCAGTTAAGGAGAATATTTTTGGCACATAAACTACCATATTGTTCAACTAAAATGAATACACCAAGACATACTTTCCACAATGAGTATACTGGATACAGCTTGGAAATGGCTAAATTCCCTAATCTTAATATAAATATAAAAGTGATGAAGCTGACCTTGTCAAGCATTCTTGAATTCTCTAACTAGAATATACCCCAGTTTGTCAGGACTGGGGACATGTGGGGGACGGATGGAAAATTGTGAGGATGGTGTAAGGAAATAATGTTGTTATTACTATGCGAGATCAGAAATGTTCTGGTTTAAGTGTACCAAGCTGCAATTAACTATGTACACCCCAAAGCCAAGACACCCCATTCTTGCCCAGCACAAGAGGTTAAAATCAGAGATAAAGATTGCATCTCTGAACAAGTGTTAAACTTCTGACAGCCAGTTGTTCGAATTATAGACAAGAATCAATCTTTACTTCCTTTTAGATTTATTCAAAGCAAAACAGCCCCTCACCAGTGCCAATATGTAACAAGAAATTATCTAAAGAGTAGCTCAGACCTATACACAGTCCATATCCAACTCTCCTTCAATTGTACCATTGTCAGTCAGTCAGGTGCAAGTAGCTTTGTAATCCATAAGACCGTAAGATAAAGAAGCAGAAATTAGGCCATTCAGCCCATCGAGTCTGCTCCGCCCATCATGGCTGATAAGTTTCTCAATCCCATTCTCCTGTTTTCTCCCCATAACCCTTGATCCCCTTTACAATCAAGAACCTATCTGTCTTCATCTTAAATATACACAATGACCTGGCCTCGACAACTTTCTGTGGAAGTGAATTCCACAGATTTATCACTCTCTGGGTGAAGATGTTTCTCCTTATCTTCAATCTAAAAGATCTTTCCTTTACTCTAAGGCTGTGCCCTCAGGTTTTGGTCTCTCCTATCAATGGAAGCATCTTCCCAAAATCCACTCTGCTCAGAGCATTCAGTAAGTTTCAATTAGATCCCCTCTCATCCTTCTAAATCCACCAAGTATAGACCCAGAATTCCTCATGTGATAAGCTGTTCATTCCTGAGACCATTCTCATGAATCTCCTCTGAACATGCTCCAGGGTCAGTACATGCTTCCTGATATATGGGGCCCAAATGTGGTCTGACCAGAGCCTTATAGAGCCTATGAAGTACACCCTTGCTTTTATATTCAAGTCCTCTCAAAATAAATGCCATCATTGCATTTGCCCTCCTAATTATTGATTCAACCTTTACCTTGAGAAAATCCTGGACTAGAACTTCCAAGTCTCCTTGCACTTCAGACTTCTGAATTTTCTCCTCATTTAGAAAATAGTCTATGCCTCTAATCTTCTGACCCAGGTGCATGACCTCACACTTCCCCACTTCTTTGCCCATTCTCATAATCTTTCCAAATGCTTCTGCAGTCTCTCTGTCTTCTCAATATTACCTGTTCCTTCACCTTTCTTTGTATCATCTGCAAATCCATCCAGAATGCCCTCAGCTCCTTCATCTAGATCATTAATGTATGAAGTGAAAAGTTGTGGTCCCAACAGTGAGCCTTGTGGAGCACCACTTGTCACCGGCTGCCACACTAAGAAGGACCATTTTATCCCTACTCTCTGCTTTCTGCCAAACAGCCAAGCTTCAATCCATGTTAGCACCTTGCTCCTAACACCATGGGCCCTTATCTTTCTCAGTAGCCTCCTGAGTGGCACCTTGTCAAAGGCCTTCTTGAAGTCGAGGTAGAAAACATTCATTGATTCTCCTTGATACTTCCTCAAAGAATTCCACCTTTAGACACTTGGAGCAAGGATGAATACATCTATTTCTAATGATTTCCTCGATCTGATAACACTCTGCTACCAGCTGATAAATAGAATCAATGCACCTGTTGATATTTGAGGCTGGATTTTGGACCAAAAACAGCCAAGGTGGCCAGCCTCTAAGTCATTTTCACACAAGTGGGATCAAGGTTCACCAGGGCTATGTGAAAGCTGGCTGTGGGTAGCTAACATGACTCATAGGGGCCACATAAGACAAATTAAAAATGGCTGAGTCAGATTTCCTAGTCAGCCTTCAAGTTCCTGGAGAGGGAAGCTTTTTTGACACAGTGGTGGTGCCCCTACTCCAGGTCAGGAGGCATAGACTCAACCCCAACCTGCTCCAGGGGTGTGTAATAACATCTCCACACAGATTGATTAGAAAATAGGTCAAGTTCACCCTTGCCATTTCCACCACTCTCCATCTGGCCCTCACCCACCTGGAGAAGAAGGACACCTACATCAGACTAATGTTCATAGACTTCAGTTCTGCATTTAGCACAATCATTCCTCAGCACCTGATTGGAAAGCTGAGTCTGCTCAGCCTAAGTACATCCCCATGTAACTGGATCCTGGACTTCCTGACTGGGAGACCTCAGTCAGTCTGGATTGGGAACAGCATCTCCAACACCATCACACTGAGCACAGGGACCCCCCAGGGCTGTGTGCTCAGTCCACTGCTGTTAACCTTGCTGACACACAACTGTGCAGCGATGCACAACTTGAATCATATCATTAGGTTTGCTAATGACACGACTGTAGTGGGTCTTATTAGGAGGAACGACAAGCCAGCATACAAAGAGGAGGTGCAGTGGCCAACGGACTATTACAGAGCCAACAACCTGTCTCTGAACATGGACAAAACAAAAGTGATGGTTGTTGACTTCAGGAGGGCACAGAGGGGCCACTCTCCGCTGGACATCACTGGCTCCCCCATGGAGATCGTGAAAAGCACTAAATTTCTTGGTGTCCACCTGTTGGAGAATTTCACCTGGACCCTCAACACCAGCTCCATACCTAAGAAAGTGCAGCAGCACCTCTACTTTCTGTGCAGGCTGATGAAAGCCCACTTCCTACCCCCACCCCCTCCCCACCTCCATCCACACCATATTCTACAGAGGGTTCAATGAGACTACTCTGAGATGCTGCATCACTGCTTGGTTCGGGAATTGCACCGTCTTGGATCGTAAGACACTACAACATATAGTGAGGACAGTTGATAAGATCATTGGGGTCTCTCTTCCCTCCATTACAGACATTTACACCACACACTGCATCTGAAAGGCTAACAGCATTATGGAAGACCCCATACATCCCTCACTCAAACTGTTCTCTCTCCTGCCATCTGGCAGAACATTCAGTCTCATCTGAAACTCTTTGCATGACTTTGAATTGCTACGAGAACAATGTTTTATGAATTATCAATCGTTTATTTGTCCACTGTGATTTGTCCACAACTGTGTCTTTTGTCTTGACGTGTCAGGAATTACTGTGATTAGATTAGATTAGATTACTTACAGTGTGGAAACAGGCCCTTCGGCCCAACAAGTCCACACCGCCCCGCCGAAGCGTAACCCACCCATACCCCTACATCTACATCTACATCTACATCTACCCCTTACCTAACACTACGGGCAATTTAGCATGGCCAATTCACCTGACCTGCACATCTTTGGACTGTGGGAGGAAACCGGAGCACCCGGAGGAAATCCACGCAGACACGGGGAGAACGTACAAACTCCACACAGTCAGTCGCCTGAGGCGGGAATTGAACCCGGGTCTCCGGCGCTGCAAGGCAACAGTGCTAACCACTGTGCCACTGTGCTGTCTTGTGTGTTTTGCACTTCTTTTGCACTTTATGATGCCCTGTGTAGTTTGTGCTGTCCATGTAGCACCTTGGTCCTGGAGGAACACTGTCTTTTTTTAAAATGTATCAGTTGTATCTGGTAGAAATGACAAATAAAGCTACTCATGACTTTTGACTTGATTCTTGACTCTTGGGGTGACTCTTGAGCTCTGGGCAAATCCAGAATCCCTATTTGGGTGTAGGTACGTCTGCAGGCTGACTTCTGAAAATGTCCTCCTGTCTTGCTGAGGACCTATTCTATAGATGTATAAAGAGTTAAGAAAGTGGCACTTCTCTTTTTGAGATCCCTCTCTGTTGCCTTCCCTCCACAGTATTGCAGTTTGCTGCTTCTTTGCACTGGAAGGCTTCAGTTTCAACAGCTAATTCAATATCATTAACTAAATAGTGAGCCCATCTCTAGGCCAATAATGTGGGTGCCTCAGTGACTGTCAGAATGAGGGCATGGTTACATATTCTATCCACCCCACTCTCCCTCCTGGGAGGCAAATTCAAGACCATGAAACAGATCTGAGCTCTGATCCCCACTCCAGAAGGGAAAATACTGCTCTTGGAGTCAACCTGTGTGGGACCTGTCTGTTCTCATAATGTCAGTATGGTCCTTTCAGATCATCTGAGACACCAAGATAGTCAAAGTGAAGATCAACAAATAAAGTTTGTGCTGGATCCTCCTCTGGATCAAACTGTTACTTGAGGAGGTTTACCTCATTAATAGTCGAGCACAATGGTATCCTACACAGTGACAGGTCAAGTTGCCTGGGCAGGCGATCTTGATATCATGTCTTCATGCACTATCAAGCATAGCTCTCCTGCAGCTTATCTTAAAAGTACATTCTTTACATGCATCCTCTTCTTTGAGGCTTAAAGGGCTTATCTTCTTAAATACTGTGTGCTGAATCCAAACATATTTTTGGCAAAGTTGGAGTTAAGTTGAGTTGTTGAGAAGATTTTCACTTCAAGGTCTACGATGTAACTCTGAAGATGGACAAGGGAGATCCAGTAGATGTAGTGTACCTGGACTTTCAGAAAGCTTTTGATAAAGTCCCACATAGGAGGTTAGTGAGCAAAATTAGGGCGCATGGTATTGGGGGCAAAGTACTAACTTGGATTGAAAGTTGGTTGGCTGACAGAAAACAAAGAGTAGTGATAAACAGCTCCATTTCGGAATGGCAGGCAGTGACCAGTGGAGTACCGCATGGATCAGTGCTCGAACCGCAGCTTTTTACAATATATATTAATGATATAGAAGATGGTATTAGCAATAAAATTTGCAAATTTGCTGATGATACTAAGCTGGGTGGCAGGGTGAAATATGATGAGGATGTTAGGAGGTTACAGGGTGACCTGGACAGGTTAGGTGAGTGGTGAGATGCATGGCAGATGCAGTTTAATGTGGATAAATGTATGGTTATCCATTTTGGTGGCAAGAACAGGAAGGCAGATTACTACCTAAATGGAATCAATTTAGGTAAAGGGGCAGTACAGAGAGATCTGGGTGTTCTTGTACACCACTCAATGAAGGTAAGCATGCAGGTACAGCAAGTAGTGAAGAAGGCTGGCCTTCATAACAAGAGGAATTGAGTATAGAAGCAAAGAGGTTCTTCTGCAGCTGTACAGGGCCCTGGTGAGACCACACCTGGAGTACTGTGTGCAGTTCCGGTCTCCAAATTTGAGGAAAGACATTCTGGCTGTTGAGGGACTGCAGCGTAGGTTCACGAGGTCAATTCCTGGAATGGCAGGACTACCTTACGCTGAAAGACTGGAGTGGCTGGGCTGGTGTACCCTTGAGTTTAGAAGACTGAGAGGGAATCTGATTGAGACATATAAGATTATTAAAGGTTTGGACACTCTGGAGGCAGGAAACATGTTTCTGCTGATGGGTGAGTGCCAAACCAGAGGACACAGCTTAAAAATACGGGGTAGACCATTTAGAACAGAGATGAGGAGAAACTTCTTCACCCAGAGAGTGGTGGCTGTGTGGAATGCTCTGCCCCAGTGGGCAGTGGAGGCCCAGTCTCTGGATTCATTTAAGAAAGAGTTGGATAGAGCTCTCAAGGATAGTGGAATCAAGGGTTATGGAGATAAGGCAGGAACAGGATACTGATTAAGGATGATCAGCCATGATCATATTGAATGGTGGTGCAGGCTCGAAGGGCAGAATGGCCTACTCCTGCACCTATTGTCTATTGTCTAGTGCATCTTCTCCTACATCTTACTGAATGCACCTCCTTAATTACCCCATCGCTATCTCTCACGTCTATTTACAGCTTCAAGTTTCCATGCATCATCCTGAAACAACTCACTAGTTAGCAGATCTCCCAGAACTGACACCAACTTTCATGCCTGCACCATATTTAAAATCCCATTCTGCCACTATGCAAGCACTACCATTCCAGAGATGCACTACACAATTCCTGACATTTGCCCCAGGCATGGTCAACACAGGGAAAAAGATATCCGACTCTGGACAGGGTGGGTTGCAGAGGCAGAAACAGAAGTTGCTGGAGAAACTGGCAGCATCTGTGGAGAGAAGGCAGAGTTAACATTTCAACTTTAGTAACCCTTCTTCAGAACACTGCTAGATACTGTCAGATCTGCTGAGTTTCTCCACCAATTTGTTTTTGCTTTAGATTTCTGGTTTCTGTAGTTCTTTGTTTTATTTTGGTGCAGAGGCAGGATTTCCTCGTCCCAGCAGTGGAGGGCACAACACCAGACTATACCAATCTGATGAGACATTGCCATCCAGATCAGTGTAGTCTCAGCTATCTGGAGAAATGCCCAGCACTGCAGGAAGAAGGTCAATGTCTTTCTCCACTCCACCAGTTAAGTGCCACCACTTTCCTTCTGATACCTCAAAATCATTCTGTCTCTGTTAATGCACCCATCTCCCTCTCATTCTCATGCTCTAACTGTCTCATTATTACCTGAACATCTCCCCTCACTCACCATCAATTATCTCAATCCCAGGCACCGCCAACCCTGCTTACACTCACCTCAACTTCAGACACCACTAACCTGCTTATCCTTATCTCAACTCCAAACACCATTCTAAACCCCAGACAGCACTAACCCTGCATGTGCTCATCTAATACCCAGACACCCCTAACTCTGCATGTACACATCTCAACCCCAGTCACCACCAACCCTGCTTGCACTCATCTCAACCCCAGGTACCAAATATCCTGCATACTCTCTGCACAGCCTACTCAGAATACCTGCACAGAAATTAATAGCTGAGCCATCAACTTTCATTTCATGTAATACCTGACTCTGGCATATTTTGTTTGCCAATGTCTGTGGACATGGGGTGCTTGTGATCAGTAGCCATGGAAAAAAACTTGTGATGTAGATGCTCAGTGGTCTGCGAAGCAAGCAGAGAGCTGAGATCATCATGTACCCACTCTGATTTCCATGGCAGAGTTTCTGGACATCTAGTTTGTTGAGCACATTTGATGGAAAGGAACCTAAATATTAATTAGGCAATTTTGGCCATAAACAAGGCTTTTAACAAACAATAATGCCATTTATTGGCAAATTACCACTAAAACCCATTTTACCATTCGTCAAAAGCATAAAAGATGCCACAAGGTACACCCAACATTGGGATAGTCTTCCTGGGACTTTGCATACAATTTTTCCTCAAATCTCACCGTAGCCATTGTTGTTTAGACTTCTGTAACACTCCATCCTTTTTTGCTTAGTTTTCTCCATCCTACATTGCTTCACCGAGGAGATTAGTTCGCTCAGTTGTCTTGATAGTTGTTTTCTTATGCAGAATTATACATGGTTTCATAGTTTCATAGTAATAGAAGCAGAAGTAGGCCAGTTGTCCCACCAAGCATGCTCCGACATTCATTAAAATCATGGCTGATCTATCCGTGTCTCAGCTCCTCCTACCTGCATTATCCCCATAACCCTTAATTCCCCAACCATGCGAAAACCCATTTGGTATCTTGATTATATTTAATGAAGCTGCCTCTACTGCTTCCTTGGGCAGAGAATTCCATTGATTCACTACTCTCTGTGAAAAGCAGTTCCTCCTCATCTCTGTCCTAAATCTACTCCCCCTAATTTTGAGGCCATTTCCCCTAGTCCTGGTCTCACACACCAGTGGAAACAACTTGCCTGCCTCTATCTTATCTGTCCCTTTCATAATTTTACATGTTTCTATAAGATCCCTCTCATTCTTCTAAATTCTAGTGAGTACAGTCCCAAGCAGCTCAACCTTTCCTCATAGTAACCCCCTCATCTCTGGAATCAACCTGGAAACTTCCAATGCACCACCTCCAAAACCAATATATCCTTCCTCAAGTAAGGAGACCAGAACTGAGCACATTACTCCAGGTGCAGCCTCACCAACACCTTGTACAATTTCAGCAGAGCCTCCCTGCTCTTAAATTCAATCCCTCTAGTCATGAAAGCCAATATTCTGTTTGCCTTCCTGATTACCTGTTGCACCTGCTAATCAACTTTTAGCAAATCATATACAAGCACTCTTCAGTTCCTCTGCACAGCAGCATGCTGTAATCTTTCACGATTTAAATAATACTCTGACCTCCTATTTTCTACTTCCAAAGTGGATAACCTCACGTTTACCAACATTGCACTCCATTTGCCAGACCTTTGCCCACTCACTTAATTTATCTAAATCTCTCTGCATACCCTCCACATCCTCTGTGCAGTTTGCCATTCCACTCAATTTAGTGTCATCAGCAAATTTGTATATGTTACACTTGGTCTCCTCTTCCAAATTGTTTATATATATTATGAACAGCTGTGGGCCCAACACCAACCCCTGCAGCACGCCTCTCACCACTGATCTCCAAAGAGAGAAACACCCATTTGTCCCAACTCTGTGCTTTCTATTGGTTAACCAGTCTTCTATCCAGGCTAGCCCAAAAATGTTGATTTTCCTGCTCCTCGGATGCTGTCTGACCTGCTGCACTTTTCCAAGTCACTCTAATCTTCACTCTATCCATGTTAGTCATTCCCACAACTCCATGCATTCTTACCTTGTGAATGGGTCTTTTATGAGGCACCTTATCAAACATCTTCTAGAAATCCAAGTATACAAAATCCACCTGTTCCCCCCCCCCCCCCATTCATTGCATTGTTACATCCTCAGAGAACTCCAGTAAATTTGTCAAACATGACCTTCCCTTCCTGAATCAATGCTGCATCTGCCAGATGGAACCCTTTCCATCCAGATGTCTCACTATTTCTTAGAGTCATAGAGTCATAGAAATATACAGCGTGGAAACAGACCCTTCGGCCCAACCTGTCCATGCCAGCCAGATATCCCAACCCAATCTAGTCCCACCCGCCAGCACCTGGCCCATATCCCTCCAAATCCTTCCTATTCATATACCCATCCAAATGCCTCTTAAATGTTGCAATTGTACCAGCCTCCACCACATCCTTTGGCAGCTCATTCCATACACGTACCACCCTCTGCGTGAAACAGTTGCCCCATAGGTCTATTTTATATTTTTCCCCTCTCACCCTAAACCTAGTTCTGGACTCCCTGACCCCAGGGAAAATACTTTGTCTATTTACCCTATCTATGCCTCTCATAATTTTGTAAACCTCTATAAGGTCACCCCTCAGCCTCCAACGCTCCAGGGAAAACAGCCCCAGCCTGTTCAGCCTCTCTGTATAGCTCAAATCCTCCAACCCTGGTAACATCCTTGTAAGTCTTTTCTGAACCCTTTCAAGTTTCACAGCATCTTTCCGATAGGAAGGAGACCAGAATTGCATGCAATATTCCAACAGTGGCCTAACCAATGTCCTGTACAGCTGCAACATGACCTCCCAACTCCTGTACTCAATACTCTGACCAATAAAGGAAAGCTTACCAAACTCCTTCTTCATTATCCTATCTACCTGTGACTCCACTTTCAAGGAGCTATGAACCTGCACTCCACAGTCTCTTTGTTCAGCAACACTCCCTGGGACCTTACCATTAAGTGTATAAGTCCTGCTATGATTTGCTTTCCCAAAATGCAGCACCTCGCATTTAGCTGAATTAAACTCCATCTGCCACTTCTCAGCCCATTGATACATCTGGTCCAGATTCTGTTGTAATCTGAGATAACCCTCTTCGCAGTCCACTACACCTCCAATTCTGGTGTCACCTGCAAACTTACTAACTGTACCTCTTATGCTCGCATCCAAATCATTTATGTAAATGACAAAAAGTAGAGGACCCAGCACCGATCCTTGTGGCACTCCACTGGTCACAGGCCTCCAGTCTGATAAACAACCCTCCACCACCACCCTCTGTCTTCTACCTTTGAGCTAGTTCTATGTCCAAATGGCTAGTTCTCCCTGTATTCCATGAGATCTAACCTTGTTAATCAGTCTCCCATGGGGAACTTTGTCGAACGCCTTACTGAAGTCCATATAGATCACATCTACTGCTCTGCCCTCATAACTCCTCTATGTTACTTCTTTAATGATAGCCTGCAGTGTTTTCCTGAATACAGATGTTAAGCTAACTGGCCTACAGTTACCTGCCTTTTTAAGCAGCAGCGTGACATTCACTGTCTTCCAATCCGCTGTGACCTGCCCGGAGTCCAGTGAATTTCAGTAAACTACCACCAACGCATCTATTGTAACTTCTAACATTTCCTTCAGCATACTGGGATGCATTCCATCAGGACCAGGGGACTTATCTACCTTTAGACCCTCAACACTACCTACTTAGTGATAACAACTGATTTGAGGTCCTCACCTCCCATCATATCCTTTACAACATTCTTTGGCATGTTCAACACATCTTCCACTGTAAAGATTGACACAAAATAGTTATCCAAGGCCTCAGCTGTTTCAACATTACTCAATATTAATTCCCCACCCTGCAAAGGACCTCTGTCTACTTTCCTCACCCTTTTCCGTTTTACATATTGATAAAATTAAATAGGAAAAAAATTATATTCTGTGCAAGTTTGTATTCATAATCTATCATTCCTTCTTTTTGTTTGCTTCATGGTTCTTTGTTGCTTTTTAAAGTGTTCCCAATTTTCCTGTTTCCCACTACTTCTGGCTACTTTGTAAGCCAGATCTGTGAGTTGGATACCTTCCTTTATTTCCTTGATTATTCAAGGTTGGCTCTTCCTAACCTTGCTATCCTTGTTTTTGATTAGAATTTACTTTTCTTGACCACAGTGAAAAATCTCTTTGAAAGTTCTCCAATGTTCCACCATATAACTTGTGTTCTCAGTCCAATTTAGACAACTCTTTCCTCATCCCATTATAGTCTCCCTTGTTTTAGCATAACATCTTGTTTTTAGATCATATTATTTCACCCTCCATTATATCCGAAATTTGATCATACTGTGATCACTCTTTCTGAGAGGATCATTAGCTACCAGATCATTAGTTTTACCTGTCTCATTACACTGGACCAGATCTAAGATTGCATGCTCCCTCGTAGATTCGGTAACATGCTGTTCAAGAAAATTATCACCGATCGATTCTGCGAACTCCTCTTCAAGACTGCTTCTACTGACTTGATTTAGCCAATCAATGTGCATGTTAAAGCCCCCCACGACTACTGCCATTCCATTCTTACATGCATCAGATATTTCTTGGTTGATTGCCTGTGCCACTGTAGCATTATTATTGGGTAGCCTATAGATTACTCCAACTTCTTTCCCTTACTATTCCTGATCTCCACCCAAACAGATTCAATATTTTGCTCCTTAAATCCTATATCATCTCTCCATATTGCCCTAATCTCATCCTTAATTAATTAATTAATTAATTAAGAATGTGATCCCACCTCCCTTACCTTCCTGCCAATGGCATGGGTTCAGTTCCTGCACTTTCTGAGGTTACAATGAAGGAATCCCCTTCTCAACTTCTCTCCCTATCTGAGGTGTGGTCACCCACAGGTTAAACCACCACTGATTTCAGCTGCAGCACTGCTCTGCCCCGGACCATAAGAAACTACAGAAAGTTGTGAACACAACCCAGACCGTCATGCAAGCCAACCTCCCATCCATACTTTTTGTTGCCACAGAAAGACAGCCAACACCATTGAAGGCCCCTCTCAGCCTGGTTATAATCTCTTCCAACCTCTGCCATCTGATAGGATATGCAAAAGTTTAAATGCATGCACCCACAGATTCAAGAAAAGCTTCTTACTCACCAGTAATAGACTCCTGAATGTACCTCTCAAATTTCAAATCTATTATTGATCTTGCTTTTGTATATCTCCTGTGCAGCCATGGCTTTGTATGCCTAGCTTTGAGCAATCAGCATATGATCTGTATGGCCTTGTGTTTTATGATTTTCCTGTACTGCATGCAAAAACAAAACCTTTCATTTTACTTAGGTATATGTGACAAAAATAAATCCAATAAATCAAATAAACCACCAGTTGTGTCCCTGGAATGAGAGAGCAGGACTACGGTGACTTTATATTTTACTGTTTCTCCTCTATATAATAGTGAACATGCAATCCACAATGGCTGGATAGAGACGAAGGAAATATTCAAATGATTGCCCAGGGTCACAGGTGTCAAAGACAATAAGAAGTACATAAATCATCCGGTCTGTCAAATCTGGTCTGTCCTTTCTATAGATCATGATTGATCTGTGCTTTCATGTCATTTATTTAGCTTGGATTGTAATCCATAATACTTTTACTGAATAAAACCAATCAAACTTTGAAGGTTTCACTTGATCCAGCCTTAACAGATTTTGGAGCAATTACCCAGATTCCACTACCTTTTTTTTGCAGATGTTTCTTGACATCATCCCCGAACAGCAAGTTCTAATTTTCAGGTTATTCTGAGTTCCTAAACTTCCCCAGTAGAGGAAATAACTTTACTGTATCTATGTTTACATATCTTAATTATTTCAATTAGAGCACACCTTAATTTTGTTTATTGGATGGAAGAGAAGCCTGGTCTGCGTAGACTGTTGTCATGATATAGGAGAAAGTGAGGACTGCAGATGCTGGAGATCAGAGCTGAAAATGTGTTGCTGGAAAAGCGCAGCAGGTCAGGCAGCATCCAAGGAACAGGAGAATCGACGTTTCGGGCATCAGCCCTTCTTCAGGAATGAGGAAAGTGTGTCCAGCAGGCTAAGGTAAAAGGTAGGGAGGAGGGACTTGGGGGAGGGGCGTTGGAAATGCGATAGGTGGAAGGAGGTCAAGGTGAGGGTGATAGGCCGGAGTGGGGTGGGGGCGGAGAGGTCAGGAAGAAGATTGCAGGTTCGGAAGGCGGTGCTGAGTTCAAGGGATTTGACTGAGACAAGGTGGGGGATGGGAAATGAGGAAACTGGAGAAATCTGAGTTCATCCCTTGTAGTTGGAGGGTTTCTAGGCAGTAGATGAGGCGCTCTTCCTCCAACTGTCATGTTGCTATGGTCTCAAAGCCCTCCGCTTCTTCCTTTCCCGCCATACCAACCAGTACCCTTCCACTGACACCCTCCTTCGACTGACTGAACTGGTCCTCATCCTGAACAACTTCTCTTTCCAATCCTCCCACTTCCTCCAAACCAAAGGAGTAGCCATGGGCACCCGCATGGGCCCCAGCTATGCCTGCCTCTTCGTAGGATATGTGGAACAGTCCATCTTCCGCAGCTACATTGGCACCACCACTCCGCTACATCGATGACTGTATTGGTGCTGCCTCGTGCTCCCAGGAGGAGGTTGAACAGTTCATCCACTTTACCAACACCTTCCACCCCGAACTCAAATTCACCCGGACCATCTCAGACTCCTCCCTCCCCTTCCTAGACCTTTCCATTTCTATCTCGGGTGACTGAATCAACACAGACATTTACTTTAAACCGACCGACTCCCACAGCTACCTAGACGACACCTCCTCCCACCCTGCTCCCTGGAAAAACACCATCCCATATTCCCAATTCCTTTGTCTCCGTCGCATCTGCTCCCAGGAGGACCAGTTCCAAAACCGTACGACCCAGAAGGCCTCCTTCTTCAAGGACCGCAATTTCCCCCCAGACGTGGTCGACGATGCCCTCCACCGCAACTCTTCCACTTCCTGCTCCTCCGCCCTTGAGCACCGCCCCTCCAACCACCACCAGGACAGAACCCCACTGGTCCTCACCTACCACCCCACCAACCTCCATGTACAGCGTATCATCCGCCGTCATTTCCGCCACCTCCAAACGGACCCCACCACCAGGGATATATTTCCCTCCCCTCCCCTATCAGCGTTCCGAAAAGACCACTCCCTCTGTGACTCCCTCGCCAGGTCCACACCCCCCACCAACCCAACCTCCACTCCCGGCACCTTCCCCTGAAACCGCAAGAAATGCAAAACTTGCGCCCACACCTCCCCCCTTACTTCCCTCCAAGGCTCCAAGGGATACTTCCATATCCGCCACAAATTCACCTGCACCTCCACACACATCATCTATTGCATACGCAGCACCCGATGTGGCCTCCTCTATATTGGGGAGACAGGCCGCCTATTTGCGGAATGTTTCAGAGAACACCTCTGGGACACCCGGACCAACCAACCGAACCACCCCGTAGCTTAACACTTCAACTCCCCCTCCCACTCCACCAAGGACATACAGGTCCTTGGACTCCTCCATCGCCAGACCATAGCAACACGACGGTTGGAGGAAGCGGCCTCATCTTCCACCTACAAACCCTCCAACCACAAGGGATGAACTCAGATTTCTCCAGTTTCCTCATTTCCCCTCCCCCCACCTTGTCTCAGTCAAATCCCTCGAACTCAGCACCGCCTTCCTAACCTGCAATCTTCTTCCTAACCTCTCCGCCCCACCCCACTCCGGCCTATCACCCTCACCTTGACCTCCTTCCACCTATTGCATTTCCAACACCCCTCCCCCAAGTCCCTCCTCCCTACCTTTTATCTTAGTCTGCTGGACACACTTTCCTCATTCCTGAAGAAAGGTTTATGCCGAAACGTCGATTCTCCTGTTCCTTGGATGCTGCCTGACCTGCTGCGCTTTTCCAGCAACACATTTTCAGCTGTTGTCATGATATAATCTTGTTAAGCATAACCCTGCATCTGCTTCAAAGCCAGACCATCTTTTCAGAGATGTGGTGTCCAAGACTTGACATTGTACTCCATAGGTGATCAAACCAAAACTCTGTACATGTGTTGCATAACTTCTGCGCACATCGTTCTTGTATAATGTGCATTTCATCAACACGAATTGGCTGTAACATGATTGACAAATTGTGGACATGTTTGGATAACGGGAGCTTTGTACTGAACAGGTATAGCAATTTTCTATAGCAATCTTCTACAACGTGATTTTCTATAGGGCGAGCTTGCAGAAGAATGCAACTGTCGCATTATTGAAGAACGTAATGTACCCTTTTCCATGATAATCCCAATCTAGCATTTAAGAACAGCTACAAAATATCTTTTGCTGTAGAATCACATTGCACAGAAAAAGACATTTCAGAAGAACGTGTCAATGGCACTATATTGAAAGAGCATGCAAATTAATCACACCACCCTGTTCTTCTCCCATACACCTGCAAATTTTGCCAAGTTTACATCCAATGTCCTTTTGAAAGTTATAACTGAGTCTGTACCCAACATTACTTCAGGCAGTACTTTTCAGATCAAATCATTTTGAATTCTTTTGTTCTTTAAATAATTACAGCATCTTTAGGCAGAAAGTAAGAACTTCTACCAGTAACAGCTGGTGCTGCCAAACAGCTGTGCCTCCTTGACTTCATGCAAAACACTCTTATTGGGAGTGTAAGTAATGGATTTTAGGTACTTCAATGGCTTATTTGCATTGATTACAATGAGCTTCAGGTTGCACCCTTGTGCTCACTGCAGGAAGGTTCTAGACCAGTATGGAAATTGCAGCCACCCAACCAGGGTCTGAAGCAACCTGTATGGGATCTACTGTTGTTCACAGTAATCAAATGAATAACATTACTGGTTTAACATTAGTGAAATGTTGAAAATAGCATGAAAAGCCAAGGTCTTAATTTTCTTTATTTTGGTTAGAAAACATCAAAAACTGAGAAAATCACTGACTCCTAAAAGGAAGCCCTGAATAAAAGCCTAAAACATATGGTTTATTGTTTATTAAGTGGGTAGCAGTTTAATGTGTCCTGGAGCAGGACTTGACCCAAAGCTTTTAATCTCGGGTGTGTCAACTGAACCAAGCTTACAAATATGATGCATACTTTTGTCAGTCTCTGCCTTACTTCATTTCAAAGGTGAGAAACATACATCATCTAGCCATAAGTGAAATTGTTTGTGATTTACGTTAAATTTTTTTAAAAATTTAAGTATTTCTGAAAATCATAGTCACCTTATGTGGATATTCAAGTTTTGCTCTTAACCTCAGGGCTATATACAAATATTCTATATATGTACGGGCAGTTCCTTTCATGATAATTGAAAGTAAGTTTTCAATGAAATGCTTTCTGAGGAAATTTTTCGAGATCTTTCCTTAACTACCTTGACATTTTAAAATATTTTTTGTGCTAAGTAGACATGAGTACTGAGGTCATTGCTGATAGCATCACTAACTCCTGATGTGATAATTTGCCGCGGTGAAATTAAAAATGATATTTCACAACAGTAAATTATCAATTAAACATCAGTACCACATGCTGTGCTCCAAAACCTTAAACCTAATCTAAAGATCCCTGTTATCTGCAGTCACAGGCATTTGAAATATCACATCAAAGACACCGTCTGCAGTGTTCTCAATTTTTTTCTCTCTGAAAATAGACTGTAAAATTCCTTCTTTTTAAGGAATGTCTTCTATTTACATGTTCATTGCTATGCACCATTTACTGCCTTGAAGGCAAGGAACAAGCAATCCATTTCTTTGCATTGATTGTCAGCTTATGGAATGCTCCTCCACAAACCATTATTGAATCAAAATCCATAAATTCTTTAAAAATGTATACAATGATTACTTGAAAATAAGCAAAGGCAATGTCCTAGTAGCATTATGGCAAGACTATTAATCCAAAGACCCAGGGTTAATTCTGCCCTGACAGATTGAAAATTTTGAATTCAATAAATATCTGGAATCAAGAGTTTAATCATTGTCAATTGTCAGGAAAAATCTCATCTGGTTCACTAATGCCCTTTAGGGAAGGAAATCTGCCATCCCTACCTGGTCTGGCCTACATGTGACTCCAAACCCACAGCAATGTGGTTGATTCTTAACTGTGCCTGGACAATTAGAGGTAGGTAATAAATGCTAACCTAGCTAGCGATGCCCTCATCCTGTGAATGAACAAAGAAAAAAGTTTAAAATATCAAAACAAATGGGAGGAAGTGGCCATACTACTTTGTGGAAGTCCTTAAAGTTAACTCTCTTAGAGACAATGCGCGCACACAGAATCTCTGGCAAGCCCTTTCCTTCCCTAAATGATGTTAGTGCATGAAATAGTTTCATGGTCACTATTACTGAAAATGGTTTAATATTCCAGATTATGTTTATTCAATTTAAATTCCACGAGCTGCTGTTGTGGATATTAACCCATATGTTGCCTTTTTCCACACTGTAAGGATTCTATGATTCAGATAACATAGTCAGTTGAGCCCTTTTTGATTTTTATACATTTAATTAGATCCCTTTCATTCTTCTAAACTGTACTGAATAAAGGCTCAGCCTAAATAATCTCTCTTCTGTATCAGCTGAGTGAATCTTTGTTGCACCCCATTTATGACAAGTATAGTCTCGCTTGGGCAAGGAGACCAAAACTGCACACATGCTCCAGGTGCGGTCTTATCAAAACCCAGTAACTGCAGTAGGATAATCCACCCTTCTGAACTCAAATCCTCTTGCAAATAAGGCCAACACTTAAGCCTTCTTAGGCCTTCCTAATTGTTTGCTGCGCCTGACGGGTTGCTTGCATTGACTAATGTACAAGAAGACCCAGATCCTTTTGTATATCCACATTTCCCAGCATATCACCATTTAAAAAATACTTGGTCTTTCTGTTTTTCACACTGAAGTGCATAACTTCACCTTTATCTATGTTACATTACATCCGCTATGTGTTCATCTAAACTCAACTCGTCTAGATTACCCTGAAGCCTCCTTGCATCCACCTCATATCTCACAATCCCTCCCAGTTTTGTATCATCAATGAACTTGGAAATATTGCATTTGATTCCCGAATCCAGATAATTTATAAATATCTGAGTAGCTGGGCTGCCAGTATGCTACTAGCCACCACCTGCCATCCAGAAAAAGAGCTATTAATACCCACTCACTGGGTTTCTGGTCTGTCAGCTAATTCCAAATCCATGCCAGTATATTTTTGTCTCTCTGCTTTTTTTCTCCCACCACAATACCACCTAACTGTGGTAGTGCTTATATTTTCACAGCACCCATGATGTGTGTGTGCAGGTGTGAGACACAGTGAAAGACAACAGGTGCATAATCGTTACTCATTTCCCATCACCAGGAAGTAAGGAAACACCAGAGTGGCCAATGACAAGCAGTGCCCTTCTCATCAAAGGGCAATGCTGCATGATCAAATTAGTGCAGGGCCGGGCAGGGATTAAATCAAAAAAGAGTTGGGGGTAAAAAACACTCCTCTCCCTGCGGTTCCCACCTATCCCTGAACGGTGTTGGTAGACACCGCGCGTTCCTTCTCCAGGGATACCCAGGCTTGAACATAACCACAGAAGAGGGGCAGGCAATCGGCCATAATGACCCCCTCTTTGGCCTGCTGCCTGGACCAGTTTATGGCCAGTTTGGCCTGGTCCAGGAGCAGACCCACAAAGAGGTCCTCTGACTTACCCTCCTCACTCTGCATCAGATGCCCGAAGATCAGGAGCGTGGGACTGAAGTGCAAAGAAAAACAGAAGAGAAGGTTTTCTAGAAAACTAAAAAGGCAGTGCAAATGCCCACACCCCATATATACATGGTCCACGGACACCACAGCACCACAGAATGAGCAGTTGGGCTGGGAGTCAGTGAACTGCCGCAATCTGCAGTTGCAGGGGACTGCTGCATGCAGCACCCTCCACCCCAGATTCCTGACAGAAAGGGGGTCCATGGTAATATAGTACTGTTAGTGTCATGTGCTTTCTTGTGCCCATTAGCCTCTTATGTGGGACCTTATCAAAAGTCTTCTTGAAATCCAACTACCACATCATCAACAAGTTCTCCCTTATCTATTCTGCAAGTTACATCCTTAATAAACTTGAATAGATTAGTTAGCCATGATTTCCTCTTACTATCTTTCCTGAAGTCTGTTACTATCCTACTATTTGGCACAATTTTGACTTTTTGCATCGATCTGCAAGCTTTAAAATGATGTCCGTAATACAAAGTGAAGATCATGAATATATAACACAAGCAATCATTCTGGATTCTGCAGATCCCTGGGAAATGCTTGTGCATAATATTCTGAAAAACAACCATTCACTGCTAATCTCTGCTTATCTAATTTTATATCGGTGGCATCACTATTTCTAAAATCCTTTAATTTTGCTATCAAGTCTACTGTTTGGTAGTTATCAAATGCTTTTGCAAGTCCATATGCACAGCATTAACTGTTGTACTCTTATCAACCATTTCCAATATTTTATTAAAGAATTCAATCAAGTTACTCAAACCTGATTTGATTTTAACAAATTCATGCTGAATTTCATTTAGTAACCTACATCTTTCCAAGACATATAGTGCAGCATTGGTATATATCACATTTTCTCACCAGCTAAATGGATGATTTCAATTCAATATTCTTTCAGGATGGAAATGCCATGTTGAATATTAATACTTCATTTTATTTTAGAAGGATTATTACTCCATTTTAGAGCTAATGGATTATATTATCAATCACATCTTTATGTGTTCCTTTGACTTGCAACTTAGCTAATCACAAACCCGTTTAATGGTTTGTTTTTTTCTAAATTTCCAGTTGAGAGGCTGAAGCCCACAGCAAAAAGCAAATGAGAAAGTAACTTAATTCAGTGATTGAAAACCTTAATATGGCTTTAAAATGCCTGCTGATTAGAGTAGGAAAGGGATCTGAAAAATGTAAGAACTTCCAGAATTAACACAATTGAAACATCATCATGCAATTGGAATGGATTTTACCACAATAGGAACACAATAGGAAGAAGATTACTCCATAATTAATTGGTGATACTGGTGACTTTATCTTTTGTATTGTCTGAGAGAACATGGAAAGATAAGATGCAACTTTTTTCTTTATAGAAGGGAAACCAATTATTATGATGCTATTTTCCTGAATAAAAAGAAAAGATTAGAAGTATACAGGCCTGGCATCAGCTTTGCTGAGCAATCCTAAACATTGAAAAGGGGCATCAACTTTTCTAGTGTTTTTATAGATTAAAATAACTTTCCCCATAACAATCCATTATTCTGAGAAAATAGACAATTATTGTCTGTGCTTTAGAAATTCTGAGGCATAAACCTGAGTGATTTATATTTGTGACATTGCAGGATCAAGAATCTTGGTGCTGTAAGTTTAATATGCTGAATGGCATTTACTGTCTCCAGACCTGTCAGGAGATGACCTGAAGGTGTGCCCCCAATTGATCCCTGAGGTTGTTCCCTTGCCCCCACCCCCAGTCCATGGGTAAAATAATATTAGGTCCACTTAAGGACATCAGAAAACCCAAGAGTAGACCGATGCCTTCTCATCTCTGCAAATGAAATTCTTTCAGATTGGTAAATGGTGAAGCTGACGGGAAGTTCACTCACTGCATTTTATATACCCATGCACCTTCCAAAATCCATTGTTTCCTCATTGATTGCTGTTGAATAATGTTGAATTAGTTTTAGTTCACTACTGTCTCAAAAAGTTCTTAAACTAAATTAAATCTTCTGACGTTCTATTGCTTCTTTGTTGCCTCGACATTTTCCTTCCTGAATGAACACATAATTTCATTTTTGTCTCTCAGATGTGATACGTGAAACTTCAATGTAATTGCCCTTGAGTCTACTGCATTTCGTTGGACACTGGAATGTTTTGGCTTCAATTTTGTCTTGAAGTGAACTACTATTCACAACAGGAATCATTAGAAAACAGAAACCTAATAAAGAGGGGAGGGAAGAGAGGGAGAAAACACAAATAGGAATGAACTAGAGAAAGGAGGGAAGATGGAAAAGATTATCACTGGCAAAAATATGCAGGCATGTAGGATTTAGGGCATTCTCATCAACATTCACAAATTGTTTCAACAGTACTGTACAAGACTTTCCAAAACTACCACAGTAAAACAATGCTGCGATGAAAGACATTGTTATTGAAATAAACAATGCAGAATACATAAGAAAATGAAGACTTAAGTGTCAATAGCAGAGAGACAAAAATATACTGGCATGGATTTGGAATTAGCTGACAGACCAGAAACCCAGTGAGTGGGTATTAATAGCTCTTTTTCTGGATGTCAATATAAGCTTTCATGATTCCACAAATACTGTCAACTACAGCAATATGCTTGTAAATCTCTCAAGTTACATATGCTCATATTCTGAACTTGACTGTAATAGAAATTGAAATAATTTGGAAAACTAGAAGTCAGCCTGTGACAATACACAATAGACAATAGGTGCAGGAGTAGGCCATTCTGCCCTTCAAGCCTACACCACCATTCAATATGATCATCGCTGATCATCCTTAATCAGTATCCTGTTCCTGCCTTATCTCCATAACCCGTGATACCCACTATCCTTGAGAGCTCTATCCAACTCTTTCTTAAATGAATCCAGAGACTGGGCCTCCACTGCCCTCTGGGGAAGAGCATTCCACACAACCACCACTCTTTGGGTGAAGAAGTTTCTCCTCATTTCTGTCTTAAATGGTCTACCCCGTTTTTTTAAGCTGTGTCCTCTGGGTCAGCACTCACCCATCAGCAGAAACATGTTTCCTGCCTCCAGAGTGTCCAAACCTTTAATAATCTTATATGTCTCAATCAGATCCCCTCTTAAGTCTTCTAAACTCAAGGGTATACAAGCCCAGTCGCTCCAGTCTTTCAGTGTAAGGTAATCCCGCCATTCCAGACATTGGCCTCGTGAACCTACGCTGCACTCCCTTATTAGCTAGAATGTCTTTCCTCAAATTTTGGAGACCAGAACTGCACACAATACTCCAGGTGTGGTCTCACCAGGGCCCTGTACAGCTGCAGAAGAACCTCTTTGCTTCTATACTCAATCCCTCTTGTTATGAAGGCCAGCATGCTATTAGCCTTCTTTACTACCTGCTGTACCTGCATGCTTACCTTCATTGAGTGGTGTACAAGAACACCCAGATCTCTCTGTACTGCCCCTTTACCTAAATTGATTCCATTTAGGTAGTAATCTGCCTTCCTGTTCTTGCCACCAAAGTGAATAACCATACATTTATCCACATTAAACTGCATCTGCCATGCACCTGACCACTCACCTAACTTGTCCAGGTCACCCTGTAACCTCCTAACATCCTCATCACATTTCACCCTGCCACCCAGCTTAGTATCATCAGCAAATTTGCTAATGTTATTGCTAATACCATCTTCTATATCATTAACATATATTGTAAAAAGCTGCGGTCCTAGTACTGATCCCTGCAGTACCCCACTGGTCACTGCCTGCCATTCCGAGATGGAGCCGTTTATCACTACTCTTTGTTTTCTGTCAGCCAACCAACTTTCAATCCAAATTAGTACTTTGCCCCCAATACCATGCACCCTAATTTTGCTCACTAACCTCCTATGTGGGACTTTATCAAAAGCTTTCTGAAAGTCCAGGTACACTACATCTACTGGATCTTCCTCGTCCATCTTCAGAGTTACATCCTCAAAAAATTCCAGAAGATTAGTCAAGCATAATTTCTCCTTCATAAATCCATGCTGACTCTGACCTATCCTGTTACTACTATCCAGATGTGTCGTAATTTCATCCTTTATCATAGACTCCAGCATCTTTCCCACCACTGAGGTCAGACTAACTGGTCTATAATTTCCTGCTTTCTCTCTCCCACATTTCTTAAAAAGTGGTATAACATTAGCCACCTTCCAATCCACAGGAACTGATCCTGAATCTATCGAACTCTGCTCCACATCCCATTGTTTTAATGGCACACATAAGAGCATACAAGATTTTTGCCAATGTTAATATATTATCTATATTACTATAACATATATTGATATAATTACCTCTGCCCTTGAACCCCACCCCTCCAACTGCAGCAAGGATAGAACCCGCCCCCCCCCCCGCCCTGGTCCTCACCTTCCACCCCACCAATCTCCATATACAACACATCATCTGCTCTCATTTCCACCACCTACATTCAGACCCCACTAGAGACATATTTCCCTCTCTACCCCATCAGCATTCCACAGAGACCATTCCTTCTGTGACTCCCTCGTCAGGTCCACAGCCCCCCACCAACCCACCCTCCACTCCCAGCATCTTCCCTTGCCATCGCAAGAGGTGCAAAACCTGTACCCACACCTACCCCCTTACCTCTATCCAAAGCCCCAAAGGATCCTTTCATATCCAGCAGAGATTTTCCTGCATATCCAAACACCTCATCTACTGCATCCGTTGGTCTCCTCTGCATTGGGGAGACAGGACGCCAATTTGTGGAGCAATTCAAAGAACATCTCCAAGACACACGCACCCAACCCCATCGTCCAATGGCTGACCACTTCAAAACCCTCTCCCACTCTGCCAAGAAAATGCCAGTCCTGCACCTCCTCCACCGTCAAATCCAAGCCACCGGAAGCCTAGAGGAGGAATGCCTCATCTTCCACTTTGGGACGTCTAACCCCACAGCATCATTGTTGATTTCACCAGTTTCCTCATGTCTCTTCCCCCCACCTTATCCCAGATCCAACCCTCCAACTCGGCACCACCCTCTTGAACTGTGCTACCTGTCCATCTTCCTTGCCACCTCTCCGCTCCACCTTCCACTCTGACTTATCACCATCGCCTCTCAACTTCATCTATCTATTGCCTTCCAAGCTACCTTCTCCCATCCCCACGTCCCTCCCATTTATTTCTCAGCCCCCTTGGGCCCCCACCCCTACATTCTTGATGAAGAGCTTATGCCCAAAACATCGACTCTCCTGTTCCTCAGATGATGCCTGACTTGTGCTTTTCCAGCGCCACACATTTTTTTTAGATTAGATTAGATTAGATTACTTACAGTGTGGAAACAGGCCCTTCGGCCCAACAAGTCCACACCGCCCCGCCGAAGCGCAACCCACCCATACCCTTACATCTACCCCTTACCTAACACTACGGGCAATTTAGCATGGCCAATTCACCTAACCTGCACATCTTTGGACTGTGGGAGGAAACCGGAGCACCCGGAGGAAACCCACGCAGACACGGGGAGAATGTGCAAACTCCACACAGTCAGTCGCCTGAGGCAGGAATTGAACCCAGGTCTCTGGCGCTGTGAGGCAGCAGTGCTAACCACTGTGCCACCGTGCCTGCCCCTTTTGATTGGAAATATTCTGACAACCAGTCATTCGAGGACAATTAGGAATGGATAACTAATGCTGACCTTGCAAGTGGTACCCACATCCCATGAAAAGATTAAGAAACCCTTAGGGCTGAATCTGACTGGAAATCAGACAAATGTCATTTCTCTCCAGTTTCATGAGGGTTTCAGAGAGTTTTTTTTAATACATTCATCCCAAACTCACCTCATTAGTGAGTTACCAGGCCCCTGTGGCAATGGTCTTGTCCAATGTTAGCTTGCATCTCTCAAACATTGTAAATGTAAATAATCGTTAATACATTGTGGGATACATGTCACTGGAAACACATTTAGAAGACCATAGAGTACCTGGTCAAGTACCAGCAATACAGAACTGCACAGTATAGTTCATGACATTAGCCTCAGACTTGGTAGATAAGCTTTGCAGAGACAAAAAAACTGCAGATGCCGAAATCCAAGGTAAACAAGTGGGAAGCTGGAAGAACAAAGCAAGCAGGTAGCTTGAGGCGGTGGAGAAGTCAACGTTTCACATGTAACCTGTCTCCAAGACTGGGGTTGTGTGTAAGGGAGGCTGCAGATAAAGGGGTTAGGGGTGGGGGAGGATATTTAGTGGGTGGTGGAGCAAGTGGTGATGTAGAGATAGGATAACACAGGTAGAGGGTATGACCTGGTCGGTCTTTGGGAGGAATAAATCCGTTTGGTAGCTGGAAGGAAGGGTGGATCAGAGGGATGGAAGGGGGAGGGTCTGGGAGGGGAGTCAGGGGATGGGAAGGGAGATTATTTGAAATTAGAGAACTCAATGTTGAGTCTTCTGGGCTGTGGGCTGCCCAGACAGAGGATGAGGTGTTGATATTCCAATTTGCAGTGTGGAAATGGAGGAGGCCAAGGATAGTCATGTCGGAAAGAGAGTGGGAAGGGGAATTAAAATGGGCAGTGACTGGGAGGTCAGGTCAGCCCCGGCAGGCCCCACTGAGATGTTTGGCAAAACGTGCCCTGACCACAGTAGGAGCACCGGATACTGTAAATTAGGTTGGAGGAGAGGCAGGTGAACCTCTGTCTCACCTAGAAGGACTGTTTGGGGACCTGGCTGGAAGTGAGGAGGCTGGCAGATTTTGCTGACGGTAGCAGTGGAAGATACCTGGGGAGATCGGGGGGTTTGGTGGGGAGAGTGGTGTGAACCAAGGATTGGCAAAGTGAAAGGTCCTTGTGAAGGCAGAGAGGGGTGGGGAGGGGAAGATGTTCTTAGTGATGGTGTCTAATTAAAGTTGGCAGAAGTATTTAAGGATGATATTTTGAATTTGGAGACTGGTGGAGTGGTAGGTGAGGACAAGGGGGACCCTGCCTTTATTGCGTTTGGGGGAGTTTGGTTTTAAAGCAGTGGAACGGGAGGTGGAGGAGGTGCGGTGGAGCGCTGTCTAGGTGACATCCAGAAAAATACGTTGTTCAAAAGCTTTGCAGACAGGGTAATGGTGTTAATGGTGTTAATGGTGTACATAAATGATCTAGACATGAGTTTAATCAATAAGTTTGCAGGAGACATGAAAATTGGTGGTGTGGTAAATAGCAAGCAGGAAAGCCTTAGACTACATGATGATAGATGGGCTGTCAGATAGGATTAAATTTCATGAGTGGCACTAAAATATATGACATTAACCCTAATCCCTAAGCTAAAATCTTATAAATCCTTACGATCTGCAGTGTGCCACTAAAGTAATAGTTAGTAGGCCACAGGCTGACTTCCACTCTTTTGAGAGGGTACAGAGGTGATTGATGCTTGGACAGAAGCATTTTAGTTCGGAAAAGAGTCTCGTTCGGCTGGGATTGTTTTCCTTGCAGCTGAGAAGGTTGAGGGAGATCTTGATTGAGGTGTACAAAATGATGAGGGGCACAGAAAAAAAATCTCTTCACTAAAAGAGTTAATAACCGGGGGAATAGATTTAAGACAATATTCAGGTTTTTTAGAGGGAATTTTAGGAAGTATTTTCTCACACAGAGGGTGGTGGACATCAGAACTAAGTGCATGAAAGAGTGATAGAGGTGAAAATCTTCACAACATCAGGGAGGTATTGAGAAGAATACTTGAAATACACGAGAACCTAAGGCTGAAGACCAAGTGCTGGAAAGTAGGCTTATTTACAGATGGCAGGTGCAATTTAATGTGGATAAATATGTGGTTATCCACTTTGGTGGCAAGAACAGGAAGGCAGATTACTACCTAAATTGAGTCAAGTTAGATAAAGGGGCAGTACAACGAGATCTAGGTGTTCTTGTATAAGAGTCAATGAAAGCAAGCATGCAGGTACGGCAGGCAGTGAAGAAAGCTAATAGCATGCTGGCCTTCATAACAAGAGGAATTTAGTAGAGAAGCAAAGAGGTCCTTCTGCAGCTGTACAGGGCCCTGGTGAGACCGCACCTGGAATATTGTGCGCAGTTTTGGTCTCCAAATTTGACGAAAGACATTCCAGCTATTGAGGGACTGCAGCGTAGGTTAACGAGGTCAATTCCCAGAATGACGGGACTATCTTACGTTGAAAGATTGGAGCGACTGGGCTTGTATACCCTTGAGTTTAGAAGATTGAAAGGGGATCTGATTGAGATGTATAAGATTATTAAAGGTTTGGACACTCTGGAGGCAGGAAGCATGTTTCCGCTGATGGGTGAGTCCCGAACCAGAGGACACAGTTTAAAAAAAGGGGTAGGCCACTTAGAACAGAGTTGAGGAGCAATTTCTTCACCCAGAGAGTGGTGGGTGTATGGAATGTTCTGCCCCAAAAGGCTATGGAGGCCAAGTCTCTAGATACTTTCAAGAAAGAGTTGGATAGAGATCTTAAGGATAGTGGAATCAAGGGTTATGGGGATAAGGCAGGAACAGGATACTGATTGAGGATGATCAGCCATGACCATAATGAATGGTGGTGCTGGCTTGAAGGGTAGAATGGCCTACTCCTGCACCTATTATCTATTGTCTATTGTCTATTATTTTTGTTCTATAAAACCCTATGACTCTAAAGCCTGGAGTTCCTGATGTGCACAGTGATGCAGACGAGGACTGTCCTCTTCCCCTAGACAGAGCAGAGAAATCCAAGATTCCAGATCATGCCAGGTTGTTCCAATGTTGCCACTCACATCAATGACATCTCAGCCAGATGAAGGAATGCCCAGCAGTACCAAATGAAGGTCAATGACCTTTTTTTGTTCTGTCAGGATAAAGTGCCACCATCTTCTGCATACTGCCTCGCACTCAGTCTATCCATGCTACTGCACCCATTTCCTACCAAGGCTAATGGTCTACCGCTCTCACACTTGCATGCTACATCTTCCCTCACTCATTTTCAAATCTCTCACTCTATTTACCCTGCATGCAATCTGCATTATCTGCTCACTCACTTAGGACATCTCACCACCTTTTATTCCATCTGCACCTGCATGAATAATTGTGTCACTCACTTTCACCTTACTCAATCCCTTCTTTTGTCTTATTCCAAAAGAAAATCATCCACAACAGAGCATTAAAAGCTAAAATAGGTGGTGGATACGCAATACTTTGGCTCTCTACCTCTATGAGGAAAGAGTCCTGGCTATGACTGCTCCAAGTGGCCTGCAAACCATGCAAAAGCTAGATAATATTGGAGACTGCCTTTGATGTACTGCACTGTAACATGGCCTCAAACTGATGACTGCTGAGAACTATGACAAGATGCCTGGCTTTGTGTCTACACTCAACAGCAAGGCAAGACAGAAGTACTATGAGCTTATAAAGTGTCGCTGAGAGGGGACAATCACAGAAAGTCAAGGTAGAGATGTTGCGAACATCTAAGTAGGTGCTAAGTGATTATGTGCTATAAGAACAAATAAGCAGCTCTGAAATGCATCCAGGTCCAGTCGTGAATTGGGTCCCTGTGCAGATCATCATTCAGAAGTCAAAGAGATTCCAAATGAGCTGCATTTGTTAGGAGGGTGGGGGGTCAAGGCAGCAGCATTACAATGAATTGTGCCAGTGTACACAAAAGTCCAACTTTGCAGTGCAGAAGTAAATAGAACAGAGATGAGTCACAGTGATACATTGAAGCTGGTACCTCTCAGATGCCAATGTCTGTGTGTGTGGCCACTGCTCATGGAGATGGTAATGAACAATAATGCATACTAATAGGCCACTATTATCTCTTCCCTCACTTGCCTTGAAACCCCCCCCGCCACCCCCCCCCCCCCCCCACCCCCCCACCCTCCTAACAAATGCAGCTCATTTGGAATCTCTTTGACTTCTGAATGATGATCTGCAACTGAAATATTGACCTATGTGCCTTCTCCCACAGACATTGCATGAACTTTTGTAAGGTTTGCAGTGTTTCTTATTTTGTTTCAGATTTCCCGAAGATCGAGTGAGCCATGCTGACCGAAGTTGAAAAGGACTGTCCAGTACATTTCTCCCGCAAATGTTAAATTGAAGCGTATTTCTTTCAGTTGAAGAATGTTACAAATCTTGAAACCCACGTCACTAATTCACATAGCTGTAACATTGAACTGTGTGCTGCCACTGGTTTAAGGGCTTTGAAGGGTTAAAAAAATGGTGTGAAACTAATTTTAGCATCACCTCTGCCAATTGTCATGCTTGTAAAGGTGTGTTTTATTGTGCATACAGAGTGGGCAGGATTGTGATGCCAATGTCAAACACTGATTTGAAGCCCAACCTGCCATTTTAGAACCTGCAAGTCCACATGATGTGCTATCTTGAACAATCACAGCTGAACATGTATATCAGAGTGGCCTCACCAGCTAGATCTATTTAAAGCATCAGCATGGGACTTTCAGTTGAGGTTCGTTTTACATCTGTCACAATGTGAGTGGAAGTACAATGTTTTGTGTTTTTGCAAGAGCTCAAAAAAAGTTGATTGTTTAAATGGAACTCGAACAGCATCTTTGACAGACGTTATGTGGACTTTGATAACTTCTAATATTTAGCATGCATCAGTTGATGGGCACTACATTTGAAGTTTCTCTTGGCCTACTACACAATAAAGGAATAGATCCCAGAAAATAGAGATGGGAAACTGTGCACTGAAATAGGAGAAAGAAAATGGCTTTCAACAAAAACCTCTACCTATGTAAAGTATCCACAGAATACTTCTCATACCTGTAGCTCAGGCAAGAGCAAGGTCTGAAGTGATTATAATACATAAAACGATGGTCAGTTACTATTGGCACCTCTGCTAACTGAACTTGTAGTTGTTAAGGCAATGATGGTGCTGCTTGTGACAACTAGGAGATAGGACTGCAGATGCTGGTGTGTCAGTGTTGATAGGGTGTAGCACTAGAAAAAGCACAGCAGGTCAGGCAGCATCGGAAGAGCTGAAAAGTTGATGTTTTGGGCAGGACCCTTCATCAGGACATGGGTGTTGCCGGAAATGTCAGTTCTCCTGCTCTTCAGATGCTGCCTGACCTGCTGTGCTTTTTCCAGCACCACAGTCTATCTATACTGCCTGTGGCTATCAATAACACTTTGCCAGCAATTTGTACATCTCAGGATTCTGCCGGCTTGGAGCTGGGAACATTGTATATTTTTTTCCTCCAATAAGTCATCACCATGGCCTACATTTGAGAAGACAGGATTTAGTTAGTTCTGAGGAAGGGTCACTGGATCCAAATTATTAACTCTGATTTTGTGCCACAGATACTATCAGGCTGACTGATTTTTTCCAGCAACTTCTGTTTTGTTTCAGATTTTGTTGATTCTCTTTTAACAAAGAGATATTGGTGAAGTGGGCATATCCTTTCCAGGGTGGCAGGATTCCCAGTCATCCAGGGAGACTTGAGGCATTCCATCTCATTTAGGAGATACACAAAATTTGCAGTGCTAAAGTGCTTCAATCTTTTAAAGTTTGTTTATTGCATGACTCATGAACAGAGCACCATAATCTTATCCTGGCGACTACCACAATGATTTTATCCTGTGCCAAATAGCCTTTGCTTTCATCTTCCAACCACTGCAACAAACCAGAGGGAAGCTGCTTGTTCTAAAGTTGGCTTAGGATTCCCTTCAGCTACCCATTAATACAAAGATGACATTCATCCAAAGAGAAAAATGCATTAACCAGAAATTATGTGGGGCAATTCATAGGTATTCTAAATAAATGTTCTGATATGTGGTCCACCCAGGGAGAATTCTGCAATACCTGCCAGAGAATGTTTCCAAATTCATGTTTGCAACCTACACAACATGGCTGTTAAGAACCTTTGGCAGAGCTACTCAGGAACAGGTTGAGGAAGGTGAAGTGGTAAATAAGAAATGGAGGTTGCACCTGGGACCCCTTCGCTCCTGACAGAATACTCATGAGTTGCTCACCATATACTCTATTTCCCTTGATCATATCTCCAGATCACTGTTGTTCCAACATTCCATCCATCTGCCTTAGACAGTCTGAGGGTCCTCTTTGGAAAATGCTGAAATAAAAGATGCCAAAGAAAAAATATTCAACCAACACTTTGTTCAACAATATTTTAAAATAACTATTCATGGTAGTATATTCCCACAATGCCTGCCTTCCACATGGCTGCTTAACGTAATGACCCTGTACAATACTCACCTAGTGGCTAAAGCATCGCTGGTGGAAGTCTGTTCAGTTTTAATTATTTTTTAATGAACCTATTCAGACATGTTATTACAGACCTCCAGGACAGATGGGACTTGAACACACACACCTTCTGGTTTAGAGAAAGTGACACTAACACTGCACCACAAGACCTTCCTACTTGCTCAGTTTTAAAATTAACAATTGATTGACCAACAATTACCATTTCCTGAATAGCAGTCTATACTTCTATCATCCTCTGTGTTCAGAAGAATTCCATAATTTCACTCCTGAAAAGTCTGGCTTCAATATTTTGACTCTGTCCCATAGTCTTGGACTAGGAAGTTAGCTGACATAATTTTGGAAATTTTGATTAAATCACCTCTTAGCCTTCTAAAGTCTAAGGAAGGCAATTCTAGTTTGTTTAACCAGACTTTGTATTTCAATCCTTGGGGTCCAGGTATCATTCTGGTAAACCTATACTGCACTCTTTTCAAGGCCTGTCATGCAAGTTAGTGGGAAGACTTGAATGCATTGCAAAGTATTTGGGTGATGTACCTAAATAAACTATTTAGAAGCAATGAGAAATGGGTATGAAGCTTGGATCAGTAACGCACATGCAAGGGTGATTTGGAGCAAATGAATGTTAGTTATGTGTCCTGACTGGAAGATTGATGATGGGATTGTTGCATTCTGTCACATGTGAGATTGGTGATACAGTTGGTAGGAAATGTCATATGTAGATAACCACTTGTGTAAGATCATTAAGTTTTATACAGCTCTGCAGCCTTGGATTCAGACCCATTGCAGTGACTTTGATGGACACTTGCACCCATTCCTTATGCTCTTTATACAGGAAAGACTCTGGAAGAATGATATTTCTCTTCCATTCCAACTTCTGTACTAAAACGTCACCTAATTAAGAATGACAAGTTGCCTTTAAGAAGAGCAAGTTAGCTTTAATTCATCTTAAACAGTCAACTGGGTCTGTTGCTGAGTGTGCAGCTAACTGACATTAACCGTTGGACTACAAAGCATAATCATAGAGAAAAGCAAACAGCATGAAGTTTGCTTGAAAAGGCAACAGTGTTTTTCTTGCTGATTTATTTTCATCCTCAATTTTTTTGTCATTTACTAATATGCAATTCCACAGTCTCTGGTTCTTTTATACAATGGCAAATGGGCTTCTTGCACAGTTCAGCAAATTCTTAGCCAACTATATTCTCTGGTTGCCCAGTGATGATTTGCCTCAAAGACAGAAGATTTTGTTTTTTGTTACATTATATTTGACTTTGAAGTTTAAATTACCTGGACAAACATACTTATTAAAGACAGTTGAATTAATTTCATCTTACAAAGATGTGTTCATGTGAAGTCTTTATGAGAATATTTGCAAGGAATAAGATCAAATGAAGTATCCCAGCCACAATCTTTGCACCAACTGGGAACTGAATCTGTGACTTTCTAGTTCAGGCTTGTTTGACAATCTCAGTAAATCAATATACATCTTCTGGTGAAAATGCTGCCCTTGGTTTATTATTTTTGTTCTTCTGGTGTATAGTACATTTAAAAACAATTTCATCTAAATTTCAAAACTTTAGAAATATAAAAGTAAGCTGAGAACAGTTTGGACAGATGGGAATATTATTTGTTAGACTGAAGACAAGATAGAATAAGACCTGTTTGCTGCTAGTCTCCTCTCAATACATCAAGTCTGCTCAAGATCATCAGTAATGTGATGGAAGGTGTCATTAACAATGCTAAAAAGCAATATTTGCTCAGCAATGACCTGTTCAGTGATCCCAGTTTGGGTTCCATCAGGACCACTCCTGACTGCATTACAGCTTTAGTTCAAACATGGACAAAAGAGCTGAGTTCCAGAGATGAGGTGAGAGTGTGGCATCAAGTGTGGCATCAAGGAGCCCGAGTAAAACTGCAATCAATGGGTATCAAGGGGCAAACTCACCACTGATTGCAGTCATATCTGGCACATAGGAAGGTATTTGTGTTTGCTGGAGGTCAGTTGTCTCAGCTCTGAAACATCGCTGTAGGCATTCCCTAGCTAGTATCCTAAGCCCAACCATCTTCAGTTGCTTCATCAATGACCTTCCCTACATAATAAGGTTGAAATGGGGAAGTTGCTGATGATTGCATAATGTTCAGCACCATTTATGACTCCTCAGGTAACTGAAGCAGTACATGTCCAAAGGTTTGGCTTGGAAAGTGGCAAGTAATATTTATGCCACATAAATGCCAGGCAATAACCATCTCCAACAACATAGAATCTAATAGTCACCCCTTTGGCATTCAATGGTGCTACCATCGCTAAGCATTGTACTATCAACATGCTGGAAGTTACCATTGACCAGAAAATGACTAGTCGTGTAAATACATTAGCTATAAGTACAGGTCAAAAACTAGGAATCCTGCTAAAAGTAACTCACCTGCTGACTCCCCAAAGCCTGTCCACTGTCTACATTCCACAAGTTAGAAGTGCGTTGGAATATTCCCCAATTGCCTGAATGAATGTAACTTCAAAAACATTTAATAAGCTTGACCCCAATCCAGGACAAAGCTATCCACTTGTTTGGCACTATACCCCCAAGCATTCACTCCCCCCACCATTGAACCTCTGTAACAGTGGTATGTACAAGATGGAATGCAGAAATTCACCAAGGCTCCTTAGACTCATCTTCTAAATGCATGACCACTTCCATCTACAAGGACACGGTCACTTCCAAGCCATTCACTGATGTGTGGAAATGCATTACCACTCTGTCAATATCACTGGATCAAAATCTTTGAATTCCTCCTTTAATACATTATGAATATACCTACACAAATGGACCGCAGCAATTCAAGAAGGCAGCTCATCACCATCTTCTCAATGGCATCTAGACAAGGGCAATAAATGGTGAACTAGCCAATGATGCCCACATTTTATGCATGAATTAATAAAGTCAACATACTTAGCACTAAGTTCAAATTTAACTTGGAACTTTACATTCAAAAGTTCTGAAGTGTGCTAGATTGAGCATTTCTATGACTAGAGCCACTTCTGAGGAAAAAATCCCACCAGCTTGTTTCATCTTCTAATTTGACATTAATATTATTTCAAAAAAAATTTTGGTATCGGCAATAAATAGAGTGCAAGTAGCCAAGGATATTTACTTACTTCTAATGCTTCTCTTTTTTTACACCACAGTAAAAATGACAGCCAAAGGTAGCAGTGTTGACAGTCACAGCAGGGGAAGGACCTTGTGATATGAACAACAGAAACTTGTAAGCTACAGCTGGTTACAAAAAAGCGTGCCTCCTGTTTATGGGAAAAAAATCAAAATAACTCAAAAAGTTTTCAAAAAATCAAAAGCAAAACTGATCCAATAGTGATCCATTGGATAAAAACACCACAATTAAGCAGCTGTCATCAACTAGGAACCTATTCATTTGCTGGTGCTTGCAGCAAATTGGAGAAATTGAACTGTTCTCTGAGTTTGTTTTCTGAACTGACCGTAAACCACATTAAGACTGATTGCATATAACCAGGTATAAAGTGGAATGTTTGAAAGTTTGTTAAGCAGGTTACCTTTGGAGTCAAGGTGTCTCCTTTGAAGTAAAACTGCAGTTGATTAGAGCCCCAGAGATCTAGCAAGTTAAATGAATTAACTGTGTTGAAATCACATGAGCTTGCAATGTACTTGTGTCAACATGTGCAAAATAAAGAGTCATATCACTAGTACTTTACTTGCATTGCTAAACTATATTCTGAATCCTGGAATTAGCTTTCTTACATGAACATTGAGAACTGATGAGAAAATGATCTGCTAAACTGTTACCGATTTATCAGGACCAAACCTCCCAGTTAGTGATAGCAGGAAATCTTCCCACCATCTGCATCTTTGATTTGAATTTTATTTCTAGAAATAAAAGATATCCAAGAGAATCCTTTCTTCCATCCCAAATGCAAGAGAATATTATTCAAAGCATTGTTGTTTTTATCAATTTTAATGTATTTATTCTGAAGTACATGATTCATCTTGTCCCAAATCCTGATCAGCCTCCAAAGTGTCCAATTTCATCTCTGGCTGAGAAGCGTAGAATATATGTTGCCAAGACTCTGCCTGAGTCAATCTATGACTAGCAAATGACAAGAAAATGCAAAACCATGGTAGGAGTGATTTTCCTTTCACATTCTCTGCCTCCCAAGGGAGGAATTATTTCTGATTCATACCTCCTCACAAGAAATTTTCGGCTATTTTAGCTGTCATCATCATTTCAATAGTTTTATTTTGGAGTTGAGAGATGATTTCAGTTCGGGGACTCCTGCAAGAAACTTCTTGCAGTATGTCCAGTCTGCTATTGTTGCTGATGGGGCAGAAGTAAAACGAGCAGGAAACAAGAATAAGGAGAAGAGGACAAAAGATAAAATATTGGAGGAGGCATATTTTAGCCAGTATAAAACAAGTACATTGAACATCCAGTTGGGTGAAGAATAATGTGTTTGGCAGCATTGTATCAGCAAGGAGGCTGTCACAAAGCTATGTATTAACAGCTAAAACTGTTTGACACCGGTTTATGCACTTCATTGCTTGTAGTTATGAAAGAACTTTGCCCTCATGTTCCTAAGTCCAATTAATGCAGGTGGCATTAGTATATGATCGCCTTAGAGACTGATAACATCAGAAAAAAAATTTAATTTAGAGAATTTTACATCTTAAAACACAGTGTAACCAACACACTAAAATGACTATTGACTAAACTATTTCTAATTTAAGCTACAGGACAGAACTTTTAACACAATTATAATCAAAATTAACCAGCTATACATTACACTGTCCTTTAAGTAGACGATCAACTCTCTCAGAAGTTGTTCTAAAATGATTCTTAGCTCCCAAGGATTTATTTCCAATTGTTTTCTTTCCCAGTCTGGAAACATTGAACATTGACACTCTCTTTTATGATATGAATGTTGGTAGAGATTTCTCTCTATTAGCTAAACCTAGATTAATCTTTTAGCTTCTTCGTAAACTTCTCATGAATGTAATATTTTCAATCCAAGCTAAAAGCTCCAAACCACATTCTGCATGGCAAACAATAGAGATTTTTGATAATTTGGTGCTCGATCTCCCAAACCATGGCAGACGAACTTGTCTGTGATATTCAGTAATATTTTATGTGAACCTGAGCTTCATTCCACAATGTATTACTTTGTATTCTTCCCTTCCCAAAGACAATCACCACAGCAATGTGAATCATTCTGGTGTTCCATTCAGGTAAAAATTGAGTACACTGAGTTGGATAGAAGACAGCTTGCTCTGGTGTGGAGCCCATTGTCCCTCGTGTTTAGGTAGGGTCACCCTGGGGTATTCATGTCTAGATAAACCAGAAATGCCAATGGCTATGTATACATGGCTCTCCTCCAGATGCTGAGGGTGCTGAGTCTGTCTGTCCATGGCACCCACCAACCTGCCCATGGAGGGAGCTAGATGGTCACAGGATTCACTACACTAATGCAATTTCTGGGCATTGAGGCCCATTATAACCAATATGTCTGTCTGCAGCTGCTGCTCTGCCTTGCAAATTTGGAATGTCTCTTTGATCGTCAATATTACAGGTTCTCTCCCACCTGGGGCTGAGCAGGTGCCTGGTCTCCCCAGTTCTCCAAGTGCCAGCAACCTGGGGAGGTTCTTCCTTGGCTAGCTGTGGATGTTGTAGTGAGGTTCTCGCCACATTGTGTACCCACACTCTTAATGCCTACAATTCCCACTGTAGTGTCGGCATTCATAGAGGAAGGGTAGGAGGCAACCTTGCCAATGTTTCCTCTGAGGTCTCAGTATGCTCAGATTTTTGGGAGCCAGTTCCTCTGCAGCCAGTTGCTTCTCCACAGAAGACTGAAGTGAAAGAAAACACTGCGATGAGTGCTTAGAAGTGGTGTGCAATGATTGAAAGTGATTCAGGTTTAATAGGAAAGAGGAATAAGCATGTGGACTGAATTTTATTCATTTGGCAGGACATAAATATCTCACATTCATGCATTTTTGGTCGCAAAATTCTCCTAAATAGACCAGGATTCTAACACCTTTGATTTTCAGGAAAAGGTGGGCACCTCAGGGAGTGGAGTGTTTTATTTCCCCCTCCAACTCTATTTTGATTTAATCCCTGCCCTCCCCTTCACTTTTTTGATCATGCAGCATTGTCCTTTGATGAGAAGGGCACTGCTTGTCACTGGCCACTCTGGTGTTTCTTTCTTCCAGATGATGAAAATTGAATAAAGATTTGTACACCTGTCGTCTTCACTGTGTCTCACACCTGCACACACACATCATGGGTACTGGGGAAAATATAAGCACTACCACAGTTAGGCAGTAGTGTGGGGGTTTCATAAAAAAAAGGGGAATAAGTAAATAAAGGTGACTTGATGATGGGATACCAGTCTCTGTGCACTTATCTCACTTCCCAAAAGGAAAATAAAAAAATGAAAAAAAAACAAGATTCTCTCCCCCAAGAAGGTGGGGACACAGACCCATTTGTATGGGTTACAGCTGCTGTCTTATGGTTTATCTTCACCAATAATGAGCAAAAGGGGGAAATTGAGTGAAATGGCATGGCTCTTAGTTCAAGTGCATGTGGGTGAAAGTTGTGAAAGTGGTATGAAAAACTGAAGAGGCAGCACAGAGGGTATGCTGGCTTAGTGGTGTGCCAGCCTGAGGGAGTAGAACGGGTGAGGCAATGTGCTGCAGACTACAATGTGGGTGGTGAGGCATGACACTTGGTGGGAGGTAATGTGCAGTGGTATTGATAGAGTGAGCGTGTGCTTCCCCTGGCAATGCAAATAAGGTAGTTAAGATTCTTTCTACATTACTAGCCATTCTTCTGCATCCTGGAGATGTCATGACATAGATGTTGCCATCAGACCAGAATGGCAGGATCCTTTGCCTGATCTCCAGGAAGACAACTCCTCTTTGTTGTACCACCCCATTCACCTGGACCCCCCCAGGTACCTGTCACAGAAATTTAGTGACAACTTCCCCTTCTCCGATGTGTTCCAATTCAGAATATCAATGAATAGGACAGCTTTGAATGCCAAGTGCACTGCGATCTTTTAAAGATAGTGTAGGTGCTGGGGATGTCGATCTTTGAGCAGATATCTGCTAAGCAGCAAGTGTTCATGAATGGGACATGGTAAGTTGGAGCAAAAATCAGACATAAGAGAGGGGTGTGATAGGTTATTAATGATAAGATCGGTAAAAAAAGGCCCATTAAGCTTCGTAGCAAGAAACTCTTATTAAGAACTCAACACAACTTGGACTTAGTGCAATTTTTGATTATGAGGTAAACATTTGAACTGTCCATTATATATCTCTCAATCTTGAATGTTTTCTTTCTTGAAAAGTTGATAGAATGAATCTTTCCCTCCAGAAATCAGCATTGATCTGTGCTCTCCTCATAAAGTGGATGCAATTTTAGAAAATAAGTGCAGGCTAGGCCTCACAATAATCCTTGAACAGGACATTAACCACAGTGTTGTCCATGTTAAATTGCAAAGTCTTAGGCAAGGTCATCAGTTCAAGAATCCCTGACATTTCAAATTATTTTCAGTCAGACAGGCTGTTGCTTGTGACAGATGAGCAATGCTTGGCCATCACAACTTCTTTCGTGCTTGGGATTTCAGAAGAAGGCATTCATTTCTCACACGGGAGCGACTTAACCAGGTCCAACAGGAAGAAACACACAAGAGCAGACATTTTAAGGGTGCAAGTGTATATGTATTTATGAAAGTGCAAGATTACTTAAAATTATGAGTCACTTATACCACCTGGCCTCAGTAAATATTATTACCTCTCCCTCCCAGTAGGTTTATGTGAAGTCCCAACTAATGCAGTGAAGTGGTCAACAAGCCTCGATATTTACATATTAATTTGCAGTAAATTAGCAAACAAACAGCATCTTCCATTGAAGAGTCAATGTCCAGTGAGAGGCCTGGAAACGTTAGTCAACAAGCCTCGATATTTACGTATTAATTTGCAGTAAATTAGCAAACAAACAGCATCTTCCATTGAAGAGTCAATGTCCAGTGAGAGGCCTGGAAATGTTAGTCATTTCCAGTTGGACTTCTCTCACACAATCACACAATTCTCTATTCAATACATACACATGCTAGTTTTAGCATATGCATAATGGCAAACTTGATGAGGGTGGGATGGACAGGAATTTTCCAACCCCACCACAACTACTGGGGTCAAAGATCTCAGCGCCATATTTAAAGGTACCCATACTGCCCATCAGTCACTGCAACACCCAGCCTACATTGGTTACCCAGACCTTCCTGGATTTGTCTAAGTCGAAGCTAAAACTGTCCCTAAGATTTAGCGATGCCTTCCCATAGGTTCTCCATCAAACCATCCAGGAAAGGCAAGACACCCTCTGCCCCAGCAAATACCTTAAGACACATTTCAGCAGGCAAAATCCATGGACACCCTATTGCTAAAACTCTAAGTGTTCATGTCATTAGAAATCACTGGAGAGGAGCTTTTTATGTCCTAAGGCCTGCATCAGCCTTGAGAGCAGATTGGAGACTATCAGATAAAGATATAGGGTGGAAGATTTCTGTTTATTATACAAAAATGAAGTGTAAATTATGTATGTGTATAAGGATTGATGTTTTTTAATATGCAATTTTTTTTCAATATTTTTCATAGTGGCTCAGTGGCTAGCACTGCTGCTTCATAACACCAAAGATTCAGGTTCGATCCCAGCCTCGGGTGAGCATCTGTGTGGAGTTTGCACATTCTCCCTTCATCTGCCTGGGTTTCCTCTGGGTGCTCCAGTTTCTTACCATGGTACAAAGATGAGTAAGCTAGGTGGATTAGCCATGGGAAATGTAGGGTTACAGGGATAAGGTAGGGTGTGGTCTGGGTGGGATACTCTTCAGAGTGTTGGCATGGGCTCAATAGGCAAAAATAGCCTGTTTCCATACTGCAGTGATTGTATGAAATGGAGAGACATTGGATAAACGTGGGTCACAGCCAGGTCAGAATATCAGGTAGAATTCTGTTTAGCCAGTATAAGACTGAGGTTGTTTGTATACCTCAGGTCTCCTGTGGTCTATGTAAGGCGAATAACTAACATCCTCACTGGTGTCATCAAGTGGGTCTCTGTGGACAGCCCCTCTCTCCTAGCAGCTAGTCCTATAGCCAGCAGGTGCATTAAAGACTTCACCCACTTTAGAATGTAGTATTGTGACAGTTCCATCAACATTGTGTGCAAACCCAGAGTATTTAGCTGGTATGATCATAGATATTTGCAAATTGATATCTTCCCTATTCACAAAAAAGCAGGTGAGTGACCCCAGGGATCTCAAATGGCTCTAGAGGAGCAGGTTTAAGATTATTGCAGCAAATTCAATTAGACTACCGAGGTCTCTGCAGTTGAGGGGAATCTGACAAAATCCAGGAATTTTCAAATAAGAATATCACAGTTGCGAGTGATTGTCCCAGAGAGTCTGCAGAGATTGTCAGTGAATCTTTTAATGAGCTTCTTGTAAAGAAGCAAAGGCCTAAGGTTACTTTCAGCCAGTATAGGATGGCTTCCCAATTTTTGTAGTTGCAAGTCCTTGCAGTGAAACAAATAGGATAAATAAAAAGTCAGAAATTTGGCAGGTGGAGAATGGTATGGGAAAATATGAAATTGTCCAGTGGGTCAAGAAGAATAGAAAAATAACATATTATTTAAATGGAGAGAGATTGCCAGTTTCTGAGGTACTGGATATTCTAATACATAAACAAAAAACATTAGTATGCAGGCACATCAATTAGTGTCATAGAGTCATAGAGATTTACAGCACAGAAACAAACCCTTCAGTTCAACTCGTCCATGCTGACCAGATATCCCAACCTCATCTAGTCCCACTTGCCAGCACCCTCTCCACATCGCTCCAAACTCTTCCTATTCATATACCCATCTAGATGCCTTTTAAATGTTGTATTTGTACTAGCCTTCACCTCTTCCTCTGGCAGCTCATTCCATTTACTTACCATGCACTGCCTGAAAAAGTTACCTTTTAGGTCACTTTTATATCTTTCCCCTCTCACTCTAAACCTATGCCTTCTAATTATGGACTCCCCCAACCCAGGGAAAAGATCTTGTCTATTTATCCTATCCATGCCCCTCATGATTTTATAAACTTCTACAAGGTCACCCCTCACTCTCCGATGCTCCAGAGAAAACAGCCACAGCCTATTCAATCTCTCCCAATAGCTCAAATCCTCTAAACCTGGCAACATCCTTGTAAATCTTTTATGAACACTTTCAAGTTTCATAACATCCTTCCAAAAGGAAGGAGACCAGAATTGCACACAATATTCCAAAAGTGGCCTATCCAATGTCTTGTACAGCCACAGCATGACCTCCCAACTCCTATACTCAATGCTCTGACCAATAAAGGAAAGCATACCAAATGCCTTTTTCACTATTCTATCTACCTATGACTCTACTTTCAAGGAACTATAAACCTGCACTCTAAGGTCTCTTTGTTCAGCAACACTCCCCATTAAATGTGTAAGTCCTGCTAAGATTTGCTTTCCCACAATGCAGCATCTCACATTTATCTAAATTAAACTTTATCTGCCACTCCTCAGCCCATGGGCTCATCTGATCAAGATCCTGGTGTAACCTGAGGTAACTTCTTCGCTGTCCACTACACCTCCATTTTTGGTGTCATCAGCAAGCTTACTAACTATACCTCTTATGCACACATCCAAATCATTTATATAAATGACATAAAACAGTGGACCCTTGTTGCACTCCACTGGTCACAGGTCTCCAGTCTGAAAAGCAACACTCCACCACCACCCTTTATCTTCTACCTTCAAGCCAATTCTCCTTGTATTCGATGAGATCTAACCTTGCTAACCAGTCTCCCATGGGGAACCGTGTCAAACGCCTTACTGAAGTCCACATCTACTGCTCTGCTCTCATCAATCTTCTTTGTTACTCCTTCAAAAAACTCAATCAAATTCATGAGACATGATTTCCCATGCACAAAGCTGTTCTATAGTTCCCTGACTTGTCCTTACCACCTTTCTTAAACAGTGGCACCACAGTAACTAATCTCCAGTCTTCTGGCACCTCACCTGTGACTATCGATGATACAAATATCTCAGCAAGGGGCCCAGCCATCACTTCCCTTGCTTCCCACAGAGTTCTCGGGTATACCTGATCAGGTCCTGGGAATTTATCCACTTTTTTGCATTTCAAGACATTTCAGCCATTTTGCAATTACTGCCTGCTGACACCAATACTGGATTAGGACTCTTAAAAGGACACTCTGTCCTTGTTTTGTTTAAACTTTTCACAAAGATAACTGACAACCATAAACCACTAGTTAACATTCATTTATATATATGTATACAACTTTCATTACATCTAACATCGTTGTTACTTCATTCAAGACAATAGTTTGATTCATGAAGCACAATCTGTCTTTTACAAATCCATGCTGGTATGCTTAATTAACACGACCCTCTCCAAGAGTCTGTTTTTGTTTCTTTGATTATTGTTTCTAAAATCTTTCCCACACTGATGGGAAACTGGTCTGTAGTTATTAGGAATGTCTTTATTCCTTTCCTTGAATTAGCCGAGTGGGGTAATCAAACAGGTTAGCACTCCAACTAGTCTGCCTTTCAATGTTTGCCAAGAATGAGCAATCCTTCTAAATCCATGCTGACCATTATAACCTCTATGTACGTTAGATGAGCACTGATAAAACCAAGACACTGTAGCTCAAGTTTCTAAGAATAATTCAGAGCTTATAAAGACGTAGATTGGACTTCAGCATGATGTGAGGCTAAAAGGTTATTCAAGAGCTGGTTGGTTATGTTCTTTACAATAAATTGTTACTTCTACATTTGTTATAGTCTGTCTACATTAACGTTGAAAGTTCCTCTAGGCAAATGCAAACTATTAGCTAATCATGTGATCTTCAGTGCGTTTCGGATTTGGCAAGACAATCGCACCATGGTAGTATCTGACAACAGTTTAAAAACTTCTCACGGCAGGAAAGTCACCTAAGCGTACTAATCAAAAACTGGAATACTAAAGATGCTAGAAAGTTGAAATAAAAGGATATAATGCCAGAACTATTCAGCGGATCAGGCAGTATCTATGGAGAGAGAAAAACAAGTTCACATTTCAGGCCCATGACATTTAGTTAGACTAGGAAGAGGTAGAGAAAGATGGCTGGGGAAAGGACGAAAAGAAGGTTTGTGGTAATTTCTCTTTACTGAAAGTCATATCTGAATTCTTCCAAACAGGTTTCCATTAATGCCATTGGACACAAAAATCAAAGTCACGAGTTGCTGTGAAGTAGATAAATCTTTTCTTCTGAATCTATCTGCAGCCTTTCACATGGTTAACCACTCTATCCTCTTCCAAAACTTCTCTACTGCTGTCCAGCTGGTTGAGATTGCTCTCATTGCTTGATTATTTACCATAATCAGAGGATTACTTGAAAACACTTGCGTTCCCACTCACACATAGTTATTTCTTGTAACCCCAAGAAGTGTTATTTTTGCCTCCTATTTTTCAACTACATATTGGCTCTTGGCCACATAAATTAGTTTCATATGAATGCTAATGACATTCAGCTCTATCCCACAACTAGCACCTTGCCTCCTCTACTATTGTCACATTATTAGACAGCTTACCTGTACTGGAAGAGCAGAAATTTCATCAAGTTAAATATTAGGAAGACTGAAATTATTGTTTTTCAAGTTCATTCCAAACTCCATTTGGCAGCTGCTGATTCCATCTCTTTTCCTGGTAAAACTCTTAGAGTAAGCTAGTTTGATCGTACCCTTAATGCCATATTACAGGATGAGATGAGCTGTCAACCTCATGTTTGAACCATCACCAAAATCAACTATTTTCACCTTGTTCCTTCTTTACCTCTGGACTCAGTGATACCAACATATCCTGGCTGGTCTTTCAAATGCTACTCTCAATAAACATGAGGTCATCTAAAGCTCCATTAATTATCCATTAACTTGCACCAAGTCCTAAGTCTCCATCACACCTGTACTTACTTACATAAAATGCTATTCAATCATCTATGGTTTTAAATATCTCATCCATTCTCATTTCCAGTCCCTTCATGACCTTATTCTGGCCTTATTCTCTGTAATCTCCTCTAGCTCCACAATCCTTTGAGATATTTGCATTCTTCTAAATTTGTACATGGCCAATGATGAAGCCACAAAATTTGACAACATCTTCAGTTGCCTTAACCCTAAGTTTTGGAATGCACTCCAATACCTATCTACTTTATTACTTCATTTTCTTTTGTTAGGACTTGTTTGATCAAGCCTTTGGTCACTTGACCTGATAATGCCTTATGTGTTTTGGTGTCACATTGTTTTATATTGCTCTGGGTAAAGCACCTTGGATGATTTGTTATTTTAAAGGTGCTATGTAAAATATACAATATAAACTCTGCTGTTGTAAGATTATTAAGGGATGAAAGGCAAGTGTAGATCCATTAAGCTGGCTCACAGATTGATCATAATCTGGTAAGTGATGGAATAGGCACAAAGGACTAAATAGTTTACTTCTGTTCTTTTGTTCCAGTTATCTCACTCACTTATTCATTTATCACCTCTGTATTTGCTGACTGACACTGCACCCCAGTTTGAATCTGACAAAATGTTATTCTCATTCTAGTTTACAAATCACTTCTGGACCTTGCCCCAATCCCTAATCCCCAACCCACAGCCCAATCCCTCTAAACCTCTCCCGCCTTCTAATCTTTCAGTAACTCTTCAATGCTCCAAATCCAGCATCCTGTGCATCTTAGATTTTAATCACCCTTGGTGACAACTGTGCCTTCAGCTGCCTTGATCCAAAACTCTCCACCATCTTTCCTCTCCTTTAAGATGCTTATAAACCATGCCTCATTGACTAAGCTTTTGGTCATCAATCCTGAAAACTCTTTGATATTATGCCAAAACATTTTTATTGATATTGCCTTGTTATGCACCTTGGCATATTTTGGTGTGTTAAATGTGTTATATAGTTGTAATATGTCCAGGATTAGTATATTACATGATGAGGATGCACCTGCTTGTATTAAACATAGTGCTGACGGCTGCAATGTCCTATAATCAGTCCACTTCTAATTTGTCAACAAGCACAAGACCAAACTAAAGTCATAAAACATGAGGAACCTCCTCTGTTAACTGCAATTGTGATGACTGCTTAAACACTTATCATTTTTAGTCTTCACTATTTTTTCCCCAATGCATCTTTATCTAACCATCTTTTTAAACATTTTCTTTGATTGTTTGGCAATACTTTTTTTTGGATTCCTCATAAAACATGCCATTCTTCAACCACTGCCAAACTTCAGCTGTTTAGAGACATGTTTGCTGGGCTTTTACACTTACCTCCTGCATTAGAGGCCTACCTAACGTTCTTGCTTCCTTTCAAAGTGTTGAATAATCTGAGGTTTTCAGTGAAAACAATCATAATGTAACCCTGTGTCATGAATCGATACCAATTAAATATTTGCATTATCCTTTAGCTTTGTTGTGTTTTTTTTTTAAATCTTAAATAGTAAAGACGTTCAGTAGTTTGTTGATGAAATTGAACTATTGCTACTGCAAGCTTAACAGTAAAAGAAAGTCGTCTGGAAAAGCTTGTCAGACTTGTGCTTTTTTTGAATGCCTTACTGGACTTTGTATCTTTTGGTTAATAATATCCTCAGATCCCAAATGGTGTCGGTTTATCTGTCCACTATTTATTCATAATTTAATTTGTGACAATTAAGAATAAAATTAGAGACAAACTCTATTGCCAAACTGCTTTACTGATTAACCCGATCCAGTTTTCATGCATGCTGTTCATTTGCACACAACTTTTCTAAAAGCATTTTATAACATGATTCACATTCATTACGATTCCAAATGTTTTTGGGTTCATGGTGATAGGGTCAGACACTTAGCATTAATTCTTGAATTATGAATGCTATCAATATTCCTCTGTATGGATCATGAATTAGCTATTTCACAATGCATTAGCTGTTGGCTCTATTCACAGCTCCTCTGAAGTTACATATGAGGGCAATGCAGGAAGTATTTGCCATGGCTTCAAGTTGCCCAAGGCTTTCATTGTTCAACAATCCTATGCCAATTCATTTATGTATATCTAAATTACCACACCATTAACTGATTTAATTATAAATGATCAAACTCATTCTCCTAACACCTTAACTTCATTATTAATATTTTACAATGCTCCTTATATATGCAAGGGTGATATGAATTTCCCTATAGCCTGACTATTATTAGCATAAATTTCAATACATTCATATACAACATCTGTATTAGCATTGCATCATCAGTATCAGAGTTGTTCTTGGTGTTTTTTTTTAAATAGGACTTGAAGCTCCTCTAAAACTTATAATTGTGCTTTGAGAAGATTAAGGTTTCTATTTGAACAGATTGAAGTAATCTTGTGAACATTTGATAGTTATTGTAACTCACACATCTCATTTAAACCATATTCTGGCCACTAAATCTGCTCTGAAGTCATGTTAATACAGTATAACATTATAAGAAATCAATTATTTATTGTAAATTCATAGTTTATAATGCATATGCTAATCTATGAAGCTTTAAAACTTTCTTTAAAAAATGAACGAAAACAGAAGTTGCTGGAAAAGGTCAGCAGGTCTGGGAGCATCTGCGAAGAGAAATCAATGTTACCAATTCAGGTCCGGTGACCCTTCCTCAGAACTGATGGTAGCTAAGAAAATGTTAATTTATGTGCAGAAGATAGGATGAGGAAGGTGGTAAGGAGTAAGCAGTTGGTAGAGCCCAAAGAGAGAGAAGAACAGTTGGACAGACAAAGGAAAGCAAAAAAATGAACACTTTGATAAAGTTGGTTGCCATTGTAAATGATGAAAAATAATGACACTGGTAATCAAAATTAAATCAATCTGTCATGTTTTTAATTAAACGAATCCACACGATTGTATAAACAACAACTATACTGTTTAAAAGCTGTCAAATATAATATTGGTTAACTTCTGATGCAAAGAGTTCTTTGAATTCACTCTGAATCAGTTTGGCAATGACATGATCATAAGATCATCATTCCTAAACAGATTCCGGTGCACCCCACCACCCTGTTCCCTGGCCAAAATCTTTGTCTCAGGCTGGCTGCAGTGTTCCAATGAAGTTCAGTGCAAGATGGAAGAACAACATCTCCATTTCCACTTGGGGATCTGCAGCCCTCTGGACTCCATACTGAGTTCAATAATTTTAGGGCCAAAGCTCTCCCATGTCTTAGCCCCCTATCCCACACATCAGACCTTGTTATCACATGGTCTAACATTACACAATAACTATTGTTAGCCACTGACAGTCTCCATTACCAGCTGTTCACTCTCCAAGCCAGATCTTTATCCAATCCTTTGCCTGTCCAACTGCTCTTCTCTCTTTTTGGGCTCTATCACCAACTATTGTTTCTAGCTCCATCTAACCTCAAATATCCCCATCTTCTTATGCGCTCCCCACCATCACCCCCCATCCCCCCACCCTATATTCTGCACATAAACCAACATTTTCCTAACTACTATTAGATCTAAGGAAGTGTCACCAGATCCAAAATGTTAACGTGATTTCTCTTTACAGATGTTGCCAGACCTGCTGCTTTAGATTCCAGTGTATGCCGTTTCACAATCAGACTATTCAGAAGGACAGACAGGAAGGTAAAGGAGGTGGTGTAGCTCTGTATTCAAGGACAACACCAGGTCAGTGCTGAGAGACGATATAGGTTCTATGGAGAAAAATGGCAAATCCATTTGGATGGAAATTAGAAATTCTAAGAAGAAAATGTCACTGTTAGGTGTAGTCTATCAGCCACCAAATAATAACATCATATTGGGGCAGGCAATGAATAAAGAAATAACTAATGCCTGTAAAAATGGCATGGCAATTATCATGGGGGATTTTAATTTACATATCGATTTGTTGAACCAGATTGGTCAGGGTAGCCTTTAGAAGGAGTTCATTGAGTGTGTCCACAATCACTTTCTTGAACAGTATGTAATAGAACCGACGAGAGAGCAAGCGATCCTAAACAAGGGAGATTACAATAGAATGAGGGAGGACTTGGCTAAGGTAGACCAGAAACAAAGATTTTATGGTGGGACAGTTGACGAGCAGTGGAGGACTTTCAAAGTGATCAGCAAAAGAATATCCCAGTGAAAAGGAAGGACTGTGAGAAAAGGGGTAATCTGCCATGAAGACAGATACAAAATATCTGTAGTGTTGAGAAAGCTAATGGAGCGATGGATAGACAAGTCTCCTGGCCCTAATGGATTGTATCCCAGGGTACTAAAAGAGATGATGGGAGAAAGAGCAAGTGCATTTAGAATCATAGAGTCATAGAGATGTACAGCATGGAAACAGACCCTTCGGTCCAATCTGTCCATGCAGACCAGATATCCCAACCCAATGTAGCCCCACCTCCCAGTACCTGGCCTATATCTCTCCAAACCCTTCCTATTCATATACCCATCCAAATGCAGCTTAAATGTTGCAATTGTACCAGCCTCCACCACATCCTCTGGCAGCTCATTCTATACGCGTACCACCCTCTGCGTGAAAATATTGCCCCTTAGGTCTCTTTTATGTCTTTCCCCTCTCACCCTAAACCTATGCCCTCTAGTTCTGGACTCCCCGACCCCAGGGAAAAGACTTTGCCTATTTATCCTAACCATGCCCCTCAAAATTTTGTAAACCTCTATAAGGTCACACCTCAGCCTCCGACGCTCCAGGGAAACATCCCCAGCTTGTTCAGCCTCTCCCTGTAGTTCAAATCCTCCAACCCTGGCAACATCCTTATAAATCTTTTCTGAACCCTTTCAAGTTTCACAACATCTTTCTGATAGGAAGGAGACAAGAATTGCACACAATATTCCAACATTGGCCTAACCAATGTCCTGTACAGCCGCAACATAACCTCCCAACTCCTGTACTCAATACTCTGAGCAATAAAGGAAAGCATACCAAACGCCTTCTTCACTATCCTATCTACCTGCAACTCCACTTTCAAGGAGCTATGAACCTGCACTCCAAGGTCTCTTTGTTCAGCAACATTCCCTTGGACCTTACCATTAAGTATATAAGTCCTGCTATGATTTGCTTTCCCAAAATGCAGCACCTCACATTTATCTGAATTAAACTCCATCTGCCACTTCTCAGCCGATTGGCCCATCTGGTCCAGATCCTGTTGTAATCTGAGGTAACCCGCTTCGCTGTCCACTACACCTCCAATTCTGGTGTCACCTGCAAACTTACTAACTGTACCTCTTATGCTCGCATCCAAATCATTTATGTAAATGACAAAGTAGAGGACCCAGCACCGATCCTGGTGGCACTCCACTGGTCACAGGCCTCCAGTCTGAAAAACAACCCTCCACCACCACCCTCTGTCTTCTACCTTTGAGCCAGTTCTGTATCCAAATGGCTAGTTCTCCCTGTATTCCATGAGGTCTAATCTTGCTAATCAGTCTCCCATGTGGAACCTTGTCAAACGCATTACTGAGGTCCATATAGGTCACGTCTATTGCCCTGCCCTCATCAATTTTCTTTGTTACCTCTTCAAAAAACTCAATCAAGTTTGTGAGACATGATTTCCCACGCACAAAGCCATATAGACTATTCCTAATCAGTCCTTGCCTTTCCAAATACATGTACATCCTATCTCTCAGGATTCCCTCCAACAACTTGCCCAGCACCGAGGTCAGGCTCACCAGTCTATAGTTCCTTGGCTTGTCTTTCCCGCCCTTCTTAAACAGTGGCACCACGTTTGCCAACCTCCAGTCTTCCGGCACCTCACCTGTGACTATCGATGATACAAATATCTCAGCAAGAGGCCCAGCAATCACTTCTCTAGCTTCCTACAGAGTTCTCGGGTACACCTGATCAGGTCCTGGGGATTTATCCACCTTTAGCCGTTTCAAGACATCCAGCACTTCCTTCTTTGTAATATGGACATTTTGCAAGATGTCACCATCTATTTCCCTGTAGTCTATATCTTCCATATCCTTTTCCATAGTAAATACTGATGCAAAATATTCATTTAGTATCTCCCTATTTTCTGTCGCTCCACACAAAGGCCGCCTTGCTGATCTTTGAGGGGCCCTATTCTCTCCCTAGTTACCCTTTTGTCCTTAATATATTTGTAAAAACCCTTTGGAATCTCCTTAATTATATTTGCCAAAGTTATCTCATGTCCCCGTTTTGCCCTCCTGATTTTCCCTCTTGTGCTAATTTTCCAAAATTTGCTGGTCTCTGCGGCAATCCCAGCAGATTGAAAAAGGTAGGCAAAAAAGAAAAATTATAGATTGGTTAGCTTAATCTCTGTAGTGGGAAGATTCTTGAGTCGGTTATCAAGGTAGAAATAGAAAGGCATCTCGATAGAAATTGACCCATTGGGCAACCGCAGCATGGGTTCATGAAGGGCAGGTTATGCTTAACAAACCTTTTGGAATTCCATGAAGACATTATGAGCAAGGTGGACAACGTGAACCCAGTGGATGTGGTGTACCTAGATTTCCAAAAGACCTTTGACAAGGTATCACACAAAAGGATAATGCATAAGGATGCATGTCGTTACAGGTAAAGTATTAGAATGGATAGAGGATTGGCTAACTGATAAGAAGCAAAGAGTGGGGATAAATGAGTGCTATTCTGGCTGGCAATCAGTGACTAGTGGTGTGCCTCAGGGATCAGTGTTGGGACCGCAATTATTTACAATTTATATCGATGATTTGGAATTGGGGACCACATGCAGGGTGTCAAAGTTTGCGGATGACACTAAGATGAGTGGCAGAGAAAGTGTGCAAAGCTCTGTGAATCTTTGCAGAGGAACATAGATGCATTAAATGAGTGGGAAAAGGTCTGGCAGATAGAACACAATGTTAACAAATGTGAAGTCATCCATTTTGGTAGGAGTAACAGTAAAAAGGATTATTACTTGAATGGTAAAAGGTTGCAGCATGCTGCTATGTAAAGGAACCTGGGTGTCGTTGTGCATGATTCACAGAAGGTTGGCCTGCAGGTACAACAAGTAATTAGGAAATCAAATGGAATTTTATCCTTCATTGCTAAAGGGATTAAAGTTAAAAGCAGAGAGGTTATGTTGCAGCTGTGCAAGGTGCTGGTGAGGCCACACCTGAGTAGTGCAGACAGTTTTGGTCTCCTTACTTGAGAAAGAATGTACTGGCACTGGAGAGTGTGAAGTCCAGGTTCACTAAGTTGATTTCCTGATTTGATGGTGATGGTTTTTAGATTAGATTAGATTAGATTACTTACAGTGTGGAAACAGGCCCTTCGGCCCAACAAGTCCACACCGCCCCGCCGAAGCGCAACCCACCCATACCCCTACATCTACCCCTTACCTAACACTACGGGCAATTTAGCATGGCCAATTCACCTGACCTGCACATTTTTGGACTGTGGGAGGAAACCGGAGCACCCGGAGGAAATCCACGCAAACACGGGGAGAACATGCAAACTCCACACAGTCAGTCGCCTGAGGCGGGAATTGAACCCGGGTCTCTGGAGCTGTGAGGCAGCAGTGCTAACCACTGTGCCACCGTGCAGACTGAGATTATAGTCATTGGAATTCAGCAGAATGCGGGGAGATCTTACAGAAGCATTTAAAAGTGTGAAGGGATAGATAAGATAGAAGTAAAGAGGATGTTTCCACTAGCAGGTGAAGCTAGGACAAGAGGGCATAGCCTTAAGATTAGATGGAGCAGATTTAGGATTGAATTCAGAAGGAACTTCTTTACCTAGAGGGTTGTTAATTTATGGACTTCCGTGCCAATGACATAGTTTACATTATTTCAGTAAATGTTTTTAAAGCTAAGGTAAATGGTTTTTTGAACAATAAAGGAATTGAAGGATATGGTGAAGATATGGGTAAGTGGATCTGAGTGCATGAAAAGATCAACCATGATCTTATTGAATGGCGGAGCACGCTTGAAGGGCTAAATGACCTACTCCTGCTCGTAGTTTTATGTTCTTCTGTTTTCATAATGATCTCTCCTTTAGAAATCATTTTCCTCTCAATCTTTTGAATTGGATATTTCATCTACTTTGAATGATCTGATGACAGTTTGTACATTATTAGCATCTCATGATTTTATGGCAAAAGCACACAAAATATCAAGGGAAGCAGACATATTTGCACTCCTGGTGAAGTTTTTATTCTCTGTCAACCATCCAGTTATTTCATTTAGCACAAATATGGTCTTTAAATAGCTTGCTAAGGTATATAACCAAAAAATGGGAGTACACATGAGACACCCTGGTCTATCTGCAATTTGGCTGTAGCAGGAGACTCTTGATAAAGGTGATTGCACGGGATTTTAAAATGTCTTTTATTAATAAGATCCATTCTTTGCAAAGGCCAGTAGGATACATACTCCATACATTATCAATCCACAATCCATTCTTATCCATCAAAACATTGTGATGTACAAAAGATACTGCAGCAAATTTAAGATGGTTAAAATTATTGTGGGCTTTAGAGTCATAGTCATAGAGTCACAGAGATGTACAGCATGGAAACAAACCCTTCGGTTCAACCCGTCCATGCCAACCAGATATCCCAACCCAATCTAGTCCCACCTGCCAGCACCCGGCTCATATCCCTCCAAACCCTTCCTTTTCATATACCCATCCAAATGCTGCTTAAATGTTGCAATTGTACAAGCCTCCACCACTTCCTCTGGCAGCTCATTCCATACTCGTACCACCCTCTGTGTGAAAAAGTTGCCCCTTAGGTTTCCTTTATTTCTTTCCCCTCTCATCCTAAACCTATGCCCTCTAGTTCTGGACTCCCCCACCCAGGGAAAAGACTTTGTCTATTTATCGAATCCATGCCCCTCCCTGATTTTGTGAACCTCTATAAGTTCACCCCTCAGCCTCCAAAGCTCCAGGGAAAACAGCCCCAGCCTGTTCAGTCTATCTCTATAGCTCAAATCCTCCAACCCTGGCAACATCCTTGTAAATCTTTACTGAAGCCTTTCAAGTTTCACAACATCTTTCTGATAGGAAGGAGACAAGAATTGCACACAATACTCAAACAGTGGCCTAACCAATCTCCTGTACAGCTGTAACATGACCTCCCAACTCCTGTACTCAATCCTCTGACAAGTAAAAGAAAGCATACCAAACGCCTTCTTCACTATCCTATCTACCTGTAACTCCACTTTCAAGGAGCTATGAACCTGTACTCCAAGGGGTCTTTGTTCAGCAACACTCCCTTGGACCTTGCCATTAAGTGTATAAGTCCTCCTATGATTTGCTTTCCCAAAATGCAGCACCTCGCATTTAGCTGAATTAAAGTCCATGTGCCACTTCTCAGCCCATTAGCCCATCTGGTCCAGAATCTATTGTAATCTGAGATAACCCTCTTCACTGTCCACTACACCTCTAATTTTGGTGTCATCTGCAAACTTACTAACTGTACCTCTTATGCTCGCATCCAAATCATTTATGTAAATGACAAAACGTAGAGGACCCAACACCGATCCTGGTGGCACTCCACTGATCACAGGCTTCCAGTCTGAAAAACAACCCTCCACCATTACCCTCTGAATTCTACCTTTGAGCCAGTTCTGTATTTAAATGGCTCAGTCCCTGTATTCCGTGAAATGTAACCTTCCTAATCAGTCTCCCATGGGGAACCTTGTCGAACGCCTTACTGAATCCATGTAGATCACATCTACCACTCTGCCCTCATTATTTCTCTTTGTTACTCCTTCAAAAAACTCAATCAAGTTTGTGAGACATAACTTTCCACGCACAAAGCCATGTTGACTATCCCTGATCAGTCCTTGCCTTTCCAAATACATGTACATTCTGTCCCTCAGGATACCCTCCAACAGCTTACTCACCACCGACATCAGGTTCACTGGCCTATAGTTCCCTGGCTTGTCCTTACCACCCTGCTTAAACAGTGGCGCCATGTTATCCAACCTCCAGTCTTCCGGCACTTCACCTGTGACTATCGATGATACAAATATCTCAGCAAGAGGCCCAGTAATCACCTATCTAGCTTCCCACAGAGTTCTTGGGTACACCTGATCAGGTCCTGGGGATTTATCCACCTTTACGCGTTTCAAGACATCTGCACTTCCCTCCCTGTAATATGGACATTTTACAAGATGTCACCATCTATTTCCCTACATTCTATATCTTCCATATCCTTTTCCACAGTAAATACTGATGCAAAATACTCGTGTAGTATCTTCCCCATTTTCTGCGGCTCCATACAATGGCTGCCTTGCTGATCTTTGAGGTGCCCTATTCTCTCCGTAGTTACCCTTTTGTCCTTAATGTATTAGTAAAAACCCTTTGGATTCTCCTTAATTGTATTTGCCAAAGCTATCTCATGTCCCATTTTGCCCTCCTGATTTCCCTCTTAAGTACACTCATACTTCATTTATACTCTTCTAAGGATTCACTCGATCTATCCTGTCTATACCTGACATATGCTTCCTTCTTTTTCTTAACCAAACCCTCAATTTTTTTTTAGTCATCCAGCATTCTCTATACCTACCAGCCTTTAATTTCACCCTGACAGGAATAAACTTTCTCTGAATTCTTGTTATCTCATTTCTGAAGACTTCCCATTTCCAGCCATCCCTTGACCTGCGAACATCTGCCCCCAATCAGCTTTTGCCTGCCCTGACTGTTTGTCTCACTTCTGTTCTCACCTGTACCCGTCTCAGATTGATCTCTTTCCTCACTATCTCCCTGGGTCCCCCCTCCCACCCACCTTACTAATTTAAATCCTCCCGAGCAGCCCTAGCACATCTCCCTGCCAGTATATTAGTCCCATTTAATTTAGGTGCAATCCGTCCTTCTTGTACAGGTCACTTCTACCCCAAAAGAGATTCCAATGACCCAAAAATGTGAATCCTTCTCCCATACACCAGCTCCTCAACCACACATTCATCTGCTCTATCTTCCTAGTCCTGCCCTCACTAGCTCATAGCACTAGGACTAGAGTATCCTCTAACACAATTGGTCACTTGGAACCCAACATACCCTTTGTTGCATTAGAGCCAGTCTCAATACCAGAAACTTGGCTGTTCGTGCTACGTTCCCCTGAGAATTCATCACCCCCTACATTTTCCAAAACAGCATACTTGTTTGAAATGGATATAACCACAAAAGACTCTTGCACTAGCAGCCTACCTCTCTTACCTTTGCTGGAGCTAACCCATCGATGTGACTGTATCTGAGATTTTCCCCCCTTCCTATAACTGCCATCCATCATATACTGTTGCTATTGCAAATTTGTCATTGCTTCTAACTGTCTCTCCTACCAATCCATTTGGTCTGATAAGATTCGCAACCAACAGCATTTATGACAGATATAATCCGCAGTAACCCTTAAACTCTCTTTAAACTCCCACATCTGACAAGAAGCACATATCACTGTACTAAAGGCTATTTTTGCTCCTTCACAATCTACAGACCCAGAAAATAACACCGTCTTTTCCTCTACAAACACTGCCCATGTTTAAATGTATAGTTATGGCTGATATTTTAAGTTTAATCAAGAGACATATCTCCAAAAACATATAATCAAGAGAGACCCCACTCTACTCACTACTGCAGACTTTCTGTAGGCCACACTTAAAACAACAAATAACTTATCTATTTCTGTGCTGTGAACTTTTCCCAACAGTTCCTCCAAGATCCGTTGTAAATTTCACTGTTTGTTAATTTTCCCAGATGTACTCCAATGTCCAACGATACATGAATTCAAACAGCAAAGGCAATAACTGTGCAGGTTCTCTCTCTCTCTCTTTCTCTCTCTTGCATTGACCTCACCATGTGATTCCTTGTCTGTTCTTCTCCCTTTTAAAACTGCTGTTGTTTTGACTTTTTTTTTCCAAAGTTCCAAAACAATGCAACAGCATATAAAACAGCAATTGCTTATCCTGGAATTTGAGGAAATCACCTCCAGCACCTAAAATATCTCAAAAAAGGAGCAGCTGTTATAGCCAGAAATTTTTCCTGTCCTCCATCTTGGATTGTTCCATTCACCATCAAGGCTGGTAGCATTGCAAATCTTATTTTTTCATGTTCTGTGATTATCTTCAGAATTGTTTTCATAACATTCCACTCCATAGTTTATTTACATTGACATTTCAATATGACAATGTGAAATAATAGATATTTGTGTTTTGTTGCTGCCTGATGACGTACCATTGGAAACTTGTAACTATGTCATTCAGGTGTTTCGGTAATTTCTAAGCAACCTTAGTTTTCTGTTGCAACACATTTCCATTTCAGGAAGTGGCTGGACCAACCAGATGTTGTTCTAAAATCTTTTCTCAATTCAAAGTTTGATGTGGCCCATTTAACTGTGTTTATACTGCAATGACTAAAGCTTATAACATCAGATCACCTATGGATATATAAAATGTTAATTCCAACATGTGTTTTTAAAAGAGGACTGATGCACCCAAAATTAATGGATATAAATTCAATGCTCTCTGTAAGATGGGAAAGAGAAAGAGAGAGAGAGAGAGACTTGCAATGTTACACCTGATGAGGTCTGAACGAAGCTTCAAAGTGATGATTTTAAAAGGGAAAAATGGATTATAAATGGACTGTAATCTCCTGGGAGTCATTCCATTCTATGATGGGATAAACAACAGCAGTCACGGCAACAGACATTTCTAGGTCTTCACCTTTCAAGAATATATAAGAACAAGGTTTAAAAGCAAAATTCTACTCTGGGTTCAAATGTGTTAGTGGCCTGACATACTAATGGGTGGACAAATGTGAACAGCTTTAAGCATTATTGAACTGCAGATAAATAAAGGAAAAGGACAAATTCTCACTCTGAGTGTGACAAAAATGTTACAAATTTACTGGTAACAGGGTGTTGATAATTGTGTTCCACTGATCCACAACTTGTCGCAAAATGTCTAAAAATCTAATTTGATGACCAATTTGTGGAACTGACTATAACTCAGGACAAAGCAACTCACACCAATTTTCATTACTTAATAGAAAAGAGTTCTATTTATAGTAGCACATTTAATGTGAACAAAAGGCAGAGAAAAGAAATAAGTTCTACTCCACTAATTGCAACTTAACTATAACCTTCCAGATAGATACATCCTACACAATTAAGTAAGACAAAAGGCAATTTGACACATTCTATGGGTGAAAACATTGTATGCACAGGGTGATCAAAATTCAGCATCAGAAGTCCAGATTTCAAGGGTGGGTTTAACTGTCACACACAATTCTTTCTGAAGTAGCAGCATGGTGGTTCAGTGGTTAGTACTGCTGCCTCACAGTGCAAGGGACCCAGGTTTGATTCCATGTGAGGAGTTTGCATGTTCTTCCCATGTCTGCATGGATTTCTGCCAAGTGCTCCAGTTTTCTCCCACAGTCCAAAGATGTGCAGATTAGATGGATTGGCCAAGGTAAACTGTCCCATAGTATCTAGGGATGTGTGGGCTAGGTAGATTATCCACGGTAAAATACAGGGATAGCCTAGGTCTAGGAGAGATGTCCTTCAGACAGTCAGTGCAGACTCGATGGATCAAATGGCCTGTTTATGCACTTTGGGGACCCTATGAAGTTTAGGACTAATGACACATCTTGTAATGTTATAGTTGTCCGTTACTTCAATAAATATCAGGCAAACTTAAGTCCTTTTTTTGTTATAATTCTTTCTTTTAAACTTAAATGGTTTTTCTGTCTTTTCCCCACCCATTGCGGGAAGAAAAGAAAAGGAGAGATGGATGCTTTCAATTTGCTGGACCTGGATGTTTTCTCTGTTGCACTGGCACCAAGTTACAAAACTTTCCTAGTAGTTCAATTATAATGCAGTCCAACTTCCACTTCAGTTTATATTCCCAAAAAAGAAAAATGTATGGTCTCTGACAAAAAACAATGATCTCAAAATCAACTCTTCACTACTAACGCCACTCCCCCAAGTCCCTCCTCCCTACCTTTTATCTTAGCCTGCTTGGCACACCCTCCTCATTCCTGAAGAAGGGCTTATGCCTGAAATGTCGATTCTCCTGCTCCTTGGATGCTGCCTGACCTGCTGCACTTTTCCAGCAACACATTTTTCAGCTCTGATCTCCAGCATCTGCAGTCCTCACTTCCTCCTTGTTCACTACTAATGCCAATGCTAGGAATAGCATCCTCAGTAATGGCTCCAACATTCTATTATCCACACTTCAAAAGTTACTTAGAGACTGACCATATATATTTTTCTGTAGTTTATCTCTTTTTGTATTCACTTCCTATTCCTAATCTGTGTATACGTGTTGTGTGATTGTCTCCTCTCACATTGAGTCACAATAAACACATTCTTTTGTTAACTTAAGAAAGCCTGCTTGAATAGAGACCTTTTCAAACATAAATTAATTTGATTTGTGAAAATGGTGTCCAAAATAGAGGAAATCTTTTTAAAATTCACCTTACTCTGATCAACTGAAGGGGGCAGATAATTAAAGAAGGGAGCCAATTAATTCCTCACACTTGGGAGTTTAAAATGTTAAGATATCCTGTCTGGAACCATAGTAATTTAGGGAATTTCACCCAAGGTCTGGACATAACACACTGAGGGCTTATCTGGAATCAGGCTGTTACAATATACATTACATTTCTTTGATTAGTTTGGAAGATCCATTCTCGTACAATAGCAGGCCAGTGGCTGATCCCTCTTCTCAGGGTGCATTGGTTCTAGATGTTTTCTTCAGGTTAGATGCTTTTTTTCTTCTATTCTAACAGCAGTTTCTCACAAACAGTAAATATAGTGACTTTAAGCTTGAAGTCAATTGACCACTCCATTCCATTTGCTGAGGGTCCATTTTTATTATTGGTTTCCTGTGGTCTGTGGGGACATTGTAAAACTCCCACACTTTCTTTTGATAATATAGCCATATTGTTGCTTGATCCATGTATTGATTGCTAAGATGAGTATAACTTTCAACATATAATTCTGAGCTGAAAATTGAAGTCAACTTCAAATGTGAGCATAACTCTAAACATACATTTATTTGTTAAAAATGTGAGGGTATGCCTTTTACAAATATGCCTTTTACAAAATATACATGTTAAAAATGTTGAAATACTTGATGTATGAAAATATGTTGTACTTTTTGGAGAAGTAACCAAAAGGATTGATGAGAGTAGTGCAGTAAAAGTTGTTTACATGGACTTTAGTAAAGCCTTTGATAAGGTTCTGCATGGCAGACTAATTAGTAAAGTTAGATCACATGGGATTCAGAGCAAGCTTGCCAACTGGATACAAAATTGGCTTTATCGTAAGAGACAGAGAGGGTGGTGGTGGGAAGTTGTTTTTCAAACTAAAGGCCAGTGATCAGTGGTGTGCTAAAGAGATCAGTACTGGCTCCACTATAGTTTCTCATTTATATAAATAATTTGCATGAGAATATAGGAGATACAGTTAGTAAGTTTGTGGACAATGCCAAAATTGATGGTATAGTAGACAGTGAAGAAGATTATCTAAGGTTAAAAAGAGATCTTGATCACTTGGATTTATGGGCTGACGAGTGGCAGATGGAATTTAATTTAGAAAAATGTGAGATATTGCATTTGGGTAAATAAACAAGGGCAGGATTTATACAATTAATGGTAGGTCCCTGGGTAGTGCTTTAGAAGAGACAGACTTGGGTTCAGGTACATAATTCTTGAAATTTGCATCACACTTAGATAGGATGGTTCAGAAAGCATTCAGCATGCTTGTTCTCATTGCCCAGATCTTTGACTATATGAGTTGGAACGTCATGCTGAGGTTGTACAACATATTGTTGAGGCCTCTTCTGGAGTACAGTGTATAGTTCTGGTCACCCTGTTACAAGAAGGATGTTATTAAACTGGAGAGGGTTCAGAAAAGATTTACCAGGATATTGCCGGGATGGAGAGTTGAGTTATAAAAATAGGCTGGATAGACCGGGACATTTTTCATTGGAGATTAAAAGGTTAAGGGGTGAGTTCAAAGCTAGGAGGAATACTTTTAAGGTAAGAGAAGAAGGATTTAGAAAGAACATGAGGGACATTTTTACATAGAGAGTGGTGAGTGTGTGGAATGAACTGCCAATGGAAGTGGTAGATGCAAGTACAGTTACAACATTTAAAAGACCGTTGGATAAGTGCATGAACAGGAAGAGTTTAGAGGGATATGGGCCAAATGCTAGCAAATGGAACTAGATTAATTTCTGTCCAGCATGAACAAGTTGGAACAAAGGGTATATTTCTGTGCTGTATGACTCTATGACTGTTTGATTTTATAACAGATGAAACCAACTGTTTCATGATACCAATATGCAATAGTAACACAAGTGATGCTTATTACTAATAAGTCACTACTGGCAATCCAAGAAGAGGTTCTGCTTATCACATAAGTGAATAATGTGGTATATGAGTTTTAGTATTGGTGTGATGCCAAGTAGATAGGCCGTAAGTCCAAAAGATTAGCAATTCATATTAAACATCATACACTATTAGCTGTTCACAAAAGATAAGCTATTAACCTATGCTTGCAAAATTTGCAAAATAGTGTCCAAAATTAGATGTAATTTTTCAACTTAACAGTATTTACTGCATAATCTTGAATTGCGCAAAGTATTACCAATTTCAGATTGTCAGTCAAACTTACAGTGCAGCACACTTGCATCTGCTGTAAGGTATATATATATCTACAAATATCACATATATAAAATGTATATAGATGCAATTATTCTCTTCTCTGCAGACAGACTGAGCATGTGGATGATGAGCTTGCTTCATTAACAAAATAGTTGCCATCTCTTCACCAGTTCATTTCTTAGGGGAATTCTCTGGCAAATCAGGGTCAAACTTCTGGTTTAAATTTTAAATAAACTTGGCAGTTAACTGTCAATCAGCACTAATGTAAATGCCTTTTCCAATCAGTGTCCATTTCCCAGCCAATCAGCCACAAAGATTTCTCTTAGAATTGGCATTCTTTTGAATTGTCCTGATAAGTATAAGATGAAAAGCTTTAACTAAATTAGTCTTTATTTAGAATCCCTGCAGTGTGGAAACAGGCATTCAGTCCAACGAGTCCACACCAATCCTCCGCACAGCATCCCACCCAGACCCATCCCCGCTACCCTTTCCCTATAATCCTACATTTCTCTTGGCTAATGCACCTAATTTACACATCCCTGAACACTTTCTGCAATTTAGCAATCCACCTAACCTGCACATCTTTGACTGTGGGAGGAAACCAGAGCACCTGGAAGATAGCCATGCAGACACAAGGAGAATGTGCAAACTCCACACAGTCAGTTGGCCAAGGATTGAATTGAACTAGGGTCCCTGGTGCTGTGAGGAATCAGTGCTAATTATTGAACCACCATGCAGTGCTCAAGTTATATCAGATCATGTATCCCCTTTTTCTTCAATCAGCCTTTCTTGAAAAACTAACATAGTCGCTGTTTAAAATACAGCTCCACAAATACCTCTGGAAAAAATGTTTTTCTTGTTCTCTGCCCTGAATCTCTTTGCTTTTGTCAGAAACTCTTTGATCCCTTGAGACAGTCCATAGTCTTTTCTATTCTGATAGAACAAATCTCAAGTTTCAAAAGTACAATGTATTTTGTAGACATTTGTCTTTCCTCATGCCAGGCATATTTGTTTCTCCAGTTGTTTTCAACTATTGACTCTAAATAATCTGGATGGCACATTTGCCCGAAATGCCATGTGAGACAGTGCTCTCCAATTCTCCACTGATAAACTAATGCCAAAGTTTGCGAGAAAACTCAATTGAATCCTTTGTAGTGGACGTATTAGAAAATTAGAAACAATGGATATTTCTGCCCTAAAGGGAAATCTGTCTGCATTTCTATTGCAATTTGACAATAATTCTTGGTTTTTGAAAAGGATATGCTGAACAATCCTTTATACTTCTCCAAAATGATAGATTTAGTTCACATAATATCTGGGTTTTTAACTCGGCATGGTATAAACGCTTGTTTAGATCACCTTCAGTCACTTCTTCAGAAGTTATTTATAGAATTATTATACTTAGCAGATACAACTTAACTATAAAAAATTCCAGGAAATTCATATATATTGGGTGACAACACAGTTTTCATCACAGAATTCTCACATTTAGAAAAAGCTCAAGGTAGTTGAGTACCATCTAAAATATATCATGTTAACCAATTTATTGGAGCTCTTTGAAGGAATTACATGCACTGTGGAAAACAGGGAGCATGTCGATATATGTACTTCGATTTCTGGAAGGAATTTGGTAAGGTGTCATATCAAAGATTATTGAGGAAAGTAAAAGGAATTATTGCATAGAGGTAATCTATGAGCATGAATGTAACCTTAGCTGGCTGGCAGAAAACAGAGAATATGTATAAATGGATCCTTTTCTGATTGTCAAGATATGTGAACATTTTATAATTGCATCGAGGAGTTGAGTGAAGGGAGCAAAAGGAAGGTAGGCAAATTCACAGGTGACACCAAGATAGAGAGCAGGCTGGGCCAGAATTTAGTGATGATCCCTAGTTGTCTATGAGAAAATGTTGGTGAGCTGCCTACATGAAGCACTGCAGTAATTGGTGTGGTGTAAGTAGAGCCATAAAGCCTCAAGAGTGATAATACATGGACTTTGATTCAGCCTCCCTGAAGGAATGATGGTATATTTCCAAAACAGAATGGTGTGTGGTATGGAGGGAAACTTGCAGATACTGGTGTTTCCATGTACCTTTCCATGCTGCCCTTGTCTTTCCAGTTGGTAGTCGGTTTGAAAGGTGCTGCCGAAGGAGCCTGAGTGATTTTCTGCAGTACGACTCATAGATGATGCACACTGTTGCTACTGGACATCAACAGTGGAGGGAGTGAATGTTTGTGGATATGACACTGATTAAGTGGGCATTATTATCCTAGATGGATTCAAGCTTCTTGAGTGCTACTGGAGCTGCATGTAATCAGGAAAATGGGGTGTATTCCATCAAACTCTTGACTTATGCCTTGTAGACTTTGTGGAGTCAGATGATGAATTATTCATTGCAGGAGTCTTGGCTTCGACCTGCTGTTGTAGCCACAGTATTTATGCGGCTTGCCTCATTAAGTTTCTAATTGAGGGTATATTCCCCCTTACTTCCACTGCCCCCAGGTTGCTGATAGCAATAGATTCAGTAATGCTAATGCCATTGAAAGTCAAGGAGAGAAAAATTCCTCTTTGTCAGAGATGGCCATTGGTAAAGCATGTTGTAAACAAGATGTAAGAAAGTTGCAGATGTATATAGATAAGTTGAGTGATTAGGCAAAAATCTGATAGATGGTATACACTGCGCAAAATGTGAAAGTATTCAGAATAAGAAAAATAAAAAATATTTTAAAAATAAAAGTGCTTAAAGAGAGAATGATTTCACAATTCTGAGGTTTTCATGCATCAGTCACAAAATCTTAATATGCTGGGACATCACATTATCAGAAAGGTTAATAGGATAGTATTCATTATTATGAGAGGAATTGGACAAAAAGTAAAGATATACTTCAATTTTTATTGGACATTGTGAGAGTGCATCTCAGATACAGTGCATAGTTTTAGTATTTTTTAAATCTATTTTTCCAATCAATCTGTTCAAAGACATTATTACACATCTCAAGAACTGGTAGGACTTGAACCTGGGACTCCTAGTCCAGGGATAGCAACACTACAACTGTACCACAAAGAGTTCTTGGTCTCCTTATTTAATTTAACTTATTTTGCAAATCAACTTTTTTAGAAATGTTATTATTGGAGAACCCAGGCTGCCTGGTCCATGGATGGGGATACTATCACTGTACTAAAAGAGGGCCCCTGATCTCCTTTTTACTCATTTAACCCATTTTTATAATCAGCCTGTTCAGAGATGTTATTACACACCCCTGGAGCATTTGGGATTTGAACCTAGGTATACCTGTCCATAGATAGGGATACTATCACCGTGCCACAAGATGGCCCTTGGTCTCCCTATTTGAAGAAGAATGTAAATACATTGCAGGTAGCTCAGAGGATGGTTGCTAGATTGATATCTGGAATGAGTGAGTTATCCAGTAAGGATGGGCTCGACATGCTAGGCAAGTTTCCATTGGAGTTTTATTAGTGAAGGGTGACTTAATTACAGTATATATTATTTTGAATCCTAAGGACGCTGCTTGGCACTGGCCACTTGGGTGTTTTAAATTCCTGGTAGTGGAAATGAATAAGGTTTTCTGCACTCATTGTTTCTTCACTGTGTCCTACACCTACATGCACACAACATTAATAAATAAATAAAACTAAACATGCGATTCAGAGAATCTGCTGATTGCAGTATCAAAATAAAACCCTGAATCCTTTTTCTTCTTCTCGTGGGTCAGACAGATTAGGAGGCATTATTCTAAGATTAGATGTCAAGATTAGATGATTAGATTTCAAGACAGAGATCAGAATTGCTTTTATATCTCAGTGGATTGTAAGACTTTGGAATTCTCTGCCTCCAAAGATGATGAAGACAGAGATACTGAATTGGATATGTTCTTGATGGGCATGGGAATCAAAGGGTTATCAGGGATAATTTGGCACAACTGGTTCAGGGAACCAAATAGTCAACTCCTGCTCCTGTTTTATATTTTTATCAGAGAAAAGAGAAAGGAAGAAAATTAAAATAGTTATCTTTTTATGTACATCTATGTAAATTTCACAGTTATAAACCTGGAAAAAGAACATTTGTAAAAACACGGTCATAAATTTATTCAATGTCTAACACCAATATAATAGACTCAGAAACATTTAATTTTCTATTGTCACTTTTTCTTGTGTCAACAGCAGTGTTATAATGTTGTCCATTTCAACACAAATAAGAGCAGGAAATTTAAAGGAATGAAAAGCAATGTCTAGTTTTAAGCCATGTGGCTATTTCCCTCTCTCATCCTCTTGCTTAGAATTATTTGGATAATATTAATGGATCCTCACTGAATTAGATTGTTTTTAACAGTTAAATCAGCTTTCAAATCTATTGGATGTATAAAGCTTACAGCACAGAATGAAGGAAATATGCACTTTGAGCTTGTGTCAGCAATCTTCAAGAGCAAATTAGCAAGTTCCAGTCTTTTCCTACGGCCATGTCTTTATTTTTTTCTTTTGTCATGTGCTTATCATTTTACTTTTAGAAAGTTATAATTGAACCTATTTCCAGCAGGTTCTCAACCTGTCTAATTCACATCCTAACCACTAAATAAGCAGTACAAAATCTGAAAATTGCTATAAGGAGACAAGGAGTTGAAGTTTTTTTGTCTTGCACTAATCAAAATTAAGATACAAAAAGCAAACCTGAAAGAAGAAAGATGCCATTTATACAGAATGAGAGGATACTGATTGTTTTCTCTGCCACAAATGCCTCCACTTTTGTCCCCTCCTTAACTCTCCCACTCCCTTTGGAAATAATCCCTCTTTCCCACACAGGATTTCTTTAACAATTGACTGATGCTCCCCAGGATTGTACTTCAAAGATCAGTCCCAAGACATAACTGGCCAGATCCCTGAGGGGTCTTGACATGGTCAATGTTGAAAGGATGGTTTCTCATGGGACGCACTATAATTGGGGAATATAGAGCTTAAAACAAAGGGTTTCCAGTTTAAGATGGACATTACAAGATTTTCTTTCTCTCTCAGAAGGTAATATGTCTTTGGAACTCTCCAAGACAGCAGTGGTCATTGAATACTTTTAACACATAAATGAATATATATATTCTTGAGAATCAAAGTTTATCAAAGTAGTTCAGACTGTGAAGTTGTGGGTACAATCAGATTAGCTATGAGGATTGAAGAGCTAAATGTTCAATTCCTACTCCTACTTATATTTTAATATAATTTTACTAGCACTATATGAACTTCTGTGTGCAAATTTTCTGAGGACTTCAAATGAAGAGAATCAGCATTTGCGAAACGTAGGAGAAAGTGAGGACTGCAAATGCTGGAGATCAGAGTCAAAAAGTGTGGCATTAGAAAAGCACAGTCGATATGGCAGAATCAGACAAGCAGGAGAGTCGACATTTCGAGTGTAAGCTCTTCATCAGGAATGTGTTGTGGAGGTGCAAGGTGGCTGAGAGATAAATGGGAGGGGGATGGGGCCGATGGAAGGTAGTTGGGAATGTGATAGGTAAATGAAGGTGGGGGGTGATGGTGATAGGTCGGACTAGAGGGTGGAGTGGATAGTGGGAAGGAAGATGAACAGGTAGGACAGTTAAAGAGGGTGGTGCCGAGTTGGAGGGTTGGATCTGGGATAAGGCTGGGGGAGAAGAGATTAGGAAACTGGTGAAAGCGGCGTTGATTCTGTGTGGTTGGAGGGTACCAAGGCAGAAGGTGAGGTGTTCTTCATCCAGGCATCGGGTGGCTGGAATTTGGCAATGGAAGAGGCCAGGGATTTACATGTCCTTGATAGAGTGGGAGCGGTTGGCCACAGGGTGGTGGGGTTGATTGGTGCATGTGTCCCGGAGATGTTCTCTGAAACATTCTGCAAGTTGGCGTCCTGTCTCCCCAGTGCAGAGAAGACCACATCGAGAGCAACGGACACAGTAGATGAGGCGCTTGGAGATGCTAGAATATCTCTCCTGGATATGGAAGGATCCTTTGGGCCTTGGATGGAGGTAAGGGTGGAGATGTGGACGCAGGTATTTCATCTCTTGCGGTGGTATGGGAAGGTACTGGGAGTGGAGGCTGGGTTGGTGGGGGTGTGGACCTAATGAAGGAGTCACGGAGGGAATGGTCTCTATGGAACGTAGATAGCGGTGGGGACAGAAATAAAACTCTGGTGGTGGCTTTGACAAAGGGTCAGTTAGACTCAAAACGTCAGCTCTTTTCTCTCCTTACAGATGCTGCCAGATCTGCTGAGATTTTCCAGCATTTTCTCTTTTGGTTTCAGATTACAGCTTCCACAGTAATTTGCTTTTATTTGGTGGTGGAGTCCGATTGTATGTGACAAAAATGGCAAAGGATGATGTGTTGTATGCAAAGGTTGGCTGGATGGAAGGTGAGGACCGGGGTGGTGGGGGGGTTGGGGGGATGTGTGGTAGGTTCTGTCCTTATTGTGATTGGAGGGGTGGGATTCAAGGGCAGAGATGCGGAAAGTTGAGGAGATGCACTGTAGTACCTTTTTCAAGATCATTTAGAAATCACCAGGATAAAGTGAGTGCTTGCTCATGGGGATATTGCTAGGCATCTGCCTTGTTTAGAGGGAATTATAGAAAGCAGAAATGAAGCTTGCCAGAATAGCGTCAAAAGCTGGAGGAAAAAGGATGGAAGAGTATCCCTTGCTAAGTTCCTGAATGTTGCAATTCTCATGATCATGACTGCAATTAAGCAAGATTATCAAGAAAAGAAGAAACATCAAGATGAGCGAACTAGGGGGCCACCTTTCAGGTTTCAAATAGATGTCTCCCATGTTTGCAGATAAACATATGGTATCCTCTACCATCAGATTCTGGAGCAGGGTTTCTTCAAATTCCTTATTTCCCATGTAAATAAGTTCATATATTCACACTCAATCCCATTTCCTTCCTCATGAACAATAACAATATCAAATAATGACAAGAATGACAAAGGCTGGTTAGCTTGTTGCCTGACATGCAAAGGTATTACAATTGATCATTAAAGAGGTTGTAGCTGCTTAAGGTAACTGGGAAGATTCAGCTTGTTTTTGTGAAAGGGGTAAAGGAGTAACATATGCTATGGATTAAGGGGACCTTGTGGAGGTGGTTAGGTTTCCAGAAGATAAAATGCCACATCAATGGTTATTATAAAAATAAAAGCTCATAGACTATTAGAATAACAGAAGTTTGGCTCACTGGCAGAAAGCAGAGTATGGGTCCAAATGGCAGGAAGTAACAAGTGAAGTCCCAGAGGATATGTGCTAGGGTCTCAATGCTTACAATTTACATCAATGGCCTAAATGAGAGGAACAAACGCAGGGTAGGCGTTTTTTGCAGAAAAATTTGCAGAAATTTGCAGAAAAATGCCAAGATAGGTAGGCAAAGTATGTTGTGAAGAAAAAGAACAAGTTTACAGATGGATATAGATTAAGTTGAGTAAGTTGGCAAAAATCTGGCAGATGGAGTCGAGTGTGGAAAAATGTGAAATCGCTCACTTAGGAAAGAAGAATGACAAGCAGAGTATTACTTAAATGGGAAATGAATGCAAAATTCCAAGGTGCAGAAGGATTTAAGTGTTCTATTGCATGATTCACAAAAGGTTAGTATGCAGTTACAGCATGTAATCAAGTACGCTATTTTTTATTATGAGAAGGATTGAACATAAAGTCAATGATGCTATGTTTCAATTAAAGACGACATTGGTGAGAAGAGGTCACAAATACTTTGTGCAGTTTTGGTCTCCTTGTATAAGGATGAAAGTGCATTGGAAATGATTCAAATGAAGTTCACTACGTTAATAGCTAGAATGAGTTGGTTGTCTTAAGAAGTTAGGTTGGACAGGTTTCCACTGGAATGATAGTGACTAGGAGAATGAGGGATACAATCTTTAATGGTCCAGTCTGCCAAGCATGGAATAGGGTATGATTTAAATTTTGTAACTGCATTGACTTTGCGATAGACCACACATAATCATTGGATACCATTTGGTTTTGGCACCATTGTTCCTACACCAAAAAAAACCCTCACAAAGTGTTTGCTCTAATGTTTCTGAGTAAGCTGCTTGGCCTGTGTCTTTCTCTCTCTCTCTCTCTCTCTCTCTCTACCTTTCTTCATCAAAAGATAACTCAGGACAAAGTACACCTCTTAAAGTGATAGTATTATCATTTCCTTCCTATGAGGCTAAGCAGGTTTTCTTGGTTGTCATCTGAAACTTGCCTTGTTACTATGTACTACAGCCAGATTGTGCTTCATGTATTATATTGTACTTGTCACTGGTATATCTGGGATCCCCAGTGGCGGCACCATCCCATATTTAAAAGGCCATTTGCGCACCTGGTCAAGAACTGACAGTCTACAGCAGTTGTGTATGGTATGATTAACTTGCCTGGACATGGGAGGTAAGGGGAAATTGGCTCTCACTTAGCCTGGAGGTCCTGGTGTGCAAACAGAGTGCTGCAATGGTGAGCCTTTCTCTTCCCTCAGGACTGACTGACATAACATAAGACTTTGCTAGCTGGGTCAGTGAAGTCTGGTGCCAAATTGGTAAGAAGGAAATTTCTACCAGGCTTACTGGTATAAATTTAAAATAATTTTTAGCTTTATCCCCTTTCAGGAGAGCTTTATGCTTATGCTATGATAAGTCATATGTCATTGATTGTCTTTTTTAAGAATTGCAGGAACCCAGGCTTATTTTTAAAGAGCGACTTACCTTCTAACTTGAAAAAACTTACTAATCAGAAATGAAGTAATTCTTGTTGGACAATGCCTGTCGACACTTCTTGCTCATTGAAATTGATACTATTGATCATCCAAATTCTGTGATGCCTAAGGCTGCTGTAATTGATCATTAAATTTAGTTTTGAGTCTCTACCACTGAGGGCTTAGAGACTTTTTTTTAATTTGCACCACTGAAAATCATGATGCATTTTTTACCTCTGGCAGGATAACTTGTTGCAGTAGTTCTTATGTTACCTCCTATAACATATGAAACTGGACATGAGTAAAAAGTTATTGAAAAATACAAGAGATGTTTATTAAAGTTCATTTATATATATATGTTACATTCACAAGCACTTCATTGCCTGGACTAACAATAAGCTATTTGTTCACAGAGTGTGGCATGCTTACATCAGCTCATCATATTTCAATTGGCTCAAGTTAAGATGGAAGCTGAGATGTTATACTCTTAGGTCACATGTTTTCATACTGAGATGATATCATGAGCATGTCTCTCAAGGTATACTGACATACTAGCTTAAAGATTAAGCACAAAGTTAAAGCGTATGAAACGTGCAAGATTCTGAGTGGGCTTTATAGGGTGGATGTTGAGATGATATTTCCATTTGTGGAGGAATCTTGAAGTAGTGCACATAGAGTAAAGGAACACTACATATTCAAAATTGAGATGCAAAAAGAATTTCTTCTGAGAGAGTAATGAATTTCTGAAGTTGTCTACACCAGAGAGCTGTGAAGCCGAGTTCACTCAAAGTATGTGAAGAGAAAATATGTAGATTCACTCAAAGTATTTGAAGAGGAGTTATCTGGATTTTTGAAACATCAAGGAGATGGTGGCAATGAGGATTGGCACAAAAGAGGAGTTGAGACCAGGAACAGATCAGCCATGATCGAATAGAACAACAGGATAGGCTTGAGTTGCTGAATGATCTACTCCACTTTCTTTGGTTCTTATATTAGATTCAGGATTCACTAAGTACTCGTTTTGATCCTTCAAAATAATTCCTTTTGTCTTGGCAATATTACGTTTGAATGTGTTTTAATCATTTCATAAACGCAAATAAGTACTTATAGGTAAGTTTGAAATATTTTTTATTTTCGGGAGTGGCACTTGGAGTAAACTTTCATACTACTTTTAATGTTTATTGGCATGTATTGCACACACCAGATTGATTCATTCAAATTTCATATTGCATGAATTTCAAATCCTGTGCTATAAACTGGTCACAGTTGCTGGTGACTACAAATAGCCCTGGACATTGTTGTTGCCAGAAATATTTATGACAGCAGCAAATATGAAATTCTGAGCAGCATGTTGTATAATATAGTTCCTGACTGATCACCACTTGGTCCAAAAATTACTGTCTAAGTATTGAGGATGTCAAATGTTATTTGTCATGTCCACTAACTTGTGGTACTTGTTATTTCTTGGATAACCACTGATTAGAGAGCTGTAGGAGAGTGTAATCTACTTGATTTTAATCATCATGCATGATATTTCGAGGTGCTTGACTGCCAATACAAGGAACCACAATTTACAAAGTGTCTGATGACAGCAAGGTCATTGCACGTAGAATTGATCCTAATTGTTCTTCCTGCATTTCATGAGATAGAAAGAGCAGGAGCACAGAATAACACCAAGGACTTCAAATGATCTCAAACCAAAATTGTTGAAGTCTTTCAACCACTGACTGAAATTCATCAACATGCTTGTGCTTTCAGAAACTGTTTGGACGTAATGAAATATTTTTGCATCTGTTTCAGAAAGACCTGCAGAATATGTAATGTGGCCAGACAGCCCAGGCTCCTAACAGCTGGAGCTTAAACCAAAATGGTAACCTTTGAGTAGCCAAGTCCAATAGGACTTTCAGGACAAGTCAAGCACAAAGCATCTGCTAAGAAAAAGGCAAGCAAACATACGCCTGAACCTGCCCTGGAAAACGAGACCAGTGGGTGTATTGAAGTATAGTAAGCGGATTTGTTGGCACCCCATGTTCCTGCCATGATCACATATGGTGAGGGGGAGGTGTCCTTGACACATCAGAGGATAGATGCAAAGAGTAGCCCGAGCATCTTCCATACTTGATATCGGGGATTTCATTGGCTGTCATGTCCTTGACCTAGAAGCACAATGGGCTCAGGGCTAGAGAACATTCTGGAAGGATGGAGCAAGGAAGGATAAGAAAAGACATCTGGTGACGTTTGTGTGTTAGTGGTTTTTGTGAATAATATTGCTTTGAACTGCAAGTCAACTCTGACTCTTCTGGTCATCTCACTAATACATAAGTAAAACCTTTTATGTAGAAATTGGTCAAAGTGTCCAAAGCAAGGATTACAATACTATAGAGGAATATTATCAGTACATATTGAAAAAAGCACAATCTTAATGGTTATGCCCTTTGCTTCTTCTAGATCAGTTCAAAAGATATGAAAAGTATGAACGTAAGGTACTCTAACAGGTAATTGATACTATGTTCAGGAGAGCTAACATCTCAATCTCCTTTCCACTGAGTACCAACAGCTGAAACAAATTTGCAGTATTTCACCGAACTGATGGCTTTTCATGATTGTTGGTAACCACGTTGCTTTCCATTGCCCTAGCCACAAATCAATTGCCTACATGAACATAACAGAATAGATTATTGCAACTGACCTGTAACTACACTTTATAAAAATTATATCACAGAATCCAGCCTTTGCCCAAGTGGTCTGTGGCAGAGTTTATATTCCAGGCAAGCCCAATGCTAGTCTAATGACATCTCTCAACCTGCCTCAGACCCTTCTATTGCCTTCGCCCTCCTGTTTGCATGAGGTTTCCTATTAATCAATTAATTGCGCAATGTATCCACTTTGTTCCATCCACATCACAGTGGATCAAGTTAATCATCAATCTCTTGCATAAAGAAATTTCCCTGAAATTCTTTATTTTGTCTGTTACTAGTCATCTTTTACATTTGCCCCTTGTTCTGTACTCAAGTTCTCCAAATGGATACTATAAAATTTATTCAGAATTATAAATACTTCTAATTGGTGCTTTCTCAGTGAGTAAAAGAGTCATAAAATCATAGAGATGGACAGCATGGAAACAGACTCTTCGGTCCAACCCATCCTTGCCGACCAGATATCCCAACCCAATCTAGTCCCCACTGCCAGCACCTGGCCTCCAAACCCTTCCTATTCATATACTCATCCAAATGACTCTTAAATGTTGCCATTGGACCAGCCTCCACCATTTCCTCTGGCAGCTCATTCCACACACGTACCACCCTCTGTGTCTCTTTTACATCTTTCCCCTCTCATCCTAAACCAATGCCCTCTAGTTCTGGACTCCCCTACCCCAGGGAAAAGACTTTGCCTATTTATCCTATCCATGCCTCTCCTGATTTTGTAAACCTCTATAAGGTCACCCCTCAGCCTCTGATGCTCCAGGGAAAACAGCCACAGCCTGTTCAGACTCTCCCCATAGCTCAAATCCTCCAACCCTGACAACATCTTTGTAAATCTTTTCTGAATCCTTTCAAATTTCACAACATCTTTCTGATAGGAAGGAGACAAGAATTGCACGCAATATTCCAACAGTGGCCTAACCAATGTTCTGTACAGCCGCAACATGGCCTCCCAACTCCTGTACTCTATACTCTGACCAATAAAGGAAAACATACCAAATGCCTTCTTCACTATCCTATCTACCTGTGACTCCATTTTCAAGGAGCTATGAACCTGCACTCCAAGGTCTCTTTGTTCAGCAACACTCCCTAGGACCTTACCACAAAGTGTACAAGTCCAGCTAAGATTTGCTTTCCTAAAATGCAGCACCTCGCATTTATATGAATTAAACTCCATGTGCCACTTCTCAGCCCATTGGCCCATCTGGTCAAGATCCTGTTGTAATCTGAGTTAACCCTCTTCACAGTCCACTACACTTCTAATTTTGGTGTCATCTGCAAACTTACTAACTGTAACTCTCATGTTCGCATTCAAATCATTTATGTAAACAACAAAAAGTAGAGGACCCAGCACCGATCCTTGTGGTACTCCACTGGTCACAGGCCTCCAGTCTGAAAAACAACCCTCCACCACCACCCTCTGTTTTCTACCTTTGAGCCAGTTCTGTATCCAAATGGTTAGTTCTCCCTGTATTCTGTGAGACCTAACCTTGTTAATCAGTCTCCCATGGGGAACCTTGTCAAATGCCTTACTGAACCATACAGACATAGAGCAATATAGCACGCAAACAAACCCTTTTGTTCAATTCATCCATGATGACCAGACATCCCAATCTGACATAGTTGTATTTGCCAATGTTTGGTCTATATCCCCCATAAACTTTTCTATGCATATATCCATCCAGATGACCTTTGAATACTGTAATTGTACTCGCCTCCACCAGTTGCTCTGGCAGCTCGTTCCATACATGCACCGAGTTCTGACTCAGGCCCTTTTTAAAACATTTTCCTCTCATCTTAAACCTTTGGCCTTTAGCTTTGGACTCACCCATCCAAGGAAAAAGACCATGCCGCTGATGATATTATAAACCACTATAAAGTCTTCCCACCTCCTTTGACACACCAGGGAAAATAACCCCAGCCTATTCAGCCTCTCCTTATAATTCAAACCTTTCAGTCCTGGCAACATTTTTGGGAATTCTTTCTGTATCCTCTCAAGTTTAACAACACCTTTCTTCGAGAAGGGCAACCAGAATTGTGTACAGTATTCTAAAAGTGGGCTCACCCATGTCCTGTATGGCCGCAACATGATATCCCAGCCCCTATACTCAATGTTCTGACCAATGCCAAACACCTTCATCACCATCTGTCTACCTTCGACTCCACCTTCAGGAAGCTATGCACCTACACCCCTAGGTTTCTTTGTCCAATAATAACTCCTCAGGGCCCTAGTATTGACTTTATAAGTCCTGCCTTGGTTTGCCTTACCAAAATGCAACACCTCATATTTATCTAAACTAAACTCCATCTGCCCACTGGTTCATCTGATCAAGATCCCATTGTACTCTGAGATAATCATCTTCACTATCCGCTACACCACCTGAGTCCATACATTTGTAGTGAGTTTCTGATAGGGCACATGTGACACAGTTAGGAAAATTTGCAATTAATTTAAAACATTTGGAGAATATGTGACTGTTTTTAAATGTTTGAATGGGCTTTTTGAGAGTCTAATCAGTTACAAAATCTTGTAATATTCTTGAATAATGAATGTATTTGTCCAAGTGACCTGGTGATACTTGACCTCAAAGCCAGGCCAACAAGAGGGAAGTTACAAGATAAAAGCCATGTAGCCAGACAAAGACAGGTGCAAGAAAGCAGAAGGTGAGGCAGGAGAAGGTCAACATGTGCATGCACACATAAAGAAAAGGCAGACAAAGAACAGAAAAGGAATACAGAATTTCAGAGTGGATAAATATATATCTTGGTAAATATCCCGGTAAATATCCCAGTAAATATATCTAGGAAAGATCAGTGTTCTTTTTGACAGCAAGAATTCCAGAAGCCCTTGGGGAAGTGATGTTTGTGTGAATTAAAAGGGGATCAAATCCTAAAGGTACTGTGAATAACTTAGTCATATCAGATACCAGAGGATTAAATCACAAAGTTGCTAATTCACCAGTTGAAAAGGAACTCTGAAAATCTGCGTTGGAACTGATATATACTATGTGTAAAAGAGTTCATTGATGCATACATTATTGGCATTAACTATATCAGGAACCTTTAATAGAAGATTACTGCCATTGAATGTGGCTCAACGGCTGAATTGGTACATAAGATCACCTGCCTTCCTACTATATATCAGAGACTGAGTCATAGAGTTTTGAAACAAAGATGCATATGATGCCATACATGAGCAGGGAGTGATGCTCTGCCGGTGGTTCTTTGTTGCCTTGATTATTTAAAGGGAAATTTACTTGCTTTTATTTGAAATACCATTTATTTGTTGGTTTATGTTTATGTTGATTATAATTTATGTTAAAGTCAAAGCTACAGAAAGTGAAATATTGTTGGCAATTTCCCCATTTAGGAAAATGGAAACGTAGGAACAGGAGTAGCCATTTAGTTGATTGAGCCTGCTCCACTATTCAATTAGATCTTGGCTGAAAATCTAACTCAATACCACTTTTACATTTTATCACCATATCCCTTTATGTCATCAATCCACAGAAATCTATCAACTTTTGTCATGAGATAAAAGATGTATAATATATGTATTATCATTTGGAATTTGGATCTTAAAATTGAGGCAGGTCTTTTGTTTTCAGTTCTGTTAAGGTAATTTTTTTGTTTAAGTGATTAGAAGGTTATTTTGAATAATGAACTAAAGCTATTTTTCCAAGGTGACATGCAACTTTAGCTATTCCTAGATAGATGCCTGTGGTATTAATGGATAAAATGCTAATACTGCTGAGTTTATGACAGTTAGGGAAAACAAGTTAAAGACACTAGTTTGGTTTTGAATTTAGTATGGAAGGTTCAAGGTTTCAATTCAGGGAAACTAGTCACCCTAGTTGTAGGCATTTTAATCTGTGAAACAACCAAGTTATGAAAGCATGAAGAAATTTTCAAGATATATGAACTGAAAAGAGATTTAGGCCAACAGAACTTTTTATTAAAAACCCAGAAAAATGTTATAAAATTTGTTATGAAGATGTGGGTGTACTGTGCCTTTAAGAAAGTTAAAAGCTAGCAAAATTACCTGGCAGCACCAAGTGTTCTGAACAAGATATAATGTAACCTTTTGGTCCAGCAGCTAATGTAGCTGGTTGCCTGGAGACAAGAAACAAATTTGAATTAGGCCAATCAGTTTAAATTTTACCCAAAAAAAGCCAAACTCCAATCAAGTTTGAATTTAGTATATTGACAATATTAAAAGCCAATGAGACAATCTGATGTTTTGGGGGATAAGACAGGGAAAAGTTAAACAATTGAGGGAGAACTGCCAAAAGACCGACAGATATAGGCTGCTATGAGAACTCTCTGAGAGGTACCTCACAGAAAGGAGTTTGCACAGAGAAAAACATCAACACCGACCTGGAGAGCAAATCTACAGAGGAAGATATAAAGAAAAAATTAAACAGCTGGCTGGTTTTGAAATTTGAATTTTTCAGTAAATCTTAAAGGCGGTTTTTATTGGACTAGTGTAGAAGGGAAAGTAAAAGATAGATTAGAGGAAGGAGTTGTAAATACTTGTTAGTTAATTATTCTCTGTTATAGTTTAAGAAATAAAGTTTTAATTTTTACTTTAAATAGTTTTTGGCCTCTCAAATTTTTACAGATTACTGCACAGGACAAATCTTTTCTGTGTTGCTGGTTTAAAATTAAGAGAGGGGGTCTCAAACTATCTTATCAGTCCAACAAAATGAATGAACTAGGAAGAGTCAGTTAATAAAGAAAATAAAGAACTGAAGTAGGAGTGATATTTTTCTTGAATCAAAAATCTGTAAAAGGATAGTTTTAATTAGTAAGTTAACATTTTGTTTACCTGTTTAAATTTCTTATTTTTCTCTTTCTTTGTGATAAACTTGTTACTTTTGCAATCATGTGTGAATATGTTCAGTAACTAAATTCTTCAGTAACAACTATAAACAGGAAACATTTGATTTATAAATGCAGATTTCATTCTAATATCAGACTTGTTCAGGAGTACCATCAGCTGACGTCATAACAACATGTCCTATAATTAATCTTCCACAATCTTCTGGGGTAAAGAATTTCAAAGATTCTGAGTGAATAAATGTTTCCTAGTTTCATTCTTAAACAGCCAACATCTTGTTCTCTTATTATTTCCCCTAGTTTGAGATACAACAACCAGAGGAAACATCTTGTCAGCATCGACTCCATCATCTCTTGAAACAATTTTGTTTGTTTCCATGAGGTCCCCCTGTCATTCTTCAAAACTCTAGGTAATACAGACACAGTTTCTTTAACATCTCCTCATAAAACAATTCTGCCATCTTCATGATTATACTGGTGAGTTTCCATTGCATGCCTTCCATAGTAAGTACATCCCTCCTTCAATAGTGTAGGAAAACATAATATTCTAGATAAGATTTCACCAAGGTTCTATATTATTAAGGCCACTCTATCCAAGGCAAGACATAGTTATTTCTGTACTCAAATCCCATTGCACTGGAGGTCAAAATATCATTTGCCTACCTTGCATGGGACTGCGCAAAACACTACATAGGACAAACAGGAAGACAGCTAACAATCCGCATCCATGAACACCAACTAGCCACGAAATGACACGACCAGCTATCCTTAGTAGCCACACACGCAGATGACAAGCAACATGAATTCGACTGGGACAACACTACTATTATAGGACAAGCCAAACAGAGAACAGCCAGGGAATTCCTAGAGGCATGGCACTCATCCACAGATTCAATCAATAAGCACATCGACCTGGACCCAATATACCGACCACTGCAGCGGACAGTTGGAACTGACAACCGGAAGCGGCAGATTCAAACCACTACAAATGCCGGAGGAAAGATCACAGAAGTGCTTCACAAGAGGCTCCCAAGCACTGAGGATGTCACCTAGACAGGGGACGAAACGTCTGCAACACAAATTCCCAGCACGGTGAACAGAACCACAACAACGAGCACCCGAGCTACAAATCTTCTCACAAACTTTGGATTTAGAAGGATCTATAGAGAGAGGCTAAATAGGCTGGGGCTATTTTCCCTGGAATGTCAGAGGCTGAGGGGTGATCTTACAAAGGTTTATAAAATCATGAGGGGCATAGATAGGTTGAAGAGCCATGGTCTTTTCCCTAGAGTAGGGGAGTCCAAAACTAGACGGCATAAGTTTAAGGGAGAGGATAAAGATTTAAAAAGGAACTAAGGGGCAAATTTTTCATGCAGAGGATGGTGCATGTATGGAATGAGCTGTCAGAGGCACTCAGAACAGAATCGTTAAAATGTGGAAGCAAGCCATTCAGCCCACTGAGTCCACACCAATCCTCGGAAGATCATCCCAGCCAGGCACACACCCCTACCCTTTCCCTATAACCCTGTACTTGCCATGGCTAACCCACCTAGCCTGCACCTCTCTGGACACTACAGAAATTTAGTATGGTCAATCCACTTAACCTGCACATCTTTGGACTGTGGGAGGAAACTGGAGCAAACCCACACAAACACAGGGAGCATGTGCAAACTCCACACAGACAGTCACCCAAGAGTTGAATTGAACTCAAGTCCCTGACACTGTGAGGGAGCAGTGCTAACTGCTGAGCCAAAGCTGATGGAGGCTATAAAATTGCAACATTTAATAGGCATCTGGATGGGTACATGAATAGGAAGGGTTTAGAGGGATATGGGCCAAACACTACCAAATGGGAATAGATTACCCTTTACTGTAAGATATCAGTTGACATGGATGAGTTGGATCAAATGATTTGCTTCCATGCAGTACAACTCTAGATTCTATGACTAATTTTGATGCAAAATTTTAACTGCCAACACATGAGAAAGGATACTGGGGAAATTATTTTAACTAAAAGCTGACAGGTCCCTAGGACCTAGTGTTAAAATACATGGTTCAGTGATAGCATTACTGACTGAGCGGGCTGAATCCTATTGCATGTAACTGTTGGATTGGGTCTGTGACAGGTGGTGAGGTTGGCAAAAAGAGCGAGAAACTTACTTGACCTCACTGTCATTAATCACCTATTGCAGGTGTATCTCTCTGTAAATGACAATATCAGTAAGAAATAAGAAATCCTCCAACCAAGTGTGTCATCGGTATTAAATTCTACATTTGGCAAATATTGGTAAAAAATAGCTGCAGTGACTGCAAGATCCTTCAGCCAGACATTGCTGAGTGGGCGATTGCCTAGAAGATGCTGTGCAGCAATTCAGCATGACTCCTTCAACACCACCTTCTGAACTTGCAATATCCACCACCTAGAAGGACAAAGGCGGCAATTGCATAGCAGTACCTCTATCTGCAAGTTTACCTCCAAATCACAGTTACATACAAGCTTACAAATTAGGAGCAACCCCTCAAGCCTGCCCCACCATTCAAGAAGATCATGTCTTATCTGTCTATAACTTGAAATCTGTATTCCCACCTACTCGGATAAGCTTTAATCCCTTGCATCTCTATGGAGAGAAAGCAGAGTTAACATTTCAATAGCAGTGATCCTTCTTTATAACCAATGGTAGTTAGGTACAGGTAGTATATATGCTGAATTCAGAGGTTGGGGATGGGGAGTAATTCGATGTGGAGATCGAGTCCAGAGAGAGAGAGAAGGACAGTTAGGCAGACAAAGGAATGGATGATGGTCTGTCAGGTAAAAAGAAAAGCTGATGATTAAGCATCACAATGGATTGGCTGCTCTGAAAAGCAGCCTATGTCATGACAGATCCTAGGATATGGAGGTGGTTAATATTGAGGAAGGTGTTCAGCTTCTAAAATTATTGAATTCAATATTGGCCCTGAAGGCGACAGGTGGAAAATGAGATGCTGTCCCTCTTGTGCCAGGAAGCATGGTGGTGCATTGAAGTGGTGGGAAATTGGAAACTCAGGGTCATTTTTGGAGATGGAAGTCGGATGTTCCACAAAGTGGTCACCCAGTCTGTATTTTGTCTCCAGTGTAGTGAAGATCACATTATGAGCCACTGAAGTAAACTAGATTGAGTGAAGTGCAGACAAGTCACTGCCTTACTGCTTAGGAACACTGCATCCTGCAAGACTCTATATTGATTTCAATAATTTTAGAACCTGAACATTTTCCTCTCCATACAACCTCTCACCCAGGCTCTGTCATGATATGGGCAGTTTTCAGCATAGGAGAAAGTAAGACTGCAGATGCTGGAGATCAGAGTTGAAAAGTGAGGTGCTGGAAAAGCATGCAGGTCAGGCAGCATCCAAGGAGTAGGACAATCAATGTTTCGGGCATGAGCCCTTCTTCAGAATGTGAAGGGGGGAAAGGGGGCCGAGACATAAATAGGACGTTGGGGTTAGTGGGGAGGTAGCTGGGAAAGTGATCAGTAGATGCAGGTGGGAAGTGATACTGATAGGCCACGGTGGGAGGTGATAGTGATAGGTCAGAGGGGAGGGTGGAGTGGATAGGTGGGAAGGAAGATGGACAGGTCGGATAGGACAAGAGGGTGCTGCCAAATTGGAGGGTTGGTTGTGGGAGGAGGTGGAGGGAGGGGAGATAAGGAAACTGGTGAAGTCAACATTGATGCCATGTGGTTGAAGGGTCCCAAGGCAGAAGATGAAGCATTCTTCCTCCAGTTGTCGGGTGATTTGGATTTAGCAGTGGAGGAGGCCCAGCACTTGCATTCTTCGGCAGAGTAGGAGGGGAGTTGAGGTAGTTGTTTCAAGTAGCTTTCAGCACAGCCAAACCATTTTTACCTACTTATGGTCCACATTATCAGCATTTCTTTCTCCCAGGCATACTACCATCAAACCCTTTGTCTGCCTGTCATTCTCTCCCCCTGGGCTTTATTCCCTCCCCTTTCTTGAACATATATAACTTTCCTAGCTACTATCAGTTCAGAAGATGAGTCACCAGAGGTGTTAACTCTGATCTGTCTCCACAGATGTTGCTGGACTTGCTGAATTCCTTCAGCAATTTCTGTTTTTGCTTCAGATTTCCAGCATTCACACTTCTTGGTTTTATTATATATTTATTTTACGTCTGCCTTAAAAAATATTCAAGGAAACTGATTCCATCACTTTATCAAAAAAAAGTTCCAAAAATTTATGAATCTGAGAAAAAAAACTAATTTCTATAGTAAAGACCAATTCAAAATACATGTTCAATTGATCTGTTTTTTTCCTAGGTTTCAATCATTAGTTCTCTAGCCTCACTTTCTAGCAGACCAACACTCCCTTTGCTAACACTTTTCATCCATAAAATATTCATAAAAGCTTTAATTTCTGTTTTCATATTTCTGGCTAGCTTTCTCATGCTGTAATGTTTTCCTCTTTTCCATTGAACTTAGGATGGTCCTAACCATAGATGACACCCTGTTCTGCATTACTCCCTTCCCAGCCTGTGCTTTACCATATCCCCTACTTGCAAATCCTGCTTTCCACTTCACTCCCTGCCCACAGCCTGCAGCCCTCAGTACTAAGCTCTAACACACTAAAGCTCAATTCCATGGTAACTGCCCTACAATTACACCCCCACCCTCTCTTTTGTTTTTGCTTTCTTTTGCTCACTCCTTTGACCAACGTGACTGAACAGCTCAAAGCAAGGTGTGTCAGATCCCCAACTGCTGCATGTTCATCTCCCTGAACATGTTCGTCTTACACTCTGGACTTGCCACTACAGATCCACCGGGCAGACCATGACACACACCCTGCACTGCAGAGACACAGACTTTCTCTCTGGAATCCCTCAACCAGTCACTCGAATGTGGCCAAAACACCTGGTCTGCTATGGGAGGCTTCTGTTTGCCAGCACCCGATCACTGAAGGGCATCTCGATGCATTTCAGTGAAGACTATTCCCCTAAGATTTTGATACATGGTTGTCTGTTTGCCACATGTGCTGTATGTTTACCATGTAAGCTGCTAGAGCATTGTGCAGGTCTGAGATTGATGTAGTACACCACTGTACTGCAATGTTCACTCCCTAAACAGAGGACTACTGTCAGCAAAGCAAGCTACCATGTGGTATCACTGCACAAATTGGTATGGCAGACAGATGTTGTGAGCGTACAGGTAGGTGCTAATTGACCAAATGTTACGACAGCAAGTGAACATCTCTGAGATGCAGTTTGGACCAGTCTGTAAGTTTGGTACCTGCTCCTTTGTGCAAAATGTCCTTGCAGCAACCATTCAATGCTAGTTTCTGGTGTACCCTGCAATGCAAATGTTTGTTTCCTGCTTGGACTGAAAATGGATTGGAAAAGTGTCCTGATGGAGATTAGGGGGTTGGCAAATGTTTGATATTATTATATGTGAATGAGACATACATGTTGGAATTCCTTGATGTCTAGCTTGTTTGGGTAAGTTTGGTAAGATAAGAAGCTGAATATTAATGATTTGAGTTGGACCATTAATAAATGGTGCCGTGCCCACTTGCCCCAAAAGAAAATTGGCAACTCATTGCTGGCTAGGTCGAATTTTACCTTATTGTTTATCAAAAGTATAAAAATTGAAACGAGATGTAGAGATAGGCCCCACCGGACTTCTTGTTTGATTCTGCCACAAATTTTGTCATAGCACACATCGTTCAGACCCCTATAATTCCCTGTTAGTTTAGTTTTGATAAACTTGTTAAAGAATAAAATAAGTTTAAAATATCTGGCCACTGCTCACGTGTTTCTTACTGAATAAAAGAATATATTGAGTCAGAGGAACAAATTGCGAAATTACAAAGTAACAACTTGCACAGTCTAGTATGATGAGAGAAGTAAGCGTGTAATAAGGCACATTTTAAAAAGAAGCAGATAAATCAAACATTGGCACTAAACACTAAAATATGAGCACTGAGGGGAGAACCTGAGGATAGAAAGGGTGTTCAATTGAAAACAAAGCATTGCCTCCCCTGAAGTAGACCACATTTCTTGCATAACCAAACTCATCAAATGCAGACACAAATTGGCCAACAAAGGAGCAGTTACAGGTGCAATCTCAATTAGTGAAGAAACAACCTTTGATACATGTTGGGACAGTAAATGTGAGAGCAGTTTACCTGGGTATTTCAGACTTTGTTGGAATAACATAATTAGAGTCATAGAAACCTGGTGTTTTATAACATGGAAAGAGGCATTTCAGCCCATCATATCTGCATTGGTCATCAAAATCTATTCTAATCTCATTTTTCAGCACTTGGCTCAGGGCTTTGTATGTGGAATTTCAAGTGATCACCTAATTACATCTAAAACATGAGGGGCTTTGAGTTTCAGATACACATCACCTTTTGCATGAAAGAAAGTTTCCTCAAATCCTCACTAAATTACTGCCCATTGGTTAATGACCCCTCAATGTAGGGGGAAAGTTTCCTCCTGTCACAATCTATGGTTCTCAGGCTTAGTACACCTCAGTCTGGTGCCTTCAGTCTTCTCTGTTCCAAAGGAAAACAATAGTTCACAAGAATTACCAGGATCACTGAGGCAATGATGTTCCATTGAATTGATATCAAAGATTTTAACTGGCACCATATGTACCTTATTTTCAATGCAGTACTTGAGAAAAGAAGAAGTTTGTCCCTAGAAAGAATAACAACTAAATTTCAGATGAACATGGGCATGGGAACAACTGTCATTCTGAGCTCATGGATAATTGTCCTGTACTCATTGTTTGAAATTATTCAAATAGGTGATTAAAAGTGTAAACTTCCATCCCCTAGAATTATGATATATTAATGCCAGTGTTCAGGAACACAGTGCTATCCTTGCCAGGCAGGCCTTGTCAGGGAGCTGTTATCTTTAGACTGAAGAAGGCCCAAAAGAGAAGAAGACCTCTCTCACACTTCAGCCAAAGAGTAGGATCCAACTTTAACGTGATTGACATACACCATGCTAACTGTTTGTTTATCTTCTGGTATCAGTAAGCCATTCTTAATTGTCATGGGTTATATATTCTTCTTTATCTAATTGACTAATCATTCATATCCAAACTATCTGAAATTCTTTAACATTGGTTCACTGTTTGTACTTAAGAACTGTAGTCATAACCCTAAAATTCTAATACTTTTCTTAAGCCAAATACAACATGTCCATCATTTTCCTCACCTTAATATTTTTCACCTATTACAACTATACTTTTGAACCTTCCAACAACTATTAGTCTCTTAGCTTCATTCTGACTGCAATGTCATTTTCTTTTCATTTTCTATCAAACCTGTCACACAACTTTTGATTTCTTCCTTCCTCTTCATTCAGCTGACATTTATTGCATTCTCAATCCATTCTCTATAATAGCTGCACTTGCATTTGTTCACATGCAAAGAAATTTCCTTGTAACTTTTCCTCCCAACAATTTCCTTCAAAGTGATTTATTTTGCTTCAAAATTCCCTCACTGTTTCTGTAACCTCCGTGAGCATTACAACCCAGTTACTTCACAAGGCACCTAATATCACGCACTCCTTAATTCTCCACTCCATAAAATTAGTGTTGTACCTTACTTAATTTTTCATCTTAATTTGGTATCATCTGTAATCCTTTGCATGTTACAGTAAATGTACAAGGTTAAATTATTGATGTAAATTAGAAAACAGTAAGGAACCCAGAGATACTCCATTTAATCAACCCCTTATCATTTTGATATTCCACTTAAAAACTCCTGTTATTTTCTTCCTTTCAACCATTCTTAGCTCACCTTGAATTATCACTGATTTGTTCTTATAAGCTGATTTGCAAATGAAATGTTGCTCATATGCTTTCTAGATGTTCTGATAATAACCTTCCAACTAAACAATTGATGTGATGTTGTTAGTGTCTGAAGTCATTTTGTCTGGTATTTACTTTTGTACACTCAAGTTTGTTACTGATGATTAATGCAACCTTTTATCTGATATTGATGTATAATTAATGTGTCTATGGTTTCCTGGATTTCACTGGTCATGTTTGAGAAATATCTGCTCCATATATTCTTGCACAACTGATGTAATGCCATTTAGCTATTTATAAACTGTATTAATCTGTATTGTACCGAAAAGGAGTAGGAACGTAGGAACCGGAGTAGGTTAATTCATTTTGCAAACTTGTTCCAGCATTCAATTGTATTATGGCTGATCTGCACCTTATCTACATTTACCCGCTGTATCCCTTGATATCCATACCAAACAAATATCTATTGATTTCTATTCTGAAAATTCCAGTAGCTTCTCTATGACAATTTCTTCATGAAATTATGCTCCTATACCCACAAAGTATCATTTCCTCTTTTCCTCCACCAGGCTTTCTATGACATCTTTATTACATATTTATTATATTATGTAATATTTATAATAAATGCTTTTTTGGTGGATCCAAGAGATGAGTAGCAGCTTTACATCTTTTAGAACATTAATGCACAACTCTGAAAGCCTTTAACAATTTAATTTCACTGATTGGTTTTCCATGGATAACACAGAAAATGTCTGGAGAGTGTTTGAAGACCACCTCAAAATATAAATCAACTTCTGGATTAACAGACTCCAACTCATGTCTTCCAGACAGAAATCCCAGGAGTCTATTGACACGCTTGCCACCAGATGTTGAACTGAAGGGCATGAGTGTGATTTCTCTGAAGAAGAACTTGCAGAGAGGCAAATTGAATTCATAATTGCCTCTTCACTGGTCAAAATTTCCAGGAAAGATCTTGTAAGCAAGAAGAAGGCTCAGACCATTAATGTTTAGCTGGATAAGGGATTCTAGCATGAACCTATTGTGGTCAGGCCACCATTAATTTCAATTTATTTTTCAAAGGGACAGGCAGGAAATTAAGTTGTTAGTCTGAGATTGAATAAGTATGCTGGCAGGAAATGATCATGGATCAGATTATGCAGAATCCATCTGCATCAAGTTTTTTTTTCTCTCTCTTCACAGAAAGAGCGGGAGCAGCAGGGGAAGTGACGGCTACCAGAGGGGCAGCCGGGAATGAAAGCAGTGAGTATATAAATCAGGAAGGCGGCTAAACCCGAGATTCTATACCTGTAGTATCTCCCACCCACCCTCCTCCTCTAACCTCCTTATCTACACTGTTTTTTTTAAGGGAAGGATTTTCTATTTCTTTACCAGTGACTGGTTAAAAATTTACTTTGCTTTTGTGTGTATATATATGTTAATTCTTTTTTAGGGAAAGACTATAGCAGAGAGGTATCAGAAAGTATTCTAACTCAAACTTGTACAAAGTAACTAAGTAATTAATTAACTAAGCAGAGATGGCTGGGCAGGTGATGTGCTGTAGCTGTATGATGTGGGAGCTAGCTGATCCCATTGTGAATGGCAGTGACCACATCTGCAGCAAGTGTTGGTTGCTGGAAGAACTCCGGATCAGAGTTGATGATCTGGAATCTGAGCTGCAAACACTGCGGCACATCCAGGAGGGGGAGAGTTACCTGGATGCGTTGTTTCAGGAGGCAGTCACACCTGGGAGATTAAGTAATTCACATTCAGCTGGTGATCAGGCTCATCAGAGTGTGACTATAAGTGAGGCAGGTAGGGGGAACCTGAGTTCAGGAGTAGAGGAGCCTCATCCCTTGACCTTGTCCAACAGGTACGAGATTCTTGCTCCCTGTTCGGATGAGGAAAAGGGCTCTGGACAGGATGAGCCAACTGACCAAGGCACCATGGTGCAGAAGGCCATTCAAGAGGGGGGAGTTAATAGACAAGTAGTGGTTATAAGGGATTATATAATTAGGGGGACAGATAGTATCCTTTGCAAGCCGGATCGGGAGTCTCGCATGGTGTGTTGCCTGCCCGGTGCCAGGGTGCGGGACATCTCCGACCGGCTTGAAAGGATATTGGAGCGGGAGGAGGAGGATCAAGTTGTTGTGGTCCACGTTGGTACTAACAACATAGGCAAGACTAGGGTGGAGGACCTGTTTGGGCATTACGAAGCACTAGGCAGGAAATTGAAGCACAGGTCCTCAAGGGTCATAATCTCCGGATTACTGCCTGAGCCACGTGCCAATTGGCATAGGGACAAGAAAATTAGGCAAGTAAACACATGGCTAAGGGTTTGGTGTGGGAAAGAGGGATTCCACTTCATGGGGCAATGGCATCAGTTTTGGAACGGGGGGATCTGTACCATTGGGACGGTCTCCACCTGAACCAATCAGGTACCAATGTTCTAGCGAAGAGGATAAATAGGGTGGTCAGCAGGACTTTAAACTTCTGAGTTGGGGGGAAGGGAAAATGAAAGCGACAGGGAGTATGGCGTTAAATGGAAAGATAAGCAGCAGGATAGCATGTCTCCAGGCGGATTTAAAATTGAGGCAGACTGGGTATGCAGAAAAAAGCAAGGATAACTTAGGACATCATATGATTTCCAATATCTCTAATGATAAGAAAGTTAGCATTTAGGCACTTTACCTGAATGCTCGTAGCATTCATAACAAAGCAGATGAACTAATGGCACAGATCATAGTGAATGATTATGATGTGGTAGGCATCACAGAGACTTGGTTACAGGGGGGTCAGGCAGTTAAACCTCCAAGGATTTTCAACTTATCGAAAAGACAGGGAGGTCGGCAGAGGGGGTGGGGTTGCCTTGTTAGTTAAGAACAAAATTAAATTTATGAATGACATAGCGTCAGATGATGTGGAGTTTGTGTGGGTGGAATTGAGGAACCACAAAGGCAAAAATACCATAATTGGAGTTGTGTACAGACCTCCTAACAGTGGTCAGGACCAGGGACGTAACATGTACCGGGAAATAGAGAAGGCATGTCAGAAAGGCAAGGTCACAGTGATCATGGGAGACTTCAATATGCAGGTGGACTGGGTAAATAATGTTGCCAGTGGATCCAAAGAGAGGGAATTCATGGAATGCTTACAGGATGGCTTTTTGGAACAGCTTGTCATGGAGCCCACAAGAGAGCAGGCTATTCTGGACCTAGTGCTTTGCAATGAACCAGACTCTATAAAAGATCTTAAAGTAAGGGAACCCTTAGGAAGCAGCAGTCATAATATGGTAGAGTTCAGTCTGGAGTTTGAAAGAGAGAAGGCAAAATCGGATGTAATGGTGTTACAGTTAAATAAAGGTAATTATGAGGGCATGAGAGAGGAACTGACAAAAATAAACTGGAGGCAGAGGCTAGCGGGGAAGACAGTAGAGCAAAAATGGCAGGAGTTTGTGGGTATAATTGAGGACACTGTACAGAGGTGCATCCCCAAGAAAAGAAAGATTATCTGGGGAGGGATTAGACAGCCATGGCTGACAAAGGAAGTCAGGAAATGTATTAAAGAAAAAGAGAGACCCTATAAAGTGGCCAAGAGCCTTGGGAAATCAGAAGATTGGGAAGGCTACAAAAACAAACAGAGGATAACAACGAGAGTAATAAGAAAGGAGAGGATTAAATATGAAGGTAGGCTAGCCAGTAATATTAGAAATGATAATAAAAGTTTCTTTCAATACATAAGAAACAAATGACAGGCAAAAGTAGACATTGGGCCACTTCAAACTGATGCTGGAAGCCTAGTGATGGGAGATAAGGAAATAGCAGGAGAACTTAACAAGTACTTTGCATCAGTTTTCACAGTGGAAGACATGAGTAATATCCCAACAATTAAAGGGAGTCAGGGGGCTGAGTTGAGTATGGTTGCCATTACAAAAGAGATAGTGCTAGAAAAGCTAAAAAGTCTTAAAATTGATAAATCTCCTGGCCCCGATGGGATACATCCTAGAGTTCTGAGGGAGGTGGCTGAGGAAATAGTGGAGGCATTGGTTGAGATCTTTCAAGAGTCACTGGAGTCAGGGAAAGTCCCGGATGATTGGAAGATCGCTGTTGTAACCCCCTTGTTCAAGAAAGGATCAAGACAAAAGATGGAAAATTATACGCCAATTAGCCTAACCTCGGTTGTTGGTAAAATTCTAGAATCCATCATTAAGGATGAGGTTTCTAAATTCTTAGAACAGCAGAGTCTGATTAGAACAAGTCAACATGGATTTAGTAAGGGGAGGTCATGCCTGACAAACCTGTTGGAATTCTTTGAAGAGGTGACAAGTAGGTTAGACCAGGGAAACCCAGTGGATGTGGTCTATCTAGACTTCCAAAAGGCCTTTGATAAGGTGCCACACGGGAGGCTGCTGAGCAAGGTGAGGGCCCATGGTGTTCGAGGTGAGCTACTGGGATGGATTGAGGATTGGCTGTCTGACAGAAGGCAGAGAGTTGGAATAAAAGGTTCTTTTTCAGAATGGCAGCCGGTGACGAGCGGTGTCCCGCAGGGTTCGGTGTTGGGGGCCACAGCTGTTCGCATTATATATTAATGATCTGGATGAAGGGACTGGGGGCATTCTAGCAAAGTTTGCAGATGATACGAAGTTAAGTGGACAGGCAGGTAGTACTGAGGAAGTGGGGAGACTACAGAAGGATCTAGACAATTTGGGAGAGTGGTCCAGGAAATGGCTGATGGAATTCAACGTGAACAAATGCGAGGTCTTGCACTTTGGCAAAAAGAATAAAAGCATAGACTACTTTCTAAACAGTGAGAAAATTCATAAAGCCAAAGTACAAAGGGATCTGGGAGTGCTAGTCGAGGATTCTCTAAAGGTCAACATGCAGGTTGAGTCCGTGATTAAGAAAGCGAATGCAATGTTGTCACTTACCTCAAGAGGGTTGGAATATAAAAGCACCGTTGTGCTACTGAGACTTTATAAAGCTCTGGTTAGGCCCCATTTGGAGTACTGTGTCCAGTTTTGGTCCCCACACCTCAGGAAGGACATACTGGCACTGGAACGTGTCCAGTGGAGATTCACACGGATGATCCCTGGAATGGTTGGTCTAACATATGAGGAATGGCTGAGGATCCTGGGATTGTATTCATTGGAGTTTAGAAGATTAAGGGGAGACTTAATAGAGACGTACAAGATAATACATGACTTGGAAAGGGTGGACGCTAGGAAATTGTTTCCGTTAGGTGAGGAGACTAGGACCCGTGGACACAGCCTTAAAATTAGAGGGGGTCAATTCAGAACAGAAATGCGGAGACATTTCTTCAGCCAGAGAGTGGTGGGCCTGTGGAATTCATTGCCGCAGAGTGCAGTCGAGGCCAGGACGCTAAATGTCTTCAAGGCAGAGATTGATAGATTCTTGTTTTGAGGAATTAAGGGCTACGGGGAGAATGCGGGTAAGTGGAGTTGAAATGCCCATCAGCCATGATTGAATGGCGGAGTGGATTCGATGGGCCGAATGGCCTTACTTCCACTCCTATGTCTTATGGTCTAATGGTCTTAAGAAATAATAATAAGATGATGATGTCAGTGAGAGTAGTCTATTGATCCCTAACAGTAACTGTTCTATAGGACACAGAACAAATCAGGCAACAATGAAGTCATGTAAAAAGGTCGTAAGTTAATCGTGTGTGGTATTAATCTTCATGTAAATTGGGAAAAACAAGTTGACAAAGACAGCTGTGAGGAAGGATTCATAGATTGCATTCAGGACAATTTCCTAGAACAATATGTCATGGAGCCAGCCAGGGATCAGGCCACTTTGAATCTAGTAATGTGTAAATAGGCATGTTGAGTAAATGATCTTAGAATAAAAGATCCCCAAAGAAAGCAAGAAAAAGAGTAATTGGGAAAGGCTGAGAGTGAACTTATGTGAAGGGGACTGGGAAAGAGGTTCAGCAAAAAAGATGGTTGTGAAATAATGGCAGATGTTCATAATTCACAGCAGAGTTATACTCAATTGAGGAAGTAGAATTCCAGGAAGGGGATAAACTGACCATGATTAGTCAAAGGGGGAAAGGAATGTATAAAATTGAAAGGAAGAAAACATGAAATGTAGCAAACATCAGGTAAACCAGAGGATTGGGAAAGTTTTAAAACCAAAAAAAAATGAATACCAAAAACAAAAAGAGGGAGAGAATGAACAATGAGGACAAACTAGCAAGTGATGTTAAAATGCACAGCAAGAGTTTCTTTCAATATACGAAAAGGAAGACAAGGAAGAGAGAGGCCAAAGTGAAGCCTTAAAGAATGAGTTTGGAAAATGCAATGGTGAACCAAGAGTTGAATAAATACTGTGCATCAGTCTTCAGTGTAGAGGACACTAATAATAAACCAAAAATAATAAATAATCCAGGAACTAAGAGCTTGTGTATGTATGGTGGAATGACTAAGGGTATATGGATAGGGTGGGTAAATGAACTGGGTAAGGGGGATGGTAACATATGAGTGAGGCGATAAAGGAACATGGCAGCATGGTGACCAGACCTGAGAAGTCAATAAGAAGGAACAGAAGGAGGACTGCAGATGCTGAAGATCAGAATCGAGAGTATGATGCTAGAAAAGCGCAGCAGGTCAGGCAGCATCCGAAGAGCAGGAGAATCGACATTTCAGGCATAAGCCCTTCATCAGGAATGAAGCTTGTGAGCTGAGGGGGTAGAGAAATAAATGGGAGAGGGGGTGGGGCTAGAGGGAAGGTAGCTGAGAGTGTGATAGGTCGATGAAAGTGGGGTAATGGTGATAGGTCAGAGAGGATGGTAGAGTGGATAGGTGAGAAAGAAGATGGACAGGTAGGACTGGTTATGAGGGTAGTGCCCAGTTGGAAGGTTGGATCTGGGATAAGGTGGGGGGGCGGGGAACTGAGGAGACTGGTTAAATCCATATTAAACCTGTGTGGTTGGAGGGTCCCAAGGCGGAAGATGAGGCATTCTTCCTCCAGGTATCGGATGGTTAGGGTTTAGCCATGGAGGATGCAGAGGACCTGCATGTCCTTGGCAGAGTGGGAGGGGTTGCTTCATGTATATGCCCCAGGGATATTCTCTAAAGCATTCTGCAAGTAGGCATCCTATCTTCCCAATGTGGAGGAGACCACATCAGGAGCAACACATACGGTATATGACATGTGTGGAAGTGCAGGTAAATCTCTGATGGTTGTGGAAAGCTCCTCTGGGGTCTTGGACGGAGGTGAGGGGAGTGCAGATTGAGTTGCAATGATAATAAGCATAGAGATCAATACATTTGTAAGAGTCACACATTGATAGCCAAGTAGGAAAACAAAATGTGTGGAATCTGCTTGGCTGGAACTAAGAATTAGCACAGTGTAGCAGACATAGGTTGGAGTTATTTATAGACCATCAAATGGTAGTGATAGTGTGGAGCATGATGTTAATCAGGAGATGAGAGAACCAGTTATAAGCAACATTAATTGTCAAACAAACGGAGTAAATCAATTGAACACCAGAAACTCATCTTCCAAAGTTTTAGATTGTGTTGAGGATGATTTTCTAGAGCAGTGTATTGAGGAGCCAACTAGAGAACGTGCTATTTTAGAACTAGTATTATGTAATGAGAAAGGGCAAATTGACCTTTCGGGATGAATGACCACAATGCGATAGAAATTTGCATTTTTTTAAAGTGAACGAGTTCATTCTGATGCAAAGGTGTTCAATTTGAATAAAGGAAATTATGAAGGCATCGGGGCAAGACTAACAACATACACTAAAAGGCATGATTGTACATAGGCAGTGGATAATCTTTAAATAACTATGACATACAGCAATTATACATCCCTTTTAAGTTGCCAAAACTGCAAAAGATCAGCAAATCAGGGCTAATGATGGAATTTCAGGATTATACATGACTAAAAGAAAGGAAAAGGTTATAAAGGTACCAGAATGCAGTAATTCTGAGGATTAGGAGGTGTGAAGTATACAATTGGAAGACCAAGAGACTTATAAGAGAAAAGAAAATAGACTGTGAATGCAATCTAGCAAAACAACAAAAAAATGGACTGTGAAAGCTTCTAATAGTACATAAAAAGGAAATGTTTGGTTAAAACAAATGTGGGTCCATTAAGGGCTGATTTGGGAGAACTTATAATGGTGAAAAGAGAAATAGCAGAGGAGTTATCAGAATTTTCCAAGAACTAGATATCCAAGGTGAGGGAGAATGAGGAGTTGAAGTTTACAAATAAGGAGCATGCCGCTTAAGTCTGAGATTAGATCTTCTTTTATTCAGAGGGTTGCAAGCCTTCAGAATTCTTTATCAGAGGGGTCCAGAAGCTCAGTCTTTAAACATGCTTAAAGTAGAGATTGATAGATTTCTGATTACAAACAGTAAACAGCATGGGATCAGTAAAAGCATTGAAGTATTTATTCAGCCATGATTGTACTGAATGCTGGGACAGGCTCAATTGGCTGAATGGCCTACTCCTTTTCCTGTGATCCTAAATTCCTAACCACATTGGGTGACCTTGTCAGGAACATAGAAGCTTTGCAGAGTACACAAATCTGCAAAAACTCATCTATCCAATCCTTGAAGTACAATTGGCTGTACATATGGCAATGCCTAATAATCTCTCATTGGACTTAGCAGCATTTTGAAACCCACTGAATCAAATTCGAAGTATGTCATTCTCAGCCTTGAGGGACTGCATAAGAAGCAGAAGACAAATGCTTTAATTTTGAAATATATCCCTGTTAGGATTCTAATAGTTGTCAGAAGGTTGACAGTCTTGCTACTTGGTTTTAATGCTGTCTACAGTAACATAACAAACACTTCCAATATTTAACAGATCGTGTGGATCAGAGCAATTTAGTACTTGGTGCTCATCATTTTCAACTATAACACAGTGCTCTGCCAATACATGATGCAAGATAGAATTAAGCATATATAATGAACTCATCCTGACTTTTGATCTTTAAGTGCCATATTTTCCTTAATTTGTAAAGGAAAAAAGGTGATCCTTCCTGTAATTGCTAGCTACTAGAGTGTGTGGTTTAAAATTTGCAATTTTTTAATGCAATCCTGTCAATGTTATTTTTAAAGCAGCCAACTGTTGTAATAAAAATAATTTAATGTTTCTCAAATAGTTAATCAGCTACTTCATGGATAGAATACACATTAACTCAGCTTTGGAGTATGTGTAATGCTTGCTAACTGTCTCAACAGTAGAGATCCCAATTTAACCATGAACTCCTCCATATGCATATTCATCTGTTTCTGTCCTCTTTCCATAACCAGTTTTAAACCTTTAATGTAATGCAAGCTTGCCACCAGATTTTTTCTGAATAACCAGTTAAGGCTGTTTATCGGTTAATTCATTGTGATTCTATATTAGAAATTCAACTCATTCTCATAATATTCAACTTTCATCAAACAACATTTATTTCCTTCAGCCCATCCAAATCTCTGCTATCTTATCCTACGACATGAAGGGCAGAATTTAATGTCCTCTATCATTGCACATTTGGTGATGCAGATTATTTAATCAAGTGGGTGAGTGGTGAGTACATGCCGTATACTATCTTTCACCATATGAAATCTATGGTGAGAAGACATTTGTGCTGCTTTCACCTTCCACCATTAATTGAAACATTTAAGTGGATAATTAATAATCAATTTAAAAGTTTTGCCTACCTTAGTAACCCAGCAAAAAGCATGGAGGTTTGTTATGTGAGACAGCAATAAGTAAATTCTGCCTGAGTTGATGGCATGATCTGTTTTTTTCCTCCTTCAAAAAGCTACCCAGTGCATTGTTATATACTGGAAGAAGGTAACTGCATTTAAATTGAGCCCAAGTCCACACTCTTTGTGACAGCTTTATTTCAGTAAAGCTGAATCCATAAAATTCCGACACTATTAATTGCTAAATCCCTGTATGCATATAAGCATTTCACAGCCAATTAACTTGTAGTTAATGTATCTATCACCTGTTCCCTCGTCCCATTTTCAGTCTTGAGCAATCTTTTGGATGCCGTTTGATGTATTAGATTTGCCTTTAACTACTTGTTTCTAATATTATCTTCATCTTGCTTTGCATGTGAAGGTTCTGTAGTGATCGCAATGAAGTCAGCCAGGTGGATTTCATAGACAATGAGTTCCCTGATTGGGGCTGTTAATCTGGTCCAATCAGGGAGCCCTGGCTGACAGATAAATACAGGAGTGTCAGGTATTGTGTTCACTCTGACAGCTGGCTCAGAGGATGATGGATCAGTGTCAAAGATTTCCACATGTAAATAAAGGGTGACTTCGTGACAGGATACCAGCCTCTGTGGAGTTATTTCGGTGGTAATGAGAGGAAAACATGTTCCTGAAGAAATTCACTTGCAACAGTCATCTTTGAGTTGTGGTAAGCATGCTGTTATTTGGGAAGCTTGATTTGTTTGATCCTGCCATCAAAGACGGAGTCCAGTATGTGGAAAAATGTGTCATTTTTCTCAGGCAAATGACATTGGGACAGATCTAATGAACAATTCTGTGGACGCCTAACTTCTTTGGTTATTAGGAGCCTAAATTTCCCTACGGCAACAGATACTAAATCATTTCAAGAGTTGATGGATCTACCTAAGGAATATTACAACCACAAGCCTCTTTTAATTCCGAGATGGTTTTATTTGGCAATTTGAGAACCAGGAGAATCTGTTTCAGGATTTTTAACTAGGTTAAGATGACTGGCAGCGACACGTTACTTTGGTTTAACCCTTAATGAAATGCTGAGTGATCTTTTGGTATGTGGAATTAATGATGTAACCATGCAAAAGCACCTACTAGCTGAAACTCAAATGGATTTCAAAAAGGCACTACAATTGGTTTTATCAGTGGAAAATGCAGCAGATGGAGCATATGAGTTGCCGTTTATTCAATTGGAAGTGGACATCCTCACCAGTCTGATTGAGCTTGGGGACCACTCAAGTGAAGGCAATCACATAGCCTCACTCAGAACAGAAAGACTTGAGGTAAAGCCCCAAATAAAGCCATGTCTTCGCCAAACAGTTCAAATTTTCTTAAGGACCCAGGTTGGCTCGCCATGTCATTGCTGCCTGCACGCAGACTCAAGACAGCAAAAGAATCCCACGAGACCTAAATTGAGTAAGTGAACTTGTAGGCTGGTATCCAAAAAAGTGCACATCCTGGAACCACCTACATCTGAATTAGAGCTGCTAAATCACTTAGTAACATACAAGTCAGAATCAATCAAAATAAACCTCTAGTTAAATTGTCACCTGGTTCTAATAAACACCAATATTGGTGCAGCTATTTCAGTGATTGCAGAACTAGTCTTTACCAAAATTTGATCTAAACTCCAACCCTTAAGTTGATACAAGACCTCAGCTAGACTGAAAACCTGTACTGGGGAGCCCTTTCAAATTAAGGGTACAACCTCAGTTCTACTCTCTTATAGAACTAGCTGGTTCAGTTACCACTGGTTATAGTAAAAAGATTGGGCCCAAGCTTGAAGGGTGAAATTGGTTGAGAAAGATTCATCTAGATTGGCTCAATACTTTTTGATTAGAAAATGGCTGCCTGAGTGAAGTCCTAATTTAACACCTGAAAGTTATTCAGGAAGATCTGTAAGACTATCAAAGGAGCCAAGGCCACCTTACATGTTGACCAGGAGGCAATTCCACAATTCTGCATCGCCCGGCCATTAGCCTTATGGGCAAAAGTAGAAGCAGAAATCAGAAGGCTGGAAAATGAAGCAATCATCAAACCAGTCAAATTTGCAGAATGGACAGCGCTATTTGTATCGATTCTGAAGCCTGATGGGCCAGTTCATCTTTGTGGGGATTTTAAACAAATGGGAAATCACTTTTTGTACCTGGATAAATACCCAGTCCTTCACATAGAGGATTTATACACATCGCCGGTCGGGGGCTGCCCATCATGAAGCTGGGTATGAGCCATGCATAATTGCTATTGCAGTTAGATGAGGATTCCCAGGCATATGTATAACTAATAGTCATGACGGATTGTACCAATATACGAGACTGCCATTTGAAGTATGGCCAGCCTGTGCAATTTTTTAGCAGACAATGGAAAATACTTTACAAGGTCTACACTAGGTCACATTTATCTGGATGACGTACTAGTAACACTGAAGACCAATAAGAAGCACTTGGAGAACTTTGCTATAGTCCTTAGATGGTTTTCCCAGGCATGTGTACACCTTCAAAAGGAAAAAATGTGTGTTCCAAGCACCCCAAATTACATAAATGGGCTACCGAGTCGACGAGACCAGATTATACTCATTGGAAGATAAAGTGAGGAGGTCAAAGGTGCCCTGGCTCCCATGTCTACACTGAAGATTAGGTGTTTCCTTGGGCTGGTGAATTATTGTGGAATGTTTTTAGATAAACTGGCTTCCATCCTGAAACCGTTGCATTAATTCTTAGAGGTCCAAACTTGCAAATTCTCATGCATCCAAGCCATCACCTTCAGGGAAGTGAACAAACAGCTATCATCCACTGAAGTTGACACACTGTGATTCCAAGTGAGATCTGGTATTGGCAGACATTGTAAAAACACTGACTGCAGATGCTGAAAACCAAATACTGGATTAGTGGTGCTGGAAGAGCACAGCAGTTCGGGCAGCATCCAACGAGCAGCAAAATCAACGTTTCGGGCAAAAGCCCTTCATCAGGAATAAAGGCAGTGAGCCTGAAGCGTGGAGAGATAAGCTAGAGGAGGGTGGGGGTGGGGAGAGAGTAGCATAGAGTACAATGGGTGAGTGGGGGAGGAGATGAAGGTGATAGGTCAAGGAGGAGAGGGTGGAGTGGATAGGTGGAAAAGAAGATAGGCAGGTCGGACAAGTCCGGACAAGTCAAGGAGACAGTTACTGAGCTGAAAGTTTGAAACTAGGATGAGGTGGGGGAAGGGGAAATGAGGAAGCTGTTGAAGTCCACATTGATGCCCTGGGGTTGAAGTGTTCCGAGGCGGAAGATGAGGCGTTCTTCCTCCAGGCGTCTGGTGGTGAGGGAGCGGCGGTGAAGGATGCCCAGGACCTCCATGTCCTCGGCAGAGAGGGAGGGGGAGTTGAAATGTTGGGCCATGGGGCGGTTTAGTTGATTGGTGCGGGTGTCTCGGAGTTGTTCCCTAAAACGCTCTGCTAGGAGGCGCCCAGTCTCCCCAATGTCGAGGAGACCACATCGGGAGCAACGGATACAATAAATGATATTGGTGGATGTGCAGGTGAAACTTTGATGGATGTGGAAGGCTCCTTTAGGGCCTTGGATAGAGGTGAGGGAGGAGGTGTGGGCACAGGTTTTACAGTTCCTGCGGTGGCAGGGGAAAGTGCCAGAATGGGAGGGTGGGTCGTCTGGGGGTGTGGACCTGACCAGGTAGTCACGGAGGGAACGGTCTTTGCGGAAGGCGGAAAGGGGTGGGGAGGGAAATATATGCCTGGTGGTGGGGTCAGGGTAATATTAGCTCATAGATGGCCCAATGGAGAGAAATGCCCAATAGCATATGTAAGCAGGATTTTGGCTAATGCAACATCATAAATATGCCCAGATAGAGAAGGTAGGTTTTGCATTCATATTTGGAGTCAAGAAGTTCCACTAATACCTTTATGGATGCAGATTTGTCATAACAACATACGACAAACCCCTATTCCATCTACTTAGAGGTCATGCAGTGCTGTTCATTGCTTCAGGCCAAATTCAGCAGTGGGCTCTAATATTAACTGCATATAATTACAAGTCAGAGCACCATCTGGGAAGCCAAGTAACAAATATGGATGCATTAAGTCACTTCCCATTGGCAGACATACCACCAGTAGTATGACGATTAGGACAATCCATTATCATTTTAAATTTTCTGAATACGCTTCCAGTCACAGCTGACAATATCACATTTTGGATGCAGAAAGATTCCATTCTGGCAAAACTGAAACAGCCAGTGGTAAAAGGGGAATCCAAAGAGCAATCACAACCAGAATTGAAACATTTTTTGGACCCAGAGAGACCAGATCTCAGTCAAGGACAGCATATAATTATGGGGAGCAAGAGTGATTTTTCCAAGCAAAGGTGGGAATTCCACCAGGAGTTTCCGAAATGAAAATGTTGGTGGGAAGTTGTTTGTCTGGTGACCAGTACTGGATGCAGACATAGCCACAGTGATGGCACAGTGTCCAGAGTGCCAACAATGACAAAAGTTACTGCCAGCAGCTCCCCCATATTTGTAAGAATTGCCAAGTAAACTCCAGACTTGGTTACATGTCAATTATGCAGGTCCTTTCATGAGTTCAAGTTCCAGTCATTGTGAATGTCTGCTCAGTGGCTGGACATGCAGTGAGTTCATTCATCAAACACAGGGATGGCGGCGACCCAGCAAGTCTGAGTCTACAGTGCTCCTCCCAAGACTTAGGCAAAGTGGGTCACCCAACCCCACCACACTCACCAAATCATTTAAAATAGCTATTTAATCTAATTAGTTGTTTAGTATTGAATTTAAACAATTTAATCTTCAGTAAAAATGACTAAAGGGAAGGGAGCCCGCGGCTCTCAGCAAGCAGGAACCCCTCCCCCATCCTCTCCAGCTGCAGCAGAGGCGACCGCAGCCACCCCGGGGGACTTACCTACAGGGACGAGCTTGTGGGAATCATTTCTAAACTGGATGTGAAGATCGACGCTTTTATTGAAGAATCCCGAAGTCAATGGGACTCACTCTCGGCCGCGCTGCAAAAGCACGACCGAGACATTAAGGAAATCGAGCGCAGAGTTGGAGGGGCGGAGCTAAAGGCCACGACCTCCGAAACGACAGCGCAATCGGCCATGGATCGGGTCCGGACTCTCGAACAGCTAGTCCAGACCTTAGAGAACCACATTGACGACCTCGAGAATTGAGGTTGTTGAAAAAATATTCGTCTGCTGGGCATTCCCGAACGGTAAGAAGAAGGCCAGCCTACAGCGTTTCTCGAAGTGGCTGCAACAGCTTTTAAATCTGGAGGCTGGATCAGGCCAGGTAAGGGTGGAATGGGCCTACCGGGTTGCAATACACAGGCCTGGCTCGAACCAACGTTCCCACCCGGTCCTGTTCCGGCTGCAGAGCTATAAGGAGAGGCAGATACTCCAAGAAGCCTCAAGGAATCTTGGAAAAGATCCCCAAGTCAGGATCTATAAAGGTTCCAAGATCATGTTATTCCAGGACTTTTCCCCAGCTCTGGTCCGAAAGAAGAAGGCATTCGATGAGGCGAAGAAGTGTTTAAGGGACTTAAATATTCAGTACTCCTTACGCTACCCAGCGATGCTACGCTTTAACCATGAAGGATCTGTGTATAACTTCGGATCACCGGAAAAGGCTAAGGAGTTTTTGGACTCTCTTAGATAAACTGTGCGACATAATTGATGTTGGTTTGCCTTCCCCCCACTCCGGTTTATATCCTCCCCTTTTCTTTTTTTACCTTACTGTTTAATATTATCTTGGGGGGTGGGGAGAGGGATTTATTTATTTATTCTCTACTTAACGATTTTCTCCCCCCCTTGGTTTTTTTAAATTATATATATATATATATATATATATATATAAAATAGGCCGGGGGGTCTAGTTAATGTTGGTGGGGGGAGGTGGTTACCTTATTCTATTTTACCTCTATCTCTAGGAGCGGGGTTGTTTTCCCTTGTTATTTTGTATTATTATATTTAATTATTACTTGTTGAGGTTGTAATTTTACAGTTATATATGTTTATATATGATATTAACATTACCAAATATATCCAGGTGTTGGTGTGGGTGGGGGGTGGGGGTAGGGTGCTCACTGTTTACTCTAGCTCTGTAGTATATTTGAATTTTCCTCATCCTATTGAGGAGCGCCTGGGTCAAGGGTGGGGCACTGGTTGGGAGAGAATACGATGGACCTTTGGAAAGGAAGTGATACCCCCTGGGAACAAGGGAGAAAATCTCCATTTAAATACTTTTTTTTATTTAGAAATAATTTTTTATTATACTGTTGTGAGTGTATTAGAGAGCCTTTATTTTTGTGAATTTTATATGCGCTTTGCTCGGGATGTTCTGGATAGGGTTTCCCCTCCCGAGGGCTCTCTGATTTGCCCGAACGATTATGGTTGATCAGTTGGTTAAGTGGTGCATCTGGAATGTCAAGGGGCGTAATTCACCAGTCAAAAGGAAAATATTATCAAATCTCAAGAAAGAAAGGATTGATATATACAGGAGACACACTTTTTCCTTTGCAAGAAATGCTAAATATCTATCTGGTTGGATAAAGAACACTTGAAATTGCGACAGGGTGGATTTGATCAGGCCTTTTTTTCTTCTTTTAGCTCAAAAATCAGGGGAGTTGTTATTCTTATTTGCTCTCAAAATCCTAAAACAGATAAAAGACGAATCTGGACGATATATTCTGATTAAAGCCCTTATAAATGGAGAGGAATATGGGATTTTAAATTTTTATTGCCCCCCCGGCACATCCTTTTAAATTTATAACAGAAGCCTTCTCAAAACTGATGGCTCTCGGTGCCCATCATACAATTATAGGGGGAGACTTTAATTGTATTATGGATCCAGAAATAGATAAGATTCCCAAGAGTACTGCAGGAGTATCTCCCAGATCTAGACAATTGGTGGATTTGAACAAAGAATTAGAATTAGTAGATGTATGGGCATGTCTTCATCCACAGGGCAGCGATTTTTCTTTTTACTCCAATCCACATAAATGTCATACCAGAATTGATATGTTTTTTGCCCCCTCAATTTTTTAAATTCCATATTATCCTGTAAAATAGGTAGTATAGCAATTTCCGATCACACTGCTATATATATGGAAATCAAGGCGAGGAACAATGGACCCCTTCCTGATGAAAGATAGTAAATTTGTAAAGTACTTCTCTCAAGAATTTAAAACTTCTTTAGAAATTAATTTAGGTACGACTAGCAACCCATCGATGATGTGGGAGACCATCAAAGCTTACGCACGAGGTTTGATCATCTCATACTCAGCGACCCAGAAAAAATTAAAGGGAGAACAACAGTGTTCAAAGCTCGCTTAAAAGCAGCTGAAACAGCATACGTTGATAGACCTTCTATTATCAAATTGCAAAAGATTACGGCCCTTAGGACAGCTCTAAAAACCACGCTTACCCAAACGGCTAAGAGGGAAATATTATTTGCAAAACAAAGGTTATATGAATTTGGAGACAAACCAGATAGATACTTAGCATTTCTTGCAAAGGCAAAAAAAGGCCCCTCAAACTATCACGTCTATCAAGGAAAGTACGGGTATTTTAACTCATGATCATAAAAGGATTAACGCAATCTTTAGAAAATTTTATTCTGATTTATATAAATCGCAGGATTGTGAAGACAGGGCTAGGAGGATGCAATCATTTTTTTAAAAATTCGACCTTTCCGGACCTAACTCCGGAACAGGTATTGGCCTTAAATGCTCCCCTAACAGTCCAAGAAATACTTGACCCAATCAGGCAACTTCAGAGCGGTAAGGCACCTGGCCCAGATGGCTTTCAAGCTGAATTCTATAAAGAATTTACAGGAATATTGGCTGGTCCACTTATGGACATGTATAACTACGCATACAGTCAGGGCTGTCTCCCGCCTTCGTTGAAAGAGACAAATATCTTTCTTATCCTTAAAAAAGGAAAGGACCCAGAAGATTGCGTGTCATACAGACCAATATCCTTGCTAAATGTAGATTTTAAAATCCTTTCTAAAACGTTAGCATTGAGACTAGAAAGGGCATTGCCACATATCATAAAGGAGGATCAGACGGGGTTTATTAAGGGCCATAGATTATCCAATAATATTAGAAGGGTTTTGAATATGATTCAAGCCTGCCATCAGGGAAAGGTACCAGGAGTAGTAGTCTCATTAGACGCGGAAAAGGCATTCGATAGGGTTGAATGGTCATATTTGTTTTGCACATTGGAAAGGTTTGGCATTGGAATGGTGTTTACCAAATGGGTCTCAACATTGTATAGTGATCCCAAAGCAGTTGTGGTTACCAATGGATTAGGTTCGGATAGCTTCAGTGTGGGTAGGGGCTGCCGTCAGGGATGTCCTCTCTCGCCATTATTATTTACGCTAATAATTGAACCACTAGCAGAAGCTATATGGGCTGATCCTAATATAATGGCCCCGAGGATTGGTACAGGATACATAAAATTACCCTTTATGCAGATGATGTTCTTCTATTCCTCAGTAATCCTCTGATGTCCGTGCCTCGCTTAATCCAAGTTATTAATACATTTAGTGCATTCTCAGGCTATAAAATTAATTTCTCAAAATTGGAGGCTATGCCAATGGGTGGCCTTGCTATGATACCCCACTTAGTGGATGATCCCACTTTCCCTTTCGGTTTCTTATATTTAGGCATTTTTATTGCCCCAGTATTTGGTCAGTTATACAAGGCTAACTTTGTGCATTTACTGGAAAGGATAAGGCAGGACCTCCAGCAATGGGGAGACCTTCCAATTTCCTGGCTGGGTAGAATAGCACTAATTAAAATGAATGTCCTGCCCCGTCTCCTATACCCTATGAGAATGCTTCCGGTGATGCTGCCGAGGCTGGCACTATGTAAATTATATGGCTAGTTGGGTTCCTTTATCTGGAATCATAGACAGCCCCTCATTAAGCTGAAGAAACTACAGCTCCCACAAGCAAGGGGAGGATCGGACTTCCCAGATTTTAGGAAATATCAGTTAAGTTCCCTATTAAGTTACATAGCTGATTGGGTCTTGCCTGACCCGCAATCAATCTGGCTGGACATCGAGGCTTATTTTCAGACAAGAGGAAAATCATTACGGATCACTGTAAAAACCCTATAATACTAAACATAATTAAAGCTAGGAATATAATGCGGCAAAATGAGGGCAACTCACATAAAACATCCCCCTATGCTCCGATAGTGGGAGCATGGGGATTTCAACCAGGGTTTACAAATGCCACTTTTAAACTCTGGAGATCCAGGGGTATCTCATGTTTAGGGGACCTATTTAAAGAAGAAGTCCTGATGTCTTTTGAACAGCTGTTTCAGAAATTTGGATTACCTAATGGAGACCTCTTTCGATACTTCCAAATTCGAGACTATATACAGAAGAAGACTACGTTATTAGATAGTCTTTATAAATCAGATAGAGAATGTAGAGTTCTACGACCAATGGGGGTATCTTCGTCAGTACTATTTATCATTTACTACATGATGAAGTATCGGGAGATTTGGACAATCTGCTTAAAACATGGGATCAGGATTTGGGACTAGAAATCTCTACAGAAACGTGGAATGACATTTGGGAAAATGCCATAAGAATCACCATCTACAACGGAACTCAGGCTATCCAGCTGAAGATACTTCATAGGGCCCATATAGCACTGGACCGATTGGCAAAATTTAAGGCAGGAGCATCGCCAATGTGTCCCAAATGTAAAATAGAGGTGGGCACTCTTGTACATTGCCTATGGACCTGTCATAAGATCCATAGATACTGGACTAAAGTAGCAAGTACCCTGACAGAAATTTTAGGAATGGAAATTAATGTGGACCCTGTATCTCTCTTTTTAGGCTTTTCAAACTAACCCTCCCTGGATATGCACGGGAAGAGATTATTTTCTATTCTGTCTTTCTGTGCAAGGAAAAATATTTTGGTAAAGTGGGTGGCTGAGGGCCCCCCTGGACTTTCAAATTGGCACAGATTAATTATGGAATGTATCCCCCTTGACTTCCTTACAAATATGGTGCACCGAAAGACTGAATTATTTCATAAGATATGGCAGCCCTTCTTGAATTATAAATACAGATATTTCAGCTATCCTAACAAGGGCTTTTATTTATTTGAGATTGCAAACCTGGCTGGTTCGGGGCCCATTGAGAGAGGAATCCCCCACGAATACGGTTTTTGTTACATTTGATGTTAACACATTCCGAACATCTATCTCACTATCCAATTTTTGTGTTATCCGTTGCTTTTTTTTCTTTCTCTTAGTTGAATAATGTAAGAGACTTAATTATACACTCTGGTTAGTTGTAGGTTAGATTAGTAGTTAGTTGAGTTTTGTTTTTTTTTCTCGGTATTTTTCTTTTGTTAAATTTTGGTTATTATTTATTTAAGATTTAATTGTATATCAATGTTTGTACTTGAGATTTTTGTTTATTTTTGTAAACTTATAAAAATGTTAAATTTCCAATAAAAATATCCATTAAAAAAAACACAAGGATGACTGTGTTTATAAAAATCTGTGTGCATCTATAGACAATAGACAGACTTCTGGAAGTGTTGGTCACAGATAACGGAATTTTTTCCAGCAGAGAATTTGAGTATTTCCTAAAGTCGAATGTTATTCAAAATATAAGGACGGCTTCATACTATCTATCATCCAACTGGCAGAAAGAGCAGTCGAAACTTTGGAGGCAGGCTTAAAGAAACAACTTGCAGCTTCATGAGATACCTAACTGTCTCAGTCCTTTGTTGATTATTGAGCCACCCTTCATGCAACTACAAGAATAGCTCCAGCAGAATTGCTGATGGGAAGAAGACTCTGATCTTCCCGGACTCAGGTTTTGGGGCTGCCGTGAAATGGCATCAGGAACACCAATGCTGGACATAGGACTCCGCTAAGCAAGAGAGACACAGTTTACCTCAGGGGACAAAGTTTGATGTAGATCCACAAGAATGGTCCGGCATGGGTAAAGGCATGGTGACGTCCAGTGATGTATAAAGTTTAGGTAGATGTGACAGTCCTGAACAAGCACATAGGCTACGTGAAAGCTGCAACCTTGCAAACTGTGTGGGAGGAAAACATGCCCAGCTCCTCAACAGCCTTTCCAACTGTTCTGGAACCCATGGTTTCTCCCTTTCCATGGTGTTGAAGATACTTCAGAACCTGAGATGGACACAGGAGATGTTGATGTCTTTGCCACTCAAAGAAAAGTGAAATTCTACAAAGGCTTTCTTGGTGCAAGAGGTGAGCTCCTGTGTGTTCTATGCCTCCTGAATTGGAGGAACCTGACCCGGTGCTAAAATACCCCAGAAGGAGCTACAAAAAAAAACTGCTTATGTCCTCAGACTCAGGAATGTAATTGTAATAAGGTCAGCTAGGTGATCTCCTAGAATGAGTTCCCTGCTTCAACCAGATTAACATCCCCAATTAGGGAGCCCTGGCTGGCAGAAGAACAGCAGTGTCAGGCATCCTTTTTCACTGAGAACTGGCTCTGTGAGTGCTGGACTCTCTACACATCAATAAAGAGTGACTTGGTGATGTGATGCTGGTCTTTGTGCAGTTATTTCAGGTTTGAAGTGTCCTTTTCCAATATACTGTAAATTTCTTAGAACTTGCTCCATTCTTTCTAGTAACAATCAGATAACTGCTGCTATCTACCCATTCCAACTTGGAGATTATCATTCTCTGGCAGTTATTTTAAAACTGTAATATTAATCGATAACCATATCTTCGTCACACATTTTAAGTGTGTGCTATTCCATAGTTCTTTCTATTGATGTTGCTTCTGTATCCCTTTTAGGAATGCAAAAATATGATGCACATATACAATGACTGCATTAATTATTTGACTTAATACAATTCAGTTGCATAGCAATTATAAAAGAGAAACCTGTCATGACTTGTGTTCTTCCACTCAGGCATAGTGTGTGACATACTAACTCCAAAAAATGTAGAAATGTCTCAATTTTAAACTTTTGTGCATTGTTTGTATCATTCCTGCATAGGTATTTCCCATTTCCAAATGCTGCTGCAAAAGACAAAAAAAATGACAAAAACGAACAAGACTGTTTAAATGTCACAGCTTTTCCACCCTTACTTTCTTCCCTCCAGATTTTCACACATGAACAGCAACCAATACTCTGTAGTTTGTATCTATTCTACACAAAAACCCAGTTGCCCATCAGACTTGTTCTCACTGATCAAAATTGGTATCCGATGCCACAATCTCATTCTTGGAAATTTCATTGTTCTCTTTTGTATTCTGATTCATTCTTATTAGATGACATTGATTGCCAAGGCATCTTAATCAGTGTTTGGGATTCTGTTTAGGCTGTTATGACATCAAGCTTTTTTGACACATATTTGGAAACCTTCTCGACCCGAGTTGAGATGTCATATGTCACAATCTACAAAAAGGTGCACTGGTTTAAAAAAATGTAAGGTTCACCAGCAACATAAAAACTAACTGAAATCATAGTATGGATCTGTCATTAACTTCCATCATTTAGTAAGCATGTTTCAATCACTCAATGATGTTATCAATATATTCAAGCAATTGTAAATATTATGAGGTACACAAATGATTTATATAATTTATTTACAGCTATTCTGAGTTTGCTTATTTACTGTTTGGGATACTGCTGCAACAAGAAAGATATTTGGAATACCAACATGTAAAACAATTTCACCTGCTTTAATATAATATAAAATGAAATTGCACATGGGACAGAATCCTATGTGGGGCCATAATGAGAAATGTGGCAGAATTACTTGAAGTCAAACAAAGTCTACATCAAATGAATGATTTATGAATAATTTATTTAGTAGAACTTTCAAGAGATATGTTTCTTCAATACATCCTCAGCATTGATTGAGCCAGTACTTGAGTAAATTCCTCAGCACCAAGTAGCACAAATTCTTTTACTGTTTTAATGCATTTCTCAGACACCTTATGGAGCAACATTAATGCACTAGAAGAGATTTTTGGGATCAACAAAAGTAAGCTTGATGGTTTATTTGCAAGGGATTCAAAGCCAATTTGTCATTAATTCCTTAAATCTTAATTTTCTTTCAAAGTTGAAGAGAAAATGCTTCTTTGCTTAAGAAGTTAATGAAATCCAATGGCCCTGAAGACTGAACATCATAAGTACGCAGTGCCAGTTCACGTGGTCTCCAAAATTGCTAATCCTCCAAAATTAAGTTTTGAGTTGTATCATATGAACAAATGCAGCTTTGGGGGTCAGTTAGGTCAGTTGACTGGATATGCTGATTTGCAATGCAGAATGATGCCAACAGTATGGGTTCAGTCCCTGCACTGAATGAGGTTACTGTGAAGGACTCTCCTTCTCAAACCTTTTCCCTCAACCGAGGTGTGACTCTCAGGTTAAAGTGCTACCAGTCATCTCTCCCTCATGAGAGAGCAGCTTTATTGTCCAGTTGGATGATAGTGAAATTAATGCAGTTGAATTTTAAAATCTTATCTGTCCAAAAATGTATGCAATATGCCACTGACTAAACTTATTCTCCTGTTGATGGAACTATTTGTCAGGTCGTTTGGCTGTGAAAATCTGAATACAAATTTACTCATCATTTGCTGAATCAGAATCAAGTTTTAGGTAATGAGAAAAAAGTTAGAAGTTTTGTACCTCATACCCAATCTTGGCCCCGCCCTCCACCTTACCTTTTAACTCTTCTTCTTGAGGGATTGATTGCAGCCTTGCTATGGCCGTTTCTGTGACATTCCTCCAGAGAGTTGCAAGCCAGTCAGATTAGAGGCAGGGCTTCCTTTTAAGAGAATTAAGTTGCTATGATGCATCTACAGGTGCTTTATAGCATTTTTTCATGACTGGGTAGGATACACAGCCACCTATAAAATTCTATCCATTGATCAATCGCAAATACTGGTTGAAGAAACATTAAATGAATAATAAAATCATTCAAGCTGGAGATTCTTTGAGTGCAAACAAATCATATCATGGAGAAAAGATGTGGCTGCAAACCCAAAGCTCCCCAAATTACGAAGGAATTGAGATCAATTTAAAACATGAATAAAATAGCTTGTACAAGGTTCAGAAACCAAATATAATTGAAAGACCAAGAAATGAAGACATATGTTGGAAAAGGATATAAAGAGGAGAAGGGGGCATTAAAATAAAATGAATGGGTAACACAAGGGAATGCAAAAATAATTTATCAATAAAATCTAAAAAAACAAAGTTAAAGGAAGGGGTGGGAGTGTGGCATTAAGAAAAAAAATGGAAATCTTGCTGAGGCAGAAGGCATACCTAAGGTACAAAATGAGAACTGCATATGTATCTTGCTTTACAAAAGAAAACGTCTAATGTTAATTGTACGCTAGAGTGAGGGCAACTGGATAGAATAATAAGAGATAATAAAGAGACACGCAACACTAACAGGCTATCTGGTGGAGGTTCAATGTATACTAACTTTCTAGTGGAAGCTAGAGACTGCAGAAACTCTGACAATAATCTTGCAGTCCTTCTTACATTTGGGAATTCTTGAGCAGAGTTATGCCGAGTATAAAAATGAAAAGGATAAATATGATAACTATTACTCTATTATTAAAGTTATTCTACATCAATGGAAAGAAAACAAAAACACTTATTTTCCAGGAAAATATTCATTCTCATTTAGATAAGCTTGATATAATAAAGAAACATCAGCTTGTATTTGTAAAGACAAATAGTGCCTGACCAACATTGAGATATTTAATAAAGTAACAGAGGACTAATAAGGGATATGTAGACATAGATCTTAAAAGAAACCTGATAACATTTTACATTAAAAAAAAGATATTGGGCAGGTTAGAAGCACATGATATTAAATGGATGATGGTAACTGGAATAGTTAATTATCTAATGGATGGAGGCAAGAATGTAGCAGTGCATTATTGCTTTACTGACTGGAGGGAGATATAAAATAGGTTCCATCCGTGTCTTATGACCATTGAAGTTATGTAACGTAAAGTCTGTATATTTTTCATTTCGAACTATAAATGGGAAAATAGAACTCGCATCCTGCTATATAGCTAAAAGTAACAGGAGAGCTTTGTTTTGCAATTTGAAGGGCAAATAGGATGTGTGGTGTACACTTTTTAACTAGACAATATTATTTTAATTTTCAGAACAGTGAGGTGGATACTTTATAAACTGGCACCAAGAGTCTTTTAGTTAAGGGAAAACTGCAAGACAACAGACTTTTGGATTTTGTTTTAAGTTGCAGATTTACAGACCTATAAGACAATGCACTGACAAGCATCCAGAGCCTGCAAACAAGAAATGTCTCTGCCCTTTCTTCCTATTAGTGAAAAAGACAAAATAAATTAGAGAATCTCGAGAAAGAATACAAGAAAAGACGTAGATTCACCTGATCCGTTGTTAACTCAAAATCTGATCTTTGCTCTGCAGATAATATTGTGTCATCATTGCAAAAAACCAAAAGGACTCAGAATTAACTCACCCATCCTTGTGGTCTGGACTTTAATATACAGCATTTGTTTATCCCTGACTACATTTTCCATCTGTGAAGTATTGTGTTAGAGGTTATTGGACAGCACAGTGGTTCAGTGGTTAGCACTGCTGCTTCACAGCACTAGGGATCTGGGTGCAATTCTAGCCTCATGTGGAATTTGCACATTCTCCCCCTGTTTGCATGGATTTCATCTGGGTGCTCTGGTTTCCTCCCACTATCCAAAGGTGTACAGGTTAAGTGCATTAGTCAGGGGGAAATGTAGGGAATGGGTTTGGGTGGGTTGCCCTTTGAATGGTTGGTGTGGACTTGTTGGGCCAAATGGCTTGTTTTCACACTGTAGGGATTCTATGATTCTGAGGTTATCTTTAGTAACTCACTCACCAATTTGCTACTTCATTAATACCGGGTTCCTGTTCATTCATTCATACCCTATTACTAACCCATTATTTACTATAATAGTTTCATTCATTCACTCAGAAAACTGCAATTCTGTAGTATATTTTACTATTGCAAGATAGACTAAAATTAAAGCAATACTTCCAAACCTATTACTACTCCTTCACACCTTCAACCCTAAACAGACCCATTTACATCAAAATCTACCTCTGAATAAATATCAGATTAACCTGTTCAGAACAATATAATCCCTACTATCATGTCCCCATGACCTATCCAAAACTATGGAAAAATTATAATATTAATCAGCCATTACCAACCCATCTCTTGGACCTGAATAGGATTACAGAACACCAACTATCTTCCCCAATTAGTACATACTTGTTGAATACCTTTTAACTGGGCTGTTATTCCTTCAAGAAACTAACTGTCAAAACAGCGCTTATGTGAAATTGCATGAAAGAATGAATGAAACTCTCACTGGCCAGTAGTAAACAAATCTCACAACCCAGCTGCAGTAATCAGTTTAATATCCTTTATTCTTTTATTAAGTACAGGTACAATTTCTAATTTATTTAGAGCACATTGGCCTAGTATTTTTGACTAACATTTACTAATTTAAAAGACAAAAAGACTTATATGTCTTCATTATGCAAACAGACCAGACAAGACTACCTTAATCCTATCAGAAGTAGCAGCCAGCATTTAGCACACATTTTAACCCATCTCCTGTTTCCCATGACAGAAGTCCCTCAAACCTTTGTCTACTATATGTAAAATAATACAACACCATAGTAATGGAATTTTAATATATGTAAGAACTGTATTTTGGGAGTCTATTCCCACCTCAAACTTGTGGTTGCTGAATAAAGAGGCTACTTTCGCCACTCACTGATTTCAGTCATTACTTAAACACAATCCCACAATCTATATAATATGTCAAACTATCTGTCTTGTCTTATTTGTGAATGTATGTGTGCATGATTGAGGTTTTAAAGGGGTGTTGTTTAAGTTGTATAGCAGTAACTGAGCAATCCATTTTTAATTTGTTTATAATAAATAGTTATTTTCCTATTAATGGTAAAACATGATTTGAATTACTTTTGCCCTTGCTTGATTGGAATCAATCAGCCAAACTGATCATCTTGGTGGCTTATTTGGATGTTTCCACATTTATGATAGCTGGTGCAATAGTGGGGCTCAATTGTTGGCTCACTCTTTCCAAATAATACATCTGGTTCCAGACCTTATTACAGCCATGTTCCAAATATAGACAAATCAGTTGAATTTTATAAATTAAATTGTAATGATTATTCTTGATTTCAGGCAATATTTAATCAAGTGTAACATCAAGGCACCCTAGTAAAATTGATCTCAGTGAAAATCAGGAGGAAACATTCAATTGGCTTTTGTAAACTTGGCAAAAGGGAACATGGTTGTGGTTGTTTTGAGACCAATTATATTAGCTATAGAACATTACTGCAGGAGCTCTTTATGTCAATGTGCTAAGATCAGGACTCTTCAGCTGCTTCATTAAATAACCTTCCTTCCATTATAGGGTCAGAACTAGAGACGTTCAATGAAGACTATGGTTTTCAGCTCCAGCAAATAACCTTTTAGTCAAATAATGAAGTAACCCATGCTGTACCCAATAAGATGTGGTCAATGTTCAAGTTTAGATTAATATATGGCAAATGACATTCATGCTACACAAGGTGTAGGCAACAGTTATCTCAAGATAGTAAGTAATGATCTTCCCCTAATGTTCAGTAACGCTATCATAATTGAATAGTCTACCAAGATGTCTTATGGAATACCATCGACCAGAAACACAACTTGATCAGCCATAAAATACTGGGGCTACAAAGATAGGCCAAACACTGTGTATTCTGCAGTGAGTAACGTATCTCCTTACTCATTAATGCATTTCCATCAGCGACAGGGCACGAGTCAGGAGAATGATGGAATACTTTCTATTTGCTTAGACGGGTGTCGTTCAATTTCTTAATGCATCCAATATTTATGGCCCCTAGTTATCTCGTTGCCCACAAAGGAAACATTATTTTATGCCTACTCGACCAAAAAAATCATAATTTTAATAGACCTCTATTGGGTTAATCCATAGACTTTTCTTTTTCACAACAGAAGAGACCCAGCCTGTCGATCCTTTTCTGAGAACACTGTATTCCTGGTATCACACTTGAAAATTTTCTCTGTGTTCTCTCAAATGCCTCAATTCTTTTTTGTTTACAGAAACTATAACTGTGCATAGGACATTGTGATCTAACTAAGCTTTGATACAGGTTTAGCTTGACTTCTCTAATTTAATTTCTGAGGTTCTCAATACAGCAACAAGGAAGAAATGTCAAACTTCTTTGGTCAGGGCTTAGCTGACCAATTTGTACAATTCTATATACCACACTTTAGGAAGGATCTTAAGGCCTCAAAGAAGGAACTCTGGGGGTTTATTAAGATTGAAGGTCATCAATTATGAAGAGAGACTGGAAGAAATTTTATTGTACCCCTTAAAGAAGAGAAGGCAATTGGAAACAAAGTAGAAGATTTCAAAATAATATAGGGCTTTGATAGAGCAAGCATAGAGAAACGATTTGATGTCTCAAATTCATCATTAGCCAAAGCATATTGATCTGAAATAATTTGCAAATGAACTAAAGCTGAAATGTGGAGAAACTCATTCATACCAAGGATTGTTGCAGTCTGGAATACACTACCTGAAAGGTTGGTGAAATCAGATTTCATAGTCATTCAAAACACATTTGACATGTATTTGAAGCTGGCTAATATGCAGAGTCATGGGTAAGAGTTGGCTGTGCAATTAAATTGAATAGTTCATTGAAACAATATGATGGGCTGAATGGTTGTTATCTGTTGCAAGCTTCTATAATTATATTTTATGAATTAATTATAAAGGCATGATTTATAATGTATTAATGCAACAGACATTTCAAATATTTCAGTAAGCTCTTTGCACTTCATCAAAGTGCAATTACCTCAATCACTTAATCTACTCTATTTACTATTTTAAAAGCTCTGCTGATTGAGCAAATTGAAGTATATTCAATGACTTGTAGGTTATACAGCTACTTACCTGGTATATTGAACTTCAGCACCGCAGTATTACAGCACAGTTTGGATCATGATGAAATAACAGCTGAGTGAAAGGATGTACTCATTTCCTTATTGGAGCTTGCATTTTATTATCTTTGCTCTTCTTTTGGACATTAATGTATTCCACATGAACAATGTGGAGCTGAAAAAATATCATGATGTCATCTTGAGCTAAGTAAAGAGGACCACTGAAATTATCTTTGTTTTACATGTCTTACAGTTTAGTAAGTAATATGACTAATAAAAGTTTGAAAATTTTATTATTATTCTGAAAGGTCTAATGTTGTTTGCCATCTCAAGAAGCATTTTACTATTAGTTAAGACCAACCTGGAATAATAGAGGAAAAGTCAATTTATTCTGTTTCATAGAAAACTATCTTAAATTCTTCAAAAAGACTTCAAATTCTGAAATATTATAAATTGTAAATAGATCAATAATTGCTGATAATGATAAAAGCTTGTGTATGCTGATGGCATTAATCGCGAGTTTGGAAATTACATCTCTTTATCTTAAACCTTTTTTTTAAAAAAAAATTGCTCATGGGATGTGGGTATCATTGGCTAAGACAGCATTTATTGTCTGTTCCTAACTGCTCCTGAGAAGTTGGCTGTGAGCTGCTTTCTTGAATCACTGCAATTCTTGGGATCAATGAACGTTTCTAAGTTTGACTTTATATTAGAGGGAAGGTTGTTGATGAAGTAACTGAAGATGTTGAACTTAGGTCAGTGCACCGAAGAACTCCTACAATGATGAATAGAGTTTGAGATGATTCAGTTCTAACAACCACCACCATCTTTTTCTGTGAGGTGACTGTCGCCATCATTCTGAGGTTGGAATGAGGAGAAAATGTGGCAGAAGACTTTCAGTGACAGTAAATGTGAGGTATACATTCAGTTTTAAAAAAGGAAATAATCTTTATGTTTAAATGCAGAAAACATGAGTGCTTTAAATTGATTTAATGGTCAGGCTCACAAAACATCAAGAACACTATTCTAGATAAGGTAACAAAATAGCTGCCCCAAATTCCAGTGATTAAAAAATTGGTAAAGTGCTGACCATTTTCTCAGACCTTCCAGCGTGTTTCCCAACTTAAGAATGCAAGAACTATGAAGTATTCACGTGAGTATGGAAGAAGTGTTTCATGATTCTACCCAGTTTTGGACTAGAGTGGGCAAAGTCTGAATTCACACAAAACAAGGTTCACATTTTACCTGATGAAGGAGCAGCACTGTGAAGGTTTGTGATTTCAAAAAAACCTGTTAGACTATACCTAGTGTTGTGTGGCCTCTGACTTGATTCTATCCACCATTACTGAAAGTGGTAAGACATCTTGTGAGAAATTAACTGTCATTTCTGAATATAGACCTGAATGTAATATATTAGAGATAACAAAGGGGTTTGAAATGATGAGAATATATTTCATGTAATTATGTTGCTTGCTGAGAGAAATACTTGCCTCAGTGCTATGTTCATGTAATTCCAGACACTATAAAGTAATTAGGTATGATCTACAAAGCAAATTTCTTAAATAGGTAAAATTTCTTCCTCATATATCAGAAAAAAATCTCTTTATTGTAGATGCTGCATTCATTTGCTTTGCCCCACCTCACAGGAAGACATGAAGATGCTTCTTACTCGCACCTAAAAATTGTAATCTCCCTTGTTATATCGCCCTTAGACAGGCCTTAACATCTGTCTGAAAGAATAATTGTCTTTTTTCTGCTTAGGCACTAGCAGGCTGTTGGTTCACCTTCCCAAAATGTACAACACTAAAAGATCATCAGAAAATAAGCACATATGTCTTTTTAAATAGTTGCAATTGCACATTTTAGCTCCTGCCAAGGAAATGGTGCTTCCATACCAGAAATGAAGAGATTTTTGATTGGTTAGAGAGGTGCCCTCTCCACAGTGGAATAAGATTGTGCTATTCAAAACTGGCACATTATTCATGGGCATTAGAAGCCTTCTGCCAACTTTTAGTTCCTTAAGGGCAGCATGGTGGCTCAGTGGTTAACACTGCTGCCTCACAGCAGCAGGGACCTGTGTTCAATCCTAGCCTTGGGTGATTGTGTGGAGTTTGCACATTCTCCCTGTGTCTGCATGGGTTTCCTCCCACAATCCAAAGGTGTGCAGATCAGGTGAATTGGCTATCCTAAATTGCCCGGAGTGTTAGTTGCATTAGTCAGGGTAAAGGTAGGGGAATGTGTCTGGGTGGGTTCCTTTTCGGAGGGTTAGTGTAGACTTGTTGGGCCGAAGGGTCTGTTTCCATACTGTAGGGAATCTAATCTAATAATACCTGATTATGAATTTCCACTATATTAACATGTTTTGAATTGCTCGCTGGAATTGTCAAAATATCTTAAATTTAGCACTGCCATTATGGAGTGACTAAGTTGGAACCCCCCAACAAGCCTTGATTGTTTTTTTTTATTCACTCATGGGTGCTGGGTGCTGCTGGCTGGCCAGCATTTATTGCCTTCCCCAGTTAACCTTGAGATGGTGAGGAGCTGCCTTCTTGAACTGCTGCATATCATATTCTGTAGGTCGACTCACAATACCCTGAGGGAGGGAATTCTAGGATTTTCATCCAGCCACAGTAAAGGAACAGACATATATATATCCAGGTGAGGATAGTGGGTGACTTGGAGGGGAACTTGCAAATTGCATATACAAGGCATTACAATAGAACTGCAGTATGGACCACTTATAGATTTTAGTACGGAAGGAGGCTGACATTTCAGTCCAAGAGTATGTCAGTTGCATGCCAGCTATAATAGACTAAAAATTGACTTGGGCCTATTAATGGACACATCTCCTTTCCCTGTCGAAGTGAAGCATACAACATAATAACTTCATGTTGTGGCCCATCTTAGTTATTTTTCAATGGGCATTTCAATGTAAACAGGTTGCTGATAGTTTCAAAAGCAGCAATAAACCCAAGAGAGTACATGGTTAATGTGATTTTTTTCCTGCAGTATTTTACTTGATGTAGTAATGCTTATGTCTCCTCTGAAAATAACTGAACTTCAATATGTCATACTTATTACTGATCACTATTAAAGACAAACACTACATTTCTCAAGTACCTAAGTATCTGCGCTAAAGTAAGTTAATAGTTTACAATAGCGATGTATACTTTTATTAGCATATCAAGCTTCAAGTGGGCCAAGTTAAAAATGGAGTTTGAGATCTTTATATCCTCAGATCACACACTATGCCGCAGCAATGATGTCATGAGCATTTCTCTGAAAGGTATATTAACATACCGTCTGTGAGACAGAACGCAATAATTACTGCCATGGTAAGCAACTAGCCTATACCTCTTAAAGGCAATCAGCAGCTGAAAATGTTGTCAGGGGTCAAGCTGAAGGGCAGATTTATACATACATTTAAGTGGTGGGAACAAGGCAGAGGGAGCTAGTATCGTAGAAGGGCCCACATGACAGAGAAGTTTCCCAGCATTGAGCTATTAGGAAAATCGGTTGGCCGCTCCAGGGAGGTGAACTGATAATTACATATTTACAGGTCCTATTAAGAGCCATTTTACAGTGTACACATGGAGAATCAGGCATATTAATGGAAGTTTTGTGGCCCAGAGTGAATGTTGCAGGCAGGGAAGGAAGCTTTGCTGTTCTCAAGACATTTTTCTTGGACTCTTGGCCTCTTTTGAATATCCTTTTCTTTAACTTCATTCAAGGACTCTGCATGTCACAGACTTGGCCAGTACTTTTTGCCCAACATTAATTGTACTGGAAAAGGTAGCGGTGAGTCACCTTTCTGAAATGCTGCAGTCCAGATAGCACAGATATACCAACAATGTTGTTAGAAAGCATGTTCCAGGATTTTGACCCAAAGACAATGAAGAAATATTGGTATGGTTCCAAGTTAAGGTGTAGTGTGTCTTGGGAGGGTGGTGGTGTTGCCATTTACCTGCTATCATGTCATTCTAGGTGGTAGAGGTCACAGGTTCATAAAGTGTTGTCAAAACCATTTTGTTGAATCATTACAGTGTATCTTATAAATGGTAGACTCTATGACCACTATGCATTTATGATCGAGGGTGTCAACATTTTAAATGATGGATTATATGCGAGTTGGATGGCCTGAATTGTGGCAAGCTTGCATGAGTGTTGTTGGCACTGCACCAACCCATAGAAGTGGTAAATATTCTACCATAGTCCTGACTTGTGTCTTGTAAGTGATGGAGAGACATGTGAGAAACAGGAGGTGCGTTACTTGTTACAGAATTCCTAGCCTCAAATCTGCTTTTCTTGCCATAGTATTTGTAGGGCTGTCTTATTTCAATTTCTAGTCAATGGTCAACATCAGGATGTTGATAATAGATAATTAAGCAATGGTAATACCATTGAATATCAGAGTAGATGTTTGGACTCTCTTGTTGAAAATTATCATTGTCTGGTCATTTTATTTTTAATTGACTTCTGTATACACCAAGTCTTCCTAGTTGCCTCATTAGGTGCTTGGGATCATCCTGCAATATAATCTACAGTGTACTCCACTAAATGTCAACAATTTTTCACTCACCATTCTGCAGCCACTGAAGTAACGTGGTATAGGATAACTGGGCCATGCAAAGGCATGGACATGGCAAGCACAAAAGAAAGGCACAATAGAAACATAAACAATTCAGTGTTGGTAAACAAAGGGTGGGACTGGTTAGGTATGAAAAATAGATCTGCATGTGGATATAGAGGTAATGGATCAGGTACCAAATAAGGACATTGCACCCTCCTTATCAAGGAACCATATGCTAGCAAAGTCATACAAACTTCCATAAGAAATCAGTTAAGTGTCACAGAGTACACTTGCCAACAAAACTGAACTCCATGGTAAAAACAATGGAAAGTGGTAGCACAGATATGAAATTGGCTGAGTGACAGGAAACAGAAGGACAGTGAATGGGAGTTTCTCTATGAAGATATACAACAAAAACTCCACCTACTTCTAAATGCAGTCCTCTTCTTGAGGCTGAGTGCATTTAAATATTTTGGACACGGGCAGGCATCATTTGTGGCATAAATCTGAAACCTATGGAATGGAAAAGAAAATCATTGCACTGTACTGCCTCATTGTAATTGGATCCCAAAGGTGTTGATGAATATTAGAAAAACAAATGAACTGTACACTTTTCTATTTGCCAGATTCTGTCTCACAATTGATTCCAGGTTGTTTGATTGCATTAGCAAAAAAAGTTGTTCAACTGTTGAAACACTTCAATCCTTTTGGATGGCTATGATGCAGATATGCCCCTTTTCCTCCAGTACTTTCAGACGACAAATGACAAGAAATATGCCACTTGGTTTTTTGCCCCCTTTTACATGTTGATAAAATAGGTCCATTAATGGGCAAGTGTAAAATGGTTAAGGCTGACCATACAAAATTTAGGCATTGAAAAAATATTACCAAGTGTTAGCCAAGTTCCATTCCATATTCTTGCATTTTTCCTATGATGTTTACCAAGAGATTCAGGCCAGCCAGTTTTTGTCTTCTTTGTATTTTAGCTTTGCCATCTTCTGTGCTTTTATCATAATTAGCATACTGCATTTTATACAGATTCAGTACCTAATTTTTACTTGTGGAGATGATATATCTGAATAATGTTAAATAATGTTTAATTGGGTTTCTTAGCTTATTGCAAGAACCAGCAACATTAGCAACTTGGCACTTACCAACACATAACTGTCTTATGGGTTTGGAGCCCAATAGTCTGGAAACAACTACTGATGATCATGTTGCTAAATCTGTCTCAGCACATATTACTGATTGGTTGATATGAAATTAAAAGCATTAAACCAACACTAACATGCTGAACAGTAGATAATTGCAGTATGTCATAAATTCTTCTAAAAAAAATTACTGTCTTAATTTAGCTTTTTAAAAATCTTGCTTAACCCTTTATGATCTGCTACTACTGTGACAATGCTGTCACATTTTTTCCTTGTTTTTTTAAAGAGAGATCGTAAAGGCAGGATTTTGTAGGAGACAGACCTAAGTCTAGGTCCTCCCAACTTTGTAGTAATGTAGACCCTACTTGTATAATCTGTAAATATTGTAAGGATGCAATCAATTACGTCTTGTTTATGTTACAAAACTCTTTTCATTAGATCATAAAGGTGGCTATTCTCAGACATACTTGACCACATAAGCCCTTAAAGAAGCCATGAACTTAGAAGATACATATGGCAATGCATACAATGCAGTGATTTGCATGGGAACTCAAGATTTATTTTATCAACATCCTTCCCAAAGTGACAAAAATGCTGGAACCCAGAAGGACTCAAGGATAACGGTGCAAACTCCAAAAAAGCTCGTGACAACATTGAAGAATGAAGAATTAGAGGAATCATTTCAGATCTGATAAGAGGCATGCCAAATCAAAGGACCAATATAGCCATAAAAGGCAGGAAAACATCCATTGCAGCAGTGAAATGCAGGATTCGTCCATTACAGCTATAAAAATACAAGAATCCTCAAATAAAACTGCAAAGAAAGATGAATCCCTCCCAGAATAACAGCAAAACATGAGAGAATCATCACTATTATAGAATAAAAATCTTTTTAAAAGTATAAAATACCTAAGAAAAGTATTTTAGAAAGCAAAGGCAACAAAAGTAGTATTGCAGAAAAATTTAATTTCAGAGATTTAATACATCACAAAATTTGATATGCTGGAGTAAGCAATTCTTGAGGTATAGGATAATGTCTAAACTTGATATGAACTCAGTAAATGAACAAGTAAACACACCTCTGTAAACGATTGGGAGTATAACTGGTGAAGCAACAGACACATTTATAGAAGTACTGAAAGCCTTTGACAATTAAATCAATTTAAGAATAAAGATCTCAAAATTGCAAAATTTAATAATGATATAGTATCCATGGGAATCCATAGACAACTTAATTAATAACTCTGCAGACAACTGAAGTGATGCAATAATGATGCTTAAAGAAAGAACTCTCCATGGCTGGATTATTGCAGACATTTCTAATGGGTTTTGTCTAATTTATTACAGTCCAATAAAGACTGAACACTGTATAAAGTTATTCAGACGTTGAGTAAAATGCAGGTCCAAAAACAACATGGACCCCTCTTAAGAAGAGAAGATGAAACTTTGAATGGAATTTTCAGTATCAATTAAACTCAAAAGAACTACAAAAGAGGCTAATGTAGTGGATAAAATTGACACTGAACACTTCTAAAGTCTTTGGCGATGCTGGGAGCAATGAACCATCACCGGTTCAACTAATACACAGCAAATGAAAGCAAATGTTTCTATTATAAAACAATAAGTAACTTCAGAAAATATGCAAAGCAGGACACAGCCACAGAAAGTCAGAATACCAAATAAGTCCTTAGTCAAAGCTGTAAATGAGATAGAACAGTCTCCAGTAGAGGATAGACCTAATGTTTTCCTACAGGAAATCAGTGTCCCAGACCAAACACTTTGATAAGTTTTGATTTTGGTCAAAGAGCATTTCTTGAATTTCAAGTTAGATACGAAAGCAAGTGCCACAATTTAGTTTTAAAATTCATTTTAAATTTCACTTCTTAGCCAGCATTTATTGCTCTTCCCTAGTTGCATTTGAAAGATTTTTGTGAGCTGCCTACTTGCAGCACTACACTTTATTCTATTTAGTTCACCAAGGGATGGCGTTCCAGTGGCAGTGAAAGAATAGCAGCATATTTCCAAGTAAAGATTTTGAGTGGTTTGGAGGGGAAATTGCAGTTGATGGTATTCCCATGCATCTGCTGTCTTTGTTCTTTCAGCTGGCAGTGGGCATGGGTTTGAAAGGTATTGTCTATAAAACTTTGGTGAAGTTCTACAATGCATCTTATAAATAGTGCATTTTGCTGCTAATGTGTAGTGGTGGTGGAGGGAGTGATTGTTTGTAGATCTGGTGCCAGTCAACTGAGCTGTTTTAACTGTATGTTGTCAGGTTTCTTCAGTCTTGTTCGAGCTGTATTCATCTCAGTGAGTGGGGAATATTCTGCCACATTCCTGACTTGTACTTTATAGGTAGCAAACAGGCTTCAGGGAGTCAGGGGATGAGTCACTCTATGTTAGATTCCTAGCCTCTGATTTGCATGTGTAGCCATGGTATTTATATGGCTAATCCATTCCAGTGATTGGACAATGGTAATAATCAGGATGTTTGGTAATAGGGAATTCAGAGATGGCAATGCCATTGAATGTAAGGGATTAATTATGGAATTCTCTCTTGCTGGAGACAGTCATTACCTGGCATTTATTTCACATGAATGCTACTTACCACTTGACAGCCAAAGTTGTCCAGATCTTGTTGCATTTGAACATGAACTGCTTCAGAACCTGAGGAGTTGCAAATGGCACTGAGAATTGTGCAGTCATCAGTCAACTATCCCATTTCTGAACATACAACGGAGGGGAGGTTATTACATTACATTACAGTGTCGAAATAGGCCCTTCGACCCAACAAGTCCAGACCGATCCGCCGAAGCACAACCCACCCATACCCTGACATTTACCCCTTACCTAACACTACGGGCAATTTAGCATGGCCAATTCACCTGACCTGCACATCTTTGGACTGTGGGAGGAAACCCACGCAGCCATGGGGAGAACGTGCTAACTCCACACAGTCAGTCGCCTGAGGCGGGAATTGAACCCGGGTCTCTGGCACTGTGAGGCAGCAGCACTAACCACTGTGCCACCGTGCCAGGTCATTGATGACTGAAAATTGTTGGACCTGCAGAAACTCCTGCAAAGGTATCCTAGAGTTGAAATGCAAAACTTGACCTACTCTTGGGAAATAAGGCAGGGCAGTTGACTGACGTGTCAGTGGGGGAGCACTTTGGGGCCAGCGACCATAATTCTATTCGTTTTAAACTAGTGATGGGAAAGGATAGACCAGATCTGAAAGTTGAAGTTCTAAATTGGAGAAAGGCCAATTTTGACGGTATTAGGCAAGGACTTTCGAAAGCTGATTGGAGGCAGATGTTCACAGGTAAAGGGTCGGCTGGAAAATGGGAAGCCTTCAGAAATGAGATAACAAGAAACCAGAGAAAGTATATTCCTGTCAGGGTGAAAGTGAAGACTGGTGGGTATAGGGAATGCTGGATAACTAAAGAAATTGAGGGTTTGGTTAAGAAAAAAAAGGAAGCATATGTCAGGTGTAGACAAGATAGATCGAGTGAATCCTTAGAAGAGCACAAAGAAAGTAGGAGTATACTTAAGAGGGAAATCAGGAGGGCAAAACGGGGACATGAGATAGCTTTGGCAAATAGAATTAAGGAGATTCAAAAGGGTTTTTACAAATATATTAAAGACAAAAGGGTAACTAGGGAGAGAATAGGGCCCCTCAAAGATTAGCAAGGCAGCCTTTGTGTGGAGCCACAGAAAATGGGGGAGATACTAAATGAATATTTTGCATCAGTATTTACTGTGGAAAAGAATATTGAAGATGTAGACTGTAGGGAAATAGATGGTGACATCTTGCAAAATGTCCAGATTACAGAGGAGGAAGTGTTGGATGTCTTGAAACGTTTAAAAGTGGATAAATCCCCAGGACCTGATCAGGTGTACCTGAGACCTCTGTGGGAAGCTAGAGAAGTGATTGCTGAGCCTCTTGCTGAGATATTTGTGTCATCGATAGTCACAGGTGAGGTGCCGGAAGACTGGAGGTTGGCAAACGTGGTGCCACTGTTTAAGTAGGGTGGTAAAGACAAGCCAGGGGACTATAGACCGGTGAGCCTGACCTTGGTGGCGGGCAAGTTGTTGGAGGGAATCCTGAGGGACAGGATGTACATGTATTTGGAAAGGCAAGGACTGATTCAGGGTAGTCAACATGGCTTTGTGCGTGGGAAATCATGTCTCACAAACTTGATTGAGTTTTTTGAAGAAATAACAAAGAAGATTGATGAGGGCAGAGCAGTAGATGTGATCTATATGGACTTCAGTAAGGCGTTCAACAAGGTTTCTCATGGGAGACTGATTAGCAAGGTTAGATCTCATGGAATAAAGGGAGAACTAGCCATTTGGATACAGAACTGGCTCAAAGGTAGAAGACAGGGTGGTGGTGGAGAGTAGTTTTTCAGACTGGAGGCCTGTGACCAGTGGAGTGCCACAAGGATTCGTGCTGGGTCCACTTTTTTTATCATTTATATCAATGATTTGGATGTGAGCATAAGAGGTACAGTCAGTAAGTTTGCAGATGACACCAAAATTGGAGGTGTAGTGGACAGCGAAGAAGGTTACCTCAGATTGCAACGGGATCTTGATCAGATGGGCTAATGGGCTGAGAAGTGGCAGATGGAGTTTAATTTCGATAAATGTGAGGGCTGCATTTTGGGAAAGCAAAACTTAACAGGACTTATACACTTAATGCTAAGGTCATAGGGAGTGTTGCTGAACAAAGAGACCTTGGAGTGCAGCTTCATAGCTCCTTGAAATTGGAGTGGCAGATAGATAGGATAGAGAAGGAGGTTTCCTTTACTGCTCAGAGTATTGAGTACAGGAGTTGGGAGATCATATTGCGGGTGTACAAGACATTGGTGAGGCCACTGTTGGAATATTGCATGCAATCCTGGTCTCCTTCCTATTGGAAAGATGTTGTGAAACTTGAAAGTGTTCAGAGAAGATTTACAAGGATGTTCTCAGGGTTGGAGGATTTGAGCTATAAGGAGAGGTTGAATAGGCTAGGGCTGTTTTCCCTGGAGCATCGGAGGCTGAGGGGTGAGGTTTATAGAGGTTTGTAAAATCATGAGGAGCATGGATAAGATAAATAGACAAAGTATTTTCCCTGGGGTGGGGGAGTCCAGAACTAGAGGGCATAGGTTTAGGGTGAGAGGAGAAAGCTATAAAAGAGACCTAAGGGGCAACTTTTTCACACAGAGTGTGGTATGTGTATGGAATGAGCTGCGAGAGGATGTGATTGAGGAGAGTACAACTGCAACATTTAAAAGGCATCTGGATGGGTATATGAATAGTAAAGGTTTGGAGGGATATGGGCCAGGTGCTGACAGGTGGGACTAGAGTGGGTTGGGATATCTGGTCAGCATGGACGAGTTTGACCAAAGTGTCTGTTTCCATGCTGTACATCTCAATGACTCAATGACTTGCCTGCAACAACCAGAATCCACCTTCCTTTGTGCTATGACTTAGTCCAGCTGAGTGACTTTTTTGCCTAATTTACACTGACTCTAGTTTTTACCAAGGCCCTTTGATATCACAGATATCAAAGTGAGCTTCCATTGACAAACCATTGCTCACAGCTGACAGAATTTCAACTACATGATCCATGTGATATTGCTGTAAACATGAAGTTACGCTATAACTAACAATCCAACACAGGAGACACCAAATATGAGAAAATTCCCGGAATGGCGGGACTATCTTACTCTGAAAGATTGGAGCTTGTATACGCTTGAGTTTAGAAGGCTGAGAGGGTATTTGATTGAGATGTATAAGATTATTAAAGGATTGGACACTCTGGAGGCAGGAAGCATGTTTCCGCTGATAGGTGACTCCTGAACCAGCGGACACAGTTTAAAAATAAGGGGTAGGCCACTTAGAACAGAGTTGAGGAGAAACTTCTTCACCCAGAGAATGGTGGGTGTATGGAATGCTCTGCCCCAGAAGGCTGTAGAGGCCAAGTCTCTGGATACTTTCAAGAAAGATTTGGATAGAGATCTTAAGGATAGTGGAATCAAGGGTTATGGGGATAAGGCAGGAACAGGATACTGATTGAGGATGATCGGCCATGACCATAATGAATGGTGGTGCTGGCTCGAAGGGCAGAATGGCCTACTCCTGCACCGATAGTCTATTGTCTATTGTCTAAAACCTATATGTACTTCTCTGCCAGAAATTCTCATCCCTGAGTGAAAAGGCATGTTTTGAATGTAGGTTTGCTCACTGAGCTGGAAGGTTCATTTTCAGATGTTTTGTCACGATACGAGGTAATATCCTCAGTTATCCTCCAAGCGAAGCACTGCTGATGATTCCTGCTTTCTATTTATATATTTGGTGATGGTTGGTGATGTCATTTCCTGTTATTTTTCTCAGGTGGTGGAAAATGAGGTCCAAGTCATGTGTTTGGTAGTAGAGTTCCGGTTGGAATGCCCATGCTTCTAGGAATTCATGTGCGTGTCACTGTTTGGCTTGTCATAGGATGGATGTGTTGTCCCATTCGAAGTGGTGTCCTTCCTCCTCTGTATGTAAGGATACTAGTGGGACAGGGTCATGTCATTTTGTCCTTTTGGAAGGTATTGTTTTAACTGATTATCATTTTAAATTGAATCTATACCAGTGTTTTTCCAACATATTATTTCAAACATTTTGCAAGGACTTTTTGGAATTATATGCCCGATACCGTACATGGGGTCATGGTTGAAGAACATTATCAGATCTTACATGCAACATTAAAGATTGTACTAGAAAAGGGCTTCTTATGTAATAGCAAGTGTGAATTCTCCAAAGATTACATTTGTTTTAGGACACATTGTTCATAGTGAAAGCATAATGACTGATTTTCAGAAAATTCAAGTCATTATGGAGATCTCAAGTCCAAAGTCAGTCGAAGATCTTCAAAGATTTTTGGGTATGGTAAACCAGCTGGTAAAATTTTGAAATAATTGTAATGGACAGTGTTCCTAATGTGATTATGAGATAGTCGGCCACTTATGAATAAGTGCTTCAACCATTTCGCAGTCAGTTCTAGATTTTGGCAAGCCACAAGCTTGTTGCAATACCTGCAATCAAATGGAAGGTCAAATATGGGGTGAGATGATTCTTAATAAGTCTGAGACGATTCACTCTTAAAGAAGTTTTCTGGTTATTGCACAGTGCTGGGGAATTATAGGTATTTCCTATCTTTTCTATTGCAATTTGACACCAAGCTACTGAAGCGCAGGAAGCTGAAGACTGGATTTCCTGTCATGTTAAAGAAGTTGGTTCCCATTTACATCTTCATAATTACCAAGCAGCAAAAGATAAAAAGAAAACCTATTACATTCAATTGGCAAATATTACAATAAATGGTTGTTATGAATTTTGCCTGATGTAACAATGTAATTTAGGTATAGATACCTTGAAGCATTCAATGGCTATTTATTTCAGTTAGTTCTTCTATACTAATATAACATTTCTCAGACATTTAAGTGTATACGTTAATGTTAAATTAACAGATTACAACACAGCAGCACCTAGTAACATCCTTCCAGGATGTTTTAAGTGGAGCCAAGGTAAGATAGAGTATGAGACTGGAATAATTCCAAGAGGCAGGTGTCCATGACTCTTTATTTACACATCAACAGTCCTTGACTTTAGTATGGCCTCCTTCAGAGTCAGGTACCAGAGTGTCAGCATATCTGACACTCCCCTTTTTTATATGTCAGCCAGGGCTCCTTGAGTGGACCAAATTAACAGCGCCAATCAGGGAACTCATATTCTATAATTTCCAGCTGGCTGACCTCGTTATAATCACGACAGTCATTTGAACTTTCTGGTTAAATGCAATAATACAATGATAATGAGTTTGTTACTTAAAGATATACTGACATCCTGAACTTGAGATAGACATAACATCCTTCTTCAAAAGAATTCAAACACATTCCAGACATACATGGTTGCATATAGGCATGTTGCCAAAATGATAAATATACAAAGAGTTAAAACAGTTTACAAGAGTAACATTCTAAATTTCATTGTTATTCTTTAGAAGATTGACAACTCCTCTTAGTCTGGTGGTCATATGTGCACCTGGAGAGGTATGCATTATTCTCTATTGCACTTCATTGTTATGCTGCTGGCTGCTGTCACTCAACATTACAACACAATTACCATTGTCAGAGTAGCCTTCCTCACTGTATTTGTGCATGATTGATATGACATTAGTTTGAGCAGCCTTCTGATTCTTCCCAATGGAGCACCACAATCAGAAATGACTTGCATGATCCGGACTGGTTGCATATTTTAGAAAATTTTGTTGGTATCCAGTGTTTACATTTATATTTCTAACTCATACTCTTCATCCAGTGATAATGTTGGAAGTTTTCTACCTGCTTATTCAATGTGTATCCCTTTCATTGTCTCTCTCTTTGAAAACGAATATGTTGTGTCGCAGAATGACGAGACAATTGTTTGCTGGGCAATGTCATTCACACTTGCATTGGAGAAGTAATCCGTTACAGTGGTACAATTTCACCACAGACTATGAATAGGACTGTTGCTACTTGCATTGCAGACTTAAGGGGTGGTAATCCCTTCTCCATTGGTGTTGCACGAAATGTAACAGTTCAATGTAGATACTTCAACACATAATGATCATAAATTTGATAGTATGTGTCATTCGTTCTGCTGGACCATTTGGAGTGAATGGTGGGATAAAAATGTGACGTGTATCACTCCGCACTTAGTACACACATCTTGAAATGGTTTGCTAATATATTGCAGTACATTGTCAGATACCACCTAATTCAAGACACAATGAAAATCGCACTCATTGGCTCAGCAATGGTCATGATCATTGTATTGTTAAGTTGTTAAGCAATGGGAAGGTTGGAGAAGTAATCCATTACAATGGTACAATTTCACCACGGACTATGAATAGGTCTGTTGCTACTTTCATCCCAAATGTGGGTGGAACATTGTGATAAAGAAGGTCCCTGTACATTTGACATATTTGACATTTATTCACAAGTCATTGAATCTCTTGATTCACCCAGGTTAGCATGTAGATACACATGCTGACTGTCTTGTGCATTCAGTACCAATTATCCCTGGTGTAATATGGACAAACTATTGATTCTATCTTTTTAGGATGCATTGTCCTGCCTTTTCAGAGCATATATTACCAATGGAATGGTCTTTGAGGTCACAATGTGGAAACCTTAGTCATCTTCTAAATGTTGACTTTTCTTTGGCTGGCTCTAAAACTCATTGATGTATTTACATTTATGCATTTTCTTAAAGCTTGCCTTGCTACCAGTGTCGTGGCTTGAACCACCTTTTTGGTCATCAGTGTTTTGCCCTGGGTGCTGTTGTTCTATGGAACCAGATTTCCTGCACACGAGAACTCAATGGCTGTTGGTGCCACATGCTGTATAGATACGAAGTAAAGATTGTCAGCTTTTGGTAGATGCAACAAACCATACTCTTCCAGATTTTGTTGGTGTAGTGTGCTTTGCAGACTGTAGGAAACATTTTGGTGCAGCTAAAGCATGTAATTTTTGATGGCCTTCCATTATGGCATCATAGTTGCATTCATCCACAAATAGTGTATCAATGGTTTATTTTATCTTGCAGAAAAGATCCTTCCTAAAAGCTTTAAATTGTGTAGAAATGATCACTAATCAATGAGCCCTTCTGACAAAGCCCTTCTGGCTCAAAGGTAGAGGACAGAGGGTGGTGGTGGAGGGTTGTTTTTCAGACTGGAGGCCTGTGACCAGTGGAGTGCCACAATGATCGGTGCTGGACCCTCTACGTTTTGTCATTAATATAAATGATTTGGGTGTGAGCATAAGAGGTACACCTGGTAAGTTTGCAGATGACACCAAAATTGGAGGTGTAGTGGACAGCGAAGAGGATTACCTCAGATTACAACAGGATCTGGACCAGATGGGCCAATGGGCTGAGAACTGGCAGATGGAGTTTAATTCAGATAAATGTGAGGTGCTGCATTTTGGGAAAGCAAATCTTAGCAGGACTTATACACTTAATGGTAAGGTCCTAGGGAGTGTTGCTGAATAAAGAGACCTTGGAGTGCAGGTTCATAGTTCCTTGAAAGTGGAGTCACAGGTAGATAGGATAGTGAAGAAGGCGTTTGGTATGCTTTCCTTTATTGGTCAGAATATTGAGTACAGGAGTTGGGAGGTCATGTTGCAGCTGTACAAGATATTGGTTAGGCCACTGTTGGAATATTGTGTGCAATTCTGGTCTCCTTCCTATCGGAAAGATGTTGTGAAACTTGAAAGGGTTCAGAAATTTACAAGGATGTTGCCAGGGTTGGAGGATCTGAGCTACAGGGAGAGGCTGAACAGGCTGGGGCTGTTTTCCCTGGAGCGTCGGAGGCTGAGGTTTACAAAATTATGAGGGGCATGGATAGGATAAGTAGACAAAGTCTTTTCCCTGGGGTCAGGGAGTCCAGAACTAGAGGGCATAGGTTTAGGGTGAGAGGGGAAAGATATAAAAGAGACCAAAGGGGCAATTTTTTCACACAGAGGGTGGTACGTGTATGGAATGAGCTGCCAGAGGATGTGGTGGAGGCTAGTACAATTGCAACATTTACGAGGCATTTGGATGGGTATATGAATAGGAAGGGTTTGGAGGGATATGGGCCGGGTGCTGGCAGGTGGGACTAGATTGGGTTGGGATATCTGGTCAGCATGGACGAGTTGGACCGAAGAGTCTGTTTCCATGCTGTACATCTCTATGACTCTATTACTCCTCATCAGGAAAGTCATACTCACGCTTCTTGCTGCAGATCATTCTGACAATCTGGTCAATAACCCCCTGGCCCTGCTGTCTCAATGACATGAGTTGGAGTCTGTTAATCTTAAAGTTAATTTTTAGCCTTGATCTGGTCTTTGAGAACTTTGCTGATCTTTTCTGGATATTTCTCATCATCTATGGAAAGGCCTTTTTTATCATCTTTTGTTTCTGTTTCCACATATTTTTCCCTGTTGTTGCTCCTTTATTGGTCTTGATTCCTTCGAAAGTGTTGCTTTAAGAGTCGAAGTCTTGTGGTTGCAGGTTTCTGCCTGTAAGATTATATTTGGGCCAAATAAAGAATTATTATGTCATTTGGACATTTTTTTTTATTTTGTGCCAATTTTGAGAAATAAAACAGTGTAAATGACTAAAGCCTGGACGCAGGTAAGAAATCTTAATGTAGCAGACCACTATTTTGGTGCTTTTAAGTTGCATTGATTTGTTGGGGAACTTTAGATTTGTGCTTTCAAGACTATTCAGCTGCCTTTTTAAAAGGTGTTTTTTTTCTAAAGAGAGTGGTAGAGCAGTCTGTCCTTCAGGCACATCTGTTGCCTTCAGTTTTGGTTCAATTTATGATTTCCGCCTCAGTATTGTTAATTCATACAACACAGAAACAGACACTTTAGTCCAACTCATCCATGCCACCCAGATATCCTGAATTAATCTAGACAGTCTTAGAAATTTCTTGTGCATTAAAAGATCGTATGCTGTAATCAAAAAGAAATTAACTCTGTCTTGTTACTAATCAATGCCTTACCTTCAGATCTGCATAGCTGTATGTACTCATAGAAATTGACGCTGCTGATTTTTAAAGATGGTCACCACTGCTAACCATGATATGACTTTTACTCTGGCAGAATATTTTATCTAATGTGGCACTGCTTATATTATTACTTATGAACTAGACTTCCAACAGAAGTTAATTACAACTATGCAAATATGACATTTCGCATACAGCTAATTATATGGGCTTACATTGTTACCATTTACAACAGAGCAATATGTTTCTAGTAGCATGTCTTGCTTCAAGAGTGTCTGGAATCAGATGGAGTTTGAGACCTTTATATCTTCAGTTGACATGCTATGATACAGTGATGATATTTTGAGCAAAGCTATTATAGGTGTCATGACATACTGACTGTGAGACACAACATGACAACCTTGTAAAGAATTTGTCAGAACTAGGAATGGGGCAACAGTTGTGGATGAAGAATTTAAACAGAAAAGGTACAATGATTCATGAATGCAAAGAAATTGAGACTGTACCTCATTTGTATTGCTGAAGGGATCATATCAAGAAATCACAGAAGCCTTATCCCATGCCTCAGGTAAAGACAAGAACCTTCATTGTAACCTCAGTTGGTACAGAAATTGAACCTGCACTTTTGGCATCACTCTGCATTGTAAACCAGCCATCCAACCAGCTGAGCTAACAAACCCCAATGATAAATGCAACTATATGAACACTAATAGTTATTATAAAATGTTTTGGGCTCAGGGTAGGGGGAATGGTGTTGCTCGTATGTTTAGAAGGATCTGTGGATTAATGCTTGATTGAGTACAATAGCCACCACCTACAGTGATGATGTCATGAGAACTTGATGGGAGTAAAATAGAACTTTGCTAGAGATAGACATGAGCCTATCATTCAAAACTGTAGATAGCTGCAGGGATGCAATAAACTACATCTTATTTACTAGTAGACTCTTTTTGTTAGAGTAAAAGATGGCTACATACACACACACACACACACACACACACACACACACACACAGAGAGAGAGAGACAACCATGTAAGCCTCTTAAGCACACACACAAAAATAAAACATGATCTTCTCCATGTAAAGTTTGGAAGAACTAGATTGCTTAAGTATTGAAGAGAAACAAAATCACACAAATTCTAATGCTGAATTGCACAGCACACCTGTCATTTTTGCCCTGTTACACAGACCTTTGGACTTGTAATTCAGAGTATAAAAGCGGGAACACCAGTCTTGACTTGTTAAGTGAACAGGCCATCATCATATCTGATTCAGTTTGTATGCCTCAATGATTTCAACTTATGTTGTCTTGCTTTGAAAAATCTGTTTCCATATATTCCTGATTTGTGTCATATTTTCTTCCAGCAGCTGTCACACTTTTAAATGTATGGTGCTAATTGTGGCACAGTTTATAGTTATTGGCACTTAACAGAGATAATGTTGAATCAGAAAATTTACATCATTTGCCTCTACTTCTTCCCTACTCCCCATGCTGAACAAATTATAATACCCTCACCTCACTCTTTATTCCCTGGGTGAACTCTGAAACCATGAGTTTTCTTTGCTTTCTTCTTACCTCCATCCATTAAACAGGAAAATTTGGGAGAGTGGGGGTGAAGCAAAGCTACAGAATTGAATGATGGAGAGAAATAGAGACATGACAAGACATTGGATGCACAGCAAACACCATGTAGGATTTTTAGAACCTAGCACAATTACAGGTGCAGTAACTGTTGTCAGTTGATGATGGCTCAGCTCTATGTTACGGCAATTATTGCAGTGCATCCACAAGAATTAAAGCTGTGTGAATGCCACATTTCAGGAGATGGGTGTACTGGCAGGAAGGGAAAAAGAGTGACTGCCAGACTGACAAGGAGGTCCAGGTGAGATTGCTGAGTGCGTCTCTTTAACTAGTATTCAATTCTGAACATTGTTAAGGGCAATACTCTTTGGGAGTAAAACTAAAGACGGGTAGGTGACTTAATTGTACATTGTGTTGGAGTAGGTGGCCAGAGATTATTCAAGCATCTCAAGGAAGATTTGATTACATATGATACATTTGCCGGTTCTTTCAAGAAATGCTTTGGGCCAGAGAAAACTATGATGTTTGGACAACATACATTTTACTAGAATGCCAGGAAAATGGTGAATCAGTAAAACAACACATGGCAGAATTGCAACAATTGGTTTCTACATGTAATTTTTATGCACTAACCAATGAAGTAGTTTGTGATTAATTTACTGAAAAGACATTGATTCTACAAATAGAGAGTGTCTCTGCATAGAGAAAGATCATTTCATCTTGGAAGAAACCATAGGTTCAGTAGTCTAAATCAAATCTGCCACGTTTGAATTAAAGATGTTGTACAAAAATGCATCCTGTTTCAGGATGCAACACAACTTGCCCAATCAGCTCAATTAAAGGGCTACAGAGAAAGGGGTTGGAGTGGTTATATCAACTTGTGCTCCATAATTGTCAGATATCTTCAAACTACACTTAAATTGTAAAAGCTCATCATAATTCATGACACAACATTCAGCTCAAACTAAAGAAGTGTAACTCATGCTTGAAGTGGAAATGTTTTGCAAAGATGTGTGGGTCAAAGAAAGGAACATTATCAGTTCAATGTAGAGTCATAGTCATTGAGTCATACAGCAAGAGACCCTTCGGTCCAATCATTCATGCCAAACATAATCCCAAACTAAATTGGTCCCACCTGTCTGCTCCTGGCTCATATATCTCCAAGCCTTTCCTTTTCATGTACTTTTCCAAATGTCTTATAAACATTGCAATTGTACCCGCATTGATTACTTTCCCTGGAAGGTTATTCCACATGTGAACCACCGTATGTGTAAAACGTTTGCCCCTCATGTCTTCTTTAAATCTTTCTCCTCTCACCTTAAAAAATATATCCTGTTGTCTTATCCTAGGAAAAAGCCAATTACCATTAACTCTATCTGTACCCCTTATGATTTTATAAACTTCTCTAAGGTCACCTCTCAACCTCCTATGCTCCAATAAAAGAAGTCCCAGCCTATCAAGCCTTTCTTTATAACTCAAACTTTTCCTATTCAATGACATCCTGGAAAATCTCTTCTACACCCTCTCCAACTTAATAATATCTTTTTTGTGACTGGGAAGCAGAACTGGACACAGTATTCCAGAAGAGGCCTCACCAATTTGTTAAATTGCAGTTCCAGTGTCCTGGAGGTTGAGAGTAGTGAGGTCAGAAATATTGTTTCAAGGTCACAAAAGTGCACCAGCAAGCAGGAAGGTGGGTGGAAGTGTGTCTACTTCAATGCCAGGACCATCTGGAATAAGGTGGGTGAACTTGCAGCATGGGTTGGCACCTGGGACTTCGATATTATGGCCAGTTCGGAGATATGAATAGTGCAGGGGCAAGAATAGTAGTTGCAGGTTCCAGGATTTAGATGTTTCAGTAAGAACAGAGAAGATGTTAAAAGATGGGGAGGTGTGGCATTGTTAGTCAAGGACAGTACTATGTTGGCAGAAAGGACATTTGAGGACTCATGTATTGAGATAGTATGGGCTGAGGTTAGAAACAACCTTCCTTCATTCAATCAATGGGTGGAATCTTCCATTTTGCACTCAAAGAATGGCATCTAAAGAAAGGGTATGCTGGCGGCCGTCATTTCTGCTTGAGCTGAGGAGAGTTCTCTTGTGCTATTCAGCTCATTTTATATATATGTACAAGCTATTGCAAGGGTTGAATGGCAAATGGCAGATCGACAGAAGTTTTCACTCCAGATAGACTCTTCTGGCATTGAAGGCCATATCAAAAAGACACCTGGACATCCCTTCACACAGTGGAAGCCTTCAGCACAACTAGAGCCTGTGTTAGTTGCACCACTCCCACTCCTACAGTACCTCCTCAGCTGCAAGATTGCCTGAAAAATGGCAGTGTTTATTTGTGCCAATGTGTCGTAACATTCAGAAAGATAGTAAATTGATGCATACAGTCACCATTCTCTTTGATGTTTGCCTTGTAAGCCTGCACCTTGCTGCCTTTGGCAATGATCTTCATCTAGCAATGTTCTCTGCCTCCCCCCAACTAGCATGTGTATCATAGAAGGCTTCATTCTATGTAGCTTCATGGAACAGTTTCCTGAAATCAAACTTTAATTACATAACAATATTTAATCTTGCCCTGACATGATACAGCTACCAATAGTTTGAGCTTTAATATACTCTTCAGCCACCAACTGTTTCTCTACCTTTAGCTAATTTGGCTTTAACGTGGCCCACAGGTACCACCAGCCTCCTTCCCTTTTGAAGCTTGGACTGGATTTGGAAAACCTGTACTGTAACTTAATACAAACATCATTTAAAGCCATGTCATAATAATGACAAAGCAGCAAGTGATCACATTAAAGTTCAGGAATAGATGAAGGTTGCCATGTTCTTGCCTGTTATATGTCATTAAGCATCTGAATGGACTGCTTTATCGATTGGATAGCAGTTAATTGAGAAGGGTAACTTAATTTCAGTGAGATGGGCTTTTAATTACATATTAATAAACTGAGGGAGGGTTGATTTTTGAGATCGGAGAACTTAATCATAAAATTTTGTACCACCTGCAAGTGTCTGATTCTTTGACTCCTCCCCAATTAGGTTCACTTGACCATCATTCGTCTGCTCTCCTTTGGATCAAGAAGATTCTGTCCTGTACGTGTAGATGGAGGAGTTTGGTCTTTCAGAATTCTTCAACTCTTATGACTCTAAGTAGCTTATTTATGCCCACCAGTGTCATACCCCAGTCATGCAAAACCAAGTGAGGAGCCTATCTGTTTTAGCAATATATAGTTGGGACATGGCCTCTTCAAAGTGCATAAAGTCTGGAAATTGTGGATGAGGCAGAAACAAGTTTGTAGGACAATGCTCAGAGGTGAAGGTGAGCACGACATGCGATACTAAGTATCATGACATGTTTCAGATATAAAGTGAGTGTCCATTCATCTGTACAGAGGTTGAGACCTCGCACAGTACAAGCTCCATAGTTTGTCATGGAAAATCACAGACGAAGAATCATTGATACAAAGAAAGTTTGGTTGGAAATATTTACAGTAAAGGAAAAGCCATTGCCCTCTTAAGTTACCAATAAATTTATGAAGAAGTTGATTTGAACTCACAAGAGAACTCAGCTTCTGAGACCATTAGGCTCTACAAAAGAATGGGAACATAAAATACAAGAAATTTACATCAGGTGGGAAAGTTTGATTTTTGCATATATTGATGAACTAAGACTTGAAGAAGTAAGGTATTAGAATCTCATCAGAAGGATGAGAACAATTTATTGTTTTGCTCCTTGGAATTGAAAAGCATAGGAATGTAATAGGAATCCTAGTAAATGAGAGATAGATGAGATTTAACAGTAGGAATCCAAATAAATAAAAGATAGAAGAGATCTATTTAATCAGTAGACAATCTCAAAAAGAGTAATCACGATTCTGTTCAAAGGAAAACTTTAAATCTGATTGTCATGCAGGTTTATTACCTGACTCAAAATCACAGTGAGCGGGAAATAAAACATTCTATGTTGACATTCAGAAGTGTTATGATCAAGTCAAATCAACTAATGTGATTACTGTAATGGATGATTTAAACGATTCATTTAATAAAGAACATCAGGAACTTATTTTGGTCAAAATGGTCTTGCATCAAGAAATGAAAGAGGAGAGAGAGTGATAAAATGTGTCAAAAATGACTTGATGGTGGTAAATACCTTCATTAGTCAAACAAAAAGATTGTACACTTGGAGAAGTATAGATGCTGGGTATAGATATCAAAGAGATGTGCTGAAGAAGCATTTCAAAACAGCATGAAGAAAGTTTATACAAATCCTTGCACAGATATAAAGTCATACCATTGTCTCCTTGTTTGAAACAAAAATGAAAATACCAAGAAAACAGATATGCAACTGTTTAGACCTTGACATGCAGAAGAATGAGAGCATTCAATTTAAAAATATATAAGAATGAACATTTCAGAATTGAGGAAATGTAACAGAGATCTCAAACAATAAAAAAAAGAAATGGAACAACATGAAAGAGAGTAGACAGCATCCTGCCAAGGAAATATTACTAAGTAAAAAAGAGAAATAGATAAGAAGTGGATGCAACATCCTTGCCAGAGGGTGTCCTGGAGATGTAAAAAATCAGGACACTGGTAACAGTTGGATCTGATCATCACCAGCTGAGAATCTCTGAACAACATTCTCAATACACATGGTGACCACAGCACTGAATGTGATATAGATCGTTCTCTGTTATGCATGAGATTGCAACCTTTGAAGCTTTTACATTAAAAGCAGAAATGTTGTCCTTGGATCAATAATACCCAGATATCAACCAATAGTTCCATGACTCAATTAATAGAGTGCAGATTCAAAAATGAAACATCTATCAAAACACAAGTTGCAGTACCACAGTTTCAACATTCAGGAAGTAAAGCTAGAAGGATGTTGATTGGTTCAAGGCTAATATTAATACTAATATTAATATTGATATTAATATTAATACTAATATTCATACTAATAATAATAAAAGCTGTCAAGGAAGCCAGGTTATTAATTACAAAAGAGGTCAAAGCAAGAAAACTCTGAATGCGATAAGAGATGCTTGAAGTAAGGTCCAGCAATTGCTAGGTTGCGTATCAATGAAGAATTGTTTTACATCTGGCAGAATATCCTGATGCCGTTCAATTCTGGGGATGTCAGGGACATGTAAGAAGGAATCAAAAATGTAACAGGTCCATCAATAAAGTCATAGAGTCTTGGAGATGTACAACACGGAAACAGACCCTTCATTCCATTTCATCCATGCCAACCAGGTATCCTAAATTAATGTAGTCCCATTTGCCAACACTTGGCCCATAACCCTCTAAACCCTTCTTATTCACAAAACCATCCAGATACCCTTTAAATGTTGTAAGTGTACCAACCTCCACCACTTCATCTGGCACCTCATTCCATATATGCACGATCCTCTGCTTGAAAAAGTTACCCCTTAGGTCCCTTTTAAATTTTTCCATCTCACCCTAAACCTGTGCCCTCTAGTTCTGGTTTCCCCCACCCCAGGGAAAAGACCTTTCCATTTACCCTATCCTTGTCCCCCATGATTTTATAAGGTCCTCCACCTCAGGTGCTCCATGGAAAACAGCCCCAGCCTATTCAACTTCTCCATATAGCTCAAATCCTTCAACACTGACAACAGCTTTGTAAATTTTTTCTGAACCCTTTCAAGTTTCATAACATCCTTTCAGGGAGACCAGAATTGCTCACAATATTCTAAAGGTGGCGTAACCAATTTCCTTTACAGCCGCAACATGACCTGCAAACTCCTACATTCAATGCTCTGACCAATAAACGAAAGCATACAAAACGTCTTCATCACTATCGTACCTACCTGTGACTCCATTTTCAAAGAACTATGATTCTGCAGTCTAAGGTCTCTTTGTTCAGTAACACTCCCAAGACCTTACCATTAAGTTTAACATTACCTGCTCTGATTTGCCTTTCCAAAATACAGGACCTCACATTGATCTAAATTAAACTCCATCTGCCATTCCTCAACTCATTAGTCCATCTGATCAAGATCCCGTTGTACTCTGAGATAACCTTCTTCGCTGTCCACTATACCTTCAATTTTGGTGTCATCTGCAAACTTAGCAGCAATACCTCCTATGTTCACATCCAAATCATTTATATAAATGATGAAAGGCAGTGGACCCAGTACCGATCCTTATGGCACACCACTGGTCATGGTTCTCCAGTGTGAAAGGTAACCCTTCACCACCATCCTCTGTTTTCTACCTTTGAGCCAGTTCTGTATCCAAATGACGAGTTCTCCCTGTATTCCATGTAATCTAACCTTCCTAACCAGTCTACCACGAAGAACCTTGTTGAGTACCTTACTGAAGTCCATATTGATCATGTCCACCACTCTGCCATCATTAATCTTCATTGATATTTCTTCAAAATATTCAATCAAGTTTGTGAGACATATTTTCCCATGCACAAAGCCATGTTGACTAACTCATTAGTCTTTGCCTATCCAAATACATGTAAATCCTGTCCCTCAGGATTACCTCCAACAATTTGATGTCAGGCTCACCGGTCTATAGTTTCCTGGCTTTTCCTTACCACTTTTCTTAAATAGTAGCACCATGTTAGCCAAACTCCAGTATTCTGGCACCTCACCTATCAGTCATCCAAATATCTCAGCAAAGGGCCCAGCAATCACTTCCCTAGCTTCCCACAGAGTTTGAGGGTACACCTGATTGGGTTCTGGGGATTAATCCACCTTAATCCAGCATCTCCTCCTCTGTAAATTTTCAAGACATTTTTCAAGATAACACCATCTATTTCCCCATATTTTACATCTTCCATATTCTTCCCCACAGTAAATACTTATGCAAAATATTTGTTTTTTATCTCCCCCATCTCCTGAGTTTCCACACATCGGCTGCCTTGCTGATCTTTGAGGGGCCCTATTCTCTCCTTAGTTAACCTTTTGTCCTTAACGTATTTATAGAATCCCTTTGGATTCTCCTTATCCCAATTTGCCAAAAGTATCTCTCTCCCCTTTTTGCCCTCTTGATTTCCCTCTTAAGTATACTCCTCCTGCCTTTAATTCTAAGGATTCACTCGATCTCTGCTAACTATACCTGACATATGCTTCCTTCTTTTTCTTAACCAAAACCTCAATTTCTCTAGACATCTAGCATTCCCTACACTTACCATCCTTGCCTTTCACCCTGACAGGAATATACTATCTCTGGACTCTTGTTATTTCATTTTTGATGGCTTCCCATTTTCTAGTCATTCCTTTACCCACGAACATCTGCCCCTAATCAACCTTTGAAAGTTCTTGCTTAATACTTTCAAAATTGGCTTTCCTCAAATTTAGAACTTCAACTTTTAGATCTGGTCTATCCTATTCCATTATTATTTTAAAACTAATTGAATTATGGTCACTGGCCCCAAAGTGCTCCCCTGCTCACACCTCCCTGACTTATTTCCTAAGAAAAGATCACCTTCTCTAGTAGGTACATCCACAAACTGAATCAGAAAATTATTTTATACACACTTAACAAATTCCTCTCTGTCTAAACCCTTAACATTCTGGCAGCCCCAGTCTATGTGTGGAAAGTTAAAATTCCCTTCCATAGCCACCCTATTATTCTTACAAATAACTGAAATCTCCTTCAAATTTGTTTCTCAATTTCCTGCTGACTATCAGGGGCTCTATAATACAATCCCAACAAAGTGATCATCCCTTTCTTATTTCTCAGTTCCACCCAAATAATTTCACTGGATGTATTCCCAGGAATATCTTCCCTAAGTACAGCTATAATGCTATTCCTTATCAAAAACACCTCTATAATTGCTATGATATCCCAGTCCCATATTTCTAACTGTGCCCTGAGTTCATCTGCCTTCCCTGTTAGGCCTGTTGCACTGAAATAAATGCTATATCATTTTTCAGTCCTACATTTGTTCTCTGCTTTGTTCTTGCCTGTCCTGACTGTTTGACATGCTTCTCTTCCTAACTATACCCATCTCAAGTTGATCTCTTTGCTCACTATTTCACTAGGTCCCACCAACCACACCCCCACTACCCCCCCCCCCCCCGCCTCCCCACCCCCAAACACCTTACTAGTTTAAATCCTCCTGAGCAGCTCTGGCAAATCTCCCTGCCAATATATTAGTCTCCTTCCAATTCAGGTACAATCCATTCTTCTTGTACAGGTCACTTCTACTCCAGACGAGATTCCAATGATCCAAAAATGTGAACCCTTCTCCCTTCATCAGTTCCTCACCCATGCATTCAACTGCTCTATACTCCTATTCCTACTAGCTCATAGCACCAGGAGTATTCCAGATTTTACTACCCTTGAAGATCTCCTTTTTAATTTCCTGTGTAACTTCTTATATTCCATCTTCAGAATCTTATCCTTCTTCCTTCCTATTTTGTTAGTTCCAAGGTGTGCAATGACCTCCTGCTGGTCCTGCTCCACTTTGAGAATATTCTGCACTCTCTAAGATATCCTTAATTCTGGCACCTGGGAGGTAACACACCATTCTGATTTTTCGCTGCCGGCTGCAGAAATGTCTGTTTGTCCTCTGACCCGAGAGTCCCCTATCACAATCAACTGTTTGGAACCTGACACCCCTGTCATTATATTAGAGCCACTCTTGTACCAAAAACCTGGCTGTTCATGCTTCATTCCCCTGAAAGTCCATCACCCCCTATATTTCATTAAAAACAAGGGAGGTCATCACTGATTGCAATAAATAGTTGGAAAGATGGGTTGAACAACACCTTGATTTATACACTAGAGAGAACACCATCACCAAGAATCTCTAGACATTCTGGAAATCCTGCCTGTCATGGCAAAGCTAATATCAAACCCACATTGGAGCAGCTTAAGAACGTTATTGATTTGCTTATCACTGGCAAATCCCCAGGTGCTGATGCTATATGTACTCACCACATCAGGCATAAGAAACTGCACTCCTTCAGTATCTACATAAATGTTTCTGTACCTGCTGGAGGGAGAAGATAAAGCCCTACCATATGTGTAACATTGTAGGTTGTTCATGGATTTACATAATTAGGCTCCACAATCACCATAAATCTGTCATTTGTACTTTTATTTTCTTGAAGTTAAAATCAATACATAACTCAAAAGTTGCAGCTGTATATGTAAGCTGAGTGAAACAGTGTGAAACCAGAACAACTTGATCAAGAATACCAAACTGCAAATCTATCAAAGTCTCATTCACGGCACACTCCTCAACAGTGGTCAGACCTGGTCAACATGTGCTAAGCAGAAGAAAAGGCTAATAAGTTTTCATCTTCACTTAGAATTAACATGCTGCAGGAGCTCTGTCAACACATGCTCATTCTTAAACCAATGAGATAAGCCCTGGGTTGATCACATATGCAAAGAATGCCTCTCAGTGAAATGGCCACTGGATTATGACTTCTTGTGCATATATTCCTCGACGAAAGGTACATCGTAAGCAAGATATGAAGGTGGCAAATACTGAGATTGCCAAATGGGAGACAGTCACTGACAGGCCATGACCATACAGACTTACTGTTTAGAAGGGTTTTGACAGAGGTGAACAGAAATGAAAGAGGACAAAGGGAGATTGAATAAAAGGTTTAATTTGGGGAAAAGCCAGTTTTCTCACTTAGCTGAGAAGAGGTCCCAAAGCAAACAGATGCCAGCAAACTGTGCACCTTCTTGTTACATTGCCTATCTGCAGAAAATTTGGCAGAAACAAACATGTCAGTTTGAGGCTCTTGAGATGCATTATGTAATGTTTAACACAAAGTTGACTACAACAAAAACCATACCACACTCACAGACAGTGCACTCAAGATTCTAACAGCTCTCCGAAGAGAAACAATCCTCCTGACATCACTATTGCTCTTTATGCAAATTATCCTGTGTGTGCAATTTAAGAACTCTATTCCCTCTATACCTTTACACTGATTTTCTGTAAGTTCAGTTTAAGATGATTATAAATCTAATACAGCCCATTGTTACTGAATGTCTCAGAAATCTCCTTCAAGGTTCAATTATTGTAATAGTAAGCTTTGGTAGTTTCATAATGTTATGAAGTTGAAGGAGTGTATTGTACCTTTAAGACAAAGCAAAAGCTGTTTTGCACTGAGAGCTTACAGGAAGCTGTTATGTGACTGACTAGCACTCTCACAGTACACTGGAAAATTGAAAATATGTAACATTTGGCTGTGAAACAAATACCTGGGTTTTGGTTGCTGTTTTGACAACCATTCGAATTGAACCAATCAGTTTAAATTATGCCCCATGATACTAAAAACCAATCGATTTTGAATTTATTGTTTTTCCAACATTGAAGCAATGAGATGATCCGATGCTGGCGGTAAAACGAAGCAGACATTTTGACAGTTAGACCGTGAGACCAACTGTCATTGACAGAGTAACTGCCAGCAAGGCAGTCTCTATCAAAGGTACCTTTGTCATATGAAACATCCTTGCAGCAAAAGACCAAAGACGACCCAGGAAAATCTTCAGCCAGAGGGAGACAGACACTGCCAGCCACTGCGTGGTTTTGAAATTAAGTTGATGTAATTTTAAAAATGGGTTTTTATTGGAACAGTATATTGTTGTCGAGTTGGAGGCAGATAACAAACATTTAAGAAAAAGGAGGCTTAGAGTTGTAAATAGTTCTGGTTTAATGTTCATTTTTAAGAGTTAGAGAATAAATTCATACTTTTTCTTTAAATAGTGGAAGTTGGGAATTCCCTGCACAGTTTGTTAACCCAGCCAGTGTTAGGGGCATTAGTCAGAAGGAAATGGGTCTGGGTGGGTTACTCTTCGGAGGGTCAGTGTGGACTTGTTGGGCCGAAGGGCCTGTTTGCACTGTAGGGAAGCTAATCTAAACAATCCACCTGTTGTTCAGGTCTAGTTCCTGTCACTAAAGTAAATAATTTACTCTTCATCTGCAATTGCAGACCTTATGCAGTTGAACAAGATTGTGGAAAGGTCCTGGCATGAAAATCTGGCAAAACAAGGATCTTGTTTTTTTACCAAACTGGGTGTTAACTTTGGTTTCTGGCAGCTGTGTTTGGATGAGGAATCCAAGCTACTAATGGCATTCTAAAGACTTTTATCAGATATTGTTTCAATCAGCTGTTCTTTGGAATTGTCTCCACGCCAAAGATTTTTCAACATACTATCAATGGCATTTTGGACTATCTAAAAGGAATCAGCTGCTGCATGGTGACATCCATATCCACAGATCCACCGTGCAAGAACATTACACTTAAGTGCATGCAGTATTGTAGCACTTACAGGTGCAAAGCTCACATTTAAATATAAACATAATATCTCAAAACCTACAATCGACATTTTGGGATGCATTATCCAGGTGTAAAATGACCCCCAGAAATGAAGGCTATAAAGGACTTACAAATTACAGAGCTTCTGTATTTTACAAGCACGGTTAATCAGTTAGGTAAGTTCCTCCTTAATTTGGCATATGTGAATAAGCCCCTCCAGAAATTACTTAAGTAGGACCAAGCCGGGTGTCAGGGTGAACATGAAAAGAAGCATTTGAACAAATCACAGATACATATTTCAAGAAGCTAGCTCATTCTGACAGATGTTTCCATCATCATTGCATCAGATGCTTCATGCATTGGTCTAAGGGCTATGCTGTACAATACTGAGAGAAATGGTTCTTATATACCCTTACATTATGTTTCCAATGCACTGATTTCAAAGTAATGATATTCAGCCATAAAAAGTCAAACCATAACTGTCATGTGAGTTTGCATGACATTTTAGGATAACATTCTGGAAATCACATTTATTATGTAGACAGACCAAAAACCAAATATCACCTTGCAATTACCTTGGAATTAGCAAAAAATGCCATCCCAAATACAGAGGAATCTTGATTATCCAAAGGATATGGACAGACAGTATTTTGTTCGATTAATCGAATTCCAGATAACATAATTTAGCTGAGCATTGAGACCTTGTGATCTTGCCAGATAATCCAATATTCGGATAATTGAATGCCACATAACCAAGGTCCTCTGTATATTTTACGCATGACTCGTGCTTTGATGGCACTATGTAGATGTTCAATGTAAACCTCAAACCATAGAGGACATTGTTCTACATGCCTGAACCACAGAACATCAATTTTGACAAAGATATGGAATTCTACATTCCTTTGACCAAGCAATCTGTACTGACTTCTCAAGGACTCAAGGATATTCAAGTAGCACAAAGTCAATGCAAAGTGCATGCAGCCACAGAGTCCTACCTCAGAGACTAGTCAACATATGATACCAAAGACTTTTTCCCCAAATAGGGCTTGGATAAACATTCACACCTCATGAACAATTTGTTGGTCTACGATGGAAAAAAGTAGTCATATAAAGAGTCCTTAATTTCAACATTCTTCAACACTTCTCAGACACAGGCAATTCCAATTCCAGCTTGTATGCCAATTCCAACAACTTTGCCTTGCTCACTTTTTGTAAAACTCCCAAAGTCACATTTTCCATCCCCAGAAAACTCTTATTGACCAAAAGAGACATTACTATACAAGGCTCAGCCTCTTTAAACCAACCAAATTCAATACCCAAAACAAAAGACACTAACACATACCACTCACCGCCCTTTGAGTCTGACAATCCTAAACCTAACTTAGAATTGTAGGTTTTGATCCTGACCAGAGACCCCAATTTATTATGGACCAGACCAGATCCCCTCAAAATATTTTAAGAAGATAGATCAGACCCTAATTTATTCTTATTTCAAAAGTAGATGTGAAGCGCATGTTCCAGATATGATGCAACTGATCAAATTACTCAACGTTGAGCAAAACACAATTCATTTAGACACTACAGTTAAAATACAGACACAAGAAAGAGGAATTTAGAATAACTTAACTATTGGAAAATTTAATCAAACAATGGACACAGTACCTATTACTAGCTGACTATTCCAATGTAGTAACATCCCATTAACACACCCCTTGGCAAAAAGGCAAATTCAGACACAGATTCTTACAAACAGTTTTCCAATCTAGGAGGAAACAACATCAAGAGAGATTTCAAGGCAAGCAGCACTGAGGACTCATTCACTGAAGCTTCCAACTCTTCTGAGACCTCAAAAAGGTTCTGATATTATGGCTAAAAAGCCTGGCCTACGAGAGCTGGCCACTCCCATTCAAGCTGCTCCAATAGATTCACACAGTCACAGAGATGTACAGCACAGAAACAGACCCCTTAGATCTCTTTCATATCGTTCCTCTCTCTGCAGGGAAGGGAAGTGAAAAACAGGGGAACTAGGGACTAATGGGTTATGTCCCAAGAGAAATTAGATATTTCTGTACTATTAGAATGAAAGTCACTAAGTAATGAAGGAGACAATGTCAAAATGTTAAAAGTTCTGATTTTTAGCTGTATTGCAGAGAGCGTGAATGAACTGTATGGGTTCTGCATAGAGGTTAGAACCCTCATTGTATTTTTAATTTTTCTCATTTTTGCCTTGGAATTGTGAACTGAATTGAGGGCCATTACTTGCTTTAGTTTACTGTATTGTGAAAATGGTGATAGGGAGGCTGATTTGGTCTGGCTTGCTGTCCCCATGTCCTAACAGTTGAGGACAGTGAGTTAAGGCCCAAGAGCGGTTGAATACCCTGTTGCTGTTAGAACTCAAACTGGTGAACTGGTGACCTAAGGACTTTGAGGAGCATCTTTTTTTTAAAAAAAGGAAAGAACAAACTTATGGACTAGACCAAACCCCTCAAGATGTATCGGGAAAATGGTTTTATTTTAAAGGTAAGTGTAAGATGCAATTCAATTTGTCAAAAGACTCGACTTTAAGCAAAACACACTTTACTTTTACACCAATGTCAAAATACAAACAACATGAAAAGAAAAGAATTGGCTTAACTGTGATTCTATCAAAATGCTTAACAAATAATAGATAACTATTACTAATTAGGTGTTCCAATGTTGGAACATCCCATAAACACACCCTTGGGAAAGATAAATTCAATAAAACAGGTTGTCTTACATGCAATTCCAACAGCAGGAAGAGAACACCAGCTTTTAGATGTAACAGAGAGAGGACTAAGAGCTTCCAAACCCAGTTTTAAAACCTCAGCAATTACAGAAAGCTAAACTAAAAATCTTGCTTCTGAGGGAGCTTGACTCCACCCATTCAGGTTGCTTCTATTATTCCAACTTAAAAAACCCAAGGCCTCACAAATTGTTCATGCTATTGGCTTTTAGCAGATTGCTCAGCACCTCTCAATCTTTATTCATGAAAGAAACCAGGAGAAAACACATCTCTTAAAGCTGTGGTATCATCACAAAACAAACTGGTATTTGTTTATGGGACCTAGCCTGGAAATTAATTGCACATCATTGTCAGTCAAAAAATTCTAGATGTTTTGGTTTTGGAGATGCATTATTTTCAAGGCTGGCAGATGTTTGGATGTTAATGAGGATCATCACAGGGAGGCCAATGCCAATCTGTCTAGCAGAGACTATGTTGGAAAACAGAAAGAGAAACCAAAGTTTGAACTATGTTTTAGTTCAAAGGCATATGGCTCGGAAAGCTACAGGACAAAGCTTTCATTGCTTTCTGGTTATCCTCCCACTGTCAACTTGTTGAAGGTTCAGACAATAGAATCCCAGTTACAAGAATTAAATGAACACTCCTCAGAGCCTATGGAAGGCTATTTACATTGTCCATTGTCTTCAGAAATCCAATGTGCCTGTGAATTTATGCATTTACTGAAGCGACTGGGCTTGTATACCCTTGAGTTTAGAAGACTGAGAGGGGATCTGATTGAGACATATAAGATTATGAAAGGATTGGACACTCTGGCAGCAGGAAACGTGTTTCCGCTGATGGGTGAGTGCCGAACCAGAGGACACAGCTTAAAAATACGGGGTAGACCATTTAGGTCAGAGATGAGGAGAAACTTCTTCACCCAGAGAGTGGTGGCTGTGTGGATTGCTCTGCCCCAGAGGGCAGTGGAGGCACAGTCTCTGGATTCATTTAAGAAAGTGTTGGATAGAGCTCTCAAAGATAGTGGAATCAAGGGTTAGGGAGATAAGGCAGGAAGAGGATACTGATTAGGAATGATCAGCCATGATCATATTGAATGGCGGTGCAGGCTCGAAGGGCTGAATGGCCTACTCCTGCACCTATTGTCTATTGTCATTGCTGAAACAGCTTACGTGAACTGACCAGTTACATTTCTTTTTACTTTCTCTTATAATTTTTCCCTTAACTATGTTTGTTTGACTATATGAGAGTGGGGGATCACTAAAAGAATTGGGTTTAATTCATAGGCATTAATTAGTTACGTTTTTGTTTAACTTTGTTTTGCTAAAGCTACTGTATTGAAAATACATTGTTAACTTTTTTGTTTAAGTTCTCAACTTGATATCAGGTATTGGTTAATCATGAAGTCTGGCGAGAAATCATTGAGGCAATTGAGGGCCATTACTTGTTTTAGTTTGCTGTATTGTGAAAACGGGGATAGGGAGGCTGATTTGGTCTGGCTTGCTGTCCCCATGTCCTAACAGTTGAGGACAGTGAGTTAAGGCCCAAGAGCGGTTGAATACCCTGTTGCTGTTAGAACTCAAACCAAGTTCTCACTTGGAATTGCAGTCAGGACTTAGAAGTCTTGGAGGCTGTGGTGGCTGACAAGAAACTGGGTATCATTGAACTATCAGTACAGCTGAGAGTCGGGATTGAAAATCCACAAGCAGTATCTTTGTGTCTCAGCTGTCCAAGATTAGAACTCAGGGAAATGTACAAGGGAAGATTTATATTGGTGCAGCTAGCTAGGTTGTGCTTGTGAATAAATACTGGTCTACAGGTTTCAGAGTCCACGGGAGTGTGGACCTAGGACAGTAGGGAGTAGTTGTTGATGCAGTCCATGATGGACTGTGTATTGAGAGGGCGCTTCAAGACTGGATTGGTGAAAGTGAAGAATTGTAATTCCTTGTGAAGTTTAATGAAATTTGATGACCCATTGTTCTCCATAAAGCCATTAGACTTAGGAGCAGAAATTAGGCCATTCAGCCTACTGAGTCTGCTCTGGCATTCACTCATGACTGATAAATTTCTCAATCACATTCTCACACTCATTAATGTCTAGGAAGAATGGGATTTGTCTTGATCGCATTTGTTATTTGATGTGTACTGTGAATGTTCAGTCACAATCTACTACATACATTTACCAAATGTTAATTATGGGTGTTTTAGAAATGTTATATAGGTATTGTAAATTGTATGACTCTAATAACTTGTAAAGTATTGTTGCTTGTTCAAAACTGTGAAATCTTGTCACTTTACTCTGTTACTATGTCTTCTGGACATCACCTTTTGTTTTCTTTAAAAATAAATATTACTCATCCCTAACCTGATTGCATAATAATTTAGTGATTGCATCTGGCATCATCATAAATTGATGGCATGGTCTGGGTCATAACACTAAACAAATCATTAAATGATTCAAGGAAGATTGAGAAAATGTTAAGTAATGCATATAGGATCCTGGGTTTTATAGATAGGAGTGTAAATTACAAAAATCAGGAAGTTATGATAAATCTATACAAAACATAGATTCTGACTCAACAGAAGTATTTTGTTCAATTCTGGGCTCCATACTTTAGGAAGGATGTGAAGTGATGAGCGTGCAAGAGGGATTTAGAACATAGAACATAGCAAAGTACAGCACAGAACAGGCCCTTCGGCCCATGATGTCGTGCCAAGAATTAATCCTAATGTAAAATAAAATAACCTAATTTACACACCCTCAATTCACTGCTGTCCATGTGCATGTCCAGCAGTCGCTTAAATGTCCCTAATGACTCTGCTTCCACCACCACTATTGGCAACACATTCCATGCATTCACAACTCTCTGCATAAAGAACTACCTCTGACATCCCCTCTATACCTTTCTCCTAATATCATAAAACTATGACCCCTCTTGCCAGTCAATCCTGTCCCTGAGGATAACTCTGCCTATAACTCTATACATGCCTCTCCTTACTTTGTATACCTCAATCTCTTCCTCCTTCTCTCCAGAGAGTAAAGTCTGAGCTCAGTCAACTTCTCTTCAGAAGGCAAGCCCTCCAGTCCAGGCAACATCCTGGTAAACATTCTTTGCACCTTCTCCAAAGCCTCTGTATTTTTCCTATCGTAGGGCGACCAGAACTGGACACAATATTCCAAGTGTGGTCTCACCAAGGACTTGTAGAGCTGTTGCAAAACCTCGTGACTTGTAGACAGTAAATGAAAGCCAAAACACCACATGCTTTATTAACAACCCTATCCACTTGGGTGGAAACTTTGAGGGATCTTTGTACTTGAACACCAAGATCCCTCTGTTCCTCCACACTGCCAAGAATCCTGTCTTTAATCCTATATTCAGCAATCGAGTCCGACCTTCCAAAATGCATCACTTCGCATTTATCCAGGTTGAACTCCATCTGCCATTTCTCAGCCAGCTCTGCATCCTGTCTATGTCACACTGCAGCTTGCAATAGCCCTCCATACTACATACTATCAATGGAACCTCCAATCTTTGTGTCATCTGCAAATTTACTAACCCACCCCTCAACCTCCTCATCCAAGTCACTTATAAAAACTACAAAGAGCAGAGGCCTAAGAACAGAGCCCTGTGGGACACCACTCAACACTGACCACCAGGCAGAACACTTTCCATTTACAACCACTCTCTGCCGTCTGTCAGCCAACTATTTCTGAATCCAGATAGCCAAATCTCCCTGTATCCCATACCTCCTGACTTTATGAATGAGCCTACCATGGGGAACATTATCAAATGCCTTGCTGAAGTCCACATTTACCACATCCACTGCTCGACCTTTGTCGACCTGTCTTGTCACCTCCTCAAAGAACTCAATAAGATTAGTGAGGTATGACCTGCGCCTCACAAAGCCATGCTGATTACCTTTAATCACGCTATGCTTTTCCAAATAGTCATAAACCCTAATCCTCAGAATTCTTTCCAAAATCTTGCTGACCACAGACATAAGACTGACTGGTCTGTAATTGCCAGGGGTTACCCTATTACCCTTCTTGAAAAGAGGAACAACATTTGCCTCCTTCCAATCCTCCGGTATGATTCCCGTAGAGAGTGAGGAAGCAAAGATCTTCGCCAGTGGTTTAGCAACTTCCTTTCTCGCTTCCTGGAGCAACCTAGGATAAATCTGGTCTGACCCTGGGCATATATCAATCTTAATTTTTGCCAAAATTTCCAGTACATCAACTTCATCAATCTTGATCTGTTCAAGCCAATTTCCCAACTCCTCAAAGTTCTCATTCACAACAAGGTCCCTTTCCTTAGTGAAAACTGAATCATAAATATCATTTAGGGCTTCCCCTATCTGCTCAGACTCCACGCACAAGTTCCCTACGCTATCACTGATCGGCCCTACCTTCTCCCTGATCATTCTCCTACTCCTCACATATGAGTAAAATGCCTCTGGGTTTTGCCTAATCCTTCCCGCCAAACCTTTTTCGTGTCCCGTCCTGTGTCTCCTCAGCCCATTTCTGAGCTCCTTTCTAGCAAGCCTGTAATCCTCTAAAGCTGTGCTAGATCCTTGCTTCCTCCACCTTACATAAACTGCCTTCCTTCTTCCTTTTGACGAGAAGATCCTCTGTTTTCATCATCCAAGGCTCCTTAATCTTACCCCTTCTTACCTGTCTCAGAGGTACAAATTTGTGCATCACTCACGCTACAACTGCTCCTTAAACAGTTTCCACATGTCTGCTGTGCCCTTTCTGTGGAGCAATTGCTCCCAGTCTATACTTCCCAAATCCTGTCTGATAGTGTCATAATTTCCTTTTTCCCAATTAAATATCTTCCCTTGGTAACTGCTCCTTTCCCTCTCCAAGGCTACTATAAATGTGAGGCAGTTGTGGTCACTGTCACCAAAGTGTTCTCCCACCACGAGATCTGACACCTGTCCTGGCTCATTGCTGAGCACCAAATCCAAAATGGCCTCTCCTCTCATCGGCCTGTCTACATACTGAGTAAGGAAACCCTCTTCAACACACTTGACAAAAAGTTCTCCATCCAAACCATTTGCACTAAAGAGGTTCCAGTCGATATTGGGAAAGTTGAAATCACCTATAACAACAACCCTGCTACATCTGCATTTTTCCAAAATCTGCCGGCCTGTGAGTTCTTCGATGTCTCTACTGCTATTAGGGGGTCTGTAGAAAACCCCCCAATGAGGTGGCTGCTCTCTTGTTGTTCCTAACTTCCAACATACTGACTCAGTAGATAAACTTGCCTCAACAACCTTTGTTTCTGTAGCTGTGATGCACTGTCTGATTAGCAATGCTACACCCCCTCCTCGTTTTCCACCCTCCCTGTTCTTTTTAAATGTTCTTAACCCTAGACCATCTCACAACCATTCCTGCCCCTGTGAAAACCATGTCTCCATTATGGCCACAACATCATAGTCCCAAATACTGATCCATGGTCTAAGTTCATCGCTCTTATTTCTCACACCCCTTGAGTTAAAGCAGACACACTTTAACCGATCCCTTTGTTTCATCACGTGAGAAATCTCCCCAATAGATTCACTACATCCTGTCACTGCCCCATCTACAACTGCCCCTTCTCAGATATGTAGCTCTGATTCCCACCCCCTTGCCAAACTAGTTTAAACCTTCCTGAACCACACGAGCAAATCTCCCACCCAGGATATTTGTGCCCCTCCAGTTCAGGTGCAATCTGTCTTTCATTCACAGGTCCCACCTTACCCAGAAGTCATCCTAATAGTTGAGGTATCTGAAGCCCTCCCTCCTGCACCAGCCTCGCAGCCACGGGTTAAGCTGCATTTGCTGAATGTTCCTCACCTCACTATCACGTGGCACCGGTAGCAAACCCGAGATCACTACTCTACTCGTCCTACTCTTCAGTTTCCAACCTAGCTCTCCGTAGTCATTTTTCAGATCCCCAATTCCTTTCCTGGCTATATCATTGGTGCTAATAGGTACCACAATTTCTGCTGACCTTCCCCCTTCAGAATCCTGTAAACCCGAGTGGCGAAATCCCAGATCCTGGCACCGGGGAGGCAATATACCTTCCGGGAGTCCCGTTCCTGTCAACGAAATCTACTGTCAATCCATCTAACTATTGAGTCCCCTACTACTAGTGCCTTTCTATTCTCCCCCCTTCCCTTCTGAGCCACAGTGCCAGGCTCAGTGCCAGAGACCTGACAACTATGTTTTCCCCCGGTAGGCCATCCCCACCATTTACATAAATGCTTTCAGGAATGAGGTGGTTGGGTCTGTTCTTTGAAAAAAAGAAGGTTAAATTTAGAGAAATGCATTTGTAAGGACATTGTAGACTATTACTTGCCATTATCTGATGACATATGTTGGAATTTCTTCGAGTTTTAGAGAGTGAAGTTATTAAAGCCTACACACGAAACAGGTTGAGAGGAGGTTGCTAGATTTTCAAAACCATGAAATCTCCAGACAGTGTAGATAAAAAGAAATTCCTCCCTTTGGAACAATCAGGAACTAGAGAAGTTCCAATTGGTTGCATCCTTGAATGCACACCTGAGAATGCGATGGAAGCAGATTCAATTAAGGCTTTAAAAGTGGATCATTATATGAAGAGAAAAAATTTGCAGTCCAAAGGGCAAAGATGGAGGAATGGCATGACTGAAGTGGTCTGGAAATAGTCAGTATGGAAACAATAAACCAAATGACTTCCCTCTGTGCTACATGATTCCATGATGGCAAATCAGCTGCTGCAACTTAAATGTGGCCCAGACTTTTTTTTAAAGTCTTATTTCTGGAAGAGGAGAAAGTGAGGACTGCAAATGCTGAAGATCAAAGTCAAGTGTGGTGCTGGAAAAGCACAGGAGGTCAGGCAGTATCCAAGGAGCAGGAAAATCGACACATCGGGTATAAGCCCTTCAACAGAACTTGATTTCTGATGAAGGGCATATGCCCAAAACGTTGATTCTCCTGCTCTTTGGATGCTGCCTGACCTGCTGTGCTTTTCCAGCACCACACTTTTGACTCTTATTTCTGGAAGACCCAGTACCGGTTTGCAAAAAACTAGCCCAGTTGTTAATATCAATAACTGATTTCAATTGTAAATAAATTTCATTAGCGTGCCACTTACAGATGTGATTCTTATTCTGTTTAGGCTAGATGTTTGCCATTGCTGATGGTACAAAACAGATTATATTATATCAGTCATCTGTTATACACAGTGCCTGATATTTAATTTAATTGACTGTCAATTGAGGACCATGCCATTAACATTATTTTTGTGCAACTGCCCATGGTGTATTTTTATTTTTGCGTGTTCTTTTGTATGATGCCAACATTTACAAAGGAGCTGACAATCTAAAGACCATTATACTATAAGATATAGGTTGCGGATTATGCCATTCAGCCCATCAAAACAGCTCCACTATTCGATCATGGTTAATATGTTTCTCGCAGCGCCGGAGATCCGGGTTCAATTCCCGCCTCAGGCGACTGACTGTGTGGAGTTTGCACGTTCTCCCCGTGTCTGCGTGGGTTTCCTCCGGGTGCTCCGGTTTCCTCCCACAGTCCAAAGATGTGCAGGTGAGGTGAATTGGCCATGCTAAATTGCCCGTAGTGTTAGGTTAGATGTAGATGTAGGGGTATGGGTGGGTTACGCTTCGGCGGGCGCGGTGTGGACTTGTTGGGCCGAAGGGCCTGTTTCCACACTGTAAGTAATCTAATCTAAAAAAATTCCATTTTCATTCCTTCTCTCTGTAATCCTCAATCCCTTTATCAACTGTGATTTATCTATCTTTGTCTTTAATATATTCAATGACTTTTGGTCTCCATAGCCCTCTGCAGCAATGAGTTCCACAGATTAACCACCCTAGCTAAAGACAGTCTCAGTTCTAAAAGGTCATCCCTTCATCAGATGCTGTGCCCTCAGATCCTATTCTCTCATACTAGTTTAAACATTTTCTTTCTGTCTATTCTATCTCAGCTTCTCAGTATTCTGTAAGTTGCTATGAAGTTCCCTCATCCTTCTAAACTCCATCAAGTACAGACCCTGGATCCTCAACCACTCCTCATATGATATGCTCTTTATCCTCAGGATCATTTCTGCAAATGTCCTCTGGATCCCTCAAGGCAATTCAGTTCATTAGATATCGGGTCCAAACTTGCTCACATTATTCCAAGAGTAGTCTGATCAAAACCATTTACATCCCCAACAGAACATCTCTGCTCTTATATTCTAACCCTCTTGAAATGAATGCCAACATTGTATTTGCCTTCCTAACTGCCAAATGAGTTTGCATGTACACCTAAAGAGAATCTTGAAATCGGACTCCCAAATTCCTTTGTCCTTCAGATTTCCAAAGCCTTCCCCCATGTAGAAAATAGTCTACACCTCTATTCTTTCTTTCAAAGTGCATAACCTCACATTTTCCCATATTGAATTCCATCTGCTACTTCTTTGCTCACTCTCCTAGCCTGTCCAAGTCCTTGGGCAACCTCCCCACTTCCTCAACACTACCTGGCCCTCCACCTATCTTTATGATCATCTGTGCAAATTTAGCAACAATGTCCTCAATTTCTTCATCCACATCATTCATATATATATAATGTGAATAGTTGTAGTTCCAACATGGACCAATGTGGCACTTCGATAGTCAAAGGCTGCCATCCTGAAAAAGACTCCTTTATAATTATTGTCTGCCTTCTGTCACTCATCCAATTCTCTATCCTTGCCAGTAAATTGCCCCTCACACCATGGGCTCTTATCCTATCAGCCTTCAGCGCCGCATCTTTTCAAAGACCTTCTGGAAATCAAAATAGACTGCATCCACTGGCTCATCTTTGTCTCATGTGCTCGATACCTCCTCAAAAAATTCTAACAAATTTGACCTATTCCAACAAAGAAGCCATGCTGACTCAGTTCTACTTCACCATGCACTTCCAACTGCTCCACAATTTTATCCTTAATAATAAACACTAAAATCTTACCCTGAGTTCAGGCTAACCAGTCTATAGTTTCCTGTCTTTTGCCTACTTCACTTCTTAAAAAAAGGTGTTACATTAGCCATTTTCCAGTCATCTCAGACCCTCCCTGGCTCTATGATTTCCTGAAAGATCTCCATCAATGCCTCCATAATCACCTCAGCTATCTTCTTCAGAACTTTGACATGTAGTCATAGAGTCACAGAGAGGTACAGCATGGAAACAGACCCTCTGGTCCATCTTGTACAAGCTGACCAGATACTCTAAATTAATTTAGCCCCATTTGCCAGCATTTGGCCCATAGCCCTTCAAACCTTTGCTATTCAAGTACCCATCCAGATACATTTTGAATGTTAGAATTGTACCAGCCTCCACCACCACCTCTGGCAGTTCATTCCATTCATGCAGGTCCCTCTGCATGAAAACTTAGCTCTTTAGATTTCTTTTAAATCCAGGGAAAATGGTACTAGCCTATTCAGCCTCTCCCTACAGCTCAAACCCTCCAACACTGGCAACATCTTTGTAAATCCTTTCTGAACCCTTTCAAGTTTCACAACATCTCCGCTATAACAAGGAGGCCAGAACTGAATGCAGTATTCCAAAAGTGGCCTAACCAATGTTCAGTTCAACTGTAACATGACCTCCCGATTCCTAAACTCAATGGTCAATAAAGGCAAGCATACCAAACCATGTCCCTGTTCCTTGGATGCTACCTGACCTGCTGTGCTTTTCCAGTGCCACACTTTTCGAATCTGATCTCCAACATCTGCAGTCCTCACTTTCTCCATGTTCACTGTCATATCTACCTGTGACTCACTTTCAAGGAACTATGAACCTGCACTTCAAGATCGCTTTGTTCGGAAACATTCCCCAGGACTTTATCATTAAATGTATAAGTTCTGCCTTGATTTGTCTTACCAAAATGCAGCATCTCACATTCATCTAGTCCCGCTTGAGCAGGTGATTTAACCACCTCCAGACCTTTCAGCCTCCACAGGACCGTCTCCTTAGTGATAGTCGCTACATTCAGTTCTGCCCTCTGACTCTCTTGAAGTTCTTGTGTGCTGCTGGTGGTCTTCTACTATGAAAACTGGTGCAAAGTACCTATTCAGTTTCTCTACCAGTTTTTGTTTCCCCATTACTACATCTTCAGTGGTCTACTCTTGCCTCTCTCTTAACTTTTTATATATCTAAAAACAATTCTTGCAACCTTCTTTTAGATTATTAGCTGGCTCATTCTCATACTCCATCTTCCCTGCCTGCCTCACTTGTAGTCACACCTTCCTGCCGCTGACAACTGACTGAAATGAAGGTAGTAAATTTAAGAGGTGTGAATGCATCCTGAAACATAGCATCCAGGTAACTTCCTCCTCCCTGATGCGCCACAATGTTCGAAGCTCAGACTCCAACTCATCAACTCTGAGCCAGAGTTCCTTAAACAACCGAAATTTGCTATCAATGTATGAACCACAATGGGATCCACCAACTCCCACAGTTTCAACTCGTTGCCTGGCCTGGCACCTGTATTTTAATTACTTAGTTCTTAATTTGATTTTTAAGAAGTTTGTACTGGTCTTTTACTTTGTAGTCTATAAATATTTCTCATATTTGAAAATAAACAATAGATAGTTAAATTAGCTGCTATCACCAACAAACTTATGGTTTACCTGTGCCATCATTCTTTTGAGCTGGGACCCTGATCCTGGGCTTCAATTTATCCTGTTAAGGAAAATTTTATAAACTATGAGCTTAAATAAAAAGCAACCAAAGGCATCTCTTCCCCTTTCCACCTATTTCCCAAATTTACCTCCAAATTCCCCAAACTCTATGTATCATTCCAGGTGTAAACTCACCTTCCCGACTATGCAAAGTTATCATTGAATCCCTAGAGTGCTGAAAGAGTCCATTCAGCTCAACAGGTGTGCACAGAAGAGCATTGCACCAAAACACCCCCACCCCCTCCCCATAACTTCACATGGGAATTTTACGATGGCTAACCAACGTAACCTGCACATCCCTGGACACCAAGGGGCAACTACTAGCATGGCCAATCCACCTAACCACCTGAATGTTTAGATTGTTGAGAGAAAAATAATTTGTTTGTATTAAAAATGATTAATAGTGAATAAAAATGGATGGTAGAGTCAAAAATAAAACCCACTTCTGCAAATGACAATTGAACAACTAGCGTAGTAATCACCTTTTTAATACCAGAGACTGTTTTATTTTAGCTGCAATTGAATTTGACTGAAACCTGGTATTTACTTTTGGATTAAAAGTCAATTTTGTGATCTGCACAGGATCAATTTAATTAAAGTATGACTTGCCCACTGACCATCAACCAAAAAACAAAAAAAAATTCAAGTTCAATTTTTGTCAATTCTGATGCCAGGCACAAAAATATAAGTTCATACACCAGTAATAATACTGGTGAAACTGTAGAAGTTCAATTGATTTTATAAGCATTATTATAATGGAATCAAGTAATGTCAGATTCACTTTCATTGAGGAGGTATTCACACAGTGATGTTGATGACACTTAGACGCTGAATTCTATGATACGGTCACTATTTTTTCAGACTATTATTTGTATATTTAGTCTTAGAATATGAGAGATTGAGATTTTAGGGTGGAATCTATTATAAAAATAAATTTGGAGAGCTGTTATTTTTCCTAATATTTATTGTCAACAATAATGTGTGAGACTTTATTTTGAAACGAGGGCATCAGAGTTTTTATACAATGTTTGGTGCACATTGTTTTTGATAATATTAACGTCATTTAAAAGTTATATGCCTCTGGAAACTGGAAAAAACAGTGCAGATATGAAAAGGGAAAGCAGTTAATTTGCTTATGTAACAATATAATCTTGAAAGCTGCTCATTTTTCAGGGCATGGAGCCCAAAGATTTAAATATTCAAGTTAAGGAAGACACAGATTTAGGCTTCTTTCCCTCAGGCCCAATAAAATGGGTCATTTTGTTGCTGGATCACAGGTGCTCATGGATTGAAATTCATTTTCCATAATTGCATAAAATGACCATCGGCAACCTGTCTTATTCCTTATCAGAATTTTTTCCCTATGAAGACTAATTTCGACATCCAAATGATTATGATGCAGTAAAATCTATGAAGAGGTAATATGAACTGAAAAACTGAACTCCAAAAATGTTCAAATGAAATAAAGAACAGGCAGTCCAAGGATTTGAATGAGTTCTGTCCTGGAGTCCATTTGCTAGTTGAGTTGTACGCACATTGAAACACAATGCAGAACAGAGTAAAATAGTTGTTCGCAAGTGCATTACATGATTGTATGTAGAGTCTTTAAAATTACACTCCTGCATGGGTTCACATTAATCAAGTACAAGTATTTGTAAGTCAAGCGTGGATAAATTGGGAACCCCCTATAAATAGTTTCACAGGAAATGTTAATCCATTAAGTAAACTCTGGAATAATTACTCCACAGACTACATTCTTATCTGTCACCCCCAATCTCACTTCTCATCACTTACACATTCAGTCTCCCTCTCTCCAAACCCTAGTGCCCTGTGGTGCACCAGTCTCAACAGTTCCTCTGCTTAGGATCTGCTCCTCACAACCCCCTCCACTTCCCTTATCTAGACCAGCCACCTTTCCCCTTCCACAGTTTCCAACCTGATCTGCCTCCACCCCTTCCTTCCCCAACATGGATAGAAAAGGTTGAGAGGGATATGTGCCGAATGCAGGCAAATGGGACTAGTTCAGTTTAGGAATCCTGGTCAGCATGGATAAATTGGGCTGAAGGACATACTTCTGCGCTGTATACCTCTATGACTCTAACTGACCCAATTCACTCCACTCCTAGAATCCCACACCTATTCTCACCCATACCCTACCAGAAATAATTTTACCTACTACACCAATCTAGCCTAAATACTACATCCCTTACCCAGCACCAGCCCCCTCACTTGTATCTTGACACCCTTCCTACCTGACACCCTAAATTTTAGGCATCCTACACACCTGGCATCCTACTCTGTACCCACCTGGTATAAACCCACCTGCTACTCTACCCACCTTGACATCCTATTTCCCCAGCCATCTAGCACTCTACGTCACACTTACCTTATATATTACTGTTAAAGCGACTGTCTGAGATTCTGAACCATTAAATTTCAGAATGTGGCAACTGACTGTTTGAAACTGAGGCAATCTTGCCTTCTCCTGACAGTTCTGCATCACAGGAGAACTGTTAGAATGGAAGTACAGCTCCACATTTCTGAAGGAGACCTGATTTGAATCACCTGTCAGAAATGGAGAGCTTCCAATTTCTGTAAAAATAATGGATGGTGTGGCAAATTGTGTGAGACTGTCACAACTCGGAAATCCAGTACTCTCATTTCTGTCATTTACATGATGACTGATCCCATACAGTTGAAAATAGTAAATGGAATATACCATAGAAAAATCATTTTTCCTGATATTTATTGTCAACAATAATGTGTTAGAATTTACTTTTAAACTAGGGTGCCAGAGTTTTTGTATAACAATGCTTGATGCACGCATTCCTGTTTTTCATAATATTAACACCATTTAAAAGCTATGTGTCTCTGGAGACTGGAATACCAGTGCAAACTGATAGGAAAAACTCATATGCAGAGAATTGCTTAAATGCTAAAAGATGGAAAGTATAGATTAAGAAGGAACATTTGTGGCCTTGTCAATACATACTGAAGGTTAACTTGCAGATGCAGCAAGGTTTTAGGAAGGCTCATGGAATGTTAGCCTTTATTGCAAGAGGATTTGAGTACGTGAATCGGGACGTCTTCCTTTAAACATATAAGAGCTTGGTTAGGCCACACCTGCAGTACTGACTAGAAGACTATAAGACATAGGAGCAGAAATTAGGCCATTCAGTACATCCAGTCTGTTCTGCCATACAATCATGGCTGCTAAGTTTCTCATCCCAATTCTCCTGCCTTGTCCCCATAACCCTTGATTCCCTTGATCCCATTGATGCTCAAGAACTTATTTATCTTATTCTTCAATAAACTCAGTGGCCTGACCTCCACAGCCTTCTGTGGCAGTGAATGCCATAGGTTCACCACTCTCTTATCTCCTTATCTCGATTCTAAAAGGTCTTCCATTTACTTTAAGGCTGTGCCCTCAGGTCCTACTAATGGAAACATCATCCCAACTCTACTCTGTCTAGGCCATTCAGTATTCTGTAAGTTACAATTAGATCCCCTCTCATCCTTCTAAACTCCATTGAGTATAAACCCAGAGTCCTCTAAAGTTCCTCATATGTTAAGTTTTTCATTCCTGGGACCATTCTCGTGAACCTCCTCTGAACATGCTCCACAACCAATGCATCCTCCCTGAGATATAGGGTCCAAAACCGCGCACAATACTCCAAATGTGGCCTGACCAGAGCCTTAGAGAGCCTCAGAAGTACTCCCCTGCTTTTATATTCAAGTCCTCTCAAAATAAATGCTATTGTTGCATTTGCCTCCCAAACTACTGATTCAACCTGCAAGTTTACCTTGAGACAATTAGAATAGAACTCCCAAGTGTCTTTGCACTTCAGACTTCTGAATTTTCTCCCCCTTTAGAAAATAGTCCATGCCTCTATTCTTCCCACTAAAGTGCATGACCTCACACTTTCCCACATTGTACTTCATCTACCACATCTTTACACACTCTCCTAATCTGTCCAAATTCCTCTGCAGCCTTCCCACCTCCTCAATGTTACCTATCCCTCTACCTAGCTTTGTATCATCTGCAAATTTAGGTAGCATGCCCTCAGTTCCTTCATCTAGATCATTAATGTATACAGTGAAAAGTTGTGGTCCCAATACTGAGCCTTGCGGAACACCACTTGTCACTGGCTGCCATTCTGAGAAGGACCCTTTTATCCTGACTCTCTGCTTTCTGCCAGGCAGTAAAGCCTTTATCCATACTAGCATCTTGTCTCTAACACCATGAGCCCTTATCTTACTCAGTAGCCTCCTGTGTGGTACCTTGTCAAAGGCTTTCTTGAAGGCCAAGTAAATAACATCCATTGACTCTCCTTGGTCTAACCTGCTTGTTACTTCCTCAAAGAATTCTCGCAGATTTGTCAGACATGACCTGCTCTTGATGAAACCATGCTAATTTGGCCGTATTTTACTATATACTTCTAAGTATTTAGAAAGCTCATCCTTCGTAATGGATTCCAGGATCTTATCTACAACCAAGGTTTGGCTAATTAGTCTGTAAGTTTCCATCTTTTGCCTTACTCCCTTTTTAAATAGGGACTTCATGTTAGCAATTTTCCAGTCCTCTAGGACCCTCCCTGATTCTAGTGATTCCTGAAAGATCACCACAAATGCCTCCACTATCTCCTTTAGGGGGTTTAATCCATCTCATCCAGGTGATTTATCCACCATCAGGCCATTCAGGTTTTCAAATACCTTCTCCTTGGTGGTGGCCACCATACTCAGCTTTGCCCCTCACTGTCTTGAAATTTTGGGAAATTATTTGTGTCTTCCACCATGAAGGCTGACACCAAGTAATTATTCAGTTCCTCAGGCATTTCCTTGTTCCCCACTACTATCTCTCCAGTATCATTTTCTAGAAGCCCAATGTTCACCTTTGCCTCTCTCCTGCCCTTTATATATCAAAAGAAACTCTTACAGTGTTTTTTATGTTATTGGCTAGCTTACCGTCATATTTAATCTTCCCTCTCCTTATTTCTTTTTTGTTGCCCTCTGCCGGTCTTTGTAAGCTTCCCAATACTATGCCGTTTGCTACATTATATGTTTTCTCTTTTGCTTTTATTCTATCCCAGACTTCTCTAGTCAGCCATGGTTGCCTCATTGTCCCTATGCCACGCTTTCTTTTCCTCAGAATAAATCTCTGTTGTGTCATCCTAATTACTCCCAGAAACTCCTGTGATTGCTATTCCACTGTCTTTCCTGCCAGACTCCTCTCCCAGTCAATTCTACTTAACTCCTCCTTCATGCCTCTGTTGTTGCCTTTATTCAGCTGTAATACCATTACCTCTGATTCTATCTTCTCCCTCTCAAATTGCAGAGTAAATTCAATCATATTGTGATCACTGCCTCCTTAGAGTTCCTTCACCTTAAGCTCCCTTATCAGGTCTGCCTCATTGCACAACACTAAATCCAGTATTGCCTGTTTCCTAATGGGCTCCACCACAAGCTTCTCCAAGAGGTTATAGAACATAGAACATAGAACAATACAGCACAGAACAGGCCCTTTGGCCCATGATGTTGTGCCGAACATTTGTCCTAGCTTATAAACCCATCTCATAAACATTCCACAAATTCGTTTTCTTGCAATTCATTACCAACCTGACTTTCCCAGTCCACCTGCATATTGAAATCCCCATGATCACTGTAACTTCGCATTTCCTACAGATCTTTTCTATGTCTTGGTGTACCTTGAGCCCCAGCTCCTGACTACTATTTGGAGTTTTTTTTCACTTTTGCGGTTCCTCAATTCTGCCCACACAGATTATATACCATGTAGCCCTACTTCATTTCTTACTATTGATTTAATTTCATTTCTTACTAATAAGATAATACCACCCCCTCTGCCCACCGGCCTATCTTTTTGATAGAATGTTTATCCTTGAATATTCAGTTCCCAAACCTGATCCCCTTGAAGTCACGTCTCCATAATACCCACCACATCATACCTGCCAATTTCAATCTGCGCCACAAGCTCAGTTACCTTACTTCTTATACTGCCTGCATTCAGATATAACATCTTCAGTCCTATATTAACCGTCCCTCTTCTCATTGTCACTCATTTGTCCTGTGTGCTTGTTGTTTGATTGCTAAACCTCTCCAAGCACTTTGTCCTATTTGTGTCTGTGCTGGAGATTTTCATAACCTCTCCTGAGTTCTGCACTCTAACCTTTTCCTATAATTTGGGTTTTCTAATTTCGTCAATAACTGACAGCCCCCGCCCCCGTTTAGTTTAAAGCCCTATCTGCAGCCCTAATTATGCAATTCACTAGGATTCTGGTCCCAGCAAAATTCAAATGAACACCATCTCACCAGAACAGCTCCCTTCTTCCCCAGTACTGGTGTCAGTGTCCATTGAATTCAAACTCATTTCTCCCACAGTAATCTTTGAGCCACACATTTATCTGCTTAATCTTATTGACCCTGTGCCAATTAGCTCATGGCTCAAGTTGTAATCCAGAGACTATTACCTTTTACATTCAGCTTTCTAATTTATATCCTAACTGTTTATTCTCCTCTAGCAGAACCTTTGCCCTACTTTTATCTATGTCATTAATACCTACATGGACAATGTCCACTGGATCTTTTCCCTCCCACTCCAAGTTCCTCTGAAGCCCAGATGAGATATGCCTGAGCACCAGGCAGGCAACACAACCTTCACGACTCTCAATGCTGGTATTATGAAGATGTGGGTGTACTGTACCTTTAAGAAAGTTAAAAACTAGCAGAACTACCTGACAGCACCAAGTGTTCTGAACAAGATGCAATGTAAAATTTTGGTCCAGCAGCTAGTGTAGCTGATTGCCAGGAGACAACAACAAATTTGAATTGAGCCAATTGGTTTAAATTATACCCAAAAAAATCCAGACTTCAATAAAGTTTCAATTTAGTATATTGACAATATTAATACTTGAACAGTTGAGGGAGACCTGCCAAAAGACCAATAGATAAAGGCCGTTAGTAAGAACTCTCTGAGAGGTACCTGTCTCGAGAAGGAGTTTGCACAGAGCAAAAAACATTGGCACCAATCTGGAGAACAATTCTACAGGGGAAGATACAAAAGGAAGATTCGACAGCAACCTGGTTTTGAAATTTGAATTTTCAGTAAATCTTAATTGGGGGGTTATCAGACTAGTTTTATAGAAGGGAAAGTAAAAAATAAGGTAGAGGAAGGAGTTATAAATAATTGTTCATTACTTATTCTCTGTATATCTTAAAAAATAAAGTTGTTCATTTTTACTTTAAACAGTTCTTGGCCTCTCGAATTTTCACAGATTACCGCATGAAGTAAATCTTTTCTGTGTTAAGGTTTAAATTAGCTGGGGGGATTTGCCCTGTGTTGTAACAGCTTGGGGGTTCGTCATTGGGATTTGAACTGGATTAGCCAGATTTGAATGGATTTGGGAGCATGAAAAATCCCAGCGGATTTAAACACTTGCAGGTTAGTGTCCGAGATCTTTAACTAAAACATAGATGAGACGATTTGATTAATTTCTGAGATTTGTGGTCACTGTGATTAAGAGTGAGAGAAATGGCTCTTGAAATTGCTGAAGAGATTCTGGGATTTGAAGATGATTCTCAATTTTGCCAAGAAAGTTTAGAATGAAAGAAGAAGGCCATACTGAAAGAATTAGCAAAGAAATTAGATTTGGGTTGAACCAAGGACAAAAGTCAAGCTGAAATTGTAAGGGAATTACTCCAACACGTAGTGTGTCAGAGAAACAGACAAGTGCAGTCAAGGTATAAAACTTTAATTACAATTGAGAAAAATGGAGTTAGAAGATAAACAGAGAGAGAGAGAAGAAAGAGAGAGGTTATTAACTGAGCAAAGAGAGAGAGAGGAAGGGGAGAGAGAAAGAGAGAGAAGAAAGGGAGAGAGAAAGTGCGAGAGAAGAGAGAGAGGAAAGAAAAAGAGAGAGAAGGTTCCCAGATGAGCAAAAAGACAGAGAATTTGAACTTGAGAAGTTGTGACTAAGTCAGCAAAGTCAAATTAAAAGGATGGAGATTCAAAGGGAAAGTAGTGATATATATAAATATTTCAAAACTCAGCGACATTTTGATGAGGAAAATGTTGAAGCCTTCTTTATTTCATTGAAAATTTGGCTAGGCAAATGGAGTGGTTGGAGGATTCATGGGTAATACTAGTTCAGACTAAACTGGTAGGCAGAGTTAGTGAGGTATTTGCTGCACTGTCAGATGACAGGTCAAGAGATAATGAAGAGGTTAAACAGGCTATTTTAAATGCTTATGAATTGGTACCAGAAACATATACAGAGGAGCCTTGATTATCCGAATTAGATGGGCAGGCACTATTTCGTTCAGATAATTGATTAGTCGGTTAATCGATTCAATGCCTTTCCTCTGGGGCTCGGAGTTTTCTATTATGTCAGCTCCCCGTTCAGGAGACTAGCAGCAGCACAGCATGCACGAGCCCTCGACCACCTCCCAAACCCCATCCAACACTGCCTCCCAACATCGCGCCCCACCGCCCATGCCCCCATCAGCCCCCAATACCATATCCCGCCCACCCCAGCTCAGACTTACATTGCGTTTGAAAGAATTAAACATAATCATTTTTATAGGTGGATGCATGCTTTAAAAATAGATAGGACCTTTGAGATTTGACAGGTGATTATCCTGCTGGAGGGGTTTAAAAACTCACTTCCAGAGATGGTAAGAATTCATGCGGAGGAAAAGAAAGTTCAGGAAGTGAGAAGGGCAGCAGAATTAGCAGATGAATTAGCACATTTTGGTGCATAAGACAGCTTCTGGCCAGAATTTCATCCTGTGAGGGATAGAAATTTTGAGAAGGGGAGATCCTACACTCGAAAACCAAGAGCAAAGAACACTGTCAAGAATTTACCACAGGATAAAAAAGAAGCCCAAGACGGTGGAAAGCAGGTGAAAGGCCTTGGAGCTTCCACTGTGGTAAAGTGGGACGCATAGGGTCATAGTGCTAGTCATTAAAGAAAGGCACTGAGGTAAAATATGTGGCAAAAAAAGTTCAGCCAGTGGCAGGAGTGAAGGTGGTAAAGGAGACTTCAAAAAGAGCTGAGGAGTTGGAGGAGAGTGCATAATGTAGACAGGGGCTGGGTATAGAGTTAGTACTGGATTAGTGGTGCTGGAAGAGCACAGCAGTTCAGGCAGCATCCAACGAGCAGCGAAATCGACGTTTCGGGCAAAAGCCCTTCATCAGGAATATTCCTGATGAAGGGCTTTTGCCCGAAACGTCGATTTCGCTGCTCGTTGGATGCTGCCTGAACTGCTGTGCTCTTCCAGCACCACTAATCCAGTATTTGGTTTTCAGCATCTGCAGTCATTGTTTTTACCTTATAGAGTTAGTACCTGATCTCCACAAAGAATTTGCCGCTGTAGGTAAAGTTTACTCAGAAAGAACAGTGGGGCGAAGGACAAGAAGTTTTAATTTTGAAAGATGAGAATCAAACCAGTCACTGATAGTAAAGGATGAACGAATATGCACTTTTTCTGATCTGTTAAGCGAGAGTACGGTAATTTGTGGGATCGATGGACAGAAATTTAGTGTTCCCCTATGTAAGGTCAGATTGGAATGCCAACTCAAGACTGGGGAAGTTACAGTGGGAGTGATTGACAGAGTGTCAGTTCCAGTAATTCAGTTTGTTCTTGGGAATAATTTGGCAGAATCCAAGGTGTGAGTGTCACCCCTTGTTGTGGAGAAGTCCAAGGAAGACCAAGAAACTGAGGAGTTAAAACAGAAATATCCTGGTATTTTCACAGACTGTGTGGTAACCAGATCTCAATGTCATAAGTCACAGCACGAAGCAAAAAGTAAAGAAAATGATGAAGGATTTATGGTTCAGTTAGTGGATACCCTGCTTGACATAATGGTGCAGGAAAAACCTGAACAGGCAGAGGGTCAGACAGAAGTGTTTAGTCCTGAAAGGCTAAGAGACTTGCACAGCAAGACAAGACAATAAAAGGATGCGTACTCTGAAAAGAAGGCTGAGAATATTCCAAAGGGTTATTATCTGAAAGATAGAATCCTAAGACAGAAATGGAGACCATGGCAATGCAGAGGAGAAATGGGCCAAAGTACTCCAGATTCTGTACTCCAGCATACAGACAGGAAGTGCTACGGGTAACACATGAACTCCCCATAGGAGGTCACTGAGGGGTGCGAAAGAAAGACTCAAGTTAAGATACAAAAGCATTTTTATTGGCCTGAAATGTACAAGGATGTAGTTAACTTTTTCCGAACATGTCACTGATGCCAAATGGTAGGTAAGCCACAAGCAGTAATAAAACCAGCACCTTTGTTGGCAATTCCCACAATTATAACCCTTTCACGCAGGTATTAATTGATTGTGTAGGTCCCCTCCCGAGAACTAAACATGGGAATCAGTACTTGTTAACCATAATTGATGTCTACCAGATTTCCAGAATTCCATTATGGAATATCAAGGCAAAAAGATAGTAGACGAATTAGCAGCTTTCGTCACATGGTATGAACTACCATAGAAATTCAGTCAGACCAAATTTTACTGCTAGGCCGTTTAAGGAGGTTATGGATAGCTTAGGTATACAGCACTTTAAATCTAGTGCGTATCATCCTGAATCCCAGGGAGCTTTAGAAAGATGGCATTAGACCTTGAAGACCATGTTAAGAGCATATTGTCAGGATTACCCAAATGATTGGGGTAAATGTATCCCACTTGTATTGTTTGCCATTAGAGATGCCCTAAATGAATCTACTCAGTTCACTCCCTTTCAGTTAATATTTGGGCATGAAGTGAGAGGTCCTTTGAAATTAATTAAAGAAAAAAATACAGGACCAAAATCGGAGATCTCACATTTGGACTATGTATCAGAGGTGGAGAGACTAAATCGAGTAGGTGAGTTAGCTGAACAGCACTAAAAGAAGGCACAGTGTAGAATGAATCAGGTGGCAGATAAAAGCTCTGAGACAAGGACGCTTTCCCGAGGGGATGACGTGTTAGTACTGGTAGCAGTGATAGGAGATCCTTTCAAAGCCAGGTGTAGTGGTCCCTATCAAATTCAGAAAAAAGTTGAGTCAGTTGAACTATCTAGTAAAGAAGCCACATAGAGAAAAAAAGGTATCGGGTATATCATGTGAACATGTTGAAACATACTATTTTGAGAGAAAGAACTGGAGTAACAGATGTTGTTACTGCCCCACCGAGTGAGGAATCATATCGATTTTAAAAATGAAAAAGTCCTTGAGGAGTAGGATAGGTTAGGGAGCTATCTGTCTCGGGAGCATAGGACACAGTTGAAAGATTTATTATTGCATTATAAGGGCATATGTAAGAATCAGATGGGGAGGACCAATGCTATTGTACATGAAGTACATGTAAGGAATACTGCTCTGATAAAACAGCACCCCTATTGGCTTAATCCTTTCAAAGCCAGATGGGTCCAGATGAGGTGGAGGACATGCTCGATGAGGTATAAATGGGAAGAAGTTGAGATTATGTGTATGTTAGGGTAATGTGTTTAAAAAATAGAAAAAAAAGCCATCTTCTCATTATGATGGTTGATTATTTTCTTAAGGGGGAGGTGCTGTGAAGATGTGGGTGTACTGTACCTTTAATAAAGTTAAAAAATATCAAAACTACCTGACAGTACCAAGTGTTCTCCACAAGATACAATGTAAACCTTTGGTCCAGCAGCTAGCATAGCTGACAGCCAAGAGACAAAAACAAATTTGAATTGGGCCAATCTCAGCTTAAATTATACCTCCAAAAAATACCAGACTCCAATCAAGTTTGAATTTAGTACATTGACAATATAAAAAACCAATGACCCAATCCAATGATTTAGGGAATAAGACCAAGGAAACTTGAATGGTTGAGGGAGACCTGCCAAAAGACCAACAGATGTAGACTACGAGTGCACACTCTCTGAGAGGTACTTGTTTCGAGAAGGAGTTTGCACAGAGCAAAAAACATTGACACCGACCTGGAGAGCAAATCTACCGGGGAAGATACAAAGGGAAGATTCGACAGCTGCCTGGTTTAGAAATTTGAATTTTCAGTAAATCTCAATCAGGGATTTATCAGACTAGTCTTATAGAAGGGAAAGTAAAAGATAGGTTAGAGGAAGGAGTTGTAAATACTTGTTAATTAATTATTCTCTGTTGTACTTTAAGAAATAAACTTGTTAATTTTCACTTTAAATAGTTCTTGTCCTCTTGAATTTTCATAGATTACTGCAAAGGGTAAATCTTTTCTGTGTTACAGGTTTAAATTTGTGGGGGTAGTGGGGGTGGGGATTAACTCTGTGTCATAACACCAATCACAGAGAACAGTGTCTATGCCTCTATCTATACTATCCCCAATTACACAAACACTTCTCTTTTCCCCCCACCTTGAATGGATCTCTGCACCATGGTGTTGCGGTCAGTTGGTTCATCCTCCCTCCAGTCTCCATTCCCGTCCATACAGGGAGCAAAATTCTTGAAACTGTTGCACAAGGACAAGCACTGAGGCTCCTGAAACTCTACCTCTTGGATCCCTCTACCTTCCTCACTCACAGCCACATCCTTCTATCCCTCACCACTGGCTGAATTCGAGTTAGTCAGTCTACAGGGTGTGACTGTCTCTGGAAACACAGTGACAAGGTAACTCTCCCTCTCCCTGATGTGTCATAATGTTTTAAGCTCAGAGTCCAGCTCATCAACTCTGAGCCAAAGTTTTTCCAGAAACCAAAATTTACTGCAGACATGTTCACTGGGAACCACAATGGGGTCCACCAGCTCCCACATCATGCAGAAACAACAAATCATCTGACCCTCCATGTTTATTTTATTTAATTAGTTCTGAATTATTAAAAAAAAATAACTTTTTATAGCTCTGTTTATGCAAATTGTAATCAATAAATAAGTTGTATCCAATAAATTAAAAAGGTTTAATTTAACACAGATTTGAATTTAGTAGACGCCTTATTAGTCAATCAAATCACAGGCCTCCTGTGACTTTACCTTTCAGTTTCCCACTCAAACTCGATCACAATCATTTACCTTCCCAGGCTGCTGTCCGCTCAGCTCAGCTCCTGAAACGCAATTTTGGTCTTCTTGTCTCAAAACATGTTATTGTAATAGAGGAGTGCAAAAAAAGTTCACCAAACTTGTTCCCAGGGTGGCAGGAATTTCCTGTGAAGAGAGAGTCCCAGTATTCCCTTCAACTTTGAAGATTGAGAAGTGACCTCATTGAAACCTATAAAATACTTAAAGACATAGACAGGATAGGTGCAGCTAAAATATTTCCCCAGGTTGAAGAGTTTAATAACCAGGGGTCACAACTTAAAAATGAAAGAATGCAACTTCAGGCCAAGATGAGGAGAAATTAATTTACTCAGAGCGCTGTGCACCTTTAGAATTTTTTGCCATGGAGGACACTGGAAGCTTGGTCTTTTGAGTTATACAGTAATAGAGCCATAGAAATGTACAGCACAGAAACAGACCCTTCGGTCCAACTTGTCCATGCTGACCAGATATCCCAACCCAATCTAGTCCCACCTGCTAGCACCTGGCCCATATCCCTCCAAGCCCTTCCTATTCATATACCCATCCAAATGCCTTTAAAATGTTACAATTGTACTACCCTCCACCACTTCCTCTGGCAGCTCATTCCATACACGTACCACTCTCTGCATGAAAAAGTTACCCCCTCATCCTAAACCTATGCCCTCTAGTTCTGGACTCCCCCACCCCAAGGAAAAGACTTTGTCTATTTATCCTATCCATGTCCCTCATAATTTTGTAAACCTCTATAAGGTCACCCCTCAGCCTCCGATGCTCCGGGGAAAACAGCCCAGCCGGTTCAGCCTCTCCTTATAGCTCAAAGCCTCCAACTCTGGCAACATCCTTGTAAACTTTTCTGAATTCTTTCAAGTTTCACAACATCGTTTTGATAGGAAGGAGACCAGAATTGCAAGCAATATTCCAACAGTGGTTTAATCAATGTCTTGTACAGCCGCAACATGACTTCCCAACTCCTGTACTCAATACTCTGACCAATAAAGGAAAGCATACCAAACGCCATCTTCACTATCCTATCTATCTGCAACTCCACTTTCAAGGAGCTGCAAAACCTGCACTCCAAGTTCTCTTTGTTCAGCAACAGTCCCTAGGACCTTGCCATTAAATGTATAAGTACTGCTAAGGTTTGCTTTCCTAAAATGCAGGACCTCGCACTTATCTGAATTAAACTCCATGTGCCACTTCTCAGCCCATTGGCCCATCTGATCAAGATCCCATTTAATCTGATGTCCACTATACCTTCTTTGATGTCCACTATACCTTCAATTTTGGTGTCATCTGCAAACTTACTAACTATATCGCTTATGCCTACATCCAAATCATTTATATAAATGATGAAAAGTAGTGGACCCCTTGTGGCACTCCACTGGTCACGGGCCTCCAGTCTGAAAAACAATCCTCCACTACCACCTTCTGTCTTCTACCTTTGAGACAGTTCTGTATCCAAATGCCAATTCTCCCTGTATTCTGTGAGTTTGTTTAAGGTAGATAGATTTCTGATTACCAGTGGCATATAAGGTTATGGAATTGGGGCGAGTAAAAGGTGTTTGATGAGCCATGACCGTATTGAATGGCAGTGCAGGCTCAACAAGTTGAAAGGCATCTTCCTGTTCTTAGGTCTTATTTTCCAATTTGCCAAAACCAGAGTTGTCCACAAACAAATGTCTTCAAAAGCAGATTCCTATAAGTGCCATAAATCTATTTCAGTGCAATGCTTTCCTTTCAGTTAAAAAAAAGAACCCAGATCTACTTCAAACAACAAGGATTTCTCTCAGACTTTTCTAAAACTTTATAACAGAAACAGACACTTACCTAGTTTTATCACTGTGCCATTTTCAGTTTTCCTTTCTGTTACGGTATCACTTTTTCTGAATGTCACCTAAGGACCTCAGTGCTAAGTTATGCATGAACACAAGGATTAGGAGAAGTAGACTACTTTCCCCTCAAGCCCATGTTGCTGGTTTGGCCATCCATATTTGCCCCCGAGAAGTCCCCAAACATCTTCAATGCTTCATGATTCTGTTCATCATAATGTTAGAAATGGGGATTTTAACTGATGTGCAACAAATTTGTTCATTCAAAACTCCTCAGGTACTGAAGAAGTCCATATCGTATACAGCAAGATTAATGGAACATTCATGCTTGAGCGTATAAGTGGTAGGAATGTTCATGCTACAGAAGTTTATTGTCCATACCCAACAAGAGAGAATCAAACAATCTCCCCTTGATATCATTGCTGAATCCCTAAATATCAACACCCTCTAGGGTTACCATGAACTATAAACTGAACTGGAACAGCTTTATAAATGCTGCGGCTGGAAGAGCAGATCAGAGACTGGGAATATTGCAGAATCCCCAGTGCTTGTCCATCACCTACAAGACACAAGTCAGGATTGTGATGGACTTAAATGGATGAATGTAGCTTGAATAATACCCAAGCAGTCAACTTGATTGGCACTTCATCCACAACCTTAAACCTCCCTCCATTACTGAAACATGGTGACAGTAGTGCATACAATATACAAGATCTATTTTGGAAACTCACCTAAGCTCCTTCGATAGTACCTTCCAAACTTGTGAGCTCTACCACTTAGAAGGACAAGATCAGCAGATACAAGGAATATCACCAACTGCAATTTCCCACCAACTCACATATCATCCTGACTTGGTTCTTTGCCACTGAGTCAAAATCCTGAAACTTCTTCTCTAACAGCACTGTGACTGCATCTAATTCAATTCCATCCTTTGTTGTCAGATCAAAACGTACAAAGTACTTCTGATACTCAAAGCCTCCGTCAGCTCTGTATTTCCCTTCCTGACATAGAGGACATATTTTACAGAACTCTACTACGTCTTTATGAAGTCTCAGGATATAAAATACCTGTTTATTCATGCTTTCTATGTTTTCTCCCATAAGAATTTCAAGTGCTACTCAAAATATTACCTTCCAATATCAGGGTGTTACCCTTAGTTGGGATGAACAATGTCCAATCTTCATCCACATGTATAGTGGGGATGTTTCTACTTTCTCATCAGAATTCAACACTCTGAAACTCCTTTTGCTTCAGCCTCATTGTGAGCTGTCTGTGCTAAATTATTTATTCTGGTTCTGCTTCTTGAGCCTCAATTAATGAAGACATGCTTCTTTTGAATAATCTTCATTCTTAAATAGAATTTTGGATATCTTCTTGTGGCATTACTGTGAATTCTGAGAAATTACTTTGTTTAGCCAATGCTTTGGTCACTACACATGATGAAAAAATATATGGGATCTGTTCTTGCAATTGTCTGGTCTCTCCAGCCTCATTTCAGACTTTCCATGATTATAGGTAAAACTATAACTCTCAATCCAGACAAATCACACCTCCAGTGTATATCTAATCTGCCCATGGGCAATTTCTTAACTACCCCCAACTATCACTCGTCCAGACATCAGTCTTACTCCAATTAGACTTTGTCCAATATATTCTCTAACTATCCCAATATCCAGTACTTTGGCTTTCATTGACCACTCTGGAATGAAACCTAAATCATTCCTCATTAAATCAGGTCAAGTAGCCTTATGTCCCATTGTTATAGTTATGGGCATGACTGCCTCATTTACCTTTTTACCTTGCCTCATTTAAAGACAAATGAGTTATCTTCCCTGATATCGCTCAATTACCTTATATGCCTTTTCTGCACACACAGCAATGTTTACATTCAGTTGCTAATTTGTAGTTGCAGCTACAATTTGATCTGCGGCATTTTCCTTTTGAGGTTCCTGTTACAGACTTATTCCTATGAACTCCAATAAGATTTCCCTCACTTTCCAACATTCTGAATGAAATGTCTCACTTTGTTATATTTCGACTTTCTAATTTTACCTCCGCCCATTTCCTTCCGCTGTGATCTGAAGCACCAGTTTTTGGTCATCACCAGCTATCTATTCATTCCTAATCCAAATGCCATCCTTTCATCCTTCCATTTTGTTATCCCTTTTGAACTTGAGGGGTGTGGAAAAAAAGTTACGTTTTTAGCTCACACTCTTCAGCTATTACTGCTACTTGTCTCCAACATGCATTCTTATTATGGAAGGTAATGTGTTTTCAAATTCCTTACAGGATGATCTAAGGACTTTATATGTGGTTTCAGCTCTGAATGCTTTTATAGACCTGTTAAAATTACTTTACTCTTAATTTCAATGTAGGTATGTCCAGGCTGTTTCCTTAACTTCTGAAATCTTTACATGTATGCCTAAGGCACTAACTCATATTTCAGCCAATATAATATTTTCTGCATTGTCATAAAACCTAGAAACTTCCTCTTACAATGAAGGGTAAATTTCCTTTGTACTACCTGTCAATTTACTTGTGCAGTTTTGGGCCCGGTATCTCAGGAAGGATATACTGACCCTGGAGCGTGTTCAGAGAAGGTTCATGAGACTGGTCCCAGAAATGAAAAGCTGAACATATGAGGAACATTTAAGGATTCTGGGTCTACACTGATGGAGTTTAGAAAGATGCGGGGTATCGAATTAAAACATACAGATTACTGAATGGCCTGGACAGTGTAGACATTGAGAAGATGCTTCCATTGGTAAGAGAGACAAGGACCCAAGGGCACAGTCTTCGAGTAAAGGGAAGACCTTTTAGAACAGAGATAAAGAGAAACTTCTTCAGCCAGAGAGTGGTGAACCTATGGAATTCATTGCCACAGAATCTGTGTGAAGCCAGGTCATTGAGTATATTTAAGACCGAGATAGATAAGTTCTTGAGTATCAACGGGATCAAGGGTTACAGCGAGAAAGCAGGGGAATGGGGTTGAGAAACTTATCAGCCATGATTGAATGGTGAACCAGACTTGATAGGCTGAGTGGCCTAATTTCTGCTCCTATATCTTATGGTGTTATGGTCTCACTGTGTATTGGCAATGACTGGTTTTGCTTTAGCCAATTCATTCTCTCACTATTTTCTCAAAAGACATGGAAAATCCTTTCACATTCTTTTTCGAAGATTTTAGTGAGGCCTGTACAAACCTAAACATTTCCTGACTGGACCTTTTGACTCAGATTCTCCTCAACAGAGCCTACACGAACATTTGATGTCTCTTTGGTCAACTTCAGCATTTTAATTTTAAATTCACAATCTCTCTTTTCCTTTACCTTCTGCAGTTCTAATTCTGGCATGCTCATTTCCATTTCCTGCATTATTAATTCAACTTTTTGTCTCTTCCCTGTTGAATTCCATCTCCAGATTTTCTTAATTTTAGTTTGCTTTATTTTTTTCCCTCGTGCTCAAGCTCCTTTAACTGTACCTGAATATGGCTTGATTCCGATATTTTACTACTTGGAGTATCTGGCATCCCTTTCTAGCAAACACAAATGCAGTCCTAATGCTTCAATTCTATTTGCTGCCTTAGCTTCAGCAAGAAAAGCCACCCCCAATTTATGTGCCAATTCAATTCAACTAACTTTTAGAAGTTCACATAAGATTGTCAAGGACATCTTAAACATCTAAAGGCAATCATTTGCAATTCAGCGCCATTTCTATTTGCAGTCCAGAGCCTGGTGTTTTCTTTATCTTTGTCATTTACCATTACCACACCCAAATCCCCGCTGTCGCTATTTTTGAAATAATCTGATCACAGGATACCACTCTTTTGTTTTGACCCATTTTGGGAAAGTACGTTGATTTCAAGTTACACTACCAAAATTGATGTTTTAATCAATGAATGCAAAGTCCCTAACTTACCTGTCAGATTCAGACTAACAGAAAAAACTGACCAGGTTCCTGTACTTAAATAAGTAAATTCCATTCATAATCAAATAGCTATGAACATACAGGTCTCCTAGTTAAAACTCTAACTCCCTTCTAAAACACTTACACATGCATAGATAGGCAGACACAAATAAGCAAAAACAATTAGTTTTATCCACAGTATGAAGAAAATCTGGGAACCACAATTCAGTAACACCATCCTTCAGGATTTGCTAAAATGATCCTTTTGCTTGCCAGGATTTTTTTGTTCTTCAACCTCCTTTCTCAAAAATTTTCACTTTTTTTTTAAACAGGAGGCACAGGACACTTTATACACTAACTGCAAAATACCTTACTTACTGGATAAAGGCAACAGCTTATAGCAACTGATAGTAGGTGAGACTTCAGGTATTTTTACTGCAGAGAGGGAAGCACAACTCATCCTTCTAGAGGTCTAAAGACTTCACACTGTATTATTCACATTCACATGTTGTTCAGTTAACCAGGAACCCAGAATTGTCATCAGGTTGATGATCTTTGGGCTCCATGTCCAATTACAATTGAACATACATATCAGCTACCTGTTTATAGAATCCCTAAAGTGCAGAAACAGGCCATTTGGCCCATCAAGTCGACATTGACCCTTCCAAAGAGCATCCCATTCAGACCCACTTCACCTACCATATCCCTGTAATCCTGCATTTCCATGGCTAATCCACCCAGCCTGCATATTCCTGGACACTGTGGGCAATTTAGCATGGCCAATCCACCTAACCTGCAAATCTTTGGACTGTGAACACTATTGGCAGCCAAATCTCACAACGCACACACAACGCATCTCAGAACCATTTAAAAAAAATCTTCCTCCACTTCTTGAATAAAGCAGTAGTTTAAAACTCACATACAATTAATTATAGTAATTTGTTTTTCGAAGTACAGTCATTCTTTCTGCAGTTTTTGGTTACAAGATAGTACTTTTTTCCATTCAGGACAGGACTTATCAACTAAATAGTAAGGTCCTGGGGAGTGTTGCTGAACAATGAGACCTTGGAGTGCAGGTTCATAATTCCTATAAAATAGAGTCCCAGCTAGACAGGACAGTGAAGAAGGTGTTTGGTATGCTTGCCTTTACTGGTCAGTGCATTGAGTATAGGAGTTGAGAGGTCATGTTGAGCCTGTACAGGACATTGGTTGGACCACTTTTGGAATACTGCCTGCAATTCTGGTCTCCTTGCTATAGGAAGGATGTTGTAAAATTTGAAAGATTAGATTACTTACAGTGTTGGAAACAAGCCCTTCGGCCCAACAAGTCCACACCGACCCTCCAAACAGCAACTCACCCAGACCCATTCCCCTACATTTACCCCTTCACCTAACACTATGGACAATTTAGCATGGCCAATTCACCTAACCTGCACAATTTTGGACTGTTGAAGGAAATCGGAGCACCCGGAGGAAACCCATGCAGTCATGGGGAGAATGTGCAAACTCCACACAGACAGTTGCCTGAGGCGGGAATTGAACTTGGGTCTCTGGCGCTGTGAGGCAGCAGTGCTAACCACTGTGCCACTGTGCCACCCACATGCCACTGTGCTGCCCACATAGTGTTTCAAAAAAGATTTACAAGGATGTTGCCAGGGTAGGAGGATTTGGGCTATAGGGAAAGGTTGAATAGGCTGAGGCTATTTTTTCTGGACTGTTGGAAGCTAAGGGTTATGAACCTGATAGAAGTTCATAAAATCACAAAGGGCATGGATAGGGTGAAAAGATAAGGACTTTTCCTGGGGTGGAGGAGTCCAAAACTAGAGGACAAAGGTTTAAGGTGAGAAGGGAAAGATTTAAAATGGACATAAGGTGCAACGTATTCCACGCAAAATATGATGCATGTATGGAATGAGTTGCCAGGAGAAGCAGACGAGGCTGGTACAATTACAACATTTAAAAGTGTTATGGACCAAGCCAGACCCCTTCAAAACATTTCAAGAATGTAGTCTGGACCTTAATTTTGCTAGTTGCTTTAAGCAGGTAAAGAGTGGATATTTCATGAGACAATCAGCTGGTCAAACCACTTAGTTTCAAACAAAACAGAATTTATGTACACAATTACCAAATGAAACACAAACAAAAGAGAACAGAATACCAATAACTTAACCTATCTGAAAACCCAAAAGATCATCCCAATTTAATGATGCCTGGCACAAAAAGTAAAATCAAGCACACGGTCTTACAGGAGAGAGGTTAGAGAAAGAGGAGGGTCAGCATGGACTTGCTGCTTTGGATCCAGAAGCTTTTCCAACTGCCTGACCGCCTTCAATTAATAGCCATACTGCCAAAACCAAATTAAACCAGAGTAAACCTGAGTTTGGAGAACTGGCCAGTCCCCTTGCATTGTACAAGTTGTTTTTTTTTAAACTTGAATGCCTTTTTCCTGAGGCAGTATCTGTTAGCTATAATCAAACTGGCCTTAAAACCCTTCAACTTAGACCTTTTAGAGTCTGGGTCTTTTTCGACCTCTGAAAAAAATAAGGACAACATAACCTTGCTAAATGAGCAGCATCGTCACACTGCCAATATCCAAATATGGCTTCAATTTAAAACCCTTCAATTTTGAAATGTTAGTACTCTACCCCGACGCATAGACACTACATTGACCGTAACCATGAAACATGCACTACCATATTTTGTTTCAATTTGTTTGACTCCTGGCACTGTTTCTCATTCAAGTCTTGGCAATACAGCAATCACATTCTCTCATCCTGCCTCATGCACAATTTTCAAATTGAATGGCTGTAACAACAAGCTTCAACTAAACAGTCTGGCAATTTTCTCCTTAAGTTTCTCCAGAAACTTCAATGGGTTATGATCACTGTATATGATTGTCTTAGATACGTTACTGGTAACATACACATTGAAATGCTTTAACGCCAACACCAAGCTCAAAGTCTCCTTCTCAATTGTCAAATATATTTGCTGACGAATGTTCAATTTCCTGGAGAAGTATTCAAGAGCCCTTTCTATCTTCTCATTGTCTTTCTAAAAGAGTATAGTATTGACACCTACATCACTTGCATCAATAGCCACCTTAAGTGGATTTGTGTAATTAGGTGTGGCTAATACTGGGGCAGTGGTTAACTTAGCTTTCAGGCTGTCAAATGACTTTGGACAGTCTGCTGTCCACTGAAACTTCTTGTCCTTCTTTAGAAATTCAATGAGTGGAGCAGCTACACTGCTAAAATTTGGTATGAATTTTTGACAAAATCTACTCAATCCCAGGAACCGTAGTACTGCTCTTTTTGTCAATGGTAAGGGAAATTCTCCAATTACCTTTGTTTTTGCAGTTTGTGGGACCATTTGTCTATATCCAATAACATGACCCTGGAAGGTGACTTGGACTTTAGCAAATTCACTTTTAGCCAGGTTTATCACCAGGCCTGCCTTCCAAAGTTGATTGAACAAGTCTGATAAATGTTGCAAATGTTCCTTCCATGTGTGACTAAACACCACCAGGTCATCTACAGAAACAACACAATTGGGTAATTCAGCAATTATCTTATTGGTTAGTCTCTGAAATGTGGCTGGTATATTTTTCATACCAAAAGGCATACCTTTAAACTGATACAGTCCATTTGGCATTACAAAAGCTGAAATTGCCTTCACTCTTTCTGAGAAAGGTACCTGCCAGCATCCTCTCACAAAGTCCAAATTAGATATATAAGTTGCCCCACTTTTTCAACACAGTCTTCCAAATGCAGAATCAGATGTGCATCAGTCTTTGTAACTGCATTGACTTTGCGATAGCTCACACATGACCGTTGGGTACCACCAGGTTTTGGCACTATTGTTTTGGGTGAGCTCTAGTCACTGTAACTCACTTCACTTTTGTCATCTTGGAGCATGCATTCAAACACCTTTCGAGCCTATGCCAACTTTAGATTATGCCTGTAAAGACATTGCTTTATCTGAACAGCAGCTCCTATATCTATATAATACATAATTAAGTTAGTACTTCCCAGCATATTTCCGCATATCTCCCCATGTGATAGTAATAACTCCTTCAGGTCATTTCAATTTTACTCTGGAAGGTAACTTCCTCATTGTCCAATTTAATTTGAGGAATGCCCAGTTCAGAATCCTCTGAACTTCTTTAGCCAATAGCACATAATCTTCTTGCTTTCTTTCTCTGTCACAATACCCTTTTGAGCATATTCACATGTCACATTCTGTAAGATTTCTTTCTGTCATGAGTCCTTATGAAATATTTTGCCTGATTCAATTTCCTTTCAAATTGATAAATCCATTAAACTTTGCTTTTAAAGGTTCACCTATCACTGGCAATAACACCAACACTTTATCCCACTTATCAAAATTGCAAGTTCTTGATTTTTGTCTGCTTCCCATTTCATTGCCTGCTGTGATACTTTTAAATGCTGTCTAGCCAACTCCCCCACTCTATTTAATCGTTCCCTAAAATCTGACACATAGTCCAAACATGTGGTCTCTGAATACTGGCTTACAAATTTCTTAAACAATTTTAGCAGTCCTCTCACTTCATGCCCACAAACTAATTCAAATGGACTTAATTTGGTTGATTCAGTTGGTGTATCTCTGATCGTAAAAAGTACAAACAGAATTCCCTAATCCCAATCATCTGGACAGTCTTGACAATAAGCCCTCAACAGGGCCTTTAATGTCTGATGCCATCTTTCTAGCACTTCCTGCAACTCTGGATGGTACACAGTAGATTTTGATTGTTTTATTCCGAAGCTGTCCATAACTTCCTTGAATAACTTTGATGCGAAGTTTGACCCTTGATCTAATTGTATCTTTGTGGGTAGCCCATATCTAGTGAAACATTTGAGTCATTCCTCTACAATCCTTTAGCTGTGAGATTGCGGAATGGAACGGCCTCTGGAAATCTAGCCGACACGCCCATTATTGTTAACAAATACTAATTCCTACTTCTTGTTTTAGGTAGGGGTCCTATGCAATCAATTAAGGTTCTTGTAAAAGACTCATCAAATGCAGGAATAGGTATTAAAGGTGCGGATTTTATTACTGCCTGTGGTTTTCCAATTATTTGATATATATGACATGTCTGGCAAATTCAACTATATCCTTGTGCAGTTCAGGCCAATAAAAATGTTTTTGTATTTTAGCTTGAGGTTTTCTCACTCCTAAATGACCCCCTAAGTGGTAGCTCATGCACTAATTGCAACACCTCCATTCTATAACCACCGGTAATATGACTTGATGCACTTCTGCACATTTCTCATCTGCCTGAATATGTGATAGTCTCCATTTCCTCATTCAGACATCATTTTTAAAATAATAACATTCAGAGATACATTCAGATTCTTGGTCTGTGTATGCCTTTTGATTCAATTGCTATAAATTTTCATCATTCTGTTATAACTCAATTAATTCATCTGAGCTAAAGATGTCTGCTGTGCCATCTATCTGCTCCTGGCTAGTCTCAACCAACTGATCAAACGTGATTTCTGTTAATTCCATGTCAACTTTCTTGCCTGTGCTCTTTAATCTCTCCTGTTTCAACTGGTGACTTTGTGGCCTCATTATCACACAGTCAGGAAAAGTCCAAGGATATGTGTCCTGCAATTGTTCAGTTGCCTGAATTTCCACTAGTTTTTCAACCACAGTAGGCAGCACTTCTATTAGTGTATCAGCAGTGCAAATTGTATTCCTAGAGCTGAGAGTTTGTCCGGTATTCCTACCACAATTTCCCCACTTTTCACTGAACACTTTAACCTCACTTTACATAACTGAGCGCTTCTGATCTCACCATGAATTCCCGTTAGCAATACCTTTACTGGCAATAGTCCTTCAGAGGTACATATCTCATCATCTTCATAATCATGAACCATTTCAGCTGCCAATCTTGCTGTTTTAACTCTCCACTCTTCCACATGAGTTCTCCCTATTTCAAAAAGTGAATTTTTAAACTCCTGTCTAAGTGCCAATTTCTGAAGTTCAAACTCCCTCTTTTTCCCCATTTCCTCTCTCACTTCTCTCTGTTTCCCTTCTACTTTTAATTATAATTCCTTATCTTTTGCCTCGAACTCAAATTGCTTCATTTTCAATTCAATTTTAGCCATCTCTAAAGATTTTGATGGTATTTCCAACAAATTTAAATGCTGAGCTATTACTGTAATTACCTCTCCTTTCCTCACAGAAGGAGACAGTTCCTACCCCAGCTTGACTGCTAATTCCAGTAACTTGGCCTTAATCACTTTTTGCAAGACCACCCACAGAAAACTCTTGGTAAATGAAAGAGCCATTGACAGCCCAAGCACTATTTAAAGCAACTGAATTCAACATTCAGAACAAAATACATTAACACGCTACCACTTGCTGCCTTCTGGTCCAACAACCCTAATCCCAAATCGGAACTCTAGAACAAATTCCGCAAAGACCCGGCAATCCATTATGGACCAAACCAGACCCTCTCAAAACATTTGAAAAGAGTAGCCTGGACCCCAACTTTGCCAGTTATTCTAAGCAGGTGTGGAGTGGATATTCCACAAGACAATCAGTTGGTCAAACCACTTAGTTTTAAACAAAACAGTAGGTATTTTCAAAGTTACCAAAAGAAACACAAACGAAAGAGAACAGAATACCGAAAAACTTAACCTATCTGAAAACCCAACAGATCATCCCAACTTAACGATGCTGTTCTAAATACTTGCAACAATCCCCAGAAACACCCCTTGGCACAAAAGGTAAAATCAAACACAGGGTCTTACAGGAAAGAAGTCAGAGAAAGGAGGATCAGCCTGGACCTGTTTCTTTTGGTCTAGCAGCTTCTACAACTACCTGACTGCTTTTAGTATATGGCCATACTGCCAAAAACCAAATCAAACCAGAAAAACCTCAGATCGGAGAATTGCCATTCCCCTTTCATTGTAGAAGTTTTTTTTTAAAAAAGCATCTTGAAAGCCTTTTATCTGAGGCAGCATCTGTTAGCTACATACGTTCCCACATACATTCGAGACACTACCCACACCCTCCAACTCCTCCAAGCCTTCTGTTTCCCTGGCCCCCAACACCTCATCTTCACCATGGATATCCAATCCCTCTACACCTCCATCCACCATGACCAGGGCCTCCAAGCTTTCCGTTTTTTCCTCTCCAGACATCCCCAACAGTTCCCTTCCACCGACACTTTCATTCATTTGGCCGAACTGGTCCTCACCCTGAACAATTTCTCCTTTGAATCCTCCCACTTCCTCCAGACCAAAGGGGTAGCCATGGGCACACGTATGGGCCTCAGCTATGCCTGTCTCTTTGTTGGCTACGTAGAACAGTTGATCTTCCGTAATTACACCGGCACCACTCCCCACCTCTTCCTCCGCTACATTGATGACTGCATTGGCGCCACCTCGTGCTCCCGCGAAGAGGTTGAGCAATTCATCAACTTCACCAACACATTCCACCCTGACCTTAAATTTACCTGGACCATCCCTGACACCTCCCTCCCCTTCCTGGACCTCTCCATCTCCATTTATGACGACCGACTTGACACTGACATTTTTTACAAACCCACCGACTCCCATAGCTACCTGGATTACACCTCTTCCCACCCTACCTCTTGCAAAAATGCCATCCCGTAATCCCAATTCCTCCACCTCCATCGTATCTGCTCTCAGGAGGACCAGTTCCACCACAGAACACACCAGATGGCCTCCTTCTTTAGAGACCGCAATTTCCCTTCCCACATGGTTAAAGATGCCCTCCAACGCATCTTATCCACATCCCGCACCTCCGCCCTCAAACCCCACCCCTCCAACCGTAACAAGGACAGAATGTCCCTGGTGCTTACCTTCCACCCTACCAACCTTCGCAAAAACCAAATCATCTGCCGACATTTCCACCACCTCCGAAAAGACCCCACACTAGGGAAATATTTCCCTCCCCACCCCTTTCCGCCTTTCGCAAAGACCGTTCCCTCCGTAACTACCTGGTCAGGTCTACGACCCCCTACAACCCACCCTCCCATCCTGGCACCTTCCCCTGCCACCGCAGGAGCTGTAAAACCTGCGCCTACACCTTCTCTCCTCTATCCAAGGCACTAAAGGAGACTTCCACATCCATTAAAGTTTTACCTGCACATCCACTAATATCATTTATTGTATCCGTTGCTCCCGATGCGGTCTCCTCTACATTGGGGACACTGGGCGCCTCCTAGCAGAGCACTTTAAGGAACATCTCCAGGACACCTGCACCAATCAACCACACCGCCCCGTAGCCCAACATTTCAATTCCCCCTCCCACTCTGCCGAGGACATGGAGGTCCTGGGCCTCCTTCACCGCCGCTCCCTCACCACCAGACGCCAGGAGGAAGAACGCCTCATCTTCCGCCTCGGAACACTTCAACCCCAGGGCATCAATGTGGACTTCAACAGTTTCTTCATTTCCCATTCCCCCACCTCATCCTAGTTCCAAACCTCCAGCTCAGCACTGTCCCCATGACTTGTCCGGACTTGTCCTACCTGCTTATCTCCTTTTCCACCTATCCACTCCTCCTTCTCCTCCCTGACCTATCACCTTCATCCCCTCCCCCACTCACCTATTATACTCTATGCTACTTTCTCCCCACCCCCACCCTCATCTAGCTTATCTCTCCACGCTTCAGGCTCTCTGCCTTTATTCCTGATGAAGGGCTTTTGCCCAAAACGTTGATTCCGCTGCTCCTTGGATACTGCCTGAACTGCTGCGCTTCTCCAGCACCACTAATCCAGAATCTGTTAGCTATAATCAAACCTAAAACCTAAGCCCTAAAACTCTTCAACTTAGACTTTTTGGAGTCTGTGTCTTTTGCAATCTCTCTGAAAAAAGACCAAGGAGAGCCTAACTTTGGTAAAGGAACGTCACCGTCACAAAAGGCTTCTGGACAGGCATGTGAGTAGGAAAGGTTTAGAGGGATGTGGGCCAAATGCTGGCAAATGGGACTGGATTTATTGAGGATATTTTGTTGGCATGGACAAGTTGGACCAAAGGGTCTGTTCCCATTCAATACAGCTCTATGACTCTATAGCCCAATTCACAATTTCAGAGAACCTTTGCAAATCATTCATGAATTGTGCTATCAGTATGGGGATGTATTGTACATAGATTTCCAGAAGACATTTGGTAAGATGTCACATTGAAATTTTTTCTGAAAACAAAGGTTCATCGTTAGATGGTAACATAATGGGCATGAGGAGAAGATTTAGAACATAGAACATAGAATTGTAGAACACAGTACAGACCTTTCCGCCCTTGATGTTGTGCCGACCTTTTATCCTACACTGAGATCAAACGAATGTGCATTCCCTTCATTTTACTGTTATCCATATACCTATCCCAGAGTTGCTTAAATGTCCCTAATGTATCTGACTTGATTACCACTACTGGCAGTGCATTCCATGCACCCACCACATTCTATATAAAGAACCGACCTCTGACATTTCTTCTAAACCTTCCTCCAATTACCTTAAAATTATGCCCGCTCATGGCAGCCATTTCTGCCATTGGAAAAAGTTTCTGACATTTCACTCTATTCATGGCTCTTATCATCTTGTACACCTCTATCAAGTCACTATCACCCTTCCTTGCTCCAAAGAGAAAAGCTTTAGCTCCCTTAAACTTTCTTCATAAGACATGCCCTCCAGTCCAGGCAGCTTCCTGGAAAATCTCCTCTGTACCTTCTCTGAAGCTTCCACATTCTTCCTATAATGAGACAACCTGAATTGAACACAATATTGCAAGTGTGGTCTAACTAGGGCTCTAGAGAGCTGCAGCATAACATCGCAGCTCTTAAACTCATCCCCCGCCACTGATTTAAAAACCAACCTTGAGTGTCAGGGCCCTCCATTTTTGTTTCAGCAGCAGGAAGAATGTAAACATCAACCGGGGGTAGACGGGAAGGTGAATCACTGATTGTAAAACTTACGTCATGAAAAGGCGGAGTGCCTGCTGACCAGGACTGGACATGGGACTGCTGAGTAAGTGAAGTAATATAGTTGGGTGGTTGTGTTACTCAAAAAACTACTTAGGTAATGTCTCCCACTCATCCTCCTCTAATCAAAAACAAAGGTTCTGTGTGCCGGATTGTAAGGTAATCAGTTTTTAAAAATTCTTTACTTTTCTACAATCTCTTTGGGAATTTAGAATAGTGGGGGTGGTGGTTAGGGCAGTTGAATGTTCCTCCTGTGGAATGTTGCCTCCCAGGTGCCAGGGCTTGTGATGTCACAGATTGTATTTTTGGGATCCTTGAGGGGGAAGGGGACTTAGATGACTTCGATCTAAATAACTTAGATGAGGGCGTAGAAGGATGGGTTAGTAAATTTGCGAATGACACGAAGGTTGATTGAGTTGTGGTCAGTGCCGAAGGATGTTGCAGGTTACAGAGGGGCATACATAAGCTGCAGAGTTGGGCTGAGGCTTTAGAGAGTAGTAATATTTGGATTATTCCCGATGCTACGAGCTAGTGAGGGCAGAAGTAGGAGGATAGAGCAGATGAATGCATGGCTGAGAAGCTGGTGTATGGGAGAAGGATTCACATTTTTGGATCATTGTAAGCTGTTTTGGGGTAGAAGTGACTTGCACAAGAAGGACAGATTGCACCTAAATTGGAAGGGGGCTAATATACAGGCAGGGAGATTTGCTAGAGCTGCTCTGAAGGAATTAAACTAGTAAGGGGGAGAGGGGGAACCAGGGAGATAGTGAGGAAAGATTTCAAACTGAGACTGGTACAGTTGAGAACAAAAGCAAGTCAAACAGTCAGGGCAGGCAGGGACAAAGCAGAGAACAAGATAGGACTGATAAATTAAACTGCATTTATTTCAATGCAAGGGGCCAAACAGGGAAGGCAGATGGACTCAGGGCATGGTTAGGAACATGGGACTGGGATTTCATAGCAATTACAGAAACATGGTCAGGGATGGTCAGGACTGGCAGCTTAATGTTCCAGGATACAAATGCTACAGGAAGGATAGAAAGGGAGGCAAGAGAGGAGGGGGAATGGTGCTTTTGATAAGGGATAGCCTTACAGCTGTACTGAGGGAGGATATTACCACAAATATATCCAGAGACGTTATTTGGGTTGAACTGAGAAATAAGAAAGGGATGATCACCTTATTGGGATTGTATCATTGACCCCCTAATAGTCAGAAGAAATGGAGAAACAAATTTGTAAGGAGATCTCAGTTATCTGTAAGAATAATAGGGTGGTTATGGTAGGGAATTTTAAATTTCCAAAAATAGACTAGGACTGTCATAGTGTTAAGGGTCTAGATGGAGATGAATTTGTTAAGTGTGTACAAGAACATTTTCTGATTCAGTATGTGGATGTACCCTCTAGAGAAGGTGCAAAGCTTGACCTACTCTTGGGAAATAAGGCAGAGCAGGTGACTGAGGTGTCAGTGGGGGAGCACTTTGGTGCCAGAGAACATAATTCTATTAGTTTTAAAATAGTGATGGAAAAGGATAGACCAGATCTAAAAGTTGAAGTTCTAAATTGGAGAAAGGCCAATTTTGATGATATTAGGCAAGAGCTTTCAAAAGCTGATTGGGCGCAGATGTTCGCAGGTAAAGGGACAGCTGGAAAATGGGAAGTCTTCAGAAGTGAGATACCGAGAGTCCAGAGAAAGTATATTCCTGATAGGGTGAAAGGAGAGGCTGGTAAGTACAGGGAATGCTGGATGACTAAAGAATTTGAGGGCTTAGTTGAGAAAAAAAAGGAAGCATATGTCAGATATAGACAGGATAGATCAAATGCAGTAGGAGTATACTTAAGAGAGAAATCAAGAGACAAAAAGGGGACATGAGATAGCTTTGGCAAATAGTGAAGGAGAATCCAAAGGGTTTTTACAAATACATTAAGGAAAAAAGGGTAACTACGGAGAGAATAGGGCCCCTCAAAGATCATCTGCTCCCAGGAGGACCAGTTCCAATACCGTACAACCCAGATGGCCTCCTTCTTCAAAGATCGCAATTTCCCCCCAGACGTGGTCGACGATGCCCTCCACCGCATCTCCTCCACTTCCCACTCCTCTGCCCTTGAGCCCCGCCCCTCCAACCACCACCAGGACAAAACCCCACTGGTCCTCACCTACAACCCCACCAACCTCCATGTACAGCGTATCATCTGCCGTCATTTCCGCCACCTCCAAATGGACCCCACCACCAGGGATATATTTCCCTCCCCTCCCCTATCAGTGTTCTGAAAAGACCATGAGTCCCTCGTCAGGTCCACACCCCCCACCAACCCAACCTCCACTCCTGGCACCTTCCCCTGCAACCGCAAGAAATGCAAAACTTGCGCCCACACTTCCCCCCTTACTTCCTTCCAAGGCTCCAAGGGATACTTCCATATCCGCCACAAATTCACCTGCACCTCCACACACATCATCTATTGCATCCGCTACACCCGATGTGGCCTCCTCTATATTGGGGAGACAGGCCGCCTACTTGCGGAACGTTTCAGAGAACATCTCTGAGACACCCAGACCAACCAACCCAACCACCCTGTAGCTCAACACTTCAACTCCCCCTCCCACTCCACCAAGGACATGCAGGTCCTTGGACTCCTCCATCGCCAGACCATAGCAGCACGACGGTTGGAGGAAGAGCGCCTCATCTTCCGCCTAGAAACCCTCCAATCACAAGGGATGAACTCAGATTTCTCCAGTTTCCTCATTTCCCCTCCCCCCCACCCTGTCTCAGTCAAATCCCTTGAACTCAGCACCGCCTTCCTAACCTGCAATCTTCTTCCTGACCTCTCCGCCCCCACCCCATTCTGGCCTATCACTCTCACCTTGAACTCCTTCCACCTATCGCATTTCCAACACCCCTCCCCCAAGTCCCTCCTCACTACCTTTTATCTTAGCCTGCTGGACACACTTTCCTCATTCCTGAAGAAGGGTTTATGCCCGAAACATCGATTCTCCTGTTCCTTGGATGCTGCCTGCCCTGCTGCGCTTTTCCAGCAACACATTTTCACCCCTCAAAGATCAGCAAGGTGGCCTTTGTGTGTAGCCGTAAGAGATGGGTGAGATACTTAATGAGTATTTTGCATCAGTATTTACTATGGAAAAGGACATAGAAGATATAGAATGTAGGGAAATAGATAGTGACATCTTGAAAAATGTCCATATTACAGAGGAGGAAGTGCAGGATGTCTTGAAATACATAAAAGTGGATAAATCCCCAGGACCAGAACTCTGTAGGAAGCTAGAGAAGTAATTGCCGGGCCTCGTACTGAGATATTTATATCATCGATAGTCACAGGTGAGGTGCTGGAGGCTGGCAAACGTGGTGCCACTGTTTAAGAAAGGTGGTAAAGACAAGCCAGAGAACTATAGACGAGTGAACCTGATGTTGGTAGTGGGCAAGTTTTGGAGGGAATACTGAGGGACAGGATATACATGTATTTGGAAAGGCAAAGACTGATTAGGGATAGTCAACATGGCTTTGTGCATGGGAAATCATGTCTCACAAACTTTATTGAGTTTTTTAAAGAAGTAAAAAAGAGGATTGATGATGGTATAAAGGTGGACCTGATTTATATGGACTTCAGCAAGGCATTTGACAAGGTTCTCCATGGGAGACTGGTTAGCAAGGTTCGATCTCATGGAATACAGGGAGAACTAGCCATTTGGATACAGAACTGGCTCAAAGATAGACGACAGAGGGTGGTGGAGGGTTGTTTTTCAGATTGGAGGCCTATGACCAGTGGAGTGTCAAAGGATCGGTCCTGGGTCCACTACTTTTCATTTATATTTGTATGTGAACATAAGAGGTATAGTTAGTAAGTTTGCAGATGACACTAAAATTGGATTTGTAGTGGACAGCGAAGAAAGTTATCTTAGATTTCAATGGGATCTTGATCAGATGGGCCAATGGGCTGAGAAGTAGCAGGTGGAGTTAATTCAGATAAATGGTAGGTGCTGCATTTTGGTAAAGCAAATCTTAGCAGGACTTATACATTCAATGGTAAGATCCTCGGGAGTATTGCTGAACAAAGAGACCGTGGAGTGCAGGTTCATAGCTCCTTGAAAGTGGAGTCACAGGTAGATAGGATAGTGAAGAAGGCATTTGGTATGCTTTCCTTTATTGGTCAGAGTATTGAGTACAGGAGTTGGGAGGTCATGTTGCTGCAGTACAGGACATTGGTTAGGTCACCGTTGGAATATTGCATGCAATTCTGGTCTCCTTCCTATCAAAAAGATGTTGTGAAATTTGAAAGAGTTCAGAAAAGATTTCCAAGGATGTTGCCAGGGTTGGAGGATTTGAGGTATAAGGAGAGGCTGAACTGGCTGGGCTGTTTTCCCTGGAGCATCAGAGGCTGAGGGGTGACCTTATAGAGGTTTACAAAATTATGAGGGACATGGATAGGATAAATAGACAAAGTATTTTCCCTGGGGTAGGGGAGTCCAGAACTAGAGGGCATTGGTTTAGGATGAGAGGGGAAAGATATAAAAGAGACCTAAGGGGCAACATTTTCATACAGAGGGTGGTACATGTATGGAATGAGCTGCCAGAGGAAGTGGTGGAGGCTGGTAAAATTGCAACATTAAAAGGCATCTGGATGCGTATATGAATAGGAAGGGTTTGGAGGGATATGGGCCAGGTGCTGGCAGGTGGGTCTAGATTGGGTTGGGATATCTGATCGGCATGGATGGGTTGGACCGAAGGGTCTGTTTCCATGCTGTACATCTCTATGACCCTATGACTCTATAAATGAAGTTTAATGCAGAAAAATATGAGGTGATTCGGTTTGGAAGGAGCAGCACAGAGATCATGGTGTCCATGTACATAGATCCCTGAAAGTTGCCACACAGATTGAGAGGATTGGAAAGAAGGCATATGGTTTGTTACCTTTTAATACTAGAGGGATTGAGGTTCAGAGCCATGAAGTCATGCTGCAGCTGTACAAAACTCTGGTGCGGCCGCACCTGGAGTATTGCATACAGTTCTGGTCACCACATTATAAGAAGGATGTTGAAGCTTTGGAATGGGTGCAGATGAGATTTACTAAAATGTTGCTGGTATGGAGGGAAGGTCTTATGAGGAAAGACTGAGAGACTTGAAGCTGTTTTCATTCGAGAGAAGAAGGTTGAAAGGCTCTTTTCAAAGTTTAAACAAAACGGGGTGAATGAATAAGAGACAGCAGTAAACAATCAATGTAACGCTACATTGTGCATATTATTGATTAGCTTTATGATATATTGATGATATTCATGAATTATTTCATTTTCACATGATTCTGCTTAGCCATGGTTGGACTTGATTTCTTACCACGATGACAGTATACTGTGCATTGATTCCCAAAATGCATTAACAAATTGCTTAGTTATTTAAGGTCTTAAGAGAAAACTATTCCTTGGTTAACTACTTTTCAGCTCAGTATTTTATCCAAAATTTGCCTTAATAACCCTATGTTTTTTCAGAAGTTTTGTTTTGTGGAAAATGAGACATGAAATGTAAAAATGTAACAATTGAATGTATCTACATTAGTAAATGCCTGGCACCCTTTGATGTCAAGACATTGACTGGTCAAATCTGGTTCATGAGATCCTTTCATTTAATTGACCAGAAGCTTATCCTGCTTATGTGCTGACATATGCAAAATTCAGATTTTCAGCTACAAGTATTTATACTTAGCACACCCAAAAAATTAGAAAACACCAGTAAAGTAGTATGCGTTATGCATGCATTAAACTTGGAGCATGTTTAAAGTGAGATGAACTTCTAGTTTCAACTTGATCAAGTGTGAGATACTGATAGATAGATAGATAGACAGACAGACAGACAGGACACAGATGTGATGACAGTGATGCCACTGTTTAAGAAAGGTGGTAAGGACAAGCCAGGGAACTGTAGATCAGTGAGCCTGACGTCGGCGGTGGGCAAGTTGTTGGAGGAAATCCTGAGAGACAGGATGTACATGTATTTGAAAAGGCAAGGATTAATTAGGGATAGTCAATATGGCTTTGTGCGTTGGAAATCATGTCTCACAAACTTGATTGAGTTTTTTTGAAGAAGTAACAAAGGGAATTGATGAGGGCAGAGTGGTAGATGTTATCTATATGGATTTTGGTAAGGCATTCGACAAGGTTCCCCATGGGAGACTGGTTGGCAAGGTTCGATCTCATGGAATACAGGGAGAACTAGCCATTTGGATACAGAACTGGCTCAAAGGTAGAAGATAGAGGGTGGTGGAGGGTTGTTTTTCGGACTGGAGGCCTGTGACCAGTGGGGTGTCACAACGATTGGTGCTGGGTCCACTACTTTTCATCGTTTATATCAATGCTTTGTATGTGAACATAAGAGGTATAGTTAGTAAGTTTGCAGATGACACTAAAATTGGATTTGTAATGGACAGTGAAGAAAGTTATCTTAGATTTCTGTGTATATATGTGTGTCCATGTGTATGTGTGTATAGGAGTGTGCGCATGTGTGTGTGTAGGAGTGTCTGTGTGTGTATAGTGGGGTATAGTGCATTACGCGTGGGGACACCTCCCACCTTGTACATGGCAGGTACTCATGTGTCTCAGCCAACGTTGTCTGTCTTATACATTGCGGGCAAGGATGCCCTGAGGCATGGTACATTGGGGAAATCGAGCAAAGGCTAAGACAACGGATGAATGGGCACCACACAACAATCAACAGACAGGAGGGTTCCCTCCCAGTTGGGGAACACTTCAGTCGTCCAGGACATTCGACTTCGGACCTGCGGGTGACCATCCTCCAAGGCAGCAGCAAAAAGTGGCTGAGCAGAGGCTGATAGCTAAGTTCGGTACCCATAGGGAGGGCCTCAACCGGGACCTTGGGTTCATGTCACATTACATGTGACCACCATTGCACTATACGCACACACAGACACTCCTACACACACACACACACACATATACACAGACGCGCACATAGACACCCACACACATTCTTACAGACACACACACTCCCACACTCACACATGCACCCCTTCACAGACTTAAGATACTCAACACTCACTACACACACACACATACACTTTCTCAGACTCACAACCCCCAATCCAGACAGACACACACACACAGACAGACAAAGACCCGCATGCACACGTATATTTTGTGGGGTGAATTTGTACTTGCAGGGTTACATTGTACTTTGCTCAAAAGCTGCGTGCATTCATGTAGAACTCTGAGCTCAAAAACTGCATGAATTCATGTAAAACTCCATTATCTCACTTTTTAGATTAGAATCAATCTAAACATCATGGCATAGACAGAGAACACAGGGGGCTAACACCTTCAACATATTGTCTAGCTATCGCCCATTGTTAACAGCTAACCTGAAAATGCAACTTTTAAAAAAAAAGGTTTTGTGATTTACACATGAAAGAAGTGAAACTATCATGGTATTCAAACAGATGAAAGACTCAACAGACAATCCATTTTTCAATGTATAATTTCACTTACCTCACACTGTAAATTTTTGCTATAGATTCTGTGTTATAGGATTGAGCCCTCCACTATCGCTTGATGAAGGAGCAACGCTCCGAAAGCTAGTGTGCTTCCAATTAAACCTGTTGGACTATAACTTGGTGTTGTGTGATTTTTAACTTTGTACATCCCAGTCCAACACTGGCATCTCCAAATCATACCTGCCCTAAGTTTAATTGAACAGAGTTATGAAAATAACAGGGTCCCCACATGGCACCTCCTTGCTAATTAAATGATCCCTGCCTTCAAACTCATATCAGGAGTGGGTATTCCACCTCACCCAGCATTTTCTTTTAATGCATCAGATTAAATTTTCAATATATAGGGACATTTGGAATTTTTACATACGTGTTGTTATAAACTTGGTGGAGACCATGAACTGCATTTTTATTTTTAAAATTTCAAAATCCAGGCTATTTACAAAAATAATGAAGCTATAATATTCCATGATTTAAAACTGAAGAATTTTTAACTCTACAAAAACTAAACAAACACTAAATATTTTCTTTGATAACCTCATCCTTTATTCTAACATGCATTATTAATGTAAATTAAGCATGAATAACAGGCAAATTCTAATCAATGATACATTATAAACTACCCATCATATGTCAGATACAACTAAGATAGATCATACAAATTGGCTCAGCAGTCCACATAGCATATGGACAATTAAACTCAGTCATAAAATAATTCAAAACTCTGCCTTTCTTACAAAGAAATTCAGCTTCTCTTCTCCCTGGTTATTGCCTCATTCCTAGACACTAGTAAACCACAACTAATTCAAATTCCATAAATATTGTTTTCAAGATATTTAGTAGGTCTGCAGAATACCCTCTGGTCTCAGAAACAGCTGAAGCAATTTGTTCTCATCTTCTGGATCTGAACTCTGTCAACTTCAGCTTGCCTGTACTGCACCACTGGATCATCAAATGCTACACTTGAGCTTGGATGATTCTACATCCATTTATATAGCCTCAACCAGTTTCAATCTACATAGGATGTTTAGTTTCCAAATCTCAAGGTTAGTTTTTCAATCCTGAGAAATTGAAAGAAAATGTTTTCTATCTCTTCTTTCTTTAGTTTGCCTTTCAGTTCCTGTTTCCAGCACAGGTAGTTCTCCTATAATGCTATAGTTGCATTCCAGCAAAACCTCACTTAATATAAAATTGCTTAATAAAAATAGTGGGGTCTATGGGAAAATTGGGATAGGGGCAGACTAGCAAAAAATAACACTCGTAATTGCTCAAAAATCACCCAAAAGCCTAACACAAAGTTATAGCACAGCCTGAATGAAGGTTTAAACCATATTTATTAATGAAACAAATATAAAGTCAGCACATTATATTGAAAAAATAGTGGGTCATCATCATCACCACCACCTTCAGGAGGAGTTGTGGTTGTAAAAGTGGGTGGCTTTGGTTGAGTATCTTCTGACTGTTTCTTAGGGGTTGGTTTAGATTGTGTGAAAGAACAAATTAGGAAGGCCAGTGGTATGTATAAGAGTAATGCAATCCTGCAGAAATTGTACAGGGCTTATACAGGAATTTTAGAAGAATATTCTTGTCTCAAAGGTAGAACATTCATTAGTCTAATTTTTGAGATGAGGCTGCTCAATTTATAGTACTGAATCTCTCACATGCTCTGTTGGCAGCTACCATCAGCACATATGCAGAATGGCATGAAGACTTCAGCACTGACATGGGTGCATGTGGAGAACAGTGCAGAAACTTCAGTGCTGACATCGGAGCACGTGCAGAACGAAACGTGCAAAATAATTGTCGCTGGAATCGTGCTATTGCAAATAGAGGTAAGCATTCTTGAAAATACCATTCCCTGTTTCTTCGGTGACATTATAGCCAAATCGCACTGCCGAAACTCATTTTGTACAGGAACTACCTGCATCCAGTTTCAGTCCGGGCATGTCACAAAAGGATACAAGCTTTGAAAACACAGGTTCCATTAACGTGCAAAGAAGGAAAAGTGCACAGAGTATGAAAGATTTTAATTTCAGGGAGTCATTCATCAGTTGACAGGCAATTCCAGTGAGCTTCTGGTGTAAACATAGACACCAAAGTATGTTGCTGGTTGGGAAGGTGGGATATTAGCTGGTTTCTGCACAGAAGGTCTCAGCATGGATTTGGGCTCACAGAGGCCTCAATTAGCCTCCTTGTTGGACAAAGTATTTCTTGTGGCTCTGCAATATTAAAAATGTTAAAAGAATCCTGGTCAGCTCATTAAACAGTAAACATGTTTGGTGCATTGGTGGTCTGGGGAAATTCTTTCTTTTACATTCACTTGTACTGTGTAAGTTCCCCAACAAACTGTGAATATTGTTAAATTTGTGGAATAAGATTTTCCAATGGTTGCTATATTTGACTGCTTCAAAGGTTGCTCCATTCAATCCTGTCAAGGGAAAAAAGGCAGATCTTATTGTAAGATTTTCAAAAGAATAGTCAGGTCAGTTAAGGGTTGTGGTCATTTTTAGAGTTAGAGAGAAAACTAGACACAATGTGGCAAAAGTGTTGCTTTTAGCTGTTCTGCAGAGAAGGTGTTTGGAGGCCACTGACTCTCATCATAAGGCTGTAAGAAATAGGAACAAGTGTAAGCCATTTGGCCCCTCATGCCTGCTCCACCATTCAATAGAATCGTGAATGATCTCACAATGCTCATGCTTCATGCCTTTTGTTTGTAACACCTTGATTCCCCTGCTGATCAAAAATCTATCTTAGCCTGAAATATACACAGGGAATTCTCTGCCTAAGTGGGGTTAAGGGAGAGCCCTTCTATTGCTCCATGCAATTAAACTACAAAGAAGTCCTGGAATGTATTAGATGCAGCCAAGTGTGTGTGGGTGTGGGGGGTGGGGTGGGTACAGTTCATGAAAAGCATGCAGACCATTATTATTTCAACGTAACTGAGAGTGGAGGATAAAAGCAACCAAAAAAATACTTTGTTGGTACGGTGGAGAAACATTAAAGCTTAGAAAGATACAGTGGCAAGAGTAATTTGGCAAAGGTGAATGTGTGCTCACAAACATGTACTGGAGTGCACTTTCCAGAATCCAGGTGAGTACAGGCCCAGGAAAGGTGACTGAACTGCTGGGACATGAGAAGCTGTTGGGACAGTCAATGATGCTATTGCTTTTGAGGAAGTTCTAATGTTGGGTTTTCAAAAATGCTGAATTAGAATCCCTTGTAAGTTTTAATGAGATATGATGATCCACAACGTCACTACTGTTTTTGGGGTTGCTGAGAAATCAAAAGAATTTGTCTTTATTGCTACTTGATGTGCTTTGTGGATATTTGACCGTAGTTTCTCTATTACTTTGGATGTTAGAATACACATTGTGACTGTACACAATTACAACATTCAGGAGATATTTGGACATGTACATAGAATGGAAATGTTTGCAGGTTTATGGGCCAACTGCAGACCAGTGGGACTATATCAGTTTAGGAAACTTGGTCAGCATGGACGCATTGGGCTGAAGGGCTTGTTTCAATGCTGTATGACTGTATAACAAATAGATTGTTATACTTTTTAACTTTTTATATTGTATTTTTTCAAAACAATGAAATCTTGTGACCTCACTCTCTCAGTATCTCAAACTTTGTTTATTTTTAAAAAACCCTCATCAACTTGTTGTATAATTTGGCTGTCTGGTCCAGGATCAAGACATAGGACAAGCACCCATTTGAGCCTTAAAACCCTATCTAGGATATGCTAAATTTCTTGAGACTTCTTTTTATGTACTACAAACTGCATCCTACCTGAGGCTAACAAAACAATGCTGCTTCTCATCTCACAACATAATAATAGCAGCCAGAATGCCAGTATAAATGTGGCAGTAAGCAACTCAGGACCAGAATATTCAGCATCATTCATGACTCATTAGATATTGAAACAGTCTGAGTCCATATACAGCAAGACTTGGACAACATCTAAAACTGACCTAATAAGTGGAAAGTAACAGTCTTGCCACACAAGTGCCAGTCAATGACCATTTCCATGTACCTAAACCACATGGGCCTGCAGCAATTTGAGAAAGTGCCTCTAAACCAGTTGTTCAAGTGAAATTTCAGGGTGGTCAATGAATGTGATGGCCTAGTCAGTAATACCCACATCCTGTGAACAAGTAAATTTAAAAAAAACAATTTAGGCTGCTACCACCTTGTTAAATCAAAATGGAAAAATTTAAAATTGGCCATGCTTCCAAACCCAGACCATATTCTGCAGGCATTTACTTCAAACATAGTAAAATTGAAGCTTATGTTTTACATTTTTTCCACATAAATTTGAATGGTAAAAATAATACAACAAACTTGGCAAATGCAACCAGATGGAAAATGTTGTTAATGCAACAATAGAATGGGAAAAAATAGAAACAATTGGGCTGGACATGATGTATCACTAGATGTCCTGCACTAAAAAAAATCAATATTTCAACATCGTGTAAATCCAGATTTTCTACGTCTGTTTTTTTTCAAATTTTCTCCTCCAGTTGAAATAGCAAGCAGTGACTCCCAGAAAAAGAAAAAAGTTCCACTTGTCACATCTTCAAGGCAGCTAAACAGATCTGTACCTTTTTATGGAGTGAACAAACAAACGATTGAAGGATGTCAGCTCACTTCAGTACTGTATTTCCTATCATGCAAAGTGTGATATGGGAAACATCGTCCTGGCCTGTTCCACTGGCATCTACACAAAAAACAGGACAAATCCAACCCAGTAAATTACTATTCTATCAGTCTATCCTCGATCATCAGTAAAGTAATAGAAGGTATCATCAATAGTGCCGTAGCAACCTGTGACTGCTCAAGTGAAATAAAAATCATGAAGAAGGGATGCCAGAAATACAGGCACAGCAAGTAAACATGGTATCAAAACTGGCAAAAAGAAAAGTATGCTGGGAATGCTTGAGCCTAGACAGACATAGAAGAGATAATTCTGCCCAGGGACAAGTCCTTGCAAGAACTAAGCCCAGGCAACTGAAAACCAGAGAGGCACCAGAACACATTAGGAAGTGTGAAAGGGAAATTCAACTCTTCCTGACAAACAGACGACATGAGATGCATGGCACAGACTTGCCTCAGTAAAAGAGTCGATGCATATTTTGGGATGAAACTAGACTTCCAGGCCAAAGGACAAACACATAGAAAGAGTCACTGTTAAACAAGCCATCGAGAGCCATTTGCAGCATTTCAAGATGATAAAGCCATTTTATTTAATATTTCTGGTTGGTGTAATCCTTGGAAGGCTTCAGAGATAGTCAGGAGGGTATAAGAACCCAGCCTGGCAGGACTTGAGGAACCTCACTCGCCAGTCGACCTAGAGGCATGTTGGAATACAGCAATAACCAGAACAGCTCACTCTCTGACCAGAGAGAGAATTAACCAGGGAAGAAAGGTGCAAACTGAACAATTTGGCAGACCCAACAAAAGTTACGAGTATCTGGGAAATATTTTAAGTTTCTAAAGAATTGTAAAGTTAGAAATAGAGTTGTTAAAAGTGTAAAATTTAACTCTTAACCTTTGTTGCCTTCAAATAAAGTTGCAACCTGGTTCATCAACTGCAGACTCTTGCTGTGTCGTCCTTTTCTGATGCTAAGGTGCATGGGTAAATTAATATTGTATACACGGGTCAAGAAGGCTGTAGGGTATTAGACAACAGTGCTATCAAGCAGCACGAGTTTAGCAATAACCTGCTCACTGATGTCCAGGTTGGGTTCTGTTAGGGCCACTTGGCTCTTGACTTCATTATAGCCTTGGTTCAAACAAGGACAAAAGCACTGAATCCCAGAGGTTAGGTGAGAGTGACAGCCCTTGACTTGTGTAGCAACAAGGAGACCTAACAAAACTGGTTTGCAGAGATATGGGCCAAACACAGGCAAGTGGGACTAGTTTAGTTTGGGAACATAGTTGGTGTGGACTATTTGGACTGAAGAGTCGGTTTACATGCTGTATGCCTCTATGAGGCAAACTTTCCATTGTCTGATGTCATACCTGACAGATAGGAAGATGGTTGTGGTTGTTAGAGATTGATCATCTCAGTACCAGGACACATCTGCAAGAGGTCCTCAGAGTAATGTCCTTGGCCCAACCATCTTCAGCTGCTTCATTAATGATTTTCCCTCCATCACAAAGTAGGAATTGAGATGTTTGCCAATAACTGTACCATGTTCAGCACATTCATAAGTCCTCAGATACTAAGGCAGTTCATGTTCAAATAAAACAAGTTCTGGACAATATCCAGACTTGGAATGATATGTGGCAAGTAACATGTGCACCACACAAATGACCATCCGCAATAAAATACAATTGAACCATCATCCCTTGACATTCAATTGTGCCAGCTTAACTGAAACCCCAACTATTAACATAGACCAGCAAATCAATTGCACTACCTATACAAATACAGTGACTACAAGATCAGGTCAGAGACTAGGAATAAAGTGAATAAAATAATTCACCTGACTCCACAAAGTCTGTCCATCATATACAAGGACACAAGTCAGAAGTGTGATGGAGTAGTCTCCACTTGAGTGGATGGGTGCAACTCTAAAAATACTCAAGAAGCTTGACACTATCCAGGACAAAGAAGCCCATTTGATTGCTACGTATCAACAAGCATCCACTTCCTCCATCACACTGATGTCCAATGACAGCGGTGTGTACTATCTACAATACGCACTGCAGAAATTCATCAAAGATTTTTACACAGCACCTTTCAATCGCATGGCCACTTCTACCTAGATGAACAAGGGCAGCAGATATGTGGGAACCTGTAAGTTCCCCTCCAAGCCACTCACCATCCTTCACTGTCACTGTGAATTCCCTCCCAAGGAGCATTGTTAGACTATTTAAAGTACATGGACTGCAGTGGTTCAAGGAGGCAGCTCACCACCATTTTCTCAAGGCAACTGGGGACTGGCAATAAATGATGGCCAGCCAGGTACACCCACGTGAGTATCAAAATAAGTGAAATAATTTTTGGCCATGAGTGTACATTCACATTTTCACCCTTGTTCCAAATATCATCAGGTGGAACCAGGCGGTTTTCATTACCACCTCTATCTCCTGTTGGTGTAATTTAAAATACTGTTCTTGTGATATAGCCAAGCCTTATTTAACCTTGACTAAAGTTTCTGTCAATTTTTGTACAGAGTAAGAAAAATGTTTTATTCTTTTTTCCAACTCATCCCTAATGCTTCCAGTAATGTTAAAGACCACTTCCCTCCAATTGGTGTTTATCTGCTCTCTCAATTTGTTCCACCAAAGAGGGGAAGGTGGGACCAGTCTCTGCTGCCCAGAAATATTTACTGCTCTGCAGAGCAGTTGGTGACAATCGAATAGATGAGTCAGACGTCACAGCTGATATAAGGTCAAACTAGTAAACTGGAAAGTGAGATCTTTTAAACTGAAAGTTATTAATCGATAGGATACTTCTCACTTTTGTATCTGCATTCGAACTTCCCCAATTTGTTGTACCACTCAATTTCCATATGCAAAGCAATTATCCCTCTTAGCTGGCTGGTCATTATCATTTTGAGCTTTCATAACCAACCCATTAAGCCTTAGCTTCATTTTTGACAGAAGACACCAACACCCAAATTGTGCATGTTAAATCCTGATCATTTTGTAAAGAGTCAGTTTGGATTTGCTGTCTTTTCCTAAGGATATGCTTCAAGGATGAGGTGACCAAATGGTATACACAGTGGATGGTTAATCAATTGTGCTCTGCATGTGTGGTTTCATAGCCCATCTTCATTGCATTGCTTCAGGGGTCAGTTAACTTAGTAGGCTGTTTGACTAGTTTGCAATGCAGATTGACACCAATAGCACGGGTTTAAATCCTGCATTGGCTGAGGTTACCATAAAGGACTCTCCTTCTCAACCTTACCTTTGCCTGAGGCATGGTGACCCTTAGGTTAAACATCAGTAAATTATATCTCTCTAATTCAGGATCACCCTTGTGGTCCAGTAGGACTATGATAACTTTTTTTGTTCAAAGTATTGCAAGCACTTTTACCTTTTATTGGTCCAAATCACCAATGTCCATTGTATTTACTATTCCGGTTCCCTTATTGAACCCTTTATCACATCATTCCATAAACTTCTTTTCTTCCTTCAATTTCTTTTCCCTTTATACTGTTTTATTTTCTCTTGCTCACACCAGGGCCTGAACTTGTGAAGCTTGTGCCTGCTCCATTTGCTCAATACTTGTTTAAGTAATTCCCTGGATAGCCATTGAGTTCAATCATGGTATCATGCAGGTAACCCTATTCCTATAAAATTTATTATTATAGGTACCAGTTCATACTGTACACTGTCATAGAAGATCCATTTTTTAAAATCAACATGAGACCATTTTCCAGACCAGGTCTTATTTCTGGATATGGGGTTTTTGTAATGGATCCCCAGACCACATAGTGGTGGGTCAGGTTGGCTTTCTTTTGTAAATATCTCATGTTATTTTATTTGAACTTCACATATTATAATTAACTGAATATTATTCATCTGATTCTAAGTCTTCAGTTGTATTTACTGTAACACACAACTCTAGGTGAAATCTTGTTTGGCTGAACTTAGTATAAAAGGTGATTGTTAACCTGCTTGTTGATAACCTGCTTTTCTCTGGATGTAGGTTTGCTCACTGAGCTGGAAGGTTCGTTTTCAGATGTTTCATCACCATATGAGGAAACATCTTCAGAGAGCCTCCGGATGAAGCATCGGTGGTGTAGCCCACTTTCTGTTTATATGTTTGAGTTTTCTTGAGTTGGTGATGCTGTTTCCTATGGTGATGTCATTTCCTGTTCTTTTTCTCAGAGGTAGTAAATCGGGTCCAAGTCAATGTGGTTGTAGATGGAGTTCGAGTTGGAATGCCATGCTTCTAGAAATTCTCGTCTGTGTCTCTGTTTAGCTTGTCCTAGGATGGATGTGTTGTCCCAGTCAAAGTGGTGTCCTTCCTCATCCATATGTAAGGAAACTAGTGGGTCATGTCGTTTTGTGGCTCGTTGATGATCATGTATCCTGGTGGCTAGTTTTCTGCCTGTTTATCCAATGTGGTGTTTGTTACAGTTCTTGCAAGGTATTTTGTAGATGACATTAGTTTTGCTTGTTGTCTGTATAGGGTCTTTCAAGTCCATTAGCTGCTGTTTTAGTGCATTGGTGTGTTTGTGGGTGACCATGATAACAAGGGGTCTGAGTAGTCTGGCAGTCATTTCTGAGATGTCTTTGATGTGGGGGAGAGTGGCTAGAGTTTCTGGACATGTTTTGTCTGCTTGTTTGGGTTTGTTGCTCAGAAATCGGCGGACTGTGTTCATTGATTAGATTAGATTAGATTACTTAGATTAGATTACTTACAGTGTGGAAACAGGCCCTTCAGCCCAACAAGTCCACACCGCCCCGCTGAAGCGTAACCCACCCATACCCCTACATCTACATCTACCCCTTACCTAACACTACGGGCAATTTACATGGCCAATTCACCTGGCCGGCACATCTTTGGACTGTGGGAGGAAACCGGAGCACCCGGAGGAAACCCACGCAGGCACAGGGAGAACGTGCAAACTCCACACAGTCAGTCGCCTGAGGCGGGAATTGAAGCCGGGTCTCCGGCACTGTGAGGCAGCAGTGCTAACCACTGTGCCACCGTGCCGCCCATTGGGTACCCATTCTTTTTGAATACACTCTATAGGTGATTTTCCTCTGCTCTGCATAGTTCCTCTGTGCTGTAGTGTGTGGTGGCTCATTGAAATAATGTTCTAATGCAACTTAATTTGTGCATGTTGGGATGATTGCTTCTGTAGTTCAATATTTAGTCCGTATGTGTTGTTTTCCTGTAGACACTGGTTTGAAGTTCCCCATTGGCTGTTCGCTCTACTGTGACATCTAGGAATGGCAGTTTGTTGTTGTTTTCTTCCTCTTCAGTGAATTTTATGTCAGTAAGTGTGTTATTGATGGTCTTGAAAGTTTCCTCTAATTTGTTTCGTTTAGTGATGACAAAGGTGTCATTTATGTAGTGAACCCAGTATTTGGGTTGAATGAATGGCAGAGCTGCTTGTTTGAGTCTCTGCATCACTCTCTCTGCTAAGAACCCTGGTATTGGAGATCCCATGGGTGTTCCTTGGTTTGTCTGTATGTTTGTTGTTGAAGGTGAAGTGGGTGGTAAGATATAGGTCCACTAGCTTGATGATACTGTCCTTGCTGATGAAGTTGGTGGCGTTTGGTGTATGTGTCTTTGGTTCTTCTAACAATGTAGTCAGTGTTTCCTTGGCCAGGTTGATGTTGATGGATGTGAACAGGGCTGTTACATCAAAGGAGACCATTATTATATCATCTTCTATCTTGGTGTCTTTGATGGTCTTCTGCTTTTCTCTATTGGACATGTCACACATCTCACCTCCCTTTGTTGCCTTTTCCACAATTTTGTTAGGGCCAATATCTTTTGCATAGTCATTTTCAACAGTGATGCAGCTGCAGAAAATGTTGTCCACGTAACAGATTTGGTTCACTCAGTTAATGTGCATGGTTGTCTTTCCTGTTGCCATAAGGCTGAGTCCAACCAAGATCATTAACCACAACAAGTCTTCCTCCCCTCATGTTTCCTGATTATCTGCCAAAAAGATCAAGATAGCAGCTTTATCTCTCTGACTGTCTATGTATTTTGCTTTGCCCAGAGAGTCTCGAATCCATCAATGTATGTGCAGACTAATTAAACCTATATTTTTTCCATTTACAGAGGTGAGCCTCTGCAGCCTCACCAACCATTTCCATCCCCTTTGCAGTGAAATTGGCTAGCGAGGTTCAGAATTCAGATGTGTTCTCTGACTTTCTTAGTGTTGTCTAGAAGGAAGAAACTTTCCTGACTCTTGGAGAAACAAACAATCTGTCAAGGTCCTCTCCAAATTCTTTCATCAGCTGCATCAAGCATTGAGGCTCCCAAAAACCTAATTCAGTCCTTTGATCTGTCAGACCACAGATTCTGCATTCCATATGGGCAAGAGCATTACCAGGTGGCTTTGTTAAAAATCACACAACACCAGGTTATAGTCCAACACGTTTAATTGGAAGCACATTAGCTTTCGGAGCGTCGCTCCTTCATCAGGTGATAGGAATCACCTGGTGAAGGAGTGACGCTCCGAAAGCTAGTGTGTTTCAAATTAAACCATTTGGACTATAACCTGGTGTTCTGTGATTTTTAACTTCGTACACCCCAGTCCGGCATCTCCAAATCAGGTGGCTCTGGGTATGTTTCTCCCAATGCATCTAGAATCACACAATGCTGGTGTTTGCTTTATTTCTTGTAAGGTTTTAATTGGTTCAGATAGTATCACCCTTCATTTCTTTGTTCAACACAACCTTATATACTCAGCACTTACTATACTATGGGACCCTACATACTTTTGGGTACAAGCAGGTCCCAGTTTGCTGGATATTGATCATAATGTCTTGTCCTACATTTAATTAAACCAGTTTTATCCTACCATCAAAATATGCCTTCTTTTGTTTCAGTTTTTTTCCCCATGTGTACTGCTGATACCTTCTGGGAATTGTGCAATTTTACCAACAATTGCGTGACAAATTTCTCATGGTTTAAGACCAGTAATTGTGGTTCAGAAAGGTCTAGTCCATTGAGGCCTTGATTCCTCTCATCTGCTGTCCTATTATACAAAATAAATCCAACAGTGCTGGATACCATTTTTGTCATGATCATCAGAACATATGGCAAGACCATGTTTCATGTGGAATTATTTTGCTGCACTGTTTTTCTCAGTATTCCATTCAGGGTTCTAATCTTCATCTCCTAAATCTTACTTTTCTGGGTGCGATAAGCTATATGGAAGTTTTGTTCAATCACTAGCATTTTCATCACATTCTGCAATACACTGGCAATAAAGTGGGACCCTTGGTCTGCTTCTGTACATCATGACAATCTCCATTGGTTAAGTACATGTACCAAAATATCAGTAATAATTTGTGCCACTTTGGTTCCAATAGGAAAACTTCTACCCACTTGGATGGGGCAATGGTTCTACATAATTTGTAAATTTATCCAAAATCCATTCACTGGCCTTCTGTGTTTTAGTGTCCTATTTTGTGTATCATGATCCAGATTATTCTGAGCATACATCAAGCAATTTTTCACATAGTGTTTCCCATTCCATATCTCTAATTAATTATTTTAGCTTCGTGACCATAGTTTCCACTCCTGTTGCCCTTGGACATCACAGTATTGAGAGATTATCTGACTCCTATCCTGCATTGGTACTCTTTTAGTTACCAGTCCGTCTTCTATTTGTATCTTGGGAATACCCCTCAGGCCATTGTCCTGCTTTCACCCATTTTAACACGGGTCTTGGTTCTGTGCTTCTATTAGATATTCGACCTCACCTTACTTACCTTTGAAGTCTTCCAGTGCTATAACTAAAAATGCACTTGGATCCCAAAATTCTTGGGCCCTATCTTTGCTCGTTTGTCTTTTTTCTTATTTTCTCTGGGAGTTTCTTCATTATGAGCCCTTAATTATATGATATCAATCCCCTTCTTCTCTCATTGTTGTTACCACTTGCAGACTACAAGAGTTTTCTATCTGCTAAAGCAAATCCTCTCACTTTGCACAAAGGTGGTTGACATTTATCTGGTTACATTTGCACAAGCAACTGTTGCCAATTCTGCCACATGTGCATTCATGGTTGAGGCAATGTCCTCTACTGTTCTTTGACAAGTATTCCACACCCTGTTGATCTCATCCTATCCTGCACTGTGGAGAATCTAACAACAAAAACTTTCAGTGTTGCTGATCTCATATGCTGCATGCATCCCCCCATCCCCCAAACCCACGTTTGTTTTTCCTCTCTTTTCCTGTTAGGCTACATTTAATGCCCAGGTCCGAATCATTCACCTCAACACCCACTGTTCAAAGTGTATGTTATCATCAGGGTCATGTGGGTACAATCGTTCTGACTTTGTTCATTCAGACAGGATTTACATGCATTTGCTTAGGCAAGCACTGATTAGGGATTGTCAGCATTGCTTTGTGTGTGGGAAATTATGTCTCTCTAACTTGATTGAGTATTTTGAAAAACTAACGAAGAGGATTGATGAGGGCAGAATTGTGGAGGTGATCTATATGGACTTCAATAAGGCATTCGACATGGTTCCTCATGGTAGACTGGTTAGCAAGGTTAGATCACATGGACTTTCAAGGTGAACTAGCCATTTAGATAGAGAATTGCCTCAAAGGTAGAAGACAGAGGGTGGTAGTGGAGGGTTGCTTTTCAGACTGGAGGCCTGTGACCAGTGGTGTGCCACAAGGATCAGCACTGGTCCACTGCTTTTCATTTATATAAATGATTCGGATGTGAATATAGGAGGAATAGTTATTAAGTTTGCAAATGACACCATAATTGGAGGTGTAGTGGACAGCAAAGAAGGTTACTTCAGAGTACAGTGAGATCTTGATCAGAAGGATTAATGGGCCGAGGAGTGGCAGATGGAGTTCAGTTTAGTTTAGATAAATGTGACATGCTGCATTTTAGAAAGGCAAATCAGGGCAGGAATTATACACTTAGCAGTAAGGTCCTGGGGAGTGTTGCTGAACAAGAGACTTTAGAGTGCAGGTTGATAGTTCCTTGAAAGTGGAATCTCAGGTAGATAGGATGGTGAAGAGGGTGTTTAGTATGCTTTCCTTTATTGCTCAGAGCATTGAGTGTTGGAGTTGGGAGGTCACGTTGCAGCTGTTCAGGACATTGGTTAGGCTACTTTTGGAATATTGTGTGCAATTCTGATCTCCCTGCTATAGGAAGAACGTTGTGAAACTTGAAATGGTTCAGAAAGGATTGACAAGGATGTTGCAAGAGTCGGAGTGTTTGAGCTCTCAGGATAGGCCAAATAAATTGGGGCTGTTTTCCCTGGGCGACAGAGGCTGAGGGGTGACCATATATAGGTTTATAAAATAATGAGGGGCATAAATAGGGTAAATAGTCAAGGTCTTTTCCCTGGAGTGGGGGAGTCCAGAACTGGAGGGCATAGCTTTAAGGTGAGGGGGAAAGATTTAAAAGGGATCCAAAGGGCAACTTTTTCACACAAAGGGTGGTGTGTATATGGAATGAACTGCAGGGGAAGTGGAGGAAGCTGGTACAATTACAACATTTAAAGGCATCTAGATGGGTACATGAACAGGAAGAGTTGAGAGCGATGTGGGCTAAGTGCTGGCAAATGGGTCCAGATTAATTTAGGATATGTGGTTGGGATCGACAGGTTGGACCGAAGGGTCTGTATCCTTGCTGTACATTTCTATGACATCATGACTAATTGGGCAATAAGGATCTGAAGCCACTTAGATTAATCAATAATCTGCAGGGTGCCTCAATCCAACCCTGAACCATGAACTCTATCATTGTTGTGCCTTAATCTATTGACATTTGATACCAGGTGCTCATCGGACGTTTGTCTACACTCATTCAACTGGCTGTGGAATCACCTAGTTTGAATCCTGATGTGGCCAAAATTGCCTGTTTCATTTCTGCCAATTACTGGTGCCCATTTGTTGGACTTACAGGATAGCTAAAAGTAGTGTTGAAAAGTGTGGCGCTGGAAAAGCACAGCAGGTCAGGCAGCATCCAAGGAGCAGGAGAATCGATGTTTCAGGAATAAGTCCTTCATCAGGAATGATAAAGGGCTTATTCTGGAAACGTTGATTCTCCTGCTCCTTGGATGTTGCCTGACCTGCTGTTCTTTTTCAATGCCACACGTTTCAACTCTGATCTTCAACATCTGCAGTCCTCTTTCTCCTAGCTGAGAATAGTGTCCAGTTGAAACATATATCTAATAATTTCACCAAATCATCTTACCCATGGAGAATCCTTTGCAGATATGTGGTCTGTTGCCACAAAAGTAGAAAAAGGGCCTCATGTTACATAAAGTTTAGATATTTCCTCCCTGAGATCAGCTAATTGGCAATATGCTCAAGGAAGTGGAATAGATTAGAATGCCATCACCCCCTCCTGTTCATCATATGCAGTCCATGGACAGGGACTCTAAGCTCTCTGGAGCAGACCAACTGGTCGCTTCCTTTCATACTTGCTCCACTTTGTCCTGTACTGGTACCGCCATCAGTTCAGATGTTAGGTAAGAAGGTGTGGGTTCCTAATTTGGGAGTCCTTCCAGATCATAAACAATACCTTCCCTATCTCCTCACTGGCTTATCTCATCCACTAAATCCTTCCAATCTGTACTGCCACAGTCCTGTGTGTCTCTAATTGTGCATATTATGCCCTGTGGACTCAGAATTGGGACTGTGTTTTATCTAGTTTCTTTCTGACACCTGTGATTTGTTCTCTAATGGCCTTGCCTCTTAGACTGTATCACAATGTCCTCGAGGTAGCCTGCAAATCCACACACTTTTGTTCTGTGTCAGATGTTCCTTTACTTTTTTTTGTTTCCCCTCTCAGCCTTAATACAACTGTTTCAGCCTGAGTTTGGAATTGACTAAAATGAACAACCTACATCCAATTATTTTCTTTTGCTTTTATCACCCTATCTTACCTTTCATTTTTCTCTTGTTACAATGCCTCTAACCATTATTTGTCTCTTATTTTACTTTATTTTAATCATATAATTCCATCAAACATGATGTAGTTTCAATAAGCTTTGTTAACTTCTGTGCTCATCTCCTCTTTTCTTCATGTGCACGCTTCCAATACAATTCACCCCTAGACCCTGGGTCTATCAATTATCAATATATTTTATCCACTTTGGCAATTTCTTGTTAACTGTTTACGGAATTCTAACTCGTATTCTGGCAAAGCTGCTGACATTTCAATTATCCATTAGACTTTCACCAGTTTGCCTATTAATTTTGATTCAAACTCAGAGTGATACTTTGAATCGGATTGAAGATTACTTCCCATCTAGGTTACCTTGTCAAATGATACTTACTCTGTTGCAAAGTTGGTGTTTGTAAAATTCTGGGGGGAAAGCATTCCATAATCCTTTTAAAAGACAGTGCTTTTTCTGTGCTTAGAGATTTTTAATGGATGTCTGTAAGCAGCAGCTTGAAAGTTTGCAAGTATACAGAGAACTCGAATTGAAACATTTGTATTGGAAGGCCATACGGTTAACAGGCCAAGCAGCGGTTTTACATGTTTTTGAATTTATCCAATCAATTTGAACCAGGCACTTAGATATCAAAACTCTATTAAATTTAAATCCAACAGCTTTTACAACATAAGACCAATACTCTTGTAAGAAATATTGATATGCCATCAAGGGTATAAAAGAAAGAGGCAGTTGGACAAAGACTCCGACGCTAACTGCCATCTGCTAGAACTACTGGCCCTCAGCTCTCAAGAGAAAATTGTAGGCTGTCACAGCCTCATCTATGTATGAGGGAAAGCACTATATAAATAACAACAGTACCAATGACACAACTAGTGAATATTCCTGACAGAAGAAATAATGGAGAAGGTGTTCTTAACAGAAGAATCAATGGAGAAGGCACAGAACATAACCTGGCTGTAATTTCAAGAGACTAAATTCTATATTTTTGTCATATGAGTGGGACTTCTATTTATTGGAACAGCAGATTATTAGAATCTTGTTTTATTTGGGAATAGTTGGTAGTAAGAAATGTATTCGCTTTGTTAATAGTTTAGTTAATTTATTCATTGTTAGAGTGAGATAAATAAATTGTTACTTGTTGATTTTAAAGTGAGTGTAAGGGATTTATTTTATTTAACCACTAGAAGTTGATTAAAACAAGGTTACACCACTTTTCACACTCCTTTTTACAGATTATAGGGCGAGGTGCTTCAGTTTTAATCCTCAGGGACATCAAACCCCCCCTTTATAACAACACACACAGATAGATACAAAACTACCTCATAGTTTATTAAGACCATCATAGAATTATAGAAGCCTGACTATGGAAACAGGCCTTTCAGCCCATCGAATCAACACCAACCCTCATAAGAGCATCCAACCCAGGCATACTCCCCCTACACAATCCTGTAACCTTGCATTTCCCACAGCTACTTCACCTATATGACACAAGTTTGGACACTGTGGGCAATTTAGCATGACCAATCCACCTAACCTGCACATTTTTGGACTGTGGGAGAAAACCAGAGCACCCAGAGGAAACCCATGCAGATGAGGGGAAAATATGCAAGCTCCACACAGGTAGTCGCTGAGGCTGGAATGGAACAAGGGTCGCTGGTGCTATGAGGCAACAGTACTAACACTGAGCCACTGTGCCACTCCATCTTATTAGAATAAAATGTGATAAGTCTCTGTCTCAGACTCATTGAGTCCCAGACTAAGGGCTCCTTCGTAAGTGGCTTTGCTGAAAATTGTCTCTGTCCCTGAGACTCTAACCGGGGAGCAGGCTATTCTAGGCCTGCTAACAAACAATATGATTGAATTAATCAACAATGTTATGTGAAAAGGGCCTCGCGATAACAATGACCATAATCTGATAGAATTCCACGGTCAATTTGAAGGTGACATGTGTGGCTTTAAAATTAATATTTTAATCCTGAATTAAGATAATTTTGAAAGGTGTAACAGCAGAAGTAACTAAAGTAAACTGGCAAACCAATTATAGGTAGTTTTGTATCTGTCTGTGTGTTGTAGAGATGCAGTGGATGACTAAAGGAGATAATTAGTTCTAAAATTTATTCAAGTAAGAAAGGAAAACTGAGAAAAATGCAGCGTGTGAGGTAAACAAGGAAATTAAGGAGATAGTAGATCAGGCAGAGTTCCAGGATTACAACAGGAACATTTTCAATTGGTTTCTCATCAACAAAATGACTTGCTTGTTATCCTTTATACATTATATAATATTGCTTTATATATTCATGCTTTGTGCATAGGGGTGTGTGTTCATCTGTGGAACTGATGTCTTTACATTTGACAATGGAAAAATACCTTGAAAGTGCCTGATTAATAACAATTGCCTCTGCATTTTACTGCCAACCAGTGTTTATTTCAGTTAACGTTTTGACACTAGCTCCACTATATAATCTCTTTCATAAGCTTTATTATTTGGACCTTCATAAAATGCTCAAAATCCAAGGATAGATTATGCACTGGATTGTCATTGTCAATTCCATTTACTTAACACAGAAGATCCCAGTAGAATAGGAGTATCAGACATCCTGTTCATCCTGAGAGCTGGCTCTGAGACAGCTGAATCAGTGCCAAAGACTCTCCACATGTAAACAAAGTGTGACTTGGTGACGGGATTCTGGCCTCTGTAGTGTTATTTTAGTGGTGAAGAGAGAAAAGCACACTTCTGAACAAATTCACTTGTAACAGTCATCTTTGAATTAGGCTATGTAGTTCTGGCATCATGCCATAATTTGGGAAGCTTGACCAGTTCAATCCTGCTGTTGAAGGGTAGGCCCAGGATATGGAAAGAATGTGTTACTTTGTCCAGGCAAATGACATTGGAGCAGATGAAAAGCAATGAGTAATTCTTCTGACAGCTTGTGGACCCACAGCCTTTTGGTTTTTAGGTGCCTAATTTTCCCTGAGGCACCAGACACTAAAACCTTTCAAGATTTGATGGATTAAGGTAAGGAATATCATGACCCCAATCCTCTTCGAACTCTAAGACATTATCGGTTTTATTTGGCAATTTGAGAATCAATACAGGTATCCCTCACTTTTCAAATGTTTTACGAAAAGCGCACGCTGCAAGAGTGGCACCACCAAGCATCTTCCCCAGGAACTACATCCAGCATCTTAGCATCAAGCCGCCATAGCCTTGAATTGTGTCTGTGAGCATCTGTGCTTTACCGCGATTTAGTTCGTGCATCATCAGGAAGATGTGTCCTAAGGTAACAGAAAAGCACATGGGGCTGCATGGTGGCACGGTGGTTAGCACTGCGGCCTCACAGCGCCAGAGACCTAGGTTCAATTCCCGCCTCAGGCGACTCTCTGTGTGGAGTTTGCACATTCTCCCCATGTCTGTGTGGGTTTCCTCCGGGTGCTCTGGTTTCCTCCCACAATCCAAAAATGTATAGGTTAGGTGAATTGGCCATGCTAAATTGCCCGTAGTGTTGGGTGAAGGGGTAAATGTAGGGGAATGGGTCTAGGTGGGTTGCGCTTCGGCGGGTCGGTCTGGACTTGTTGGGCCGAAGGGCCTGTTTCCACACTGTAATCTAATCTAATCTAAAAAAAAAGCCTAAGAGAGCTCGTAAGGTTGTTACGCTGAGTGTAAAACTGGACATAATTAAGCACCTTGATCATGGTCAACAAAATAAAGACATTGTGCATGTATTGAACTTGCCTGTGTCCACCATTCATACTATTTACCAGCAGAAAGAAAGAATCTTGAAAGCTGCCGAAATTACTCTTGGTTCTGGTAGTAGTAAAGTGGTCTCTTTTAGTTGGCATCCAGTAAGTCTATTGGTTGACCGGATTGTAGAAATCGCGGTGTTCTGTTAAGTTATCTTATACTTAAGGAGAAATTAGTCAGTCTTTTTAATAAGCTGAAACAGAAAACACTGGACAATAGTGATGAAAGTGTTGCGAAAGTGGAATTTAAAGGTAGTTACGGGTGATTTGATTGGTTTTGAGGCAAGGGCAGCTTCATAGCTTAAAAGTTACTGGAGGGAGTACTGAAGCTGATATTGAAGCTGCCAAAATGTTCCCAGAAGAACTGAAGAAAATAATTACAGAAGATGGTGTTACAAAACTGGAATTTATTAAAAAATATTGCCAAGCAAGACATTTATTTTGATAGAAGAAAAGCAGGCTAAGGGACACAAGGCATCAAAGGACAGGTTTACCCCAATGCCTATTATTAATGCCACTGGTGATGCTGTCCTTCAGCCTCTACAAGTATACCATTCAGAAAATCCGAGGGCACTTAAATGCGTTGATAAGAATACAGTTCCTGTTGTATTTCGTTCACATCCAAGCGGTTGGAATACCCAAATGATTTTTTTTCTGAGTACATTAGTGGATACGTTAGACCTTTTATTGGAAAATACTGTAGAGAATATAACCTCGATAATAGGTGTCTTGTGATTATTGAGAACTGTACTGCTCATCCACCTGGCATTGCCAAGTACAACGGTAACATTCGTGTTGTGTTCTGAACAAAAAATATGACATCATTGCTGTAACCATGTGACCAAGGCCTAATAGCCACAATTAAGGCTTACTACACGCAAAATGTGATGTGTTTTATTGTAAGTGCCACTGCGCAATTCGGAAGCAGCTTTGCGAGAGATCTGGAAACAGTACAATATAAAACTGGTAATCGCCAACCTTGGAGATGCTCCCAATAGGTTAACAGCCTTGATGAGAAATAGTGTTTGGAGAAAACTGTGTCCCAAAACAGTGAACTATTTTAAAGGCTTTGAACCAACAACGATAAGTATGACAATAGTGATTTTGACTAAGGAGGCTGAGTTTGTCTAAGTTGATGAAGATGATGTTGAAGACATTTTGGCATTCCATGACCAAGAACTGACAGATGAAGCATTGATCCAATTGCAAGAGGAACTGAATGTGAAGCACTTGCATGAGATTTTTGCTATGCTTGACAGTGTTGCAATGATTGCGGAAAAGTATGACTTTAATTTTGAAAGGACACATATGTTAAGGCCAGGTTTTCAGGATGTTTTGAGTGCCTACTGTATGATAGAAAAATGCGTGAGGCAAAGCAGTCATGCATAATGTCATATTTCAACCCTTCCACATAAGCCACAGCAGACGACGAACCTCAACCTTCAACAATGAGGCAGGCAGACATAGAAGAAAGTGTAAACATTAGTGACCTGCCTGTCCTGATGGATTCAGATGACAATGAGATATTCATAGATGACTCTCTTCCTCTCTCTCCTAAACCCCAGTCTCCTGTGCCTCCCACCATCCCAACCTCTGACGGCCTTTACTATACATTTGTGTTAGTTTAGATTTTATCTGTTATTTGGTATGATTTGGCAGGTTATTTTTTCGATCTGAGAATGCTCAACAAACTTTCCCATATAAATTAATGGTAATTGCTTCTTCGCTTTACCCCATTTTGGCTGACTAACGGTTTTATAGGAACGCTCTACTTTCGGATAACAGGGGACACCTGTATCAGGATTTTTGACTAGGTTAAGATGTCTGGCAGAGGAATATGGCTTTGATTTAATCCTTAATGAGATGCTGAGAGACCATTTGGCATGTGGGAATAATGATATAACCATGCAAAAATTCCTACCAGCTGACAACCATTTAGATTTCAACCAGGCATTACAACTAGCTTCATCATTAGAAAATGTAGCAAGTGGAGCAAATTAAGGTATTCTTATGGACATGGTCACCCTTGCCAATCCAACTGAGCTTGGGGAACACTACTTGAGTGAAGGCAATTGCTTAGCCTCTCACAGGACATATCCTAAACAGGGAGACTCTAGGTCAGCCCACAGCAAATCCCAAAACAAAGCCAAGCCTTGGCCAAATTTTGTTCAGGATCCGGACTGCCAAGCCACTGTAGTTGCTGGCAGTATGTGAACTCAAGACAGAAAACGAATCTGACTAGACCTAAATTGACTAAGAGAACTTATAGACCGGTATCCAGGAGAGGGCATGCCCTATAAAGTCCAATTCCATCTGATTTGGAACAGTTAAATTGTTTAACAAAATCAAAATCAGAAATAATCAAGATAAATGTCCTGTTAAATGGTAACCCAATTCTAATGGCCATCGATACCAGCACAGCTATTTCAGTGATCAAAGAACAAGCCTTTAACTAAATTTGTTCTGGATTCCAATCCTTAAGTTGGTGCAAGACCTCAGCTAGACTGAGAACCTATACCAGGGAAGCTTTGCAGATTAAGGGGACAACTTTGGTTTTTATGAGAAACAGCTGGTTCAGTAATCACTGATTATAGTAGCTGCCTGAGGAAGAAGCAGACCCTCTGAAAGCTTGAGGTTTCAAATAAACTTGTTGGACTATTACCCGTGTCATGTGATTTCAGATTAATGAAGGCAGAGTGGTGGCCATTGTTCACACGGAGTTAAGTTAGACTTTTGACAAGGTTCCTCATGATAGACTGGTTAGCTAAGGTCAGATCACATGGAATCTCGGGAGAGCATTTGGATACAAAATTGGTTTGAAGATGGGAGACAGACGACAGTGGTAGAGGGGTGCTTTTTGGACTGGACGCCTGTGACCAGAGCTGTGTTGTAAGGATTGGTGCTGGTCCACTGTTTTTCATCACTTATTTAAATTGTTTGAATGTGAAAATAGGAGGTACGGTTATTTAATTTGCAGAGGAAACCAAAATAGGTGATGTAGTGGACAATGAAGAAGATTATCTCAGAGCACAGTGGGACCTTGATCAGATGGAGTGATGGGGGGGAGGTGGAAGATAGATTTTAAATTAGATAAATGTAAGGTGTTGCATTTTGGAAGGCAAATCAGGGCAGAATGTATACACTTAATTGTAGGTCTTTTGGAGGGTTGCCAAACAGTGACCTTGGGGTGCAGGTTCATAGTTCCTTGCAGGTGGAATCACAGGTAGACAGGATAGTGAAGAAGGCATTTGGTATGATTGTCTTTATTGAATTCAGGAAAGGAGTTGGGATGTCATGTTGCGGATGTATAGGGCTTTGGTCAGACCACTTTTGGAATGTTGCATTCGGTTCTAGTCTCCCTGCTATAGGAGAGATGTTAAATCTTAAAGATTCAGAAAAGATTTACAAGGATGTTGCTAGGGTTGAAGGGTTTGAGCTATAGGGAGAGGCTGAATAGGCTGCGTATATATTACCTGGAGCATTAGACGCTAAGGGTGATGTTATAGAGGTTTATAAAATCAGTGAGGGACTTGGTTAAGGTGAATAGCCAAAGTCTTTTTCCCAAGTTAGGGGAGTCTGAAACTAGAGGGCTTAAGTTTCAGGTGAGTGGGGAAAGATTTAAAAGGGACCTAAGGGGCAACTTTATCACCAGGATGGTGATGTGTGTATGGAATGAGCTACCAGAGGAAGTGGTGGAAACTGGTTCAATTACAACATTTTGGATGGATACACAAATAGGAAGGAATTAGAGAGATTTACAGCCCAGGAACAGGCCCTTCGGCTCTCCAAACCTGAGCCAATCCAAATCTACTGTCTAAACCTGTCTGTCAATTCCTAAGCATCTGTATCCCTCTGCTCCCCACCTACTCATGCAGCTGTCCAGACATGGGCCAAATTGTGGTAAATGGATGTCTGGTCAGCATTGACTAGTTGGACTGTAGGGTCTGTTTCCATGCTGTACAACTCTATGATCATCTAAGGACAGCTCCGGCATTTGAGGAATTTTTCACAAGAGTCTTGATTGATTGCATAGGTCTCCTACTTCAAACAAAAATTGGGAATAAGTATTTATTAACAATAATGGATGTGTCGATTGGATTTCCAGAGGCAATCCCATTACTTAACATCATAGCTAAAAGGGTTGTAGAAGAATTACTTAAATTTTTTACGAGATACAGACGATCATTAGAGATCCAGTCAGATCAAGAATCATACTTCACATCCAAGTATTCAAGGAGACTATGGATAACTTGGGAATAAAAAAATGCAAATCTACTGCATACCATCTGGAATTGCAGGGAGCGCTAGAGAGATGGCATCAAACACTAAAGACCGTGTTGTGGGCTTATGGTCAGGGTTATCCAAGGTGATTGGGATGAGGGAGGTCCGTTTGCACTTTTTGCGATGAGAGATGTACCGAATGAATCGACCAAATTCAGTCCATTTGAATTAATTTTTGGGCATGAAGTAAGAGGACTGTTAAAATTGATTAAGGAGAAATTAATAAGTCAGTATTCAGAGACTACCCATTTGGACTGTGTCAAATTTTAGAGAATGACTAAATAGAGCTGGAGAGTTGGCTAGACAGCATTTAAAAGAATCACAGCATACAATGAAACAGGAAGCGAATAAGAAATCACAAATTCACAATTTTGCAATTGGGGATAAGATATTGGTGTTACTTCCAGTAACAGGTGAGCCTTTAAAAGCAAGGTTTAGTCGGCCTTATCAAATTGAGAAGCAATTGAGTGAGGTGAACTACTTGATAAGGACTCCAGACGGGAACAAATCTCACAGATTGTGTCATGTGAATATGCTCAAAAGGTATTTTGAAAGGAAAGGAAAACAAGAGGAGAAGGTGTTACTGATTACAGCACAGAAGGAAGAAACAGGTTCAGAGGATTCTGAATTGGACATTTCTCAAATCAAATTGGACAATGAGGAAGTTGTCAAAAATTGAGATAAATTATTGAGTTACCTTCCACAAGAAAATCAAAATGACCTGAAAGAGTTATTACTACCTCATGGGGAGATATGTGGAAATAAACTGGAAAGTACTAACCTAATTGTGCATGATGTTGATATAGGAGATGCTGTTCTGATTAAGCAACATTCTTATCAGCAATACCCTCTAAAGTTGGCACAGGTTCAGAAGGAAATAGAGTGCATGCTCCAAGGTGACATAATCTGAGTGAGTTACAGTGACTGGAGCTCACCCATAGTCAGGGTGCCAAAGCCAGATGGTACCCAACAGACTATCGCAAAGTCAACGCCGTTACAAAGACTGATGCCTATCCAATTCCACGGTTGGAGGACTGTGTCGAAAAAGTGGGACAAGCAACTTACATTTCTAAGTAGGACTTGCTCAGATGCTACTGGCAAATGCCTCTGTCGGAGAGAGCAAAGGCAATTTCGGCTTTCGTAACACCAAATGGACTATATCTGTTCAAAGTCATGCCATTTGGTGTGAAACATTATCCAGCCACATTTCAGAGACTGGCTAATAAGGTCATTACCGGATTACCCAACTGCGTGGTATATATTGATGACCTGATGATTTTTAGTCACTCACGGAAGGAGCATTTACAGCATTTATCGGACTTGTTCAATCAATTTCAGAAAGCAGGCTTGGTGGTAAACCGAGCTAAAAGTAAATCTGCCAAAGCCCAAGTAACGTTCCTGGGCCATGTTATTGGACATGGACAAATGGCCCCATGAAATGTGAAAATGAAAGTAATTGGGAAATTTTCCAAACCATTGGTGGAAAAGGCAATACTAAGGTTCCTGAGATTGAATGGATTTTACTGAAAGTTTGAGCCGAACTTTAGCAGTGTGGCTGCTCCACTCACCGAATTGTTGAAAAAGGGAAAGAAGGTTCGGGGACAGCGGACTGTCAAAATGCATTTTACAGCCTAAAAACTGTGTTAACCACTGCCCCAGTATTAGCCACACTGGATTACACGAAGCCTTTTTAGGTAGCTAACGATGCCAGTGATGGGGGTATTGGATGATGACGAGGGAATATAAAGATTCATCAGGTATTTTTCCAGGAAGTTGAAAGTTCATCAACAGAAATATTCAAGGGTGGAGAAAAAGACTTGAAGCTTGGTGTTAGCATTACAACATTTCAGTGTTTATATTATCAGCAAAGCATCTGAGACAATCGTATACACTGATCACAACATTTGTGGAAAATTTTAAGGACAAAAATGCCAGACTGTTTAGATGGAGCTTGTTGTTGCAGCCATTCAATATGACAATTGTGCATGTGGCACATCGCGAAACGTGATTGCCGATGCATTATCAAGACTTGAATGAGATACGGAGATGTTCGGTGGTGGGTGTGCCATGGCCTGAATTTGCATGTGCTTGTGCATGTTTGCATGATTCTAGTTAGTATAGTGTATATGTGTGTTTATATGTGTACTAACTGGGTTTTGAAGGGTTGAAAGCGAAGCCATCTTTTGATATTGATGGTTCATTTTTTTCTAAGGGGGGGAGGTGTTACAAAACTAGTCCCTGTTTTTCTAAAAGCTGTTCCTTGGCTCAAGGAGACACTGTCCTTGATGTTTTTCAGAGGGGCAATAAACCGGGCCGGACTCCGGTCAGTCTGGTTTGGTACAGAGATGAAAAGGACTTTTAGAAAGCTTTTGTTTAAATACAAACAGATAAGAATTCAGGCCAAAGTGGTCATGCTTTAGAAGTGACCAGTATAAAGAAAGAGGAGTGGTCAGTGCTTTAGCTTAGCTGAGCTGTTTTTAGTTGAGTTTTGAACTGTGGAAACTGTTCCCCCTTTCTGCCCTTCAACTTCGACCTGTAAGCATGTGTTCCATTTATACTGGGTTTTAAAGGGAGTTTGGTTATTGGGACTGTTGTGTGTATTCAGAACAGCATAATTAAGTCTAGTTAGATAGGCTGAGTTCTGAAGGGGTTCTTTACTGTGTTCGTTGTGTTTTATTGTGTAAGTTTAGGAATAAATTTTTCATCTGTTTTAAAATCTAGTAGTCAACCTAGCTATCTTACTCTGGGTAATTTTCACTGCACACTTACTGAAACAAATTGCAAAGTTAGGTCTAGGGCTGCCTGCTTAAGAATGTTTTGAGTGGTCTGGCCTAGTCCGTAACAGTGTGATGCTCTTCAGAAGGTCAATGCGGACTCGGTGTGCCAAATGCCCTGTTTCCACTCTGTAGGGATTCTATGATTCTTCCCGGATGCTTTGGGCACAGGAGCCAAGCTACTGTGCATTACACATTGTCTGCATCTGAGGCAGAGCTGGATGAACCTGACCCGGTGCTTAAACAAACCAGGAGAAGCGAGAATAAAAGAAAGACTGTTTCCACGGACTCAGAGAGGAGGATGTAATGTTTGTAATGAAGTCAACCAGGTGGATCTCAAGAATAAGTTCCTTGATTGGAGCTGTTAATCTTATCCAATCAGGGAGCCTTGGATGCCTGATAAGAACAGAATGTCGCACCGCAGGGAGTGGAGTGCATTATTTCCCTCTCCAACTCTATTTTGATTTAGTCCCTACCCTTCCCTTCACTGTTTTGATCACACAGCATTGCCCTTTGACGTGAAGGGCAGTGTTTGTCACCGTCCACCCGGGTGTTTTCCTATCTTCCTGGTGGTGGAAATTGAATAAATATTCATACACCTTGTGTCTTTCACTGTATCTCACACCTGCACACACACACCATGGGTGCTGGGGAAAAAATAAGCAGTACTGCAGTGTGAAAAAAAAAGAAAAAAAAAGAAAAAATAAAAGATCAGAATGTCAGACATCATGTTCACTCAGAGCTGATTCTGAGGGACCTGGATCAGTGTCAAGCATTTTCCACATGTAAATAAAGGGTGTCTTGTTGATGAGATTCTAGTCTCTGTGGAGTTATTTTGGTTTCCCTCTCTAAGAAGGACATTAGTGAACCAGATATGTTTCTCCTAAAGTCGAAAATGGTTTCATAGTCATTGTTAGATTTTTAATTTTAGATTTTCATTGAATTCAACATCCACTGACTGCCTGGCTCACCAGATACACAATCTGGCAATAATAGCACTCAGCCATCTCCTTCATTTCATCTCCTTTGCAAAGGCATAAAACAATTCTGAAACATATGATTGCATTGAAATATAACTTGTAAAAGTTTTGGATAAAGGATTTACACATTATGTTGAAAAATTACCAATAAATCCAGAAGTTTCTGAAAGCAATATTGTTTGTTTTTTTTAATAAAGGTAGCAATACATATTTAGAATCATACAGCACAAAAGAAGCCTTTTGATCCATTAAGTCAGTGCCAAGCTATCTATACTAATCCCACTTTCCAACGTTAAATTGAATGCTATAACATTTCAAGTGCTCATCCACATACGTTTTAATGGAGGTAAAGATTCCCACCTTTACTATCCTCCCAGCTCGTATATTCCAGATTCCTACCACCCTTTGGTTAAAGTCTTTTCCTCAAATCCCCGCTAAATCCCCTGCCCTTTGCCTGAAAATTGTGTCCTCTTGTTATTGACTCTTTATTTCCTAGGCACTTCTATATCTTAATCATGGTTTATTTTGCAGCGCTTTGGGAGTATATGGATCATGTATACATTGGTTGTGGGCATTTTCATCCCTTTTTAGTTATTTGAGAAATCTCTTGTTGTGCTTTTTATTGTACTTCAGCTGCATGCTCCTGATTTTTGGACACTTGGTGCAGAAGGGTGTGGGCAGATTGGAGGTTAGACTTGTGGGTCTGCCTCTGGGTCTGGACAGGCTGGTGATAAACAGGTCCAGTCAGTGAGCTGTGGACGGAGTTATCTCTGCCAACTGCCTGAGCCCGGGTGTCATTGGAGACAGAGCACCCAGTGTCCATCAATGCTCTTGATGCTTTTAGAGAGAGGTGGGCACTGCAGGAAATACAGTGCTTTATTTCCTTCTCCAATTTCTTTTTGATTTAGTCCCCTCCCTCTCTCGCTCGCTTTCTGATGTCAGCATTGCCCTTAACAGGTTTTGTTTGTAAATTGCCATTGGCCACACAGGTATCTCCTCACTGGTGGAGAAAAAAATATAATAATAAACTATTTGCAGCGGTGGCTCCATTTTTTGTGTCACTATATAAAAAGGTATAATTGGGGTAATTTGGGAAAAAAAAAATAAAATGGGCTCTCCTTTAAGGGCCCTAAAAGGAAACTCCTTCATCAAGTCCCTCCTCAGCCTTCTCTGCTCAGGAGGAAATAACCTGAGTCAATTTATCCTCTCTTCACAGTTAAAATTCTGTTGTAGCGTGTTGTCGCCCGAGGATGGGAAAGTTAAAATTCTCATAAACTAAGAAAATCCTGGTCAGTCTCCTCTGCTCTCCTCTCCAGTTCAATCACATCCTTCTTATTATGCAGCGATCAGAACTGAACAGAGTACTCCAGCTGTAGCCTAACCCAAAGTTTTGTACTCCTCCAACATAATCTCCCTGCTCATATAATCTATGCCATGACTGATAAAGGCAAGTGTCCCATATATCCTCTTCATTCACCTGCCATCTTAAGGGATCTATGGACAAGCACCAAGATCTCTCTGCTCCTCTGAGCTACCTTGTGATCTATCACTCATTCACTACTCCCTTGTCATGTTACACTTTGAAAAAAAGTATCATGTCACACTGTTCAGGGATAAATTCTGCCACTGCTCTGACCAAACTGTCTATAACCTCCTGTAATCCAAGACCTTCTTCCACATTATTTACCACCCAGTCATTCTTTGTTTTCCACAAACCTAGTTCGCCTCCACACCTACATTCTCATATATATTGTTTGTATGAATCACAAACAGTAAAGGGACACAGCACAGAACCCTGTGGTACGCCACAGGACACTGGTTTCCAATCACACTAAACAGACTGCTACTACCATCCACTGTCTACTAACAATAAGCCAATTTTGGATTTTTCTTGCCAATTACAATGGATCCCATGCACTTTTACCTTCTTTATGAGTCTTTCTTGTGGGACTTTTCCAAAGGCTTTGTTGAAATCCAAACACACTACATCAATTGCACTAACCCTCATCTACACACCTAATCAACCTCCTCAAAAAATTCAAACAAATTTGTTTGGCATGACCTCGGTCTGATTAAACCATGCAGACTATCCCTGACCAAACTTTGCCTCTCCAAGTGGAAATTAATTCTTTCCTTTAGAATTTTCTACAATAGATTCCCTAGTACTGATGTCAGACTCACTGGTCTATAATTCTCTGGTTTAACCCGGCCACCCCTCATCAAAAGTGGAACCACATTGACTGTCCTCCAGTCCTCTGGCACTGCCCCTGTGACCAGAAAGGAATTGAAAATTTGGGCATTTCCTCCCTCATATCCCACAGCAACCTGGGCTACAATCCATCTGGACCTGGGGATTTGGTCAATTTTAACCCTAACAAAACCTCCAATGCCTCCTCACTCCCATGTTTACTCAAATTCTGCACCTGCCTTCTCCTCCTCCTCCCAAGGGAAGACAGTACACTCCCAGAAATGTGACTGGCTTCTCTTTTATTCTTAAACTCTACCACAAAGCCTTAGTTGCAGTGACTGACTATTAATTAATAATGCAACACCATCACTTTCTCTTGGATAGCCACACCTGAAGATCCTATACCCCAGAATAACTAGCTACTAGTTCTGCCCCTTCTTCAAACATATCTTTGTGATGACAACATTATAATAATTCCACATATTAATCCACACCCATAACTTATCTCTCTTAACAATAATACTTCTAGAATTAGAGGCCATACAGCTTCCCCTTCCTCCTTTGTATCTCAACATGGCTCAACTGTGTGTTGGTTCCTTTACTATACTGTATGTCCCTGTTCAACTAAGATTCGGTGTCTTCTCCCTGTGCTGAACTTGTTTAAACTTCTCCCAACAGCACGTGCAAACCTACCCACATGATACTCAGTTCTAAAGAAGGGTGACCAGACCAGCTAAGTTTCTCCTTGCTACCCACAAGGATGTTGGTCCCATTCTTGTTCAAGTACAGATTGTCCTGCTTGTACAGGTCCTACCTTCCCCAGAAATGGTCCCAGTAATCCAGGAATCTCAGACCCTTCCTCCTGCACCAACTCTTGAGCTAAACATTTGTCTGCCCTATTCTCTTATTTCTGTACTCACTAACATGTAACACCAGGAGTGCACCAGAAATTACAACCTTCAAGGTCATGCTTTTTAATTAACCACTTGGCTCCTTGAATTTTTAATGCAAGAGCTCATCCTATCGAAAACAGTGGTATCAACTTGTACTGCAACATCCGATTTACCACCCTCCCCTTTCAAGATGTCCTGTAGTATTTAATTTCTAATCCTGACTTTAGAGCAACACATCATCCTAGGGTCATGTCTGCAGCCTCACTATAACCTACCATTACTTCCTTTAGAATCTTGTTCCTTCCTCATTGTGCAGCGGAATCACCCATGGCATCCTGAATATTTCCTTGCTGCACTCTCTCAGTTTAAGTAGATTAATATCTCTGCTACATTAGTAAAGTGAAACACTTAATATGTGTGTAGTAAACATTTATATAAAACATTATTCACAATATTTCTAGTCTATAATAATTAGACTGCAAATTTCTGCTTATAGTTTATTTTCTAAAGGCATGGAGGCCCAGAATATTGCATTGGCCAACAATGAACAGAAATTCTAGTCCATGAAATATGCCTTAAAACTTTCCGTATAATCTTCTCAGCAGCCTACAAGAGACTCTTTAAGGATTATTGTTTTGCCTGCATTCCACCTGTACAAATTGGTAGGGTGTATCCTATCTGCTTACATCTCAAAAATCTAAACACCTTTGTAGATTAAATGACCTCCTGCGATAAACAGACAGGTGTGCTGATCACACATTGCACGACCTGACTCAAACTAGTGGCAGCTGGAGCATCTGTTTAAATGAAGCAGTGGTGAATTGTTGATTTTTTGTGAAGGGGACTAGTACCTCATTTATGTCGCATAAAGCGCTTGACTCTATCAAGTCTATTTAATCAATTTTATTGTGGAATCATTCCATTAACTCTTGATTTCTCACTTATGAGGCATTTCAACTTCATTTTCAAGTTACTTTTCTAGCAATGTGAGTTTACGTGTTGCATTACTGTGCTTTGACAATTAGATTTTAAATGTTGTTGAACATTAGGATGCAAATTACTTTTTAAAAACACTGGCTTCATTCATAGAATCCCTACAGTGTGGAAGCAGGCCATTTGGCACATTCAATCCACACCAACCCTCAGAAGAGCAGCCCACCCAGACCCACCCAAAACCCTATTCCTGTAACCTTGCATTCTTGCATTTCCCATGGCTAATCCACTTAACCTGCACATCTTTGGCCTGTGGGAGGAAACCAGAACACCTGGATGAAACCCACATTGACACAGAGAGAATGTGTGCAGCTCCACACAGACATTCACCCAAGGATGGAATCAAACTCGATCTTTCACACTGTGAGGCAGCAATGCTAGCCTCCATACTGCACATCATTTAAGGGCTGCAAGGGAGATCTTCAAGCCAAAGAACAAAGCAAGATCAGAGGGTGGAAGTCCTATCACACACAGTTGGGGTATCGTTACCATCTTCTTGACTGTCAATTTTCCTGTTTGCTAAACGGTGGGTCAATCTGGTTGCTCACTTGGAAGGACATTCATTAAACCCCTAAAGATGTTGAATTAAGCTTTTGTGAGGTAATGCATGGCAAACAAGAGTTAGCACATTCAGCCATCATGACAGAAGAATTGGTTTAGAGATCCAATTTTGTAACTTGGATAGGGAGAGATAAGAGAACACCAGGCTGGAGGAAGGAGAACAGCAATTTGGCAGTTTGCTAACAGAGAAGCCATGTTTGGTAGTGACAGGAGATGGAGAGTTTTTTGTGAGAGAGAACAGTGTAAGGGGTAGAGTTCAAAAAGAATGCTTGCAGAGGTACTTGTGGAACGAGTAGTTCCCGTTTTTGATCCATTGTTAAGTTTCAGTTCATCAGGTAATTGGTGTAGCAGCAGAGTAAGTTTTAAATGGGGCTCCAAAAGTGCTATATCAATGAAGTATCCTCAATGGTAGAATACCTGTAGTGTCACAATATCCACCAACAAAAGTAGAGAAGCCTCATGCACTGTGTGTTGAAAATATGTTGTCCTTATTTAAGACCTGAACCATCAACTCCCACCTGTCATACAACGGGTTAGTATCAAAGCTATCAAAAAATTATCAAAGAAACATATATTACACAGCATTTACAACATAGACATAAGTCATTTGGTTGCATAGCTCTATGCTGTGTTTAAGTTTCATGCAAATCTTTTCCCATCTCAATGTGCACAATTGAAGTATCCTTATTCTTTCTCCCTTTTTTAAATCTAGCTCTTCACCTCACCTCTCCACATGACAGCAATTTCCACATTCTAATTGCACTGAGTAAAAACATTTTTTCTGAATGATGTATCAAAGTTAAGAGTAACAACCTTCTTTATAGTACCTAATTTTGTACCCTCCCAGAAGTGGAATCATTTCCTCTATCTCACTGAACAATTTTCTTAATTTCAGGACCCCTATCAGGTCATCCCTCAGCCTTTTTCTACAGAAAACTGTCCCAAACCGTTTAGTCTTCCACAGTCAAAATTATTCATTTCTTAGTATCAGCCCTTTTAAGTCTTTTTGGTATGTTTGTTCAGTGTTCCTAAGTCTTTTATTGTATTCCCAAAAACATAACAATGCAAGATATTTGAAATATGAGCTCACAAGCTTCTTCATAAATTTAACATAACCTATTGCCTCTCCATGTTATTCCATGGAAGACAATCCCAGGACTTTGTTGATACTTGTGGTTCTGATAACTACTCATACTTTTTAAAAGTTTGAGAATTATCATTGGATCAGTTTGTTACTCTCAGAATCAGATAATATAAGGAGCACAAAAAGAGGGCTCCAATAACACTCATCTTCTCCCCATCACCTTACATTATCTCCCTTTCTAGATAATAATCCAAATTCCTCCTGAATGTTTCCACTACATTTTCAGGCAGTGTATTCTCAATCTTAACTGCTTGAGAGAAAACAAAATGTTTTAATGCAATATGTCTCAACTGCTTCTTTAACCTCTTAATTCTGTGTCCTCTTATTCTCAATCTTTCCACTGTTAAAAATAGTTTTCCCCATTTATTATCTAAACCCCTTCTATTTAAATACTTCTATTACGTCATCTCAACTTTCTCTCAAAGGAAAATAGTCTCAATATCTCCAACTATGTACGCAGCTGAAGTTCTTATCCCTGGAACCATTTGAGCAAATCTTTTCTCAGTGCCATCATGTCTTTCCTAAAGTGTGGTACCTTTATCTTGATACAATACACCATGTGGGGTTAACCTGCAGTATGCTGGTTGTTCATTGCATTCCTTCTCTTGTACATTATCGCCCATTAATATAGCCAAGGACATTGAGTCTTTTATTAACTACTCCATTAACCTGAGCTGCCATCTTCAATAGCACAGATCTGTCCAACCAAAACGAATTCCTTCACACTTCTTTGCCTTAAATTTCATCTGCTACTTGTCCATCCATTCTGCTAGCTTCTCTAAGTCCTTTATAAAAATTTTACACTGTTTTTGTCACAGTTCACAATGCTTCAAGGTTTTGTATCATGCACAAATTTTGAAAGTGTGCCCTCTACGCCAAAGTCGAGGCTATTAACATGTATTAGGAAAATGATTTGCAACATTACATTCTGGGGAATTCTGCTACACACATTAATCGTGTGTCTGTAAAACATCCACTAACTATTATCCTCTGTCTGTCACTGAGCTATTTTTGCAATTATGTTGCCTGTATGAATTTGTCCCAAAACTCATTTATCCCATGCTTGGCAAATCCACGAGAATTCTTTGAGGGTGTAGCTAGTAGAGTTGATAAGGATAGCCAGTAAATGTGGTTTATTTATACTTCCAGAAGACTCTCAACAAAGTCCCACATAAGATATTAATGTATTAAAGTGCATAGGATAGGGGTCGTATAGTGCAATGGATAGAAAATTGTTTAGCAGACAGGAAAAAAAATGTAGGTATAATGCACCTTAATCTGAATGGCAGACTCATGGGACATCAGCTATTCACAATATATGTTAATGGTTTGATGAGGGAACCAAATGTAATATCTGAAATTGTGCAGATCACACAACTGGTGGAAAGGTGGAAAGGACGATGCAGAGATGTTGCAGTTTAATTTTAACAGACTTAGTGAGTGAACAAATACACGGCAGATGCAATATAATGTGGATAAATATGAGGTTATTGAATTTGGTAGAAAAATTAGGAAGGCAGTTTATTATTTGGCTGTGAATTGAGAGAGGGGAATGTTCAATGGGACTTGGGCATACTCGTGCACCAGTCGCTGAAAGTAAGTGTGCAGCTGCAGCAACCAGTAAAGAAGGCAACTGTATGTTGACCTTTATAGCAGATTCATTTGCAGGAACAAGGATGTGTTACTGCAATTATAAAGGGCATTGGTGAGGCCACACCCGCGTGTGCAGGTTTGGTCTCTGTATCTGAGGAAGGATGTCTTTGCTGTCAAGAGAATGCAGTGAAGGATTCCTGGGGTGGCAGAACTGACATGTGAGGAAAGATTGAGTTGGTTAAGATTGCGTTCACTTTAGAAGAACAAGGGGGGGATCCCAAAGAAACTTATAAAATCCTAGTTCTGGACTCCCCAACCCCAGGGAAAAGACTTTGCCTATTTATCCTATCCATGCCCTTCATGATTTTGTTAACCTCTACAAGATCATCTCTTAGTCTCCGACCCTCCAGGGAAAACAGCCCCAGCCTGTTCAACCTCTCCCTATAGCTCAAATCCTCCAACCCTGTCAACATCCTTGTAAATCTTTTCTGGTAAATCCTTTCAAGTTTCACAACATCTTTCCGATAGGAAGGAGACCAGAATTATACGCAATATTCCAACAGTCACCTAACTAATCTCCTGTACAGCTGCAACATGACTCCCCAAGTCCGGTACTCAATACTCTGACCAATAAAGCAAAGCATACCAAATGCCTTCTTCACTAGCCTATCTATCTGCGACTCCACTTTCAAGAAGCTATGAACCTGCACTCCAAGGTCTGTTAGTTCAGCAATACTCCCTAGGACTTTACCATTAAGTGCAAACATCTGCTAAGATTTGCTTTCCTCACATTTATCTGAATTAAACTCCATCTGCCACTTCTCAGCCCATTGGCCCATCTGTTCAATATTCCATTATAATCTTAGGTAACCTTCTTCGCTGTCCACTACACCTCCAATTTTGTTGTCATCTGCAAACTTACTAACTATACCTCTTATGCTCACATCCAAATCATTTATATATAAGTGAAGTGATTTAGGTCAAAACGTTGTGTTTTCAAGAGGCAAGTAGTCATAAGTCTCGCGGCTGAAGGGGTATTGGGAGGATGGGATTAGGGAATTGAGCTCAAAGATCAGCCATGATCATACTGAATGATGGAGCAGGCTTGAGTGAAAACACAAGCATTTTGTTTCTTGTCTGAATGTTCCAGTTGTTGACTTATGAAGCTTTTAAATGCTCAGGCATTGCTTTATATGCTTCTGTTAGTCTCTCTAGAAACATAGTTACATAATTCAATATTGTAGATTCATCTTTTTACTTCAAAAACATCTTCTTGATCAATTTTAATAGACCTCTTATTTCATAGCCATCTATCAATTTGAATGTATTAAATCCAGTGGATCCATTTGGAGATTGTCTGGTACCAATGATAAGAAATCTAAAATCTGTTCCAATCTTATGTATATTCATGACACTATGTCCTAATCATTGTCTTGAGAGCCTCTGGTATCTCTCTAAAGCTCCTTAAGCTTTCACATAATAGTTGGTAGACTTAAATTGTTTTATTCACAGTATGCTTATTATATCATGAACATCATGAGAAAAGTTAGAACTTTTTGATTACATTCCTATTGATAGTCTACAACGAGCAAAACTTTTCCCAACACTAACCTAACTACACTTAGCTTCAGGAAATCAAGTTGTTATATCCATAACTGTAAATTGCCTCACTTTGGGTTTTGGTAGGTCATATACAACCTACAATATTTAATTCTACTGAATAGTCTTTAAAGAGCTGGTATGGATGTCAAAGGTGCTGGTTTGATTACCTAGAAAAATAAAAAGTAGGAACATGATTCAGCTGTTCAATTGTTCATGCTTACTCCACTATTCAATATGATCACGGCTGATCCACTATTCAATGTCTTTTTCCACTTTCACTCCATATCCCTTGATGGCTTAGAATTCTGAAACAAAATCTAACACTTTCTTGAATAAATTCAGTGACTTGCCCTCTACAGTCTTTTTATGGTAGACAGTTCTTCAGTTTACTACCCTTTGAGTAAAGCTATGTTTCATTATCTCAATTCTAAATGGATCAGTATTCTTGGATGCATTCCATTCGCTCCCAGTACCTTATAAATTTTAAGTACAGAAAGATATTTAATATCCTTATCAAATGAAAACCCTTAAGTGTCTGCATTTTTCATGATAATGTGGGAAGCAGAACCCCATTTGATTCAAATTTTCCAAGGAGAAGGTGGCCTTCTTCAACCCCCTCCAGATTTGCATCATGTTTTAGTTTTTGTGTTGAAATTAATTTGACAATTTTATATGCCCATGCTGTTAGTTTCTGTAATTTGGCACAGGCACATTTTCAAATGGGGATACAAGAAGAAAATTCAATGTAGCATTTGGAAAAAACCCTACTCAGAGAGCTCAGAATGTGGAACTTCTTCCCATATGGAATGATGAAGGAAAATAGCAGAAAGACATTTTAGGGGAAGTTGAATACAGTAAATATATAATGGAGGAAGCACAATAAGGATATGTTCAATATGTGTAATGAAGGAAAGTGGTAATTAAGTGAGATTGTGCAGAGATCAAACATAGGCATAAATCTGTGGTGTCAAATGGTTTTGGTTTGTTTTGATTCTGTAAGTACTGTGTAAATGGTGTATTTTTTAACAAAGGCTGTGGTCTTGATATTGATATTTTCCATGATGGTCGGTGAGGTGATTAAGGATCTAAATGAGGGTCAATTCCATTTGGTGTTATCTGCAGATGTAACAATCTTCAGATACCTGAGAACGAATGATAGAGCAACAAATCACTTGTGCAAATGACGAACAATGGTCTAAATGCCAATCGCTTTGAAACACCGCCTCCAATCAATCTGAGTTTTTAAAACCTGTATAATCTACTGTTTTATAGCTCATTTATTATCCATCTGCCCCAAGGTCTAATTCCATGTATTCTGATTATAGTGTTGAATCTACAATGCAGTATCTATCAAAGATCTGTTGAAAATCTAAGTAAATTGAATCCATTAAATTGCTTGTTACAAAACATTCTGTTAACATACATTAAGTCAATCACATATTATATTACCTCTGTAAATCTGTAGCAACTATTCATTTCTTGGTTGTCAGAAAATCTCTAATTTTCCACCTTACCAATCCTCATTTTGAGTTAGTTACATTTTTTTTCTAGAATAGATAAATGGAATAATTACAAAATATTGGTGCATGTATAATATACATTTAGCTGTATGTGAAATATTGATTATTTCCAAAATTATTTTTGTATTTAATAAAATTTGTACATTCCTTTGGTTATAACAGAAGACATTCCTACATACAATGCTTCAATCACTTCTGATTACCTTTCACAGTTTGAGGCTATTCTGTCCCTCCTGATTGTGTACGTGAAATTAGTTTTGAATTGCTAACTTGTAGCCAACTAACTTAACTTCTCTAATAGTAAAAGTAAAATACTGCCAATGTTTTGTGTTTTTCTATTTAAATGTGCTCAAAAAGCACATAAAAGAAGTATTAAAAAAATGAGATGAGAGTGTCAGTGACAAGACCAGCATGTATTACCCATTCTCAATTTCTTGAGAAGATGATGGCGAGCCACCTTCTTGAATCATTTCAGTCCATCTGGTTAAGATACACCTATAATGTTGATAAATATGGAGTTTCAGAATTTTGACTAAGCAATGGTGACACAATTCAAAATCAGAATGGGATGTGATTTGAGAGTTATTTGAAAGAAATTGTGTTCCCATGAGCCTGCTGCATCAAGAGATAAACCAATTGTAATACATCAATACTTGGCCATGAATATACTTGCCATACTGGAGCACCAGTTTAAGGTAAACACGATGTATTGGACGTATATCCGTCAATCGCAAGCTTTACTGCTTGTTTTATTCTGGGGCACTTTCTCCACTTAATAACAGAAGTCACAGGTTTGGAGAAGGCTGTTGAAGTAGTCTTGGTAAGTTGCAGCAGTGCATCGATAAAAATAAATGTTTAAAATGGTGAATGTGGTGCCAATTAAGTGAGCTCCTTGTCAAGCTTCATGCATTGTTGGAGTTGTAGGCATCCAAGCATATTCTTTTGAATATTCAATTACATACCTAATTTGTTCCTTACTGATGAAAAAACCTTAAGGAAATAAGCAGGTAATTCATAATTCAATCACCATCGAATACCAAATTATCTGACCTATTCTTGTCACCACAGTATTTACGTGGCTGGTTCAGTAACGTTTTCTTCAATATTGAACTCTAGCATGTTGATAACAAGGATTCAACAATAATGTTGCCATTGAATGAGAAAGGATGGTAGTTGGACTCTCTCCCTAGTCGGAGACAATCATTGCCAAGTACAAATGTGCCACAAATGGTACATGCTAATTATCATTAAGTGTTTGTTATCCAGGTCTTTCTGCATGCAACTTTGGGTTGGTTCATTATCTGAGGAATTGCAAATGGTATTGAATATTGTGAAATCATCAACAATTTTTTTTGAGACTCCCTGATGGAGCGATAGCCAATGATGGAATGCTCCCTGGACAAACTCTGATAGTGTGCATGAACAAAATTTTGGTCACAGAAGTAGGTTTTAAGGAATATCATAAAATGATGAGATAAAGATACAGGGAAGAATTTTAGAGTTTAATTCCAAGGCAGCTGAAAGCACCGCTGTCAATGTTGAAGTGGTTAATGGAGGTTTTTCTCGGGGCTTTTATTATGATGCAAAAAGCATGTTGGCTAAGGCTAGAAATGGAGCAAATAATTTTTCCCAAGTATTTGTTTACAGACTTACATATTACATAAAACTTCTAATCCCAAAATCACAGTTTTGGTCTATGAACATGCAATGGCTATTTAATGAATTCATTTCTTTAAGTATACATTTTTGTGCTGCAGAAGCGTTACGACACAGGGTAAACCCCTCTGCTAATTTAAAACTAGCAACACAAAAAAGATTTATCCTATGCAGTAATCTGTGAAAATTCGAGAGGTCAAAAACTATTTAAAGTAAAAATTAACAACTTTATTTCTAATTAACAACTACATATAATGTCTTCCTCTAACCTATCTATTACCTTTCCTTCTACAATATTAGTCTGATAAAAGCCCGATTAAGATTTACAAAACAAAACTTTTTATCTCAAAACCAGGCAACTTTCAGTTTTCTCTGTAATTCTGTCTTCTTTTCGTCTTCTATGGGATTCTGCTTCACAGGTTACTGATCGATAAAGAGAGCTATTTTTTGGGCAGTCTTTTTACAAGCTGGTGGCTTGGCAGCTATAGAGATATACAACGCGGAAACAGACCCTTCGGTCCAACTCATCTATGCCGCCCAGATATCCTAACCTAATCTTGTCCCATTTGCCAGCACTTGGCTCATATCCCTCTAAATCCTTTCTGTTCATATACCCATCTGGATGGCTTTTAAATGCTGTAATTGTACCAGCCTCGACCACTTCATCTGGCGGCTCCTTCCATACATGCACCATCCTCTGCGTGAAAAAGTTCCCCTGAGGTCCCTTTTATCTCTTTCCCCTCTCACCCTAAACCTGTGCTCTCTAGTTCTGGAATCCCCCAGCCCAGGGAAAGGCATTTTATGTTTATCCATATCCATGCCCCTTGTGATTTTATAAACCTCAGCCTCCAACTCTTCAGGGAAAACAGCCCAGTCTATTCAGCCTCTCCCTATAGCTCAAATCCTCCAATATTCTTGTAAATCTTTTCTGAACCCTTTCAAGTTTCACAACATCATTCCGATAGGAAGGAGACCAGAATTGCACACAATTTTCCAAAAGCAGCCTAATGTCCTGCACAGCCGCAACATGACCTTACAACCCCTATACTCAATACTCTGACCAATAAACAAAAGCATATTAAACACTTTCTTTACTATCCTATCTACCTGTGACTCTACTTTCAAGGAACTATGAACCTGCACTCCACAGTCTCTTTGTTCAGCAACACTCCCAAGGACCTTACCATTAAGTGTAGAAGTCCTGATCTGATTTACTTTCCAAAGTGCAGTACTTCACATCTAAGCCGCAGCGGCAGCTGGAGCACAGGAGCTCATCAACCCTCGGAGCTGGAGGAAGGTCCAAGCTCCATGAAGCAGGGGGCCCGGCTGGAAGCTGGATTTGTTCAAGGCTTGTATCTATTAACTTGCTTAAATGGTACCTACTGTGTGGGGATGGAGTTTACATTAAAACTGGAGGATCATGTCAGAGAGCTTGTTTACATTTAGCAGTTGTAGTTGGTAAAATACACTCCCTGGAGGAGGGGCAAACTAGCCATTTGGATACAGAACTGGTTTGAAGGTAGAAGACAGAGGGTAGTGGTGGGTTGCTTTTCAGACTGGAAGCCTGTGACCAGTGGTGTGCTGAGTCCAAGGATTGGTGCTGAGTCCATTACTTTTCGTCATTTATATAAATGATTTGGATGTGAACTTAAGAGGCATTGTTAGTAGATTTGCATATGACACCAAAATCAGAGGTGTACTGGACAGCGGAGAAGATTACCTCAGATTACAATGGGATCTTGATCAGATGGGCCAAGGGGCTGAGGAGTGGCAGATGGAGTTTATTATCCTCTCAACTGTTCAATTTTCCCCAGTCTTAAACCCCCAAAGCATCAGATTGTGTCATTGGCTTTTAAGATTGTCAATATACTAAATCCAAACTGGATTGGAGTTTGGTATTTGTTTTGGGGTATATTTAAATTGATTAGCCGAATTCAAATCTGTTTTTGTCTCCAGGCAACTAACTACCCTAGCTACCTCAGTAGTTGAACCACACATTTAAATTGTATCATATTGAGAACACTTGGTGCTGTCACTGCTAGCTCTCCATTCTCTTAAAGGTACAGTACACCCACATCTTCATAATAGAAGCCAGCACTTTGTGAATATTGCAACATTCAGGGGATAGACAGTTATAAGGATTTGCTACATTTGACTGTTCTATAATATTAGCTATATTCAATAGTGCCTTAGAACAAAACAAGACTTATTGAAAGTTTATCAATAGGTAGCTCAAAGTAGTTCAGGGTCACTGAACTTGGAATACATGGGTTGTCTTGTTTGAATGGAGAGTGGGAGATGACATGACAGTGTAGATGTGAAGACAATGCTTCCTCTTAAGGGGGAATCTAGAACTAGGCATCACCATTTTAAAAAGGGGTCACATATTTAAATCAGATGAGGCACCTTTTCCTCACAAATGGTCATAAGTCTTTTGAATTCTCTCTTCCTCACAGAGCAGTGGAAGCAGATTATTTGAATTTTTTTCATTGCTAAGATGCATAGACTTTTGAGAAGCAAGGCAGTGAAAGGTTATTGAAGTTGGTGGGAATGTGGATTTGAGGTTATAATCCAATTGGCCATGATTTTATTGAATGGCTGAGCAGATTGGAGGCACTGGCTGGCATACTTCGGCTTCTTTTCCATATGTTCAGATTTTTGTATAGATAGTTAGAGAAGAATGCTCGATTAAAAAAAAACATTTAGCTAGACTGTTGAAAAGGAATCTAAACTACACTGAGTTTGTATATTTGCAGACTTGGTGAGAAGTCAAGAGCTATTGGATATTTCTAACAGTCAGATTTAAGCCAGAAGTTCTAGGAGTTATTAGGCAGCTAAATGCTAATGTCAGGACTCCTGAAAAGTCCCAGGAGCTATGGGGTTTCAGAAGAAGTCATACGCTACTAATAGCTCAGTGTAGTTATGGAAGGCTGGAAGAAGCCCACAAGTAGTACTTGCTTTATGCAACTGAACAAACTTAAGCTCAGGAACAGTAATAGGTGGTGAAGCTTGTTAAAAGTTGGAATTAGACAATAGACAATAGACAATCTGTGCAGGGGTAGGCCATTCTGCCCTTTGAGCCTGCACCACCATTCAATATGATCATGGCTGATCATCCTTAATCGGTATCCTGTTCCTGCCTTATCTCCATAACCCTTGATTCCACAATCCTTGAGAGCTCTATCCAACTCTTTCTTAAATGAATCCAGAGACTGGGCCTCCACTGCCCTCTGGGGCAGAGCATTCCACACCGCCACCACTCTCTGGGTGAAGAAGTTTCTCCTCATCTCTGTCCTAAATGGTCTATCCAGTATTTTTAAGCAGTGTCCTCTAGTTCGGCACTCACCCATCAACGTAAACATGTTTCCTGCCTCCAGAGTGTCCAATCCTTTAATAATCTTATATGTCTCAATCAGATTCCCTCTCAGTCTTCTAAACTCAAGGGTATATAAGCCCAGTCGCTCCAGTCTTTCAGTGTAAGGTAATCCCGCCATTTCAGGAATTGACCTCGTGAACCTACGCTGCACTCCCTCAATAGCCAGAATGTCTTTCCTCAAATTTGGAGACCAGAACTGCACACAGTACTCCAGGTGTGGTCTTACCAGGGCCCTGTACAGCTGCAGAATAACCTCTTTGCTTCTATACTCAATCCCTCTTGTTATGAAGGCCAGCATGCTATTAGCCTTCTTCACTACCTGCTGTACCTGCATGCTTACCTTCATTGAGTGGTGTACAAGAACACCCAGATCTCTCTGTACTGCTCCTTTACCTAAATTGATTCCATTTAGGTAGTCATCTGCCTTCCTGTTCTTGCCACCAAAGTGGATAACCATACATTTATCCACATTAAACTGCATCTGCCATGCATCTGACCACTCAGCTAACTTTCCTGAAGAACCTTCTTTCCTGAAGAAGGGCTCATGCCCGAAACGTCGATTCTCCTGCTCCTTGGATGCTGCCTGACCTGCTGCGCTTTTCCAGCAACACATTTTCAGCACTCACCTAACTTGTCCTGGTCACCCTGTAATCTCCTAACATCCTCATCATATTTCACCCTGCCACCCAGCTTAGTATCATCAGCAAATTTGCTAATGTTATTGCTACTACCATCTTCTATATCATTAACATATATTGTAAAAAGCTGCAGTCTCAGTACTGATCCCTACAGTACCCTACTGGTCACTGCCTGCCATTCCCAAATGGAACCGTTTATCACTACCCTTTGTTTCCTATCAGCCAACCAACTTTCAATCCAAGTTAGTACTTTGCCCCCAATACCATGTGCCCTAATTTTGCTCACTAACCTCCTTTGTGGGACTTTATCAAAAGCTTTCTGAAAGTCCAGGTACACTACATCTACTGGATCTCCCTCGTCCATCTTCAGAGTTACATCCTCGAAAAAATCCAGAGGATTAGTCAAGCATGATTTCCCCTTCATGAATCCATGCTGATTCTGACCTATCCTGTTACTACTATCCAGATGTGTCATAATTTCATCCTTTATAATAGACTCCAGCATCTTTCCCACCACTGAGGTCAGACTAACTGGTCTATAATTTCCTGCTTTCTCTCTCCCACCTTTCTTAAAAAGTGGTACAACATTAGCCACCCTCCAATCCGCAGGAACTGATCCCGAATCTATCGAACTCTGGAAAATAATCACCAACGCATCCACGATTTCTCAAGCCACTTCCTTCAGTACCCTGGGATGTAGACCATCAGGCCCAGGGACTTATCAACCTTCAGATCTAACAGTCTCTCCAACACCAATTCCTGGCAAATATAAATTCCCTTAAGTTCAGATCCTTCAGCCACTGTTACCTCAGGGAGATTGCTTGTGTCTTCCCCAGTGAACACAGATCTGAAGTACCAATTCAATTCTTCTGCCATTTCTTTGTTCCTCATAATATATTCCCCTGTTTCTGTCTTCAAGGGCCCAATTTTAGTCTTAACCATTTTTTTGCCTTTCACATACCTAAAAAAACTTTTACTATCCTCCTTTATATTATTGGCCAATTTACCTTCGTACCTCATTTTTTCTCTGCGTATTTCCTTCTTAGTAATCCTCTGTTGTTCTTTAAAAGCTTCCCAGTCCTCCGATTTTCCCACTTATCTTTGCTATGTTATACTTTTTCTCTTTTAACTTTATATGTTTCTTAACTTCCCTCGTCAGCTACGGCCACCCATGCCTCCTCCTAGGATCTTTCTTCCCTTTTGGAATGAACTGATCCTGCAACTTCTGCATTATACACATAAATATCTGCCATTGTTCCTCCGCGGTCATCCCTGCTAAGGTATTGCACCATTGAACTTTGGCTAGCTCCTCCCTCATAGCTCCATAGTTCCCTTTATTCAACAGAAATATTGTCACTTCCAATTGTACCCTCTCCCTCTCAAATTGCAGATTGAAGCTTATTGTATTATTACTAAGAATTACATCTGTAAGTGATGAAATGCAGATTCCAAGAATCCAGGGGAGTGTAGACCCAGGAAAGATGAACCATCAGAACATGACCAGGCTTTGTGGCAGTACATGATTGTGTGGCTCTTGAGGGAGTTTTGAGATCAGGTTGTTATAAATGAATAAGTTTCAATGAGATTTGGTGACATAGTATCACTAATGCTTTGAGTTTGTGAGGGGGCAGAGTGATTGCTGAGAAATCGGTGATATCTGCCTTGGTTGTATTTACTATTTGATGTGTTCTAAAAGGGTGATAACCATAATTTGTCTGCTTCTACATATTTGCCAAAAGTTAACTTTGAAATGATAGAATATGTCGTACATGTATTTGCATAGTCTAAACCCTTTTTTTTTACAATGACAACGCATGTTCAAGTTATACTTTTAATATGTTAGCTATTTCTGATTGACTAAAGAAACCTGGTGGAATTATTTCTAACTCTCCATCAAGTAACTCTAAAGCTTCTATACTTGGCCATATTGCTGCTCTGGTTAAATTTAATATTTGTTATGATCTATGGAGAATCAATGCACCCCTCCAAACTTGCTCATGGCCTGTATATAAATTTGCACAACTCATATCCAACTAACAACTTCCTTTCGCTCTCCTTAAATAAAAACATGAGTTAATGTGCACAACAAAAATTTTAAAAAATGAATTCAAAATTTCATTCTATACCAGGACCCCTAACAATTTCTTCACATCCGTATTTCTTTTTGTAGAATTGGAAAGTTGATAACTTTAATCTACCTATTCCATTTTAGCAATTTCCTTTTTCTCTATCTTTTTCTGCAAAACAATGATGTTAATCATAACCTTTACGCACATTCACTTTTTGCATATTACCTACCCTGTCCATTTGAATGATTATCTATGTAACATTCAATTGACATATCATCCCTCGAATACTCATTGTAGAGAATCACAATTAAAATATTTGAAAAATAGCATTCCATATTCAATCTGTCTACAAGACAAGCATTTTAAGAGCAAAAGCACTCTCAACAATTTGTATTATTTTCTCAGCTTCAAGTTAATGACAACGTTTCTCATTTTCATGCATAACACTTATTTTAAAACGGTCTGCTCCAGAATATCCATCAGGAAGAGTTACATGTGCAGCAAAGTTGTGTGTTTTTGAGTAAATAAAGAATTAGAACTTAAGTATGTATTTCTTTAGATTTAGACTTTTTGAAATATTTTGATTGCTATTTAAACATTTTAGTCTTTTGGATATTTCTATAGTACTTAACTCCAACACATCAAAATGAGTAATTGAAGAATAGTTCTGAAGAAGAGTCATACTGGACTTGAAATGTTAACTCTTTCTCTCTCCATAAATGCTGCAAAATCTGCTGAATTTCTCCAGATTTCTGTGTTTGTTTCAGAATTCAAGCATCTGCAGAATCTTGCTTTTAATACTCATATCTAAAGTCTAGTTGGAGTGCCCAATCAATTGACTGTCCAATTAAACTTCAAATTGTTTGTTCCTTCATTAGATACGATATAATTCTGTAAGAAATCTTTTTTTCCTATTCATTCACAGGATATGGGTGTTGCTCACGAGATCGACATTTATTGTCAGTCCCTAATTGCCCAGAGTAAGAGTCAATCACATTGCTTTGGATCTAAAGGCCAGATCAGGTAGGATGGCAGTTTCCTTCGATAAAGAATTTGAAATTTCCTGACACTCGAGAATGGTTGCATGATCTTCATCAGATGTTTAATTCCAGATTTTTATTGAATTTACATTTCACCATGCGCCCTGGTGAGATTTGAATCCAGGGACCCAGAACATAGTCTGGGTCTCCACTCAATAGTCTAGCAATAATGCTATTGCCTCCTTGGAACACTAATATAATTAACCATGATAGGATTAAGGGTGTCTAAACAGAGTTGCTGTTCAACATTACTCAGGGTCTTGTGGTGCAGTTATAGTGTCTCTATCTTTTGGTCTGGGAGGTCCAGGTTCAAGTACCACCTGCCTTGAACATGTGTCATGACAGAGTTCAGACTCTTTTAAATAATGTGGAAACTTCTGGAAATGAACATTCCAGCTCAGTGAGCAAACCTACATCCAGAACCTCAACTTGAGCTATAAATCCTCTCAAAATTTGCTTTTAAATAATCAGCTGAATATACATGTGTACTTTTTAAATTCTCCAAACTTGACTATGAATTTTAAATTCTACTGCAGTACTAAGAACGCATTACTCAAATTGTGCAGAACCAACTCATTGGAAATTATTAACATGCATCATGAAGATACCTGAAAAAAATTTTTATGATCCTAATGAAAGCATTGCAGAAGCTATTTTTAATTGAAAATTCTTTATTTCAGCAAAACAGATCTCACCAAAAATGATCATTCTGTGGAAACGTCATTCCAGCCAAAGTTGTATTGTTCAGTTTCCATTAGTTTTCCTTCTGCATCTGCTGCCTATTTGGGTTATTTTAGAAACACTTCTCTTGAAAAGTATCGCTCTTCAGAAATTAGTGTTGATCTACTCTCTCATGAATATGTGGCCTAAAGCGCTAAAAGGATTTTCAAGATTAAATTTCTAGCTGTGGAAGTGTTTCACTTAGTCACACTTCAAAACTACTAACAACTAGCTTTATCAGTACAAATTCAGATGTGTGTTCAAGTTATTCTTTAACTGTACCTCTGGATAAACCCAAAATTCTTGCTTACTATCTAACTCCCTTTGTGATTCATCATATTTGGTTACTCTCAAGTTGACAAGCAACCATTAAAACTTCATGATCGTGAGATAGAGTCATAGTCATAGAGATGTACAGCATGGAAACAGACCCTTCGGTCCAACCCGTCCATGCCGACTGCCTTTCAATCTGTAGTGTTTGTTTCTTTGTGTAATCTATTTAAGTTTTGATTTCCAATTGTACTGCCAGAATCTGTTATTCCAGAACTTTCTCTTCCTCTAATGAGGGTCTTCCTACACAAATGATAATTTTATGACATTAATGACACTTCTTTACCAATGACCATTATTTGCACTGTTTTAGTCCAACCTGACAATCTGTAGACATTGCTACTTGGCTATCATCCTGAACATTCAACAACTATTTAAACTTGCCAGTAGCTTCTTTTGCATATCCAGATTTGTCACATCCTCCATTTGCTAGACCTTTCTTGAAGATATATTACCCAAGTATCCACTCTGGACAACAGTCCATCAGATATGATAATTGTATCATGTGCCGTGATTACTCAAATGACCACTATCTTGCTCTTGAGTTACTAAGTTCTGTTCTTCATCAAAAAATACTTGAACATGGAGGTACAAGATGCCCTATTTACCTCTATTAGCTTTTCAGAATCCAAGATGTTGCAATTAATTGATTATTAGTAACTTAACAGTTTGACTGACCTATTTGATAAGTGCAGGCATTGGATAATAACTTTGTTTTTATAAGGCCTTTATTTATTCTATGTAATTTTTTTTTAAAGAAATGCTCTCAAATTAAATTCTGGTCTCAAAATCTTAGATGATGCCTCAATGTTGCCTGAATTATTTTCTGGAATCCGAACCTGATTAAAGTCCTTCTTCTTGCACGTAAAGCATTCAAATGTATAAGAAAAGTAATTATTTGTGGTATTTTCTAGAGCAGGAGGATGAATGCATTGCACAGAAGGCAATTTGGGATATCATCATAGCCTAATTGACAGGGACTGTATCCTCCAACCATCTGGAGTGAATTCTTTGTATGAGTTCCCATGCCAAGCCACTTGTCAACTTGCAGCCTGGTTGATCAGCTAAAATTTTATGCAGCATTTCATTGATCACCACATGATCTTTTTCATAGAGCCCATTGCTGAAAGAACTTTCAGCTGCTCTATTCATAACCATAATGTTCATTTTTCACTTATGTCTCTGAGCTCATCACGAGTAAATTCCCTCCATTGTCAGGCAGAAAATTTGCTGGTGACCCAAGTTCAGTCCCCATCCATTCTTTCCATATTTTGTCAATATTAAACATTGTTGTAGAAAAATTAAATCTGGTTATCAGTTTAAGATATATAGAGTGAAATTAATTCTTTGTCCATGCATTTAGATTCATGGCAATTTATTTGTTAATGTCACTTGTCAATGGAAGTTTACAATTGGTTTTGTCATCACTCTATGATATTTGTTAAAACAGGTTTCACACATCACATTAATCTTCTTTTTTCTGGCATATTCTTTTGGCAAGATTTTTAATCTTTATGCAGGGTGATCAAATTGTTAATGTACTGTCAGGATAATTGCCTTTCTTCACCTAGCATAATCTGATGCATTAATACTCATGTAATAGTTAATGAGAAACATCACATTTTCTGGAGAAACAATAATATTCTGACTGGTTAAACTGTTGATCCACTGACTTTACAAACATAATTTCCTCATCATGCTCAAGGCCAAATTTCATTTGTGTTTTTCATGTAAGATTTACTCAACAGCAGCTGTGGTAGAAGTGACCTGTATGAAAGGACAGGTTGCACCTGAATTGGAAGGATATCAGTATCGTACCAGGGCATTGGCTAGTGCTATGCAAAATACTTTAAACTAGTGCAAGGGATAGGGGGAGCCCAAAGAGATTGTGAGAAAAGAGATAAATATGAGACTAGTACAGTAGAGAAGAGGAGCAAGTGAAATAGTCAAGACAGACAAGAGCAAGGCAGAGAACGAGGTAAGACTGATACATTAAACTGACAGGTAAGGCTGATGAACACAGAGCATGGTTGGGAATGTGGGTCTGGGTTATCACAGCTGTTACAGAAATGTGGCTTAGGGAGGGGCAGGATTGGCAGTTTAATGTTCTGGAATATAGATGCTATAGGAATGATAGTAATGGGGGACCAAGAGACGAGGGGGAGTTGTATTTTTGGTTAGGGAAAATATTACAGCTGTACATAGGGAGGATATTCCTGAAAGATCATCCCATGAAGTTATGTAGGTGAAACTGAGAAATAAGAAAGGGATGATTACCTTATTGGGATTGTAATTTAGGACTCTCATTTGTTTAAGGGAAATTAAGATGCAAATTTGTAAGGACATCACAGATATCTGTAAGAATAACAGTGTTGTAATGGCAGGGAATTTTAATTTTCCAAATATAAACTGGGGTTGCCGTAGAGCTATTTATTAAGTGTGTACAAGAAAACTTTCTTATTCAGTATGTGGATGTACCAACTAAAGAAGGAGAAAACTTAACCTTCTCTTGGGAAATAAGGCAAGGCAAGTGATTGAGGCATCAGTGGGAGAGCACTTTGGGGCCAGTGATTATAATTCTATCAGTTTTAAAATGGTTATGGAAAAGGATAGATCTGATCTAAAAGTTAAAGTTCTAAATTGGAGTAAGGCTAATTTTGATAGTATTAGGCAGGAATTTTAAAAAGTTTATTGGGGCAGGCTTTTAAAGAGGTGGTTGGAGAGTAGGAAGCCACCAAATGGGCAGCACGGTGGCACAGTGGTTAGCACTGCTGCCTCACAGCGCCAGAGACCCGGGTTCAATTCTCTGTGTGGAGTTTGCACATTCTCCCCGTGTCTGCGTGGGTTTCCTCCGGGTGCTCCGGTTTCCTCCCACACTCCAAAGATGTGCAGGTTAGGTGAATTGGACATGCTAAATTGCCCGTAGTGTCAGGTAAGGGGTAGATGTAAGGGTATGGGTGGGTTGCGCTTCGGCGGGGCGGTGTGGACTTGTTGGGCCGAAGGGCCTGTTTCCACACTGTAAGTAATCTAATCTAATCTAATCTAAAAATGAGATGATGAGAGTTCAGAGACAGTATGTTTCTGTTAGTGTGAAGGGAAGAGCTGGGAGTGTTAGTGTAAGGAATGCTTGATGATTAGAAAAATTGAGGCTCTGGTCAAGAAAAAGAAGATGGTATATTCAGGTTTGGGCAGCTGGCATCAAGTGAATCCCTCGAAGAGTATTAAGGCAGTTGGAGTATATTTAGGAGGGAAATCAGAAGTTCAGAAAGGCAACATGAGATAGCTTTGACAAATAGGATTAAGGAGAATCCAAGGAGATTTCACAAATACATTATGTGCAAAAGAGGAACTAGGGAGAGAACAGGGCCCCTTAATGATCAACAGGACTGTCTCTGTGTGGAACAACAGGAGATGGGTGATATACTAAATGAGTATTTTGTGCCAGTATTTACATGGAAGCTAGAAAACTTGGGGAAATAAACTGTGATACCTTGAAGAGTTACATACAGCCAATTCTTCTATAACGCAATGGTTCTGTTGTTGTGCAACCCCAGGTTATCGAAAATTCACGCTTTAGAAATAGCACTTAAAGTGTTGGTGCTGTAATTGCATTACAGCTAATAAACATTTTAAAAGTTGATGCTTCAGAAACAGTGTCCACAATTTGTCAATCACTTTACAGCAAATTCACATTGATGAAATGTGTGTTATAAAAGAACATGTAATACAGAAGAGGAGGTGCTGTATAACTTAAAATGCAAAAGGTGAATAAATCCCTGGGACCTCATCAGGTGTATCCCAGGGCTTTGTGGGAAGCCAGGGAAGAAATTTTGCTGGGCCCCTTACTTAGATATTTGTATCATTGATAGCCATGGGTGAGGTACCAGAAGACTGGAGATTGGTTAATATGGTGTCATTATTTAGAAAGGCTGTAAGGAAAAGGCAGGGAACTGACCGGTGAGCCTGAAGTCAATGGTGAGCAAGTTGTTGGAGGGGATTCTGAGGGACAGGATTTATATGCATTTGGAAAGGCAAGTACTAACTAGGAATAGTCAAAATGGCTTTGTGCATGGAAATTTACATCTCACTAATTTGATTGAGTTTTTTGAAGAAGCGACAAAGAAGATTGATGAAGGCAGTGTGGCAGATGTTGTTTATATGGGCTTCAGCAAAGCATTTCACAAGTTCCTCATGGAAGATTGGTTAACAAAATTAGATCACAAAAATTCCAGGGGGAGCTAGCCAATTGGATACAATAATTGAATTGAAGGTAGGAGACAGAGGGTGGTGCTAGTGGATTGTTTTTCGGACTTGAGGCTTGTGACCAGCAGTGTGCCGCTAAGATCAGTGCTGGGTCCATTGCTTTTTGTCATTTATATAAATAATTTGGATGTGAATACAGGAGATATAGCTTGTAAGTTTGCAGATGACATCAAAATAGATGGTGTAATGGACAGTGAAGAAGGTTATCTCAGAATACAATGTGTTATGAAGGTACAAGGGGTATTGTATCTTTAAGAGATTTGAAGGACTTAGCAAGAACACAGAGTACTTGATAATTTACAATGTAACATTTGGGCCAGCAGCTAGCAGTACTTGGGTTGCTATGAGACAAAAAACAAATTCAAATTCAGCCAATCTGTTTAAATTATGCCCCAAGATACTAACCTCCAATCAAGTTTGTAATTAGCATTTTGACAATATTAAAACCAATGAAAAGATCTGATGCTTTGGGGTATAAGACCAGGAAAAATTGAACATTTGGGGAGAACTGCAAAGCCACCAACACATGCAGACTGCAAGGAGAGTAGCTCTCTTAAAGGTACGTTTAGTTATCAATGACCTGTGAAACATAAATCTCTAAGAAGAAGAGGAAAAGAAGACAGAGAAAGATACAAAGACAAGATTCGACAGCTGGCTGGTTTTGAAATTTGAATTTTTTGGTAAATCTTAATCGGGGTTTTATCGGACCAGTATTGTAGGAAGGAAAGTAAAAGATGGGTTAGAGAAAGGAGTTGTAAATAGTTGTTAGTTAATGTTTTATGTGAGACTTGAAGAATAAAGTTCTTAATTTTTTTGTACTTTAAATAGTGACTTTTGCCTCTCGAATTTTAACAGATTACAGCATGGGTTAAGTCATTTCTGTGTTGCAGGTTTAAATTAACAGGGTGGAGTTTACCCCGTGTCGTAACCGTTAACTGTTTTTAACTCAACTAATCATCAAGCATTCCCTACACTAACACTCCCAGCTCTGCCCTTCGCAATAACAGAAACATACTGTCTCTGAACTCTCATTATCTCATTTTTGAAGGCCTCTCACTCTTCAACTATCTCTTTTACCTGTGGACATTATTTTAACTTTAAATTAAAGTAGACTCTGAAGAAGGTTATCTCAGAGTACAATGGAAGGCAAATGCATTGATGACATTTATTTTGAGAGGTCTTAAACATAAAAGCAGGGATGTACTTTGGAGGTTCTATAAGGCTCTGGTCAGACCAAATTTGGACTATTGTGTACATTTTGGGTCCCACATTCAAGGAAGGATGTACTGGGCTTGGACTGTGTTCAGAGGAGGTTCACCAGAAAGATCCTATGAACGAAAAGCTTAACATATGAGGAACGTTTTAGGACTCTGGATGTATACACGATTGAGTTTCGAAGGATTGGGGAGGGGGAATCAAATTGAAACACACAGAATACTGAATGGCCTGGACAGGGTAGATGTTGGAAAGATTGGTAGGAGAGACTGGGACCCGGTCACAGCCTTAGAGTAAAGGGAAGAATGGAGAATGGAGATAAAGAGAAACTTCTTCAGTCAGAGCATGGTGAATCTATGGAATTCATTGCCACTGGAGACATTGGAGGCCAGGTCATTAAGTATATTTAAGACTGAGATAGATAGATTCTTGAATATCAAGGAGATCAAGGGTTACTGGGAGAAAGTGGGAGAATGGGGTTCAGAAACCTATCAGTCATGGGCTGAATGGCCTATTTTCTGCTCCTATGTCTTAGGTGTTATGGGTCATGCAGTGGCTTTACATTACTGAATTCCATAACATCAACATCCTCAGGGTTACCATTGATCAGAAAATGATTGGATGATAATATTAGCCAAGAGCAGGTATGGCTGCAGTAACTCACCTTGTGACTTGCCAACGCTTGCCCATTATCTGCAAGCACAAGCCAAATATGTGATGGAGTATTCACTATTTTCCTGGATGACTGTAGCCCCATGAACATTCAAAAGCTCAACACCATATAAGGCAAAGCAGTTCCAGTTGACCTATATTCTATTCACAACCTTAAAAGTACACACTCTATTCTACGAATGCACAGTGACACTGGTGTGTACCATATAAAAGATGCACTGTGCTGGCTTGTAGCATCTTTTAAAAAACATTTTAAAAGTGTAGTAGATTGATGGGAACATTACCATCTGTAAATTCTGCTCCATGCCACATATCATCCTGACTTACCAAAATACAAGATTTCCCATTTAAGATCTTTATTGTAACTACCAAACTAAAATTAACTTAGATCAAACATTACTTAAAAGGCAACAAATACTAAATAACTAGATAACACCTTTGAGATTCTTTTTCCAGCTTCTTTTGTTTGCTGCGTGCAGCACTTTTGGGTAGCAACATGATTAACACCCAGCTTCCTGCAAGCTCAATTCAACATTATCAGATTGATTCTGATGACTTTGAAAAATCATTTCTCTCCATTGGAGTATTCCAGTACAGATCTTCACTAGCAAGACCCACCTTGATGAGTCCCTGTTCCTAATTTTTTTCGTCTTCCATTTCTTCATAAATGTGGATGTCACTAACTAAGGGATTAGGGATGTTTATTGCCCATCCCTAATCATCCAGAAATTGATGATGAGCCGACTTCTTAAACTGTTGCAGTCCTTGTGGTGCTTAGGGTGTAGGGACATGTAATATCATAGACATTACTGTACATAGTACTGTAAGATATGTGTATGGCTTTTAGAGAAACTTACAGGTGATGTTTCCATGCACTGCTGCCCTTGTCTTTCTAGGTGGTAGAGGTCACTGGTTGAGACAATGTTATTGAAGGAGTCTTAAATTAGGTTAGATTACTTTCAGTGTGGAAACAGGCCCTTCAGCCCAAAAGGTCCACACCAACCCACCAAAGTGCAAACCACCCAGACCCATTCCCCTACATTTACCCCTTCACCTAACACTACGGGCAATTTAGCATGGCCAATTCACCTAATCTGCACATTTTTGGACTGTGGTAGGAAACCGGAGCACCCGGAGGAAACCCACGCAGACACGGGGAGAATGTGCAAACTCCACACAGTCAGTCACCTGAGGCAGGAAGTGAACCCGGGTCGCTGGCACGGTGAGGCAGCAGAGCTAATCACTGTGCCATCATGGTGAGTTACTACAATGCATGTTGCAGATAGTACACATTGTTGGCGTAGGGAATGAATTTTGAAGTGGTGGGTAGAGTGCCAATCAAGAGGGCTGCTTTTTCCTGTGTGGTGTCCAGCTTTTTGAATGCTGTAGAGGCTACACTCAACAAATCAAGTGGAGAGTATCACTCATGCCTTGTAAGTGGAGGATAGGCAATTTCCACAAATCCCAATAATCCTGTTCCTTTTCTTCCCAAGCATTCTACTTAGTTGTTAACAAAACAAAAAAGATCAAATTGCTGCACACTCACACCAACCAACCCCACCGCCTCATGGCTGAACACTTCAACTCCCCCTCCCACTCCGCCAAGGTCATACAGATCCTGGACCTCCTTCATTGCCACTCCTTAGCTACCCGATACCTGGAGGAAGAACTCCTCATCTTCTACATTGGGACCCTCCAACCCCATGGCATCAATGTAGATTTCATCAGTTTCTTCATTTCCCCTCCTCCCACCTTATCCAATCTTCCAACGCATGACCCCCCTCATGACCTGTCCTACCTGTCCATCTTCTTTTCCACTGATCCGCTCAATCCTCCCCTCTGACCTATCACTATTACCTACACTTCCATTTACCTATCGCACTCTCAGCTACCTTCCCCCAGCCCCACCCCCCTCAGCTCACAGTCTCATTCCTGATGAACGGCTTTTGCCCAAAATGTTGACTCGCCTGCTCCTTGGATGCTGCCTGACCTGCTGTGCCTTTCCAGCACCACACCACACTCTTGATTCTAATCTCCAGCATCTGCAGTCCTCCCCTTCACCTGCTGTTCTTAGCAGTTGATATTGCTTTGCTATGCAAATGTAATTCCTTTCTCTCTTCCTTGGTATCCAAAAACTAAAATCTCTCTGTGTCACAATGTGAGAGCTTTGACTTGATTGTCCATAAGATTCTGTTTGGGTTGCTTCCCCCATTATAACCTGATCACACTGGTTTGTCTCTGGGCAGAAAATTAGAATACTTACCATACTCTTATTCAGCAAATGTTGCTTCACCTTAAATTAAAATGACAATTCAAAACCTAACTGTCTTGTAAAGTCCCACTTTTGTTACTTTAACAATACCTTAAATGATCTAACTATGTTGAGAATACAAGAGCCAAGTGATTGTGAAAAGAAAGCATATTCTCAAATCTTTGAATGTCATGGGACAAATTCATAAGGTAGTTAAGAAAGCATATGGAATACTTGGCTCTGTAAACCGATGCATGCAACTTGAGTACTCCTGTTAAGTCTACAAATCTCTGGTTAGGCATCAAGAAGAATAGGTATGGTAACACTTTAGAATGGTTTGAAGATGATACAAAAAAATCTTTATCAGAATGATCAAAGGAATGAGGGGCTCAAGTTATGTAGCGAGATTCGAGAGGCTATGATCGTACTCCTGCGAGCAAAATTGTGAGGTTATCTGTGGGTTTGCAGTAGAGAGAGGTGGTGAGGCAGACAAACACTCACTCACATGCACACACTCACTCTGTCTCTCTGCTTTATGCGCACAGACATATAAGTTAATGGGGTGAAATTGTACTTGCTGAATTATATTTGCAGATATTTTGCTCAAAAAAATGCAGAATCTGCAAGTAGTCAATCCATATATTTGTAAATTCCACTTTGGAAATAGAACCAGGCTCACACCTTTAAGACATTGTCTGAGCTGAGATGTCATCTGTAAATTATCCTGAGAATGTGACTTAAAAGAAATTCTGGGATTTACATATTAAAGAACCAAAACCAGCAAATCCGTTTTAAAAGATGAAAGACTTAACAATCTGGGTTTGTTCAATGTATTATTGTATCACTGTAATCTTTTGCTATATATTCTGTTTTACGGCCCTGCTTCACAACCACCTGATGAAGAAGCGGCACTTGAAAGCTAGCGCTTCTAAATAAACCTGTTGGACGATAACATGGTATTGTGTGATTTTTAACTTTATCCACCCCAGTCGCCTCTCTTCCAAAAAATTTATGAAGGTCTTGAAGGTAATATGTCGAGAGAAATGGTTTCCTCTGGTAAATGAATAAGTACCTTGAGGTCTTGGTCTAAAAATGCGTGGTAGAACAACTAAAGAGGTTACAATGTGAAACGGCTTCATTTAGTGGCTTTTAATATCAGAAAGGTGGGTTTACTTTATAAAAGACAATTACATATCTATTTGAGCACTACTTCGAAGCGCTATGAGGAAAAAGCTGGGATGTATATGGCTCTCTCAAAAACTGACCAAACGGCTACTCCTGTGCTGTATGACTGGTTAATTCCAGTTTAGCAATTGGTACTCTGTGACACAATCTTAAACAAACTTTAGCAGCACTTGCAGTCTCGATTTGAGTCGTAAAGGGGTGACAAAATTGCATTTGTTTTCTTAACAGAATACAGTCACGCCATATGTCATTGCCGAACAGCGCCTGAGTTTTGGGTTTTATTTTTCCCCATAAAAATTAAAGTATTTCTGGAGGAATTTGACCATCATGGCTGTTTAAAACTTCGAACTCACTCACTGCATGTGACAGCGTTGGCGGCTTCAATAAGACGCAAAGCGCTGCTCCAGCCCATGTGATCGGGGAGAGGAAGGAGTTTCATTCATTTGTTCTGTTCGCAGCGGCGGATGTTGTGTGGGATAGTGTGCGAGTCATAGGTATCGGACTAACAGCTGAGAAGTTCCAATGGATCGATGCCGCTGTCATTAGCATGGAATTCTATCTACGCTTACAAAATACCTTTAGCGGACGCTTTTGAATTTTGGGGTTGTCTCTCTAACGAACGTCTTCCTCTGGACAGAAACTCGGAGCTCCGAGTGGAAAGTTCCCTGCGACTGGGGACGTGAAGTAATTCATAGCCTGATATTATTTTTCGGGCGTGAGTAAAAGAGGAAGGCTCCGCTGGTAGCAGCTTTAAGAGCTGCCGCCCATACTCCGCCGGAGTCTGTGAAAGCCACGCTCGGACGGCTATCCTGTCTTCCCCCAAGTTCCCCTCCCTCGTGCTGCACCGTGCAAGCGCCGGCGATGTATATGGAGCTTGGGGTTTGAACAGGAGTCTCGCGCTCGTGCGCCGCCCCGAGCAACCGTTGGGCTGCGGCGACTGTCTCGCGCCGCTTTGAGCTCGGGAGCCGTTGATCGTCCGCGTGGCTGCTGCGGGCGCCACCTGGGGAAAGCGGCTCGTGCCGAACAACTGGGATTAATCCAAGAGACCGGGTCACCGCAGCAAGTTTGTGTATGTGTGGGGGAAGAAAACAGAAAGTGGAAAAAAAGGCAAAAAAAAAAGGACCGCCAACTTCTAACACGCGTGGCTTCTCAAACCAGAAGAGAAAATGTAACTGCTCTCCATGGTAGACGGTCGCTGAAGAGATGTTTTTAAATAAAGTCAACATGTGTATTGCACGCTATTGTGGCACCGTAGCGCTCGTTCTCTTAGCCGTCGCAAACGGTGAGTGAAAAGCGTAAATGCATTTATTTTAAGGGACAAATAATTTGGATTTTGTTTTCTACCGAAATCATTCTCTCTCTTCCTTCCTTCCCCCACCCATCCCTACCCCCGGTTGGTGAGCGTTTCAGCCGGCGATGGCAGGTGGCTGTGCTCTTTCACTCGCTTAGAGCGTTGCCAGCTCAGCCTCCAAAACCTACGCTTGTTGAGTGGACAGCGTCGTGTCTTTAAGATAATTCATTTTCTTTTGTTTAGTTTTTGTGTGTTGACTTCCATTTGAAAGTGGATTTTATGTTTTCCGTTGTCTGTTGTGATCTCTCCGGGCCTCGGTAAACAGTTTGCCCTGTCCCTTGATCATGGTAGTTTGTCAGAATCCTGCAGGATTTATTACTCTAGACTGGTTGATGTAATATTTAATGAGCCTTCACAGTAATAAAACATGTTGACTCCTTTATTTGTTTTGTTTTGAGTAGTTTTCCGATTAGCAATGACATTAAACCGCCATTTCATTCGTTCTTGTTCTCCATTCTTTTTTCTCACATCGTTTTCTATCTACACGATGATAAAAAATAACGCGCTTGTACTTTTCATACATCACGATCACTACTTATTTCGCTTTCAAGCGTACAAAATAAATCCATCCTTTTGATTATAATGCACTGATTTTGTTGCTGATTTGAGGTATTAATGGGTCGCAGTTATCCTCTTGGATGACGGAAATTCGTAGTCTTTGGATGATTAGATTTTGTTTGTTTTGCTTTAACTCTTAACATGTTCGGACTCGCATTCATATGGATGACACATCCTCGCTGTACTGACAGCCACATTTTTCATTTTTACTAATGGCCTTCCTACTTTCTCATCATTTTGTACATTTTACCTCTTTTTGAGCATGTTAATGCAGCTTCTTCCATCTGGACGTTTCTGCAAGATGTTATAATTTTGTCTTTGTCCTAGTTCACTAGACTTGGACTTTGTTTATTCTAAAATGTATATGAATTCGATTCATTGAAACTCTCTTCATAAAGTTTTTTAAAAGTGTTTTTTGAGTCATATTATATCGACTAAAAATGTATCTTTAAATGTCTTTACTGCTCGTAAAAACTGCGTGCCAACAGAAATGCAAACTGGTTACATTTTGCAAATATACCCTCGAGCGATCATTGGCTTTTCTTCCTTTTCTGAGACTATCAAGTAACCGTAAATACGTTTTTATGGAGATTAGGCAATGAGGTGCCCGAAAATGCAATCCTTTTATTTTGGATTATCCTCTTGTTTTGTATTGACTGAATACCACACAAGTTGAGTTTCGCCGTCGGGCGGCTGCTGGTGAAAGTGTGTTGGAGATCGATGTATAAGGATTATGTAAATGACACTGCTAGAAAAGAAACAGTTCATTCCTGCACCAGGCGAGGCGTTGCAGGCAATCTGATGGAAACTGCACCAGGGACCAACTAGTCAAAGGGAGTGTTCTCATATTATATGGGCACCTGGCAAATGTTGCTCTTGCACCAAGAATACGCAGATGTAGTTCGCTTTTATTTAGCAGTTTTGTTTTGATCAGGATTTGGTTTCCAAATGAATCATTTTTGGGGCAGTGAATACATTTTACATTTGAAGAATCGTATTGGAAATACTTGTGCAACATGTAAACAACGGATGTTAAATAATCTGCGTGCCCTGTGTAATTCGCGTACGTTTAAGTGGCATATTTATTCGTAGTGGTTAATTAACATCAAGTATGTGCTGAATGTGTTGTTTTAAAAATCCGAATAAATGCAAGAGAGTTAACCACTCCGAATGTAATGAATAGTACCAAACGCTGTCCGTGACTAAGATTATTTCGATAGTGAGTTATTTGTGCAGGCTTCGAAGCCAGGAAATAAGGTTTTGGGACACTTTTTCTTTTAAAGTGGCTAACGATTCAGAATGGTTAATATTTCAACACGGTTAGAAATTTTCAGTCTTCACCTTAGCTAATGATGCTTGCATTATTTATTGCCTAAATTGTATCGCGGATTCAGGGGAAGGGAAAATGTGTAATTAGTGGATTCAAACTTGCGACATCAGTTGCACCACCATGCAGTTCACGAAAACACAAATTCACCACTGAAGTCTGTTGAACGACCTGAAGTTTCCATAGAGTTTTGTAGAGTCTAGCCTGTGTCCTTTGTAATCATTAGGCTAAAAAAACCCCACTTTTTTATTGTTGCATTAATACAATCTTAGCAGGACATATACACTTAATGGTAAGGTCCTAGGAAGTGTTGCTGAAACAAAAGACCTTGGAGTGCAAGTTTATAGCTCCCTTGAAAGTAGAGTCACAGGTAGATAGGATAGTGAAGAAGGCGTTTGGTATGCTTTCTTTATTGGTCAGAGTATTGAATACAGGAGTTGGGAGGTCATGTTGCGGCAATACAGGACATTGGTCAGACCACTTTTGGAATACTGCATGCAATTCTGGTCTCCTTCCTATTAGAAGGATGTTATGAAACTTGAAAGGGTTCAGAAAAGATTTGGAAGGATGTTACCAAGGTAGGAGGATTTGAGCCATAGGGAGAGGTTGAGTAGTCTGGAGCTGTTTTCCATGGAGCGTTGGAGGCTGAGGGGTGACCTTATAGAGGTTTATAAAATCATGAGGGGCATGGATAGGGTAAATAGACAAGGTCTTTTTCCTGGGGTGGTGGAGTCCAGAACTAGAGGGCTTAGGTTTAGGGTAAGAGGGGAAAGATTTAAAAGGGACCTGAGGGGCAGCTTTTTCATGCAAAGGGATGTGCATGCATGCAATGAGTTGTCAGAGAAAATGGTGAAGGATGGTACAAGTACAACATTTTAAAAGGCATCTGGTTGGTGTTATGGACCAGGTCCAACCCCTCAAAATGTTTTTAAGCAGGTAGGCCAGACTGTAACTTTTTGTTGTTCACTTTAGGTAAGTGTATAGTGGATATTCCCGGAATGAATTTGCTGATCCGACTGCCAAGTTTTAAGCAAACAGAATTTAATTACAAAATTACGGAATGAAACAAAGAACAAAAAATAAAATACCGGATAAATGATTCTATACAAAAACCTGACAGACTTTCCTCACTTAGTGATGCTGTTCTGAAAATATTGCAACAATTCCCATAAACAAATCCCTTAGCACAAAGAAAAAAAGACACAAAAAGCTTACAGGTCACAAAGTCAGAAGGGCAGGGGAGGTAAAGAGCTTCCAGTTTCAACTGTGACTTTGACTCAACTAACCTCCGAACTGAACTGACTCAGAAACTCTAATCTAAACAAAGGCTAGCTACACAGCTCGCTAGCCGCTCCCCTTTGATTATACTTTTTTTAAGACATGAAAGGCTTAGGCTGGAGGCATTATCTGTTAGAAGTAACAAAGCGCCCCAATAAACCTTTCAAACCCAGCCTAGTTGGAGCCTGACCAATTACCCCCTCTCTGGAAAAGAACTCAAAGGTATAGTAACCTTGTAAAAAGACCAACATTGTGACAATGGGTACATGAATATGAAGGGTTTAGAGAAATATGGGCCAAGTGCTGGCAAATGGGACTAGATTAATTTAGGATATCTGGTCGGCATGGACGAAAGGGTCTGTTCCTGTGCTGCACGTTGGAAGACGCTGCTCTACATTGACATGATTCTATGACCTGATTTTAAACTTCACTCACTCAATTACAGTTTTCAGTTCTTGAGCTGTTTTTCTGCCTTTCAATCTGTTCTAGCAGATGTAATTGCTTCCCCAGGATCCTTTTTTTCCCTTCAGTTTCAGCTTACACTTCTAATAAACTTTGTGCATTTCTTTTTTAATTTGCAAGGACTACTTAAGTGATTTTACATTAAATTTGACATGGGTTGTGTGCAATTCAGTCCAAGTTCTATATTTCTCATGAGTTATCAATAACGAGCGTTGCACATGACCATTCATGAGGTAATGCATATGGTGATTTAAAATTTTAAGGTTTTCAGCTTTATTTTGAAAAAAGTACTAAACTGTTTGAGATACCCATTTCATTTCTTGAAAAATGATATCCTAAAGAATGTTTTCCTCCTTATTTATGTAACCACTTGTAAAATTAGTCAGTATTGGATACTTTGAGAAAATAGCACATTTCCAATCCCCTAAACAAGTGAAAACTTTTGACATAGAGTTTAAATTGTATGAAAAAGTGTTGGTACGTACATTTTTTGTAGTTAGAGAAAAGCAAACATACACAATTAACTATTTACTTAATGAGTTTATAAAATGTCATAATTACACAGGGATCCTTGCCCTGAGGTCCTTCTGGAACAATTCACTTTTGTAATGGAATCACTGGTTTAAAAACATTACCACTGGCTTCTTTTTCTCTCTGGTAGACAAATTTCCAAACTGGCCATCAGTGATTATCTATACAAAATTGATACCTTTCTTTGTCAATCACCTTTTGAAAGTAAGTAGGCATGTTCTCAAATACTAAGTTTATGCCTAGACTGGTTAAGGATTCATGACTCCCTAACACGTAGTAAAATTAAATTCAGCCAGTGCCTGTGAGGAAAATCATTTTGTAACATCTCCAGGGTTCAGCAGGAATATTATTATACTGTGGCATTCAGCAGCCCTAGCAAATCTAGAGTCAATGGGAATTGGGGTGGGGAGAATGGAGGGGGAAGATTATCTATTGGTTGGAGTGTAACCTGACGAATAGGATGATTATGGTTATTGGACGTCTTAGCTCCAGGAGTTCCTCAGGGTAATATCCAAGGGCTAATCATTTTCAGCTTCTTCATCAATGAACGTCCCTCCATCCTTCGGTTAGATGTGGGGATGTGCAATTGTCAGTGAAGAATGTTCACAATTTGTGACACCTCAGATACTGAAAGAAGTCATGTCCAAACACGGCAAGACCTGGACAATATCAATACTTGGGCTGAAAAGTGGCAAGTAGCATTCATGCCATACAAATGCCAGAAAATTGCCATCTCCATTGAGAGGCATTCTAATCACCACCCCATAACATTCAGTGGTGTTACCATCTTTAAATCCCCCACTATCAACAGCCTGGGGTTACTGAGCAGAAACTCAATTGGACTTGGCATTTAATACTGTCCCTACAACAGTAGGTAAGAAGAGGCTGGGAATGCTGCTGCAAGTAATTTACCTCCGAACTCCACTAGAAACTTCACCGTCTACAAGGCACAAGTCAGTGTGATGGCATACTTCCCCTTGCCTGGATGAGTGCAACACTATCCAGTGGTGGAAAAAAACTGCTTGATTGGCACTGCATCCACAAAATTTCAGTCACTCCACAACTACTACTCAGTGGCAGTGTGTGTTATCAACAAGATGCACTTCAAAATTTGCTGAAGATCCTCCGAAAGCACCTTCAACTTTTGAGCAATTTTATCTGGAAAGCCAAGGGCAGCAGATCCATAGGAACATCACACTTGGAAGTTTGGAAATATATCATCGTTCTTTCACTGCTGCTACGTCAAGATTTTGGAATTTTGTCTTTATCAAAGTTGTGGGTCTCCCTAAAGTACAGGGACTGCAGCGGTTCAAAAAAAAGCTCACCACCTTCTCAAGGGCAACGAGGGACAGGTAACAAATGGTGTCACAGCAGGGATGTCTACGTCCAGTGAGTGAGTTTTTTTAAAAAACAAAACAATTCAGAACTGACCACTATTGCAAAGAAAATGTTAAATTTACTCACCATTTTTATCCAAGTCATAATTGGATACACATTTGTCACTTTGCAGAAAATCTATTGTGACTAATATATCCCACAGTAAGGTGTTCTAGTGAACTGATTAAATGTGTTTTTGACAGAGGTGGACACATCTATAATTGGAATTTCATAATATGAATGTTTCTCATTGATTACGCACCTGTAAAAGCTACCACAACAGGTTTTTTTCCTCCTTCCAGTCTTGAACAATTTTATTTGCAAAATTTCCTGACCAAGAATCATGGAATCCTTACAGTGCATAAACAGGTCCTTCGACCCAACAAGTCCATACGAACCCTCTGAAGAGTTACTCACCCAAACCCATTCCTCTACATTTACTCCTGACTAATGCATCTAACCTACACACCCCTGAACGCTATGGCCAATTTAGCATGATCAATTCACCTAACCTGCACATCTTTGGATTGTGGGAGGAAACCGGAGCATCTGGAGGAAACCCAAGCAGACACTGGGAGAATGTGTAAACTCTACCTGAGGCTGGAGTTGAACCCGGGTTCCTGGTGCCATGAAGCAGCAGTGCTAACCACTGAGCTACCACTGCCATCTTTGTTGTTTCATGAGATATAGATTATGGAGGAGAATGTAGGTGGCCTGATAAGTAAGTTTGTGGATGACACAATGATCGTAGGAGCTGTGAATGGTGAAGATGATTGCCAGAGGATAAAATGGGATGTACTGATATACTCAAGTAATAGTCAATTTTTTTTGACTACTTTTTAATGTTAAATTTATGGGGTTGACTATGACACGGATACTGGATTAGTGGTGCTGGAAGAGCACAGCAGTTCAGACAGCATCCAACGAGCAGCGAAATCAACGTTTCGGGCAAAAGCCCTTCATCAGGAAAAGTACTTTTGAGGGGCTGAAATTCATGCCCATCAAAATTCATACCATATCATTAGCAGAAGCCCAATTAATCTCTAAATAAAGAAAGAAAAATAAACAATGAATTATGGTAATTCTGAAAACCCGGCGCAAGACAACCAACAGACTGGAAAGCTGACGGCAGGCACACTGACTTATAAACATTAATCTGTTCAGTGAAGAACTAGGGTCGACCTTTACACGAGACATATGGAAAATTCCAGATTATTTTTGGCCAAAAATTAGAGTGTCGTCTTTTACATGATATCAACTATTACTCGAGTATATTTAGTAGATCATCTGGAGACTTGAATGGAGGAATAGCAGATGGCATTGAGTCTGGACAAATGTGCGAAGATGCAAGTTAGAAGACCTATGCAGGAGTAAAATGTGCTTTAAATGACAGAATCCTTAATAGGATCAACATAGAGGGATCTAGGCATGCAGATCCAGAGTTTCCCGAAAGTGACAAAACAAATAGATAAGGCAATCGAGAAGGCATGCTTGATGCCTTCAGTCAGGGCATAGTATAAAAATTGGCAAGTAATATTGCAGCTGTATAGACTTTAACTGAACTTAGGCCACATTTGGAATATTGTGTACAGTTCTAGTTTCCATAATACCAGAAGGATGTAGAGGCTTTGGAAAGAGAGGACAAAAATGGTTTATCAGGACGTACCCTAGTTTGGAGAGAGTGGACAAACTTGGTTTGTTTTCACTTGAACATCAAAGGATGAGAAGTGACTTGATTCAGAAGTTTACAAAATGGATAGGCATGGATTGAGTGGATACTTAGATTCTCTTTCTTTTCACAGGGGAAAAAAGTGAATTACAAGTTTTTAAAGGGGATGTGAGAGGCAAGTTTTTTTTATATACAGAGGGTGGTAAATGCCTGAATGCACTACCAGTGTAAATGTGGAGGCAGATATAATAGCAAAAATTTAAGAGACACCTTGGCAGATGAGTCAGCAGTGAATACAGGCATATGGACAGCGTAGAGACAAAAAGGTTTTAATTTAGAAAGACATCGTGTGTCAGTGTAATCTCGGTGAGCTGAAGAGTCTGTGTTTTTATATTGTACTGCACTTTATTCAAATTTTTTATCCTCTTTTCTGAATTCTAAAATGCTCCCGATCATCAGACTTGCTAATGTTCCTGGCAATTTTATGTCTCCTCTTTTGATTTGATACTAACCCTGATTTTTTTTTTAAGCTATAGTTTAACCACCTTTTTCTGTTTAATTTTTCTCCCAGATAGTAATAAATAATTGTTATAATTCATGTACATGCTCTTGCCTATCTAGTGTGAACCTCTTTTTGCCCTTCAGATCCTCATAGTTCTCTTTATTTAGATTTACAATCCTAGTTTGGAATTTGTTGAGTACTACCCTCTTCAATTTAATGAAGAATTCTACCATACTGTGGTTGCTGTTTTCCAAGCAACCTCATACAAGAAGATTGTTATTGAATCGTCTTTCATTACACTGTACCCAGTCAAAAAATCCATCATGTGCACAAACCAGGAAATCCTCATCCATTATACTGTTGCTAGTTTGGTTTGTTCAATCAATATGTAGATGTTTAAATTCACCCATAATAACAGTTGTAACCTATATTACATATTGCATGCATGTCTGATTTCTTGCTTAATGCCTTCTCTTACATCTCGGTTACTCTTTAGGGGTCTATAGATCAGATTCGCTGTCTCTTCGTTTTTCTTATCTCTATGCAGATTTCACATTATGATTTTCCTCACTATTGCATTGATTTAATCCTTTACGAACAATGCTCTCAATCCCATTTGTTTTTCCCTTTTATTGTCTGACCTTCCTAAGTAATGAATATGCTCTAGATTCTAGATATTCAGATCCCAATTTTGGACACACTTCACGTATGTCTGTGCAATCACAACTATATAATTATATCATCACTGTTTTAATCTATTTGCATCGCTAATTAATTTTTTCAGTTAAATTTCTCTGATCTCTGTTCGGGTCTCAATTATTCATTATTTATTAATGGATGGCATGGTGGTTCAGTGGTTAGCACTGTTGCCACTCAGTGCAAAGGACTTGGGTTTGATTCCATCCTCGGGCGACTGACTGTGTGGAGTAGCCTGCATGGATTTCCCCCCCCCCACAGTCCAAATGTGCAGGTTAGGTAGATTGGCTATGCTAAGTTGCCCATAGTGTTCAGGGATTGCAGGCTAGCTGGGTTACCCATAGGAACTGCAAGGATACAGGGGTAGGTTGGGAGATGGGAGGGGTGGGTCTGATTGGGACGCTCTTCGCAGGGTCATTGTGGACTCAATGGACGGATTTGGCCTGTTTCCCACTGTCGGGATTTTATGAATTTGAATAATGGAATTAAAAGTCATTTGCTGATGACAGTGTTAAGTGGCATTGGAGACAAAGATATACTGATGGGCTAGGTGAATGAGAAAACTGTGGCAAATGGAATTCGTTGTATGCAAGTATGAGGTTGTCCATTTTAGACTGAAAAAGGATATATCTAGGTACTTTCCTGATGGCATAATGTCCAAGTTCATAATCTTTTAATATACCAAAAACAAGTGCAGAAAATTATGAAAACAGAATGCTGACCTTTCTATCTATAGGACTAGAATATAAGGATGCATCAGGCATGCTGAAGTTGTGCACAATCCTGGTTAGACCCTACCTGGAATACTGAGCAGATCTGCCAAACCTTAGAAAGGGTATATTAGCCTTGGAATGAGTACAACACAGGTTTACAATAATAATGCCTGGACTTTAGTGGTTAACTTATGAAGTGAGTTTATACAAAACTAGGCATGTTTTCTCTCAAATTTAGACGGTTATGTCGAAGTCATCAAGTTGTTAAATGGAAAAGACTGGGTAGATAAAGATAAACTATTTGCACCAGTTCAGGATTCTAGAAATAGGGGGAATAGGGTGAGAATTAGGGCCAGACTGCTCAGAAGCGATGTTAGGAAGTACTTCTATCCCACAAAGGGTGGTAGTTGTTTCAAGCTCTTTTGCCCAAATGGGAAAAAGGGAAGCTAAATAAAAACTGAAAGAACTGTGGATGTCATAAATCAGAGACAAAAATAGAATTGCTCAAAAAGCTCAGCAAGTCTGGCAGTATCTGTGGAAAGAAATCAGAGTTAATGTTTCGGGTTGTTACTTTCTCAGGTATATGGAGTTAGACCACAGCTTAGCCATGATCATCTTCGTGGCGGAACCGGCTTGAGGGGTTGAATGGCCTAGTCCTATTCCTATTTTTCTAAAATCCAATTAATTTATTAAAAAACGGATATATTTTTACCAATTTCCAGAAATGTATAGACAATTCCTAATTGCAGTTTCTTACCGACCGATTAACTTGTGGCTTTCCTGGGATGTCACACTCTTGTTTTTCACGCTCTTTTTGAAGACTGCCAGCTGTTCCTTTGCATGTTCTGCTGCATCTTTGACTTCTAGGATAAGTAATGTAGGTCTCAAGCCTCAGACACAATCTAAATCTTCCTGCTGTCAGCACAACTACTGCTGTGTCTCTGATTCTGATAAGTGACGTAAGCCTCGAGCCTCAACCCTTGGCCGAGATTTATATCCTTCCAGACTGCACTAATTGCTTACAGGTCCAACTTCATCTTTGGCTGATCAGGTAAGTGATGTAGATATTGGCCACAATTTACAGTTTTGCATCTGACACTGCTCTGTCACAGATCCTATTGACTCCTCGAGTAAGTGGTCTCTCTGACACAGGTAACCATCTGTAGTTCGTTACTTCAGCCAATGAACTCAACAAATTTTCTGTCTTTCTTGTTTTGTCCAATAAGAACTGCCTGCAGGATTTTCTTTCTGAACTGCCTCACTGTGATGCTGACTGCAGGACACCATTACCAGACAAAATTTGCAGCATTGTGAACTATTAGGTAGGTAGTGTTGATTTTCAAAAGGGCATAAACAGATTGATGGATTGAAGATAAAGTTTCCCCCCACAGGGACGGGGGAGAAAGAGGAGGGGATGTTGCATTGCTATCAGAGAGTGCATCACAGCCATAGAAACGAAGGTTGTTGAGGAAGGTTTGTCTACTGAGTCAGTATGAGTGGAAGTTAGGAACAGGAAGGGAGCATTCACTTCATTGGGCATCTTCTACAGACCTCCTAATAGCAGTAGGGAGATCAAAGAACTCATAGGCTGGCAGATTTTGGAAAAGTGCAGACAGAGCAGGGTTGTCAGAGAAAAACTTCAACTTTCCCAATATTGATTGGAACCTCCTTAGTGTAGATGGTTTGGATGGAGAACTTCGTCAGGTGTGTTTAGGAGGGTTTCCTTACTCAGTATGTAGACCGGCCGACAAGGGGAGAGGCTATTTTGGATTTGGTGCTCAGCAATGAGCCAGGACAGGTGTCTGATCTCACGGTGGGAGAACACTTTGGTGACAGTGACCACAACTGCCTCACATTTACCATAGCCATGGAGGGGGAAAGGAACAGTTACCATGGGAAAATATTTAATTGGGGAAAAGGAAATTATGATGCAATTAGACAGGAGTTGGAAAGTACAGATTGGGAGTAATTGTTCCACAGAAAGGGCACAATAGACATGTGGAGATTGTTTAAGGAGCTGTTGTTGTGAGTAATGCATAAATCTGAGGTAGCCAAGAAGGGGTAATATTAAGGACCCTTGGATGACGAGAACAGAGGAGCTTCTCATCAAAAGGAAGAAGGTAGCTTGTGTAAGGTGAGGAAGCAAGGGTCTAGCAGAGCTTTAGAGGCTTGTTAGGAAGGAGCTCAAAAATGGACTGAGGAGAGCCAGGTGGAGGCAGAAAAAAGCCTTGGCAGGAAGGATTAGGGCGAACCCAAAAGCATTTTACTCTTGCGTGAGGAATAAGAGAATGATCAGAGAAAAAGTAAGGCCGATCAGGGATAGCGTAGGGAACTTTTGTGTGCAGTCTGAGCAGTTAGGGGAAGCCTTAAAAGAGTTTTTTGCTTCGGTTTTCACAAAGGAAAGGGACCTTGTTGTGAATGACAGCGGGAAACAGGCTTGAACAGATTGAGATTGAGGAAGTTGATGTGCAGGAAATTTTGGCAAACATTTAGATTGATAAATCCCCAGGGCCAGAGCAGATTTATCCTAGGTTGCTCCGGGAAGCGAGAAAGGAGGTTGCAAAGCCGTTGGCTAAAGATCTTTGCTTCCTCCCTCTCCACGGGAGTCATACCGGAGGATTGAAGGGAGACGAATGTTGTGCCTCTTTCAAGAAGGAGACTAAAGAAATCCCTGGTAATTACAGACCAGTCAGTCTTCGATCTGTGGTCATAGAGTCATAGAGATGAAGAGCATGGAAACAGACCCTTCGGTCCAACCCATCTATGCCGACCAGATATCCCAATTCAATCTAGTCCCACCTGCCAGCACCCATCCCATATCCCTCCAAACCTTTCCTATTCATATACCCATCCAAATGCCTTTTAAATATAGCAATTGTACCAGCCTCCACCACTTCCTCTGGCAGCTCATTCCATACATGAAACACCCTCTGCGTGAAACAGTTGTCCCGTAGGTCTCTTTTATATCTTTCCCCTCTCACCATAAACCTATAGTTCTGGACTATAGGTTCTGGACTCCCCGACCCCAGGGAAATGACTTTGTCTATTTATCCTATCAATGCCCCTCATAATTTTGTAAACCTCTATAAGGTCACCCCTCAGCCTCCGACGCTCCAGGGAAAACAGCCCCAGCCTGTTCAACCTCGCCCTGTAGATCAAATCCTCCAACTCTAGCAACATCCTTGTAAATCCTTTCTGAACCCTTTCAAGTTTCACAACATCTTTCCGATAGGAAGGAGACCAGAATTGCACGCAATATTCCAACAGTGGCCTAACCAATGTCCTGTACAGCCACAACATGACCTCCCAACTCCTGTACTCAATACTCTGACCAATAAAGGAAAGCATACCAAACACCTTCTTCACTATCCTATCTACCTGCGACTCCACTTTCAAGGAGCTATGAACCTGTACTCCAAGGTCTCTTTGTTCAGCAACACTCCCTAGGACCTTACCATCAAGTGTATAAGTCCTGCTAAGATTTGCTTTCCCAAAATGCAGCACCTCGCATTTATCTGAATTAAACTCCATCTGCCACTTAGCCCATTGGCCCATCTGGTCAAGACCCTGTTGTAATCTGAGGTAACCCTCTTCGCTGTGAACTCCATCTCCAATTTTGGTGTCATCTGCAAACTTACTAACTGTACCTCTTATGCTCGCATCCAAATCATTTCTGGAAATGACAAAAAGTAGAGGGCCTAGCAACGATCCTTGTGGCACTTCACTGGTCACAGGCCTCCAGTGTGAAAAACAACCCTCCACCACCACCCTATGTCTTCTACCTTTGAGCCAGTTCTGTATCCAAATGGCTAGTTCTCCCTGTATTCCATGAGATCTAACCTTGCTAATTAGTCTCCCATGGGGAACTTTGTCGAATGCCTTACTGAAGTCCATATAGATCACATCTGCTGCTCTGCCGTCATCAATGTTCTTTGTTACTGCTTCAAAAAACTCAATTAAGTTTGTGAGACATGATCTCCCACACACAAAGCCATGTTGACAATCCTGAATCAGTCCTTGCCTTTCCAAATACATGTATATCCTGTCCCTCAGGATTCCATCCAACAACTTGCCCACCATCGAGGTCAGGCTTGTCTTTACCGCTCTTCTTAAACAGTGGCACCACGTTTGCTAACCTCTAGTCTTCCAGCACCTCACCTGTGACTATCGATGATGCAAAAATCTCAGCAAGAGGCCCAGCAATCGCTTCTCTAGCTTCCCACAGAGTTCTCGGGTACACCTGATCAGGTCCTGGGGGTTTCAAGACATCCAGCATTTCCTCCTCTGTAATCTGGACATTTTGAAAGATGTCACCATCTATTTTCCTCCAGTCTATATCTTCTATATCCTTTTCCACAGTAAATATTGATGCAAAATATTCATTTAGTATCTCCCCCATTTTCCGTGGCTCCACACAATGGTCGCCTTGCTGAACTTTGAGGGGCCCTATTCTCTCCCTAGTTACCCTTTTATCCTTAATATATTTGTAAAAACCCTTTGGATTCTCCTTAATTCTATTTGCCAAAGCTATCTCATGTCCCCGTTTTGCCCTCCTGATTTCCCTCTTAGGTATACTCCTACTGCCTTTATACTCTTCTAAGGATTCACTCGATCTATCCTGTCTATACCTGACATATGTTTCCTTCTTTTTCTTAACCAAACCCTCAATTTCTTTAGTCATCCAGCATTCCCTATATCCACCAGCCTTCCCTTTCACCCTGACAGGAATATACTTTATCTGGATTCTTGTTTTCTCATTTCTGAAGGCTTCCCATTTTCCAGCTGTCCCTTTTACCTACAAACATCTGCCTTCAATCAGCTTTCAAATGTTCTTGCCTAATACTGTCAAAATTGGTCTTTCTCCAATTTAGGACTTCAACTTTTAGATCTGGTCTATCCTTTTCCATCACTATTTTAAAACGAATAGAATTATGGTCGCTGGCCCCAAAGTGCTCCCCCACTGACACCTCAGTCACCTGCCCTGCCTTATTTCCCAAGAGTAGGTCAAGTTTTGCACCTTCTCTAGTAGGTACATCCACATACTGAATCATAAAATTGTCTTGTACACACTTAAGAAATTCCTCTCCATCTAAACCTTTAAACCTGTGGCAGTCCCAGTCGATGTTTGGAAAGTTAAAATCCCCTACCATAACCACCATATTATTCTTACAGATAGCTGAGATCACCTTACAAGTTTGTTTCTCAATTTCCCTCTGACTATTGGGGGGGTCTATAATACAATCCCAATAAGGTGATAATCCCTTTCTTATTTCTCAGTTCCACCCAAATAACTTCCCTGGATGTATTTCTGGGAATATCCTCCCTCAGCACAGCTGTAATGCTATCCCTTTTCAAAAATGTCACTCCCTATCTTCTCTTGCCTCCCTTTCTATCCTTCCCATAGCATTTGTATCCTGGAATATTAAGCTGTCAGTCCTGCCCATTCCTGAGCCATGTTTCTGTAATTGCTATGATATCCCAGTCTCATGTTCCTAACCATGCCGTGAGTTCATCTGCCTTCCCTGTTCGGCCCCTTGCATTGAAATAAATGCAGTTTAATTTATTCATCCTACCTTGTCCCTGCCTGCCCTGACTTGTTTGTTTGTTTGTTTGTTTGTTTGACTCACTTCTGTTTTCAGCTGTACCCGTCTCCAATCGATCTCTTTCCTCACTATCTCTCTTTGTCCCACCCCCCCAACCCACCTGACTAGTTTAAATCCTCGTAAGCAATTATAGCAAATTTCTCTGCCAGTATATTAGTCTCCTTCCATTTTAGGTGCAATCCGTCCTTCTTGTACAGGTCACTTCTACCCCAAAAGAGATTCCAATGATCCAAAAACGTGAATCCTTCTCCCATACACCAGCTCCTTAGCCATGCATTCATCTGCTCTAGTCTCCTATACCTGCCCTCAGTAGCTCGTAGCACTGGGAGTAATCCAGATAGTACTACCCTTGAGGACCTCCTTTTTAAATTTCTGCCTAACTCTCTCTAATCTCCCTTCAGAGTCTCAACCTTTTCCCTTCCAATGTCGTTGGTTCCAATGTGGAACCAATGACCACCTGCTGGCCCCTCTCCCCTGTGAGAACATTCTGCACCCTCTCTGAGACATCCTTGATCCTGACACCAGGGAAACAACACACCATTCTGCTTTTTCTCTGCTGGCCATAGAAACATCTGTCTGTACCTCTGACTACAGAATCCACTAACACAATGGATCCGACGTACCCCTCGTTGCATTCAAGCAAGTCACAATACCAGAAACTTGGCTGTTTGTGCTACGTTCCCCTGAGAATCCATCACTCCCTACATTTTCCAAAACAGCATACCTGTTTGAAATGTGTATATCCACAAAAGACTCCTGCCCTAGGTGCCGACCTTGCTCACCCTTCCTGGAGTTAGCACATCTATGTGACTATATCTGAGACATTTCGCCTCTTCCTGTAACTGCCATCCATCACACACTGTTGCTGTTGTAAATTCCTCATCGCTTCTGTCTGTCTCCAAGCGATCCACTCGATCTGATAAGATTTGCATCCAACAGCATTTATGGCAGATATAATCCGCAGTCACCCTTAAACTCTCTTTAAACTCCCACATCTGACAAGAAGTACATATCACTGCAAAGGCCATTTTTGCTCCTTCACAATCTACAGACCAAAAAATAACACTGTCTTATTCCTCTACAAACACTGCCCCAGGTTAAATCAATAGCTATGACTTATATTTTAAGTTTAATCAAGAGACTTACCTCCAAAAACACATATTCAATAAAGAATCCACTATACTCACTACTGCAGTCTTTCTCTTGGACAGACGTAAAACTACAACTAACTGAACTGATCCTGTGCTGTGAAATTCGCCAACAGTTCCTCCAAGATTAGTTGTGAATTTCACTGTTTGTTAATTTTCCCAGATGCACTCCGATGTCCAGTGTTACACGAATTCAAACAGCAAAGGCAGTAACTGTGCAGGTCCTTGCTCTCGCTCTCGCTCTCGCTCTTTCTCACTCTCGCTCTCGCTCTCTCGCTCTCTCTCGCTCTCTCTTGCTCTCTCTCGCTCTCTCTCGCTCTCATCCTCTCCCTCTCCTTTCCCCATTCCCCCTTTTCTTTCTCATTTCTCTCTTTCCTCTCTCGCTTCTCTCTCTCCTCTCCCCTCTCTCCTCCTCTCTCTCTCCTCTCTCCACTCTCTCCCTCTCTCTCCTCTCTCACTTCTCTCTCTCGCTTCTCTCTCTCCTCTCCACTCTCTCCACTCTCTCCACTCTCTCCACTCTCTCCACTCTCTCCACTCTCTCCACTCTCTCCTCTCTCTCTCCTCTCTCTCTCCTCTCTCTCTCCTCTCTCTCTCCTCTCTCTCTCTCTCTCTCTCTCCTCGCTCTCTCCACTCTCTCTCTCCTCTCTCTCTCCGCTCCCTCTCTCTCCTCTCCTTCTCTCTCTCCTCTCCCTCTCTCCCTCTCTCCTCTCTCTCTC